>NW_026622756.1:0-1449805 GCF_028827145.1 Penicillium concentricum
CCCTAAGCCCTAAGCCCTAAGCCCTAAGCCCTAAGCCCTAAGCCCTAAGCCCTAAGCCCTAAGCCCTAAGCCCTAAGCCCCAGCTCTAACTCCCAGCTCTAGCTCTCAGCTCTAGCTCTCAGCTCTAGCTCTAGCTCTCAGCTCTAGCTCTCAGCTCTAACTCCCAGCTCTAACTCCCAGCTCTAGCTCTCAGCTCTAGCTCTAGCTCTCAGCTCTAACTCCCAGCTCTAACTCTCAGCTCTAGCTCTAGCTCTCAGCTCTAACTCCCAGCTCTAACTCTCAGCTCTAGCTCTAGCTCTCAGCTCTAACTCCCAGCTCTAACTCTCAGCTCTAGCTCTAGCTCTCAGCTCTAACTCTTAGCTCTAGCTCTTAGCTCTAACTCCCAGCTCTTAGCTCTAACTCCTAGCTCTAGCTCTAGCTCTTAGCTCCAACTCCTAGCTCTAACTTATAGTTATATATTTAATCCTATATCAAAAAATCTTAGTAGGATAATATAGAAATATATATAATATCAAAGTTCAAATATATATTTTTAAATAAAGTCGAAGAGTGCGGGCCCCTCGTATAGTTATCCCCTATTAAAAATAATTCGAATTTTTAATTACCTACTATACCTTTATAACTCAATTAATTACTCGAAAATTTACTAACTATAATCTTTATAGTATAGAATAGAACTTTATAAATTTTAAACTTTATCTTTATATAAGAAGCTTTTCTAATCTACTTATAAAACTATTCTAGTCTACTATAGCCCTACCTTTATCTACTATAGCCCTACTTTTGTCTACTATAGCCCTACTTTTATCTACTATAGTTAACGTAAACTCCTAATTCGAGTCTACTACACTATAACTACCCCTATAGGATACGGATAGCTTTAGGCTCTATTATATAACCCTTAAACTACTTCAAGATATTCTTTATAATATATATTTATATATTATCTCCTTAGAATATATACTAGTCATTTAGTAGGCCTTCGAACTATAATTTAATAAACACTTTACCCTTAAAAATTATATATAGAGGAAGCCCCTAGCTAAATGAATTCGTATACTTAATAATAGTCACCTATTAATAATTTCTACGTTGTAAAAGTAAACCCTAGCCGTAGAATTCACTCCTTATTATTACCTTTTATTATAGGGCCGTCATATTTCGTACGAAGTGAAAGAAGAAACTATTAAATTAATGAATATATTTTAGGTAGGGTGCGTAGCTCGCCTACGAAATACCTTATACTATCCAACTTCTCCTTCTAGTTTATACGCTTCCTAACTTCTTACTTTAACTCCTAGTTCGTACGTTCTATAGGGATATATATCACTTTACTTCTAGTATTATAACTATCTATATATCAAAAGAGAGAAGTGGGAGGAAAACTAAGAATTAAATATCTACTAGACAACAATAGAGGTGATTACTAGATTAGGTAATATTGTTACCTTATACAGCTATGAAAATAAATATTGCTACCAGAGGCATTTATTGTACGAGATATCAATAATATAATAAGGTATAAATAATAGGATAAGCCATAAATATACCATAGACCCAACAATTGTGACAGTCCTGCCTAGAGCTTGAATCGTACGAGATATCATCAATAGACGATACATGAACAATAGGACAAGCCTTCATCAATAGGACAAGCCTTCATCAATAGGGTAAGCCATGAATATGCCATGGACCCAACAATTGTGACAGTCCTGCCTAGAGCTTGAATCGTACGAGACATCACTAATGGATGATACATGAATAATGGGACAAGGCATGAATATCCCATGGACCAAACAATCTTGACACTCCTACCTGGAGCTTAAATTGTACGAAAAAATCAATAATGGGACAACATGTAAATATACCATGGACCAAACAATCTTGACACTCCTACCTAGAGCTTAAATTGTACGAAAAAATCAATAATGGGACAACATGTAAATATACCATGGATTAGAATATGAATCTATAAGTAATCCTAACTTAAAATATATATTTTAAAATAAAGTTAAAGAGTGCTGGCCCTTCGTACGGTCGCACCCCATCAAAAATAATTCCGATTTTCAATCAGCCACCACACCTTTATAACTTGGTCAATTACTCTAAAATTCGGTGACCATAATCTTTATAGTCTAGAATAGAACTTTACAAATTTTGAGCTTCATCCTCGTACGAGAAGCTTTTCCAGTCTACTCACGAAAAGTATTCCAGTCTACTTATGGCCCCACTTTTATCCACCATACTTAAGGCAAAGTCCTAATTCCAGTCTACTAGACTGCAACAACCCCCATGGGATAGGGCTAATTAATATTGACCACAGCAGGTATCACAGAGTCAAGTAGATTTGTCACTCTGCATAAGAGAGATTTCGAAATCAGGGTTTACTTACATAGATGTGCAACTTGAGTCCCGGACAATATATCCGGAAGACGGTATCACATTTCATATAGCTCAGGTTATACGGAGTAATCTTGGCAGAACTGCAGAACTGCAGGTGTACAGATACATATTTAATGCATTAGTACGTGAAGTGCATATCAGAGCAAAACCATGAAAAACCGCGGCTGCCATGCAGTGGCGCAAATTTCCAAAATATGGATGTCTCCTTTCGTTGGCTTTTTCAAGTCTTCGTAATAACTGGGGGTTTGGTGCCCACCAAGCCAAAGTCTTCTATTGGGTCCTGGTACACGAGATGGCAAATCAAACGATCACCGGTCTGGTGGTCGTACCCATTTCGCTTGAGCAACCAGTGGCGTAGTAGATGGAGTTTTCACGTTCAGCAAGGATGGAAAAGGAGAATTGCCCAAGTAGACAAGATTGTCGTTGTCGTCATTCTTGTATTGCTTCCCACGGCCTTTTCGGGTCTCTTTGTTCCTTTCTTACTTTGCCCATCCGTTCTTTCCGTGATACCATCCATCTAGGCTAGAAAGTACTGACAAGGAAAACGATTTTGTCGTTCAGTCGCACAATGACGAAATTAGGTAAGAGATATGCCATGGGGAGTTGGGGAAGTTCGATAAAATACGGCGGCTGACTTGTCGTGACAAAGTGGGCTACTTTCCAATGTGTTAGAACGGCACAGGGTTCAAATATCCACTAAGAAAGGCTACGGACACACTCTTGATCCAACTCCTCGCTGCAAGAAGCTAGGGAAATCCATCGCAGACCCGTTTCGTCACTGATCGAGATGGTGATGATCACTGTGAACTCAATATTGTACCCTCTTCCATGGAATGAAGTGCAACGCGCGATGCGCTAAGACATCTGTCGCCGTCTCAAATTCCCGATCTGCAAGACTAACTAGGTTGTCAGCAGCCTGCATTATCGCCTGGTTTACAACAATGCACTTACCGCTACCCCTATTACTAGGCTGCTCAGTAATAAGGGTTTGATGCCGGTTCAAATGTAGCGGAATATTAGCCTCTCCCCTCGGCGGGCACGCCAACTATTTGTTGCGTTCATCAATTCGGGGCACCCTCGAACAACCCATTGCCATTTCTTTAGAAACGGCTCAGTCACCTCCCAGTTCTGCACATTCCAAGGCTCTCCCCACACTAGTAGCCCTGCATCCATCGTTGACTCCCCCAGAAACCCATGATATCGTGACAGAGCTGCTCGTCATCCCAATCATCCCCAGCTTCGATGAGATTATCCCGCATCTTGGGAAAAGGAAAGAAGTCCAGCCATGGGTGATGGGGTATTGATTTCTGGATTCGAGTGGGCTGCAAGTTCGTTGGAATGAGGCTGTTATCGTCCAGGGTGGAGGCCTTGTGTGGCAAAGCTGTACTGAACGGTGAAATTGCGTCGTCGTCCATCCAGTACTCGGACCAACCAATTAATCGCAAGTTGTGGGCGAATGCTCGGAAGACATTAACCTTGGTCAATGTCATAAGATGATCGGCAGTCGGGTTTCCCCGTGCATAACTTTCATACGCTGACTTGGCAAATCTGTCCAGAAGATTTTGTAAAACTTCGGGGCTACGGCAGAGGTTGACTTTTGGATTGCCTTGAGAGCAGTCTTGCAATTGGGCGGTAGAGGTTGAACGAGGGGGGGTACTAAGCTCTTAGGATGGATGTCTTTGGCTGATGACAGTCGTTTGCGCTTGCCTAGCAAAGATTAGCTCAAGAACAGGCTGCAGCGAATGCAACATACGGTAAGCCCTCTGGTTTATGCGGTTCTGTCGTCGACGGCGTTCGGCCGGGTCAGTCAATCCAGACCAGTTGTCCGTCACTTGCTCAGCGTCATCGATAGAGATTGGGTCAATTTCCAAGGTTTCGGACATCTTGGCTATCAGCACTAAGGTGTAGCGCTTTGCTTACGCCGGCAGTTTTGAAGATGGATCCTATGCCAGAGGAAGAAACAAAATTCCGAGTCTCCAATCGGATTGCTTGGCGACCGGAGTTGATCACGGAGTTAAGATATGACGTTCCGTATGGTCACCACAATAGATCCACATGCATAGTACATATACGAGTAAAGATGGATGAGATGTCGGAAGATATGTCAATGGTCTCGCCATTTAAAATGTTTCTAAATAGACAGCGACACCAGCACAGGAACATTGCTGTCTTATCTAAATTCTGCGTACGCAAAATCAGCTGGGGCCAGGCATCGCTGACGCTCTCCAAACGCATACAGCCCCAACATCATGCCGGTAAAGTTGGCCCCAACGGGAGGTGCCGCCGTAGCAGCACTGTTAGAAACTGAACCAATCCAGTGGACTTCAGATTCTGTGCCTTCACGATACCCAAATCGATACTCGGTGCCACAGTCAACTGTGAGAGTGACAGCAGTGTTTGTATTCAATCTATGCTCCACGATGTCACCCTCCGATGGCCGAAAACGGATGAAACGGCCCTTGGTATCCTTCCTGATACCGATGCTGCTATATGTAAAATAGTTTAACCAGACCACAGTACCAGCCTCGGTTTCGTCTACCGTCGGTTGAAAGGAGAGCATTGTTTCCCACCTGCAGAGGCGGTGGGTTTGCTTGCGAAGGAACATGGTTGGACTGGCTGGCACTGACAGGTTATAGGGTCCACCATGGAGACGAAGATGATTGGGGTGCTCCGTAAGGGAGTAGTCATTTACGAAGGGTGTGTCTATTTTCTGGTCAGATTGGCTCAGGTGGGTTCCTTCGTCGGGGCTCACTTTTTCGATACCAACCAACTTCCATTTCTGGCTCCGAGAATTCATCTCTCCAAGAAACCGGAGTATGAAACTGATAAAGACCAGGTCCATGGGAGTTGAGACTGATTTTCTGTCCCCCATTGATCACAGGCCAATCGTCCTTCCATTCCAAAGGAACGAGAAATGTCTCTCGGCCTAGGAATGTTAGTATAATAACCAGCCAATACTTCGAGACATCATACCTAGGACTGATTCTTCCCACGTATCTCCCCGTCTTAAAGGACGAACGCCGAGAACAACTGCCCACCACTGCCCATTGGTGTCCTCAACCAGATCGGCATGCCCGGTGTTCTGCACTTCGTCCTCCACACCATTGCGCCACAGAGGGTTATTTGGTCCAAGCTCCCACGGTCCCAACGGACTGACCTCACTGCGGTTCACCCATTCGCTATGGCCACTTTCAGTACCACCTTCTGCTGTGAACAAATACCAATAACGACCGCGTTTGAAAATATGTGACCCCTCGGCAACACCAGAAGAAGATTCCCGGATCAATTTAGGTGCTGATGTCGAATGTCCCGTGACCAGATCAACAGTGCATATATGAATCGCAAAGTCTTTCAGCTTAGCACCAGCAGTTGGCTGAGTCTTTCTGTAGGTGGACGATAAATATACGGTTCCATCGTCATCCCAAAAAAGCTGTATTCAACTGTCATTCTCGTTATCCTTATAGGTGATGATGCCCTTGTTCAAAACTCACATCTTGGTCAAAACCAACTTGATCAAAATAGATTGGATCAGACCATGTCTTGTCATTCCATATATCGGTCGTTCTGACATAGAATCCCTGTGGCCAAACTCGGTCATCTTGTTGAGGACGATAACGCTGAAAGCTCGCTGCCATGATATAGTAAACCCCCGCATGATACCGAATCGTGGTTGCCCATACTCCGCCTCCCGGTTCTGGTGTATGGATTTGAAGCTGGCTTGGTCGTGTCAACGCATGACCGATCAATTTCCATTTAATCAAATCCTGGCTGTGGTAAATGGGAACTCCAGGGAAGTATTCAAACGTGGAGGTAACCAAGAAAAAGTCTTTACCCACACGAACGATCGATGGGTCGGGGTTAAACCCCGGAATGATGGGATTAACGTAACTCATTGTTGTTAAAATGTGTTAACAGATCGGGTTGGCTTATATGTGAATGAATATATTTTGATTGGTGGAAAAACAACGCCCGTGGAATCCAAAATGTGGCGCGAGTTCGTATTTACAGAGGGGGAAGGTCTTTTAAATGAAGTGTTAGTGGGAAAATGTGATATATATAGAATTCACGGGATAGTTCAACGATCCAACACTTTGTTCGGGTAGACGTCAAATCCAATGGGAGGAAGTTATTGGAATGTACTCAACAAAATCTCAAATATATGTCAATCGAAAACTGAAGGTTCAGAGCTGTAATCACGGAATGCCTTTGACACAGATGTTCCCCTTCACAACTCAATGATAGAATTCTTCTACCCAAACAGTCTTTATATGGCCTTTTGGTAGATATAATAAGCGTAAGAACTGACCCAAAAGAACTATATGGTGTTTGGTAATTCAAAGGTCCGATGTTCTACCGTAGGATTGCGGGGGACATCTCAATCCGGCAAGGTTAACTCACCGAGCACCTTCGAAATATTATTCCTATTGATTCTTTATGCAACCAGAACTAGTCTATATCACACATGGCAACTACCCGTGTTCAAAAATCGCGCGATGCGAGTCTCGCCCTGGAGGCTTTGCCTGCCCAGTCAGACACAGCTCCAGCTTCGGATCCCGCTGAAGGATTTCCGTTGTTGGAGAAATGGAATCAGCCTCGCGTCAATATTTATCGGACCTTTGCGACATTCTGGTCATTCTTGGTCATGGGAGCGAATGATGCAGCCTATGGTGTAAGTTGATATAGCCCAGCTGAGTTCCATTCCCTTTTGAGATCTTTGCTGACTGTTCGCAGGCACTAATTCCATACGTAAGGTGAAAGCCCCTAAAATGTATAACAATCTGTCTCATCCAGCATACAGCTGGAATCATACTACAATCTATCATACACGATTGTGTCTCTCGTTTTCTTGTCGCCTCTAGTGGGCTATACGGTCGCCGCGTTTCTTAATCACCGCATCCACTATACACTAGGTCAACGCGGTGTGGCCATTATCGGGCCAGCGTGCCATCTCATTGCCTATGTGATCAACTGCGTTCATCCGCCGTATCCAGTACTAGTGGTCGCATTCATCTTTGCAGGGTTGGGGAATGGCCTAGAGGATGCTGCATGGAATGCATGGATTGGTAACATGGCCAACGCAAATGAGGTGTTGGGAGTGTTGCATGGCATCTATGGAGCCGGTGCAGTTATGAGTCCTCTGGTCGCAACCTCCATGATTGCCAAGGGTGGTCTGCCGTGGTATTACTTTTATTATGTCATGGTGAGTGAAGGTTCCTCGCAGATATTTGACCCCGGGTTAATAGTCAGATCGGATGTGCGGCCATCGAATTGGTGGTTTCGGGCACATGCTTCTGGAAATCAACGGCCGCCGATTTCCGCGCATCCAACGTACCATCAGCGGAGAACAAAAAAGGTGGCTTGAGAGATGCACTCTTCCAGCAACCGGCTGCCCGGGTAACCTGGCTCTGCGCTTTGTTCTTGTTGGGATACGTTGGAGTAGAGGTCGCGCTGGGAGGGTGGATTGTTACTTTTATGATCCGAGTCCGACAAGGGAGTGCTTTTGCTAGCGGGATGACGGCCACTGGGTTCTGGTTGGGTATCACGGTGGGACGGGTAATTTTAGGATTTGTGACCCCCCGCGTCGGCGAGAAAGTCGCAGTTTCGGTGAGTATCACGCTGCTTTGCGATAGAAAGAGACTGAATGCCACCAGGTGTACATTGTTTGCTCCATGGGGTTTGCTTTGATCCTATGGCTTGTGCCCCAGTTCTATGCATCGGCCGTGGCAGTGTCTCTGCAAGGTTTCTTCCTGGGCCCCCTTTTCCCTGGGGCAGTTATAATGGTTACCAAGCTTCTTCCTCGGCACTTGCATGTCACCTCCATAGGGTTTGTCGCTGCCTTTGGGGGTAGTGGGGCCGCCATTCTCCCTTTTGCGGTCGGCGTGCTTGCACAAGCCAAGGGGGTGAAAGTGCTGCAGCCATTTATCATTGCTCTGTCCGGGGCCATTCTCATTACATGGTTGGGATTGCCGCGGGTGTCTAAGGTTAGACACAATGAATAAAATAAAAAAAAACCTCACATGTTGACATGTGAAAATGATTCGGGGAACTTTTTGTTATCAGATCCGATTCTTTATCTCGGACTTTTCGCCCATCCCGTCCACTATGCAATGTACTCCCGTTTCACGTGGTTCTTTTTTTTTTTTTTTGCCGATTGAAAACTCTCGACCGTATGATACAATTTATGTCAAGTGTCAAGGGTAAAACACAAACCGAGGTCAGTTTCCACAACAGTTACAACGGGGTACTCCGTACTCGGTGATCTCATTAGTCTAAGGCCCGATCGGCTCATGGTTTCGGGACCAGTTAAGCCGTGAAAGAAGACCGAATGTATTTTCTCCATGCTTCCCCATATCAAATTAGAAATTTGCGGGGTGACTTATGAATTAATAATCTTATCCATAGTTAAAGAGAAATGAAAGGTTCTAACAAGTATGAAAGGGCAAAAGACAATCCTTTGGGGCTTGCAAGTTCCCCGGGCCCATTGCCCCGGCCCCGGATCGTACCTGCTGAGTCAGCAAATTTAAGCCGAGGCTCTTTCCCAATTGAGACCCTCGGCCCTTCCCAAGGTTCCCTTTCTCTCTGGGGTTCATAACCCCATCTTTCCCCCTTCTCTCTTTTCCATTCCCCCACACATATCCCCCAATCTTTCTTTTTCCACAATGCCAACACCTCCTCCCGATTGGGTTAAGGCCCTGAAGCCGTCAGGTCCGCAAGGATCTGAGCTCCTCGAGCAAGAGCGTGCTCAATCGAATGTCAATGTCGAAAGATTATCCGAGTATCTACACACAAAGGAGACCTTGGAGCGACGAGCAAACCTCCTGGCTCTTTTGCAGCCGGAAAAGGTGTTTGATAAATCTCAAAATCATAGTTTGGGCCGCGTAGAGCGGCTCCAGCGGTCGCTGGGCAAGGCCAAGCGCCTCCAACAGCTCGCCGAAGAGCACAAATGGTCAATGGAAGAGCTCCATGCAGCCAATGATTTGATCGGTGAACCTACTCCGTATGGGTTGCACGCCAGCATGTTCCTGGTAAGTGAATTGGACTCCTTCCAAGAATTCCAACCAACCATTTGGATCGTTATCTAGGTGACCCTCCGTGAACAAGGCACCCCCGAGCAGCACAAACTTTTCCTTGAACGTGCCGAAAAATACGAGATCATCGGTTGCTATGCGCAAACAGAATTGGGCCACGGATCGAACGTGCGGGGCTTGGAAACCACTGCCACTTGGAACTCCAACGATAAGACATTCACCATCAATTCCCCAACATTGACTGCCTCGAAGTGGTGGATTGGATCTCTTGGTCGCACGGCCAATCATGCTGTGGTCATGGCCCAGCTGTTTATTGATGGCAAGAACTACGGTCCCCACCCATTTGTCGTGCAGATTCGTGACCTCGAAACCCATCAGCCATTGGACAATGTATATGTGGGCGATATTGGCCCCAAATTTGGCTACAAGTAAGTCCCTTCTCACTTTTTGGCTGGCGCCGGGACTAATGGTTATTAGCACCATGGATAACGGTTTCCTGCTGTTCAACAAGGTCAAAGTACCCCATGTCAGCATGCTGGCCCGCTTTTGTCAGGTCAACAAGGAGACGAACTCCTACGCTAAGCCCGCGATGCCATCTCTTGTCTTTGGTACTATGACTTGGGTGCGGGCCAACATTGTTCTTGATGCCGGCGGTGTTCTGGCACGCGGTGTCACTATTGCCACCCGGTACTGTGCGGTTCGGAGGCAATTCCAGGATCGTGATGCCGATCCACACGCGGGTGAAACCCAAGTACTGAACTATAAGATGGTGCAGGTGCGCCTGCTACCGTTGTTGGCATCCATGTACGCCCTGCATTTCACCGGTCGTGGTATGATGCGTTTGTATGAGGAGAATCAAAGCCGCATGAAGGCAGCCAGCTCGCCCGACCAGGAGTCGCGGGGCGCTGGACCAGAGCAGCTCCGCGCTGGTGCGAACCTCCTTGCGGATCTGCATGCTACCTCCTGTGGCCTCAAGGCTCTAGCCAGTACCACTGCTGGTGAGGGATTGGAGGTCTGCCGCCGCGCATGTGGTGGTCATGGATACAGCAGCTACAGCGGCATTGGACCCTGCTACGCGGACTACCTACCCACATTGACCTGGGAAGGTGATAATTATATGTTGACCCAACAGGTTGCACGCTATGTATGTCACAGTTCTTTCTTTTATTTTAATCGCTCGAGACTAACCCTATCGACAGCTTCTTAAATCTGCCCGCGCTGTCCTGGCTGGCAAGCCGGCCCGTAATGACACTAGCCAGATCCTCCAGACATACCTCGACCGTCGCGACAAGGGAGCTTCATTCGATGTGCTCGATGAGGACAAGGACATTGTGGCTGCCTTTGCATGGCGCACGGCCCATCTGACTTTCGAGGCTCTGAAGCATCGGGATGCTGAGCAGCGCTCCTGGAACAGCCTTTTGG
The DNA here is from genome assembly GCF_028827145.1 of Penicillium concentricum. NCBI lineage: Eukaryota > Fungi > Ascomycota > Eurotiomycetes > Eurotiales > Aspergillaceae > Penicillium > Penicillium concentricum. Next base: position 10,854 of record NW_026622756.1, read on the forward strand.
TTGACTTCTGGCGCTTGTCTACGGCTCACTCCCAGTACATGATGGTGAAGAACTTCTACGAGGCGGTTTCCTCTCCCCAACTATCAGCGGCCTTGGATCCAGAGACTAAGGGCATGATGCACCAACTATTCCGACTCTTCTCACTGCACACTCTGGAGCGCGAAGCGGCTGAGTTCTTCTCTTCTGGTGCTGTTACTGTGCGACAGATCACCCTGACTCGCACTACTGCAGTACTCAAACTGCTCGATGAGATCCGCCCGCACGCTGTCCGATTGGTCGATGCCTGGGCGATTCCGGACTGGCAACTGGACAGCAGCCTGGGTCGCTATGACGGCAAGGTGTACGAGGATCTCTTCCGTCGGGCAAGCGAGGAGAACCCTGTTAACGACTTGGTGTTTGACCCTTACCCATGGAATTCGGCATTGCTCAAGAATGAGCCGGCCAAGAGCAAGCTGTAAATTTGTGGTTTTGCGACATACTGTGTTCTTCCGATGTATTTTTTACGCCTTTTTGGCTTGAACTATAGACCATAGAGAGATGAGCTATATACCTAGATCTCATAGAATGGCCAATGATTCTGTTCGATCCCTGTTTTGTGGTTAATCTACATGATCCTTTTGGAGGCTTGTTGTAATGTATCTAGATGGCCCTAGAGTGATAGCACTACGGAGTACCTGATCCGAGTACTTGCCATGTTAAAGAGCCCATTTCTGAGCTTTCACATGCCAATCACTAAGCTTTGGTCCTAATGTGTCTCCTAGAATGTGCCTGTCTGACTATGTTCGCTTTCTATGAGAATCTTCTCGAAACCACGTATGGGGAACCGGACTATCAGGGATACAAACTGACAGCTGAGCTGGCTCATTTGTGACTTAACCCACTGTCTCGAGTATTGAAGCCCTGGATATTGCCTCCTCTCGAGATATGTCTGAGATGAGTGCCATCCCAGACGACGATGACGATATTGTTTCGCGGCACGGAATCTCAATTTTTCAATGACTGAGAGATATTAAAAAAGAGGAAAAAGAGGAAAAAAGACCTTACAGGCAAATTTATCCGATATACAAAGATATTATGGAAGTCCGAACAGCTTGGCGAACTATATAGTCCAGTCAAGACCAGTCTCATACAGCAAGATGCTCCTAGGGGCCACCGAGACATCACCGAAATATTAACATAGTGATATGAACTTCGAAGCAGGTGAATGCAAGTGCAAAAGATATAAGAAAATAACACGGGGGTTCATCCATGTGGAGCATTGAAAAGGCAATATACGCAGCTCGATATAATTTACCCGACCTTCCCCAGCAAACTAACAAAGGCTTTGAGCAAATAGGACATTGAGGACCTATATTCTGATATCGACTGAAATTGCCGCTGATGAAATTCACATTCTCACTCTGCTTCCCATCTCCGTCTCCTCTTTTCTACCCGGAATTCTTTTTGCTTTCTCAAATAGCCAGATCTAGCGATCACTTATGGAGTACCCTTTCACATACATATCTTGTCTAGGAGCTCATCTTCCCGGGACAAATATAGACCTCATCTATATCCGTCGCGAAGCCCAACACCAATTTTCTACAAGTTTGTCTGAAAGCATGACGTCGGTATGCCGATCCATCGTGAGAAACGGGCCGAGCTCGCCTTTGAGAGCGAGGAGAGAAGGTATAATGATATTAGGCAGAATACAAACCATATCGGAATGAAATTGCCCAAATTACCCGCGTGAAATACACATCCCATCTAGAACCGACGATCATCCGGATAAATACCATCTCGGTTAATATGGGGGTTTCGAATGCCCCGACTGGGTCGAAAAGGCCAATGACGCCGTGTCCACCCCCGACTTTTATGCCCCGGGTTTCTCGCTCCGCAATTCATTGCCGTTGATCTTTCCCGCCGGAATCGTACCATGCAACCTCGCGTAGCCCGACCGAATCGTGCATTGACCTGTCGATCTGTTACTACTTTACTTATAAAACGCCATGCCGCAAGCCCAAACCTTCGACTGACAACATTCATGGTCTAACCACAATGTATACTATAACGAATATTTACGGTATGTGCAGCCTGGCTGTTAAGCGTGTATTCGTGACACTAACATTCGACAGTGCTTGCTGCCTTTGGTACTATTGGAGGTGCTCTTTTCGGCTTCGATGTGAGGTATGTACATTCGACTTCCCTTTCCCTGAATATGATGGCATGGAAACTAATACGAGCTATAGCTCCATGAGCGCCTGGATTGGCGTTGATACATACACAGATTACTTCGGCTCGCCAGACTCCAACCTCCAAGGCGGAGTATGTTCTCTCCGTTTCCAATTTTGCTTCACGTGCTGATATTCCGTCATAGATTACAGCCTCGATGTCTGCTGGTTCCTTCGCGGGTTCAATTGCAGCAGGTTGGCTATCAGATATACTTGGTCGTCGCTATGCATTGATGATTGCATCCCTTGTTTGGATCGTGGGTGCCATGGTTCAATGTAGTGCACAGAACGTGACGCATTTGGTCGCCGGTCGTGTTGTCAGTGGACTTGCAGTTGGTGTGACCTCTTCGCAGACATGCGTCTACTTATCAGAACTGGCGCCCGCTCATATCCGTGGTCGTGTGGTTGGTATTCAACAATGGGCAATCGAATGGGGTATTTTGATCATGTACTTGATCGCATATGGCTGCGTGGTTGGCGTATCTGGAACGGCTGCTTTTCGCATTTGCTGGGGTGTGCAGGCCGTTCCAGGCCTCATCCTGTTTATCGCTTTGTTCTTCTTCCCAGAGTCCCCTCGCTGGCTCGCTTCGCAAGAGCGCTGGGAAGAAGCATTGGACACATTGGCAATCATTCACGCCAAGGGTGATCGCCATGACCCTGTTGTACAGGTAGCATTCGAAGAAGTTCAAGAGGCTGTGCGTGTGGCGCATGAATCTCAAGATGTCTCATTCCTGGCATTGTTTGGACCTCGTGTTTGGAAGCGCACAATGTGCGGAATGAGTGTTCAAATGTGGCAGCAACTTCTAGGCGGTAATGTCGCCATGTATTATGTGGTTTACATCTTTGAAATGGCTGGCATGGTAAGTTCCTTGTCAAAAATGAAAAGGAAATCCTGAGTGAGTTTACTGACCATCAACTACAGACTGGTAACACAACGCTGTGGTCCTCCGCTATTCAGTATGTTATCTTCTTGGTGACTACAGGCGTTATGCTTCCCTTCATCGATCGGGTTGGACGAAGAAACCTACTTCTTCTCGGATCTATCACCTGCATGGTTGTGCACTTCATCATTGCCGGTGTCATGGCCAGCAAAGGCAATCCAGTTCCAAACGTGAATGGCAATGCCAACTTGACATGGGAGATCAAGGGCAGTGCAGGAATGACAGTCATCGCCTTTTCATACATCTTCACTGGCATCTACGGTCTGACCTGGGTATGCTATGTATTCAATTCTATCTCAAACCAACCCCGTCTAACATTTATAGGCTCCCACTGCTTGGATTTATGCCGCCGAAGTTTTCCCTCTCAGGTACCGAGCGAAGGGCGTCGGCTTGTCAGCTGCCACCAACTGGATTTTCAATTTTGCTCTGGCTTACTTTGTGGCACCAGCCTTCCACAATATTCAGTGGAAGACTTATATTATTTTCGGGGTATTCTGTACTGTCATGACTTTCCATGTGTTCTTCACGTATCCCGAGACTGTGGGCCGGTCACTCGAGGAAATTGACCTAGTCTTCGAGACGGATATCAAGCCATGGCGCACCCACGAAATCGGGGATCTTTTTGGGGAAGAGATTGAACGCCGCAAGGAGCTTGGTTCTAAGACAGAGACCATTGGTGCAACCCATGAAGAGGTGGTTTAAATCAACGCTGGATGGTGGCTCCCCAAACAACACAATAACACGTGCGACCACCTATAAATTATATTATGAATAACCGAACTGAAGCATTTGATAATTATACATTGTAACCGGCCCTTACATTTTTTTTGTAAAAATTACAGACAACATACGACGTACGATATACAGATTCCCTCCCAGTGATGATTTTTTACACAGAATCACTAAATGGCATGATACTCTTACGTCCATAGCAGTTTTACGTGGTGCTTGCCGTCCACCACCTTAGTCATTTGAATTGGCTCACTGAGTTCCTAGACACACCGTGTAGATCGTGGCCGGGCACTGCCTTTCGGGGCGCCTCGGCTGCCCCCAAACATAGGTCAGGAGAACGATTCATCGGTGTGCCTTTGTAGGCAACATGCTGTAGTCTTTTCAGAAGGCTTCTCGGGTGTTTTCTTGGACATAACTTTTAATAGATTCCTCTTCCCTTGTAAAAATAGAACCCGAAGAAGAAAGTTCACACGACATCAGCTCAATGTGCATTCCTCGGAATAATATTTACTTACTCCGTACATTTATCGGTCAGGATTCCTAAAAGATCTGCTAGCGCCAGAAATTGTAGTGTACCCCAGTGCCCCTTTTATCTATCCCTTCGAAAGAATCTTAAGATATTCGTTGTCTAGTCCTGTATTTTTGAAAGCCAATCTTTTGGTTTCTTTAGCACCTAAACTACATCTTATCAGAATTCTTCAAATCCATAAAGTCAGTCAGTCCTCCTAATTATTAGTTAGAGATGTTGAACATCCTAGCCAATATATTATATATGATATTCATGGATACATAGTATTTGAACAAGAAACCCGAAGCCCTGTACGGAGTAGTCCCCTGACTCCAGGGCCCGGGCCAGGGCTATATATGGCTGAGTAAGCATTATTAGGAGCCCAGAAGCCCTGGAGGACCTCTTCCATTATAGATCATTATGAATCAATATATGTACATCGGTGTACCTTGGAATTGAATTATGTTGGACTCTTTTAGGCTGATCAATATTAACAGTGATATCATCCCATTTCCCGGTTAGTGGCGAGTCTCCAGGGGACCAACCGTGGAGTGGTTCCACTCATGCAGGTTTCACATCGATAAGACAAGCGAAACGATGAGGCGACAGACTCGAAAGGGACAGAAAGATACACTTTCCCAAATCCATAGTCAATGGCCCGGCATATAAGATTGGGAAAGCAGAAGTATACATTGTATGCTGTATACAAGTTTCGAGAGGCTGGAGAGGTGAGCGAGACCAATTTCAACGCCTCCCTAAGTAGGGGTATTGGTGTACAGCATACGCTGTACGCAAAGGCCAGCCAGATAATTGAGTGACTATACTCCTGGTCTCCTCCTTCATCTCCATACAGCAGTGTACTGTAATGTACACTCAACAATGAGCTCATACGTTAGGTGAGGTCAGGAGGGAAACGTGTGGTCGTCGCGTTCGAGGATACCAGAGCACTCAGGTATTTGAACTCAATGTGTTACAGCCTTCCGTCCGGTTCACCTTTGAATCGCTCTACCCGCTTCTGCTCCCATTGGTCGAGGTCTTTGGCCATGAGTCTCTGTAGGCGTGCACAATAATCAGCATTCAGCTCAAGTCTCAGGTGAGAAAACTAAGAGCAAGCACATACGTAATATTCTTCCCTTTCATCGCCTATAATCCTCCTCCGCGGGTTGCGTTTGATTCCCTCTTCCCCGTCAGGGCCTTTAAGTCCGAGGTCAAATGCTTCGTCTTGACTGAGCTGCTTGACTTTGCGGTCATACCGCTCATACCGTAGGGCAGCAGCAGGTGTCAGGGCAAATGAACCAGCTACAATGACGGCCATAAATGGGAGTCCGAAGAGAATGAAAGGATGTCGAGCCAGTCGCGCCCGGTAGAACGCACCAAGCCGTTCACCCAGGGACGATGATTCCGTAGCTGCTCGACGAAAGGTTTTGGATTGGAACACAGGCATATTTGGGAATCAATCTATTGGACGCTCTTATTGAGAGGTTCAATGGGTTCAATGAGTTTGGGTCACAGGTGAACAAAGAAAAGAACAATAGGATTTCGGTCAATCGGTCAATAGATGATCCGGAATGTCGGGTTGAATTGTTTAGAGCTTCCTTAACAGCCTCTTCAATTGCCTATTGACATCTATTGGCTCTTAATTGCTAGGGTATTTTTCTTATCGATATAAAAGCAGACATCTTCCGAAGCTCTGTTCTTTGTATCTGAAAGCCCGAGCAAATCTACTACTTACCGTGGTCGTTCTTTGCCTTTACAGAGCTCTTGGTGTGTGCAGTCCAGTTTGCTTGCCCTTTGATAAGCATCTTTTTGCTTAGTCGCCAGCTCAAAGTGAACTAATTTAAAGCATAGTTTCACTGCAATTGTGCCTTGCACTCCTTTTAACGGCTTTCGAACCTACGAGCCCTCCATGGCTTCCAACACCGGCTCTCTCTTTTGGGGGGTGGTCTTGGGACCTCGACAACCCCACAGTCGAACAGTCTCTTCGGCGCAAACAATTCGACAGCGAGTCCTTTCGCAAACTTTTCTGCTACAGGTGCGCAAGGTGCGCAAGGCGCGCAAACATCATCTCTATTCGGAGGTCAATCTCAGGCCCAGCAACAGCCCGCTCAAGCCCCAACCTTGGGCCAGACCCAACAAGCTAGCAACTCGCAGACACAGGGACAACCTGCAAGTCAGTCAACACAACCTGCGTTTTTCAATAGCCTATTAGAGCGTGGGAAAAAGCGACCATTGTCATCAGTTATCCAAAACAACAACTTCGAAGACGTGCCTAGTCTCCAGTTAGGCCTGGATGACATTCGAAGGAAGGCGCGAGAGCTAGGCTCCGCGGGACAAAAGGATACCCCAAACGGCAAGAACAGCAAGGCGTGAGTTTCATCTCCACCATCCTGTCACACTTGCTTTGTTATTGACCTTTTCTAACCTTGCGATATTATCGATAGTCATTATCTTCTGGCAGCTTCTGGCATATCCCCGGGACAAGCATTGCGCGACCTCAAGTCCATGGACCCCCAGGCATCTCTAGCGGCCCCAGCGAGGGACATGGACCACTTTGACCCAGATAACCAAAGATTTTTGCGGAACATCCAGCAACGTGGCCGACAAGTCATGATCGCAGAGGGTCTCACCAGAGCCCAGCGGGACTTCGATGCTTTTCTAGAGGAGAAGGTGGACATGGACTGGGAAGACCAACGTCAAAAAATATTCCACCACTTTGGACTATCCCAGAAGGACGCCACCGGCGCTGGAGGACTGAAATCTACCACCAGGGGTGCCTTTGGACGGTCAACAAGACAGTCTAAGCAAACCGGAGCTGCTCCAGCCAATGGACCCTCGACCGCATCCCGCAGAAGCGTTTTCGGGCGTTCCGGTCTTGAGAAATCGGTGATTGGCACACCTGGGGCCGGCTTGGCAAGCCGTCAAATATTTGAGGACCCAGCAGAGCGAAATGAAGGAGCTGCGTCTCACTCGCCTGATCTTAGGTTCCAACGGGAGAAGATGGGACACTACGCCGAGAAGGTTCAGCAGTTGAACCTTGCCAGGCTTCAAGGAAAATGCTATCCCGTACTCGACGAGTTTTCATATGTTGAAGTGCAAGCCGGTGGTGATGTAAGTTTCAAAACCTTCCGCAATATGGATGTTCGTCTAGCTAATCGTTGTTACCAGGTACCTCGGCAACTCTTCAATGCATATCAAGCCTTGATAAGAATTGTCCACGAAAAGCCAAACATCATGAACCCATCGGAGCCCGGAGCAGTAAAAGAGCGACAGTATGCCGAAGATTACCTTGAAGAATCATCCAAATCTCTCAAAGCAATCGAACTCAAGAAACAGATTCTTGAAGGTTCCAGGGGTTTCCTTGAGAGCACATTCTTCGATGAAGTGGAAACGGCCATTGCCAAAAACCCCCGGGAAGCACAATTGGGAGGAATTCCAACTGTCATCAACAAGATTCGCGCTTACATCCGTCTTCAGGCCGCGAGGAAGGATCTGGCACCTGATGGTACCGAGCTCCAAATGGTGAACCAAGACTACTGCTGGATTCTCATCTTTTACCTTCTTCGATGTGGTTTCGTGACCGAGGCAGCTGAATACGTGAGTCGGGACAGTGGGTTCCGGTCTTTAGATCACAAATTTGTGACCTACATGACAACCTATGCGCAGAGCAGGAGACTGCCCCGGGACTTGCAGCAAAAGATCAACGGGGAGTTTCAGCAGCGCTCACGGAACGCACCTGAAAATACAGTCGATCCTTACCGAATGGCATGCTACAAAATCATTGGCCGTTGTGATCTCTCGCGTCGTCGCTTGGATGGTGTGAAGCAGACCGTCGAGGACTGGATGTGGCTACAATTCAGCCTTGCAAGAGAGGATGATCGCGCTGAAGAGGTTGCAGGTGACGTCTTCGGCCTAGAGGATATTCAGACCGACATCCAGGAGATTGGCCAGAGAGTCTTTGTCAAAGGCAACGAGGGACCCGGTGGCTATGGAACTTACTTCCTGCTGCAGATATTGGGAGGAATGTTTGAGCAGGCTGTCCATTATCTTGGCACTTATGCCCCAGTCACTGCTGTTCATTTCGCCATCGCCCTGTCATATTACGGGCTTTTGCGCGTGTCCGACTTTTACACCTCTGGTGAAGAAATTCGTAAGCTTACCTTCTGCCATAATATTCTGATTTTTGCTAACCTTCAATTTTCTCGCTTTACGCAGTCTCCTTCACAGTCAAGCAATATCCCCAGATCAATTTCGGATATCTCTTGACCCAATACACCCGAGAATTCCGCACTGGATTCGTTGAAGCTGCCATCGATTACTTCACATTGATCTGCCTCAACGCAGATCTTCCAGGTGCTCTGGGCAAGTCCCAAGCATCAGTCTGCCACGAGGCCTTGCGAGAGTTCATTCTAGAAACCAGGGACTTTGCCAAATTGCTTGGCGATATTCGGGCGGATGGTACTCGCCTCAAGGGAGCCATTGAGCAACGTCTCGATTTGATCAAATTGGTTGACCAGCAAGAATTCTTGAAGACCATTACGGTTCAAGCTGCTGCGGTTGCAGATGATAAGGGATTGATCACAGATGCCGTGCTTCTGTACCACTTGGCAGAGAACTATGACCGTGTCATTGACATCATCAACCGTGCATTGTCAGATGCGATTGCGGTCGAGCTAGGCGGTGCCATGCCGAAGCTGCAGCCCCTGCGCCCAAGGATCGACCAAAATCAAGATAGTCAGCCGGAGGCAGTGGAAGCCGGAAGCAGCCTCAGTTTGACTGCCGTGGATGATCCAGGTGTGCTTGCCAAGAACATGATCAGTCTTTACGATTCAGACAGAATGTACTATGGACAAATCCGACAGATTAACCGTGATGCTTGTGGGTTGCTGCTGCGTATGATGGAAGCAAAGACCCAGGTTGAAGCCGGCAGATGGGCGCCAGCTCTTGATGTAAGTGTCTTTAGCCCATGGTTTTATTTCATGATTGAATTACTAATGAACGTTACAGGCTATCAACGCTTTGAATATTCTCCCCCTGCAAGCACAGGGCTCCGTGTCGTATATTCGAAGCACAGCCCAAGCTTTCTCCTCTTTGCCACCTATCATTTCACGCAACGTCGGACCTGTCATCATGTGGAGCATCACATGTATTGGCTATGAACGCCAAAAGCGGACATTTGGGATGTACGATAGTGAAGTGCGCCAGGGATTGGCGGACACTTTGCTTGTTATGGCCAAGGATCTCATGGTCTTTTCGGGAATGGTCAAGTACAAATTGCCACCACGAGTCTATGAGACTCTGGCTCGTGCTGGGGCGGATATCGGGGCATATTAAATGTGATTTGAGATACTGAGATACTGAGATACTTTGTGGTTAAATGTCTCTAAAAATCGAAGAGAATGCAATTATCGATCTAATTATTTCTATTTGCTTTCTTAAGATCGAATTATGTTCCCCTCTATAGGTTTGATTTTGATATACAGTATACGGAGTACACATGGACAATAAACGTGGGTAACATGTCCGGGCCTTCATGCTTCCGCCCCACTATGTTCTTCCCGAGGCTCCTCCGACATTTTGCTCTGATATGCTCTGTATATATCGTCTATCTGGGGATATTCCCCAGTGAAATGGCCATTTCATTGCCATAGCTGGGAATACAGAGCTATACCCGTATTCTGCCACGCTTCCCCATAATGGACCATGCCTCCAACGCGTCCGTCTCGAGCTTAGAGGCTTCTGGCAGCGAGGCGGGATCCCCGCACAATGGAATTTCTGTGCATGCGAAAGACGTTTTGAGAATAGACCAAGAGATCGAACGGGGCTGCGATGCACGAGACACGATAGACGAAGACCTTCTAGAAACCACAACCCCGATCAATCTATCCAGTGCCCTTGATAAACAAGCATTACACGGTGGCGAGAACAAGTCAACACAGCGCAGTGCGACTATCGAAGACCCTCACAGCAGCAGCGTATCAACGAGTCAAGGCGCAAACGCCACCCCTAGTCTTTTCAACAATCCACCGAACCTAGCGCGCATACGCAAGGTCCTATTCGAGTGCAAGGACCCGATAGAAATCAGTCTCGAAGAATTTGAAACATATTGGCCCTTTATTGACAATGTGTGGGTCAAACAAAGATCAAATGCGAGCAAAGAGGGCCATTGCACCACCGACTATTACATGTGCCGTTTACGGCGTCCAACACACCGCACATCCGAAACTCGCCCCTTGCCAGAGGGCAAGCGCCCTCGCAAAAAGCGAGTTCGAGAGGGAGGCATCTGTAACTTTCAAATCAAGGTTGTCCGGTTTGAAGGTGCATACTCGACCGTCACTATCGCGAGAACGCCGGGAAGTTGCAGCATCCACTCGCATGACCTCGACTACATCGACCGAGTGAAGCGGAATTCGGGATTAATGGAGTACGCACGCAAAGAATCTGTGAAGGGATATCTTCCTTCTTCCATCTATACCAAATTCCAAGAAGAACCAGATAAGCTTGGAGAGGCTGGAGGGCGATTCTTCACTGTGACGGACGTCCGTAACATCTCCGCCAAGTGGCGTATACAAAACCCAGATGTGAATCTGGTCGCACACGAGGGCTACGAATACCAGAAGGGTCATGGTATTGTTAAAACTCAAAGCACCGATGGTGTCAACGAGGTCTCCTCCCAAACAAAACCAACCTTGATCTCGTCAGTTTTGCCCCCGGACACACTATCATTCCCTCAATTTTCGCTAGACTTCTTACACCCTTATCTTCCCAATCACTCGGAGCGCCGGGAATTTCCCCATGTTACATTGTCATACGCATCGTCAATGGACTCCAAGATCTCTCTTCAACCAGGAATGCAGACAGTATTGTCTGGACCGGAGGCCAAATTGATGACCCATTATCTTCGCTCCCGGCACGATGCCATTCTTGTTGGAGTAGGGACCGTTCTTGCGGATAATCCAGGTTTAAATTGCCGTCTGGAAGGGGCCGGTGGATTTGGAGGACTGGGGAGAATGTGGCAACCACGGCCAGTGATCATTGATCCTATGGGCCGATGGCCTGTTCATCCTGAATGCCGGATGTTGCGGACTGCTGTTGAAGGCAAAGGCAAAGCTCCATGGGTTGTGTTATCCCCAGGAGCTCAAATCAACCCCCAGACACTAGTGATGCTCAAAGGCTACGGTGGGGATTTTCTCCGCATTGTAGAATACAATCAACACTGGCGATTACGCTGGGAAGCTGTCTTTCGTGCCTTGGCATCTGAGGGTATTAAGAGTGTCATGATTGAAGGTGGTGGTACGGTCCTGAGTGAATTGTTGAATCCAGAGTATACAAGCTTCATTGACTCGATTATTGTGACAGTTGCTCCCACCTACCTTGGCCGTGGTGGAGTGAATGTCAGCCCTGACTCGAAACAAGATCAGGAGGGTAAACCCAATGCTGCATTAAATCCTCGAGATGTTAAATGGATGCCATTGGGACAGAATGTGATTATGTGTGGAAAGATTCGTGATTGACTTATTTCTACTATATTTATGTCTATTATGTCTATTATGTCTATTGTCTCTATTATCTCTATTGATAATATTCTATAATATTCTATTCAAACATATTCGCGCGTAAATATAAATGAATCAGCCCATTGAAGGTGGCTGGGGAGAGAGAATGTGCTATGTTTTGGCTGTTTTGGCTTGGCACCCTTTTTTTTTAACGCGCCTTTTCCCTTTTCTTTCAATCTCAGCTTCAAACATTCCTCCCCTGTTCTTTCTCATTCTTTGCTATTTCTAATAGCTTCAAGACAACATGCCTCCTAAAAAGAACACGTCCAAGTCTGTCGAGGCCTCGACAGAGACGGTGAAGAGAAGTACTCGCACCAGCGCGAGGCAGGCCACCGTGACCAAGACTGAAAAGTCTGTGAAAGAATCTACGAAGCCGGCTGCAAAGCCTGCGAAATCCACTGCAAAGTCTACTGCAAGTACCAAGTCAACTGCCAAGCCAACTGTGAAGCCAACTGCGAAGCCAACTGCCAAGTCAACTGCGAAGCCAACTGCGAAATCTACCACCAAATCGGCCTCTGCTACAAAGAAGCGCAAAGCGGATGAGGATGAGGAAAAACCTCGCGAAATCAAGAGGTCTCGTGTCGCGCAAGCCCGTCAGCCAAAGCCCAAGGCCAAAATTGTCATCAATGAAGCTCCAAAGACTAAGCTGAATGTCTTTGTCTGTGGTGAGGGCAGCTCTGGTGAGCTGGGCTTGGGCACAGCTAAGAATGCCATCGATGTGAAGCGCCCACGTTTGAACAAGCTTCTGTCTGCCGAAGAGGTCGGAGTTGTACAGGTTGCTGTCGGAGGCATGCACTGTCTAGCTCTAACCCATGACAACAAGATCTTTTCCTGGGGAGTGAACGACCAGGGTGCGCTCGGAAGAGAAACCGAGTGGGACGGTGGATACAAGGACATTGAAAACAACAGCGATTCTGATTCCGACGATGAAGACAGCGGATTGAACCCCCGCGAGTCTATTCCCACTGCCATCCCCGCAACTGCTTTCCCCGAAGGCACTGTTTTCGTCGAAGTCGCCGCCGCGGATAGCGCAAGCTTTGCCCTGACCGATGATGGTCTAGTCTATGGCTGGGGCACCTTCAGAGTAAGATGACCTGACTGTCTTGCATCGGATTTCTTATACTAACCACAATTCTAGAGCAATGACGGAATCCTCGGATTCGACGCGTCTTCTCACGTTCAAACCACCCCAACTTTGATCTCGTCTTTGAAAAAGATCACGCACCTGACTTGCGGAGCCAATCACGTTCTTGCCCTGAACGACCAAGGTCGCGTCTACTCGTGGGGCTCTGGTCAGCAGAATCAGCTCGGTCGCAGGATCGTGGAGCGCAACAGATTGAACGGTCTTCAGCCTCGGGAGTTCGGTCTCCCAAAGAACATTGTCCACATCGGGAGTGGCTCGTACCACTCGTTTGCCGTTCACACCACTGGAAATGTCTATGCCTGGGGATTGAATAGCTTCGGTGCAACGGCCATCCGCGAGGGCGCCGGCGACGACGAAGCCGCTATCGTGCATCCCACGCTTGTCGAATCACTTTCTGACCGTAATATTTCGCAAATCTGCGGTGGCGCCCATCACTCTGCTGCCATTGCTGGCGATGGTGAGTGCTTGGTTTGGGGCCGTCTCGACGGTTTCCAAAGTGGCTTGAAGATTGACACTCTTGCCGATGATGCCGTTATCAAAGATGAGCGCGGGCGTCCTCGTATCCTGATCGCACCTACCCCCATTCCCGGGGTCAAGGCCAAGGTTGTGGCAGCTGCCTCGGATCATTCTCTCGCTATCGATGCCGATGGCCGCGCATGGTCATGGGGATTCTCGGCTACGTACCAAACTGGACAAGGTACACAAGATGACATCGAAGTGGCTACTGTTATCGACAACACTGCTACTCGTGGAAAGAAATTAAACTGGGCTGGTGCTGGTGGTCAGTTCTCTGTGTTCACAGAGCCTGCCAGCGAGTGAGGTCAATATGTTCAATTGACCTAATTCTCCATTGTAACATCTAATGTCTCTTTTTCTCTCTTCTGCGTGTTGGCTCGTTTCCGGGGTAGTACATGAAGAGTCTCTTTGCAATCTCCGGTTATTGTCATCCGTTAGCACGTTATTTGAAATTAATTCCCTTTCTTCAAAATTATCCAATGTGTCGTTCCTAGTAATTCTAGTTTTAGACTCATTTGGGGTTCAATCCCTATCTGAGCCATACATCCCCTAGGTGATTTCATTAAACGGGTATGGTCTGGCAGGTATCAGCGGGCTTGTCCCGAGGTTAGACATATTCCACTAGTTACTATCATTAAAATCTATGTATTGTACAAGGTGCCTTCACAGTTACATCCCAAGCTCCTTCATCGCTTCGTATTCAGCATCATAGTCGTCGTTATCGTCATCTGGTACCCGTGAAGACGAGGCACGGATTTCGGGGGGAAAGCAGTCATCGGCTCATCCTGTTCTCTGAGAAGATCATCCAAATCATCGTCCTCGGGCTCGGGCTCAGGGTAGCTGATTGCAGGCCGCGCGCTCTCGCTTGGGTCTGGAATAAACAGGTCTTGGTCGGTAGCCTCTTCCGAATCCTGAGTAATCCCGGCAGGGTTCTGATTGGAATCTGCAGTGTTCTTGGGGACGTGGCGATATTCGAGCTCTTCCCGCGTAGGTCCAGGGCCATCGAAAAGTCTCGGTTTCTCCTCGTCTATCCATTCTCGTCGCATGGCCTGGATGCGTTTGGAGTGTCCCAGTTTCTCAATCATTGTCAGACCGTCTGCGAATTTTGCGCGTGGGAATAGATCATCAAGCCATAGCTGGTAAAAATTGAGCAAGCGTGCGGCATCCTTGAACTATAGCGAACCCAAGTCAGTTACACTAGTCATGCCTTAGGTATGTTAGATACACAAGAGAGCGAACCTCGTGTCCTTTGCCCTTGAATTTCAGCTTCTGTCTGGCAGTATGTCGCAGTTTGGGTATGCCTGGTTGTGAGAGTAAACTAGCCTATTTATCAGCATTACTGCAGCCCCAGATGTTCTTCATAAACAGAAGAGAGATTTCAATCAGGATCAGGAAGCAAGCAAGCACGTGAGACTCACCGGCCCTCATCTAGTTTTGCCACAGGTTGTCGTTTCTTTGCGACTTTGACTTCTTCATCAAGACCCAAACCAAGTGCCGATTCCCCTGTCCCAGCGGCCTTGGTGCTGTTGGAATTTGGGGCATTATTATCCGGAATAATCTCATCTAAGCCGATGTCATAATCAAAAAGATCGTTCAAATCACCCGCTGTCGGTGAGCTTCCTCGGTCTGAAACGTTCGCGTTCGCCATAGTTCCACTCGCGCGTAGATGCTGCTGTAGGTGCAATTATATCAAGGAGCCGGTTTGAGAAGATCACGATGTCTGAAGGGTAAAAAAAAAAAGCGGTGGCACCTGGATTGGAGCAATTCAACTGTGTATGAGATACTATCTTGGAATATCCGCATGTCAATCAATCAGATGCCGCCTTGACGCGTGACGCGAGTAGCCTGTTATCTGCGTTCTGATTGGCTAACGGGCCTCTTGTCCGCCTTAATTGTACTAGACCCAATAAAGTTAGCTTGGTCTCTCCCTCCAACTCCCAGAACTTCAACCTCGAACGCCAGCACATCCACACCTCAAGCAACATGGCGACCGATACCAAAACAGCCATTGTGCCCTCTAAGCGGGCTAACACTGACTACCCGGTATGATATATCCAGCATGAACTGGGACTGATACTTTTCCGTCCCAAACTGCTCGTTCGCGTACGTCTTTGGCTAACATATCCCACAGTTGATCGATTCCGACCCGTACGCTTTACCCCGGATTTTAAGAATTTGTCACAAGCTCACATCTTTCTCAGGCATTTGAAACGGGTATTCGGATATGCCCGGCCTTCCGACTGGGCCGTGGCTGGCGGTATGGCCTCGGCTGCTCCCATCTCGTTCTGGATCATGGAGAGAGCAAGCCCGTCACATGTAGGCCGTGGTGGCTTCGCCCCCGTTATGCGACTTGCCACAGCTGTTGGTCTGCTTGGCGGTCTTCATGTCCTCTATCAGCGATCCTGCCGTAAGCCATATCCCTCCACCGGAACCCTCGCCCACTTTTTCTTTTTGATGACGTCTCAACTCACACCTTCACAGAGCGCTTTTACGGCTTCACCGAGAATGCTAGAGAGGTCGAAATGGATACTCGTGAGATGGTCGACAAGGTCA
The DNA here is from genome assembly GCF_028827145.1 of Penicillium concentricum. Lineage (NCBI taxonomy): Eukaryota > Fungi > Ascomycota > Eurotiomycetes > Eurotiales > Aspergillaceae > Penicillium > Penicillium concentricum. The sequence goes on from NW_026622756.1 coordinate 27,008, forward strand.
AGAAGGGCGAGCCTCTGTACGGTAAATCCCAAATGTCGTCCAATCTACAAGGCATGGCAGCCCGCAACTCGCGGTACTCAGAACTTTTCATCCATGTTATCCCATGGTTCAACTTTGTCAACCATGATCAAGTAAGTACTCCATTTAAGTCAATCTGAGAAGGATGATGTTGATTGTTTGTATCAGCATGGCGTGGACACTGCCAAATACTACCAGCAGGCCGAGCAGGAATTGGAGGCAGAGCGTACTGGCTCTTCATGAATATACACCATCAGCTAGAGAGAAAAAAAGAATGATGGGCAGCCTTTCCGTTCAGTGTTGCAGATTTGTACACGTATCTTATTTTGTGTGTGTTTTTGGGGGCGCAATTGATATTCGCAACACAGATTCCAGTTCCGATCAACCCTAACGCTTTCTATATTTACATGGAGATGCCCTTTGGATCCAATTATTCCCCGTCTGTATCAGAAACGGATTCAATCTAGCCCTGAAGGTATAGTGAAATGTTTGGAGACATCACGAATCCGAGCCTTGTGGGTTACCAGGTTGCTGGCGCTTCTTCATTGCCATTTTCGAATTTGGTGTTCAACTCTCGATTCTTTTTCGGTCTGGGGTTAGGGGCTGTCATGTAATCAGCAGGTAGTCAAGGTTAGGGGCTGTGCGTCCGAACTCCTACCTTTTTCATTCTCCTGTATGTAGAAACGACGGAGCAACATAATTGCTTCTTTCTCAAACAGCCCACCGTAGACAGGGTATGATGGGTCAATTGAGGAGCTATATCCAATCAGCCTTACACGATCAGTTGCCGGCGTTGAGATGTACTGACTCGGAATGTAATGAAAGAACACCTCCAGTGCCTCCAAATCGATCATTAGCGCACCCAAAGTACACACTGCGGATGCGGTATTGCTTTAGCGCAGAAGCGCACATAACGCAGGGTTCGACCGTGACGTAGAGATCAGTAGATTGCAATGCTGACCTGGGGTAGCTTTGGAGCATCTCTGCAATTGCTATAAACTCAGCATGTCTCGTTCCCTGGGGGTTGTCAGCAGTTTCTATGCATTGGCATCTTTAGAAGTCACCCACATTCATAGATCTATTTGTGTCATTCATGCCAAATCCCACAATTTGATCGTTGTGCACCAGAACGCAACCAACGGGAGTTTCGCCTGACTGAAGAGCCTTCTCGCCCTGGTATCTGGGTGAGTATGCTTTGATTCCTCGGCATCAAGAAGTTTCGTACCATCAACAAGGCTTGTCTCATAAAATGTCCATGTCTCGAATCCTCCGCAACCACAGGGTCACCCTTGAACTCCATAGCCAATTCGAAAGTTCTCCCCTCTAGAGTAGATTTTAAGCTTATTTGAGTTGACTCCAATGACTAATCAGGTATCTCAGGAAGTGAAGGGAGTCAGAAGAGGGTAAAAGAGCAGTGGCACCCGAAATTTCGAAAGTGAGGTTGACCAACTTTTGAGCCACAATCCAAGGTCCAACATGATGCAATGGATATTTATATAGGGATCTCTCTTGAATCTCTTGGATTATATCACCTGTCTCGATTTTGAATACTATAATTTATTATTATATTTTCTAGAATATATATGTATCTACTGTGGCCAATTTTGAATTCAAATTGCCGCATATATTGAAGACCTCATCAATACCTTTACTCCTTTATCTGAATTGATATAAGGCCAATTCATAGATTTGCAAACCGTGCATCATAAGCTCTGATAATACTGCAGAATGTATGCACGCATGTAGTGGTGGATACCTGATGCCTGATGCATCAGGTGTCAGTCGACATATCAAGTCTCTCCGCGTATCTGCGCACTTCAAACATCCACACGAACACAACCCAGCCTCGGAAATTCTTTTAAACGCGAGGAATTGAAACTTCAACCCTGATATTAACATGTGTCTCCCATATGGCAACCGAGGGACAGAATGAACGGGCCACCGCGCCTGGGCACGCTTGGAGAGCTGAACCTGCCTCGTCCATCCTTGCTTCGCGTTTCGTACCGCATCTTGCAACCCAAGGAAATGAATCACATATAACCCGGGAAACATTTGCACAGCTTCGCCAGGAACTCCTTAGTGAAATACAGACTCAACTACGCGTTGATGAAGATGTCACTGATGTCAACAAACTCATATGCATTGTCTTAAAGGCCGGCCTAGAGATTAGCCCAAACAGGAGCGAATCAGAGCAAGATCTGGAAGGGCAAGTTCTCGACTGCTTAGATATCATTCAAGCTAGCATTGAGAAAGCCCCCCAAGCTCTGTGGGAATCCTCCGACCCTTTCATCCTGGGCGAGGACATACATGCTCCTCTATTCGCATGGCTAATCCTACGACTGATCCGACTCGCCACCACCTGGACATCCGAAACAGTTCGAGAAAAGATCCAACTTCTTTGCGCGAGCCTAGCTTATTCTCAGTTCAAGCAAGCCCGGTTATTGCCCGCAAGCTATGCCGTTGCTGCATTTCTGCGTGCTTGCACATCGGGTCCGTTTCTTGCCCCGATGATGTAGGACCTTAGGCCAAACTAACATTCGCTAGATGTTTTGTGCTCTCTTGAAACGTTTCAACGTAGCAATTTCTGGAATATACGCCTCAGAGTGTTGTCGATACCCGCCGCAGATGGATCGCTTATTGAGGACATTCAAAACCTTGGCCTCTCTCCTGGATTATTCAAGAGCAACACGGCCCTTGGAGGCTTCGCGCAGACAGTTTCTCTGGCATGTCAATTGCTTGATTCATTCAATCCGAAGGGCGAAATGCAATACCGTGCAAAACATCATGATTTCATCCTCCGCCAAAACTTCTCGTGGGTACTAAATGGGTTTCATCGCCTTAGACAAGTCATTATTGAATGGCTGCAAATAAAAGGGGCACAACTCACATCGGAAGATGAAACTGTGCCTTTGCAATATTTGACATATTTGCACCGATGCTGCTTACCAGAATCGACTTTGGCTGGACTGCTCTCAAACATGAGCCTGACTTCTACTTGGTCTCAATGCATATGTGGCTTCCTGAGCCTTGAGAATCTAGAAAAGATGCCTTCTGTCCAGGCTATCTTAAGTCGCTTCTTGTGCGATTTGACAGAAACTGCAAAGTCCTCTCAGCATCTGGTGCAACAGTTGAGGGAAGCCCTGCTTCCAGTGTTGACCAAAGTCAAAGATGGCAATTCCAACTTCCAGTCCCTTGAGTCGTGTCTCTGGGTAAGCTGTCTCTCATATATGGCACAGGTGGGTTACCGAACTAATACCAGATCAGAGTCCACTCCAGACCTTGCATGCCCAGCTTCTAGATACAGCATTGCCGTTGACAGTGTGCTCGCCCAAAGGGTTACCAGGGGATGGCTCTGAGAAGTCAGATATTGTATTTCAGAGACCTGGGGTCTTACACCAGGCGGAGCCGAATGAATATGCCCGGGCATCGAAACGGCTGTGTCTTCCAGGTCCACCAACAGGGTCCACCAGTCATAGCCTGTTTCATTTGCTTGTGGGAAATATATCAGCCATTCTTCAATCCGACTGTGGCAAAACGATGGCAGATCTGCGCACTTCCATCCAGTAAGTGGACAAAGGGATAAACCCCGAGGTGTAAAATGCTGATTTATTTATGTAAAAGAACATCCTATGAGGAACTTCTCGAATCCAAAAAAACCGAGCTATTAGACATCCTAGGTAAAATTTGCTGTGCAACGGCAGAGAAGCTTTTGAGGAAGCCCTCGGATGTCATAAAGCGAGACACGCTCTTTTGTCCAACATGCGATACGGATCAGCATCAGAATGATCGTGCGGGAAATGAGGAGCATCCCGGATTTGAGGAGATATGGTCACTCTTCAATTTCATCCTACCAAGGCTTACGCGCACGCCTGGCCCTCGGATATCTGCAATGGTTGCACTCAGAAGAATTCTGATGCACGCCCCAAATTCCATTCAAATGCATATTTCAAACTCTCCCTCCGGTGAATTCTGTCTTCACTCGCTCCGGAGCTCAATCAGAGAATTGCGTGTTGCAACTGGGTGCGTTCCATGGCCATATTAAAAGCACAATGGATACTGACAATTATATAGGCATTCGGTAGTAGCTTTCGTTCGCTCAAATCTACCAACAGATATCCGTCGGACCAATTTCGTTGTTGTGCTTGAGTGGCTTAAAAATATTTCCGGAAAAGATGATATGCCGTTACAGGAAGCTTGTATCATAACACTCTGTGGGCTGGCAACGTGCGTTTCTACTTCCCAAAACTCCGTTGCTTTATCTCACGATTTGTCACATATAGTGTCTCGGAAGATGAAGAGAAGAACATCATTCTTCTTCGGCTCTTGGAGTACCTTGGTCATCCAAACCCCTACGTTTGCGCCGTGGCATACAACGAAGTGAGTATCCCTGGGATTATACTTCCAATTACTTTGCTCTTCATTCCAACAGGTATGGTGACAGCTTACCTCTGAATTTAGTTATCCAAACTTGCCCAACAATTTTCCCTAACACCTGCTGGCCTGTTTCGGCCTTACTGGAGGACTCTTTCGGTGACAGTGGTCAAGAACCTCCAATCTCGCCCATATATGGCTGAGCAGCTATGTGATTTGCTTGGCATGAAGGTTGATGGGTTTCTACGGTTGACAGAAGTCCATGTCTTGCCCTACCTGGTTTTGACACAAAAACGAGACATCATTTGCAGAATTGGGGCTAGTCGCAACGAAGGCGAATCTGCCTTTGATGTTTGCTCGGAGAAGAATAATCTGGCTGCAATCCTCGCTTTCCTCCTATCTCAGCAATCAGACAACCCGGAGGTTATGATCATGTCCCTTTTAGCAGATATAGACCCTGCATTCAAGGGTCGATCTTTGGCGGAGTTGGTGAGGATTGAACCAATTCTCATTGCTTGTGACTTGCTGAAGAGCCTTGGCGATGCGGGTGAGCAAAAGAAAGAGAGGGTATGTTCTCGTTTTCCCCCACCCCTTCTGGACTGCTAATGAGAGTCCCTTTAGTTCAACCAAGCTCTCCATCGATTAGCCACATTTGTTCCGCGGAAGATTACACATGGAAGTTCGTCAAAGAAAGCGGATCTAAGTCATTTCATTGAGGAGCACGTTCTCGGTATTATCACACAATTCGCAAATGCCATTAACGACTTCCAAGTTAGACAAACGTTGGCAGAGAAGAGAAGAAATATCAAAGCCATAGAAGAAATGATCAACATCGCCCAGGGTCATGTGAGCAGTGCATTACCTCAAGTATGTATACAGCCCTGTGAAGCAGTCAATTGTCGTTGCTAAACATCGCAGGTTTGTGCATGTCTTCGATCCGCACTGGAGATCGAGGAACTGTGTGATTATGCATTCTCCGCGTGGAAGACATTGATCAGTTCTCTTGGTGAAGAGGACCTTGAGCCAATAATTGATCAAACGCTGGCGATTGTGATTAGATATTGGGATAATCTGACCGAAGAGAGCAGGAACCGTGCATGTCAACTCATCGATCATATCTTGACAAATCACTCGAGTCTTGTACGAGATACCTTCAACACCATGCCTTCGCTTGCATCCATTCCAGAGATGGCTTCCTTTGATGCCAAAATCAATGACCTGAGAGCGCAAATGGACGTTCGAAGTCAATTTCTGGCGTTGATTCGTCGCTGCCAGAGTGAGAATGCCACCGTTGTTGAGCAGGCTCTAGTGGAATTGGCCCCTTTTCTGTCAGCAAATGAGGAGTTTCTCCATGACTCTGTTCTGAGCGAACAACCTGACCCTGTGATTGCTCAGCTGACTAGGTCATTGCTGGACTGTTGTGTAAAGTTCAGTAACACCTCAGACAGCATTACCCTATTGTCGGCTCAATGTCTAGGGCTCGTCGGCTGCCTCGATCCAAACCGAGTTGAAACCATCAAAGAGAAGAGGGATATACTTGTCTTGTCCAACTTTGACAGAATGGAAGAAACAGTCGCATTCATTCTTTTCTTCCTCCAGCATGTTTTGGTCGAGGCATTCTTGTCTGCTTCCAATACTAGGGCCCAGGGGTTTCTGGCATGGGCCATGCAAGGCCTACTCAAATTTTGCAAACTGAATGCGGTGTTAACCCAACGCTCTCGCGATTTGCAAGGCGATGAGAAGTATCAACGCTGGATGGAGCTTCCGGAAAGTGTTCGCAACACTCTTACGCCCTTTCTTACATCTACCTACACGGTCACTGTCGTGACCAATCATACCGAGGTGAACTATCCGCTCTTTTCCCCTAAATTGACCCACAGTGAGTGGCTTCGAACACTGGTGCAAGATCTTCTACAGACCGGGAATGGAGACAACGCAAAAATGGTCTTCTCGATATCGAGTCGTGTTGTGAAGGGTCAAGACATTTCCATTTCTTCATTCCTTTTACCGTTCGCGGTCTTGAATCGCATAGTGGGAGGCACCGAACAAGAACAACAAAATCTTCGACACGAATTGATGAGTATTCTTTCACATCCTATTCCGGAGACAAATAACAATGCTCGCGAGACAATCATAAGTAGTAGCCAGGTGAGAATCCCCGTGGAATCGAACCGAGCTTCCTAGTGTTGACGATAGCCCTTACACCGACGGTAGAGCGTTTTTGAAGTGCTAGACTACCTGTCTAGATGGCTTCAAGGAAAGAAAAAGCATCTCAATGGCCTCAATCAAAATTCCAACCAAACGAGTCGTTCCCATAAAGATCCAAACCGCGACGCGCTCATTGATAAATACTCATCACAGATCAGGTCTGTCGAAAATCTCTTATCCTCAATACCGCCAGAGATCATCTCTAGGCGCGCTGTTGAATGTAAATCATTCTCCAAAGCACTTTTCCACTGGGAACAGTACATTCGAAAATCCAAGCTCCACGGCGAATTACAAGAGCGATCCAGCCTCGAGCCTCTATACCAAAGATTACAAGACATCTATAGCCAGATTGACGAACCTGATGGAATCGAAGGCATTTCAAGCCACTTGTCTGCACTTGATATTGACCAGCAGATCCTTGAGCACCGGAAAGCTGGGAGGTGGGCCACGGCGCAGAGTTGGTATGAGCTACAACTCGAGAAGGAGCCTGACAACGTCGATGCGCAATGGAATCTTGTGACCTGTCTCAAAGAATCTGGTCAACAAGGTAAGATCAAACATGAGACAGTTTTTGCATGCTCTATCGTCTTGCTCACCGTCATCTAGATGCTATTCTTACTCGTTTCGAGGTTCTTAAAGAAAACGAGTCAGCGGCTTCACGGTTCCTGCCTTTTGCGGTTGAAGCTTCATGGATAATGGGCAGATGGGACAAGCTAGAGGGTTATCTCGACCTTTGTGCCAAACAAGGAACCGAAGAGTTCAACGTTGGGATAGGCTCAGCTCTTGATGCTCTTCGTCAAAAGCAAGACGAGGCATTTACTGATAAAATCAACGAGCTCAGGCTCAACGTTGCCCGATCACTAAACACAAACTCGGTGGCATCACTACAATCATGCCATGACGACATGCTCCGGTTACATGCTTTGTCGGAGGTTGAATCCATTGCTAAAGCACAATCAGGTCAATCGCGCCCGGGCCTGCTGAGTACCCTAGACCGACGCTTGGATGTTTTGGGTGGCTACCTTTCCGATAAACAATACCTACTGGGGTTGAGACGAGCCACAATGGAGCTAACGTGAGTTCATGATCCAGAAAACATGAAACAGACAGCTAAAATTATCATACAGGGGCGAATTTGCAGATTCTGATATATCCGCTGCATGGCTCACCAGTGCTCGTCTTTCAAGGAAAGGCAATTTCAGCAGTCAAGCGTATCACTCGATGCTCAATGCAGCACGGTTGAAAGACAGATCTGCTTCCATCGAACACGCGCGACTCCTCTGGAAAGACGGACACCATCGAAAAGCCATTCAGACTCTAGAGGGTGCGATTTCTGCCAATGAAGGTACCCCGGGTACATCTTCTCCGGTCGAAATTGAAGCCATGTCGTTTCTCTCAGGTCGTGGGCAGCATCAGAACGAGTCTACTGCTCTTGTAAGTTACCGGATACATTCACATGGAAGTAGAATACTGACTCGTCTAGGCTCATCTTATGCTAGCCAAGTGGACAGACAGGGCTGGTCAGACGCACTCTCAGGCGATTGTTCAGAGATACCGGGAGGCCATCAAGCTGTATCCAAAGTAAGTTGAACTATCACTGGTAAGATGCGGTCAGTTCTAACGGGAAAACAGGTGGGAAAGGGCACACTATTACCTGGGGAAGCATTACAACAAAATTTTGGAGTCTGAGAAGGCCAAGCCCATGGGAAAAGAAGCCCAGATATAGTCAGTTATCAGATTTCTCATTCTCTACCTGATACTGACCAATATCACAGCCTGAGTGGAGAAGCCACAAAACTTGTCATTGATAACTATCTTCGCTCGCTAACATATGGGACCAAATATGTCTTCCAGACTTTACCCAAGCTTCTGACCCTCTGGCTCGAACATGCCTCGATTGTTGAACAGCCCATTGATCCAAAAAGAGGCGATAACGAGTAAGAAAGAGTTTACTGGTGTGGCCATTGGTAAACAATTGCTAATGGGCGGTTTACCACACACTAGGGAGTTTCAAAAGCATACACAAGCGCAACGCAAGAAGAGCCTTGATGAGATGCATGCACAACTGAAGAAATTCATCGACAAGCGCTTACAAGCGGCTCTGGTGAGTTTACGAGATGTGATTTTCCCGGAAAGCTCGCTGACGGTTTGTAGTTGTTCACAATTCTACCCCAAGTGGTTGCGAGGATCTGTCACCCTAACATCACAGTCTACGATCTGTTAACGCGGATTGTAGCCAAGGCGGTTCACAACTTCCCACAGCAAGGTCTCTGGACCGTCCTTGCCGTTGTCAAGTCCTCCAATAAGGAGCGAGCTAAAAGGGGATATAATTGCCTGCAGAAGATCATAGTAAGTACCGATCCGTCCAAAACTGAGTACAAGAGACTAACGTTGTTCAGGACTACGGTAACAAGTCAAAGGGAGAATCCTCAGCGGCGTCGGAAATCCGTCGCATGATCACTCAAGGTACAAAGTTCTCGGAAGAATTACTTCAACTATGCCTCGCTCCGGTGGAGGAAAAGTCATCTCGAGTTCAACTCGGTCGCAATCTAGGGTTTAATCATAAAGTCGCGCCATGCCGATTAGTGGTGCCTTTCCAGGCAATGTTGATCCCTAGTCTCCCTGCCAGTCAGAACATCGAATACATCAAAGGCTTCAGGGCCTTCCCTCGGGATCCAACAACTATTGAGGGTACGGTTTATCAACTTCCGCTTCCCGCAAAGACAAACTAACAGAAATTAGCTGTTTTGGATGAAGCACAGATTTTGAACTCGCTTCAAAAGCCACGCAAAATCAGCCTGCGAGGATCTGATGGGAAGATCTATAACGCACTTTGTAAACCCAAAGATGATTTGCGCAAGGATCAACGTCTCATGGAATTTAACAACATGATCAACCGGTTCCTAAAGAGAGACGTCGAATCAAGCAAGCGGCGCATGTGTAAGTGGTTTGATGAACTTTAGGCCATTCTAAAGGCTGACCCGGAACAGACATCAAAACATACGCCGTAACGCCTCTAAATGAGGAATGCGGTCTTATTGAATGGGTTGATAACCTCCGCACACTGAGAGAGATTGTCATCAAGTTGCTGCGCGAAAGGGGCATTTCACCAAACGTAGGTATACCACATCTAATACGGTACCTAGGCTATGTTATTAATGTGTGCAACAGTACAACGAGATCAGACATAATCTGAATGAGATCTGCGCCGATCGATCATTCGCAAAGTTACCCTTATTCACCACTAACATTCTGGCCAAGTAAATCTTCCGTGATATCACCCGTGATTCCACTATACTGACAGTTACAGGCTGCCGCCAGTTCTCCATGAATGGTTCATCGAGATGTTTCCTGAAACAGAGGCATGGTTTACAGCGAGACTGAGGTATACACGGTCTTCTGCTGTGATGTCAATGGTGGGATATGTCCTTGGGTATGTACTCTCTTTAAGGACTTTCTATCTGCTTTCGCCTATTGCCCCAGTTCCCACCATGCTAACCAGTTTTGTTTCCTATACATAGTCTGGGTGATCGACATGGCGAAAACCTTTCATTTGAGGAAGGAACAGGCGGCCTCCTACATGTTGATTTCAACTGTCTCTTTGACAAGGGTCAAACGTTCGAAAAGCCCGAGGTGGTACCATTCCGACTGACTCATAACATGATCGATGCCTTTGGCGCTTACGGCTATAATGGTCAGTTTGAAAGATATTCTCAAATTTTACTCTCACGCTAATCTCCGAGGTATAGGTCCCTTCAGAAGGACTTGTGAAATCACGCTCAGCCTGCTGCGACAGAATGAGGACGCCTTGATGACTGTACTCGAGACATTTTTGCATGATCCAACAACCGATTTCATTGGGAAGAGGGTGAGTACATTTCAATCCCGGTTCTCAACAAGTCAGCTCCTAACAAGTCTCTTTACTCCTAGCGTCGCACCCATGTGAATGTCCCGGACACACCAGCTGGTGTTTTGGAAGATGTTCGAAACAAACTCCGTGGCTTCATGTCTAAGCAGCCCATTGCACTTTCGGTGGATGGTCAGGTGGATGAACTGATCATACAAGCAACGGATAAGAAGAAGTTGGCGTCAATGTACATCGGATGGTGTTCGTTCTTCTGATGATTTATTTTCTTTTGGAGGTAATACATTCTATTCAAGTCATACATACAAAAGTGTAGTTTTTCCGTCTTCCGCTGTTATATTTGTTCCTACTGCTTGTGCCGTATGGTACCTAACTACATGTCTATCCTAATTCTTAACAACCGAGCATACATATCAGCTACATGGTGGAAGTAGCGCAAAATCCTGTAATTCTTACATTAAAAGTGGTAGTGGAATTTGCTGACTGTTGCCTAAACCCAGCTGTTTTGGATATCTTGCGAGAGAAATTCAGTTGCCCGCACCGAAGATCACGCGCAACCCCCCGTTGGTGCTGAACCAGTAAATAACAGGACAAAAGACCGCGAAGCGTTCAAAGCTTAATTTCGGTTGAGACCTCGGTTCCGGTTTGGGCTGCGACTTCGACTGCTGTAACCGTAGCTGCTGTAGCTTGGGCTCCGGCGTCGGTGATGCCGCGAGTCTGAGCGAGGGCTACCTCGGCGCGGCGGTGGTGACCGGGATCGAGATGAGTATGACCGAGAACGAACAGGAGATCGTGATCTTGATGCAGTCTGGGGTCTATATATGTCGTGGCGCTCTGTGGGTCGACTGCCTCCATGCCGTCTGGGCGGGGATGACGGGCCTGCATATGGCCCTCGGCCGTATCTTGGGCGACCGCCATTCCCTCGAATTGACGCAGGGGGTGGCGAGCGTGAGAATTTGCGGCGGGGGAGAACGATTGAGACATTCAGGATGGCCCCGTCAAGCTGAGCCTCATGCATGTGGGCAATGGCTGCTTCTGCGTCAGCGGGGTCGTAGTAAAGAATATACGCAGTCCCCCTATTTGTCATGACTGTAAGATTGTTAGGAAACAGACAAATCTCGAAGTGCGAGTCAAAAAGCGAGTCTTACAGGCTTTATTGATTGGAAGATCGAGATACTCTATCTCTCCAAAGCCCCCGAAGATCTCTCGGATGTGATTTTCTGTGACATTTTTTGTCAATTTTTCTACCACGATCTGTCGAGAAGGAGGGAAAGTCAGCTCTCTAAGTTGATAGATAAGGTAGTCACCACTGGTATCACAGGAATAGACCGGCACTTACCTTGGAACTTCTCGGAGGACTGGGGTTGGGAGTAAGTGAGCGGCTTTCGCTCCGGCTATTGTAACGTCGACCACCTCGACTGCGACTGCGACTGCGAGATCGAGTTCTTCCACGCGACGGGGATCTGGATCGGGTTTTTGAACGATAGCGATCGCGTCGTCCTTGCGATGGACTTCGGGTTAGGCTTCGGGATGGGCTTTCACTTCGGGGTTTTGAGCGACGTGGCGAACGCGACCGTGCTCGGTCCTGGTCCTGGTCCGGTGAACGTAGAGGTGATTGTCCGCGAGGTGATCTCAAGGACATGTTGAAGATTCAGCGCACGGCGCGCCAAATGAATCCCAGGGTTTGAAGTAGTACAAATTGAATATGTAGAGTTAAGCAATTGTAGATAAAACAAGAATTGAAATAGAAAATTCAAAAAGAGAAAGGAACTTGGAATACTAAAGAGAGAGAGAGAGAGAGAGAGGTTGAGGGAAGGGATATTCATTTTGGTACTAACTTGATTCGGTAATCACCTAGGGACACTTTATACGCACTTCAACTTCAAATCAAGAACTTTTAACTTTTATTATACAGTAAAGTCTACATGAATATGTATTTATGTATTTACCTCTAGCCCTCTCTCCATTTCTCATACTCTTGAATGACAGTATCGGTGATTTGCCGCCGCACTTGTCCAAGTGCATATTCAAAGTGTTTCCACTGCACATCTTGCTCCTGCTGTGTTTCCTCCTCCTCATCAAGTGCTGCATCTCCAGAGGTTTCACAGATGCTCACAATCTCAGCCCCAGAATAGCCCTCGGTCAGAGATGCCAGCTTATTCAAGTCGACTTCTGGGTTCACCACAGAGTTATTGGCCCAGATGCGTAAGATTTCTCGGCGCGCCTCAAAGTCCGGAGGGCCAATATACAGAATATTGTCCAACCTCCCGGGTCGCATCAATGCAGGATCTAAGACATCGGGCTTGTTGGTTGCAGCAATGACCAACACGTTTCGGAGCTCCTCGATACCGTCCATTTCGTTTAGCAAAGTCGTAAGAAGATTGACTCCTCCCGAACTACTGCTGCGTCGAGCAGCAATGGCATCAATCTCGTCGAAGAATATGATACTTGGTCGTGCTGCCCGGGCTTTTCTGAAGATCTCTCTCAATGATCGCTCAGACTCTCCAACGTACATGCTGAGAATCTCTGCGCCCTTGACTGCCAGGAAGTTCAACCCTGCCTCTGTGGCTAGGGCTTTGACCATCAGTGTTTTGGAACAACCTGGTGGCCCATACAATAAGACACCCTTTTTACTTTTCACGTTAAGTCTCTTCATCCGTTGAGGATGCTAGAGTTTTTTTAAAAAAAAAGAAATTAGTCTTCAAAGCAATGGTTCTCTGGGATTCAAATACAGATCTTACCTTCAAGGGTCGCTCAACGGCTTGTTGAAGGCGTTTTTTGATATCATGCTGTCCACCGATGTCTGACCATCTCACCTTTGGGGTTTCCAAAAACACTTCCCGCATGGCCGTGGGACGGATTTCCTGCAGGGAAAGCAGAATATCTGCTTCTTGTATCTCCAATGAGATGGCCGATTCATCATCGATGGAACCTCCGTGGTGCCAGCTATATGGGTCGATCGGGTCCACCGATATGGCTGTGGTATTCTGTCCTAGCAGTTCTCGTCGTCGGGCTTTGCGGCAGACCAATTGCAGAAGGGCGAAAATGTCAGCTCCAACGTATCCGTGCGTCTTTTCTGCTAGTAGTTCCACAAGCTCGTCGGTCAAACCGGCAGATACTGGCCCACGAATCGCATGGAGTATCTCAGCTCGGTCCTGAGCGGTAGGGACTTGTATCTCAATTTCTGTCCCAAGTCGATGGGGCGTTCTGAGGGCGTCATCGACTTGATTGGGGTTCCTCGTTGCGGCCACCACGAGGATCGATGTATTTCGGATAGCATCTAGATTCTCGCAAAGGACAGACGCAAGGGACTGAGACTCAATTGAGGCTCGCTTGGGGGCAATAAATTCCAACTGGTCGATGATGATCACACTGGGGTTAGAGCGAGCCGCCTCCTGGAAGATATTGCGCAGCTTAAGCTCGCCCTCGTTGATACTTCTGCCCAACGTTGACATGTCGATTTTGAATGTTTGTTTCCAGCCAGCCTTCTCGATCTGTCCGAGAAGACTTGTTTTGCCAGTCCCCTTTGGTCCATAGAGTAAAATCCCACGGGTGTTCTCGTAGAATGATGGCATCGCCGGCTTCCGCGGATCAATGTTAAAGTCAGACAAGATTTCATTGATGTCGTCAATCTGGCGGGATAGGCCTCCAAGACCGGCAGATTGCACCGCTATACCTGATGGTTTTTCTTCTTTTCTTTCTGTGACTGGGCCAAGGGAAACCTTGGAAGCCTCTGTGAATTGAAAAAGGGTATGACTAGAGTGAGGGCTCTGTGAACGTATGTTAACCACTCGGAAACTCCTGAGTTGGCCCTTGAGCTCCAGTTCAAAAGCCAAGCCCGTGGTCAAACACCCGCATCGGAGAAGCTTTTCCTCCAGGGCCCATTCCCAGTGGGATCTGTCGCTTTCTGAAATTGAGCCATGTTTGGCAATTTTCTCGGGGTCTGAACAATCCGCCAATGTCACTAGGTCGATGTTTTCTAGGGAGCCTTCAGCCCTGGTGATAGAAACTTTCTCTCCGATCTTGATGTCATAGCAATCCTGAAGTGTCCTTGATATTTGCACGACTGTGCTCTGGATATTCTCTGACGCGTACCATGCTATGACAGTCTGCGGTGGGCCATCCCCTTGTTTCAGCATGCAGATGCTCTCTGTTTGAAGCCTTAGACCAGCTAGCGAAGTGGAAGATAGATAAACACGAAATGCATCTTTCAGGTCCTTCCGTGCCTGCTGCTTTGACAATGGACGGGCAGTGAAAAGGCGGGTTTCAGACATGATAGAAAGTGTCAAGAAAGTTGACTTCGGAGATATATTTTTTGCTCTCTCTTTCTCTCTCTCTCTCTCTCTCTCGGATATGTTAAAAAGCTTGGATTATTTTACTGCATTAAAAAAAAGAAATCTCCCGAGTTTTTTTTTTTTTTTTTGGGGGAGGGGCAACTCCGAAAAACAGATCCTCGAAAGGATGTCGATTTGAAAATATAAGAGGAAAGAGAGAGATTTAAGGTAAGAGAATAATCCAGATATATATTTATATGTATATATACATGTAAATATATTCTTATTGCCTTTTGGGCTGTTATATGATTTAACTTGATTCAAAGAGTGTGTCATCTATTTTTATATCCAAAGTTTATATATGTACGGTCTAAACCTATAGAGATATATAGATTGAATAAAATGTTATAAACATAAACTACGGTATCAAAAAAGAAAACAGCATATGGACAAATTTGTATGATACTCGGATGTTCATGCCAACTTCTTCAGGCATAAAACTTGGACATTCAGATCTTGGCACATAATGTAACAAAACAAAAACAAGAGAAACCAGAGAAAAGAGGGGAAATAAGAAACATGTAGCTTAAAGCACGGGGAGATTGTGGACAAACAAAAAGACAAAAGGGTGATACAACTAACAACACTTGCCCCCAGAGTTGCCATTCAAACCGGAGCCTTGCTGGTCTATATTAACGCCCTGAGAACCAGATTGTTCAGTCTTGGAGGTGTCCATCCCTTTCTTGATATCCGATGCAAGGCTATAGAATGCCTTCTCAATGTTGATGTTGTTCTTGGCCGAAACCTCGAGGAAGGGAATACCGAGTTCATCGGCGAGCTGTTGGCCTTGTTCAGTAGAAACCGCCCTTTTCTCCTCCCAGTCGCACTTATTTCCAATGAGAATCTTGTGTACACCTTCACTAGCATGTTGCTCGACGTTTGAAAACCAGGTCCGGATGTCTACATAAAATGGTCAGCGACACACATTTAACTGGGAAAAAGGGAGAGAGTCCTACTTTGGAATGATCGTTCATCTGTCACATCATAGACTAGCAGAATACCCATGGCACCTCGGTAGTATGCCGTCGTGATAGTGCGGAAGCGCTCCTGGCCTGCAGTGTCCCAGATCTGCAACTTCACCCTCTTGCCGTCCAACTCGATCGTACGAATTTTGAAGTCAATCCCGATTGTAGTGATGAATGATGGAGTAAAGGAGTCTTCGCTGAATCGCAACAGACAACATGATTTACCCACGCCCGAGTCCCCGATCAACAACAGTTTAATCTATGATAAAGTTAATGCTGGGCTTTTTTGGGGAGAAATTTGTGCTTTGAACGGATACTGACCAGGAAATCATAATTCCGTGTGCCAGCCATTATGGATTATGGCGATATTTGGGTAGAAGTGAAGCGCGCCGAAGCTAGCAGCACGAAGATGGATAGGAGAGGTGATCCGGAAATTCGTCAAGTCGGGTGACAAGAGGTATTGGTTTTGATGAAGTGGTTTGGGGGTAAAGCAGAAGAGGTAGATGTTGCTGCAGGATGAATCGGAGCAATCAGAGTGGTTTAGGTTGATGGGTTTCCCAAGATGCCCCGAGGACTTATCAGGAGCTTTTGTCAAGTACTGGAACTGATCCAGGCTGATAAAAAGGAGGAAAGGGTAGATTTCTTAAGCAGAGATCCACAGCCAAGCATGAGCTAAAGATTTTGGAGTGTTTTATGGGAAAGGAGGTCAAATGATGCACCTGGAGGTGATGACGGGTACCGCAACTACGGTAAGGAGGAAGTTATGTAAGCAATCGGACTGGAGTATATTCCAAGGTCATATTATATTGGAATATATTGGCATATGAATTCATAAATATATTCATGTTAAGCTATTGAATATAAAAATTGGAAGTTTCAAGTATCATGTGTCTTGTACATTTTTAAGGCTCAACCATAGAAGATACTATAGCTGCGGAAGTGATTTGTGTCAATATGTGACCCTCTAATATTTCATATTAATCTATAAAAAACAATCGAGTACTTGGGAAATAACTAGGTTGTCACATCTATTGGAGATATGCCCATCTCATCCTTTCGATCACGCGAAGTTGCTTGTCCACTCCATTCTGAACATTCAAAAGATCTTGGATGTCTTCTCGAAACTCTTCGTACTGCATGCTTCCAGGAATTATCTTCACGTGTTGAAGGAGAGCCTCTGCCTCACAGATCAATTGTCCAGAATCCTTGTAAGCGACAGTCCCATTGGATAAAACCTCAGAAGAAGTCAAAATGCGGGCCACATTCCTGCATGTTTGAGATTAGCCATGTGAAAAGTTATAAGCCAGTTCGAGAACATCATACCGCAATCCACGTTTTAGTTCATGTCGCTGCTTGCCCTTTCGCAATCCTCGTCGGCTGCCGAGAAGGCTACCTAGCCACCTCATGGTCGCAAAGGAAACCAAAATTCCAGGAGTCAACCCAACAAATCTAAATAACATCAATGATTAGAGAATAAAAGGGAGCAGAAGACCAAACAAGGGGCACACATACCCAAATACAAGCTCCTGGCTCTTCAGCAAGGCATCGATACCACTGATGGCAATTTCCACGTCGACCTTCGTCTTCTGGATCTGGATCAGGAGGGCACGAATGAGATCGCCTCTAACGGTTCCAACAAATGGTGACCGCAGGTCCCTTTCATATGCTTTTAGAACGGGGGTCAAATCACCCTCTTTGACAGAATTCACGATGGCAGTGGTATCCGCCACCACACCCTGGTGAAGATCCGGGCGATCGCGGACAAAGTCTACTACCATTCTCTCTAGACTCGCTCGATCGGCCAGCAGGCTATTCTTGCTCATTATCGCAATCTCGCTTTTTTCGTCATGTCTGATTGTCCCAATGAGTTTTCGGATTGGGTGCACAACCCAGTTACCCCAGAAATCGATAGTGGTGGAACCGATATTGACAATCGACTGGATGATCTCCTCACGTCGGTTGGTCAAAAATCTCATTGATGCGCTTCCTGAAAGGAGAGCAGCTGAGACCGGTAACCAATAGCGGACTATGCGTGAAGGGCGCCCGTGGCGACGAATAAATAATGACATTGAAGTGGTATGGTTTGGCAACTTCTCTCGAAGAATATGCACAAGTCGCTCAATCAAATCCAAAGGTTTATGCATTGAATTCCCCCCTGTGTGTGCATTCCAATGTTGTTAATATCCCTCTCCAGAGTGGCAAGTACTCCCTGTTCCAATTCGTGAGTGC
This sequence comes from Penicillium concentricum, assembly GCF_028827145.1. NCBI lineage: Eukaryota > Fungi > Ascomycota > Eurotiomycetes > Eurotiales > Aspergillaceae > Penicillium > Penicillium concentricum. Next base: position 44,998 of record NW_026622756.1, read on the forward strand.
TAGGCTCAAGTGCTATCTGCTGAAAAATGGCTTCGATTAGAACCACTGCTCTGTGAATTGCATCGCACCATTGTGCATTGATGGTCCCGGGGTATAAACTCGCAGAGTCATTCGCTTCAAAAAGATGCCATCCCTCCATCACAAGGCCAAGGCTGCTGGTATGGAGGTCTTTCATTTCCAGGAGCAAGTCTCGTTTCTGTCGCATTTCTGCCCGAGATGATCTAATTGGGGATAGCAATTTGGCGCGTATGGAGTGTCCCCCGAGTTTCCACGCACTTTGGCGGGCAATCTGGTAAAAGCGGGTCCACCTAGCAGTGATGGATGGGGCTCCTTGATAGGTCTGAGCGACGCATGCATCCTTCGTCCACCGGCAGAATTGCGCTGGCGATTTCTGGACGGCATACAGACCGCTATACCAGACAGATCCTAGCATCTCACCCCAGTAATAGGTCTCATCATGAAGTTGGAGTGTTTGATCCAGGAGGGTGTTCATGACCAGTCCTGATGCCTGAATGGCAGCCTTTGCAGTCACTATCCAGACATAGTCCGAGAGTGGTGCACTATTTCCTTCGCCTAAAGTGGTCTGTACTTGGAGGCGAGAGAAAGTATCCGAAAGTAAGTCTGCCAACCGATTGGGAGAGAGAAGGGATTGGGTCTTGGAAGTCACCGAAATCGAGTTGATGAGATCTTGCAATTGACCGATTGACTCAAGAGATTCGGTGGATAAATCCGTGGCGTCGAACCTCTGCGAGCTGGCAGTCTGTTGTTGAAGGCGATCAAGCTGAGCGTTGATGCCACAAACAGTTCTGTGGGAAAAACAATTTGAGTATACAGTGTTGGTTTTGTTTTTCGGGGATTATGTCACACTCACTCTCGTATAACAGACATCCCAGGATCTTCCAATGAGGTATACCCTCAAAAGCTGACCATAGTACCTGGGAGAGGTACCTTTTATGGATATTGTAGGGAATAACAGAAGGAATTAAGGTTGATGTCGTCATGCGTAGAGTTTGTAAACAGCGTAAACAGTGCAAACTGTATAAATATATATAAATATAAATATACACAAACTATACAAAGTGTGCAAAGTGTGTAAACAGTGCAAACAGTGCAAACAGGAAGCCTACACAGTTAACTAGAGAACACATAACTAGTTAGTCTAGATGTTGTACATAGTTCCGAAGCCAATCTCAAAAAAGAAGAAGTCAAAAATATAATCAAATCGTAAAATTTATGGAGTATATAGCAATATAGGAGAGTTTCAACCAACCAGAAAGCAGTAAATTCCATCTTACCTGATTTTATGCCGGTGGGGTGATCTCGGATATCGGCTTACCAGTGGCCTTACCCCTACGTTCAGGGGGGGAAAAAAAAGTTGATCTCGCCACATCGGGATTGGACTATCCTTTATCTCGTAATATTCTCCCTTTTTCTTTTATAACCTCTTGACTCTGGCTTTGGTTCGGCGTCTATCTTCCCCTTTTCTTTTTTTCTTTCTTCTTTTCTTTCTGCTTCCTGAACCCTGATTTCTGGTTTCTGGTTTTCTCTTTACTTTCTGAGAACAACAACCTTGATAATGTACAGTGATCATGTCCTTTACCTGTCATAGTCCCTAACATCCCTTATAGGAATTCAACAGTCTTGTCCTCAGGGACATACTGGGGCCAATTCGAGGAGATTGGCAAATACAATGCCGACCTGAATGTGGCAGAGAGGTTGTGGGCAGCCTGGTACGCTTGGATGCAGAATGATGTCCTGGCCACTGGAATTATGTCATTCGCCATGCATGAAATAGTCTACTTCGGTCGCTCGCTGCCATGGATTTTCATCGACACATTGGGCCTATTCAATCGTTACAAGATTCAGGGTGTAAGTAGCACCCCTTCAGTCCATTGGGCCACCTCTAATAACATGCAGAATAAGATTCCATCGCTACGGGAACAGTGGGATTGCGCCAAATTCGTCCTCTTGAGTCATTTCACTGTCGAACTGCCCCAGATCTGGTAAGAATTGAATATCTCCCACATTTTGTAATTTTTGAGTATCTAACGTGCATGCTAGGCTCTTCCACCCCTTGGCACAATTCTGTGGACTCTCAACTTCGATCCCATTCCCTACCCTTTGGACCATGGCATATCAGATTGCAATCTTCTTTGTGATGGAGGATACCTGGCATTACTTCTCCCACCGGGCTCTTCATTGGGGTCCCCTCTACAAGGCCATTCACAAAATTCACCACCAGTACTCGGCTCCTTTCGGCTTGGCTGCTGAATATGCCTCGCCGATTGAAGTGATGATTTTAGGTTTCGGGACTATCGGGTGCCCAATCGTTTGGTGTGCTATGACAGGTGAACTGCACATTCTTACCATGTATATCTGGATCGTCTTGCGCTTGTTCCAGGCCATTGATGCTCACAGTGGTTATGAATTCCCATGGAGTCTTCACCATTTCCTTCCATTCTGGGCTGGTGCCGATCACCACGATCTCCACCATGAGAAGTTCATCGGCAACTATTCCAGCAGCTTCCGGTGGTGGGATTATGTTCTTGACACAGAGTACACCCCAGATGCGCTGAAGCGCCGAAGGGAAAACAAGGCGAAGGTTTCAAAGGCCCAGTAAGCAGCTTGCATGTTTACCTTTCTTCGTGCACGTTATTCTTGCCTTCTTGAATGCCTATTCGGGTATTTCTCTGCGGTGTTCGGTCCTGGATATCGTCCAATGAGTGTGTAATTTCTCATGATACTTATTATCTTCAGGATAGTAATGTGATAATGTATTTAATATTTCAATGCGCCTTGTGATAGGATGAGCCATTCTATATCTTCAATAGAACCACTATCAATAATATATTCTTATTGCCTAAGAACGGTTACCCAGGTGGCGTACGAGTATAATGGTAATATAACATGATAATTTTGAACAATAATTCACAAACCACAATTGTGTTTAAATAATAATTATAACCATTAGTTAGTAGCATCTATGAGTCAGTGTGAGAGATGAGCCTATAGATCTACGATGGAATGTAGTATGTATGCTCTGGAAAATCTCAAGTTGTGTGGAGAAGAAAGAAACCATCTATGGTGCTAGAGACTAAAGTAGTTAAAGTAAATAGTGAGGTTATGTTACCGGCCAGTTCTTATAGGAAAAGAGTGCACTTCAACTAAAATACTAAGACTAGAGAAGGAAAGCAAAGAGAGAAAAGCATGAGTGGGATGATATGTTTATGGGTCCCCGCTGTAAAGAATGCTAGGTTTCAGGCCAGCACCTGTTGACTAGGCGAGTGATTATAGTGGAGGGGGATAAGTTATTAATCTAATCTATAGCTTCCTATATATCGCTAAATAATATATTGCTTACTAGGGGCGGAAGTATAGACTAGGGGTATACTCGCTCGGAGGATGTGAGAGGTTATGAGAGGTTATAGGGGTAAAATGGTAGGAGGGTAAATTAATAGATAAAAATTTAAAGGATAAAACTAAAGAAGTAAAAATAGAAGTAAAGATAAAGAGTAAAATTTAACTATTATAGTTATTATAAAATCTCACTAATAAATTATTTAAAACTACTAGGATTTTTCATCCTTTTTTCTCTTTATTAAAATAGATAGACCTCATAACCGCCCGCGAGCGGCCCTCTAAGGGCCGCATGTAGACCCGCACTTTTACGGGCGGAGGGTAGGCGACGCCTGCCCGTGGGTCGGGCAGGTTATTTTCTTACCCTTAGAGGGCGGCCCTCTAAATATCTTAAGGGCCGATAAATAGGATAAATAGGGAAATCCCTAGAGTTATATAAAATATATATTTCTTAGCTATATTATTTAGTATTGAGTTTATAGCTTAGTATTATAGAAAATAAATATAACTAGGAGTAATCGTTTTAAACGGGCTTGTGAGTAATTTAGCAGATAGAATATTATAGCCTAATAGTAGGTTATAATATTTTATATTTTATAGAGGAAGGAATATCTTATATAATATGATTATATAAGATATAGTATTGAAGGTTATACTTATCCTAAATAGGAGATAAAGATATATGTATATGGATGAGAATATATTAAGAAGTATATTATTATTCTATTAGAGAGTAGACTGTCACCCTTTTTATAGACATTTTAGGAGGCAAATATAAGATAATATAAGATATCATATTATCTCACGATTTATGGCGATTTAGAAGTGAATCATAATATAGTTTACCACTATTAGTATATCCTTAGATATAGTAATAGTTACCAGTAATTTATATATGATATCCTTCACACCATTATACTCTACTATAATATACTATTATACCAAGATGCCCCCTTAATCCTTATATAGTTATATAGGGATTATTGATATATAGTATTTGCTATAAAGTCTCATTAAAACCAGTATATGATCAAAACCTTTTAGGATAAAATATTATATTTAGAAAGAGTGCTTTATAACTCCTTTTTATCCTTTATATTATCTAGTCTAGCTAGATTAATTAAGGACTTATGTAGAGTATTATTGACATTCTTAGTTAAGAAGTCAGTAAGCATATATTTAGAAGGTATTTGGGTTATTTTAACCTTTCCTTCTATTATAGCTTGTCTTATAAAATGGTATATAATTTCAATATGTTTTGATTTCTTATGAAATTCAGGATTCTTAGCTAATTTCTTAGCTGAATTATTATTAACTAAGATTTCTGGTATACTTATAGTATATCCTAGTTCTAGCTGTATATTTAAATCATTAAATATATTAGCTAGATATATAGCTTCCTTAGTTGCTTCTTTTAAAGCCATATACTCTGCTTCGCAGGTACTAAGTGCTATAGTCTTTTATAGTTAAGAATTCCAGCTTATAGGATTATTTAACCCTATATCTAGGGATAGGCTAAATATATAGCCAGATATAGATTTTCTTTGATCTAAATCATTACCCCAGTCAGAGTCTGAATAGCCTTTTATATATAGGTCTTTTCCTAAGCAGTTATATACTAATCCTAAACAAGGATACGCTAATAGATATTTCTATATCCTATTAAGAGCTATAAAATGCTCTTTACTAGGATTACTCATATATCTAGCGCAGTATATAGTAGCAAAGGTTATATTAGGCCTAGTTTTTAGGGCTAAATAGAGTAAAGACCCTATTTGTTTTTGATATTCATTAATATCTTCAAGGCTTGCATTTATATCATTCTTTCTTAATTTTAGCCCCGGTTCTCCCGGTATTTTAATAGGCTTATAACTAGGATTATTATATATCGAGAACTTATTTAATAGTTTCTCTATATATCCCTTTTGGTCTATAAATAGTGTTTGAGTCTGGTAATTAATATTGATATTATTACCTAGAAACATAGACACTATACCTATTTCTTCTATTTTAATATAGTTGCTAATTTTAGCTACTATATTACGTATATAGCTTAAATCTTTATATATTACTAATATATCATCAACGTGACATATTAATATACATTTATCTTTAGGATTTATATATATTCCCTCATCATAAGGGAATACCCTAAAGTTAAATTTAGCTAATACGTTAGATAGGTATTTATACCAGAGTCGTAGGCTCTATTTTAGACCATATAATGCTTTCTTTAAATAACAGCATTTATTAGGGTTATTATATACTCCTTTAGGTAAGGTAGTATATATATCAGCATCTATAATAGTATATATAAATGCGTTTTTAACGTCATATTGTAAGATTAGCCAACCTTTATTAACTGCTATTATTAATAGTAGATACTAGGACTTAGTTCTATATATAGTAGAAAAGGTCTCTAGGAAATCAACCCCTAGTTTTTGGTGAAATCCTTGAATTACCCACCTAGCTTTATATCTAATAGTTTTATTACTATTAGTTATATAATCCTTATCCGGATTAGGATTATTTATGGGTTTCTTTTTAAATACCCATTTACCCTTTATAGGGTTTATATTAGGTGGTATATCTATTATATCGTAGGTTTCTTATTTTTCTAACTCTTTAACCTCTGCTAAGCAAGCCTTTTGCTATTCGTCCTTTTTAGGACTATTAATAGCTTCTTTATAGCTATTAGGTTCTGATAATAGCGAGGTGGTTAATAGAAACCTACTATTTATATTAGTCTCTATTAAGCTAATATAATTTGTTAATATAGTATCCTTTATAGTATATAACTTAGGTATTTGCACTTCTATCCTATAATTAGGATTAGAGGCTATTCTAGAGGTTTTTCCTCTAGTTATTACCTTATTATATATAGGATCTACATTATTTTTAGAGCTTATTAGCTCTAATTCACTATTAGGACTTTTATAGGGATTTATATTTTTAGGTGGTCGGTCTAAAAACTTATTTTCACATATAGTGACATCCCTAGACCATAGGCATTTTTGCCTTTTATAGTCCCATAATTTATAATGGCTATAGTCACTATAACCAATTACTATAGCTTCTTCCTTTCTAGGAGATAGCTTAGTTTTATATTTATTTATATGATAATAGGCTAAAGAGCCCCAGACCTTAATACCTTTTATATTAGGGCTTATCATATTTAATACCTCGAAGGGTGTTTTATACCCTAAAGCCTTATAGGGAGTCCTATTATAAATATAGGTTGTAGCAAGGAGCGCTTCTCCCTATAAATAGCTTGGGCCTTTTAATTGAATAAGCATAGCTCTTACTTTATTAAATAGAGTAAGATTTATTCTTTCAATTAGTCCATTAGGCTCCTTAGTATAACTAGGAGTTAATTTATGGTTAATACCATACTTATTTAAGGCTAATTGAAATTGCTTATTAATATATTCTCTACCTTTATCAGTAAAGAATTCTTTTATCTTCCTATTTTTATTATTATTTTCTATTAAGGCTTTAAAGTTTTCAAATGCTTTATAAGCATTATCTTTAGAGTATAGTAAGGTTATCCATAAATATCTAGATTTCTTATCTAGAAATGTGATATAATACCTATATTTATCATAGGTAGGTGGTAATGGTCCACCTAAATCACTATGAATCCTATCTAAAATTTCATACTTAGTAGGATCATATAAATTTTTGTATATATATCTATTATCTTTTGATAATAGACAAACCTTACATTTTTCTTTAAGAAAAGTCTTAATATTTTCTAGAGATAATTTAATCCCTAGTATATTAAATAGGATGATTTTCAAGGGCTGTATATTTATATACCCTAATCTTATATGCCATAATTTAATAGTATTAGCAATACTATTATTAGTGATTCCTTTAGGTATATAACTATTATTACTATTAGTACTACTAGAGTGATCAGTTCTAGTAGTAACTATAGTATTTCTAATAGTTCTTTTTAATATAGTGGCATTTATATAGTAGAGGTTTTCTTTCTTATTACCTATAGCAACTATTCTTTTCATTAGTGTATATAAATAGGCTTTATTTTTCATAAATAAGGCTATAAGGTCTAATAACTAGTGAATACTTATAAGATTTATACCTAAATCAGGTATATAATATATATTTCTTAATAAGTATATATAACCAGTATTAGTTCTTATATATATATCACCTATACAGGTTGCTTTAATAGTATTTACCTTACCCCACCTAACTAAGGTAGTAGTAGGTTTATAATAAGAATAATATTCCAATTTACATACAGTACTAATCGTAGCAGCGCTATCAAGAATAAAATCCACTTTTTATCCTATAGGGTTTTCAAACTCTATATTATCTAGTGGGTTTTTAGTTGCTATAGTACTATAGGTTAATAGAGGAATACACACCTCTTCATTTTCAAAGGAATCAGCTATATCTAGTAATTGATCATTAGCCTTTGAAGGCCGGTTTTCAATACTAGTATATAGTTCATTATCTGGCTTAGTAACTAAGTCAGATTAATCTGATATCATATCAACATCATTAATAGACTTTGGTGAGTCTATTAGATTTAATATTATCAAATCATTTTGCTGTTCTTGATTAGGAACCTTAATATCGTTTTTAGCTATTTTAGCTAATCGAGCTTTATAGGATTCCTTAGTGGCAGCAATTGGAGGTCTAATAACCTTTTTAGCCTTTTAGCCCTAGGAATCCAATTCTTAGGTGCTAATTTAGGAAATAATAGCCAGCATTTATTAGTATTATAGGTAATACTATTACAATGCTCGCAATATTTTCCTTTAAAAGGCTTATTTTTATACGACTTCTTATATTACTTATATTTAAGCAGCATAATATTCGTATAATGACTAATTCTTGGTATAATAGTATATTATAGTAGAGTATAATGGTGTGAAGGATATCATATATAAATTACTGGTAACTATTACTATATCTAAGGATATACTAATAGTGGTAAACTATATTATGATTCACTTCTAAATCGCCATAAATCGTGAGATAATATGATATCTTATATTATCTTATATTTGCCTCCTAAAATGTCTATAAAAAGGGTGACAGTCTACTCTCTAATAGAATAATAATATACTTCTTAATATATTCTCATCCATATACATATATCTTTATCTCCTATTTAGGATAAGTATAACCTTCAATACTATATCTTATATAATCATATTATATAAGATACTACTTCCTCTATAAAATATTATAACCTACTATTAGGCTATAATATTCTATCTGCTAAATTACTCACAAAAATAATAAGTGTTAGTTATATCCCTCTCCTTTTAGTTAGCTTATATCTCTTTATATAAAGGATACTTATTAATTAAAGCTTAGTAGGTATCTTCGATCTTTAATTTTAATATATATATAAATATTATTAGATCTTAAACTATTAATACCTTTAAAGAGCCTTACTACTAGTAATAGATATCCTAGGCGGAGTTAAAAAGGCGCTCTATACCCGCCCTTATAGCTAGTATTAATAATAACGTATTCGGTAAGCGAGTGGGCCATATAAGCCAGTGGGCCACCCCACCCAAAACGCGTCTACAGATTAGGACTTAGTCAATTCAACCACCTATCATGCCTCCAATTCGCTCTCAATCCTCTCGCAATTTAGCAGAGCAAGAAGGTAGGATCTTACTAGTTATTCAGGCTTTTAAGAACCAAGAAATCTCTTCAATTCGTGAAGTGGCCCGCCAGTTTAATATACCGCGTACAACTTTACAACGCTGCCTTACTAGTGATCCTTTTCGTCCTGAAACACGCGCTAGCAGCCATAAATTGATAGAAATTGAGGAGGAATCTCTTTAAAAATAGATTCTCTCTAGATCTACGCGGAGCGGCCCCCCGGCCTTCTACTATACGAGAAATAGCGAATCTTTTGCTTTAATAACGCGGAACTACCCCGGCTATTTCGGTCGGCGAAAAATGGACCTATAACTTTATAAAACGGTATCCTCTCCTCTCCTCCCGATTTTCGAGACGCTATAATTACGAACGTGCGAAGTGCGAAGACCCGAAGATTATTTAAGAGTGGTTTACACTTATTTAAAATACTATCCTTCAATTTAGAATCGACCCCGATAACGTTTATAACTTTAATAAGACTAGTTTCGTAATAGGGTTAATCGCTACTACGAAGGTGATGATAAGGAGCGAATTCTTTAGTCGGCGCTCGCTTTTACAACCTAGAAATCGCGAATAGGTGACTACTATTAAGTGTACAAATTCGTCGGGTTAGACCCTCCCTCCGTATATCATTTTTAAAGGCAAAGTCTATATAGAATCATAGTTCGAAGGCCTACTAAATGACTAACGAATCGAAGTTAGTCCTAATAGTTAGACTTCCGATAAAATAGGCCTTCGCTAGCTTAAAAAGCTCTTTATTCCTAGCACTTCTCTACGTACGAAGGGGGGTATAGGCTTCTAATTCTTAACGGATATAGAAGCTATTTAACCCCTAAATTCGATAAGATTTGCGAGTAAAATAGGGTTATACTAATTTATATACCTCCGCACTCCTCTTATCTTTTATAGCCTCTCGATATAGGCTATTTTACTATATTAAAGCGAGTATATAGTCGGCTAGTAGTAGACTTCGGCAGAACCCATTTTGGGTCGGAACCTCCGACCTAAAACCTAACCCATTGGGTTTTGGGTTCTACCCTCTATAACCTAACCTAACCCAAAACCCAATAGGTTAAACCTAATAACCTAATAATAACCCATTTAAACCTATTTCTGCATAAAATATGGGTCTTAGCGTTTATAACAATGCTAAGTCATTCAAATAAATTACTATTTATTACAACTGTTCTGGTTTGTTCATCGAATATTGCTATATGATCATAATATTAAGTTAGAAAATTTATATAATTACCCTAGATTTGAAGCTTATAGGCTTTATATTACATTAATTACTAATAAAAATTGATATTAATTATAGTATAGTGGTGTTGTATTAATTTAAGCATTTATTGACTATAGACTATTAAAAATATATATTTATGGTAGAGGGGGAGTATATATAACTATAGTATAGGATAACTATAAATAAATAGAAATATCTTATTCTTATTTAATTTTATATATAATTGATATTATATTAGAGCTATATTTCTCTTCTCTTATACGTACTTGAAATTATATTTTCTAACCGCGGTCGGAAAATCACTTCTAGGAGGTAGGTAGGTATATATATTATTATTTCTAACCGCGGTTAGAAAAGCCCTTCTAGGGGGGGGGTAGTATTTCCTATAACTTATAACCGTAGTTAGAAAAGATCTTCTAGGGGAGTGGGTTATCTATAGGTTCTCTTAGGTTTCGATAGGTCCTATTAGGTTCTCCTAGGTTAGACCTATTTAAATAGAGCTTATATAGCTAATTATATAATATTATAACCTATACCTTTTAATATATCTACTTTACTATAGGACTAAGGTGTTTACCGTTTATATACCCTTCTCTTATAAGTATATATACTCTATACCGCTCCCCCTTACCTCTATAGTATTCCCCTTTTCGGTCGCAATATCCTAAAGCTAGTATTCTAACTTTTTACCTACTCTTTACGATACGGATATAGATAACCTTAGCTATCTTATACTATCTTCTCGAGTTCTAACCCTATCTAGTAGCTACCTTATAATTAAGCCTTTTAATACTATTAATACTAACTTCCTTCGGCTCTCTAACCTTCTACTAATTCTACACTCTTTTACTCGCGTTAGCCCCGATCGGAGAAAGGTATATATACTTTATAATAATATAGTATATAAAGAATAGGCTAAGTAGTGGCTATAAACCGACTATAGGTAGAAAAGTAAGATTTCCTAGGATTTAAATCGCAATTTAAATATATAGAGTAACTTCGACTAAGTTACCTATACTAAAGATAGTGCGCTAAAGGTGATATATAAGCGCTACTTAAAGATCCTAGAGTATCCCTATTCTCTATTACCTAGCGGAAAGGGCTATTATAGTATATTAATAATATTAAAGTATTTAAAGATAGTAGGCTATCGTAAAGCTTAATAGGGAGGGAAAGGAGAAATTACCTAGTTCCTTTAAAAGGTGGTATCTCTTTACCTTTTTATTTAGTTATCCGATATCTCTAACACTCCTAGATATATAGGATCACGGCGTACTAAAGGCTCCTTTTTTATAATTAGTATAGGAAGAGTATCTTCTCTAATTTCTTACCCTTAATCGACTTCTATTCTACCTTATCGAATATCTAATATTCTATAAGCTATTCCGATTAGCCCGCTCTACACTATCTCTCCCTCCGATACCTTCTACTACTATAATACGTCGTTATTTATATAATATTATTATAGAACGATAGAAATCTATCCTCTAAACACTACCTAACGACGTAAAAATCTCGATCGTATTAGATTACTAGACTTCTCTATATAATTAGGCGTTTATAGCTATCACTAGCTATTTTATTAATAGTAACTAGGTATACTAAGAGGTTCTACTTAGATTTAAACCACTTTATAGCTCCTATACCGGTTTAAATCTAAGTGGTGTACTCCTTAAAACTCTAGTTAAGTATAAGATCTAGGATCGGGTATTTAGAGTTATAACTAATAATAATATAACTAATAATAAGACAATAGTTAAGGCTATTTAGTAGGCGCTCTCTAGCGATATGATAGTAATTCGAATACCCTATCTTACCTATATTATCTAGCTTTATTTAAACTAGCTCCTTAATCGTTTAAAGGCTATCCCTCTAAACGAGAATATAGAAATACAGTAGACTAACTAGAAGTCATCTAACGTATTTCACTACCGAGCTACGCACACTACCGAGCTACGCACCCCACCCAAAACGCGTCCCTAAATTTGCACTTAATTAATTCAACCACCCACTATGCCACTAATTCGCTCTCAAAGCTCTCGAAATTCAATAGAGCAAGAAGGCAGGATCTTATTAGCTACTTAGGCTATTTAGAAACAAGAAATAAGCTCTGTTCGTAAAGTAGCACGCCGATTTAACGTACCCGAATCGACACTCCGGACACGCCTACGTAGCGTTTAACACCGCGCGACTTCTCGTGCTAATTCTTATAAACTAATATACATTAAAGAGGATTCTCTTTAAAAATAGATTCTCTCTATAGATTCTCGGGGATTAGCACCTCGGCCTTCTATAGTTCGAGAAATAGCGAATCTTCTTCTCGAAAAGCGCGGAACTACCCTAGTCCTTTTAGTCGGCGAAAATTAGGTTACGAAATTTATAAAAAGGAACCCTCTCCTCTCCTCCCGATTCTCGAGACGCTATAATTATAAACGTACGAAGTGCGAAGACCTAAAGATTATTTAGGAGTGGTTTAATCTTATTTAAAATACTATCCTTTAATTTAGAATCGACCCCGATAACGTTTATAACTTTAATAAGACTAGTTTTATAATAGGGTTAATCGCCACTACGAAGGTGATAATAAGGAGCGAATTCTACGGTCGGCGCTCGCTTTTATAACCTAGAAATCGCGAATAGGTAACTACTATTAAGTGTGTAAATATATCGGGTTAGGCCCTCCCTCTATGTATTATTTTTAAAGGTAAAGTCTACTTAGAATAGTTCGAAGGCCTACTAAACGACTAGCGAATTAAAGTTAGTCCTAATAGTTAGACTTTAGATAAAATTAGACTTCGCTAGCTTAAAAAGCTCTTTATTCCTAGCACTTCTCTTCGTATAAAGGGGAGGTATAGGCTACTAGTTCTTAACGGATATAGAAGCTATTTAACCCCTAAATTCGATAAGATTTGCGAGTAAAATAGGGTTATACTAATTTATATACCTCCGCACTCCTTATCTTTTAAAGCCTCTCGATATAGGCTATTTTACTATATTAAAGCGATTATATAGTCGGTTAGTAGAGATAAAAATAAGACGCTAAGTTAATTATATTAATAAACTTAATTTCCTCGATTTATACCTACTCGTACGAATCGAAGCTTTTAAATCGGAGACTATTAAGAATAGCTTCGGAGTATCTAGTTTAGTCCCTTTTTCACTAGAAAGTGTGATCTCGAAGCTAAATATTTAACTTCGAGCCCTAACACCCCCCCCTAGTAGGGGGAGCGATTTAAGCCGGAATTTCACACTAAAAACACCTACTATAGAGAAAGAACTACGTCGATAGGCTTCGTTAATTAAAGCTTTACTTCGTACGAGGTCGAGGAGCCCCCTAAGTCCGCTAAATATTACGATAAATTAGGTTTTAAAGGCCTATTAAATCACTATATAGTCTACTACTTTACTTAAGAAGTAAGCGAACTACGCGCTTTAAATAAGAAGTAGAAGTAAAAGCGAAGTAGATCCCGGAAGTAGATCCCGGAAGTAGATATAGGCCGACGAAGGCCTCTTAGTTTAAGAAGCTTCTTAATTAATTACTAAGCCTAAAGGAGTAGCTAAAGCACCCCCCCCCCCTCCTACTATAAGAAGTGCTTCGCTAGTATTAGAACTACGTTAACGGGGCCCACTATAGTGTAGTGGTTATAGAGGAATAGGGTATAAAATTAATAGGTGTTTAGCTATATAAATCAATTTGTTTAAATCAATTAAATGGTGTTTTCGTCGAGAAAAATATAGTTAAATTTAATAGGTTTAGTAGGGTGGCCCACTAGCTTATATAGCCCACTCGCTTACCGAATACGTTATATCGCGTATAAGGTTTATAAGAGTAGGGTACAAATACTAATTCTCCTCCTAACGTATTCGGTAAACGAGCGGTGTACGTAAGCGAGTGGCGCACCCTAACCAATATATAAATTTTAAATATAAATATGTTAACTAAAACTCCATTAAATTAAATATAGTAAAATCATCTAGCTAGCTAGTTATCTATTAATCTTATATCCTATTTCTCTATAACCACTACACTTTAGCGGGGCCGGCGTACGTGGTTATAAAGCCGGCGAAGGGCTTCTTCGTAGAGGGGAGGGGGGTACTTTAGCTACTTCTATAGGCTTAGTAATTAATTAAGAAGCTTCTTAAACTAAGAGGCCTTCGTCGGCCTATATCTACTTCCGGGATCTACTTCCGGGATCTACTTCGCTTTTACTTCTACTTCTTATTTAAAGCGCGTAGTTCGCTTACTTCTTAAGTAAAGTAGTAGACTATATAGTGATTTAATAGGCCTTTAAAACCTAATTTATCGTAATATTTAGCGGACTTAGGGGGCTCCTCGACCTCGTACGAAGTAAAGCTTTAATTAACGAAGCCTACTTTTATAATTATACGTAGTTCGAGGGCGTTTTTAGGTCCTAATCGCTTCCTCTACTTAGGGGGGGGTTAGGGTTCGGAGTTAAATATTAAGCTTAGAAATCACTTAATTAGGTAAAAAAGGCACTAAACTAGCTACTTTAAAGCTATTCTTAATAGTCTCTAATTTAAAAGCTTTAATTCGTATAAGGGGGTAGGTATACTTTAAGGAAGTTAGGTTTATTAATATAGTTAATCCCGTATCTTATTTTTATCCCTACTAGCCGACTATATACTCGCTTTAATATAGTAAAATAGCCTATATCGAGAGACTATAAAAGATAAGGAGTGCGGAGGTATATAAATTAGTATAACCCTATTTTACTCGCAAATCTTATCGAATTTAGGGGTTAAATATCTTCTATATCCGTTAAGGATTAGAAGCCTATACCCCCCTTCGTACGTAGAGAAGTGCTAGGAATAGAGAGCTTTTTAAGCTAGCGAAGGCCTATTTTATTAGAAGTCTAATTATTAGGACTAACTTCGAAACGCTAATTATCTAGGAGGCCGTTAAACTATAATTTAATAAAGACTTTACCTTTAAAAATCATATATAGAGGAAGGGCCTAGCTAGAAGCATTCGTACACGTAATAACTATCACCTACCCTCGATTTCTAGGTTATAAAAGTAAACGCTAACCGTAGTATTCACTCCTTATAATAACCTTCGTAGTTATAGTTAATCCTATTATAAAACTAGTCTTATTAAAGTTATAGATATTATTAGGGTCGATCCTAAATTAAAGGATAGTTTTTTAAACTAAATCGAACTACTCCCTAATAATTTTAGGGTCTTTATATTTCGTACGCTTATAGTTATACCGTTTTAAGAATCGGGAAGAGAGGAGAGGATATCGTTTAATAAATTTCGTAACCTAATTTTCGCCGACCGAAAGAACTAGGGTAGTTCCGCGCTTTTTAAGGAGAAGATTCGCTATTTTTCGTACTATAGAGGGCCGGGGGGCTACTCTACGAGAGTTTATAGAAAGAATCTATTTTTAAAGAGATTCCTCCTTAGTTTCTATTAATTTATATAAATTTACGCGTGTAGTGCTTCGTTCGGCGTGGCCGTTAAGACGACCGCGTAGGGTGGAGCGGGGTATATTAAAAGTGCGGGTAGCGGTAGTAATCGTACGAATTTCTTGCTTCTTAAAAGCCTGAATAGCTAATAAAAGCCTACCCTCTTACTCTATTGAATCTCTAGAGCTTCGCGGACGAATAGGTGGCATAGTGGGTGGTTAAATTAACTAAGTGCTAAATCATGGACGCGTTTAAGGTGAGGTGGCGGCTCGGTAGTGAAATACGTTATTATAGACTTATATTTATATAGATAGTAAGGTTTTAGACCTATATAAAAATAGAAGAGCTATAGAGGTATACCTTTAGGCCTTGCCAACTCCTATAGGACTAGAAGAATTTCGGTCCTATAACCCTATAGGACTCCCGTGGGACTTATAGGACTCCTATATAGTCCTACACTAGCATAATCTTACTAAGAATTTCCTCTTTCGGCTAAATAAATCTATAAAGTAATCAGATAAAATACTATTATTTATAGGTGTATAGGCGTCCCTACCTTTAATATTAACTAACGTGGTTTTCTTATATAATATAGTCTATAATTAAGTGTATAAATAACTTAAGTCTATATTAAAAAGTATCTTCCTCTAAAAAAAAAAAGTTATATAATAGACTATTATCGCCTATAGGTATAAAAGAGATATAAATATAGTATTTAGTAGAAGTGGTTAAGTAATATATAAATATATTTATATTTATATAAGGTACTAGACTATATTTCTTATATATTATTACGATAGTAAAAATTCGATAAATATATAGTAAAATATAATTAATTCCTATACTATAAGAAACGTTACCCCTAAGTTATTTATTTTTATCTTAGAATCACTATTCTCTACTATATAGTTATTATAGAATTTTAGGATAAAGTCGGTTTTAAAAGTGAAGATTTTCTAATTAAAGTTATAGGGGATTCTAGATACCCCTAGATCTATTAACTTCTCCTTTATATAGGAGTCCTATAGGAGTCCTACGGGAGTCCTATTAAATAAACTAATAAGTGAGAAATAATAAGTAGGTCGTTACCTATTTATAATAGGTAGTCGCGCTACTTATTATTTAGAATCTACTAGTAGCTAGACGCGACTCTCCTAATTATAAAGGTAGGCCTTAGAGATATCCTTTTTATACCCTCTTCTATTTTAGTACAATTATAACTCGAGTATATCTTAATATAAACTATATACTAAGGCTAGCCTATTATCCTAGGTTTCGTTCTCCTAAGCGGGAAACCTTATACCTTCTTTAGTCTATAGTATTAGTATCCTTAACGAGCCCCTTACGCTAGATTATTTAATTAGCTAGTAGCCGATCTATAGCAGGCCCGAATCTTTAATTATCTAAATAGAGCCTAATCCGATTCCTCTAACCCTCTATCGTATTAGTCCTAAATATTAAAAGTTCTAGGTTCTTTAGACTTTAATAAATAAAGCCGACTTTATTAAGTAGTAGCGTTATATAGTAGGTATATAACTATACCCTCCGCTATATAAAGTAAACTTTAATATAAGGTATTCCTCTATCGCTTAGGAGCACTTTAATTAAGTAGCCCACTTCTAAACTAGGAAACTAATAGCACTCTATCGGAGATATAGAAAAGTTATTTTATACCTATCCTGATTAGTAAATAGTTTAAAGTCACTCGCTACGTATTTATCTAGTCGTATATATATAGCTATATCGAAAAAGGGGTCTATATAATAGGATATATAGAAATCGCTCGAACTTACGGTATTATATATATCTAATTCTAATACTTTTATTATATTTAGTCTACTTATCTACCTACCTATAAGGTCTTTAACTAATAGCGATTCGAAAGAGCTTAAGTTAAATTTATAGCGAACTCACGTCTTCTATTCGAGGTCCTCCGGTATAAAGAATTCGAAGATCTTATTATAGAGGCTTAGATTTCTTAATAGAAGCTTACCCTTCTATTACTAAAGACCGCGCGGCGTCGGCTCTAGTTAATCGTCTATATAGAGTAGTAAAAGCTTCTTTCTCTACTCCTAAATAGAGTAAAGTTATTAATTACCCTTAATTATTAGACTCTACCCTTCTAATAGGTATTTATAGTAATTATAGGCTATTTTATAGATACTAATTAGGATTATTATAAGATCCTTCTAGGTTTTATACTAGTTTATAGCTAATATATAGGCTCTAATCTCGTAGATATTCTCCTTAAGGTTCTTTAGTGGTAGAATCTTATAAATTAAGTAATTATAATTCCTATAGATAACGTGTTAAATAATAAAACCTTAGTTAATAGTGTATATAATTTAATCGAACGGATAGAGCTTCCTAACTTTACCGATATTATATAGGTTCTATATCTTACTTAGATAGTTTAATTAAGTCTAAAGGATCTCCTTAGCCTAATAAAGGCTAATATAAAAAACGATAAAACGGTAATAGTCTAGTTAGAAGAAAACGGGAGTATTCTTTAATAAGTAGACCACATAACCGCCCGCGAGCGGCCCTCTAAGGGCCGCCCGTAGACCCGCACTTTTGCGGGCGGAGGGCAGGCGACGCCTACCCGCGGGTCGGGTAGGTTATCTTCTTACCCTTAGAGGGCGGCCCTCTAAACATTTAAAGGGCCGATAAAAAGGATAAATAGGGAAATCCCTAGAGTTACATAAAATATGCATTTCTTAGCTATATTATTTAGTATTTGGTTTATAGCTTAGTATTGTAGAAATTAAATACAACTAGGAGTAATCGTTTAAACGGGCTAAATAACCTCAATCTTAATAGAAATATCTTATTTTTCGAGGAACTAATATATATCTAAGCCTTAAGTTCTACGGCGTTTATCACTCTTAATTTTATAACTTTTAAGTTTACTTAGGCCTTGACAAGTCCCGTAGCACCGGTGCTACGGCAGGACTAGGCCTTTGGTTCGGTGCTGCAGCACTATAAACAGTGTAAACATAACTAACCTCGTGATATGCATAAGTTATGTAGAAAAGCCAGTAATTTTAGGGTATTTTATTTATAGTAAACAGGGAATCTAGAAAAGATTATCATATTTATTTGATTATTTACGCTTTATTTAGTCCTCTTATTATATATATATTTATTATTATCTCTCCGACGCTTCCGTTCCCTATATAGACGCTGGCTATCGCTTTATACAATTCTAACTATTAGGTAATAAGTTAGAAGTTTAACAAGTCTATCTCTTGATCTAGGGTCTCTTAATCTAGAATCTCCTGATCTAGAGGTAGGTCTAGGTCCTAGAGACTAGGTGAAGTATCACGATTATAGGTTTCTATATTATCGGCTTTAGATACGTATTCGGTTTTAGACTTAAGTTCCTTATTATCGCTAATACTAGCTATATTATAATTAGATAGTTAGGCCTCTACCTCCTTATCGGCCTCTATCCTCTTACCTAGGTCCTAGCTTTCTATAGATAGCTAGCTTTAAGCGTGGTTTATATTAAAACGTGTTATATAGCGGAGTATTATTAGATCTTAAATAGTCGTTATATTAAGAGATCCACGTCTATAATAGTAGATATCCCGCGCTAAGCTAAATAACCGTTTAACTCCTACGCTAGTAGTAGGAATAGAGAAGATATCCCGGGCTAGCGCCGTAAGGGTTAGGAACTAGGTCTTATATTATCTCTAGAATTAATATAGGTTATTATTATTAGTTACTTATAAAGTTAGTATATATTATAGTTTTAAACTTTATAGTAATTCTAATCCTAATTAAGGAAGTAACCTATAATAGCTATAAATACTTACTAGAATAGGGATATCTAGCAATTAAGCACTATTAAAAGTTAACTTCTATCTAGAAGCCTTTAAAGAATCTCCTTCTAGTCACTTTCGACTATAGAGTTAAGGTAACGCCGTATAGTTCGCGTAGATAGGATATTAACCTTACCTCGGGCTTACTAAATAACCTCTACTAGATCCTTAAACTAGGTATACTTAATAATTCGGAAGGGAAGGTAGGCGGTAGAGATAAAATCTAGTATCGTTTTAGCTAGACGCTCCCAAGAGAAAGTTAGGCTTTTTAGGGGAGTTGGCTTTATAGTAGTATATAAAGATTAGTAAGAGAGGTATAAGAGATAACATTTTAGAATAATAATATACTATCTATTTTAGTAGCTAATTAACCCTCTAGGTAGGCTTCGGAACCTAAGATAAGCTATACCGTAAGGAACCACGTATCCTACGATGAGAGCTACCGCACGATAGTAACTATTATAGGATCCTTAGGGATCTAGTAAGCGGGACACGTAACTAAGGTATATCGTAGGATAAGACTGGTCGTAAGATAACCGTAGGGTATACTTAACTAAGTATATTCCCGATGTTTTATAGGAAAGAGTTAATCGTAGGACACGCCTAACTAAGCGTGACTACCCCGGTAACTCTGGGAAGTATACGTAGGAGTATACGGTGACCCCTAGCGGTGACTCTATAGAGTCACCTAGGGAGTAGGAAACGAAGGATATATAAGGACACTTATTTATATATTTAGTTTAGTTCTTCGTCTTTAATCATATATTATTACTTATATTTACCTTTAGAACTACTATAACTCTTTACTTAATTATAACTTAATAACACTCACGAGTAGACTAATACTACGGTATAGATCTACTCGGCGCTCTTACTAGTATCGTTCCCCGATCTCTTAATAGGACTTAGGCTAGTGTAAGACCTAATAGGCGATAGCTTAGTTGCGATAGACCGTTCACGTTAGATAACTAAGGAGTATTAAGGCAAGTATACCCGGAACCTATCTAACCTAACTATGACCAGTTAGCAGTGCGTAACATTTAGCTACTAATAAGATCGGAGATATTATCTAAATAAAGTAGGTCGGTATTTAGACCTAGATCTAAATTAGCGTAAAAGGAGTACTAGGACTAAGATAACGTATTTCACATGCGAGCTGCGCACACAAGCGAGCTGCGCACCCCACCCAGCCCATTGAATTCAACTATACTTTTCTCGACAAAAACACCATTAAATTAATTCAACTAATTAACTAGTCTATCTAGACATGTATCTCTTCTATGCCCTGGCAGTCTGCATATTCCACACCCCCCGGGGGCCGCGTACGTGGCTGAATAGCCGATTCTCTAGGTATACTAGGACCCGGAGGAGGTGCTTCACCTGCTTCCTATTACTGCATAATTAATGTAGAGGCTTCTTTAACTAAGAGACCTTCCTCGGAGGGTATCTGCCTTCGGGATCGAGTCCGTTTTTACTTCTGTTTCTCGTTTTCAGCCCGTAAAGCCTTGTTTTCTTCGGCTAGTAAAATAGCACCTTATATTGAAAGACGGAACCCTTTCACTAGCTAGTTTAATGCACGATCTAACGGGCTAGGTGGACTTCGAGACCTCGTACGAAGTAAAGCTTTGATTGACGAAGCCTATCGACGTAGTTCTTTCTCTATAGTAGGTGTTTTTAGTGTGAAATTCCGGCTTAAATCGCTCCCCTTGCTAGGGGGGGTGTTAGGGTTCGAAGTTAAATATTTAACTTCGAGATCACTCTTTCTAGTGAAAAAGGGACTAAACTAGCTGCTCCGAAGCTATTCTTAATAGTCTCCGATTGAAAGGCTTTAATTCGTGCGAGGGGGTATACTTTAAGGAAGTCAAGTTTGTCGATATGATTGACCCCGTTTCGCATTTTTAATTCAACTAGCCGACCGTACGAGCGTTTTAATACTGTAAAACAGCCGATATCAAGAGGTTGTAAAAGATAAGATGAATACGGAGGCATATAAATAGGTATTACCCTATTTTGCTCGCAAATTTTATCGAATTTAGGGGTTAAATAGCTTCTATATCCGTTAAGTATTAAGAGTCGATACCCCCCTTTGTACGTGAAGAAGTTATAGGAATAAAGAGCTTTTTAAGCTAACGAAGTCTAATTTCATTAGAAGTCTAACTATTAGGACTAACTTCAATTCGCCAGTCGTTTAGTAGGCCTTCAAACCATGATTCTAAGTAGACTTTGCCTTTAAAAATAATACACGGAGGGAGGGCCTATCCCGATAAATTTATATATTTAATTATAGTCACCTATTCGCGATTTCTAGGCTATAAAAGCGAGCGCCGACCGTAGAATTTAGTTCTCGTAATCACTTTCGTAGTAGTAATTAACCCTATTATAAAACTAGTCTTATCAAAGTTATAAACGTCGTTAGGATCGATCCTAAATTAAAGGATAGTCTTTTGAACTAGATTAAACCACTCCTAAATGATCTTTAGGCTAGTAAGTTTAATGATCTAGCCTTATCCTTTATATCTAGGTAACTAATATTAATAAATATCTAGCCCCGTAGCGTTTATTACCTCGTGTGTTCTAGAAAGAAAACTAATATAAATAGCCGATTCTTATAAGTATTGCCCGTAATATTATATCTATCCTAGCTACTAGTGCTAGCGTAGAGCGACTATTTAACTCTACGCGTGATATTTATTATTACTAGCGAGGTTTACTAAAGCCGAAGATAATCTAGGATATTATAATATTTATATATATAATAAGGTTTAATCTATAGGAGAATTAGCGGCTAATTCTCTAGGAGTACCTATCTTCCTAGGAGATCGTAGCTTTAATAGAGGTAAGTAGTATAGTTACTACCTCGTTTAAACTAATTAGTGATAACGTATTTCACTACCGAGCTGCGCACACCACCGAGCTGCGCACCCCACCTAAAACGCGTCCCTAAATTTGCACTTAATCAATTCAACCACCCACTATGCCACTAATTCGCTCTCAAAGCTCTCGAAATTCAATAGAGCAAGAAGGCAGGATCTCATTAGCTACTTAGGCTATTTAGAAACAAGAAATAAGCTCTATTCGTGAAGTAGCACGCCGATTTAACGTACCCGAATCGACACTCCGGACACGCCTACGTAGCGTTTAACACCGCGCGACTTCTCGTGCTAATTCTTATAAACTAACATAAATTAAAGAGGATTCTCTTTAAAAATAGATTCTCTCTATAGATTCTCGGGGATTAGTACCTCGGCCTTCTATAGTTCGAGAAATAGCGAATCTTCTTCTCGAAAAGCGCGGAACTACCCCGGTCCTTTTACTCGGCGAAAATTAGGTTATAAAATTTATAAAAAGGAACCCTCTCCTCTCCTCCCGATTCTCGAGACGCTATAATTATAAACGTGCGAAGTGCGAAGACCTAAAGATTATTTAGGAGTAGTTTAATCTTGTTTAAAATACTATCCTTTAATTTAGAATCGACCCCGATAACGTTTATAACTTTAATAAGACTAGTTTCGCAATAGGGTTAATCGCTACTACGAAGGTGATAATAAGGAGCGAATTCTACGGTCGGCGCTCGCTTTTACAACCTAGAAATCGCGAATAGGTAACTACTATTAAGTGTGTAAATATATCGGGTTAGGCCCTCCCTCTATATATTATTTTTAAAGGTAAAGTCTACTTAGAATAGTTCGAAGGCCTACTAAACGACTAGCGAATTAAAGTTAGTCCTAATAGTTAGACTTTAGATAAAATTGGACTTCGCTAGCTTAAAAAGCTCTTTATTCCTAGCACTTCTCTTTATACGAAGGGGAGGTATAGGCTACTAGTTCTTAACGGATATAGAAGCTATTTAACCCCGAAATTCGATGAAATCTACGAGTATAATAGGATAATACCTATCTATATACCTCCGCACTCCTCTCACCTTTTATAGCCTCTTAATATCGGCTACTTTACTATGTTAAAGCGATTATATAGTCGGTTAGTGGAGATAAAAATAAGACGCTAAGTTAATTATATTAATAAACCTGATTTCCTCGATTTATACCCACTCGTACGAATCGAAGCTTTTAAATCGGAGACTATTAAGAATAGCTTCGGAGTAGCTAGTTTAGTCTCTTTTACACTAGAAAGAGTGATCTCGAAGCTAAATATTTAACTTCGAACCCTAACACCCCCTCCTAGTAGGGGGAGCGATTTAAGCCGGAATTTCACACTAAAAACACCTACTATAGAGAAAGAACTACGTCGATAGGCTTCGTTAATTAAAGCTTTACTTCGTACGAGGTCTCGAAGCCCGCCTAGCCCGTTAGATCGTGTATTAAACTAGCTTATAAAAGGCTTCCGTCTTATAATACAAAGCGCTATTTTATTAGCGAAGGAAAACTAGGAATTACGCGCTAAAAATAAGAAGTAGAAGTAAAAGCGGACTAGATCCCGAAGGTATATTGCTTCTAAAGAGGGCCTTTTAATTGAAGAAGCCTCTACATTAATTTTATAGTAATAGGGAGCAAGTAAAGCACCTCCCCCCGGCCCTAGCACCTCTAGAGAATCGGCTATTCAGCCACGTACTCGGCCCCCCCGGGGATATAGAATATGCAGATTACTAGGGCATCGAAGGGAAACATATCTAAATAGACCAATTAATTAGTTGAATTAATTTAATGTGTTTTAGTTGAGATAAATGCCTTTGAAATTGATCGGGTGATTTAGGTGCGCAGCTCGGTGGTGTGCGCAGCTCGGTAGTGAAATACGTTATATCTTTGATAGTTAGAGGATTGATAATTATATTTAGAAAAACTAGACGTATAGAAATATAAATCTTTAACACTTATAGAATACTTGATATTTCTTCCTAAAAAATACTATAAAATAAAAAGGACTTTCTTTATACTATATATGCACTCCTATACCTTCCCTAATTATTTCTAGAGATAAGATCATTCCTATTATACATTATACTGTATTTATATACCTTTTATATGGACATGACTAGACTTCCGTAAAGCCCAACTTTGGGCCCAAGGTCCGGGCTCGAAACCCGACCCTCAACAAGCTGGGGGTCGAACTTTTTGGGCTCGACCCGGACCCCGGCTCGAAATTGCATAAACCATGGTCTTAGCGTTCATAAAATGGCTGAATCACCTAAATAAATGACCGTCTTTTACCTATGTTTTAGTTCAAACATAGAATTCTACTCCATTATCATAATTAGGAAGGTGAAATATTTAGAAATTTAAGCGAATAGATGTTTATCTTTAATATATTAGTATGATAACTAAGCTTTATAACTATATAGATCAATTTATTAGAAATGTTCTACGCTTATAAGTTGATACCTACTAGGATATATATTCTATACTAGGAACTATATATATCTTCCTAGTCGAGTATCAATCTTAGATCAATATTAATTATAAGTGGCTTAACTTATTCAAATTTTATATAAAAAGAAAGTCTATGCCTTTATAATTTCTAGGATCATTTTAGATTACTAGTCCTAATGGTTCTAGATAAGCTACCTATATTTAACAATTTCTTATAGCTAATTAGTTAAAATATTTTAAGGAAAATCAACTTCTAACGAGCTAGGAATAGGCCGGGAATAGGCTTTTTACGGGTTATTAGTGGGCTTTATAAGCTTTTCTCGAGCTTTATAGGCTTTCTTCGAGCTTTATAGGCTTTCTTCGAGCCGGTCCCACTTATTATAGATAATTTAACTAATTATCTATTACTATTATCACCCTCAATTTTAATCTATCGATTATTAATTTATCTAGTTAAGTAACACTTCTAGGTAGTCGAGCTTCTTATAACGTATTAACACTCCTTTATAAATTCTTAAAAGCCCTTATAGTTATAGGTTTTATTAACTCTACGATATCCTAAAGTTAGTAGTCCGAGTTTATATTATCCTAATTCGGAGGTGACTATAATAACTTATCCTACCTTATACCCTCTAATTACCTAGCTACGCTATCGATAAGCTAATAGACTTTTAATATCTCTATACCGGCTTTTCTTCGACTAGATAACCCTCCCTTACTCCCCTAGCTTAAACGATTTAAACGTATCGGACCCGATCGGAAAAGGTTATACTTCTTATATAATAGAATAAATCACTAAGAATAGGTAGAGTGGTGGTTATAAACTAATTATAGATCAAAGGGTAAGGTCGTATAGCACTTAAATTATCTTTTATATATCCAGGAGTACTTTACCTAGGTAGCCTATAGTAGCGATAGTAGCCTAAAGGTTATATATAAGTATTACTCTACGATCCTTAAATATCCTTATATAGCTAAAAAAGATACGAACGGGAAGGATACGCGTTAAAGTATAACTACTATAACTAGGTATCTTCGGACTTCTACCTATAAAAGGGCTATAAGTAGAGATTAGTAACGAGGGCGACTCGATAAGTTTATTTAGTTAATAGTATAGATACCCCTCTAGTATAGTTCGTACCACTAATATAATTAAAATAGGAAAATACTATCCGAGAGCTATTCTCCGAGGTAGCTTAGGAGGATAATCTATTATAGTTTATCACGATTAATCGACTTCCCTTTTACCTTATCGAATATCTAACGTTTCGACAGATAATATTATAAGCACACTCGGCCCTAAGCCTCCTATCTATCCCCTCTACTAATATAGTTCGGCGTCGACTATCTACTCGTATAAAAGAACGTTAACACTCTATACTTAAACTACTTCTAGTAGATATAAAAATTTTAATTATATTAGATTACTAGACTTTACTATTCGGATAAGTATTTATAGCTATTACTAGCTATTTTATTAATATTGATTAGTCCTACTAGGAGGTGCTTCTTAGGTTTAAACCCCTCGAAGGTGCTCACACTAGTGCTAATCTAAGTGGTGTCCTCTTAGAGTTATGCGAGGTACGTTAAAACGGCGCGCCACCTCGCGAATACTGCTGATTTCTTGATTTTTAAAAGCCTGGATAGCTAATAAGATCCTACTCTCTTGCTCTATTAAGTCTCTAGAGCGTTAAGAGCGAATTGGTGGCATGGTGGGTAGTTGAAGAAGGAAGGTCTAATTAATTGACGTGTTTCGCGTTAGGTGGCCGGGCCGCTTGTGAAATACGTTAATTAAGTCTAAACTAACTTCTTAATCGCTTAAAAGTAGTCCCTTAGAATAATATAACTAAGACTAAATAGTCTAATCGCTAATTAATACTCGCGAAAGTAAATACCTAAAGTAAAAATTATAGTATATCTTATACTTTAAATAAGGTATAGTATCTTACTATTTATATCCGGGCTAGTCCTAATATCGCGAAGCTTTTATTAGTCTTTAGCCCTTAGAGTAGGCACTTATACCACTTTAGGATATAAAGACTAGGTAGAACTTGACGTTTCTTATACTTCGCTAGGTAAAGAGGCTCCGTGATTTCCTTAGTATATTCTATATAGACTATAACTACTAGGAGATAGCACTTAATAACGACGAATAGCGTTAGATCGATTACCTTCTTTATCTTATAAAGCTATTCTATAAATACACTCTTACGCTTTTAAAGACTCGAGATATAACTATATATCTAGTATTCTAGATCTATAATATATTATTTAAGCACCTTAAGAGGTCTATTAAGTAGCTTTAACGAAAGCGTATCCTATAGAAATAATAGATACTTTCCTCCCTTAAGGCTAGCCGATTAAAGCTTAATAAGTACTATTCGTAGATAGATTATAATCGTAATCACCTTTATACGATTAGTACTATGCTAGCGCTAGATAATAGGTTCTAATTCTTTCTCTCCGATAATTAGATAAAGGAATAGCGTAATAAATATCGAGCCTTATTCTAAGATACTCTCTTACCTTACTAAGAGTGTTATACTACTAGTTAAGGCCTACTAGTCTCCTCTCCTAGATTAAGGCTAAGTATAGCTCTTTATAATCTACTTCGCCTAAAGAAACCTAAAGCGAAGCCGGTTAGTGACGAGATAACCTAGTATCTTAATAGTGGTAAGTTATACTCTTCTTCTAATTTTATTTCGATAAATATTCGTTACTAATTATATATAGATATTGTTAATTCTAAGCCGCTACCCTTTTAGCGAGAGAACTATAGTCGCTTTCCTACGATTACTTCGCTTACGCGGGATATTCTTATAATTCTAGTAACTAGCATAGGTATAGAACGATTATTTAACACTACTCGCGATATTTACTATTATCGCCGCGGTCGTATAAAGTCCGAGACTATTAAAGAGTTAATACTATTCCTTTATTCTTTAAGATTTAATCTTAAATTATATAAGGTAAAAGAGCTTAAACGATTCTTCTCTTTAAATAAGATCGAAGTATTAAGAGAGGAAAAGGACGATAAGCTTAATAATATTGAATTTAAATAGATTAGCAATATAGACGAATAGCCTAAGAGCTCGGGGGGTTTAATTAATGTTAATAATGATAATACTAGTGATAATAATGCTAGCGATCCTCTATTACTAATTTATAGTACTTAGCCATATATATTAGGGAGGAAAAGGAAGTATATAGAGGATAATATATATTAGTCTTATTAGTTTACACTAGATTTAATCATAATACATTGATATATACGTGAACGAATCAACGATTTATTGAATTTAAAGTGAACGATATAATCGAAATACTTAAAATTACTAGGAATTCCTACATTATTTGTGTAGTCACGAGAAATTGGTATATTTACACTATTTAGTCGTAGGGGGGCTCGCCCCCCCCCCCCCCCCCCCCCCCCCTTCGAGCTATAGGCCTAAGCCTAAAGCCCGAAACTCGCTGTAGGCTTTGACCTTAGGCTCGAAACCCGACCCTTCTAAGGGCCGGGTCGGGCCGGGTTTCGGGCTTTTCGAGCTTTGCGGAAGTCTAGACATGACATATAAGAGATACTATAACTTCTGTATTATGGGTAATTTCTGTATTAGGGGACGGACCCATACTGCAAAAGGCATGGGAAATTATAGTAGGACGGCTACATGTGTAAATGCTTATCTTTCTCAACAATATTATACTAGCACCTTTTATTTTAAGTGTTAAACTAACCGGCCCTTACATTTTTATAAAAATTACAGACCCTCCTTACGGAGGGTCCACCCCCTAAACGGAAGGGATCACCTAACTGAAAGGTTTTTTTACAATTTTTACTTTAACCTCTATTTACTATATAAATATAAAGTTAGGGGATTGATATATTTGCCCCCCCTCTAGCTATTCCTGCCCCCCCCCTCCCCGCCTGACTCTGCCTGATTATTTAGGTATCAATGTATTCTGCCAGTTATTCTGCCCACCATAATAATTCTAGTTTATATAGTAAAAAATACACCTTTATACTTATAAAAAAATGCTTATTTCTGCATGATAAAAGCTTTTATTCGTATATAACTGGCTATCTTAGTTATTCTAGTTATTCTATTGAGAGGAGTAGCTACAAGAAAGGTAGATGCTCTGGTGAAAAACCTTGCATTGGGTAAAGAGAGAAAGGAAACTAACTATGGGAGTGGACTTAATAGGTGCACGTGACCTCGATTTTTGCTCCCACCTATTAAAGTCTATAAAACAACCCCCCTAGAATCCTTCAATTATTTCAGATAAAAAATCAGATAAACCCCCTATTTTTAGTATGTAAACCGGAATCCAATGCTTCCGATAACTATGTAAACCGAGTTATAAAATCTATCTTTTAAATAGCACTCGAGTAAAGAGTTTTATGAAACCTATCATATTTATCAAATTGAATATAATGTTAAAAATGCTATTGTAAAAATAAATAAATAAGTAAATAAACAAATAACATACATAGGGGTTCAAAAGTATCTTCCCACTTTGCCCCACTACTATCACCATAACAACCACCTACCATTTTATTTTTCTTCCTACACCCCCCTAAGTCGTCAAATCCAAATGCAAATAGGCTCTAGGCCTACAAAATTAGCTGAATTAAGCCCTATACAAAGGTCAGCTATTATATTTGGCTATAAGAATGGGATTTCGCAGTCAAAACTAGCTAATGATTTCGGTTGTAGCCGTAGGACTATTTATAATTTAATTAAGCGCTTCGAAGAGCACTAATCTATCGAATCCCTCCCCCGAAAAGGCCGTCCCTAAATCCTAAGCCGTCGATCTTGCTATTACCTATATCTTTAGGCCCGCCGGCACCTATTTTAGACCTATAAATAGCTTAGTTCGACGGTGCCTAAACACCTATTAAACTCAATTATACGGCGAATCTTTAAGCGATTTAGCCTCTTAAAGTATCTTATAAAAAGGAAGATACTAATTAGAAAGGGCCCTTACTAAGAAGCGCCTTCGATTTACTTAAAAATGGTAGCGCGAAAGCTGTTAAGTATAGATTAGACGAGTGTTCGGTGTAACGAACCTCGAATATTAGACTATAATAGTGCTTCCGTTTTTAACCGGAGGGCTTCCGCCGTGATCTTATTAATATTAAGCCCTATATAAAAGATATTTCATAAATAGTTTTAGGCTAGAATCTAGGTTAGAGGTCGTAAACCGTTAGTAATTATAGAGCGGGATAAAGATTCACCTTCTAGGAAAGGTTATACTATAAATTCATATATATTAGCGCTCGAGAAAGGTCTAGTCCCTTTCTATACACCCTAAACTATCTTTTAGTAAGATAACGTAAGGATTCATATAGTAAAGGAGATATAGGAGTGGTTTAAAACGTATAGGATTTACGTCGAGGTAGGCTGCGGCAACATCCTCAATATCTATGGATATCCGCAATCCTCAATTTTGTGGATATAGTATGCCACCTAATATCCTCTGGATATTTAAGGATATCTAGTGGATATAAAACATACTAAATATGCTAAGCGTTATGACCTTATTAAAGATATATTATTTATATAGATTCCTTTATATTTATTAAGTAACTATACTATAATTAAAGTTTTTAATTTATAGACTAACTTTTATTATTTCCTAATATAGACTATTAAAGATTAATTTCGAATCTATTAGGTAACCTTAGATACTTCCGAATCCGCCCCGATCGTCCTTATATACCCTTATCTACTAGTATTTCTAGAAGGTTATCGTCTTCGTTATCGAAAGCCTTAGATAATCGTTTCCTTAATTATTTACGTTATAGCTACCTACTTTAATTAGCTTTACCACTATCTAAATTATTCTTATAGCTCCCTATCCGCTATATATCCTTAATACTTAGCTCTTAATCCTCCTCTTCATTATTACTTATTAGCTTAAGGGTTTTAAACTAGGGTATTAGTTTCCGAGTTTAATCTAATAATATAGCTTCTCTAGTAGAAAGATATTCCTTTATAATATCTATCTCCTTCTACTTAACCTTAAACCTAGTGGCGAACTAATAAAGTATTAGTCCTTAGATTATACTTAGTTTAAATTAACTACGACGGTAGTAGTAGATATCGCGAGCGTAATTAAATAATCGCTTAACGCCTATACTACTAGCTAGAATAGAGAGAATATCCTATACTATCCTTATAAGAATAGGGAACTTATACTTATACTCTTTCTAGAATACTAAGGGCTTCTATCTCTTAATCCCACGCGTAAGATACCTCGTAATCTTATTAGCTTCGGGGTTTAAGGGCTTATCCTATAGCTAGTTCTAAGAAGTATAAGCGGTATTAAGATTATACTTATTATTATTATCTAAGGCCTCTCTAGTATTATCTTATAAGACCTAACGTATTTCACTACCGAGCTGCGCACACCACCGAGCTACGCACCTAAATCACCCGATCAATTTCAAAGGCATTTATCTCAACAAAACACATTAAATTAATTCAACTAATTAATTAGTCTATTTAGATATGTTTCCCTTCGATACCCTGGTAATCTGTATATTCCGCACCCCCGGGGGGGCCGAGTACGTGGCTGAATAGCCGATTCTCTAGAGGTGCTAGGGCCGGGGGGAGGTGCTTCACTTACTCCCTATTGCTGCAAAATTAATGTAGAGGCTTCTTTAATTAAAAGGCCCTCTTTAGAAGCAATATGCCTTCGGGATCTAGTCCGCTTTTACTTCTACTTCTTATTTTTAGCGCGTAATTCCTAGTTTTCCTTCGCTAATAAAATAGCGCTTTGTATTATAAGACGGAAGCCTTTTCTAAGCTGGTTTAATACACGATCTAACGGGCTAGGCGGGCTTCGAGACCTCGTACGAAGTAAAGCTTTAATTAACGAAGCCTATCGACGTAGTTCTTTCTCTATAGTAGGTGTTTTTAGTGTCTTAAATCGCTCCCCCTACTAGGAGGGGGTATTAGGGCTCGAAGTTAAATATTTAGCTTCGAGATAACTCTTTCTAGTGAAAAAGGGACTAAACTAGCTACTCCGAAGCTATTCTTAATAGTCTCCGATTTAAAAGCTTTAATCTATATAAGGGGGTATAATTTAAGGAAATCAAGTTTATGAATATAATTAACTTATCGTCTTATTTTTATCTCCACTAACCGACTATATAATCGCTCTAATATAGTAAAGTAGCCGATATTAAGAGGCTATAAAAGGTAAGAGGAGTGCGGAGGTATATAGATAGGTATTATCTTATTTTACTTATAGATTTTATCGAATTTCGGGGTTAAATAGCTTCTATATCCGTTAAGAACTAGTAGCCTATACCTCCCCTTCGTACGAAGAGAAGTGCTAGGAATAAAGAGCTTTTTAAGCTAGCGAAGTCTAATTTTATCTAAAGTCTGACTATTAGGACTAACTTTAATTCGCTAGTCGTTTAGTAGGCCTTCGAACTATGATTCTAAGTAGACTTTGCCTTTAAAAATAATACACGGAGGGAGGGCCTAACCCGATATATTTACACACTTAATAGTAGTTACCTATTCGCGATTTCTAGATTATAAAAGCGAGCGCCGACTATAGAATTCGCTCCTTATTATCACCTTCGTAGTAGCGATTAACCCTATTATAAAAAATAGTCTTATTAAAGTTATAAACGTTATCGGGGTCGATTCTAAATTAAAGGATAGTATTTTAAATAAGATTAAACCACTCCTAAATAATCTTTAGGTCTTCGCACTTCGTACGTTTATAATTATAGCGTCTCGAGAATCGGGAGGAGAGGAGAGGGTTCCTTTTTATAAATTTTATAACCTAATTTTCGCCGAGTAAAAGGACCGGGGTAGTTCCGCGCTTTTCGAGAAGAAGATTCGCTATTTCTCGAACTATAGAAGGCCGAGGTACTAATCCCCGAGAATCTATAGAGAGAATCTATTTTTAAAGAGAATCCTCTTTAATTTATATTAGTTTATAAGAATTAGCACGAGAAGTCGCGCGGTATTAAACGTCACGTAGGCGTGTCCGGAGTGTCGATTCGGGTACGTTAAATCGGCGTGCTACTTTACGAATAGAGCTTATTTCTTATTTCTAAATAGCTAGCGTAGCTAATAAGATCCTGCCTTCTTACTCTATTAAATTTCGAGAGCTTTAAGAGCGAATTAGTGGCATAGTGGGTGGTTAAATTGATTAAGTGCAAATTTAGGGACGCGTTTTAGGTGGGGTGCGCAGCTCGTGGTGTGCGTAGCTCGGTAGTGAAATACGTTATATATATAAATTATAGTAAAGTATCTCCTTATATCGATAAAACTCTCGCTTTAGGACTCTATAATAGTGTTTCACGTAATTAATTTCACCTTACTAGTCTAATAATATAAAATATCGAAGTTTCTTTAATAGGTAAAGGATTATTATAAGTATATAGATATCACCGTATAATTCGTAATTAATAGTAGTGTAATACTTTAAGAGCTTACTTTTTATAGTCTAGAGAGCCTAAAGTATACGCTTCTTCTAAATAATATAACTCCTTTATTCTTTAACTTACTCTTAGCTTTATTAAGGTAAGAGAAAAGCTTATGATAAATACTATAGATATTATATACTATAATATCCCTAGCCTTTAATAATATAGTAGTGAAGTTAAAAAAAGGCTTAGTAAGAAAAAGATAATCTATCGCTACTCTTCTTAGTTAAGTTTAAAGTAGAGGTATTAATAATCCGTATAATACTAATCGTAGAATAGTTATAGCCTTTTTATACGATTTAGTATTATAAAGGTTAAGTTCTATCGGGTTTAGATATCCTAAATATTAATTAAAGGAGGCCCTTTAGTTTATAGAGCTATAAATACCTCCTAGCGCTACGGGCTTATATTAATAAAGACTATAAGACGTCGGATCTTAGACTTTCGTATTAGAATAAACCTTAAAGATTTAGGATAATAAGAGATTTACCTTCTTTGATATATCTATAATTTATTTAGAGCTAGATCGGTTAGTCTAAAACGAATAGGTTCGTTTATTAGACCACTCTAGCTTAACCTCTTTATTAGGTAGAGCTCGTTTAAGCTAAGCTAGATTATATACGTAATATATAGAACTTAGAATATTAGAGTATCCGATCGGCTTTATAACTAACGTATTTCACTACCGAGCCGCCACCACCACCGAGCTGCCACCTCACCTAAAACGCGTCTATGATTTAGCACTTAGTTAATTCAACCACCCACTATACCACCTATTCGTCCGCGAAGCTCTAGAGATTCAATAGAGTAAGAGGGTAGGCTTTTATTAGCTATGTAGGCTTTTAAGAAGCAAGAAATTCGTACGATTACTACCGCTACCCGCACTTTTAATATACCCCGCTCCACCCTACGCGGTCGTCTTAACGGCCACGCCGAACGAAGCACTACACGCGTAAATTTATATAAATTAATAGAAACTAAGGAGGAATCTCTTTAAAAATAGATTCTTTCTATAAACTCTCGTAGAGTAGCCCCCCGGCCCTCTATAGTACGAAAAATAGCGAATCTTCTCCTTAAAAAGCGCGGAACTACCCTAGTTCTTTCGGTCGGCGAAAATTAGGTTACGAAATTTATTAAACGATATCCTCTCCTCTCTTCCCGATTCTTAAAACGGTATAACTATAAGCGTACGAAATATAAAGACCCTAAAATTATTAGGGAGTAGTTCGATTTAGTTTAAAAAACTATCCTTTAATTTAGGATCGACCCTAATAATATCTATAACTTTAATAAGACTAGTTTTATAATAGGACTAACTATAACTACGAAGGTTATTATAAGGAGTGAATACTATAGTCGGCGTTTACTTTTATAACCTAGAAATCGAGGGTAGGTAATAGTTATTACGTGTACGAATGCTTCTAGCTAGGCCCTTCCTCTATATATGATTTTTAAAGGTAAAGTCTTTATTAAATCATAGTTTAACGGCCTCCCCGATAATTAGCGTTTCGAAGTTAGTCCTAATAGTTAGACTTCCGATAAAATAGGCTTTCGCTAGCTTAAAAAGCTCTTTATTCCTAGCACTTCTCTATATACGAAGGGGGGTATAGGCTTCTAGTTCGTAACGGATATAGAAGCTATTTAGCCCCTAAATTCGATAAGATTTACGAGTAAAATAAGGTTATACTAATCTATATACCTCCGCACTCCTCTTATCTTTTATAGCCTCTCGATATCGGCTATTTTACTATATTAAAGCGAGTATATAGCTAGCCGGGGTAGTAAATTAAGCCGGAATTTTACTCTAAAACCCCCTTTACGGAGAAAGAACTACGTCGTTAGGCTTTATTAATTAAAGCTTTCCGTAGTATAAGATCTCGAAGCCCGCCTAGCCCGTTAGATCGTATATTAAACTAGCTTATAAAAGGCTTCCGTCTTATAATATAAGGTGCTATCTTACTCGCTAAAGAAAATAAGGAACTACGGGCCGCTAACGAGAAGTAGAAGTAAAAGCGTACTAGATCCCGGAGGTAGATACCCGCCGAAGAAGGGCTCTTAGTTTAAGAAGCTTCTTAATTAATTACTAAGCCGGTGGAAGCGGTTAAAGCACCTCCCCCTATCGGTAGAGAAGGCCTTCGCCACCTTTATAACCACGAACGAGAGCACTACTAACGTGCGGGTTATATAAAAACTAGGGTTATAAAAGAAATATATATCTAGAGAATAGATTATTTTAGTGTATTTAATTTAATGGAGTTTTAGTTGAGATATATATATTTAAATTCAATAGGTTATGTTAAGGTAGCGGCTCGGTGGTGGTGGCGGCTCGGTAGTGAAATACGTTAGATAGTCTCTTAGACATTTATTATTAAGGTATTATTATTAGTCGTATTATCTATAGTTACTAATAATACGCGGTCGGTAATCCTATACTCGCTAAGAAGCTAAGTTACGGTTTTACTTAGATTCTTACCGATATATAAGCTATAAAGATACTTAAATCTAAGAAGAACTTTATAGTAATTCTAATCCTAATTAAGGAAGTAACCTATAATAGCTATAAATGCTTACTAGAATAGGGATATCTAGTAATTAAGCGCTATTAAAAGTTAACTTCCATCTAGAAGCCTTTAAAGAATCTCCTTCTAGTCACTTTCGACTATAGAGTTAAGGTAACGGGCTTAGCGATATCTTAGATAAATAATTATATCGAGATATATAATATATATAACTTTCAGCTTAACCGGTCTTCTTATATATAACTTAGTTAAAGTGATCCTAGATATTAGATATCTTTTTCCTAACTATCCTAATAGATAGAGTTTTATATATTAGGCTTTAATCTAAACTCTATAGTTAACCACTATCTTATAAAGCTCTTACGGGATTTATCTATTTCGCTACTAGGCTTAGAGGAAAATAGGACCTAGTACCGCTAAAGAGGGAGACTAATATAAGAAAGTGAGGAGGGTATAATTAGAGATAATACTTCTAATATAGATATTAATAGAGTTTAGCTACTAATAAGATCGGAGATATTATCTATATAAAGTAGGTCGGTATTTAGACCTAGATCTAAATTAGCGTAAAAGGAATACTAGGACTAAGATACCTATAAGTAAGATATATTATACTTAATCACGGGTTATTAAGAAGTAGGGAGAGAAAAACGTATATATAGGACTAGCTAAGAATATTAGGGGTATAGTAGTCGCGACTTACGGGCGCGTTTTCGATATATCTCTAACTTCCGATAGCGATAATTAGACCTAGTAGTGACCCTCCGGGTGGTCTATGATCTTAGACCCTCTACCCGACCCTCCGAGGGTCGCTCGCGGGTGACCCTCCACAACCTATAGCGACCCTTAGATATATAAATTTCGAGCGCTAAGCCCAATTAAGGTGGATAAAACTACTTATATCTCTTAATAAAATATAGTTATTTATATCTATTTTGTCTACTAGATTATAATCACTAATTTATAACTATTTAAGTTGTTAAATATTCTAAAATTATTTAATAATATTATATTTTAAGTATGCTTCTCTTAGTTCTATGCTTTTTTTATACTATACGACCGTAGGGAAGCGGTACTTAGCGAGGTAGAAGTAATTAGTCTATATTATAGTAGAAATATATATTGAAGATATACATCTATATATATAATATTGCTTAAAAGAAATATATTTTATTTCTACCCTTTAGATATAATAGAATTATATCTAAACTAGTTTAGAAGGCTTTATATAATAACTAGATACACTATCTATTTTCCGACTAAGGTTAGAAATATAAGGTTTATTAAGGGTCTAAACGATGTTCGTTAAGGGTTTACGAGGTTTATTAAGGGTCTACGAGGTTCGTTAAGGGTGACCCTTATAAACTAACTAATAGTAATAGTTTATTAACGTATTTTATATACGAGCCGGCCACACAAACGAGCCGGCCACCCACCCCAACTTATTAAATTTAAATACATTTATCTCAACCATAACGCCATTAAATTAAATCAACTAACTAACTGGTCTATCTAGACATATTTCTCTTCTATGCCCTAGCAATCTGTATATTCCACACCCCCGGGGGGGGGGGGGGCGGCGCATACGTGGCTAAATAGTCGATTCTCTAGGTATGCCGGGGCCGGGGGGAGGTGCTTCAATTACTTCCTAGTGCTGCATAATTAATATAGAGGCTTCTTAAACTGAAAGGCCTTCTTCGGTAGGTATCTGCCTCCGGGATCTAGTACGCTTTTTACTTCTACTTCTCGCTAGCGGCGCGTAATTCCTTGTTTTCTTTAGCGAGTAAGATAGCACCTTACATTGTAAGATAGAAGCCTTTCACAAGCTAGTTTAATACACGATCTAATAGACTTAGTGGGCTTCGAGATCTCGTACGAAGTAAAGCCTTAATTGATAAAGCCTAACGACGTAGTTCTTTCTCTATAGCGGGTGTTTTTAGCGTAAAATTCCGGCTCGATTCACTCCCCCGGCTTAGAGGGGGGTAGGTGTTCGAAGTCGAATATTAAGCTTTAAAATCACTCGGTCGGGTACAAATAGTACTAAACCGGCTACTCCGAAGCTATTTTTAATAGTCTCCGATTTAAAAGCTTTAATTCGAGTAAGGGGGTATACTTCGAGGAAGTCAAGCTTATCGATATAGTTGATCCCGTTCCGCATTTTGGTTTTAACTATCCGACCGTACGACCGTTTTAACACCGCAAAATAGCTAATATCCAGAGGTTGTAAAAGGTGAGATAAATGCGCTAGTATATAGATTGGTATCACCTTATTTTGCTCACAAATTTCGTCGAATTTTAGGGTTAAATGACTTCCGTGGCCGTCGAGTATTAAGAGCCGGTATACCCCCTTCGTACGTAAGGTACTAGGAATAAAGAGCTTTTTAAGCTAACGAAGTCCAATTTCATTAGAGGTCTAGCCGTTAGGACTAACTTCGAAGCGCTAATCCTCCGGAAGGCCTTTAAACTATGATTTAATAAAGACTTTGCCTTTAAAAATCATACACGGAGGAAGGGCCTAGCTAGAAGCATTCGTACACTTAATAATAGTCACCCACTCTCGATTTCTAGGTTATAAAAGTGCTCGCCGACCATAGTATTCACTCCTCGTTATAACCTTTACAGTTACCGTTAACCCTATCGCGAAACCGGTCTTATCAAAATTATAGATATCGTCGGGGTCGATTCTATATTAAAGGATTGTCTTTTAAACTAGATTAAACCACTCCCCAATAATTTTAGGGTCTTCGTATTTCGCACGCTCGTAGTTATACCGTTTCGAGAATCGGGAGGAGAGGAGAGGATGCCTTTTAACAAAGTTCGTAACCCAGTTTTCGCCGACCGAAATAACCGGGGTAGTTCCACGCTTTTTAAGGAGAAGATCCGCTATTTCTCGTATAGAAGAGGGCCGGGGGGCTACTCCACGTAGATCCATAGAGAGAATCCATTTTTTAAGAGATTCCTCTTCAATTTCAATCAATTTAGATAAATTAGCGCGAGAATTCGCGCGTTATTAGTGGCCACGTAGTCGGTCTTAAAGCGTTGAACGTGGTATATTAAAACGGCGCGCCACTTCACGAATTGAAGAGATTTCTTGATTCTTAAAAGCCTTGATAGCTAGTAAGATTCTACCCTCTTATTCCACTAAATCTCTAGAGGATTGAGAGCGAATTAGTGGCATAGTAGGTTGTTGAAGAAGTAGGGGGTAAATTGATTGACGCGTTTTAGGTGGGGTGGCCGGCTCGTTTGTGTGGCCGGCTCGTATGTGAAATACCTTAAATAGGTTAATAGATCTACTTAGTAAGAATAGTAAATTTTAGTCCTTTACACTTTGATTATAGAAAAGAATTTACTATAAGTTATCTACTCCTTACTACGTTTATATTTACCTATATTAAAGATATTATAATTTTCTAACACTTATACTTCCTTAAACTACGAGGGGGCTTTGTTAGACGCTCTTTAATACCCTCTCCCTAACGATACACTATTTATAACCCCTTACGCGTTAGGAAGTTAATAAACCTTAATATCGGTACGCGATAGTTATTAGTTCGCCCCTCTTAGCTCTTCGTAATATATACCTTTACCTCCTTATCTTACGATACTAAATCCCGATCGTATTAATTCCTTCGCCTTATACCGTGATATAATAAGTAAGGAATTCGTTAAATAGTGGCTTTAGATAGAATTTAGGAAGTCTAAGCGCGTAAACTAGGACGCGCGCTATTAAGTAGAATACTAGAACAATTTCGACTAAGTGGCGAATACTAAAGATAGGAAGCTAGGTATAATATATAAGTAATATCGGAAGGTTCTTAATTATCTAGTAGCTACTTATATAGGTATATTATCTATAAATAAGTATAGGAAGGGGGTTAATTATACTAAATTCGCGTTAAGAAGACCGAATATTAAGAATTTACTTAAGATAGCTATATATTATATCCTCTTATATTATCTTTGTCACTAAATTATCTATAGGTATTAAATATACCTACTCTTATCTTCTTATAGGATATTTAGGAGTAAAAACTACTAGTCTTATCACTATTTTATATCTCCTATTTCTATTCCTTAAATACTAGGAGTATACTAATATTATTAAATATATACGCCTTACTCTAACTACACTAACTATTCCCCTACGACGAACTATCCGTAAGCGGTTAAAGGCATTTATTAATAAATACTAAGAAAGACTCCTCTAGAGCCTACCACTAAAGATAAAGCTCTCCCTTACGCTAGACTATTAGATATCGCTATTTTAGTAGGCGTTTATAGTAGTAATAGGCTACTTTCTAGACAAAGATTAGGAGTACCGCGAGGTTCTCCTTAGCTTCGAGCCACTCTCTAGTACACACTCTAGGTCGAATCTTAGTGAGGTTATTACTCGGATATTATAAAAATATAATATTCTTAATCGAGTGCTTATAATCACTACCGATAATGCCTTAAATAATATAACACTAGTTTAGGCTATAAACGACTTAGCGAGGACTATCTAACTAAGCACTAATTCCACGATTATTCGTATTCCTTATATTACTTATATTATCTAAATTAGTCTTACGGATTTACTTAGGAAGATAAAGGTATCCCTAAGTAATAATACTAACGTATTTCACAAGCGGCCCGGCCACCCAGCCCAACCCGTTAATTTTAAATGCATTTATTTCAACCAAAACGCCATTATATTAATTCAACTAGAGATTGGTCTATCTGGATATGTTTCTCGTCTATGCCCTGGCAATCTGCATATTCCACACCCCCGGGGGGGCCGCGTACGTTGCTAAATAGCCGGTTCTCTAGGAATACTAGGACCCGGGGGAGGTGCTTCACCTACTTCCTATTGCTGCATAACTAATATAGAGGCTTCTTTAACTAAGAGACCTTCTTTAGAGGGTATATGCCTTCGAGATCTAGCCCGCTTTTACTTCTACTTCTCGTTGGCGGCGCGTAATTCCTTATTTTCTTTCGCTAGTAAAATAGCGCTATATATTGTGAGCTAGAAACCTTTCACAAGTTGGTTTAATACACGATCTAATAGGCTAGGTGGACTTCGAGACCTTATACGAAGTAAAGCTTTGATTGACGAAGCCTATCGACGTAGCTCTTTCTCTATAGCTAGGGTTTTTAGTGTAAAATTTCGACTTAATTCGCTCCCCCTACTTAGAGGGGGGTTAGGGTTCGAAGTCGAATATTGAGCTTTAATATCACTTAATTAGGTATAAAAGGTACTAAACCAGCTACTTTAAAGCTATTCTTAATAGTCTCCGATTTAAAAGCTTTAATTCGTGCGAGGGGGTATACTTCGAGGAAGTTAAGTTTATCGATATAGTTGATTCTATTTCTTATTTTTATCTTAACTAGCCGACTATATAATCGTTTTAACACCGCAAAACAACTAATATCGAGAGGCTATAAAAGGTAAGACGAGTGAGGTGGTATATAGATCGGCACTACCTTATTTTACTTATAAATCTCGTCGAATTTAGGGGTTAAATAGCTTCTATATCCGTTAAGTATTAAAAGTCGATACCCCCCTTCGTACACGAAGAAGTTATCGGAATAAAGAGCTTTTAAAGCTAGCGAAGTCTAATTTTATTAGAGGTCTAGTTAACCGTTTAGACTAACTTTAAATCGCTAGTTATCCGGAAGGTCGTCGAACCAAGATTCAAGGAAGACTTTACCTTTAAAAATCACACACGGAGGGAGGGCCCACCCCGAAGTATTTATACACTTAATAGTAGTCACCTATTCACGATTTCTAGGCTATAAAAGCGAGCGCCGACCGTAGAATTCACTTCTCGTTATCACCTTCGCCGTAGCGATTAACCCTACTACGAAACCGGTCTTATTAAAGTTATAAACGTTATCGGGGTCGATTCTAAATTAAATAATCGTCTTTTAAACAAGATTAAACCACTCTTAAATGATTTTTAGGTCTTCGCATTTCGCACATTCGTAATTATAGCGTCTCGAGAATCGAGAGGAGAGGATAGGGTATCGTTTTATAAAATTTATAACCTAGTTTTCGCCGACCGAAATAATCGGGGTAGTTCCACGTTATTTAAGGAGAAGATTCGCTATTTCTCGAATAGTAGAAGGATAGGGGGCAGATCTACGAGAGTCTATAGAGATTATCCATTTTTAAAGAGATTCCTCTTCAATCTTTGTCAATTTATAGTTATTAGCACGTACTTCTCCTTGGTTTTAGTAGCCGCGTAGTCGATCTTAGAGAGTTATACGAGGTACGTTAAAACGGCGCGCCACCTCGCGAAGACTACTGATTTCTTGATTTTTAACAGCCTAGATAGCTAATAAGATTCTACCCTCTTACTCTATTAAATTTCTAGAGCGTTGAGAGCGAATTGGTGGCATAGTATGTAGTTGAAGAAGGAAGGTCTAATTAATTGACGTGTTTCGCGTTAGGTAGCCGGGCCGCTTATAAAATACGTTAGTAGTATAGATACCCTATAGCTAGCTTAGTAATAGGGAGTATAAATACTCTTTTTCGCTACTAAGAAAAGCCTACGCTACGTAAAAGGTCTTACTAAGGATATCTAGACTATATTTAGAAGCGGTATCTTCTATTTACTAGTCTTATACGTATAATCTATCTATAGGATATATAGATAGGCTTATAGCTATATAAGACTATATTTATATAAAATAAAAAGGGTGCTTAATAAATTATTATTAGTATGAACTTTACACTAAATAAACTAATCACTATTTTTTAGGACATCCTCGAGAAGTGCTTATATAGGGGTTCGACTATTAAGGTTTTTTAATACTATATCCCCCTAGATATCCTTAATATCCTAACTCTGAAGGTATAATTCCTCCTCTCTCTTAGCGGCCGTATAGCGAATACTATCTAGAAGGTAGCGAGTAGGAACTCCCTATCTTACCTAGCTAGTGATAGTAGGAAGGAGACTCCCTATCTCTACTAACCGGTAGGCGCTAAGCGTAGATAGATTAGAGCGTATATACTAATACTAGTAATTAACTATATCTAGCACCTATATACCCCCTTACAGCGGCCGACGCCTAGGTACGCTATTAAATATATAATAACTAGGGTATTAATTAGACCTTATAACGTATTCGGTAAGCGAGCCGCCCATATAAGCCAGCCGCCCACCCAACCTAAAACGCGTCCATGAATTAGCACTTAGTTAGTTCAACCACCCACTATGCCACTAATTCGCTCTCAAAGCTCTCGAAATTCAATAGAGTAAGAGGGTAGGATTCTATTAGCTATTCAGGCTCTTAAGAATAAAGAAATATCATTAATTCGCGAAGTGGCGCGCCGTTTTAATATACCGCGTACAACTCTACGCGACCGCCTCTCCGGCTATACTAAACGAAGTATTACACGCGCAAATTTATATAAATTAACACTAATTAAAGAGGAATCTCTTTAAAAATGGATTCTCTCTA
Organism: Penicillium concentricum; assembly: GCF_028827145.1. Classification (NCBI taxonomy): domain Eukaryota; kingdom Fungi; phylum Ascomycota; class Eurotiomycetes; order Eurotiales; family Aspergillaceae; genus Penicillium; species Penicillium concentricum. The sequence continues at coordinate 88,245 of NW_026622756.1, forward strand.
TAGATCTATATAGAGCTACCCCCTATCCTTCTACTATTTAAGAAATAGCGAATCTTCTCCTCGAATATCGCGGAATAACCCTAGTTATTTCGGTTAGTGAAAAATAGGTTTATAATTTATAAAACGACACCCTCTCCTCTCCTCCCGATTCTTAAGACGCTATAATTACGAACGTATAAAATATAAAGACCCGAAAATTATTCGAGAGTGGTTTAATCTTATTTAAACGACGATCCTTTAATTCGGAATCGATCCTAATAACGTTTATAACTTCGATAAGACTAGTTTCGCGATAGGGTTAATCGCTATAGCGAAAGTGATTACGAGGAGTGAATACTATAGTCGGCGCTCGCTTTATAACCTAGAAATCGTAAATAGGTAACCGCGATCGAGTATACGAATACTTCGGGTTAGGCCCTCCCTCCGTATATTATTTTTAAAGGTAAAGTCTTTATTAAATTATAGTTCGATAGTCTTCCGGATAACTAGCGATTTAAAGTTAGTCCGAACGGTTAAACCTCTAATAAAATTAGACTTCGCTAGCTTAAAAATCTCTTTATTCCTTTAACTTCTTCGCGTATAAAGGGGAGGTATCGGCTTTTAATACTCGATAGTTACGGAAGCTATTTAACCCCGAAGTTCGATAAAATCTATAAGGAAAATAATATTATACTAATCTATATACCTCTATATTCCTCTTACCTTTTATAGCCTCTTAATATCGGCTATTTTACGGTATTAAAACGCTCTTATAGTCGGATAGTTAAAATAAAAATACGGAGTAGGATTAACTATATCGATAAATTTAACTTCCTCGAAGTATACCCCCTTACACAAACTAGGGCTTTTAGATCGGAGACTATTAAAAATAGCTTCGGAGTAGCTAGTTTAGTCCCCTTTTTACTAGAAAGAGTGATCTCGAAACTTAATATTTAGCTTCGAACCCCTACCCCCCTCCGAGTAGGGGTAGTGATTTAAGCCGAAATTTTACACTAAAAATACCCGCTATAGAGAAAGAACTACGTCGATAGGCTTTATTAATTAAAGCTTTACTTCGTACGAGGTCTTAAAGCCCGCCTAGCCCGTTAGATCGTGTATTAAACTAGCTTATAAAAGGCTTCCGTCTTATAATACAAAGCGCTATTTTATTAGCGAAGGAAAACTAGGAATTACGCGCTAAAAATAAGAAGTAGAAGTAAAAGCGGACTAGATCCCGAAGGTATATTGCTTCTAAAGAGGGCCTTTCAATTCAAGAAGCTTCTATTTTAATTTTGTAGCAATAGGAAGTAAGTGAAGCACCTCCCCCCGGCCCTGGCACCTCTAGAGAATCGGCTATTCAGCCACGTACTCGGCCCCCCCCCCCCCGGGGGGGTGGAATATATAGACTACTAGGGCATAGGAGAGAAATATGTCTAGATAGACCGATTAATTAGTTAAGTTAATTTAATGGCGTTTGTGTTGAGATAAATGCCTTTAAAATTGATCGGATAATTTAGGTGGACCACTCGGTAGTGAAATACGTTAGTTTATATAAAATAGTAGTTAGAGTAAGATTTTATATCTCGCGATTAACACGGAATCTATAATTATAATTTAAATTTCTATTAATATTAGTCGTATTTTAGTTCTATAATATTAAAATATTTAGATTTTCTAAGTTAGATAGGCGCTTAGGCACTATCTATAGATAATATACTATCCTAGCTAATTAGCGTATAGTATTATAGTAAGTCTATACCTAAATTATAATATATTATATTTAGATAATTACCCTTTACTATAGTCGTAAGTTCCTTTAGGTAGGTGAATAAAATTATACTCTCCCTAAATTTATATATACGTAGATTACCCCTTATATTTCTATCGATTATTATTAACTATATTATACCCTAGTACCTATATCGCTAGGCCTTTATCGATTCCTATAAGCTCTTAACTAAAGGTCTCCTATACTAAAAACCTCTTTAATCCTAACCTCGATCCTAATCTTTTTAATAGCTAATAGATAGCTATATTAGTAGTAGAGTCTAACTTTATTAATCTCGCTATTAAATACTCCTCCCTCTAATATATCGGCCCTAATTAGAGGAAGTATTTTATTCTATTTAATATAATAAACGACGCGTTAAAGGCGAGATTTATTAAATAGTAGCGTATAACCGTATATAGTAGCGAACTAGAAATATAACGTAAGATATAATAGGATATAAATTTATCTTAGATATCTAGGAAAGCTTCTAGTAAGTGGTATACTATACTATAGGCGAACCTCTAGTTATATACCGCTCTTACGGAGTATCACTTCCGAATCTATATCTAAAATAGAGCGGTACTAATATAATAAAGCGTTTTTAAGCACGGATAAATACTAGAGGGCTAGCCGAAACCTAGGGATATAATAATTGATAATATAGATTATATAATATACAGTAGTATATATTCTATATTAATATTCTTTATATTATAACTAATATTAATATATACTAGATACCTAAGTCTTCTCGCGCGATAAGATTTTTATAAGATAAATAAGAAAGAGAGTAGATTAAATATATCACTATACTTAACCTACCTTTCCGTAGTCTCGCTAGGAAGTAGCTTACTTCCCTTATTAGGATAGCTTAGAGGGCTCTAACTAAACCTACCTTACTCTATCCTCGAACTACTTAGCGCCGGCTAAAGAAAATAGTATTAAGGAGTATTATACTATTCTCTCTACCCTCCTACTAAACACGAAGCTCTCTATCGCTCTTAACTACTAGATATTACTATTCTAATAAGTATTTCTAGTAATTATAGGGTATTTTATTAATTAGGACTAGAATTATTATAAGCTTCTACTTAGCTTCGAACTACTTAGCGGGCCGTATTCTAGTATAAATCTAAGCGAAGTGCTTATAGAGATCTTTAAAAAGCACGATATCTCCGATCGTATTCTTACGAACGATAATATCGGATAATATATTAAATAACACGACTTTAGTATAGTTAATTTAAGACTCTATCGACTCTCTAAATCTACTAAGTAGTCTAGTAGTTATTCGGATCCTATATCTCGCTTATATTATCTAGCTAAATCTTCGCGAACTACTTAGATCTATAAAGGCCGATCCCTAGAATAATATAACGGATATAAATTTCTCTAATATCGAAGCCTAAGCTCGGTCGTTTCGCGTATCCGAGAGCTAGTAAGTGATTATATAAACTCTTATAAAAGTAAGTGTCTTCCTTTCTTCTTATCTTAAATTATTCTAATATATTTTATAGATTTATAGGCTTACTATATTTATTAACACTAGCCCCTAGCGCCACGATAATTTCTTCTATTTATAGCCTATAGGACTAAAGCTTAATCTAATATAAGATATCCGTATATATTAGAATTTAATATTTTTAATACTTTATTATACGAAACGCCTTATAAAATTCTACGATAAATATTACGATAATATTAGGACGTAGAAATATAAATTTAGTAAGGTAGAATAGCGGTAGATCGACTACCTTCTATATATTATAGAGCCTTTCTACCGGTTTACTATAGTCCTATCTAAAACTAAGGAAATTACTATATATTGAATTTTTAGGGTATATAACGCGCTTTTCGAGCACTTTAAGAAATCTATTAAGCGACTTACCCTAAGGATAATACCTTAGAAGGTAGCGATACTTAGTACCCTTTATATTAGTATAGTAAAGCTTAGGCTTTACTAGATCTATAGGAGTCTTTACGCGATTAGGACTATTCTCGCGCCCTAATATAAACTTAATTTCTTCTTAAGTAACGTATAGGGTAAGTCTATAGATAATATAGACTAGAGTAATAAGTATAGGGAAATACTTCGTGAATTTATGAATCCTTATACCTAGCGATACTCCTATACTAAGTCTCTATAAGGTAAGTAACTACTATAGGGTTATTTAACTAGTGTTAGTGACTTCGATACTCTCCTTAATCTTACGGCGCCTTAGGTACACTCCGATATATCTAACTTAGATTATAAACTAAAGTAGTATCTTAAAAAACGTATATTATATCTATAATCATATTATTCGCCTATACTAATATTATATATAGCTCGAAAAAAGGTCGATCCTTTATAATTCTAGAAGGAATACGAATATAAGTTCCCTATCCTCTTAAGTGTTACTCGCGATATTCTCTCTATCCTAGTAATAGGCGTAGGAGTAGAGCGTTTATTTAATACCGCTCGGGATATTTACTACTACCGCCGTAGGCAGCTTAATCCGTAGATAATCTAAGATATCATAATATTTCGGTATAAGACGCGGTTTAATATTAAACTTAAAGAGTTACCTTAGGAGGACCTTCGGCTAGATATAGTATAAGAGGTAGACGAGTAATAAGAGGCCGAGCTTATATTAACCGTACCCGAAGCGATTAGGGAAGGAGAGGATTCTAATAAGAATAACCTAGTTACTTAGATTAAGGCTAAGTTTATACTTAAGAGTTAACTAGCGTTAGCCTATAATTATAATTCTAAGTGCGAGTAAACGATAGAGAAGTCTCTCGGTTAATATTAAGGATAAGATAAGCCCTTATCTACCTTTAACTATAGATAAAGGGGGTAGTTAGATACGCTCTAGGCTAAGAGGTATAAGGAAGCGTAGTAAACCTAATAATAATAATTAATAGCTATAGTATTAAGGAATATATAAATAGAAATCAATAAATAGAGTGTTTTAAATGACGGAAAAAATATACTATTAAATGATTAAAATAAATGCTATAAACTAAATACTTAAAAATATAGAGTTAAATAGCATAAATAATATAAGTCACGAGGTATATAAATTTTGCTTACTAAAAAGGCCTATAGGCCCTAAGGGTAGGGCCCGTCTATAGGCACGCCTACGTTAGGCGCGCCCGCTTACATAAGGCCTATGGTCCCCGCCCACCGGCCCGTCTATAGGCGATGTCGTAGTCTATATAGCACTCCCGCTATAGCACTAGTGCTACGATATGGTGCTGCGAGGTGCTGCGGGACTAAGCCAATTTTAGTGCTATTGTATAGTGCTACGGCACTAAGTGCTATAGCACCGTTATAGCACTAGTTTTAGTGCTGCGCTAGTATAATTCTACGAAGGATTACCTAAAATAGATGGATAAAATGCTAACTTATTTTAATAAATTACTATTTTTTACTTATATATTAGCATTAGGAGGTAGTTATAGTCACTTATTACTAAGATTCGTATTAATTCACGTTTAAAAAATAGATTAAAAGCTTTAAGTACTATATAAATGTAGATTTAAAGTAAAATCAGCCTAAAATAGTATAGAATTAGTGGTTAATATTATAAGGAAGAGAATATGCTAGTATTATATATAGATATATATATTTACTCTATATATATACCTTCTAGTTTGTACTATATAGGTTCGATCTTATTTTTCTATAGTAAAAAGCCTATATTTCACCCTTTTTTTAGATAGTATAGTGCTACGACCGGATAAATTACCCTATATCTTATTTTAATCTTTATAATTAATATATTATATAGGCTTTATATAATAACTTAATAAATTATCTAACGTATTTGGTAAGCGAGCTGGACACCCCACTCAAAACGCGTCTATAAATTAGCACTTTATCAATTTAACCACACGCTAATTCAACGTACCGAAGTCAACACTCTTCACCCGTATCTATAGGGTACAAAACCGCGCGATTTCTCGCACTAATTCGTCGAAATTAACCGAAATTAAAGAGGAATCTCTTCAAAAATGGATTCTCTCTATAGATTTACGTGGAGCGGCCCCCCGGCCTACTACTACACGAGAAATAGCGAATCTTTTACTTTAACAACGCGGAACCACCCCGGTGATTTCGGTCGGCGAAAAATAGACCTATAACTTTGTGCAACGGTATCCTCTCCTCTCATCCCGATTTTCGAGACGCTATAATTACGAACGTGCGAAGTGCGAAGACCCGAAGATTATTTAAGAGTGGTTTACACTTATTTAAAATACTATCCTTTAATTTAGAATCGACCCCGATAACGTTTATAACTTTAATAAGACTAGTTTCGTAATAGGGTTAATCGCTACTACGAAGGTGATGATAAGGAGCGAATTCTTTAGTCGGCGCTCGCTTTTACAACCTAGAAATCGCGAATAGGTGACTACTATTAAGTGTACAAATTCGTCGGGTTAGACCCTCCCTCCGTATATCATTTTTAAAGGCAAAGTCTATATAGAATCATAGTTCGAAGGCCTACTAAATGACTAACGAATCGAAGTTAGTCCTAATAGTTAGACTTCCGATAAAATAGGCCTTCGCTAGCTTAAAAAGCTCTTTATTCCTAGCACTTCTCTACGTACGAAGGGGGGTATAGGCTTCTAATTCTTAACGGATATAGAAGCTATTTAACCCCTAAATTCGATAAGATTTGCGAGTAAAATAGGGTTATACTAATTTATATACCTCTACACTCTTATCTTTTATAGCCTCTCGATATAGGCTATTTTACTATATTAAAGCGAGTATACAGTCGGCTAGTAGAGATAAAAATAAGATACGGGATTAACTATATCGATAAACTTAACTTCCTTAAAGTATACTCCCTTGCACGAATTAAAGACTATTAAGAATAGCTTTAAAGCAGCTAGTTTAGTGCCTTTTTCACCTAATTAAGTGCTTTTAAAGCTTAATATTTAACTCCGAACCCTAACCCCCCTCCGAGCAGAGGAAGCGATTAGGACCTAAAAACGCCCTCGAACTACGTGTAATTATAAAAGTAGGCTTCGTTAATCAAAGCTTTGCTTCGTACGAGGTCGAGGAGCCCCCTAAGTCCGCTAAATCAGGTTTTAAAGGCCTATTAAATCACTATGTAGTCTGCTGATTTACTTAAGAAAGAAGTAAGCGAACTACGCGCTTTAAATGAGAAGTAGAAGCAAAAGCGAAGTAGATCCCGGAAGTAGATATAGGCCGACGAAGGAAGGCCTCTCAGTTTAAGAAGCTTCTCAATTAATTACTGAGCCTGTGGAAGCAGCTGAAGCACCCCCCCCCCCCCTACTATAAGAAGTGCTTCGCTAGCATTGGAACCACATCAACGGGCCCCACTAAGGTGTAGTGGTTGTGAGGGAATAGGGCATAAGATCAATAGGTGTTCAGCTAGATAAATCAATTTAATTGAGTAAATTTAATGGTATTTTCGTCGAGAAAAATATAGTTGAATTCAATGGGTTTAGTGGGGTGTCCAGCTCGCTTGCGTGTCCAGCTCGCTTACCGAATACATTATTTTCTAACATCGGTTATATATATAAGGTGTAGAAGGCTTTATATAATAATTTAATATGCTATCTAATTTCTAACCGAGGTTAGAAAAATAGACTTTAGGTAGCTATATAGAATAAGGGGATAATATAGACCCCGAAATATATTATATTATAGCACTACGGTAGGGCTATTATAGAAGTTAGAGGTGAATAGCTAATAGATACCGAGATCTATATTCGGCTTTATAATCTATCTACCACTATACTAATATAGTAGACGCTCTCCCTATTTATTATTAGTTATATCGGTCGTAGATTTTATCTAGGTAGGCTATAACGTATTCGGTAAGCGAGCCGCCCATGTAAGCCAGCCGCCCACCCAACCTAACATATTGAATTTAAATGTATATATCTCAACCAAAACACCCTTAAATTAATTCAACTAAAATGATTTATCTATCTGGATATGTTTCTCTTCTATGCCCCGGCAATCTATATATTCTATAAGCTCGCCCGGCTCGTGTAGCTAGCTATAAACCCTCTGAAACCTACTCACGATAGGTATTGATACGCGCTACTTAGGCCTTAAATAGCTCTAAACGTAGCTTACGAACCTCCTAAACTAAGAGATCTCCTTCGTGGGCTATCTACCTAGTCGACCGAGTCCGTTTTTATTTCTACTTCTCGTTAGTAGCGCGTAATTCCTTATTTTCTTTCGCGAGTAGTATAGCACCTTATATTGTGAGACGGAAGCCTTTAATAAGCTGGTTTAATATACGATCTAATAGGCTTAGTGGACTTCGAGATCTTATACGAAGTAAAGCTTTAATTGATAAAGCCTATCGACGTAGTTCTTTCTCTATAGCGGGTGTTTTTAGTGTGAAATTTCGGCTTAAATTACTACCCCTACTCGGAGGGGGGTAGGGGTTCGAAGCTAAATATTTAGCTTCGAGATCACTCTCTCTAGTGAAAAAGGGACTAAACTAGCTACTCCGAAGCTATTTTTAATAGTCTCCGATTTAAAGGCTTTAGTTCGTGCGAGGGGGTATACTTCGAGGAAGTTAAGTTTATCGATATAGTTAATCCTACTCCGCATTTTTATTTTAACTATCCGACCGTAAGAGCGTTTTAACACCGTAAAATAGCCGATATCGAGAGGCTATAAAAGGTGAGAGGAATATAGAGGTATATAGATTAGTATAATATTATTTTCCTCGTAGATTTTATCGAACTTCGGGGTTAAATAGCTTCCGTGACCGTCGAGTACTAGAAGCCGATACCTCCCCTTCGTACGCGAAGAAGTCGAAGGAATAAAGAGATTTTTAAGCTAGCGAAGTCTAATTTTATCGGAGGTCTAACTATTCGGGCTAACTTTAAATCGCTAGTTATCCGGAAGACTATCGAACTATAATTTAATAAAGACTTTACCTTTGAAAATAATACACGGAGGGAGGGCCTAACCCGAAGTATTCGTACACTCGATCGCGGTCACCTATTCACGATTTCTAGGTTATAAAAGCGAGCGCCGACCGTAGAATTCGCTCCTTATTATCACATTCGTAGTAGCGATTAGCCCTATTACGAAACTAGTCTTATTAAAGTTATAAACGTTATCGGGGTCGATTCCTTCTAAATTAAAGGATAGTAATTTAAATAAGTGTAAACCACTCTTAAATAATCTTCGGGTCTTCGCACTTCGCACGTTCGTAATTATAGCGTCTCGAGAATCGGGAGGAGAGAAGAGGGTGTCGTTTTATAAAGTTATAAACCTATTTTTCGCCGACCGAAATAACCGGGGTGGTTCCGCGATATTCGAGGAGAAGATTCGCTATTTCTCGAACGGTAGAAGGACGGGGGGTAGCTCTACGTAGATCTATAGAGAGAATCCATTTTTAAAGAGATTCCTCTTTAATTAGTGTTAATTTATATAAATTTGCGCGTGTAATACTTCGTTTAGTATAGCCGGAGAGGCGGTCGCGTAGAGTTATACGCGGTATATTAAAACGGCGCGCCACTTCGCGAATTAATGATATTTCTTTATTCTTAAAAGCCTGAATAGCTAATAGAATCCTACCCTCTTACTCTATTGAATTTCGAGAGCTTTGAGAGCGAATTAGTGGCATAGTGGGTGGTTGAACTAACTAAGTGCTAATCCATGGACGCGTTTTAGGTTGGGTGGGCGGCTGGCTTACATGGGCGGCTCGCTTACCGAATACGTTATATACTTTCTATTTTCCCCTTTACCTTATACTATATACCTATATATATTATTTACCCTTAACCTTTAATATATTATATTTTAGATAGTACGCTAAGGCTAGCTCTTCTTCGTAGGTATCTTTATTATAAATTAAATATCTAGACCGCCTTACCGACTACGACTTTCTTTTATACGATTTAACGTATAATCCCCTTACTCCCGACTAGTTAATTAGCTAATAAATACTAAACCTTAAAGCTCCCTTAATCCTTAGTATTCTAGAGTTCTATACTCTATATACTATCACTACTCTAATAACCCTCGAACGAATTAGCCCTAGAGCTAAGAAGCTTTAGGTATACTATACGAAGATAAATAAAATATAATTTATTAAGTGGTGGCGATATACTATATACGCCTAACTAAATACTTTACGACGTAAAGTGAACTTTAAAGCGAATTATATATCACTATATTAGGAGCACTTCGACTAGGTCGTACACTATTAGACTAGATAGCCGATAGCACTTTATCGATAATATAGAAAGGCGGTTCCTTATCTATTATAGTCTAGAGGTCTTCACTCGTTAAAAAAGTACTATAAGAGTGAGACCTATTAGTAGGGTAGAAGGAGTTCTTCTCTTTAGTAGATATTAAGGTAATCGCTATAGTTTACGGTAATATATACTATTATATCTTAAAACGAACTAGTTATATACTAATTTAATCTATCCTAGTCTAATTATCCTTCGGAGTAGAGGACCACTTTTAATACCGAGGATTAGGAACGAATTTAAATTAAATTAATTATAATATATTAGTTCCCCTTCTAGTTCCTCGGAAGGCCGGAAATATTTATTAAATTTATTCTATTTACTCGCCTCTTAAAAGATATACCTCTAATCTTAACTCCTAAGATAGTATAGCGTCGCCTATAAATAATAGTTAAGGGGGATTATTAAAAGGCCCTTTCTCTTTTACTAAAGAATACTAAGCTTTTTATAGCACTTAACTACTAGACTTCACCTTTTTAATAAGCGTTATAGTAATTACTAGCTATTTTATAGATTCTAGCTAGAATTATTATAAGATACTACTAGGCTTTAAGCTAGTATATAGTTAGCACACTAGTAGTCACCTAAGTGAGATACTATAGGATGTACTATAGTAGTATAATATTATTAATAGAGTGCTTATAGTGACTACCGATAACACCTCTAATAATAAAACACTTATAGAGAGCCTTTACTAGTCGATCGAATAGCTTAATCTCCTAGATAGTATATAGGTTATACGAATTCTATACCTTACCTATATAATTTAGCTTAGCTTAGAGGACCTCCTTAGATTAATAAAAGCTAACCTAAATAATAATACCGCCGATACTATCTAGTCGGAGGAAGAGAATAAGTCGGCTCTTTAAGAGGCTAAATCTAAGAAATAAATTATCTATATACCTATAAAGGTTAGTTATTTAATATCTTTATTAAAGTATACTTATACTATTTCTAGATCCGTGCTTTTATAGTCTATATTAACGCTAGTCCCTAAATATAGGAGTTCTTTCTAACACTATAAGATACTAAGCCGAAGCTCGTACTAATATAAGATATACCTAGAATTTAATATATCTAATACTTTAGCGCGTAAATCGTCAATCTATTACGTTTAATAGGTACTATACTCTATATAACTAGCTTCGGTTCTAGCTAAGTATATAAAAGTAGTAGTAGGTTAAATACCTACTTTATATTATAAACCCTTTTTATATATAGATAGTCGGACTATCTAAGGTTAAGGATATCACTATTTATTACGTGTTCGAGGTATATAATAGACTATTTAGATATTTTAAAGACTCTTAGGAGCGCCTATATCGGAAGAAGGTTACTTAGAAAAAGGCGATACTTTATACTTTAAAGGCTAGAGAATAGAAGCTTATAACTTACTATAAGGATACTAATAAGGCTTATAGGTATCTTTATATAATAGGGACGACCCTTACCCCTATATATAAGCTTAACTACTTTAAGGGAGTAGACTAGGCTAGGGATAATACGGACTAGTATATAGTATATAAAAGCTCTCTATATTCCTACCTTAAGCGATACTATTAGCGCTAGCCTATAACTTAATTAGTTAATAAAGGTAAGGCTCTATAACGAACTAGGAGTATACCTAGCCTATTTATATAGACCCGACCGAGATTAGCTATCTAAGAGAAGGTTAGCTAGCGAGATAAGTTAATAGGTTATCTTAATCTTCGTATATATACTATAGAACTTAAAACTATAATATATACTAACTTTATAAGAAATAATAATAATAACCTATATTAATTCTAGAGATAATATAAGACCTAGTTCCTAACCCTTATAGCGCTAGCCTAGGATATCTTCTCTATTCCTACTACTAGCGTAGGAGTTAAACGGTTATTTAGCTTAGCGTGGGATATCTATTATTATAGACGTGGATCTCTTAATATAACGACTATTTAAGATCTAATAATACTCCGCTATATAACGCGTTTTAATATAAACCACGCTTAAAGCTAGCTATCTATAGAAAGCTAGGACCTAGGTAAGAGGATAGAGGCCGATAAGGAGGTAGAGGCCTAACTATCTAATTATAATATAGCTAGTATCAGCGATAATAAGGAACTTAAGTCTAAAACCGAATACGTATCTAAAGCCGATAATATAGAAACCTATAATCGTGATACTTCACCTAGTCTCTAGGACCTAGACCTACCTCTAGATTAGGAGATTCTAGATTAAGAGACTCTAACGTATTTCACTACCGAGCTGCGCACACCACCGAGCTGCGCACCTAAATCACCCGATCAATTTCAAAGGCATTTATCTTAACCAAAACACATTAAATTAATTCAACTAATTAATTGGTCTATTTAGATATGTTTCCCTTCGATGCCCTAGTAATCTGTATATTCCACACCCCCGGGGGGCCGAGTACGTGGCTGAATAGCCGATTCTCTAGAGGTGCTAGGGCCGGGGGGAGGTGCTTCACTTGCTCCCTATTGCTGCAAAATTAATGTAGAGGCTTCTTCAATTAAAAGGCCCTCTTTAGAAGCAATATACCTTCGGGATCTAGTCCGCTTTTGCTTCTACTTCTCATTTTTAGCGCGTAATTCCTAGTTTTCCTTCGCTAATAAAATAGCGCTTTATATTATAAGACGGAAGCCTTTTATAAGCTAGTTTAATACACGATCTAACGGGCTAGGCGGGCTTCGAGACCTCGTACGAAGTAAAGCTTTGATTAACGAAGCCTATCGACGTAGTTCTTTCTCTATAGTAGGTGTTTTTAGTGTGAAATTCCGGCTTAAATCGCTCCCCCTACTAGGAGGGGGTGTTAGGGTTCGAAGTTAAATATTTAGCTTCGAGATCACTCTTTCTAGTGAAAAAGGGACTAAACTAGCTACTCCGAAGCTATTCTTAATAGTCTCCGATTTAAAAGCTTCGATTCGTACGAGTGGGTATAAATCGAGGAAATCAAGTTTATTAATATAATTAACTTAGCGTCTCATTTTTATCTCTACTAACCGACTATATAATCGCTTTAATATAGCAAAGCAGCCGATATTAAGAGGCTATAAAAGGTGAGAGGAGTGCGGAGGTATATAGATAGGTATTATCCTATTTTGCTCGTAGATTTCATCGAATTTCGGGGTTAAATAGCTTCCGTGTCCGTTAAGAACTAGTAGCCTATACCTCCCCTTCGTACGAAGAGAAGTGCTAGGAATAAAGAGCTTTTTAAGCCAGCGAAGTCTAATTTTATCTAAAGTCTAACCATTAGGACTAACTTTAATTCGCTAGTCGTTTAGTAGGCCTTCGAACCATAATTCTAAGTAGACTTTGCCTTTAAAAATAATACACGGAGGGAGGGCCTAACCCGATATATTTACACACTTAATAGTAGTTACCTATTCGCGATTTCTAGGTTGTAAAAGCGAGCGCCGACCGTAGAATTCGCTCCTTATTATCACCTTCGTAGTAGCGATTAACCCTATTACGAAACCAGTCTTATTAAAGTTATAAACGTTATCGGGGTCGATTCTAAATTAAAGGATGGTATTTTAAATAAGATTAAACCACTCCTAAATAATCTTTAGGTCTTCGCACTTCGTACGTTTATAATTATAGCGTCTCGAGAATCGGGAGGATAGGAGAGGGTTCCTTTTCACAAATTTTATAACCCAATTTTCGCCGACTAAAAGGACCGGGGTAGTTCCGCGCTTTTCGAGAAGAAGATTCGCTATTTCTCGAACTATAGAAGGCCGAGGTGCTAATCCCCGAGAATCTATAGAGAGAATCTATTTTTGAAGAGAATCCTCTTTAATTTGTGTTAGTTTATAAGAATTAGCACGAGAAGTCGCGCGGTGTTAAACGCCACGTAGGCGTGTCCGGAGTGTCGATTCGGGTACGTTAAATCGGCGTGCTACTTCACGAACAGAGCTTATTTCTTGTTTCTGAATAGCCTGAGTAGCTAATAAGATCCTGCCTTCTTGCTCTATTGAATTTCGAGAGCTTTGAGAGCGAATTGGTGGCATAGTGGGTGGTTGAATTGATTAAGTGCAAATTTAGGGACGCGTTTTAGGTGGGGTGCGCAGCTCGGTGGTGTGCGCAGCTCGGTAGTGAAATACGTTAGATCAAGAGATAGACTTAGTTAAACTTCTAAATCATCACCTAATAGTTAGAATTGTATAAAGCGATAGCTAGCGTCTATATAGGGAACGGAAGCGTCGGAGAGATAATAATAAATATATATATAATAAGAGGACTAAATAAAGCGCAAATAATTAAACAAATATAATAATAATCTTTTCTAGATTCCCTATTTACTATAAATAAAATACCCCAAAATTACTGGCTTTTCTACATAACTTATGTATATCACGAGGTTAGTCGTGTTTGCACTATTTATAGTGCTGCAGCGGGAGTGCTGCAGCACTATAGCACCGAACCAAGTGTCTGGTGCTGCCAGGCCTAGGCCGGTTAGTTTTAAATAATTCATTAGTGAGATTTTATAACAACTATAACAATTGAATTTTACTCTTTATCTCTACTTCCTTTTTTACTTCTTTAGTTTTATCCTTTAAATTTTCATCTATTAATTTACCTACCTACTATTTTACCCCTATAACCTCTTATAGAACCCTACCCTACCCCCTACCCCCCCGTACGGGTGAGGGGTGGGGTGAGTCCTTTTAGCATTAAACCCCTGTTAAGCGTTATTACCCCCGCCCCCCGCTAAGGCTGGGGGTCCGGGGGGCGCTAAAGCCCCCTGGTACTACTACTATAAGTAGAGTAGTGCTTAACCTTCCACCTATAATTTCTAACCTCGGTCAGAAATTATACTTACCTAGTGATATTCAACAGCTTGGAGTACCAAGCATTACACGAAAAATATAGAGGGATGTATAATAATAATGCACACCACTCGAGGCCACGAGTCTAGGCATGTTTGCTCTGTTTGATATCAATATCCAAATCCTTTAGGCTGCGGATATTGCGGATCGTGCCGCAGTCTACCCTCCACTATAATCACTCGCCTATTGAGAGTTAATGTAATCATATATAACAGCCCTGGAGTAGAAATGGTAATTCTAGTTCTCTAGAATTGATAGGACGTAGTGTCATTAATTAAAATGTGCTGAGTTAATCCACGCGTGGTTTAAGAACACGGGTGTGGGCGAGATCCCCGAAAACCTTTTGCGGTGTGACTATCCATGGATATCCAACTCCTACATTTATTATGATTATCACGGTTATTAGTCTACATACACTATAAGTGACCAGCACCGCAAGCAATGAAACCAAAGGCAAGACTATTCAGTCCTTTATGCTCCTCAATACCATAAAGATCAACTCAGGACATGTCACCCATCAGATCTTCATCCATCTCAAGCCCAGCCTCGCCCCCTACAATGGGATTGACTTCACTAGAACCCGACCAAACCTGACCCTTATTCAGGTTATCAACGTATTCATCACTTAATCCTAGGTTATTGTTGGTTTCCCCAATATTAATCACCAGGGTCTCCATCAGCCTCATCTCCTGCTTGAGCTGGGACTGTAAGTCCAACTCATGAGAGAGACGAGGCAACGAATGAATGGATGAGAACCGTAGCATAGAAGACTCAGCATGATCTTTGGTCTGCACCAATGTCGCGTTCAAAGCACGAGACATGATGAGGGATGAAACTGCGGATCCAATGCCTTCTGCACACACAGGGGAGGGAAACACCTGCTTTGAAAGGTCTGCCACTGTTAAAGCTGCAAAAGTCTTCCCAAGCTTGATAACGGTCTGACTGAAGAAAGCACCCACTACCTGGGAAACGAGACCGACATTATTGTCCTAAAGCGGCGGCATTAGCTCTGAATGTCAAGACGACACAACCTAGAGAATCAATAAGAGCTGTGACCTACCGCGCACCAGACTCCCGTGGCAGCATCGATTTCAGCATTGAGTCTCTTCAAATCTCCACGTTCAAATGCATGAGCAAGAATAATATAGGGCCTCGCGAGTGATTGATACACTTTCACCACATGAGGTGCTGTGATGCTTGGAGGCGGACAGAGCTGCCCACGGAAAGAGTTAGCTCAAGAAAATAATAGGGCTAATACCGTCGAGCCTATTTTTTTTTCTTCTTTTTTCAGTGAAGAGATAGCTTACCTTGCCCTTTTCGAGTAGGCCTACCAGTACCCATTTTTTGTACGCCTCCACCATAATCAAGCTCACAGAGCTAGTACTTGGCGCAGAGATGACAATCCCAAGGAAATGAAGTGCATTGCGCCACTCCTTCAACGCCATGTATACTAAACCACCATAAAGAAAGTACTGTAAGTATTCTCGATATGATAGCTTAGATGAGATCCCAGCAGCTTCAGTCATAAAGGATACACTTGACCCATGATCCGCACAGAGCATGGAGGGCTCTGAGGAGGAACGCCCCAGCGAAATTGGGAAATGACAAATCTGCTTATTTAAGATAGGCAATGCACACGAATATGCTTTGCCCCGGAGACAAAGCCGGACAAGCAAAAGGTGATTCGAGGTGAAAACGGCACATGACGGGTCGAGACGAAGCATGGCGTCCCTTACTAGCGTAGCGCCTAGCAGTGGCTGTATCGGGCTAAATTAGCAGTGAAATTTAAGAAACGGTGAGAAATAGCCGACTTGCCATTGATGCAGCTTGCGAGGCTTGCCCCACCAGCTCAACAAGAAGACGCCATTCTTGTCCAGCGTATCTGACTTGGACCCCATCGAAACTCGTCAGAAGATGTGCAGCATACGTCCATAGATTCCCGGAGGGGCGGATATCAGCTGGAAATTCATCGGCATTGAGTTCCTGTGCTTTTTGTATTTGCACATGTAGCACGAAAAGATATGGGATAGAATCTATCGCTGGGTCAAAACGCTAAAGACAAATGCATATTAGCTGCGAACCCATATAATTTTCATAGACGAGGCTTGATATAGATAAAGCTGCTTACATCGAGAACAGACTTATCATTGGCAAGTGAGTCGAGAGCTTTGGTGGATTGTAGCCGCCTGAAGTATTCAACTAGCTCGCGGATCCGACGGTCATACTCATCGCTCGGTAGCTGGTTAGAGTTGTGTAAATGTGCCGATGCAGAGGTAATATCCGAGAGGAGTGTCATCCTGGCAATGTATGAAAAAAGAACACAAGATAATTTGGCGTCAAATACGCAAAGGCGTCTTGTTTCAAACCAGTGTGATGTCTTGAGCTTTTGTGTTAGGATTGCGATACGATGGAGAAACCAGGTTGGATGAAGGGAAGAGCGAAGGGGGGAGAGGTGAGAAGTTGATAAAATTGCAAAAGAAACCTACGTTGTAGATGTTGTAGGTATGTGTATGTAAAGAAATGTGACGTAGGGAGTGTGATGATTATGAGAGAGGCATCTCGGGAAGGTGGGTAAGTCCGAGAGCAGCGGGATCGATAACGTGCCCCTCCACACTTTTGACTCATTTTTTTCTTCTTTTGCCTTTCTTCTATACTACTACTTTCACTTATTTTTTTACACTTGTTGTTTAATCCGTTTAGGAACGGAGATTATTCGACATGTCATTGACCGAATCCGGAGCAATTGATGTCGCCCATAGCGCATCACTTGCCTCTCGTCGCCTTGCAACCTTAAACAACGATGACCGCAATAAAGCTTTGACGTTGCTCCATGATGCATTGGAAACGAACCAGAAAGATATCCTTGCAGCCAATGCTAGGGATGTGGAAATTGCTACTATTGCGGCCGAGAGCGGGAATTTGAGTCATAGCGTGCTCAAGCGACTTGATCTGTCGCGGCCTGGAAAATACAAAGACATGCTTGATGGAATCTTGAGTGTACGGGATTTGGATGACCCCAGTGAGTGCCCCTATCTTCGAACTTCAATCATTGCGACAAAATTTAACATAATACAACCATAGTTGGCAAAGTGACACTACGAACCCTCCTCGACGATGGTCTGACACTCGAGAGAGTCAGCTGCCCTATCGGTGTGCTACTGATTATCTTTGAGGCCCGCCCAGAGGTAATAGCAAACATCGCTGCGTTGGCTATCAAGTCAGGTAACGCTGCTATTCTGAAAGGTACACGCACGCCCCCACAAGGTTTCACGACATTGCCTAATTAACGTAAATCTGCAGGTGGGAAGGAATCCATGGAATCGTTTGCGGCAATTGCGAAAGTTGTCTCTAAAGCCATCGCCGAATCTCAGGTGCCAGTATCATCAATCCAGCTGGTTAAGACACGCGATGCAGTGTCTTCTCTCTTGGCTCAGGACTCGTTGATTGACCTGGTCATTCCCCGAGGTTCCAACGAACTTGTCCGTTTCGTGAAAGATAATACGAAAATCCCTGTGCTTGGACATGCCGACGGCCTTTGTTCTGCTTACATACACGCCGATGCCGATATCGATACCGCTGTGAAAGTGATTGTGGACTCGAAAACGAATTATCCAGCGGCGTGTAACTCATTGGAGACCTTGCTTGTCCACGAGGATACCCTTGACTCGGTGTTCCCGGCGGTAGCTGCTGCTCTCCTAGAGAAAGGCGTGACTCTTCGTTGTGATGCTGATTCAAAATCTGCATTGACGAAGACATTGCCAGCCGAGAAATCAGCGCAATTACAAACGGCCACCGAATCCGACTATAACACTGAATTTTTGGACCTTGTGTTGGCAGTGAAAACCATTCCATCGACTGACTCTCCGATCACGGCCGTCGAGGCTGCCATTGCCCATATAAACATGCATTCATCCAAGCATACAGAGATCATTTTGACTCGGTCAAAAGAGGCGGCGGATATGTTCATGAGCGGAACTGACAGTGCGGGTGTATTCTGGAACGCATCTACTAGATTTGCCGATGGCATGCGGTTTGGATTTGGCACAGAAGTTGGCATCAGCACCAACAAAATTCATTCCCGAGGACCCGTTGGACTTGAGGGCCTGACCATCTACAAGTACTTAATCCGGGGAAATGGTCACAGGGCAGCGGACTATGATGGGGAAGGAGGGAAGAGATATCTCCATACTAATCTGCCCATAGAGCAGTGATTGGTTCCCTAGTGCAACGCATAGAAGAATATCATTTTAGAACAGATTTTTTTTCTTGCTTTCTTGTTTGAAAAATCCCATAAGAAAAAACTTAGGACAAAGCCTGATTCAATTTTCTTTTGCCCCTTCATTCGTAAATTCTCATTTTCCAGTCCAACCAAAGGCATCCCGCCATTTTTAAGTACACAGACTTGAGGTCTCTGGCTAGATCTGGAATGATTCCAGGCACCGAGAAAGTCAATGTGGCCAATGCATCTTTCACAATACATACACACCGCATCATCCTTATCAGATCCCTTAAACCTTGAAACCCTTGGATCTTCTGCGACCACGAGCCCGCTCGAACTTGCGGCCCTTGCTGCCCACGTACGGCTTCTGTTTTGAGTCAGTAAATTTGTATACCATCTCATTTTCCAGTCAAAATAACGCACCTTGTCGGTGTGAGGACCAAAGCCGAAGTGCTTCACGGCCTCACGAGCGTTCTTGGGTCCACGCAGGAGGAGAGTGTTGGCACCGGTAGGAGCGCGGAGAGCAAGCTGGTCCAGAGTCAAAGTCTCACCACCGGCCTTCTCAATGCGAGCGCGAGCGGTAGCCGTGAAACGGAGGGCAGCGATCGACAGCTTGGGGACGGTCAAAAGACGGTTGTCGTCGGTGACGGTGCCGACAACGACGACGGTCTTGCCCTTCTGTGCCTCGCTGATGTTGGAGACAGCGCGAGAAAGGGAAACCGGGGGGCGGTTGATTCTCGACATGAAGAGACGGCGGAGGACGGCCTTGTTGAAGTTGGACTCGGTGCGGCCTATCATGCATCCCATATCAGCCTCACTAAATCCTCAAAACGGTACACCTGTAGAAATTGCGCTGCAAACGAAATTCGGAATCGGGGGGTTTCATACGAGCCAAGAAGCGGTAGAGCTTCACCAGAACCTTCAAGTAGACGTTGTCGCTCTTGGGAGCCTTGCGGTGGCTGCTCCGCACATGGTGGCGGTCCAGGTCGATACCTGCGATTTGTAAATTGTCAGTGGATTGGACTGAGAACGACCAAAAAAGGAAAGGGGTTCGAATGAATGCTGCGAGATGCGATAGTCGAGTGAACGGAGATGATTTAACATACCCATGGCTGTGTATTGATCGACTTCCCGGGAAATAGCTTGCTGTCGCACCCGTATGGAAAGTGCAGGAGGTTTTTGATCCTTGACTTTCGGCTGGACAGTGGTGTGTGGGTTTAGCCCTACGCTAGACTTGACTAGGAAAGGCGAGGCACATGACTTGGTTACAACCACGTGACTTCAATCTTGAATTGGCCACCCGTCACATGATATGTGGGTCTCTATCAGAGAATTTACTCCAGCCCTGAAATGAACCTTATCTTCAATGGCAGGACTCCATATGCATCATTGATTTACCAGATTTTTTATTTTATTCTACAATCCCCTTTTTTTAATGTATAAATGTGCATTGTGTACAATCAAATGTCCATAATAATAATGAAAAAAACTATTTACGTACATTTTATCTGAACTATTCTCTATCATTCAAGCCGACGAAGAAATCACGAGTCATTTCAAAGCTCAACCAGCTGCTGGCCATACTAGGAGCAACTTTCAAAAGATTTGGCCCTATCCCCTTGAAGAGTCCACGTAGTCCCTCTTCAGCCACAATAACCCTCACAGCATCCCAGATCGAGGTGTATTGGTAACCCATTCCCGACATTGTGTTGATTTGGAATCGCCGGCGTAGCACATCGCTAAGTAAAAGTCAGTTTTATGGGGCTTAGCCAATAGAATAAAAGAACTGACAAAGGATAGGTACAGGTCTGGGCGACTGCTCCAGATATCGCGCCAGCCAGTAATTTTCGATAGGAGCTAGGGTTTTTGTCCCCTTCCGGAGTCAGATACTTGCGCACCGATTCGTAGGTCATAAAATTGAGTCCAACCTGTCACTTGTTAGTTGTGATCAAGTCGAATTCAACAGAAAACTCACATATGGGGCTACTCCAGCAACCGTAGGAGCAATTCCACGATATAAAGCCCTTGTCCCACCTTCATTTTTATAGATCATAGCCATTGTGGTGAACATGCCTGGCAGTTTTTGGCCTGGGTCTCTTGCTCCAAGATCGGCAAATGAAGCGGATTGAATGGAAAGCCGGGTTCGAACAATGTCCAAAGGATAGGTGATGGTCACCGAGGTGATGCCGGCAACACCTCCACAAATAAGGCGACGCATTGGGGTCATCTCACCATCGGAAGACTCTACAAACTAGATCAAAGAAATGTCAGTTTGCATCGAAACCTACTACAGGATATGAACATCCACCCACTTGCTTGTAAAAATTATAGCTCCCAAACTGTACCGCAGAGTAGGGGATAATGCGAATACAATTTGTCCCATTTCCTCGCATGAAGCCCCGCCAGCCTTCTTCCCGGCCCATCTTCACCAAGGCTTTCCAGATTGACAGTCTGTATTCTGTTCGACCGACACTTTGAATTTGAAGAAGAATTTTCAATCGTTCGAGTGGTGACACTATCGTCCTGGAAACTGCGCCAGCCACTCCACCGGCCATAAATGCAGCCACCACTGGTTCGGCGAGGTTCTTTCTAGTACGAGCCCAAACTGAGGGAGGTTGGTCATTAATCAGCTCCTGCTTTAATCAACATGTCAGCCTCCTAACTCATATGGACGGTTTGGTCAGATTGTCCTTCTCACCTTGACTGGATTTGAACCGGAGGGAAACTTGGACAGATTCTGCAAGGCAGGCTTTGCTGCACCCTCCAACTCCTTTTTCTGAACAGCATCCTGACGATCTAAGCTCATCTTGACGGTATGCACATACGGTTCTGGGGTTAATAAAGAAGCCTGTTGTAGTCTGCGGTGTAATGATTTCTCGCAATTCTTTTGATTGGAAATTGAAGCTTGATTGTTGCTGCAAATCAAATGCGATGAAGCACCATGGGTGTAGTGCTAGCCATGAAGGTTGGTTGTCTCCCGAGGCTTGGTGATCTAAAAGCACATCGTTGATCCTGTTTCCAGTGGTGTATTGTTGGTTTCAATGGCCATATAACTGAGGTATAAAAGGTAATGCTGATAGTGGGTTTGCCAAAAAGGTGAAGCAAGGTCAAAAACAAAAGGGCTTTGCTATGATCAGATGAGTTGTTGGGGCCGGAGTTGCTTTTTCCACTTCAATGTAGACGTGTAGTTGAACAGGAGAAAAACAAGTAACAAGTAACAAGTAACAAGAAACAGTAAACAAGAGAAAGGTGTCACAGATCACACAATAGTGGTGTATACCTGAGTCGAGGTGCTTCAAGAGGTTTAGAAAGAGAAGAACATCCCGACTTACCGACAGACACGGTACCTCCCGATAGTTAGTCCGCCACTTAGTTAAATTACGTACCTGTGCCTTGGGGGTCTAAGAGTCTTATATGCCTAGATCTTCAACAACCATAGACTGAAGTCTTTACTTACATATATTTTTCAAAAATCTTCATATTTGTAAATGAATTATCTAGAGAATACTATCTCAAAATATATACAAATATATAATAAAAAAAATAAAAAAATGAAACTTCTTTCATCAAGTGCGTCATTGGTACATTTGATCCACCGTAGCACCTTCCTAAATTCTTTCCCTCTCTCTCTCTTCCTTATACTCTTTAATCCTCTTGAAGCTTCTTAAGCTCCACCTTTCCTTTCAAATTCTTTCAAACTCTTTCCCAACTGACCCAATCTTCTCTCTTTTCCATTGCTCTGTGCTAACGGCACCATGTCTTCCCGCTCTGGAACTACATTGTATGTTACCGGGTTTGGCCATGGCACCCGTGCTCGCGATCTTGCCTACGAATTCGAACGGTACGTGTCGCCTCTACCTTCGCACCTACGAACTTCGATCCCCATTCCGACGACCTCCCGATGAAGACCAAATGGCAAATGCCTTGGACGGCGCTCTTCTTTCTTCCAACTAGCGTGACATTGGCGTGGAAGCTTGTGTCTACGTTGCCCCGTCTCACTCCTTGGGCAACTGTTAGCTAGTCTTGGTCATCATAATTTCTCTCGATACCGGTACCTGAAGCTAGCTCAACTGATTCTGAAACTAGTTATGGGCGTCTTGTTCGCTGTGATATCCCTGCCCCGCGCACTCCCTCCAGCCGACTGTGAGTTGAATGATATTATCTGAAACCACTTTACCTGTCTAATCTAAATCGCCTAGTTTCGCTTTCGTTGAATACGAGAGCCGCCGCGATGCCGATGATGCTTACCATGAGATGCACAACAAGCGCATCGGCCGCGATGATTTGTTGAAGATTGAGGTAAGCATATCCTCCAAAGCTTGCTTAATTCTCTTTTAACCTATCTCCAGTGGGCACGCACTCCTCCCTCTGCTTCCTGGCGCTTTGACTCTGGCTCTGGCCGTGATGCTCCCCGTGACGCTCCCCGTGACGCTGGCCGCGATGCTGGCCGTGATCGTCGCCGTGATCGCACTCCTCCTCGCCGTGGTCGCTCCCCATCCCCTCGTCGTAGCCGTGGCGGTGACTATTCCCCTCGCCGAGACGATCGGTACGAACGGGATGCCGACCGCACTGACCGCGATTACGACCGCCGCGACCGTGATTCTGACCGCCGTGACCGTGACCACGATCGACGTGATCGCGACCGTTCTCGTGATCGCTCTCGCAGCCCCGATGACCGCGAACGTGATGGCAAGGATGACCGGGAAAGACGCGATGATGATCGGGAGCGTCGTGAGGAGGACCGTGAGAACGGTCCCAACGGTGAGGAGAGGAAAGGTCAGTTGCCTCGGAATGTAGCCTATAAAACGTTCTTTTCACTCACACACCGCAGTACCCCTGGACCCAATGCCCTCTGCTCATGACGAGCTCGATACTGCTGAGTAGATCAACTCAGTCTTACGTTCTTTCGCTCTCGACCCATGTCTCCCGTCATTCTGTTTTCGTCTTCTGAAGGTTGTCCTTCATCTGCGGTTGTACCAACCAGGGGGATGGGTGGGGGGGATAAGGTTATCGCCTCAGTGTTGCTCTCGATACATCTGGCATATCTCGTATTTCGTCCCCCTTCTGTGTTTCTGATTTCAAATGGCGTGAAGCTTGCTCTTCGGGATAAGCCGGGGCCAAGTGAACGTGTAACCCCTGCTTCCCCTACTTCTTTTTTTCGATTTTGCTTTTCCCCGAGTTATTCCCATTTTTATTTTTTGAGGTTGGTAATTTATCCTGGTCAGCAGCTCGGATCCCACCGAAGCGAACGTCGAGCGATCGTTCCAAGTCCGCGCCCAAATACCACGATGAATTCCGTTTCGCCCTCCGTCTTGTTCGCAATTTAATTTGAACCCGATTATTTCAATTCCTCGCCCTCGATCGATCGCCATACTTTTTCCGAACTACTGTAGTACCATAGTTGTATGTGAGAGGTCAATTATGGGAGCTAGGTTTTAAAGCATCAAAAGCAAAAAGGCTATAAATCCATTTTTTGCCATCAAGCATGACGTAGTATACTTGTGGGGAAACGGTCCACCCTGAACTTGAAACCTTCAACTACTTTTTACCATGAGTTCAACACAAGGAATCAGTATTGCAATCGATGTATTCGTCTTCTTCCCCTTCACTACTTATCCAGAACACTAACATGTCAAAAGAGAGGCGGGACATTTACGGATTGCGTTGGAAATCCAGGGACGGGCCGCTTGGAAGATGACATCGTGATTAAATTGCTCTCGGAAGACCCCAACAACTACAAAGATGCGCCTTTGGAGGGTATTCGGCGCATTCTTTCCAAATTTACAGGCCATGAAATCCCTCGCGGGAAACCTATCGATACTTCTTTGATCCAGAGCATCCGCATGGGCACCACTGTGGCTACAAATGCGCTGCTCGAACGGAAGGGGGAGAAGGTAGCACTGGTGGTAAGCAAGGGCTTCAAAGACTGCCTCAAGATTGGAAATCAGTCTCGTCCCAGAATATTTGACCTTGCCATCAAACGTCCCGACGTTCTTTACGAAGAGGTGATCGAGGTGGATGAGCGCGTCACCTTGGAAGACTACGCAGAAGATCCGCAACGAAACACCACTCCCACTACTCCCCGGGAACAGATCCGGGCAGAAGCCGATGTTGTCCGCGGCCTTTCTTCGGAAGCGGTTCGCATACTGAAGCGTCCATCTGAGGACTTGGTGAGATCACAGTTGAAAGGGGTATACAGCCATGGCATCAGAAGCGTAGCAGTATGTCTTATACATGGGTACACCTTTCCAGACCATGAGGCACTAGTGGGAAGAATAGCCAAGGATATTGGTTTCCACCATGTGAGTTTGAGTCACCAGCTCATGCCGATGATCAAACTTGTGCCGAGGACCACTTCAGCCTGCGCCGATGCATATTTGACTCCTGCCATCAAGAAGTATATCTCTGGGTTTCAAGCTGGATTCGAGGGTGGTCTAGGCAGTGAGAGTGTCAAACAGCAGGCGGGCGCCAAAGGCGCACGCTGTGAATTCATGCAATCAGACGGTGGCCTTGTGGATGTGGACAAATTTTCAGGCCTTCGAGCAATTTTGTCAGGACCCGCTGGCGGAGTAGTGGGTTATGCGTTGACTTCCTACGATCCTGTGTCAAAGATCCCCGTAATAGGGTTTGATATGGGAGGGACGAGCACAGATGTTAGCAGATACGGATCCGGTCGGTACGAGCATGTTTTTGAGACAACCACCGCCGGAGTGACAATTCAGTCTCCTCAGTTGGATATCAACACTGTTGCTGCAGGTGGCGGCTCGAGATTGTTTTACCGTAACGATCTCTTCGTCGTTGGG
Organism: Penicillium concentricum; assembly: GCF_028827145.1. NCBI lineage: Eukaryota > Fungi > Ascomycota > Eurotiomycetes > Eurotiales > Aspergillaceae > Penicillium > Penicillium concentricum. The sequence goes on from NW_026622756.1 coordinate 114,096, forward strand.
CCCGAGTCAGCAGGAGCTCATCCAGGTCCCGCGTGCTATCGCAAGAGTGGACCACTTACAGTAACTGATGCCAATCTATTCCTTGGGCGGTTGGCCCCAGATTTCTTTCCGAAGATTTTCGGCTCAGATGAAACCAAAGGACTGGATGAACAAGCTAGTCGGGTATTGTTTGAGGAACTAACCAAAGAAATCAACCACAAGTTGGCCAAAGGGGGCCAAAGCCGAGAAATGTCCCCTGACGAGGTTGCCTTTGGTTTTATCAAGGTAGCCAACGAGACGATGACCCGGCCCATTCGATCTCTGACAGAGGCCAAGGGACATGACACCTCAAAACACAGGTTGGCTACGTTTGGAGGAGCTGGGGGCCAGCATGCCGTTGCCATTGCTGAGAGCCTGGGGATTCGGCAGATTTTGATCCATCGGTATTCCTCGGTGCTCTCGGCATACGGAATGGCACTAGCGGACGTTGTTGATGAAAATCAAGAGCCTGAATCAAAGACCTGGGTTGACGATGGCAAGGGAGGGGTTCGGGATGCCCTTGGTTCGAGAATAGAAGACTTAAAGAAACGATCTACGCAGAGGTTGCGAGACCAAGGGTTCAGCAATGATTCAATCGTGTTTGAAGAATACCTCAATATGCGATATCGAGGCACAGAATCTGCTTTGATGATACTCAAACCCAGCAAAGAGGAGGCCGATCTTCATTTTGAGGGTGACGAATGGGCCTTTGGGAAGGCATTTATGAAGCAACACCATCAAGAATTTGGTTTTACTCTCCCAGACCGGGACATCATTGTGGATGACGTGCGGGTGAGAGGAATCGGGAAAGGATTCAAAATATCCGAGAAAACTGTGGACCAGCAGATCCAGGAGTCCAACCCAAAGGATGTGACGGGTCGGGAATATCGCAGATCTCTTGTGTACTTCGAGGGCGGCCGGCATGAAACGCCAATCTACAAACTTGACGACTTGAAGGTTGATGACCGAGTGAAAGGCCCGGCCATTTTAGCCGATGATACCCAAACAATCGTGGTGACCCCAGGAGCTTCAGCGCTCTTGACAAAAACCCACGTCGTCATCAATATTGGTGAATCCGATGCCAGCCAGCCAAAGATTAGCACTGACAATGTGGATCCCATCCTGTTGAGCGTCTTCTCGCACAGATTTATGGCTATTGCCGAGCAAATGGGTCGTGCTTTACAGAAGACGAGTGTAAGCACCAATGTAAAGGAGCGACTTGACTACTCCTGTGCATTGTTCGACGCAGAAGGTGGACTTGTTGCGAATGCGCCACATTTGCCCGTTCATCTCGGTAGCATGTCGATCTGTGTACGGATACAGGCCCAGATCTGGCAAGATAGACTGAAGCCCGGCGATGTTATCGTGTCAAATCACCCGGAGTTTGGGGGAACTCATCTCCCAGATATCACAGTCCTACAGCCTGCTTTTAGCCAGGGAAAGATCATATTCTATGTCGCCTCTAGGGCGCATCATGGTAAGACCTTTCCCCGAGTGAAAGAGAGGAGGAAAAGAAGGAAAAGAGATATTCTAACCTGCATGAAGCTGACATTGGAGGAATACTCCCGGGATCTATGCCACCTCATTCAAAGGAGCTTTACCAAGAAGGCGCAGCTATCAAAAGCGAAAAATTGGTATCAGAAGGCAAGTTTGATGAGGAACGCATCGCAGAATTGCTATACAAAGAGCCGGCCCGGTATCCAAACTGCAGTGGCACTCGATGCCTAGCAGATAACCTGAATGATCTCAAGGCTCAGATTGCTGCAAATAAGAAAGGGATCAACTTGATCAGTACTCTAATCGAGGAGTATGGTGAGGCTGTCGTGCAGTTCTATATGCACCAGATCCAAGACAATGCAGAGCTCAGCGTGCGTAATCTACTGAAAGATGTGAGCAAGAGGTTTGCCGGTCAAGACCTGAGTGCTATTGATTACATGGATGATGGGAGCCCTATTCAGTTGAAGATATCAATAGATAGGGACAAAGGAGAGGCAACCTTCGATTTCGAGGGGACAGGCCCAGAATTATATGGTATGATTGAGTGGCCTTGAAGGAGAAACCCTAATGTTTATTGAGCTGACAATGACAGGCAATATCAATGCACCGGAGGCTGTCACATACTCAGCGATCATCTATTGCCTGAGATGCCTTATCTCAGCAGATATCCCATTGAACCAGGGCTGCTTAAAGCCAATTGACGTTCGAATTCCTCCTGGAAGTCTTCTATCCCCCTCGGAATCAGCTGCTGTAGTGGGCGGTAATGTTTTGACGGTAAGACATGACAAATACTCAACAGAGACATCGACCATAGGCTTATGGTTTTTCTCAGAGTCAACGAGTGACCGATGTCATTTTGAGGTGCTTCCAGGCTTGCGCTGCATCACAAGGAGATACCAACAACCTCACATTTGGGTTCGGAGGGAATATGCCCGGCGAGACGGAAACGAAAGGGTTTGGTTACTATGAAACCATCGCCGGCGGTAGCGGGGCTGGTCCGACCTGGGAAGGCACTTCGGGGGTTCATACACACATGACTAACACCCGAATCACCGATGCAGAGGTCTTTGAGCGGCGATACCCTGTGATCCTCCGAGAATTCAGTCTGCGACTGAATTCAGGGGGCAATGGTCAACATCGCGGCGGGGATGGCGTCGTGCGAGACATTGAATTCCGCATCCCAGTACAAGTCTCTATCCTTTCCGAACGAAGAGTCTACCACCCATATGGATTGGAGGGAGGCGAGGACGCCCAATGTGGTCAAAACATCTGGGTACGTCGCATGAAAAAGCAAGGTGGAATCTGGGAGAAAAGATATATCAACCTGGGGGCCAAGAATTCCGCCCAGATGCAAGCAGGGGAGCGGATCATTATTCGTACACCAGGAGGAGGAGGATGGGGTCAAGTCGGAGACCAGAGCCAGCTTCTCCATGAGAAAGATCATCGTCGTGCTTGGCGAGGAGGTTCTATTGCCAACAACATGACAACGCAGGAGACGAGTATGTGATCTATAAGGAAATTGGGGAGTAAGCCTAGACCACACCATAGTTTGATTCAAACGGTCGACATCAATTTGATTATGATTTTAAAATAAAGAAACGAAAAACAAGTCTTAACTAAGATTATGCTTCACTTTCCTCATCACTTGTTGCTTCGATATTCTGCTTTGATGGACTTTGGTTGTCCGAATGGTCCTGTCCTTGTTCTTCTTTATCAGACTGACCTCCCTCTGCGGTGTAGACAGGCCGAGGCAGGGTTTCCCCATTTTCTCTCAGTGCCTGCTCGATCTCAGGTAGAATGGAGATGAGGGTAGCGAATTGATCCACGGGCATTGAAATACCCTGAATTAGGAATGAATATTAGCACGGTTTATGCAAAAAAGTCCCCGATCGACCGACCTTTTTTCCTGGCAATTCCTGCCCGTCCTTTTCATAGTATTCTCTGACATTCACCTGGGTTTTCCCGCGGAAAGAAGATATAGTCACGCGGCGCATCTTGGATATTTCCCAGTAGCGATCTCCATTAGAGTCGGTTTTGGCTTCCGCTGTAGTGTTGACCTTAGCCTTTTTGGGGCGCACGCTGTCAAGGCTAGCGCCTGACTCGGATGAACGTTTCCTGGATGTCATGAGAGATAATCTTGATTGGTTGTGAGAAGGGAAATAAAAGAAAGCGGGAGGTTGTGTCCAAACACGAAACGCGAAACGTGAACACGTCATCACGTGAAACCCCATCTATATATACATATATGTATATTTGATAGTTGTAACTCTTACTCTCTCATTTATGTATATTCCAAATATGATCTATTGTTTTAGAGAGTCAAAACTCTCAGGCCCTGTAGTAGAATTGAAAAAACAAATCCTCGAGCGACACTCTCAACTTGAAGACTATCAAAGATCTTCTCAAGCGCTTCTCGACTAGCCGCCGCCCCCATAACACTTGTTAAGGCCTGTGGGATTCCTCGCTGCACAAATAGTTTACGAGCAGTATCCCGTAACCGGATCTTCTCCTCCTCACTGGGTGGAGCGGGCCAGGCTTTAAGTTCCTCCTCTGTCGGAAGCGCATTCTCACGAAGCTTGACAAGGTAATCCCCGAGGGCGTCATCTGAAGTGTGGCCTTCTATCATGGATTCTTGTAACAAAGTACGAATAGTTTCCAAGGTCGGGCTCCCGGGACGTAGTATATACGATTTGGCAGCATTCAAAAGGGTCCGGCGTATGTTCCACGCAGACGACAAGGTGTACAACTCATTGATCACCGCAAAGATCAGCTCTACTGCTATTTGCGTCTCATCAGCTGTGATGGGATTCCCATGCTTGCGGGTTTGATCAATACTCTGCCCAGTCTCTGATCGGCGATGTGACGACGTCTGGTCAATAGTTTCCATCGCCTGGACATCAGGTTCTGCAGTATGATCGCTGACATCAAGCGAGGTTTTAGATGGCGAGGTCTCGGTGGTCCATGCACCTTTCCCATTCCCAAACGACTCTCTAGTACTGTCGATCGAAGGCGACTCGGAAATCCCGCGTCTTTGAATTTCCAGGGAGTCGCTAGGGCACACAGGCAAATCAACATTTTCGTTGATTACCATGTTGCGATCACCAAAGCTGGATCGTGTCTGCGACAAACTGCTGCGACTGGAGTGATCAACTTTGGGTTGAATCTGATCAGCAGCGACGGCCGGTTTCTTGCTATTGGCGGCGCCTCCGAATACCCCCGTCATTCCTTCAAAGACGGCTTTACCGCCCCCTGCCACCCCCTTGGGCGCATTGGTCAATGCACCTAGCACACCCTTGCCCATGTTTTCAAACGCAGTTTGACTAGGGAAAGAGAATACCGGTTTGTTAGGACTGGTGAGTTCAGCGGATGAACCAGCGTCTTTTTCCAAAAATCGATGCATACGATCAGTGTCGGCAAGGGACTCGTGCTTCATGGCATCTTGTAAATACCATTCAAGGTCCCGAGCGAGAGCTTGTCGTGTTTTGCCCTTCCAGGTGGGCAGTATGGGGTGACGCTCCGAGAAGCTTGAAATCTGATTCAACCGTGAAACGGTTCCCAACATCTCATGAAGAGACTGGAAGTCTGAATATTTGCGAAAAACCATCCACCCAGTCGATCGTGTTGACGCTGGCTCGACCTGTAGTAAATAATCCCACATGGGTCGCGACTTGATCTGGCCTTTTTCATCCCTCGCTCCGTCATCATCTACCAACACTTGTGCCCCATGAAGAATCAAAGGTGGCACAGAAGAGTCTTGGGAAAGTTTCGGGCTCGCAGGTAATTGCGTATTGGGCACTGCGCCCGGGTCATGGTGATCTTCGTTTTCATGAGTTGTATTTGAAGCCAGATCAGCCTTCAAAGTGCCAATTCCGTCGATTTGTTCGTTTTGGCGTGGCCGTTCTGGCACTGAGCCCTGCGTATCATGGGATACAATCATAGCGCTTAGACGCTTCACCTCTAGAACTGCCTCTTCCTCTGTAGCCCTTGCCACATGCATGGACTCTCTGTGTGTGGCTTTAACAGAGTCTGCGTTTGGGTCTCCTGAAGGCCTGGGAGCGCCGACGCCCTGGTTCCGTGCACCTTCAACGCCTACGTCGATAGCGTGCATGATTTCGGATTCGCCGCCCTGCAGGAGATAGATAATCCATTCATTGATAAATTCAGGACGGGCAAGACTGGTAACAGTGGACCCTAATACCACTCCCGCAAAAACCTCACGGAGGAAGTCCCGTACAGCTGGACAATTGTAGGTCTTTGCATCCAAGAAATTAGATAGTATGTCATCCGCAATCATGTTAAGTTTCTTCTTTTGTTGTTTCTCAGATAAGACATTCGCTAGGCTGCTATCAGGAAAATTTTCAAGGTACTGATCCACAGCTTTTTGAGCTTCCGCCGGGGAGGAGCCCGCGGCGGTGAATGCTGCTGCAAGTTCATTCAAGAATACAATGACGATAGATGAGGAGTTGGTGAGAAATTGCAAGAATGTGTCCTCTGTTCGTTTCCGCGAGAGGTGCGAGGAGACCGATGTAATGAAATGCGTTAAAATTTTTCGACAAGAACCCGGGAAAGTTGATTCGGACGGTAAAAGTGGCTCATACCACCATCTGCATCTGGGGTAAGCTACTTGCTTCACGGTGGGGGAAGGGAGATAAATCAAGGATACTTACTTGACATAGTCCTTTACGACTGCATTAGTGAGCGTTCTCAATGCGACAGCGGTGGCCGGTTGGAAGGTGGCATATTCTAAGTCTGCTGATGACATATCTTCCAGCGTACTTATATCGCCACCCCCCTGGATGTCTGAAGCATCAGACCGCTTCGGCCAGTCCAAAAGCCGGTTGGAGACTTCCAGCGCAAGTTCCCTTCGCCTGTGAGGCTTTTTTGCGTCTGACGCTCCGTCTGCGTGTTCAATATCCGATCCCTCCCAGGACGCGTGTAAGACAACCCCCACAGCCACTCCAATCAGGAGCAGACCGATTCTCCCTAGGATAATGTAGGTGACGAGTGCAAGAAGCGCAAAGACTGCAAGGAGGGTCTCATTGGTAGATGTAGAGAGAAAGTTGAGGGTAGCATCGATGAGTTCTTTTGAAATCACTTGATTCGAGACGGGGTGCGTCGGGGGAGTATTGTGGTCTTTGTTTGAGATGACTTGGGAGTCATCATCACTGAGGCCACTCATTATGCCGAGAGATCCTGGATTTAGATGTCCAGAGTAATTGTAGTCAACCCTCCATTTCGTCAAGCTTAAATGTGACGTAGATCGAGTACGGGGTAGACAATTTAAAATAGAGCAAGATAAGGGATAGGAAAATTCTTGGCACAGTTGGCCAGTGCGTACCTCGTACTCGTACTCGGTATAAGATTATAACTTGGAAGAATGTACGGGAGTACGTATTCAAATAAATAATAGCTAAACCATGTATATATATCTATACTGTATGTATCCAATCATGATTTCCTTACAAGCATTGAGCTGTATAGTAAGGAATCTAAAGCTAAACAGAAAGGAGTTGATCTCCGCTATCAGAGTGAATCTAAGCATTCAAAGAGCATGCGCTTCATGCCAGATGTAAAGGATGCGGTTGGGAGAGAGAAAAAGGAAATGCTCTACAGGGAAACCCCCAAGATCATCGTGTCATAACATGGGATGTGGCCATAACACCAGTCCTCGTTTGTGTTCATGATGAGCTTCCACAAAATCAAAGACAATAAATTTCAACCTCATTAAGAAGAAATCCATAAGATTCTAGGAATTATTGCAGAGAGCTTTCAACCTCACTAAGGTTGGATCATGAGAAACGGACACAGAAAGACGGAAAAGAAAGAAAAATGAAAGGTTTTGTAGGGGAGTTTGAGATTACCTAATGCCTAGCCGACTGGATACCAACTAGTCCTATTTGGGGATACTTACTAAGTAATTACTAAGTATATACTCGGGGCCCCGGACCACAGCAGGCAGGGAGGCCTACTCAAAAGACTCTTCAGATAGTGTAGTATATTTTTGGGTTTCATCTATGTTTTTGTTTATGCCTCTGTCTTCTAGAAAGCATCTGGGAAAGCATAAAGTGATTGACATCCTCATCTCCCCAATAGGTAAGATGACTGGCAATGCTGGCTATTAATGAAATATCAAAGGCTCCCCTATATTCCTGTTAATAAGGCTCAACAATGCAGGGTATAGGGTCTTACTCTTGGATACTGTAGTCCACACGACCGTTTGCATTTAAAGCACGCACTTTAGCGTCTTCGAATTTCAGCTTCCGGTCTTGGCTAATGTCGGCATCGGGATCTGGACTCTCGCCATGATGTACACTCCTGCTTTTTTGAAACCCATCGTAAAGAGTTTCCAGATCGGGATCGATCAATGTCTGATAGTGGTCATCGGACCCCTCGGACCCATGCTGAGTCGAGCCTGACTGTGACCGTCTATGGGTTGATTCGTCACCTGGTTTACCAGAAGTGCGAGCAGCCAACGAGGCGTCATCGGTATTTAGACCCAAGCTGCGGTTCAACAGACTGCTTGCGACACCCGTGGTGAAATTTGTCCACAGAGATCCCACACTTTGGCCCATGCGGCTACCGAGAATAGATAGACTCTGACCAGAGGTCGTCCAGAGGCTTTTCTTCACCGAGGGTAGAGGCTGGGGTTTCAGGGTGGCCATCGCTGGAGATATCAGAGGCTCGACCCGGTAGCTCACCGGGTCAGAAGGATGGAAGATGTTATAGAGATCTCGACACTTCGGCGTTGAGATGATACCGGGATTGTCACGGAGCGCATGTCCAGGACCATGCGAGTCCAAGTCAATCTCAACATCTAGAGCACTTTTACGATTTCGGGGATCCAAGGCAGAATATCCACCAATCGTCTTACCCTTGAGCATTTGAAAGAGTGCAATGGGGGATCCCAGACAAAAAAATTCTTCGCAGTCGAAATCAAACGCACTCGAACCCTTGGGGGTTGAGTCGTCGCTCTCTTGGGCCATTCCCTTCGAGGCACCATTCTGCCTGGTATTGGTCCCGGGCTGGTGACACAGGATGTCAAATAGAATCGCGCTTCCAAGCGAATGGCCGCAGAGACTGACTGACCCCTTGAAAGAAGGGTTTTGCTTCCGGTACAGCCGGAGGATTCGATTGCATTCTTGGATGACAATATTGGAGATATGTTCACAATACCCGCTTTGGTACAGAAGTACATCCATAGCCAAATCTGAAATGAGGTTGCGAACAGCAGGTACACTTTCCAGTGTTATATCGGACAGGCTGGGGTAAGCATCATCCTCGAGAGCATCTGCATCTGTGAGGTCGAGTTCCTTTCTGTTCTGTCGAACTCCTCGGTAAGGAAAGTCTAGAAGATGACGCCAGCACCTGATGAAATTAGCAAAAAAGAAATGCCGAGCAAAGGAGTCAGTCTCACACAGGAAGCACTTGAACACGGCAATTTTTATCGCTGTCTGGGAGCGCTGAGTTCAACGCTTGAAGGTCAGGCGAGCCTTTGTAAACGGTTTTCAGCGTCTTGCGAAGCACATTTACATCATGTATAAAATTGATGCTTTCCAGTCGTAAACCAAGTCGCTGGCCAATTCCATGGGTTACAAGAACTAGATGATCAACCTCGCGCTCTCTGTCCGCGCCATCCAGTTCCCTCGACTCTTCCATCTCCTGTTCCTCCTGCCTACGAGCCTGTTCTTCGAGGTCAGCTGGATTTTGCGGCTCGCCCGCAAGGGAGGACATTTGGCGTTCTAATGTTGATTTCGGTATACTTTCGTAACCTTCGAATCCATCAGCTGCTGTTGACTTGAGGGTATCCGTGGCTTTTTCGGCCGTTTCTTTCAAGGCATCATTCAAACCTCTGGCAGGTGTTGACTCGCCCAGTGGTTTTTGTTTGGGACCCTTTGCTTCTAATGTCTCTTTTGGCTTCCTGGGCTCGAAACCTCGGACCAGCTTCGTTCCTGGAACCCCTCCTAACTTTTGATACACCGAAGTACTGAAGCGTGACATAAGATCATCATTCATCAGCCAGGCTGTCGTAGAATCTTGATAACCGACTATCCTATTCATGTAAGCCCCAAAAAGACGATACTGTTGAGGCTCCACTGTAGGGCCGTTGAAATCATTCCCCATGCCACGAGGGGGAGAGTTCGGGTTCACTGATTGAGGGGGTTTGGGATCTGGCTCATGGGTGTTCATTGACACGCCTTTGGTCTGGCCAGGATTATCCCGTTCGCTTGTTTGCGAATTCTGTTCCGGTGGCTGGGATCTCCAGGGACACAGTTTGATATAGCCTTCTTCAAGCTGGGTAGCAAGATTTTCTTCACATGGTTTTAAGCTAGATCCATCCTGAATGAACCACGTTCCACGACGGACTTCATACACAGGGCCAATCCAATAGGTAGGACTCAGTTCTCGTTGTTCCACGTCGACATTGAAAAGAAAATCCTCATTCACGGGCACTTTGGACAATATAGGTTCGCTGTCGGTTGGCTGGTTTTGTTGGCGGGCATCTTCGATGTCCGAGAGTTTCTGAAACGTCGTCTCGATGGACTGGGAATCTTTCCCTGGGAAAGGTATGAATTTCTTCGGCGACGGCAAGGGCTTTTGGTCTGCCTTTTTCTGTCCTAGAATGGATGGTTTCCGCTTGGGCGAGTCCACTGCGTAGAACCATCTGACTTTCAATGGAGGGCAATCGGGGGGATAGCGTCGCATGCTTAATCGATGCATGTGGGTCACCGTGTGGTCCTCCCCTTGCGATCGCTGTAGGACATCTGGTTTTTGGTGATCGCCAGGCAGTGTTGGCGTTGAACTTCTTGGTGTACTCCATGGGGTGAGTGTCCCCAAGAACGACTTTTGCTCACCTGCCATGGGGAGGAGCGCCCGTCGGAAGGCAGCGAAACGAACCAGCGTGAGCAACGGTATTGAGGAAGGAAGCTAAAGACGAAAAAAAGATTAAAATTTTAGACGAAAGAAAGATTCAAGAGCAGTCAAAAAGCCGATCAACTGTTGGAGCAATGAACGTTGGAGATTGGAAATGATGTAATCCCGTGCAATGCATGGATTACGTACCGGACAACCCTGTACAATATATAATATGTATATATATTATATATCAACATCTGTTGAAATATGTATTGTAATTATAAAGTCCTAATATATTATATTTAATTTCATTATAAAATTAGAAGACTAAAGTTGTCAAATGCATTATGATGGAGAATGGGTGGGAATTCATATTTCTAGTAAGAAAAGAAGAATAAGATATTATAGATATGTTATATAACGTACTACTATATACTATATGTATACTTCATATATACATACCTAGGTATGCGTACATCTACATACATTATATGCAAAGGTGTCGACGTCATTCAATTGTTAAATACGAGAACACGGCGATACTGCCTTGATACTTATACTCCCGTACAATCATACCCCTAGTGTCATGTACTTCGTATTGTCAAGTACTCTTTCATTACGTGGCTCATGACCCCACCTCCTCGGTTCCTGTATACCTGGCTGCCTCCCTGCCCACCTAGCAATCGCATTTCTTCTGATCTGCTTTCTTTACCTCTGATCTGTTCAGGAGAACACTACTTTATCTCCTTTTTTTTTTTTTTTTTTTTTGAAAGCCCGGTCTTTCCCTGGGTGATCGCCCCCCACCTATTTTGCTAGGGTTGTGATTCTGACAAGATGAACGCTCTCAAGCTTCAGAAGTACATTTCCTCGTCATTCAATGCAACCGTATGCTGATCGTGGTCTTTACTATAGGCGTTTCCCGCAACTTGATCAAGGCGAGATCTTTTCCCTCCAGGATGCATTCAACAGATTGGATGTCGAAGACCGTGGCTACCTTGATGAATCTACCGCCATCAAAGCTGCTCAACAATCAGAACGCCAGCCGTATGATGTGGTGCGTGCAGCTTTGAAAAATGTGGAACTCGATAGCTCCCGGCGCGTGGAACTCGAAGATTATGTTGATGTAATACAACTTCCCCGCCTCCCTTTCTCTTCCCGCTGATATTAACGCCACGGCAGCTCGTTTCGAAGCTTCGGACGGCACCCACTGAAGGTGCCCGCGCAGCAACTACCCCGGCGGCCGTCATTCAAGGGGCCGGCGCTGGCACTGGAGCATCTCGGCATGTCTCCAAGGGCAGTGTGGGTGGACGAATCCATGTCCAGGGATCTTCTTCCAATGTCACGCATACGATCAACGAAGACGAACGAACCGAGTTCACGCGACACATCAATGCCGTTCTGGCGGGCGATGCGGACGTTGGCAACCTTCTACCTTTCCCCACCGATACATTCGAGATGTTTGATAAGTGCAAGGATGGCTTGGTCCTGGCAAAGTTGATCAACGACAGCGTACCAGACACCATTGATGAACGTGTTTTGAACAAGGCCGGGAAGAAGATCAAGCAGCTGAATGCTTTCCATATGACCGAGAACAATAACATTGTTATCAACTCTGCCAAGGGTATCGGATGCTCAGTTGTTAACATTGGAAGCGGGGATATCATTGAAGTGCGCGAGCACCTCATCCTGGGTCTCATCTGGCAAATCATCCGCCGTGGTCTTCTTGGAAAGATTGATATCAAACTCCACCCGGAGCTTTATAGGCTTTTGGATGAGGATGAAACTCTCGAGCAGTTCTTGCGCTTGCCTCCAGAGCAGATTCTCCTTCGTTGGTTCAACTATCATCTCAAGAATGCCAAGTGGGACAGACGGTATGTCCTACCCGATAGAGAAATATAAAAAGACACGTGGCTAACCGATGTAGGGTGACAAACTTCTCTACCGATGTCAAGGATGGCGAAAACTACACCGTTCTCCTTAACCAATTGGCACCCGATGTTTGCTCGCGTGCCCCTCTCCAAACTCGAGACTTGCTTGAGCGGGCTGAACAGGTCCTCCAGAACGCTGATTCGCTTGATTGTCGCAAGTTCTTGACCCCAACCTCATTGGTTGCCGGAAACCCCAAGCTGAACCTTGCCTTTGTCGCCAATCTGTTCAACACCCACCCAGGACTGGACCCTATCACCGAGGAGGAGAAGCTCGAGGTTGAGGACTTTGATGCCGAGGGTGAGCGAGAGGCCAGAGTCTTCACTCTGTGGTTGAATTCGTTGGATGTGCAGCCGGCGGTCAACTCGCTCTTCGATGACCTACGCGATGGCTCTGTTTTGTTGCAGGCATACGACAAGGTCATTCCTGGAAGCGTGAACTGGAAACATGTCAACAAACCACCAGCGTCTGGTGGTGAACTGATGCGATTCAAGGCCGTGGAAAACACCAATTATTCGATTGAGCTTGGGAAATTTAATGGTTTCTCCCTTGTCGGTGTTCAGGGTGCTGATATCACTGATGGCCAACGAACCCTCACTCTCGGATTGGTGTGGCAGCTGATGCGCCGTGATATTACCAACACACTCTCTGCGCTGGCCCAACGGCTGGGCAAACGCGAAATTACTGATACTGAGATGATCCGCTGGGCCAATGACATGTCTAGCAGTGGCGGCAAGTCTTCCACGATACGCAGCTTCAAGGACAAGTCTATTGGATCTGGAGTCTTCCTCCTTGATGTGCTCAACGGCATGAAGAGCAGCTATGTGGACTACGATTTAGTCACGCCCGGTCGGACCGACGAAGAGGCATATGCAAACGCTAAGCTTTCTATCAGTATCGCCAGAAAGATGGGTGCCACCATCTGGTTGGTCCCAGAGGACATCTGTCAAGTTCGGTCTCGTTTGGTCACTACGTTTATTGGTAAGTCCGGCCCTTCATCGGTATGGCCAAGATTTCAGCTACTAACAGATGCTAGGTTCCCTTATGGCTACCCATGAGAAGATGTAAGGAATACAACAGTTCACTTGGCCAATTGTTATGGCATTGCATACTCTTTTTTTTTTTCTTCTTCTTCTCTTTCAATGCATGTAAATCTCCCGCTTCTCAAGGCGGACCCCAAGTGTGGATTGCAATCAAATTTTTATTGTTACCACGCTAGATATTTGCCTCTCCGAGTAATTAAAGGTACCGCTCAAACCATGCGACTGCCTGCAAAAAGGCAGACTCCTTGGCAAAGCGGACTGTCGGCTTGGTGATATCTGCACGGACAGCAAACCCATGCTCAACGCCACCGAACAAGTTGATCTGGTACGGCTGGCCAGTCTTGGTCAGTATATCCTCGGATTCATGGCGCTTTGAGGCCGGGAAGATTGAGTCGATTTCTATCAATATTTAGTCAAGACGCTGTAACTGGATCGTATAACTTACCAGCTGCAGCAATGGACAGCGGGCCTTGGATTGCTTGTAATTCCTCTACATCGACGAAACTGGGGTGTGCCACATAGGCAACATCGCAAAGACCTGGCTGGAGCAGTCGGACGGCGTATTTTGCCTGTGTTTGTCAACTCAGGCAGCAGCAAGCCATATACAGGACATGAACATACCCCGAAGCAATATCCGATAGCACCGATCCGCTCGCAGCCCATGTTGGACTTCATTTCCTTTAGTATCACCTGGACCACGGGCTCTACACGGTTTGGGAGATGACCCGGGGGGCCTTTCAGCCATGCCATTAGATTGAAGCTAGCGGGGCGGTTCAGCAGCACCGGATCACCGTGGAATAGGTCTGGCATGACAACCAGGTAGCCATTTGCCGCTAGCTGGTCCGCAATAAGCTGCGCATTGATGGAGCGATGACCAATTACATCAGTGAGCAGCAGAATAGCACGCTTGGTAGAACAATCGGGGCGTGAGATGTAGACCTCAGCTACGTCTGTCAGCGAAATTGTCTATGTCTAGAGCGTCGGAAGTATATACTATCGCCAATTTGTTGGAGTTGACCCTTGGTTTCACCTTCATGTTTAACGCCAGTGGCGCAACAAGTAGCGGGTGGATTGGATGCCATTGGATTACGGTTGAAGAGTTGATAAAGCGAGTGAGAGTGTAAGAACGGGAAAAGGAAGAATATAGGGAGAGAGAGATGTATATATAGAAGGTGGGGGGTATACGATATAAGAGGACCGTGCCCATTTTCAAAGTAAATATGACATAACAATAATATATATCAAATCATCATACGAAATATAGCTGGATATTTAGCTATGTGGATGTATTGTTTACAAGTCTTTTATAAAGTGGCCCCATGTCCGAGAGTCATTGAGAACATATCAAACATAATCATTCAAGCAGTGACTATCCGATATCTAGCATATCAAATCAAATGATCAGATACAAGCTGCATAACAGGCTTGGCCCTGTAAATATGCCCAGCCAAAAGACGATATTACCCAACAAACGGCGACCTCGCATTAGGCGAGTCCGACTTAGTGCAGCAAGCGGCAGTTGAGACATCTGAAGGATCAGCAGGTAACCTCGGAGCCGCCGGAAGATGCACAACATGATCAGCTCATGTACACATGCAGATAAGAGAAATGTGACAAGACTGGCAGATACCCGCGACAAACGGTATTCACTGATAGAGCCATGATATACATGCCGAAATAAGAAGTTATGGACAGGACGGTTCCAATCCCGCGCGAACTGATCCCACGAGACCGAGTTCCACCAATCGGAATAGAACCCTCGGTCTGCAAACATGGTGATCTCGGCTAGAGCATTGAGCTAGATGAACTTAGCAACCGGGGTAGCAGGGGGAGAGACTTGAACTTACAACGCATTCCCAGATCACGTAGAATGCCAGTAGATACTCCATCATGAACGGAAAAAGCAGGTCACCGAGAACCCAGGGAAATTCCCGAAGTCTCTGCTGCGCAGTCATTCCTTCCTCTTTCATACGCACCGTATCCATCACCACCGGGTATATCCATGATTGAGAGACTGCGATCATAACCACAATGATGCTGAATGTGGCCAGTGTTTTCTCTGCAACATAGAGCCAATCGATGTTCTTGGTCCGGGGGTATTCAAGCTCATAGACCAATGTGGGCAATGCCATGAAATCGCAGATATTTCTTATTGTCAAGTTTTGAGGATAGTGATTGTTGGTCAGTGAACACCGGCCCTTTAATCCCTCAGATAATACCTCGATCTCCTGCTCGAGCAGCTCTCGGATGGACTTCACCTGGTTCGGTTTAAGTGGCACGCCGGTCTCAATTGTTCTAATGAGAGATAAAAGTTGGTCGGTTTCATGGGATGGAGAATAGTTCTGAAGGTCAGAAGAGCGCCGGCTAGAGTCGATTCTCTTGAGGTCTGTGATCTCAGCATTGAGTTCCATATCAACTGCAGAAGAGTGTCCTATCTCGGTAGAAATAGCAAGTCCTCTTTCTTTGGCTTTGGTTTGGTCAAGACTTGCTTTCAGCATATTTCGTTTGCGGTACATTTCCGATACTGTCCTCATTAGCTCTTACTCATTACCAAACGGAAATTGACGCACAATAGCCATTATAAGCTGCATAGCTGTGTTGCTTCATCAGCATAGCCAAGCAATGCAATACGATAAAGACCGTGTGTGTCCACGGCCAATCGCGATGATATGTCCACCATATAACGACTCCAAGGTATGCAGTTTGCCAGATCTGAATAGGTCAGTGATATAACGGGGTTGAGGGCGAACTTTTGAGACTGACATTCTGAATGATCCAACCAAGACCATTCCAGCGAATGTATCCCTTGAGTACCACTCGTTGTAGTACCAGACAGAATCCCGTCGACCAACAGAGGAGCAAGTCAGTCAGTCCGAGGACCATGACATCTTTATCTAACATGAGACGGATAATCTCATTCTTGCCCCATATGCTGCCATAGGTTCTCCAATTGTTGGCAGCAAGCCTGAACAGCATCAGGGTCACCCCCATCCAGAAGAGAACAAAAAAGCCATGGAACTGGGGGGCAGTAGTCCCCAAATTTTGAAAAGTACTCAGCTGCTGGGTGAATTTCAGGTCCTGGAACCTGAATTTTCGTTTCTCACCCGACTGATGTGAGATATTGTGGTTGAGAATCTCCTGTAAAAGCTCGGCATCCTCTGCAGTGAGTAAGTATTGACCAGCTTGTTCAGTCTCGAGCTTCACAGAATCTTCTGATTTCGAGTCCATGATTATGCATCATGTAAATCAAAAGGTTTTAAGAGATCTGCGGTCTCTTCATTTCTCTTGGCACAGATGAATGCGGTAAAAGCGGTAAAATGACGTTTGGAGTAGTATTGTCCATAGACCTCGGGGAGAAGAGTATAATATAAACAAAAACAGAAAGTCAAGTTATTAAAAGTAGAAAGAAAGAATATGTACATATATTGTAAATATATAGCTGTAAACTTCTGTCTCACCTGAAATTGTACTTCTCCGCCTTAGCTCTCTCTGCCCCTGGAGCTATCTCTTCCTCCTACCATCCCAATTACCATCCCACCTACTATTACTTGAACAATGGATACGCCACAATCACCTCAAGTTCGGGTCCCTGGCAAAACCCCCGAAAAAACCCAACCCGAACCCCATGCGATTGCGACTGCAAACCACAATTCCACCGAGGTAGATATGGGAGGAACACAGGAGACAAGCCAACCTGAACCTGTAGCTGCGCAAGAAGATTCAATTCTTATATATGTGCAGGTAGAGGAGCCACCCGCTCTAAAGAAGAACGTAGGCTTCAACTTCCTTGAGTGAGCATTCTTTTCCCCAAACTTTTGCGACCCAATTCCTTTTCTTTTCAAAATGGCTTCACCTTCCATTATCCCAGTCACTACTTGCCAGCTCACAATCAATCGTAGCTTCCTGACTTCACCCATAGTTGAGATTATCGTTGGGAAAGGCGAGGATGAGACTGTTATGACAGCTCATCAATCCCTCCTGATGGAGGCGCCACTACTAGCCGAATTTGTTACAACCTTTGAAGCGTCAAGCCCGGTGAGTTCATTCATACCCGATCCATCCATATGTATTTTTGAATACTCATTTGCGATGGATAGCGACGCATCACCCTACCAGAAGAGGACGTCGATGCCTTTGGTTGCTTCCTCCAGTTCCAATATACGCGTGATTACACTGTCGTTCAAACGGAAACACCTGCGGAAACAGCCGAAGACAAGAGCGGCGATGAGTTGCTGCGCCATGCGCGCATCTACACGCTGGCAGAGAAGCTGGGCCTGCCAACCCTGCAGCGCATTGCCCATGGCAAGATTCACAAGGTCAAGAGCTCGCCTCACGCGGAGCTTTCATATGCCCGTTACGTATACACCCATACACCAATAACAGACACTACCATTCGGAAGCCTGTGGCGACTTACTGGGCGAACCAAAGCCACGTGCTGCGCCAGGAGGTCGGGGACGACTTTAGGAAGCTGTGCATTGAAGTCCCAGAGTTTTCTTTTGATGTTTTGACTATCATTCTGGATCGCAAGCTGAAGAACGGATCGGCGGATGAGATTAAGGAAGGTGCGCGCAAGCGTAGAAGAGACATCTAGTTTATTGCCAGTTGTACAATCACATATCCAAGGATCAGCAATGTATTATCATAATTTAATATGAATATCCATGAGCGGTCCGGGGGCAAAATCTCGTTAATGGCCGCAGAGTGACTGATTTTCATAAGGCCAGGCTCTCCACCTCCTCAATGATCTTCGGGGCTGTGGTCAGATTCTCAGAACCATCCTTGGTGATGTGGATGTTGTCTTCGATGCGCACTCCTCCCACACTCCAATATCGCTCCAAGACCTCGGTATCGATGTGCTTACCGGTCTCGGGGGCCTTTAAGACGGGATCGATGATGAAGCGACAGAAATAGATCTGGTAAATAATAAGAATTGGCCGTTGAAAAAGAGGGTTCTCAAGGGGTAGTACTCACACCAGGCTCAACGGTGACCACGGAGCCAGCAGGCAGGTTAGCGCGAACACGCAGGTAGCGGAACATGGTATCCTTATCCTCATAGTTAGGGTTACCGCCGGTATCATGGGTGTCCATTCCCAGGTAATGACCGAGGCCATGGGGGAAGAAGGCCACGCTGACACGCTTCTCGAACAATTCCTCCTCGGATCCACGCAGGATACCCAGTTTCAACAAGCCACGGATGGCAATGCGATGTGCCAGCGCGTGAACGTCATCCCAACACACGCCTTCCTTGAGAATGGCAATACATTCTGTCTGCATCTGGAGAACAATCTCGTAAATCTGACGGGTCTCAGGGGCAAACCTTCCATTCAGAGGAATAACACGCGTGATATCGGCGCAGTAAGTCTGGTATTCACCGCCGGCATCGATGAGGACATTGTTCTTCCGCTGCTTAGTGACGGGGTCGACCAAGTCGACATCGTTTCTAACATAGTGAAGAGTAGCACCCCCTTCACCTCCAGCAACGATGGGGTGGTAGGACTGCTCGCGACATCCATTGGCAATGCAAGCGCCGATAATGGCAGCCTCGATCTCGCGCTCGTTAGTTGCGGTCTTCGAAGCCTGGATAGCAGCGATGTGCGCCTTGGTCGAGATATCGTTTGCCTTTCGCAAAAGCGCAACCTCGTACGCATCCTTGATGACACGAGTATCCTCAATGGCAGTCTTTAGGCTGGCAAAGTTTGTTTCCGCGAAGCCCTGGAAGCTCGTGCCCTCTGACACCTGTTCGGCCATTGCAAAAGCAGCAGTTTGTCCATTGTGGCTCGAGGCGATTGACGCCAAAGTCGAATTTACATCGGTTGTAAACAGAACGCGGTCCACGTCGTAGAGCTTAGCGGCCTCCTCGGGAGACAGGGGAAGACCAGACCAAATGACTGACTCTGGGTCGATCGGTGGAATGAACAGAGTCAATTCATCTTTGACGGCATCGTAGACCACGGCGGCATTGGGCAAAAGACATCCAGTGAGATAGAAGAAAGGACGACGCTGCCTAGATCGGGTTAGTGTTAATCTATATTCTATAATAATGCTGCATTACCTAAATGGCATATCCTCATCGCTATCCTCGATCAATCGAGTTTTTTGAGCCTCAAGGTAGATAACTCCGGCCCCGCCATGCCGAGCCTTAAGAGACTCGACGACACGACGAGCATGGGCCTTAGCCGGATACTTGGTGGCGAGAATTGTATCCACAGTAGTCATGTTGAGTGAATAGTTGGGGGAAAAGGGAGAGAAAGAGAGGAATGGTAATATTTAGAGGGTTACATTGCGGGGCTTATAAAAGCGGTTATTGCCGCAAGAGAGATACCACACAGTAGACAATCATATTATATTATTTTTTTTATCGGATTCGGATTCTTCAAATGTTCAAATCTCTCCAGGACTAGCTCTCTGAAGCAGAAACATCTTCAAATTCCATCTCCCATTGGTCCACTTCCGCAAACTTTTTGACCGCCGCGCGCAACTCATCGCTCACGCAACGAGTGGCCTCGGTTTCCATAGATTCGGAATCAGAGACATCGGACTCAGGTGGTGATGACAATGGAGAAGAGGATGGCGATGACAGAAGCGTTTCATTTTCTTTGTCGACGCCACTCGCTTGAGAACGTGAATACGTAGCTGGTTCTTTTGGTGCTGGTTGATCCTTATTTTTTTCTCTTGAATCTTCTTCTGCTTCGGATTTCGGGCGTTGGCTAATGGCTTGGGTTTGCTTTTCCCCGCCCGTCGACCGGATGATCTTTGTAATGGGTAGTTTAGCTCGTCCTCGTCACCAGATGCGGCATCATGCTGATCATCACTTTCGTCACTGTAACCGTTGGTGGCGTGGAGTCTACGCCGACGACGTGGTAAAAGCTTGTCTTGCAGGTTTGCTGTCGATAGATGACTCGGGGCTTTGTCCTTTTTCTTCTGAAGAGGCCGCGGTGTGGAATCGCCATGTGTAGCGGAGCCAGCAGGACTGCTGGCCGGTGGTAACATAGTCTGGCTCAATATTTCTGGAAATAGGTGGGATTGCGGCGTCGCTTCGACTCTTTCAATCTCAACATCCTGATCACCAAGTTCCTCGTCTTCGGATCTGACCTCCTCATCTCCAGAAAGTTGGTTTCCAATGTCATGTCGAGAATCGTCGCGTTGAATCGGTGTCGCAGTTGGAGTATCTTCTACCATATCCACAGGCGACTGTGGTACTTGAATCTCTTGGGTCGTGCGCCTTCGCTTGCGCGACCCACCGGACGAGAGCGGTGATTCGGAAGGTAACGGGGATGATGACTTCTCCGTTGGCTTGATAAGTAGTGACTTTCCCCGAGACAGATTTAGTGGTGTCGATTCATCATTGGGGCTAAGTCCACCAAGGAAGTCATCATCATCAAGATCGGAAGAGCCATCGTCGGCTTGCATCATTTGCAGAATGCTTTGCTGTCGCGGTCGCCGCCTGAAGTTGCTCAGAACTGAATTATCGAATCCAGGCGTTCCAGGAACCCGGGAGCTTGAGTCGCCTTTGCGTCCAGCGAATGATAGTGTAGAAGAATAACCGCGCGATCTTGTAGGGGGACGACTGCCGGTTCCAGGTCGACTGCCGGTGCCCGGCCGGTCTCCCATGGGTGAAGATTCAATTGCTTGTTCATGACTTTTGGTCAAGGGTGTCTGACTGCGTAGTGCTTGTCTCGGATCCAAGGCTGAGCCGCGCTCCGGCTGCGCAGGCGATTTGGCGACATTGAGGTCAACTTGTGTTGAGTCTTCTATTGCGGTGGTTTTAGGCTGACTCTTTCCCACCGTGCGACTTCGTTTGGGAGCAGGACGAGGCATGATTGAAATTGATTTGAACAGAGTATGCTAAGCCAAGATGGTTGCGCGGCTACAAATAAAGAAGATCGACGCGTTTGTTTGGGACGCGTGCACGTGGACCACATGTGACATCCAACCTATAATCTACAACGTACTGACATCTTTATACTCCCATATTTCTCTACATATATCAATACATATGTATTTGTATTTACTTTGCTTGTCATTTCATTGCACTATTCTTGTCTCACATTTTCCCATCCGATGTCACAATTGCAGGGTTGTATGCTTAACCTGCCACGGACTCACCCCCGTATCGAGTTAGGCGGGCCAACTATTATTATACAAGCACAAGGACACATTCGAACGGATTTCTATTAGAAGCCGACCTTACATTCTACATTAATGCCCGTGCCCCCAAATTCTCCGGATTATTTCTTGGATATCCCTCTCTTTGTCTCTACTTTTCAAGTATGGTCTGATGCCCGTCATGCCGACCACCCCCTCGGTTTGGAGTGGAAAGCAACGTTAAGATACAACACCCACACAATCTCAGTTCTGAACAATGACTCTGCCCCCAGAAAAAGAGATGGTAGACCCCATGGGGGACTATGCAGTTAGCGACACATCCATCGGCAAGAAAAAGCGCTCGAATACAGAGGCTGCTGAATATCCCAGAAGACGGGCAACAATAGCTGTAAGCGCCTCTGGCACATTCGAGCAAGGCAGATTTGACTTTGATTCAGTGTCAGATATGCCGGCTACGCAAGACCCGATGCAATGGGGCTCGTCCCAAGTGTCAACTCTGCTCCGATTTGAATGCGGAATGTGTCTATCGAGAACCCGGTATCAAACTCGACGCTGGCGACAAGCTCATTCTAGATCATTTGGCCAGAATTGAGAGTTTGCTACACTCAAATTTACCAAACCAAGGGTCACATTTAGCCCTCTCCGCTACCTCCCCGGCCACCAGCAACGATACAAACCTCGGTAGCGACGATCCATTAACGAAAACATCATCCAGCGGATTGCCGGTCCATGGAAGATTGTCTGCCGTTGGACTCGGTTCCTGGGTCAATCCACCTGCCAGTCTAAGCATCTCTACGATGCCCAAGATGCATACCACCCCTGCTCTTCATCTCCTCCAATGGCCGCTAATTCGGGATTTGGTCTCTGGGGTCTATGACCCGCAGCACCTTCTTCAATTGGAGATGGCCCGCGAGCCATTGCGGCTGACTCCAAATTCAGGCTTTGATTTGACAAATGCATCCACGTATGCCCAGGCATTTTTCAACTACGGAAACGTTTGGTACGCCTGCGTGAACCCTTATACGTGGAATCGATATTATCAATCAGCTCTCGCGCAAGGATTTCAGGAAGGACCCATGAGTTGTCTTGTTCTTCTGGTCTTGGCCCTAGGAAGCGCTAGCCATAGTGGCAGTATCTCCTTTGTGTCACCAGATCGTGAACCGCCGGGACTTCCTTATTTTGCCGCTGCATGGACCTTTCTACCGTCAGTCATGATGCGAAATACCGTGGTCGCGGCGCAGTGCATGGTCATGGCCTCTGCCTACCTATTCTATCTAGTGCGGCCCCTGGAAGCCTGGACCTTGCTATCCAGCGTGAGCATGAAATTGCAGTTGTTGTTTGGCAGTCCAAATCGAATCCCAACCCAGTGGAGAGAGCTGAGTGTGAGGGTATACTGGAACACCTTGTTGTTTGAAAGCGATCTTCTCGCAGAATTAGATCTCCCCCATTCTGGCATTGTCAATTTTGAAGAACTCGTGGATTTGCCAGGAGGCTTTGAGGAAGAAGATGAGGATGACGGCGAGGAGGAAGAAGGAGATCATAATGAAGGCGAAGAACGCCGAACAGCCAGGAAATATCAGGGCTCGTCACGCCCGGTTGACTCCCAGCTGGCTGTTCGGCGTGACGAACTCTGGTACTTCCTAGCAGAAATTGCGCTACGAAGACTCCTCAATCGCGTCAGCCACATCATTTATCAGAAAGACAGCACCCACACTCTCGCCTCATTGGGTCCGATTGTCTCCGAGCTCGACTTTCAGCTGTCTCAGTGGTACGATAGTCTTCCCCGGTCCGTCCAATTTCCTTTGACCCAAAAGCCTATCTCCAATCCGGTTCAAACGGTGTTGAGGCTTCGCTACAATGCATGCCGTACTATTATATACCGTCCATATATCTTGGCTGTTTTTGAGAATGAACAGGCTGGAGCAGACCCGGGGGTGAAAGAATGTTGCCGGCGATGTTTGGATGCTACACTCCGTCAGCTGGAGCATATAACCAGCCACCGCGAAGGCCACCTTCCATACCTGTGGCAGGGTGCCCTGTCAATGGTATCACAGACGTTGCTGATAATGGGTGCCACGATGTCTCCTACCCTATCTATCCTACTCCCCCCCGTTCCACAGATGGATGCGATCATTGCGGGAGTGGTCAACGAGGTAGAGAGGTATGCACACCTAGCACCCAGCCTCAAACTGTCAGCCGAGATTATCCGAGATGCAGAGAGACGACGACAAATTTGTCTTCGATCGGCTAATATGTGCCTCTGAACTGCACACTTCTGAGGGAATTAGTGCTAGACCTTAATTCATCGTCGATAAAGATATTTGTATATAGGAACGCGAACAAGTACTAAAAGAATTGGATTGAAGGTGTGTGTGATATGCATTAAAGTGTGTCGTTAGGGCTCGCACCGAGGCAAGATCACCCAAAATAAACAGTTTATATGAGCAAGAAACAAACGGCGTTAGATAAAATCCCATCTCATGACAATTATGTTCTTAAATCATCAAATATCTCACGGGTTAAAAATCATGGTATCTCAAAAGACATGGGGGAGATCAAATATGGACATCAGGAATATCAAAAGACCCAGGAAAACTCCAGGCCTCCACTGGCTTTCAGGGGGGATAATTATCGTATGGCTTCATATACTTCCTAGACTAACACCCACTCGCTACCTCGCTTGATGAACTTGTCGAGCATCAGGCCCACATCAGCCAGTGCGAACCGACAAATGTAAAAGCCAAAGAATTCGGCAGCATGTCGTGTGCTAAGTTCCAGACCAACGTGGGTTTTAGACGAATGTTTGAGTCCAGGATCCTCAACCTGCTGAGCAATTTGTTCTGATGATGGAATTAGAATGGTGTCAAGGCATATAGACGAGAGAATTCTTACCTAGCACTTGTGCAGCATCAAAAAGCCGCGCCAATGCCCCCATGTAGTTTGCGTTGGGCCCAGAGAATTCAAGCTGGGTAACATTGCGCTTCGCAGGTGTGCCATGTACAGATGTCATTGGGACGGAGTTGAGAATCAGATTGTCCTTATTACTTTCTCGAGAACTGGGGACCGGAGTGGTTGTCCCAAGCCCGGAGGTTTTTGCGCGTAGTCTTTTCCATGTCAGGTATGACTTGTTCGGCGCAGCTTCCGGTTGAACAGGTTCATCCGGCGTGGAAGCCGGCTTAAACAATGGCATTGATGCTTGGACTCCGACGTCATTACCCAATTTCTTAGTCAAGAGAACCTGAACTTGGTCGAGTATAGTATCAAACGACTGCATCTCCTCCAGAACCGCATCTGCATCATATGTATCGACCTGAGCCAATTTGAGCAGAGCGGCGGTCAGAAGATCACAGTTAGACACTTTCTCTTCGAGGGCCTTCAGTTTGACATTTTTCACACGCCAGACATCTCGAGGAATAAAGAGCTTCTCTGACAGATAGCCACCCTGAGGATGGGCGAGTGTCTGGTAGAGACATCTCATTAGCCAAAATGGGCGGAGCAGGAAAGACTCTGGACATGGCTCTAGAGGAAGCGGGGCATTGGCCACCAATGAATTTGGACGGCCAAGAGCTGTAGATGAGTGCATGTTGCTACCAAATAGGTTTAATCCGCCGCTTGGCAGACCATTTTGATTGAAGTTGAAGTTGGCCAGGGTCGGTGTAGGTAAAACAGGAACGCCGCTAGTCGCGCCCCTTTGAGTGTCAGGGAATGCACCGCTCCACGGGGTGCTTGGGGATTCCGGGCACATATCAGGGATCTGAATCGGAACAGAGGCATTCCGAGCTCGGAAAGGCTTTGTATTTGAGTGGAGTTTGTTCAATCCATCTGGAGCCGAGGGTACTTTGCCCATAGGCCGCGCTGACAGCGGCAGGGGTGGCAGTTCATTCTCGTTGTCTTCATGGGTACGAGCTTTGGAGAGGCTGGCGTGGTCCGTGAAAGAGCCCACCGATGGGTTACGTTGTGTCGGGTGCAAAGTGGAGCGGGCCCCATGGGTAGAAGGTTCGTCTTTCGGTAACGGTTGCGGGCGGTTTGCTAGTGGGGTTGCAAAATTTTCCAAGGCCGATGATGCATTGGAATTAGCGCGAGAGGAGCGGGTATTGGTCTCGATTTTAAGCTCGCGAGTCTGACTGGATAGTCTCCGGGCTCGCACTCCTGGACCCGTAGAGGAGGCGAGTGAGCCGATAGAACCAGCGCGGTTTGATATCGAGGCCCGCTTTGAAGGAGCTGGGAAGTCGGATGACGCTGGCAAGGGGCGGCAAAGCCGAAGATGGAGGAGAAGAGGGCATGGTATATGGTTCGGGTCTTAGGTCGCCTAGTGGCAACACATCGTCTTCTGCAAGCGTAGACAGTGCACCCCCAGTGCTTGCGACATTGGACGTTGCGGAGCTTTCCCAAGTCCTCCCAGACATGTTGCTAGAATCCGACTCTCGAGGGAGTGCCGACTTCGACTGAATGCCGAACTCAAAGTCATCCATCACGTAGCCCTTGGTCATCTCTTCTAGCAAACGCTCCTCTTCCTCTGCTTCATCGTCTAGATATTCCGAATTACGGGAAATGATGGGGTCATCCCCGTAAGTTGTCTGTTCCTGGATCCGGCGCATTTCACGATCACGGTTCATTGCCTCTGCTTCCTGTTCTGCCTCGCGCACTCTTTGCTTCGCTAATTGTATGTTCCTGCGAGCATTTGAAACAATAACATCGCTTTCCTCTTCTTTGTGCTCCAGCACCGGCTCCAGACCTTCATCATATGCAGCTTCCACGGCCGCATCGAGGGCTGCATCAAATTCGGCCTCGGTGTCATTACTGAGACGACGGCTTGTCCGACGACGAAGGTACACCGATGACGCCTTGGAGTTTGCCGATGAGGGTGATGAAGCACCCGATTCATCAATTGTGTCCAACCAGGAAGTGGATTCATTGGTGTCCTCCTGACTTCCTGTCAGCAATGCTATAGTTCGGGGTTGATCTTCCAAGGCAGACGGCTTCAAGGATTGTCGCCGAGGGGGAACAGCTTCCAGGGAAAAACCCTTTGCCTCTTCCAGTGGGATCTGGTGGAACCCAAAGCTGGAACGAGGCGAGCTCTGCTGGCTCTCAATATGAGGTCCATCATTTGTCGAATGAAGCAATTCTCCATATGACTCTTGGCTGAGGGGTCGATCTGGAAGAGCTTTATCATCACTCTCCTGGAGAGGAAAGTCCATACGATGAAGTTCCGTGACCCGGAGCATATATGTGTCTCGAATTTCTTGAAGTTTGAGTTTCTCTTCGTCTCCCCCATTGCTACGGAGCATGACAAGCTGCAACAAGTTGCAAGCGTCGGTGTAAGCTTCCATGGCACCCTCAAAATTGGCGGCGTTGTCAAGAAGCACTGCGGTATTTGCTTTCTGAAGTGCCTTTGACAGCATCACCTTTTGGGTCTGTCCATGTTGTATAGCCGCCGAGTCTCCTTCCCCGTCATTTAAAGAAATGGACCCTCCACTGGTCCGAGCAATTGGAATATCTGTTTGGTGGCTATGTGTCGAGGGCTGAAAAAGATGGCTTGAGGCCGCAAATGAGAGATCGAGGTGTTGGGATGCTGAGTCATTGTTGAATATGGCAGACTTCTCCAACCCCGGCAGATCGAGCATCGGCAACCCATTCAACCCCGGCGCACGTTGGGGGCTGTGGCTCCCCCGTCCACGGTTGTAACCTGACATTGACATTTTCGAACTCCCCCGACGATGATGACCGATATACTCCGAGGGACTTTTGCTAGACGCCGTTGATTGGGACCATCGATTCAAACTCCCTAGCCCTTCTTTGATAGGGCTAGTCGCTCCGAGACCCTCCGGGGACAAGTTTGCCACATTCTCTGTAAGCACACCGAGGCCAGTGGGTGTGACCGCACCTGGCGGCTTTACCATTCGAGCCCGAGAACTAGGCCGTGACGAGCGAGAGGAAGGCCGGTTGGGGGGTCCAGACGGTGGTTCCGATGCAAAGGGGCCAGAAGGACGTCTGAAATAGGATGAATTGGGATCATCATCCACTGCCGTGTGGTGAATCATTTTCGCAAGATTGAGGTTTAGCGAATGATTTAGATGTCGGAGATGTAATATATCGAGTGTGTTTGCGACTGTGTACCCTCGAGGCACTATGCGCGACCAGACAAGCACAATAGAAAGGAATGGGTATCTGCAACCAGGTCCTGTGTGTCTTCACTCATTCTTCGCAAGTCTGGAGTGTTGGATGTCGTATGTCTAGGGTATTGGTTTGAAAACCCCCTATCCGTCTCAATACATAGCTTCGTAATCGGTAGGGCTCGAGGGTTTCAAAATAGTAGGCTGAGAGACATTATTTCAATTGACCTAAAAACGATTAGGATATTGCGAATTACGAGGATGAGGATTCAAACTCACGGGATTTGCGTGAACCATGCGCAAAAAACCCTTTTAAACAGAATAATAGTGAAGGTTAGGTTCGGGGTTCGTCAGGGGGGTTTGTAGTCTTCAGGGGAGGTTCCCGGGTTGCCGGGCGGTGGGAAGGGGGGAAAAAAAAACCAATGCGAGAATATATGAAAGATTAGAAGTAATAAGAGAGGATTTTGTCTTGATTATTTCAATTCTGAATTTTGGATTCTTAAGGGAGAAGAGAGGGGAAAAAAACAAAAACAAAGGGGGACACTTCTCCCTAGCGTAGACCTATATACAGGGATAAAAGTGGTATTATAGGTTATTATAAGTAAAATTAGAGAGTATTATAGGATTTATAGGATTTATAGGATACATATAACATATAAAAGATATAAAAAAGATATAAGATTAAAAACTTGAGTAGGAATCTAAATATAAAATGTAAAGCCAAGAAAAACCCGACTATATGTCCATGGGCATATAAGTTGATAAGTTGAACGCTTAGATACGGAAAATGGGAGGGGGAAAAAATTCCCCCAACCTCCATGAATCCCACCTTAGGTCGTTCCTTAACTCGGAACTTGAACTTCAGTCTACGTTCTATCACGGTGAGATTCGCCTCAATTCGCACTATGGCTAATATCAATCCTCCGCGGGATCCGAACACCGTGAGCAACTACAACAACTGGCGTTCTACCCATATCACGGCCAATTTCGATATTCTGTTCGACCAGAAGAAGCTGGTAGGGAATGTGGTTCATCAATTCAAGTCGATCACCGATGGTGAATCCCAGGAGATTATTCTGGATACTAGCCATCTCGATATCGGTGCGGTCAAGGTGGATGGCCAGCCTTCCAAGTGGGAGTTTCTCCCCCGGCTGGAGCCCTATGGTGTGCCTTTAAAGATTAGTCTTGATAAGCCCGTCAAGTTGAATGGCACCGTTGAGGTTGATGTATGTTTTGCAAGCGTTCTCCTCATGAAGCTCTATCTCATTCAATCATAGATCGAGGTGAAAACCACCGACAAGTGCACTGCGTTGCAGTGGCTGACGCCTGCGCAAACCTCAAACAAGAAACATCCATACATGTGTATGTGGTAATCATGAGCTTTTCCTGGAGCTCCAGTAGCTGACAAAATTGCCTAGTCTCCCAATGCCAGGCAATTCACGCGCGGTCTGTCTTCCCTTGTCAGGACACTCCGGATGTCAAAGCCACCTTTGACTTCAACATTACATCCCCCCTGCCGGTCATGACCAGCGGCCTGCCAATTCGCAAGTCGTCCATGGAATCAAAGGCGGACCACGAACTGTATCGCTTCCATCAGTCGGTGCCAATCCCCAGCTACCTCTTTGCTATTGCTAGCGGGTAAGAATTCCTCCACCATTGCCAAAGGTACCGTTCATTAACGCAGAACTCCACAGTGATGTCGCTGAGGCTCCAATTGGACCCCGGAGTGTCGTTGCAACCAGCCCTGACAAGCTGGAAGAATGCAAATGGGAGCTCGAGGCTGATACCGAGAACTTCATCACAACAATCGAGGTACACAACCTATGTTCTTCTCATGTTAAAGAGTCAATTCTGACTTTGTACAGAAAATTGTTTACCCTTATGCCTGGGGCGAGTACAACGTTTTGATCCTGCCGCCCAGTTTCCCGTATGGCGGCATGGAGAACCCGATTTTCACTTTTGCAACCCCGAGTATCATCTCGAAGGTATATAGTATACTCTGTGGAATGACTAGATGGACCGTGACTAATACCTCCCCCAGGACCGTGAGAACATCGATGTCATTGCACACGAATTGGCTCATAGCTGGAGTGGTAACCTGGTTACCAATGCCTCGTGGGAGCATTTCTGGTTGAATGAAGGCTGGACCGTTTACCTTGAGAGACGGATCTTGGCTGCCATTCACGGCGAATCTTATCGCCACTTTTCGGCCATCATTGGGTGGAAATCTCTGACTGACGCTGTCGAGCATTTTGGTGACGATCATGAGTTTACTAAACTTATTGTTGACCTGAAGGGCAAGGATCCCGACGATGCATTCTCAAGTGTTCCTTATGAGAAGGGCTTCAACTTCTTGTTCTACCTTGAGAATCTTGTTGGCAAGCCAAAGTTCGACAAGTTCATCCCTCACGTACGCAATCTCTCCTCTCGTGTTCGGTTTCTTCCATTGACCTTTTCCCTTTTTTTCTCTCTCGCAGTATTTCACAACCTTCAAGTGCAAATCGCTCGACTCCTATGAGTTCAAAGCACTGATTCTGGACTTCTTCAAGTCAGATGCCGAGGCTTCTAAGCTCTTGGAAGAACTGGATTGGGACAAGTGGTTCTACGCGCCAGGTTTACCCCCCAAGCCAAGCTTTGACACATCTATGGTGGACGTTGTCTATGAACTTTCCAAGAAGTGGCAGTCCCTTCCCGACTCTTCCTTCCAGCCTCATATCAGCGACATCAAGGGCTTGACCGCAAACCAGTTGGTTGTCTTCCTAGAGCAGATGCTCTTGCTAGAGAGACCTCTCAGCCCCAAGATCTCGAAGTTGATGGGTGATGTCTATGGTTTTACCAAGAGTGAGAATATCGAGGTTTCGAACCTTTACTGCCAGGTTGGCATGAAAGCAGGAGATGACAGCGTCATTGAGCCAACAACCGAGTTGCTGGGCCGCATTGGACGGATGAAGTTTGTGCGACCTTTGTAAGATGGCCCCGTCCTAATCATAGATTCTGTTCTTGACACTGACCTTGCCCTTTTCTTTGGCTTTCTAGGTTCCGCAATCTCCAGAAGATCAATCGCCCTGTCGCCCTCGCAACATTCGAGAAGTACAAGGACTTTTATCACCCTATCTGTCGGAGCATGGTGGAAAAGGATCTGTTTGGCAAGAAAGACAACTAGGTCTTCCTCTCTGTGTTTTGTTTTGCTCAAGTAGAGTAATAGATAGTGAAGGCTCACTTTGGTTTTTTTCCGTGTCGTTATCTCGAATAATAAAAATCCTTATGCAGAAAGAGTAGGGCAATTAAATATTGTACATGTCTTTATAACCAAATGGTGTAAAATAGCAGAACGAATACTACAAAGTCAAACCACTCACTTATGCGAGGCTATCCCCTCATTTGTTTGCTTGAACAAGTTTCTTGTCCGTCTCCGAATACTCAAAGATGCCAGTGTTCTTCTGGTCACGTCCAAGAGCAAAAACAAGATCCACTTCGTCCTTCTTTGATAACTCCGACAAGACTCGGCGCATGTAGGCCACCACCTGGGCAACCTTAGCCCAGTCAATTTCTTCTTTCCCATCCGGTCCGGTCTGATTTCCCTTCCAGAGGTTTCTCCAGACAGCGGCGCCCAGCACCGCATCGCCTTTGGCCAACCCTTCATCATATGCAGCAATGATTCCGCGCCATTGAATGAACAGATCCTTCAGGTATTTATTGCGAATAGTGCGACTACCCAGATCATGATACGTGTCCATGCGGTGCTCTGCTTCATGCGAAAAGTGGTCGATCAAGTGGCGGGAGTAGGTAGTAACGCTATCGCGATGGGGCAGGGCACGAAGGCGAACTGTCAAGAGGTACATGTGAAGGAGAGTCACCTGGGACCAGGTAGAAAAGGTTGGCAAGAGGCCGAGCTCTACGGGAATTAGCTTGTCTTCAAACCAGATTACAGCCCAAGCCAGAGAACCGCTAGAATTATCTCACCTTTATACCACCAACCCTCTCCAACACCAAGATCCTCACCAGCTTCCGTTTTCGGGACCTCGGCTCCCTTTTGCGACGCTTGGGGGATTTTGTAATCCGCTTGGCTGGAACAGGCCTCAAATAGCTTCTGTGTCATGCCATACGCGACATAAGTCTCGGCAGCATTTCCGGGTCTCCGGGAGAAGTCTTTGGCCAAGTCAGAGACCCTGCTTTGCGAATATGATCGAGTGGTGGTCGATTTCAATGGCTGTTCCATAGACGCGCACGAGGCGGAGACCAGTGATATCGGACTGCGAATAGCGGATCTGGAAAGGCAGAGGTTCTGGGACCTGCGAATTTCGCGCGCCCATAGTGTTGATAGTCTCCTGGATGACATTGTTGAGGATGTGGAATTCGTGAATTGGTCTCTCGTGATTGGTGATCTTGATCTTTTTCTTGATAAATTGTGTTTGCATTGTTTGTTCCGAAGGTGAGCCCGGAAGACAAGAGTACTTTGGGCCTCGATTGAAATCACATAGTCCTCTTACACTGGTGTGTATCTGCACATAACCTTGCAAGCTTGCACTGAACTGGATTACTTTTTGCACTTTTATATTCTACGTAGAGCTCCTGCTGGTTATTCGGTTGATGGTATGGTGCTATTGAACTTAAGCTTTAGTCCCACTCATGTTCACCTGCGTTTGAATGTATCTCATGGATTTGATCATTAATTGTGGTAGTAGTCCTGCAACCCAACTAATGAAGTCTAACAAAAGACTCATGTGGGCGGATCCGGAGCATTTTCATTCCCAACGTTCAGGCGTCGTCATGATCGAGTGGTGTATTTTGTTTGTGGAGACGATCAGTTTCTGAATGACGACCGTCCCAGTAACATTGATATCTCTAACCAAGCCCGATGGTTGGCTACTCCCCGCGCATAGCCAGAATATGGAGGGTAGATCTCTCAATCACCTAGCACCAATCGCTCGGAGTGCTTTTCTACAAGAGGGAGAATCTCAGAGAGTCGATTTGGATCTCTCAAGAAAGCCGGAATATCGTCTCTGGTTGCTGCTAGCATCTGTAGATTGTTGTCAGATCAAACATACATCCACGTTCATCCAATCAGCAGACCTACCTGTCGAACTTTCTCATATTCACACTCCTTTGAGAGATATTCCCGAATAACTTCACCTGTCGCAAAGTCCACATAGACTCGAGTGTCACGGAGTCGAATCAAGACGTGGTCAAGCCTCATGAAGAATCTGGTCAATAAAAGGAGTCTTCCTGGCATGACTCGGATCTTGCAAGACAGCATGGTAATCCCATTGTCCGCCAACTCGTCTTCATAGAGAACAACCTCATCAAAAAATAGGATGGGGTCTGGGCGTTTCAATAGTTCAATCGGAATGGGTTTCGTCGTGGGCTCGAATGGCCGCGCATTAGGATGGAGGGTGCCCTTGTAGTCGGTGCTATATGACCAATCGAACGGCTTCACGACTTCTTTAATCCCTTCATGGGTTTTCTCTCTGGATACCCGGTCATTAGTCGCAATGATAGATTAAGTGCAAGCTAGGGGCTGCGAAAATACCTGCTCTTTTGCCATTCTCCCGAGTACGCGACCTGGAGCATGGATTGACCAGTCTTGTCCACCAAGTCCAAGGCGTCAAACGCATTGAAATCGATGCCCCAATTACTCTTCTCATGCTCTATTGCAACATAATTATCACCAAAAATCATTTCCGGGGGTGCAATGCCGAGTTTCTGGGTCATTTCTTCGATCGGGTCGGCTTTAAGAATGGGCAGCTTCTGTGTTGAGATTCGAAACCCGTTGATGGTGATCGATTTGGGTTTCTTCGCCTCCGGGGAGACTGTGGCACATATTGTTGCCATGGTTAGAGCTTGACAAGAACAAGAGATCAAGACCAGCTGAGGACCTCCAGGGCTATGTATAAATGTCCACAGGTTTGCGATCGGAACTGATAGCGATAACCCCACGGACGGAGAAAGAGGCGGTCCGACCCTGCAACGGCAGAATAGTTAATGGCTCAAGAGGCTTTGATTTGATATTGACAGTCGATGGGTCTGTCCTTTTCAACTTTTTTTTTTCTTTCTGGTAAATTTATGTCCCATTTAATTCAAAATATTCACTTAGCATAGAATGTAGTCATCTCGAGCTGTAAATACAATATACTCTTTGGGTATATTATTGGCACGGAGGATATACATAGGCGCCGAGAGCGGAGAGAATGGCGGTGTGATAGGGTACACATATTACATCAGCCGGGCGTTGCTGGGGTGACGATCTGGAGATCGCCCAAACACCCATGCTTCTGTTTCTCTCTCCATCTTTGTGGTATTCCCCCATCGAACGACTGACCCCGTGGAAAATGATCATGATTGCACTGGAGTAAACATAAACTCAGATTTGGATACTTTCTATACGATTCCCTTTCTTCCCATCCCTATTTTCGCCTCTCATTAGTCCCATACACCGTCTCACCATGGCGACGACCAAAACGCTCGAAGCTCGGTTTGAGCATCTGTCTATGAAAGATGAAAAGGAAAATGGAAACAATGATCGAACCTATGGCAAGCAAAAGGTACTTCACTCAATGCTATCTGGTTGGAGATCTACCTTGCTGATCTGACTTACCAAGGCCCCGGTCTCTTCAACCCAGTCAAACAGCAATTCGAATCGAGCTCAACTACTGAAATTGGCTCTTCAAAATAATAATGAAAATAAGGCAAATGCCATGAATCTTCCAGCCTCGCCAGGTAGGGGATCCCATGGCGCATTGGTGACCCGAAGCACCGATGAAAACGGTGACCAGCGCACATCTTCTTCCCTCTGCGAGCAGCCAACTGTCCCCAAGGAACTGCACTTGGGAATGTTTGAAATCGGTAAACCATTGGGCAAGGGCAAGTTTGGGCGTGTTTATCTTGCCAAAGAACGTTCCTCTGGCTTCGTCTGTGCACTGAAGGTGCTGCACAAGTCTGAGCTGCAACAGGGTGGTGTCCAGAAGCAAGTCAGGCGTGAAATCGAGATTCAGAGTAACCTACGTCACCCTAATGTCTTGAGGCTCTATGGTCACTTCCATGACAGCAAACGAATCTTTTTGATTCTCGAGTTTGCTGGCCGTGGTGAGCTGTACAAGCACCTTCGCAAGGAGCATCGGTTCCCGGAATGGAAGGCCGCCCAATATATTGCGCAGATGGCTGCAGCATTAAAATACCTACATAAAAAGCACGTCATGCACCGTGATATCAAGCCCGAGAACATCCTTGTTGGCATTCATGGAGAGATCAAAATCAGTGATTTCGGCTGGAGCGTCCACGCCCCCAACAACCGACGCCAAACGATGTGTGGAACTCTCGATTACTTGCCCCCAGAGATGCTCAATCATGGTTCCAAGGACAACTACTACAGCGAGAAGGTGGACTTATGGAGTCTAGGTGTCTTGACTTATGAGTTTTTGGTCGGCGAGGCTCCGTTCGAGGATACCCCTGTCATGACACAACGTCGGATTACCAGAGCAGATATGTCTGTCCCATCCTTCGTGAGCCCGGAGGCGAAGGATCTTATCAAGAAGGTGTGCTTATTTCTCTGCCAATATACAAGGCCGCTTGCTCACATAATATCTAGCTTCTTGTTCTTGATCCCGCGAAGAGAATCCCGCTCGAGGAGATCCAACGTCATCCTTGGATTGTCAAGCACTGTGAGAAAGACGATCGAACTGTGAAGCGAAGCTCAGGTTCTTCCAAGGAGGGCAAAGCATGAACCATGACTTGTCCCTTGCATTACAGAGTTTCTGGGAGTTCTGGTTATCGTTTCTTTTCATGTTTCTCATGTGGAGTTTTGGTGTTCTGAGCCTGCAAGCATTTTCACGGCGTGTTGGGTTTGTCTTGGGAGTTAAGCCGGAGAGGTACTCGCGATATGGCGATATTTTGATCTTAATTTTATTTCGCCTCCGACGTGTTCAATACAACATGATACATCCAAACAACTCGACAAATAGGCACAGCTAGCTGTGATCTCTGGCATATTTTTCACTTATCACCAGAACGTAGGGCAGAGAGTAGTACAGGACTAGACCTGTAGGTTGTGTTCCCGGAATTCAGTGACAACCACTATCATAGACTATATGTTTTGATCTCATCTCACCTCTGGTGCCCTCAATCGGACGATATATAGCTGCGTCGATTTTTGCTCGTATAAAATCCCAAAAAAAATCGAGTAGATAGGCGAAAAGGTTTCCGTCGCTAGTGAAACCCATAAAATATAGTACATCCAAACAATATCTATCATACAAAAGGGTGGAGAATGTGTAGTACAACGCTACGGTTGTGGTATCATCGGTATATCTCATCAAATGGGCGTGTGTCCCTGAAACAGCTGTCCCAGACTTCATTGACGACCCTTGTGGCATGGGCTTCGTCTTTGCAAGTCGGTCGTGCTCGCACAGAGAGGATGGCTCTCCGTCGGACACACTCTTGGTGCTGTTGTGTAAGCTTCCACTGCCCTCTTCGGAAGAATTCGCGTGCCCATCTGCACTCGCCGCTGAGCGAACTAGCCCGAATCTAGAGGGGATTTAGCGAACATTGACCTATCAAAACGACAAAAATAAAACATACCTCGGTACACGCCGCGTGCCGCAAATTATCAGACCAATTCACCTTGAACCTGAGGTGGTCAAATGCATGAACCATCTCATGGGCCATGGTATCTTCGAGGTGTCCCTGGTCCTTCATCTCATTTGCGCAGATCAAGATTCCATATTCCGGATCGAAGCCACCGCCCTTTCGATCCGTGCAGCGACGACAGTAGATATTATGACTGTGAAGATCGCCTCCTAATTGTTGAATGCTTTCGCTGAGGAATCGAATTGTAGG
Source organism: Penicillium concentricum (assembly GCF_028827145.1). Classification (NCBI taxonomy): domain Eukaryota; kingdom Fungi; phylum Ascomycota; class Eurotiomycetes; order Eurotiales; family Aspergillaceae; genus Penicillium; species Penicillium concentricum. The sequence continues at coordinate 150,485 of NW_026622756.1, forward strand.
ACCTTCATAAATTGACCTTGTCAGTATCCGGCTCAGATAACTCTTGGACGAGTGACTCACTATATTGAAGAAGATAATCTCGCTGATCCTCACATCGCTTGCAGTCCGCTTCTTCATTGCGAGTGTCTCGCGCGACACGGAACTTTTCGACTCCTTCGTTGGACATCTTGCCCGTGAGGATGGAATAGATATTGCGGAATTGGGTCCAGGTGTCATCACCGGGTAGGAAGCCTGTAGTATCGGGCTTCACATTTGAAGGTGCAGTCGCACCTGGCGACTGGGAGTTTGTCATTTTCGATCGTAGAGTGTCGAGATTCATGCATCACTACGCGCGATAAAGCGAGATCCTCCGCAAATGGCGGTAGTGACTGGCAGAATCAGCGCCGGAATCAGGCAAAAAGTGCTCTTCCGCGATTCATCGCGGGGCAGTGAACAGAACAGGCCGTTTTATATTCTTCTCGTTTGTTTCTTTATTTTTTTTCGTTGCTAGGAGATTTCTTTGGGCTAGCACTCGCGTCATGGCGACCTCAACAGGTCTCACAATTGTGATCAAATTAGGTGCGTGGATCTATATCTACTGATGACTCGTGTGTTGACCACTCGATATAATAGGAACGAGTTCGATTGTTGACGAGAAAACCCACGAGCCGATTCTTTCTATCTTGACATTGATCGTGGAAACGGTAACCAAGCTACACAGAGATGGCCACCGGGTCGTCCTTGTATCATCTGGTGCCGTGGGCGTTGGTCTGCGAAGGATGAATGTGGACGAAAGACCGACATATCTGCCCCGTATACAAGTATGTCTTCAATTCTACAGAAACCGAAGCCCACACAACATATCCAGTGGAAAATTTGCTAATGAAGTCTATAGGCTCTCGCTGCAGTTGGCCAATGTCGACTGATGAGTCTTTGGGATAATCTATTCTCGCATCTTCGTGTCCCTGTGGCTCAGATTCTTTTGACGAGAAATGATATTGCTGATGTATGTACTCTTATATCTGCTCCAGACTGTTTCTCCACTGACACTCAATACAGAGAACCCAGTATGTTAACGCGCAAAATACATTTGGTCAATTATTTGATATGGGAGTGATTCCCATTGTCAACGAAAATGATACCCTGGCCGTTTCTGTAAGGAAATTTCCCTTCAAGGGTGAATCACTTATCTGACCCATGCCAGGAAATTAAATTTGGCGACAACGATACCCTTTCTGCAATTACAGCGGCTATGGTCAAGGCTGACTATCTGTTTTTGATGACCGATGTCGATTGTCTTTATTCAGCAAATCCCAGAACCAACCCAGACGCAAAACCCATTGAGGTGGTGACCGATATCTCCTCTCTCGAGGCTGACGTCTCGTCCGCAGGCTCCTCCCTTGGCACTGGAGGCATGAGCACGAAGATTGTGGCTGCAAAGCTTGGAACCAGTGCTGGTGTCACGACAGTCATCACCAAGAGCTCAAAGCCAGGCAACGTTCACGACATTGTGAAGTACCTACAATATCTCGAGGCTCGGTCCAATGGCGTAGCAACTGACGACCAAAACGAGCCACCCACTGCCCCTCTCCACACCCGATTCATCCGTTCGGATACCCCGATTCAGTCACGGACATTCTGGTTACTCCATGGACTATACCCCCATGGTACATTATACATCGATCACGGAGCATACCACGCACTTTTGAATAATGCCAACCTTCTCCCGGCTGGAGTGGTTGGGGTTGAAGGCCATTTTGGACAGCAGGAATCTGTGCGGCTAGTAGTTGTTGATCGGCCATCGCCAGATGCCTTGAACGGGGACTTTATCCACCACAGAGAGGAACCCAAGGAGGTCGGTCGGGCTCTGGTGAACTACGGAAGCATTGAAATCACACACATCAAAGGCCACCGCAGCACACAGATTGAGACGCTACTTGGCTATGCCGATAGCTACTATGTGGCGATGCGAGAGAACATCTCGTTTCACGAGGACCACAATCACACGGTGACACCGACATTAACACCGGCCTTGGAGGAATGGAAGTCGCCTTGAGGCATAATGTTGGATCCTCCATTATACGCATATTACGAACGAAAACGAAAAACGTCTTGCATTCAACTGCACTGGATAGTTGGGATTCCCACTCAACCCTTGATCGTTTCAATATAACAGTTGCTCGGGATATATATGCCAACAAACAAAACAGCCCAAAAAAAGAGACATCTTAGTGGTAAATAAAACCCCCAAAAGTATGACCTCCAAGGCGTAAATGAAATCACTAGGAATTGGATGCTTCCACACCAACTCAAGCGCCATGTAAAGATATCTGAGAAAATAAAAATGAGATGCTCGAAACCCTATCAATCATTCCAACGATCCAACCAGTTTTGCATTCTCTTGTCTAATGTAGGCGCAGGAGCGGGCGCAGCCTGAACAAAAACAAACATATTAGCTTTCAATATCAACCGAAATCATGCATTCATACATCAAACTCACTGTATTCTCGATGCTGTTCGCTGTCCATGTTGCAAAAGCCGTATCCGTGTACTGGACGGTTGGCACACCGAGGTAGGTAGTGGCAATGGAGAACGGGAAAGGTGGATACTGAGGAGTGGCCGATCTGGTTGCGATAGTACTCCCAGCGCTCTTGGGCATCGGGGCATATTTGATCGAGCCAGTCTGTTCGCCATATGGGACAGTATGCTGGTCAATTGCAGCAACGACACCAACGCCAACGTCACCGACAGCAGCCACCTGTCTTTTACGCAATTCATTGCGCTCGGCTTCGTCTTTGACGGTTGGGAACTGTAAGACCTTTTTGGTTGAGGAACTCTTGGTGAGACTCGAGAGATTGGAAGTTGAGGTGATTTCTGCGGCCTCGATGAGGTGATCATCGTCTTCAGCCGTAGGCCAGGGAATAGCGATGGCAGCAATCGGCTGCATTTTCTTGGTCGCGTCTGTTACTTTGGTCGAGAAGGTACCTTTCATGTTGGTCAAAGTGAAATGGGAAGTGAACCCGGACCAGTGATTATGAGGGCCTGATAGAGCTATCTTGAGGAAACTGATTGAAACCGGGGGACATTGGTCAGTCACAGAAAGGGAATTGATGAAGCTGCTGATGCTAGGGGGGATGGTCTCACTATGCATTGGGGTCGTTTCCACCGACGCTTTGGTCGACTTGAAATGAGACCATATCACCAGAAGCATAGGCACCATTGCTGATGACTTGTGATAGAGTGTCCTGAACATATGGTTAACTCTATGTTTCCGTTATAGCACAGAGAGAAACATACATATGAACCTGTCGTCTCGTCACCGGCACAGAGATAAAAATCATAAGTTGAAGCTGGATCACTGTCCATGCCCCAAAGCAGACTCACGGCAGCTGCCCCATCGAAACTCATATCATCTGTTGTGATCTGAGAACCGATCTGGCCATAGGCGGCCGTAAATAACAAGGAAACCTGAAGCAATTGAACTCGCATACTGATATGATTGAGAAACATGAGTTTCTAGAGAACAGAGAGTGATCTCCCATCCAAGAGAGATGGAAATCATCCCTTCATAAGGGTTTGGTATGTGCATAATTTGCATCATTCCTAAGCCCTTGGTCCCCTGGAGGAATTATATAGAAACGTGTGTGATGTGCACTAAGATAAGGGGAGTGGTCCGTGCTATCCTTCTGTTCTCCTGTCAAAGTGTTGGCCCACCACTTTCGACACTCACAACCATGTCGTCTCAAGCAAACTGGAACTCAGTGACTGGCATTGCCACACTGCTGTTTGATGGCAACCTTGTTGCCATTGCTATTGCCATCCTCTTCACCTTTGGTGTCCCGATCGCACTGCACATCTTCTTCTTCCAGGCCGTAGCTTCTCCGCCCTCGAGTAATTTCCTCCTCCTAGGCCCCAGTGGAGCTGGAAAAACTGCTTTTACAACCTTGGTAAGCTCTTCAGGACATGACAGAGTCGATACCTTTCTAACCAATCTATAGCTCGAGACCAAGTCCTCACTCGCTTCGAACAAGTCGCACAGCACCCACACCTCCCAACAATCAACCTTAGTAACCGTGACCTTACCACCCACTGTCCCAACCGGATCCAACCGCTACCGATCGGACAATGACCCTTCCTTGAAGGAGGCCATCCGGAATCCAATCAAGTACCGCGTAAGGGATACCCCTGGCCATGGCAAGCTCCGCGTCTCGCAAGGGATCTCCGAACTCCAGACGATGTCCCAGTCAAAAGACATCAAGACAAGGCTACGCGGCGTGGTGTTCATGGTCGATACCGCTGCTCTAGTTGACGAAGCGACGCTCCGTGACACCGCGACCTATCTGCACGACGTTCTTCTCTTTCTACAGAAGCGCGCAAAGAACGGGTCATCGAGCAAGCGGACCACTGATGTCCCTGTCTTAGTCGCCGCGAACAAGCAGGATCTATTCACTGCACTGCCACCAGGCGCGGTGAAAGAGAAGTTGGAGGCGGAGATTGATCGCATCCGCAAGTCGAAGACCAAGGGTCTTCTGGATGCAAGTGCGGATATTGGGTTGGAAGACGAAGAGGAGATTTTGGGCAATGATGAACAAGAGACTTTCAGCTTCAAGCTCCTGGAGCACGAGGTCGGAGTCAAGGTTGATGTGATTGGTGGTGCTGTCAAGGGTGACTTGCAAGAAGAGTTCGGATCTGGAGTGCGCCGCTGGGAGGAGTGGGTTGGTATGTGCTTGTGAGCGCTACGAGTTTTTGCTTTCTTGTCTTGATGGTCCGAAATAGTAAATAGGTGGTCCTATCAATAGTTTGCTTGTATATGTTATGCCAGAAGAAGAAGAAAAGATTGCACCAAGGGTTTTGAGAGACTACAATGTGGTGTTCTATTAATATTGCCAATCCAATCCCAGTGTCTCTGTAGCTTGTGCATCAATCCAATCCTGTATGGTTAGAAATGATAGAAACATAATGGCGTGAAAGAAAACATAGTACTCACCCACAGATCTCGAGCAAGCTTCATATCTCCAGATATCGCATTGGACTCACACAGCGTAGCGATAGGTACAAAATACTCACCACGATGGTTCTGCTCTCGTACTTCATGACTAGCAGCAAGATATAAAGCTGTAGCGGCTCCATCCTCCAGACTCTGGCCCAACCACGATCCTACCGTTCTTATAACCCAACCTATGAAACCCCCAAAATAAGAATTCCACCGGCGCCATTGATCGGTAACGATATTGCCCGGGAAGAACGAATTGACATAGATCTGCTTGATCGCTGGATCTTGATCCTCTAGAAGCCGCCGACTGAGCTCTTTGGCAAAGAGGATGTTACCCAGCTTTGACCGGCCATAGCGCCATACTCCATCGTACAGCGCGGGCCACTTGACGCGTGACGATGAGAACAGAAGATCCAGATCAGGCTGTTGGCACCAAAAATGGAATGATGAGCTGGTCACCGCAATTCGTACGTCGCTGCTAGGCGTCACCCCTTTCTTCAACAGAGGTAAGAGTGATGTGGCTAGGACTTGGTGTCCGACGCAGTTTGTCGCGAATACACGCTCAATATTCTGGGGGGAGCACTTGCATTCATTTTGAACGCTGATGGCTTCATTTTAGGGAGGTGTGTTAATACGTAATGATTCAGATGAAATGGAGAGATGGAGCTCACCTGCATTGCAAACCAGTATATGAATCCGGTCTGTGAATTGTTTGATCGTCTCAACTGCGGCCTTGACATCCTGAATATCCCCCAGATCGCATTTGACAAACTCAGCTCGAGTGTCATTCTCGAGTAAGATGCCTTCGCGGTGTCTCCATTCCTCGCGAGCAGTGATGTATCTGTCTTCACTTCTGGCAATGATGATCACTTTCTCGATGCCATGTAAGAGAAGCTGGGCGGTAATCTCTGTATTTACTATTATACTCTGCCGGATATTATTCAGTTGGTTTGAGGTCAGGGGTTCTGCTTGCCTTTGCCGATGCCTGCTTGTCCACCCTGAGAAATTAGCTGGGTCGAGATATAATGAGAGAAACTCACCGTCACCACAGCCACTCGTCCGGAGAAGTTTCGATATGTAAAGATTCCTGTCATCTCGGCTTGGGGCAAAGTCGAGAGGATTCCCAAGTGAAGTTTGGCACATATATCTGAAATCGACGTCATCGCCACCTAACCCTGAACAGATCTGAAAAAGTACCACATATAATTGTTTTTTTTCTATGGTATGTATTAAGTATGTATCACATTCAACGCCTTTGCGCTGCACGATCTAGGTATTTCATTCCCACAATGTGTTGAATCCCATTGGGGAAGCCTTCATGCCAACGCAGGAGAAACGCCTATCCCAAAATATCAAAGAATGTTCAGGAATGTTGAACCCCTACCCAACAAGCAATGTCTCATGCGAATGCATTTCAGGAAAGAAAATAAAACCATTTTAGGCCTTGTTCGCCTTGGACTGGTGCAGCATCCAAGTGAGCAGATCGACCTTGGTAACGATGGCCAATGGCTTCATCGCACCACTTGCATCCTTCTCGGTCACAACTGCGGCGCTGTTCCACTCGAAGAAGCGGTTCAGGACACTGAGAGGGGTATCCATGGTGATCTCGATGAAGCCGCGACTCCGGGTCTGGGGCTTGAGGGAGTCCATTCCCTTGGAGAGATCACGGGGGTCGGTGACCACCTCGGAGATTTTAGAGAAGTCAAACATGACATCGGAGACGGGGCTCTGGCCAGAGGCCCGGCCGTGTGTCAGTCGGCTGAGAACGTTGCCTAGCGTAACGAGACCGACGAGCTTGCGCCCAGAGGGAGCAAGGACGGGAAGCTGGTCGAAACCTCGGTCGCGCATCACCTCGATGGCAGTCTCGCAAGGGGAGTTGGCTGTCACGGTGGTGATGGGCTTCAAGCGCAAGGCGCTAACCTTGGCGTTGGCCAGAGGGTTAGACTCGGGCTCCTGGGTTTGAGTGGTCGATGCAACGGCGGGAAGCGACGGGAGCAGATCGTTGGCGGCGAGCCAGTCGTCATCAGCGAACTTGAATCGGTTAGCTTGAATGCAAAATAAAAGAAAATCAAAGACTTGATCCTACCTTGGAGAGGTAACTTCTGATGCTGTCGGGAAGAATCACAACGACGACATCGTCCTTAGAGAACTTCTTGGCCTCATTAGCCTTGACCAGAGCGGCAATGGCACTGCCACTGCTACCGCCGACCAGCAGACCCTCCTCGGCGATCAGACGGCGGGAGTACTTGAAAGACTCCTTATCTTCGGTCTTGATCCATTGGGTCACGGCATCTTGGTCCAAAACCTCGGGGATGAAATCATATCCAATACCTTCGACCTTGTAAGGCTCATTGGCACGAGCTTCATTGAGGGAGGGAGGCAGAGCGAGAATAGAACCAAAGGGATCAGCGGCGATCACGTTGATATCGGGGTTGTGCTTTCGCAGACCACGGGCAAGACCGGTGATCGTACCGCCGGTTCCGGCACCAGCGACAATGGCACTGATTTTGCCGTTGGTCTGGGTCCAGATCTCCTCGGCAGTGCCAAGCTCGTGTGCCAATGGGTTGTTGGGATTCTCGTACTGATCCAAGATATGGGCGTTGGGCAATTCCTTCTCGAGACGTCTGGCCACGCCGATATGTGACTCGGGAGAGTCAAAGGCAGCTTCATTGGGGGTTCGGATGATAGTCGCGTTCAAGGCACGCAAAACGGCGACTTTCTCGGCGGACATCTTCTCTGGGAGAGTGATGATGGTCTTGTAGCCTAGAGAAAAATAGAAATAAATTAGGACGGATCAGACAAGCAAAGCTTAGACAATAAAAACATACCCTTGACAGCACCAACCAGTGCCAGACCAATACCACTAATGGATCTCAATTAGCATCCGTACTTATGAAGAAAAAAAGAAAAGAAAAAAAGAACCTACGTGTTGCCACTGGTAGGCTCGATGAGAGTATCACCAGGCTTGATGCGACCAGATCGCTCAGCCTCTTCAATCATACGAAGGGCAATGCGATCCTTGACACTGCCACCGGCATTAAAATATTCCAACTTGGCGTAGACGGTAGCATCGATTCCCAAGGTGCGGGGCAGACGGTTTAATCGCACAAGGGGTGTGTTACCGATCTGCTGGGTAATAGTGTCCAAAGTGACCGGCGGATTGCCGGGAGTTGTAATAGAAGCCATGTGTGAATTGTTAGAGAGAGTAGTAGTAGTAAAGAGGAAGTTGGAAAGTCGAAGATTTCGACTTTTTGCGCCCCGCCCGATGATAACCGGCTTTTTTCTTTTGGTGGGCCCAGATCTATGGACTTTTGTTTAGGGGATACAGTTAACTATAGTTAGAGTGATAGTTATATAGTTATATAGTTATAGAGTTATAGAGATCAATCCAGTATGATTTTAAATGTGGCTTCGTTCTTTGACGTATACACTGCTGACTGCTACTTCTATAAGTAATAGGACATTTTCCATAGTTGGCCAATAATCCTGTCAAAGATCAAGCTCAAGCTCATATTGCCTTATGGAGTACTCCTGAATACTCAACCCCAAAGGTGGCTGTGCAGGAAATATTTCTCTACACAAAATTGTTTCATCGAGAGACAATACCCAGAAAAAAATACGGGCGTCGATTCAGCTGCGTACTCTTTCACCCTTTCTGTCCAAGTGACGTAGCAACGGGATACATATATAGTACTACTATATGGCATGAATATGAAAAGATATGTGAATATGCCAAGACCTAGACCCCTTCGGAATATATGCGAGAGCTGATTGGCTATATCATGTGCCAGCACATCCTTGTTTTTAATTGCCTCCTTTATATATTTATACTCTACACTCCCCGTATAGTATTATTTTCCCCCTTGTTTTTTTTCTTTCTTTCAGCGCTTATAGTCTATTTTGCGTTCTTCTTTTGGTCTTTGTATCTACTTTACCCCAATCCTCCAATCTATAGTTATTTAAAAATGGGCTCAATCAGATCAAATTCACAGAACGACCTCCGTCTCCGGGGAAATGGTGACCAGCCGACGGTCCAGGAGAAGCGCTCACAGAACTCGATATTGCCCACCAACTCCACCACTTCCAAGCGAGCATGGGCCTTATTTCGCGTGGACACAGCTGGAGAGAGCGGTCGAACCGGTATTCACCCATGGCATCTCCTCAAGGTATGCTTTAGGAGTGTCTGTACGCTTTCGATGGTCGTGAATATCCTCTGGCCATTTGTCCCCGCCGCAATTGTCGTCCATTTCGCACGACCCGATCTTCACGTCTGGATCTTCAGTCTCAACTACATCGCCATGGTGCCCTCGGCAAACCTACTCGGTTTTGCGGGTGGAGAGCTAGCCAAAAAGTTACCAAAGATGATAGGCATCGTGGTTGAAACAACGTTGGGCTCTGTGGTGGAACTCGTGCTGTTCATGGTTTTGTTGTATAACCATGGCCGGACCGAACACTCGGATTTGATTCCTGTCATCCAGGCCGCCATTCTCGGTTCCATCATGGCAAATCTCCTGCTCTGCTTGGGCATGTGTTTCTTTGTCGGCGGTATCAAGCGTCACGAGCAGAGCTTCCACGAAGCCATCAGTGAAGTCGGTACCGGGTTACTCCTTGTCGCGGGTTTCGGTCTGCTGATTCCAAGTGCGTTTTACTCCGCGCTGCGTGGAAGCGTCAATGATCATTTCACTCTGGTGGAGTTGAACGAATATGCCTTGACGATTAGCCGTGCTAGTGCGGTGATCCTTCTCGTAGCATTTTTGACGTGAGTTGGCCCTAGGCTCTTGCCTATAATCCTACTAACACTATGTGATAGATATCTTTTTTTCAACCTACATAGCCACAACTCCATTTTCGATGATATCCTAGAGAAAGACGAACACCATGACGAAGACCGACACGAAGAAGCTGCGAGAGCAAAGCTCACAATGATAGAATGTTTCGTGGTCATCGCCTTTGCCCTGACCTGCGTCTGCATGTCCGCCGTCTTCCTAGTCCAAGAAATCGAGTACATCGTGGAGCGCGGCGTCTCGGACAATTTCCTCGGTTTGATTCTCGTCCCTCTGGTAGAAAAGGCAGCCGAGCACCTCACGGCCATCGACGAAGCCTGGGACAACCAGATCAACTTTGCACTCTTTCATTGCCTGGCCCCTTCGATCCAAACTGCACTGCTGAATGCACCGCTCACTGTCATTGTGGGTTGGGGCATGGGCAAGGATATGAGCTTGAACTTTGAGATCTTCATGGTTGTTCTCCTTGTGCTCTCGATTCTGGTCGTTGGGAATTTCTTGCGTGATGGCAAGTCCAATTACCTTGAAGGTGCTCTTTGTGTGCTGGTTTACTTCATCATTGCTGTTTGCACTTGGTACTATCCCCCAGTGCACATTGCCTCGACGAATCAATCTTGAGTGTCGGGTAGTTTTTAAGCGTGTTTAGTTGGCGAATATATTCCATACTGTATAATCATATATCCCTCATGGTGTTTGGAGTTGGATGGGTGGACTAAGTCTCCATGGATGGTTAGAGTAAATAAGTAAATAACTGTCTGAGCATCAGCCAGCACCTAGCTAGTCAGATAAGGCCACATAATGCAATATCACCTCATATGAGACAAAACGCAATATGGTCTGATTGGGTGTTATTCCAGGGTAGTCTGAGGGCGCAAGGCTTCGTTCATCAACATCTGCGCATCAACACGCAGCTCAAAGTCGGCGAGGAAACAAAAGCTGATTTCGAGTTTTGACAATTCCTGTTCACTGACTCCACCGACCTTCGCAACCCGACTATGCGGATAGCTCAAGTCCTCCAGAGCCTTTGAAGCGACCCAAACACCAGCAAGCACAAGCCTGTGCATATTCTTGGGCAAAACCCTTAACACATTCTCGACCAGAGTCATCTTCGATATATACACGCTAGCTGCGAGATAGACCGCCGTAGACATAGGACAGTACCTATGCAAACGAAGCAGATACTCGTTCAATGGAATCGGGGGCACTTTCTTCGACAGGAACTTCTTCGCCAAAATAGCCATTTGAATCGCCTCTTCGGTCGCCCTCACGGGGTCAACAGGGACACTCGAGTCCTTAACATGTAACCCAACGGTTTGCACTTTGAGCTCATCTTCAGCAGGGGTATCATAATCCCGAGGCGCGAAGCCATGCGCATGCAGCTCATCGGCGCCGTCAGGTTTTTGAGCGAAGTAAGCGCCTAGCCGCTCAATGTTCAAACAAAGCAAGTGCAATGCAGCCTCGGGCGAAATATCAAACACGGCGGCGGGGGCCTGCGACGAATCAGGATCGTCGGGCTGATGACGACCAATATTATCCAACAACGAGCCGAGTTTCAGCATGGTTGGCGCGGGGTTTGCGTTTGGGTTGGAATCTGTGTCTTGGGACACGGACATGGTTGTAATTTGTGTCACGGCAGTGGCCATGGTGTGTGATATTGTTCTCACTGCCACGAGCAGGCGCGGGCTTGGTAGGGGGTTGCGAGTAGAGCGCACCTGGACCTTGAGGTAGATGGTGGCTCCCCGGCTGGATATCTCATTTTCCAACGAGTAGTTTCTGGCCTCTGTTAGGACTTGGGCTCTCTTTGCGGCGGATCTCGGGTTCGATGGAGGTGGAAGGGGATTTGAGGCGATATGACTAGAGATTCCTCTTTAAAGGATTGTATAGCGGGGCGAGTGGTAAGTTGTTTGCAATTCGTTCTACATTGAATGAGAAGCTGATTAATTTCTCCAAAGATTGAACTCACCTATATATAAAATAAAAAAACCTATAAGGTATCGAATGAAAATCGAATTGAATCTGATTGAATTGAACCAAAGTCGACTCAAAAAGGAGAAAAAGGGAAAATGGGAAGATAAGAAAAGTTGCCACATGTGACCTTAATTTATGGACTATAAAGTACACCCTTGAGATCATCTTTCCCCCAAAACACTCCCCAACTCCAATACAAATAATAGGCTACCACACACATACTGAGCATATCCAGTATTTAGGGGATCCCTCTCTGAGATCCCTTTACATCGAGAAAAATCGGGGATACCCATATCCCCATATTGGTACCACCGACCACCTGTACTCGACAGGTATGAGGTCTCGGCCTCCCTGCTCAGCTTACAGGTCGGTAAAGCTAGAGACGTGGCGGGGCTGGAGCAACCAAAATGCTGCTCTAGATCCCATGTCGCCTGAGGACTCGCCAAGCCGAGTCCGACAGTCCACGGGATCCGTGTGAGATCACCCGAGGCTCTGTTGTTACCAAATACACATCTGCTTCGCATGTGTTTTGAACCCGGCTTGTTCGTGAGGATGCTTGGTGCGGAATATCAGTGAACCGAACATTTTTCGGTGCTCGATTTTCCATTCTCGGCCTTGAACATGAGTCATATCTTTGTCTAGCAAGATTAGACGCCATTTCATAATCCGGGGGATCAACCACAAAGAGCCTGGGAAGCGGTTGGGCTGACGATGCATACCGGGAACTGGAGTTGCGAACAGCTTCTGACCCGTAGGCTGAGCAAGAAGGCCGGTGCCTCATACCTGCCGAGTACAGGTACTCGGTGGTACCAATATAGGGATATGGGTATCCCCGATTTTTCTCAATGTACAAGAACCTCAGAGAAGGATCTCCTGAATATTTCCGGGTGATACGCTCAGTATGTGTGCTGTAGCGTCTCTATTTTGCGTGTTAATCTCTTATTCTCGATACTCGATGGAATCCGAGGATAGCTCGAGGGCAATGAAGTGATAATATATGACCCTTGAACAATGCATCTGGAAACAATGATACTCTAGAACAAGGAAGTTGTTGAAGGAACACAGAAATAAAGAATGGAACTCGACGAACTTCGTTGTTTGTAGCACGGCTGAATTGCCAAGCATAGTTTGTGTAAGACATGTCGACAATGGTCTCAAAGCAGCCGATTCCTTTCAAAAAGAGTAAAGATAGAGAAGTATTGGTGTATTTGGCTCGAAACAAAGCAGGTTTGTCAAAGCAAGGTGATCTGATATAGACTGAAAACAAAGAGCATTATGGCGAGATACCGACTTGATTTTATATTCGACCATTTGACGATGAACAGGGGTTTGAAGGCAACATCTCCAAGAGAGAGGAGACCTATAACGAAGGTATTAATTGTTGATGTCCAATATTCTCTCTCTGAACAGGAGAATGGCTGATACAAACCTGAGGTCACCAGGGCGCAATTCAACGAGTCAACGTCTTTGAAGACCAGTTGCCTGATAGAATCTGACAGAATCTGACCAAATCCCATGTTCAACTTCTTTCCATCACACCAGAGATGCGATGTTGGAGTTTCATTTCCAAAAAAGAGGATATATCAAAGAAGTGATATAGTGTGATTAGCAGGGTTACTCCCGAATGAGGCGCATGGAGAGCATGAGAGAGTGTCAAAGGTACAACGTAGCGCCTATTATTGTCCGTAGCACAACCAACACTATGTTTTTCGGAGAGTAAGGTCCAATACCTCCATATAATTGTCTTCACTGCCTAAAGTATTCACTGCGCAAGCATTATTCAGGAGTCTTAAGTCATCCTAACATCTTAGTGAACGAAATCCTTCAGCCACACACCAGGAGTCAAATCAGAGGTCGTGCCACTTTGGCGCTAAAACAACCAACGGCGATTAAGAGCCAACCATTGACAACTTCGACTACGAGATCAGACATGATATGCATGAATGCGTATATCTATAGAAACAATAGAACCGTGAAGAGAAAAGAAAAAAAAACCCCCCTTGGGCAGCAAAGCTTCGCCACGATGTCTATGTCCACCGCTCAATTAATCTATCCTGTTTGCTATCACGCTGGTGGAGAACATCCAAATTGAGCTTCTGGACCCCATTTTGAAGACTCGAGAGTTCTTTCTCGAGGCCCGAGAGCGCTGACTCCTCGGAAGAATCGCGCAGTGATATTTCATAGTGAGAGTTGGCGTGCAATGAGCAACGAAGAAGCTGAGATGCATTATCCAACGGTGCTAAATGAGTCACAAGAGGAGCATCCACCGCTGTATTGAGGCTGTGGAGTGTTTCGGAAATGTGATATCGCTTCTCATGGAGGGCACCAACCCCTCCATTCTCGCGTGGATGGAGGATTGATTCTGGTGGTACACCAACACGCCTCAGGAGTCTTTCGAGTGATGGTTGGGCAACTACAGGGGCAGTGGGCGTGCGGGCAAGAAGGAGGCCTGGCTGTAACGATCGCCGCCGCAGAGACTCTCGTCGGGATGATGGCTGTGTGATGATTTCGCTGCCTGCTTCGGATTGATATAACACAGCTAGCTGTTCTAACAGTTCAGAAGACGACTCCCGGACCCCGAGTTGATTTGTAAGATCTTGCTTTGACAAAGTCATCTCGATCAACATGTCGAGTGCCTGGTATAATTTAGTTCATTGCTGGTCGATGGTACTGCCGAAGTAGAGCCTCATACCTGTTCTAGTTTCTCCTGCGACGCCACTCGAAGCTGATCATGCTCGTTCTGGAGTTCACGGAGGATAGGCTCGTGGAACTGCTGCCTGGTTGACATTTCTGCCAAGATTTCGATCTCTGGATATAGAGACTCTAGTTCTTCCTCGAGGGCAATGCACGCTGGCTCATCTATGGCGTCCGAGTTCGAGCCCCCTGCGTGTATTGTTTCCAGATATAGTCGATCCAGACGGTAGTGTATTTCCTCCGCCACGTAGTCTGACAGCGTCGCACTGAGATGGTTCGTGCGCTTGACTGTAGATGCACCATCCCCGCGATACTTGACACTAGACATGAGCGTTTCCAGACTCGCAAGAGCCTTGTCGTCCTGCTTTAACCGGGTAGACAGAGAAGCAATGATTCTCTTGCTTTCCGCGCCCGATTTGTCCGTCGCGGTTCTAAAACCGGCCTCCAACTCATCGGCAAGCTCAGCTGCCTACATAGAACCATCAGCAACACGCGACGGGTTGTGACGGACATGCCCTTACCGCCATTGTAGTACTTTGCCTCCCCGCTTCATGTTTCTTTTGCAGCCGAGTGATATCCCGGCTCCGCTGCTGCTCTACTTTGTTTTCCAGACCCAATTGCTTATTGAGGCTTGCACATTGGAATTTTAGAGTCTCAGTCTGTTTTTGAATTGTTGCGGTTGAGGCTTCGAGGGACTCGATCGTGTTGCGGAGTTCATCTTCGAGGATAGGCCGTGTCGCGCCGAGGTCTGGGTTGCGGAGAATAGGTTGAAGAGCGCCAGATTTTTCGAGCTTGAGGTATCTGTCTCCAATTAGTTATGTCATAGAGATGGGATACGAATGAGACGTACAACGCGAGCTCATCTTTTGATAGCAGAGTGTCAGGGTGGAGGTGCTTGGACACCCATTGTGCATTCCTGTCCTCCTTAAATGCCGACACAATCACCTCCCGCTTAACTGGAATATCTCGATCCTTGAGAATTGATATGAGCTTGTCGGTCACAGTGTCTTTCATTGTTGTTTTCGAGGGGTTGCGGGAGACATAAACAGGGAGCTCCGAAAAGTGGAGCTGCGACTTTGCTTTGTCGCAACGCTGTATATTTATGGTTTCTATGGGAAGAGACAATGATTATTGTATATGATATCTATATATAAAATACTCTGGTTTGGACTTAATAGTATGAAAGAAAAAGCTATAAAAATATATTGTGCAAGTATATGTTTGGATCGAGTCAGGATATAAGTCAATTGAAGATATGAAAGGACTGGCATAGCTTTGAAAGAACCTCTTTGTGCTCTTTGATAGTCCTATATCTTCAAGTCTTTGTTTTATTCATGAACAAGAGCATTTTAGAAGCCAAAGATTGAAGATTAAAGATTGAATGTTCGAGTATAAAAGGTCCATTCCCCCAAGGTTTGGGATACATCAACCATCGACTCGAGCTATTTAGCCAAACATTTCTATTCAGACATAACACCGAAATCAGTAAGAATTCCCTACATCAACCATCATGGACGCAACAACTATGAAGGCCGCGCGAGAATTTTTTGTTGACTCGCGAAATGAGTTCGTCGTATATCTCGAGCAACTGTCCGCCGGGGATATCTCATGTCAGGACGTCCCTGCAATCCAGTCTGAGCTTCGTCGTATAGCCCACACACTCTCTGGGTGGAAGGAGCTCCGAGATGATTCCAACGAGCCGACTTGCAGCTGTTTTTCGGACCAGTGCTGCAACATCTCAGGTATTATTGTAGAAGTCGCTGAGCTGATCACTATCAAGGACGGGAAGCTTCCTCTTACAGTTCTGAAGATGTTCAATATGCTGGCTATGCAGGTAGGACGACTCACTCTTGACGGTCATCGCGAAAAGGATGAGTATGCGCTGACCTTTGATCGCCTGGCCAAGGACGAAGATCGTAGATGGCAGATTAGGTCCCAGGGACCGGATGACGGTAGAGCTGCAGTTCTCTTTGGCTTGTGGACTCGCATGAGTCGCACCTCGGAGCGTGGTCCCAATTGCACGCCTGCGTGTCCTGACCAGTAATCTTGGTTTCTAACCCTTTTTTTTATAGGTCAATGATATAGCAGAATATAAGTCAAGTACAAATCAAGTAAGAAAAGAGTAGAGGCTGTAACCATTTTCAACAATGGGTTTATAACTATACGTACACACATAAAGATCGAGAAGCAAAATGCGGCTGCCTGTGGCTGAGTAATCAGGTCCAGAAAAAAAGGAGCATGTTAGAACAATAATACATCTACTTCATCAAGTACAGAATATATCATAGTGTACAACATACGACGTCTCTCGATTAGATTAGCGTCTCCGCAAATTCCCAAGCCCTTTCGACCTTGAATCTGTTTACCATTTTACCATTTACTTCTACCATTTATACCCTTGAAAAATTCAGTGGATGCGCCGACGGAACCACGATGTTCTTTTAGACTACCGTCCTATAACAGTCCAATCGAGTCTCCTTTCCCAGCCCCCGAGTGGCATTCGATCCATACCCAATACCTATTCAACAGTAGACACAAAATGTCTGCCAAATCCTCCCCAGAACCCCAGGACCCGGGCCAGACCTCCGGTTCCACCTCCGCCTCAAATGGCAACGGGACACCCACTCCAAATGATGTGGAGATGAAGAGCTTGCGCCCCGATCCTCCTAAAGGCTCAATTCCTCTGGGAGAGGATGTGATGCAGTTGGCTCGGATGGGGGAGATTGGCACCATGCAGAAGTTGTTCACGGCCAAAAAGTTCACCGCAAACCACCGCGATGAAGAGGGGATTACACCACTGCATGTTCGTTACAACCTAGCACATATAACATGGGATCTGTTTACTGACTTCTCTTTTTTCTAGTGGGCAGCAATCAACAATCAATATGCGATGTGTAAATTCCTGATCGACTCCGGAGCCGACGTCAACGCCAAAGGAGGAGAATCGGTGGCCACACCAGCCATGTGGGCTGCACAACGGTGTCATTATTATATTGTGAACCTACTGCTCCAGAATGGAGGCGATCCTCTCCTGACGGACGTCCAAGGATACAATATTCTACACCTCGCAACCATCGATGGCAACGCTTTCCTAGTCGTGCTGCTTTTACACCAGGAGATCCCCGTGGACGTTGTTGACCAACAAGGGCATACTGGACTGATGTGGGCTGCGTACAAGGGGTATCCTGCGTGTGTGGACTTGTTCCTGCGATGGGGCGCCAATGCAAACGCCGTAGACGAAGGTGGTTTGACGCCGCTACATTGGGCGTTGGTCAAGGGCTCGATGCCCTGTGTCTTGAAGTTGCTTGAATACGGCACTGACCGTTTCGCAAAGACCCGCGATGGAAAGTCACCTGCTACTGTGGCTCAGGAAATGAACACCCTGAGGGTTTGGTACCGCGCGCTCAACGAGCGCGGCTTTGAACCGGATGGCACCCAAAAAGTGGTGCCTCTAGGCCTTTCAAACTTCGTACGCAACAAGAGCATCATGGCTAAGTTCTTCTTCCTCTGGCCTTTCTTAATTATTCTGGTTGCCATCTGGATGCTTAGTAACCTGTCGATTTTTGTTGCTGTGCCCCTCGTGTTAGTGACAGTCTTCGGCATGCAGTACGTTGCACAGCAATTTGCGAACAAGGGGCCTATGGAATATCGTGTGCTACATAAAACACCGTATCTTGCTGGCGTCTTTGCTGGCACGTTGTTTTGGGTTGGCTTCCGCTATGTTTTCAAGGTGCTGCCAGCAACCTATTTGTCATCTCCGATTCTGAACATCTTGTTCGCGGTCTTCTTCTGCTTGACTACTTATTTCTACATTTTTGCCATGGTCCAGGACCCGGGTTATGTTCCGAAAGTGAGCAGTAGGAACCAACAGAGAGAGATTGTTAAGGAACTATTCGAGCAGTGGAAGTTCGACGAAGAGAATTTCTGCATCCCCTGTATGGCAAGAAAGCCACTCCGGAGCAGGCACTGTCGGCGGTGTGGGCGCTGCGTTGCGAAGCATGATCAGTATGTGTCGTGAGAAATTTCTATTGATCTGACCACTAATTTTCGAATAGCCATTGCCCATGGATTGATAACTGTGTTGGAGCCAACAATCTCCGTCATTTTGTTCTTTATATAGTCTCCCTCGAAGTTGGCATCATTCTGTTTGTGCAGCTGACTATTGCCTGTGAGTACTGGTGATCTTTTTTGCCTCGGATCAGTCAACTAACATGGTGACAGATATCAATTCTCTACCCGCTCCTACCAATCCTACTTGCAATGTCATCAATGACACGTTGTGTGACTACGCCTCTCGCGATCCCTTCACTTTGGTTCTTAATGTGTGGATTACCCTCCAGCTGGTCTGGGTCACGATGCTGTGCGCCGTTCAGCTCGTCCAGATCTCTCGCAACCAGACAACCTATGAGAATATGCGAGGCCACCAAATCGACCGGTCCTACCCAAGCTCCCAAGCCTTTGCATCGGCCATGACCGCCGGAACCACGTCAATGGAAGCTGCTGGTCTTTCGGCTTCTGGACAAGGACCCAACCCGGCCCTCCGCGGCGCATCCGAACCCCGACGGAAACATGGCTGCATCCAACAGTGGTCATCTCTTCTCGGAATCGACGCTTTTTGGACAACCGCCAAGGACGGTCTCCGCGACGGGCCTCAGGCGGCTCGTCCCCGGAACCCCTTCTCCCGCGGTGTCGTCACCAACTGCCGCGACTTTTGGTGTGACCCGGCTCCGCTCTTTGGCAAGCGCCAGACCGGGACGGCGATGCTCGGCGGCGAGGTGATCAACTATCACGATATGTACGAAACTCCAATGCGCATGCACACTGGCAACCGGTCCGGCGAGGGGCCTGGCTACCGCAGCGTTGCTGGCGAGGACCCCGAACGCATGGTGTAAGATGATCCGAGCTCTGAGCGTTGTTTGCATTGATATCCTTCTACCCCAGTGTTTTATTATGCAAATCAGCGCGATGTTGCATTATCGGGGCACGTGGCACGACCAAATGTTTGCATTTTGCATTTAGAAAGGATCCCGTACAGTTGAGGTTAAACATTAATGATTTCAAGGTTTCTTTCACTATACTATTACGGGAGATGACTTGGCTCTTGAGCGGCAATAGGAACCAATATTCCATCGGGTATATATGACACCCACTTAGCGTCCAAGGTCCTCCAGCATCTCCACAGTCTCACATTCCCATCAGATAAGATAGATCATTTTCTTTGGTTCCTGCAGCGGACCACCAATACACTGCATAAAGGCCGAGTGCCGGACCCTTGGGCGTTTCTGGAATGATACCTAGGAAGGGCAGTCCTATCCCGTCCGAACGGACCGATTGGTCCAGCTGGGTCTAGGTCTGCCTACGTCTAGGTACCTATGTACACTGCACATGACAATTTTATGCTTTACATTACGCATTACAGTATAAAATATAAAACGTACCTTGCATGGGAGCTCTGGAGGTGCATATGCCAGCGCACACTGAGGTACTTTCTGTAGCTTGCGATCTTGCCAAGCGGATGGCGGCAGTGACTTCAGATGAGCTTGGCAGGGCTGCAGCCTTTCAGGGACCCGAGAGGAATGTTTTGACGGCCGAGGCTCCAGTGTGGCCTGATGTTTCTGGTGAACTCCATAGCGGTCAAACGATTACAGTATTCCAAAGTTTTTCGATTACACAAGGTACCGTGATCTAAATCTTACCTAGACACCTACAGAATAGGCAATAAAATGCTAATCCAACGGGATTTTAATAATGGAGCCCGAAACAAGTCCGAGTCACAATCTGAAACCTACCTCGGTAGGAGACATCAGATAGCAGTTCCCACTCTGGACACATCCGATATCGCCGAAGAAGCTGCCAAAACTCAGAAATTGGGGAAGATCTAATCTTTCGGGTACCCTATGGACCTATGGAGACAAACAAGCGGGCGAATACGTTGGGAAATAGGGTAAATTCTTCAGGGGAGAATACAAGATCTATAACATCGTACGATGCATAGGGTTTCCGGAAGAATGAAATTACGGATTTACAAATTTACAAATGTACAAATTTACAGATATACAAAATACAAAGTCATAACAGTGCGTATGCAGGCTCCATCTCGCTAACGACTCAACTAGGCAGGTGACGGAGCTCTAAGAAGCCACTTTTACTTAGTGCAGAATTGGGCTCAATCGTATATTTTCTACGGAGTATAGAAGAGAAGTTACAGTCAAGCCCAGCCTAAATTTTCTTTTTTGGAAAAAAAAAAAAATTCAATATACCAAGACAAAGAAAAAAAAAAAAAAAAAAAGCAAACTGCCAAGCCCGATCAGATAAAAATTTCAAGTTATCTGATCCATGCAGGACCCACTTACTTTTATCTGATTTGTGTTTTTTGACCATTGAATTTCCCAAAGCGATGGAAATAAACAGAAAATGTCAGGCAATCTAGAGATATTCCGTAGTATACTCCGATACTCTGTACTCCGTATCCAGATATCTTTCAGGATTGGGATCGGCACCGATCAGCGCGTGAGTTTTGATTTTTTGAATTTCATTGTGTCCCGCACTTGCCAAGGAAATATTGATGTTTGATTAAGAGCTGTTTTTACCGTACTTTCGATCGGTGTGTACGGAGTACGCCAATTTTACTCCACTTACAGGTCGGGACATGCTTCGGTACTTGTTACTTGCCTAGGAGTATATAGGGATGATCCTAAGTGCCTGAAGATCTGATGAGGTAAGGCCGATAGGTACCAAGGTTGGTATTGTACGTATAGAAAAAAAAAACGTTGAAGAAAATCATTGAACAAGCTCATCATTAACGCAAAGTAAAAAAAAATATATATAAAAAGAACCTCTAAATACACAGGATGTCTAAATGTTTCACCCAGAACAGCGAAGGGAGGGGGGAATCATCGAGAGCTGTCTCGCCAGACACATTTTCCAAAAAGAATCTCGGCCCACTTCCCAAAAGCAAACCCGAGACACGAAACAACGATCATGTCACATTTTGTTTCACGCCTTTTTTTTCTTCACAGCATAGCGCGCACCCGGGTGTCCTGCACCAAGGGAGCGCCAGCCAACTGATCCGCAAAGACGGAGCTAACAATCTCACCCCCCGCACGGCCAGCACCGACAGCAAAGAATCACTCAGACCGTGGGTCTTTTCGTTGCAACCCTGCAGCCAGATACCAGCCTGGGCACTGACCTTGGCACCGTCGAGCGAAACACGGTAATCACGGCCGGGGTTCCAGGCCGAAGCGCCGGCGGGCCGCAAGCTGCGCACGTTCTCGAGGAGTTCCTCGTGCGCGTCGCGGAGGTAGCCCGTCGCGACCATCAGGGCATCGACATCCAACACTTCCTTACCCCCGCTCTCGTTGTTGACCGACTTGACGTGGATGCGCATGCGGTTCGATGCATTGTGGTGCTCGATCCGGGCCACCTGGGTCTCGGGAAGGATGCGTTGCTGCCATTGTGTCTCGTCGGGGTTCTCCACCCGCTGCAGGTACATATCGTTGTAGATGGACTCAATCAGCTCCAGGCGAACCACGCTGTAGTTGGTGGCTTTTTCGATGGCGATGCGCTTCTTGCGCTCCTCCGCACTCATCTCATAGAACTTGTCAACGCGCTCGGGGTTGAAGATTTCATTCACACTAAAAAAAGCAAAAAAAAAAGTTAGTATGAATCTATGGAGCTGTGTATTTGGGGGGAAAGCGTACAAGGGAGAATCATCACTAGGACGCAAAGCGGTGTCACGGAGGATAAGGGTGGTGCGTGAATTGGGGTAGCGACGGTGCAGGTCGTGGTAGATCTCGGCGGCACTTTGACCACTGCCAACGACGGCAATGTTGTAAGGAGCCATATCGTCGTTCAACATCTGAGGCAGGTGAGTGCAGTACTTAGAGGAGTGCATGATGCGGGGATCCTGGGGGAAACCAGGAGGCATCTTCGCCTTTCCGCCGAGGGCAATGACGACCTTGCGGGAGTTGCGGGAGGAGATCTCGCCAGTACCAGTGTTGCGCGAGACGACGGTAAAGAAGTCGACGACACCACGAGCATTGGTGGGGCCGGGAACGACCTCGACAACCTCCTCGCCATAGTTGACAACGTTGGAAAAGCGTTGGGCACACCAGCGCATGTAGTCCTCAAATTCCACACGGGCAGGCAGGAAAGTGCCCAAGTTGGTGAAGTGGACGAGACGGTTTTTGTGGTGGAGATAGTTGAGGAAAGTGAAGCTGCTGCGGGGATCACGCATAGTAGCGAGATCCTTCATGAAGGAGATCTGCATGCGCGAGCCCGGGACCAGCATCCCAGAGTGCCAAGCGAACTGGTTCTGCTTCTCCAGGAAGCAAACCTTAGGCTTGAAGTTGGGGTCCTTGGAGGCACCGAGGGCGGGGTCCATAGCGTCATTCAGGGCAATACCGACAGCAAGTGAAGCTGGGCCGAATCCAACACAGAGCAGATCATGCATCTCATCCGCGCCAGTTGGTCGCAACAGCGACCGAGCTGACTGGGGTGAGGTGCTTGGCACCATGTCGAGGAAGGAGAGCTCCTTGCGGGTAACAGACTCCATAATTAAAGTGAAAAGTGAAAGGGAAAAAAAAAAGGTGTATATATACAGCCGAAAGAGGAAATCCAAGAGCTTCGGGGGAGCTTCCAAGCTTTTCAAATCCAAAGAAAAAGAAATGAAAATGCAGGGAAGGAAAAAGGCTTTATATGCCTTGTCTCCGGAAATCTGAGCGGATCAGATAAGTTGACCAAGTGGATCCTGAAGGTCTCTGAAGCCCTCGCTTGATCTATTTTTTTGCCAAGTCTCCGTAATTTCCCTTGTTTTTTTCAAATTTTATCAATCAGTCTCCACTGATGGTTTTTTTTAAATCTATGTTCCGTGGACACGGGTATATTTTTCTCTATTAGTATAGTATAATAGTATCATAATATAGTATATGCCTACTAGCTCCAACTATATGCAAGAAGATAAAAGAAGAAGGGTTCTATGCTTCATGCAGTCTGAGAATATAACTAAAATCCGGCCTTACAGCCGATGTCGGGAAAAATTGGGGATCGGAGTATGGTATATTAAGTACATGCACGTTGTTACTCCTCTTGGCAACGCATTGGACTCGTTTATAGTGGGCCTGGAAAATTCCTCCGCAGTATAGTTCTTTTTTGCTTTCTTTTTTGTCTACGCTTGGACATTTGAGGTGACAATGACATTATGTGAGGTTATATTATATATTACCATACTCCATATGTAATCCTGTTTACAGTATATTATAGGTTCTTATACGTCATTCATATCAGGACACCTGTTTCAGCTAATCCCGAGGGAATATGGTCTGATCTTGAGAAAATATATATATGGAAGATTGTATTAAATCTAAAAAGTAGGATCTTAAATGACGGTCAAAAATATTCCCAATAATATAGAAATAATATATATATACCTCACCTTTTCCGCGCTTGGCTCGCTGAAGATCATACAAATCCCCCATATTTACTTGACTTTTTTTTTTTTTTTTTAAATCCGAGCCCCTCCATTTAGAAAAAAAAAAGAGCCTGTGGAACTTTTTTTTTTTTTTTTTCACGCGCTTGCATATTCTCTCCAGCCACTCACGTTGCGCCTAATTAGATCGACTAAGCAGAGCCCTCGAGCTATATACTTTACCTTGAATACCTTGAATATGTATGAGTGAGAGAAAAAAATTTAAAACCTACACACAGGTCATGGACCGATTCACTCAGTTCCCCGCCATCAATGACGATGATGATATTCATATCGTACCCTGGCAGGTGGATGCCCAACTCCCCTCAGACATATTTGCTTTGTCATGGGCAATCTTGCTATGCGGATTTACAACAGATGAGAACCCGGTTTTTGTATTGAATGGTGTGCCAGTCAAGGCAAATCTATCTGTTCGGACGATTCACCCAGCAGATCTGGCTGTGTCAGACCTCTCAGTCAAACACACAGCCGTAGTGTTGGGAGATCCTCTGTTCAGTGATGACGGACATCCCCCGGCGTTGCGGTGGACCCTAGACCCCACTACTCAGTTGGGAGCCTTGTGTGCGACCGGAGGCATGAATGCCGCTTTCCTGTACCAGTTGGGCAACCAGCTGAAGCAGATTGTACAGGAGCAGGCTGCTCAGAAGGGTATACAAGTGACACTGTCTGCCACCGAGGTCCCTGATTTAGCCATTTCAAACGCCTCCCCCTCCACACTGCCAGGGCCTCAACTTCTACACGAGCTTGCCCTACGCGGGCTCAACGATTCAAACCACGCTGTTGAATTCCTCGCCCCGGATGGAAACATTCGTTGCTTGTCGTACCATGACTTGGACCGGCTTTCCTCGGAGCTGGCAAATAAAATAGCTCATGCTTCGACAACTTCGCAGGGCATACAGAACGTTGTGCCAGTACTTCTGCCCCAGTCTGTGGAATTGTATATTTCATGGCTGGCCATTCTCAAGGCTGGCGCAGCTTTCTGCCCCTTGAACACCGATGCACCAACAGATCGCATCGAGTTTATTCTGCAAGATGTGGCTGCATCTGTGGTGGTCACAAATGATGCTCTTGCAACCAGGATACCGCTGAACGAGCAGGTTTCTATTCTTACAGTAGACGATCTTCAAACCAATACCGATGTCACGGAGCCATGCTCAGAAAGCATCACTTCCACTGATCTGGCATATGTCATGTACACATCTGGTTCTACGGGCCGCCCCAAAGGTGTTGGGGTGTCCCATCTTGCTGCCACCCAGTCACTCCTTGCTCATGATGATTTGATACCCCCTTTCAAGCGCTTTTTACAATTTGCATCTCCCACCTTTGATGTTTCCGTGTTTGAGGTCTTTTTCCCGATGATGCGAGGGTCAACCCTCATCGGCTCCGAGAGAGAGCATATGCTTCTTGATATTTCCCATGTGATGACTACGATGAGAGTCGACGCCGCTGAGTTGACCCCAACGGTAGCAGGAGAGTTGCTGCGCACGCGAGCCGCAGCTCCATCTCTCCGGGTGCTCCTCACGATTGGTGAGATGCTCACCAGGCATGTGGTAGACGAGTTTGGCCAGTCCGAGGGCAGAGATGGCATTCTCCATGGGATGTACGGGCCTACCGAAGCAGCAATCCACTGTACTGCTGCCACCCATTTCCAAGCCAAGGACCGTGTCAATATGATTGGAAAGCCCTTTAAAACCGTTTCCGCATACATTATGTCACTACCCTCCGACGCGCCATCGTCCACGGAGCTTCACCCCCTTTTAGTAGGCCAAATTGGAGAGCTTGTGGTGGGTGGTCCTCAATTAGCAGACGGGTATATCAATCGGCCCGAAGAAAATGCCAAGGCGTTTATAGACAGTTCCGTGTATGGCCGGCTCTATCGCACGGGAGACAAAGCCCGCATACTCCCCACCGGAGAGATTGAGTGTTTTGGCCGAATTTCCAGCGGCCAGGTGAAACTGCGAGGCCAGCGGATAGAGCTTGGGGAGATTGAGCATGTTATCACTCGAGCCCCCGGTGTCCGCAGTGCTGTAACTATAGTAATCGACGGGAACTTGATTGCCTTTGTTCTGGTTACCGACAAGGGAACGACAGACAGCGGTCTCCGAGATGCCTGTCGTCAGCTGTTGCCTCGGTTCATGATTCCTGGAGAATTCGTGCTCGTCGACCGATTCCCCCAACTTCCCTCGGGCAAGATCGATCGTAAAACACTAGAAGCTGATTTCATTCGCCACCGAAGCGCCATTCAGGCTTCTGATGACCAACCCTACCGAGATGAAAAAGAAGAATCTATCGTTTCGAGCGTGGCTGATGTGCTAGGCCGACGACTCTCGTCGACAGAGAGCCTGGGAGCAGCAGGCCTTGATTCGCTAGCAGCAATCCGTCTCGCGTCCCATCTCTTGGATGCAGGAATTCGCTTGAGTGTGGCTACTCTGTTGGAGGCCGACTCAGTGGATGGGATCTGGCAGCTTGCCACCAGCCTTGAAGCTGCGAGCCCGACTGACGATACTCACGCAGCACTAGAAACTATTCTGCGGCTTGTTTCAGATGCAGGTGCGGCAAGGGTCGACTCGCTGGGCTTGGGCGAGCAGGTTTCGGACATCGTACCGTGTAGCCATATTCAACAGGCTATGATCTTGGAGACTGTTCGAGACAATAAGGCATACTGCAACTGGATTGAGCTGGAATTCGAGCCGTCGGTCAGTTCAACTTCGGTGAAAAATGCATTTGGTCAACTGGCGAGCCACAACGAGATCTTGCGATCTGGATTTGTGGAAATCGGCCTCAAAGATCACTCATATGGCCGCTTCACGTGGAATACCCTCGAGGAGCATGTTTCCGTGCAACGGGAACTTGACTACGATTTGGGCTTGAGTGCCGGTCACGATGTCTTGAACCCCTTCCGAGTTCAGATCAAGGAAGGGAAGGATCATCTCCGCGTGCTGGTGCATATCCACCATGCACTCTACGATGGATGGTCTTGGCAACTCATGCTGAAGGATCTCAGAAGTATCTTCTGCGGAGAGGGTCTCACCTCTAAGCCTTCATATAATGTCGTCGCAAACTTTTTCATTGAGCACAAACTGGATAAATCGACCACAGAGTCCTCAACCTACTGGCGTGATCACCTACAGGGTCTTTATCCTGCAAATTTCCCTACATTCCATGGAAATTCGGATACTGTACATGCTACCGACAAGGCTACCCGCGTGCTGGAAACATCCGTATCAAAACTTAACGAAGTTTCCCAGCATCTTCGCGTCAGCCGGCAAACCATTTTCCAAGCTGCGTTTTGCTATATTCTCTCCTCCTATATCGGAACCGGCGATGTTACCTTTGGAACTGTCTTTTCAGGCCGAACTCTGCCCCTAAAGGGCATCGAGACTATTCTTGGGCCCTGTATCAGAACATTACCTACGCGCATGAACCTCAGCAAAATGCAAGGTGTGACCGATCTCCTCTTGGCTATCCAGAACATGAACCGTAAGTCGCTCGAGCATGGCAGTCTTCCTCTTCAGGATATCAAGAAGGCTTCTGGTATCAACTTGGATCGCAGTCTCTTTGACACTGCACTCGTGTGGCAGGAAAGCATTTGGTCGGATGATGACCAGGGCTCGGTGTTCCGGGAAGTTGGAGCGGGGGAGTTCCTAGAATTTGCACTTTTGCTGGAGTTTGAGCCGCGAGAAGAAAACATCTTTGCCCGGGCGACTTACCAAAAGTCCGTGCTACCATTCGAGCAAGCTATGATACTTCTCGAGCAGATTGATTCCGTGGCTTCAATCTTGATCGATAATATTAATCTTCCGATCCAGGAGATCCCATCATATCTTCCCTCGTCAACGTTGTCTATCCAACATGCAGCATCGCCCGAGCAAGTCGATCTGCCAAGCTTGGCATCAAGTGTCGAGATGATTGCCTCTACAGACCCCGACCGGGTAGCAGTTGAAATGATGCTCTGGAAGCCAGAAGCTCCTGCTCCGTTGGTCGAAAGCATGACTTACGGTCAACTAAACTCCCAAGCCAATGGCTTTGCACACCTTTTGCTTCATGTCGGAGTGACAAAGCCCGATTTAATAGCCATTTATCTGACAACTTCCCTTGACTTTTACGTTGCCGTGCTTGGAGTTGCCAAGGCCGGTGCTGGTCTCCTCTTACTTCCCCGGGCCTCTTCAGATATGATTCATTCTATTCTCTCCATGGCGAGATTCAAGTTCTGTATCGTCGACTCCTTGACGGAAAAGAACCATCGCTTGGATTCTTTAAAGTCCGTTCAACTGATTCACATCTCTTATTCGCTGGATATATATCAAGATTTCAATATTCCCTATACTAATGAAGGATCTGATGTTATTTATGCTGAAGTGACGGTAATTGAAAATGACTTGACGGAAAACATCGTCATTTCACGCCAAAACTTGCAGAGCCATATCAATGCTCTTTCAGAGTGGTATCCAACACCAACCGGGTCGAAAATGCTATCATGTCTTCAAGGATCAGGTGGTAAGTTTCCCATGAAATTTTGACATCTAGATTATCTTTCTGACAAGAACCAGCATCAATTTGCCAGGCATTCTTCGCCTGGCACGCCGGCATGACATTGTGCTCAGCTACAGACGTAATCATGATGACTCGCATCGAGAAAGCCTGTCAAGACATGAACATAACGCACCTTCACTTGCCTCCCATGCTGGCCTCTCGCATTGATCCGCAAGCCGTTCCCAGTGTGCAGTACCTCCTCTCTTCGGGCGAAGAGATGACCCCCAAGCTCCATCGCAATTGGGCTGGCAAAGGTCTCCATCAAGCATACAGCAACCACGCACTGGCTCACATTTGTACTATCTATCCCAATACGCAAGCGTCAACCTATGTTCGAAACATTGGTAGACCTCTGAAGAACACATCTGCGATGGTTGTGGCAGATGGAGATTCACTCGTTCTTCTTCCACGCGGCGCCATTGGAGAGCTATGCTTTGGCGGAGATCAAGTTGGGCGCTGTCTACCCGACACTGAGGCATCAGTGACTGGTCGATTCATTGAGCATCCTAAATTCGGTCGTATCTATAGAACTGGTGATCTTGGAAGGCTGCTTCCTGATGGTACACTCATTCTCTCCCGAAGTTCTGACCTTGCACAGTCGTATTCTCCATCCATTGATCTTGATGAAGTTGACTGTGCTCTTATGGCTTTGGACATGATTCAAGAATCAGTGAGCTTGGTTTTGAATGACCCAAAACTGAGTCAGAAGGCGCCACTGGCGGTATTCTGGGTTTCTTCAACGAAATGCTCAGATTCTGTACAAATTGAGGAAGCTACGAATGATCTTTTCAAGGAGCTCACGAATAAACTTCCTTCTTCTAGCCTTCCATCGCTTCTTGTTCACGTGGACGCGATAGATCTCACCATGTCTTACAAGACCGATCACTTTATGCTGAGGCAACGGTTGGAGCAACTGACAACGAAAGAACTTGCGGTGTTTTCACCAAAGCTAAATGCCAATGATACTGGTGACAGTTTCACCGAGCTTGAGAAGACTATATCTATCACACTATCGGCAGTTACTGGCACCGCCCAAAGCAACATCCGCAAACACACATCGTTCTACAGACTCGGTCTGGACTCGCTTGCTGCCATTTCCTTGTCGCGAAAGCTGCAGGAGTCTGGATATGGAAGGCTTTCTGTGTCCACAATCCTGCGCCATAGCTCTATTGCTCAACTTGCAGCTGTCATTTCTGCCACGACCGACGAGGATCGGTCCGAAGAGGCTGTGATGCCCGCGCCACCAACAGTTTTCGATGAAATCTTCACTCGCCAAGTAGAAGATGAGTTCAAAGCTGCAGCCCTAACCGTTCAGAGCATTTACCCTTGCACTCCACTCCAGGAGGCCATGCTTGCAGCTGAGTCTGGTGGTCGTTCAGCTTATTTCAACCACCTCCTGCTTCTTGTGCACACCAATGCTGAGGACATGAGGGCGGCATGGACCAAAATGATGCAAAGACAAGACATCCTTAGAACCTGTTTCACGCAAACCAATGATAAGCGGTTTGCATATGCTCAAATTGTACTGGATACTTTGGTCTTACCGTGGTCTCATATTGAAACTTCTTCTTCTGAGCTTGAGAATGTTATCAAAGAGAGCAAGTCCAAGTTTGAGGGTCTTTCTCCTGTCAACGGCCAGTTGCCCTACTCGCTGACTTTGATAACCGATTCCAATGCGCAGAAGACACATCTTCTGCTGTCCATCCACCATGCACTGTATGACGGAGAAGGTATCGCTCAGTTATTGCATGAGCTTCAGCTATTGCTTTCAAGTCAAGAATTGCCGGCAAACGCGCCATTTCGCAACTTCATCGATTACATGACCTCTCTTGATTATGGCTCGTCGGATGAATACTGGGACCAGTACTTGTCCGGTGTTTTCCCGACCCTCCTTCCCACACCCGAGCCCGCAGCAAATGCAGATGAGTCGGCATCACAGCAGATCCATACATCCCTAAATGGTTCTTTCATATCGTTCAAACAACAATGCAAAGACCTCTCCGTAACTCCTTTGAACATCTTCCACGCTGCGTGGGCCAGACTGCTCTCTCTATACACCGATTCCTCCGATGTCTGCTTCGGCAATGTCTTCAGCTGCAGAACCGTTCCCTTGGATGGCGCAGATCGGATAGTTGGGCCCTGCTTCAACACACTCCCAATTCGAATCAAGCCCTCCTCAACTGCAACGAATAGTGACATCATGAAATTGTCCCAACAGAGCAATAACGACATTTTGCCTCACCAACTCAGCCCTCTACGGCGTATTCAACGGCGTGTCCTTGGCGATGGCTCTCGCCTCTTCGACACGCTGGTCATTTTCCAGAACAGAAATACATTTCTAGATTGCAGTGTCTGGGAAATTCTTCAGGACGAAGGAAACATGGGGTTCCCCTTGATCTGTGAGATCGTTCCCGATGAGTCTGCCGATAACATCAATATCTGCCTCCACTTCCAAGTATCGCATATCTCGCAAGCCGTGGCTGAGACCATTGCGCAGGACTTTGTGGCCCTTGTTGAACACATCACTCAATACCCATCTAGTCAGGCATCCGATAAGTGGCTATTGAGGAAACATATTCCTCGAGTCTTTGAACAGAAGGTATCTAAACCGACCAACTCTGTCCAATTCTTCACCAAATCTCGCCAAAAGCGCCCTTGGTCCTACCAGGAGGAGATTGTTCGCGAAATTCTTTGCAATCTCTCCGATGTCAGCTCGGATAATGTGTCCCAAGACACGACGATCTTCCAACTTGGGCTGGATAGTATCAATGCTGTGCAGGTATCGGCCAAGCTGCGAGGATTAGGGTATAATAAGATCTCATCGAGTGATATTCTCGAGGTATGTCATTTTTCTGGGGTTTAATCATTGATTATGAATCTCATTATTTACTCATTGACTTGTATCAGGCTGCCTCTATTGATCAAATTGCTTCTCTTCTTACTTCAAGCGCGAAGGTTGTTGAGGAAATTGAGTTTGACTTTGAACTTTTCCAAACCCATCATTTGCAATCAGTTTGCGAACAACTTGACATTTCTTCGCAAATAGTACAGTCACTTCGCCCTTGTACGCCAGTTCAAAATGGAATGCTGGCGATGTTTACACATTCTCATGGCTCCGTGTACTTCAATCGAATGGCCTTGAGATTCCCAGAACCTTTGGATAAGAAGATTCTGAAAGAAGCATGGATTAAGGTTATGGCTCAGCATGAGATGCTTCGAACAGGCTTTGTCCAATTGCGCGATCAGCAGTATCCTTTTTCTATGATAACTTACTATGAAAATATCGAAGTACCATGGTGCGAGACCTCGGCTTCCATCACACACACCCCTGGTG
Source organism: Penicillium concentricum (assembly GCF_028827145.1). Lineage (NCBI taxonomy): Eukaryota > Fungi > Ascomycota > Eurotiomycetes > Eurotiales > Aspergillaceae > Penicillium > Penicillium concentricum. The sequence continues at coordinate 182,257 of NW_026622756.1, forward strand.
TTCAAGAAAAGCACGCCTTGGAAAATCTTCACCAGCCCCCATGGAGCATTGAAGTTGAGGCAGGTGACAACGCCAGTATCATGCATTTCTCTGCATTGCATGCTATCTACGATGCTCAGTCTTTGGCTACCATATTTGCAGACGTCAGAGCAGCATATGATGGAAAGGTCCTGGCTACGCCGGCACCAATTACCGCAACCCTCGGTCCTATCCTTCTTGAAAGCAACAACCAGAGTGAATCTGCACGATCGTTCTGGAAAGAACTGACTCCAGAAGTGCAACCCTCCAAATTCCCCGACTTGCATCCCATCCGCACAGATGAGCGTACATTGCTCACCACCTCCATCCATTGTGCAAAGTCTCGCAAGGCTCTTGAAGATGCCTGTCGAGATATCGGTGTGACACTACAAGCAGCGGGGCAAGCCGCATGGGCTCGCTTGTTGTCTGCATACACGGGCGAGTCCAATATCACATTTGGAACCGTGCTATCGGGCAGGAACTTATCTGCCGCTGCTCAGCATGCGGTATTTCCGTGTTTAGTCACAGTGCCAACCTCTCTGCGTATTGAGGGTTCCAACCGACAGCTTTTGGACCGCACGCTGAAGCGGAACGCTCTTTTGATGAAAAATCAGTTCGCGCCTCTGTCGCATGTCCAGCGTTGGCTGGGTAGTGATGAGCCACTCTTCGATACGCTGTTTGTTTATCAGAAGTTCAGTTCGGATGCAGTTGGTACTGATGGGTGGAATATTATCGACGAGGAGACGAAGATTGATGTAAGTAAAATAAGCAGTCAAGACCTTCATAGTTCTGTAGGGGTTGGACTAAAGTTTTACAGTATCCTGTCTCTGTTGAGTTGATTCCGCACTCGACAGATCTGAAGATCTCGTTGAGCTACCGGAGCGATATTGTCCCTGTGGAGCAAGCGGCGATCCTCTTGAGTCAATATGACAAGTTCTTGCAGAATACTGTCTTCCGTCCAGATGCCAATTCCAACGGTCATGAGTCTGTGGGTAGCAGTCTACTATCTATTACTCCTGCCAAAGAAGCACCAATCCCTACCACGGTATCTTTACTGCATCAATTTGTCGAAGGAAACGCGCTCAAGATTCCCGATAAGAGTGCGTTCGAATTTGCCTTCGGTGACACTGCGGACAGCCTTCAGAAGAAGACTTGGACTTACTGTGAGTTTAATGAATGCGGTAATCAAATTGCGCATTTCCTGCAGGCAAAGGGGGCTGTTCCTGGTGGGATTGTAGGAATATGCTTTGACAAGTGTCCTGAAGCTTCTATGGCAATTCTGGGTATCATGAAAGCTGGATGTGCATATTTGGCTATTGACCCCGGCGCTCCTATCTCTCGCAAACAATTCATGCTGGAGGATTCCGGTACCAAGATCCTGCTCTGCAATCAATCGAAGATGGCGGAACTGGAGGGTCTCCCGGCTATTGATGTCCAGGCGCTTGATGAGCCGGGGCTGCTTGATGGGGTTTCAACAGGCGATGTCTCACTCTCCCGTCCGATCCAGCCAGATGATACTTGTTATTGTCTGTATACATCTGGTACAACCGGAACACCCAAGGGATGCGAGATCACGCACGACAATGCTGTGCAAGCAATGCTGGCATTCCAACGATTGTTCGCAGGACACTGGGATGAAAAATCTCGGTGGTTGCAATTTGCCTCCTTCCATTTCGACGTCAGTGTTTTGGAACAGTACTGGAGCTGGAGTGTAGGAATTTGCGTCACTTCCTGTCCGCGAGATCTGCTGTTTGAGGATTTGACTGGAACGATACAAAAGCTTCAAATTACGCATATCGATCTGACGCCTAGTTTGGCAAGACTAGTCCATCCCGATGAAGTCCCGTCCCTTTGTCGGGGAGTCTTCATCACCGGTGGAGAGGCGTTGAAACAAGAAATCCTCGATGCCTGGGGCAAGCATGGTGTTATCTACAATGGCTACGGGCCTACTGAAGTTACTATCGGGTGCACTATGCTCCCACGGATGTCTGCCAACGACAAAGCCTCAAACATCGGGCCCCAGTTCGATAATGTGGGGTCGTACGTCTTCAGCCCCGGCACCACAACACCTGTCCTACGTGGTAGTATAGGCGAACTCTGTGTCTCCGGGCCTCTCGTTGGAAAGGGCTACCTGAACCGAGCGGAGCTCACAACAGAACGATTCCAAGAGCTCCCCGAATTTGGCGATCGCATCTATCGCACAGGCGACCTTGTGAGGATTTTACACGATGGGAGTTTCCAGTTCCTTGGTCGTATCGATGACCAGGTCAAGCTCCGCGGACAGCGACTCGAGATTGGAGAAATTAACGAGGTTATCAAACAAGCCATGCCTGAATTGAACGAAGTCGCTACCCTAGTGATCACGCACCCCAAACAATCAAAGGACCAACTTGTCTCCTTTTTCACGACGGCCACTGCAGATAAGAAAGATCGCGCTGTCAAAGTTGGAGTCCGATCTTCAGAAGATGGTCGCGTCCTGCTGTCGAAGATCAAGAGCGCTTGCCGCACTCATCTTCCCGGGTATATGGTGCCTACACATATCATCCCGATGACCCGCTTCCCACTTTCTGCCAATAATAAGGCCGATATGAAAGTCTTGAAGAGTATCTATCAGGAGCTTTCTCTGGAGGATATTCAGATATTGAGCTCAATGAGTGTTGGCCAGCCTACTGACAGTGTCCATGAACAGAAGATCATATCTGTTCTGGCGAGGTTTATTGGTTCTTCTGAAGGGAAGGTCTCGTCGTGGTCCAGTATCTACGAGCTTGGTTTGGATTCTATATCTGTGATTGCTTTCTCGAGAAGTCTCCGGGAGGCTGGGTTTTCTCAGGCTCAGCCATCGATCATCATGAAGTGTAAGTCTGATGTTCCAGGTGTCGGTTAAGAATATAATTGGTTAACAATCCACAGATCCTACAGTTTCCGGAATGGCTTCTGCCCTACATCTGCCTGTCTCATCTTCTGTGTCCGTGGAAGCCATTCAACGAAGTGCCAAGCAAGGCATCGAGGCTTTCGCCCACAAGAACTCGCACACTATCATCGAGCGTATTGGCGATGACATTGAAAAGATTGCACCCTGCACTTCGCTCCAGGAGGGTATCATATACCACTACCTGTCGAGCAGCACGCCATTATACTGCTCATCATTCACTTTCGAGCTCGATCCTGCCGTCAACCTCGAGAATTTATGCGCAGCTTGGGGTCAAGCCCAGAGAGAAGTCCAAATGCTGCGTGCCAAATTTTTGCCATCTCCAGACGGCTACGCCCAGGTTATCATGAAGAAGGATGCTCTGCCTTGGTTCCTTACTACGGCCGGCAGCAAGGAGGAGATTGATGACTTGCGCAAACAACGACATGGTCACTGGACCACCCAGCTCGACGATCTTTCATCGAATCTATGGGAAGTCGGTGTCATATTTTCCCCCGAGACATCGGTAATGTGCCTGAGCATATTTCATGCTATCTATGATGGAAATAGCCTGGTCCTGCTCCTCGAATCGGTTGCCCGAAATTATCTCTGCCAGAGCAAGAGTTCGCAGTCGATTCCGGAGTTCCTTGATGTATTGCACTTGGGTCCTCTTTGTAAAGACCCCGCTGCAAAGTCATTTTGGAAAGAGCATCTTACCGACTGCCGTAATCGACCTTTCGCGGAGAACGGCCAAGTAGACAGCGCGCCAATACTGCTCAAAGTCCAAATGAATTTGACAGAGCAGGTCGACCATCTTCATCGGTCTCTCAATGTCACAGAGCAAGCTGTTCTCCATGCCTGCTGGCTTCTCACTCTCCAGCAGCAATACTCATTTGTGCCACCACTTGGTATCATTGCCTCGGGCAGGACAATCGATGTACCAGAAATTGCCGACGTTATTGGGCCGCTGTTCAATACAATCCCCAGCAACGTTCAGCTGCATGGCTTGGAGTCTTGGTCTGATGTCGCTCGGCGCTGCCATGACTACCACGTGTCCATGATCCCATTCCAATATACCGCCCTGCGGGATATTGTGAAATGGCTCGGAAAAAACCCCAACGAGCGACTCTTCGACTCTTTGTTTGTCTTCCAGAGAGAAGCTGATAACGATACATCATTTACAAAACATCTTTGGCGTACACTCGACTCAGAGGCCCAGCATGAGTACCCTCTGGCATTTGAGATTGTGCGCAATAGCAACCAATCCCTGACAGCCACCATTGCCGCGAAGAGCCATGCGGTATCGTCGGAGGATGCTCAGCTGATGTTATCCAAGTTCGAGCAAATCCTTTCTACGTTTGCGCAAGACCCCAACAGAGAATTGCATAAGATAAATGGGGACCCTCTCACACAAGCTGTGGCGAATGATGAAATGAATGGTCACCACGAGATTCTGAAAACACCAGTACAAAGCAATGTTGAACATACCAATGGCTCTTTGTTTGAATGGACTTCCCAAGCTTGCACAATCCGCGATGTGATTGAAACCCTCGCGGGAGTAGAGCCCCAATCAATCAGTGAGAACACGTCAATCTTTGAAGTTGGGCTTGATAGCATCGATGCAATCAAAATCTCTTCACGGTTGAGCAAAGTCGGCATCAAACTTCCCGTGAGTTCCATCATGCGCCATCGTACAGTGAAGGCCATGAGCGAGCAACTCTCAATGACAAATGGCCATATCAAAGATGGGACATTGCCATTGCTCAATCAGCTAGAGAAATCGTTGGCCAAGTTCCTCGGGGCTGAAGGTCTTCTCCCTAAGAACGTGACTCGTATCCTACCAGCCACTCCCATCCAAGAAGCTATGGTAGCAGAAATGTCAGCCTCTGGGTACAAACATTATTACAACCACGAAATTCTCGAGCTCGAGCCAGATGTGGACATCGGAAGGATGGAGCAGGCATGGAGAGCTGTCGTTAGAGCCCACCCTATCCTCCGTACTTCATTTGTCGAAGTCTGGGATCCGCAGATTCCTGTTTCGTACGCCCAAATAATTCACGGCGAGGATCAACTTGATATCCAGACTGTGTATCTGCACAGAGTCTCCGTGGAATCCATTATAGATACTCAGCGCTCGAGGGTCCGCAATGAGCTGGCAGGTTTCCCCTTACTATCCCTCACAATTGCGGTGGATGGAGCCAGGCGGCACCTTGTTTTGTCGATTGCGCATGCTCTCTATGATGGCTGGTCAATCAACCTACTACATGAAGATGTTGCCAAATCATATGCTGATGTGGAGTGTTCACGCCCGCCAGCTGATGACATTCTCGAGCAAATTATTGCCTCGTCTGGCGATGAAGCACTCAGGTTCTGGCGAGCAACGCTATCGAACTTCACCCCGGTGTCATTTTCGCCCATGGAGCACGCTGACAAGAGCTCGGCCATCGTTCACCGAGCAGAGCAACCGTTAGCCGTTCCACTGTCCAAGGCAGAGACGTTCTGCAAACGCCATGGCATTACTCTCCAGGCGCTTCTTGTCGCCTGTTGGTCTCTTGTCCTTGCCACGCATGTCAAGAGGCTAGATGTGGCATTTGGGCTGGTCCTTTCCGGGCGGAACGTGGCTGACTCTGAGCATGTTATGTTCCCGACCATGAACACTGTCGCCATGCGAGTTATTCTTCATGGGACGCGCGTAGAATTGGTGAAGTATGTGCAGGAGGCTCTCCTGGCGATGTCGGAGCATCAACATTTCCCACTTCGGCGCGCCAGACCAGATACGGGATCGCGGGCGTTGTTTGATACGCTTTTCATGTATCAGAAGAGACCGGTGCAAAATGCCCAGACTGCGTCGAGACAGGTTTTGTATAAATCTACTGGGGGAGCAGCTGATGTTGAGTACCCTATTTGCGCTGAAGTTGAAGGTGTCGGTGAGGATCTGGTTGGGCGGGTTGCGTGTCGTGGAAATGTTATTGGGGATCAAGATACTCTTGCGCTGTTGGGGCAGATTGGCGATATCCTTTCGTCTATCATCGATGGCCCCTCCGAACAGACTGTCGAATTCACCAGCGAAGGAGTGAAGATTTGTGGAAGCGCTGCTTTCCAGGATGAGTCTGGACAAGATATCGAGACGGAGGCAGTGCCCCGGAGACTCAATCACGCACAATGGTTGCCCATTGAGTCAAAGATCCGCGAGGTCCTTTCCATTACATCCGGGGTACCTGAAAGCTCTATTGACAAGAGCTCCACGATTTTCGAGCTTGGTCTGGACAGTATCAGCGCCATCAAGGTGGCTGCACTCCTGAAGAAACAGTCCATCAAGCTTGCGGTCAGTGACATGCTTCGGGCAGGTACCGTCGAAAACATGGCCAAAGCAGCCAACAGCAAGCAGACGGAGCTCCCACTCACAAATATATCGCCCATTCTCCACGAGTCACTCGGCGGCATCGATGGGACGCAACTGCTACACTCGCATGGTATTGATTCGCAACGAGTGCGGAAGATGTTCCCCGCAACTGCAGGGCAGACCTATTTCCTCTCAATGCACATCCTGAATCCCGAGGTATTCTATCCTGAGTTCTACTATCTGACATCCCGACAATTGAGCCCCGAAGTACTCGATCGGGCCTGGGCTCGGGTCATAGACCAGACCCCAATGCTTCGAACGGCATTCGTTCCCACTGCCGATTCTCGGCTATTACCCTATATGCAGATCGAGTTTGAGGCTGTGCAAATTCCTGTGGTCTGGCATTCCAAGTTTGATCGGCATCTTGTTTCAACAAGTCTCCAGCAAGAATTTGGGGCAGTACCGGTCGCACTGCATGCCTGTCAAGCGAACAAGGGAACGGCGCTTATTCTGCAAATCCACCATGCACTGTACGACGCTGTCAGTCTACCCCATATCCTAGACAGACTCGTTGCACACTGCAGTCAAGAGAAGGTTGCCAAGCCAAACCCCGACCTTGATCTTTCACAGCTCGTGGCATTCCACCATGTTCATTCGCCCGTGGGTGTCCGGCGGCAATTCTGGCAAAAGTATCTAGGCCAAATCCCAACAGCGGTAAAACGAGGGGATGGCTTCGGCTCTGTACAACAACACTATCGACCGGGGCTGGTTTCAAATATGGCCAGTGTCGAAAAGGTTGCTAAGCGCCAGGGCCTTAGCGTGCAGACCGTCTTTTTAGCAGTCTATGCTCGAGTGCATTTGCAGGAATTCCGTGCAGCTGAAACAGATGACGCAGGGTCTCACAGGCGGTTAACTGTTGGATTGTACCTTGCCAATCGATCTCATTCGATCGAGGGTCTAGCCGAATCTGTGATTCCCACCGTTAACATTGTTCCATTACGGCTGGATGACAAACTCAGCGATTCCAACGACACCCTCCTCGATGCCGCCCACAGGATTCAAACTGAAATTAACGAGATCAGCCGACCAGAATACTCGGGTGTATCTCTCGTGGAAATTGCCGAATGGACGGGCGTCCGGATCGACACTTGCATCAATTTCCTGCGACTTCCTGAGCCAGAATTGAAAGCACCCAGCAACGGAGACGCAGAGCTTTCTCTTACGGCAGTCCAACGCGAGGAGTTTGAAGATCTTAGCGCCCCAGTTTTGGAGGCCCCAATCGAGATTAATGGCAATGGTTTGACGCCACCGGGTGCAGCCGAGATGAGCCCGGGCCTCAAGCATCCGAGCGCCTCAACGGCTCAACCCATTTTTCAGGTAAGTTGACGAATGCACACTTCTGCATCTAACAGTGAGCCTTATTGCTTACATTTTGACAGCCTACGATTGACGTAGAAGCCGCCATTCGCAATGGTCGATTAGATTTTGGGCTCTTCGCACCAGAATCTCGTCTTGACGGAGATACAGCGGAGACTGTGATCGGCGCCATGCAACGGGAGATGTCTGCATTAGTGACAGGCTTCGAATCAATGTAGAATGTCTAGCGATGCTAGGGATGGAGGGAAGAGTATCCCGGGGTGATGTTACGGAGTATAATATGATTTTTATGTGATTTTGTTTCTATCTCATCCTGCATATGAGGCGTTGGATGTGTTAATTTTTCCCATCGAATTTTGTATCTGATTTGACGAGTGGCCTAGGGATCTTTTGAAAACTTATAAGGTAGAGATATAACAGGCATGTATAGAAGAGACACTGGTACAACATAGACCAGGTTTTCTTTTCCCCCCTTTGCCATAGAGGCTCTCCCATTCCTCCCATTCCTCCGAAGATAGGATGAATCAGATGTAGACTTGGGCTGTGCAAGTGTCACTTTAAAGCAAGGGGCATTTCGCGTGGCCTATTTCTTTTTTTTCCCCCTATTTTTGGATTATACATTAAAAAATATAAAAGAAAAGAAAAAGGAAGAAATTTATATACAATATAGTTACCCCTCCCTTTATTGGGGCCGTGCGAATGTATATTTGATATATATAAGAACTAATATGATATATAGCTTGAACCTATATAAACAGAAGTACAAAAATAATATGGGGGGATTTATTGTTTGCTTACCTAATATTTGTTGTCACACGCGTCGGACTAATCCATATCGGGTCGAATCAACAACGCGACTGCGCGTTAATCGGTTTGGACTTTCTATAACCTCACCTGAACACCCCAATGAACATTTGAACCGGAACTCTTTGACATTCTTAACATCCTCCCCCCCCCCCCGGTCCAAGTGGTCCCAAATCACTCTTTCGATCCTTGGACACGGGCTCACATACCGATACCCAACCCCTCCTCGATTCGCCCTCGTGGGCTGACCTCACATATTGTAGGGGACTCACCCCCTTGCAAACCTGTTTGTTGGAAAGATTCCGACCCTTTACACTGTTCAAAGTGAAACATTCCACTATCCTATCCATCTAAACGCAAACAAAAAAAAAACCGTGTGTATAGGACACATGGGAAAAGTTGACCTTGGAATCCCCGCGATGGAAGTGGTGTGACTCAACTTGCCACTGCCTTTGGAACATTCCATTCCCCGTGCCTTCCTGGGGCCCTTGATATCCTTGGCCTCTTTTTCCTCTTTCGGACGCGTTGTTGATTTGAAACGCGTCGACCTTGGGAACTCTCGAAATCTCAAAATCCCCTCTTAGGTCTAAGATATCAGCGCATTTAGTGACGCGCTCTTTTCATTCTGGATCACACCTTGACACATTCCCCCCCGATCATGGTTGCAACCTTTTCGCCGCACCGGGACTCCGGTGGCACACTTCATCTGTCGCACTCGGGAATCCATCACGTTGACGCCAGCTCTGCTATCCGCCAACTGAGGCGCTCACTTTCGCGCTCCCCCTCGAAGAGTTCCAACTTCTTCCTCAACCCGCGTACTCATTCTCCTTCCAAATCCACCTACATCTCTTCTCCTTTGTCGCCTTCGCGACGCGCCTCGCAGAACAATTTTGTTCTCTTCCCATCTCATCAGTCGCATCAGTCTCCTCTCGCTGTCCCTTACCCTCCCAGCGCCAAAATTAGTAGGCCGGTCATGCGTCGACGCACCTCACCCCGCAGTCCGGCCAAACGCGTGTTAAGTGTTTCAACTGACAGCGGTAACGCGACTCCAACCCAACCCATCTCTGTACCCTGTGGTGAAGAAAATGATTTGACTCTTGACGACCTCGCGCCAGGTCAAAGTACGACCCCCGACAGTCCTTGTTTTTTGAACACTCCTTCTGCCCCTCTGAGTGAATCGACTTTTGCGCGATCAACACTATCGCGTGTGGAAAAACGACGTAGTGGGACCTTTGGTAGCTTTGCGACTGGCAGTCCCTTGAAGCGCAGCGACGGGATTATGAACTTGGACCAAGCATCGCGAGGCAGCCCTTCTGCAAAGCGACGCAGCGTGCACACCCCCAATTTCGCAGCCGAATTCAGCATTTTCGACAACGAAGTCGAGAACACGACTCCAGAGGGGTCCCCGACGCGTAACGAAATCCCCTCTTTCCCCACGCCTGTCCAACCCCATAGTCCATTTGCGACAATTCCTAAGCGCTCATCGTCTCTACGACGCTCGACCCTACAGCAGCGCGGCGATCGACCTCTCTTTGGGCGACCCAGAGCTATGGATGATTCACCCGAGGCATCACCACCTGATACACCATTGTCTGTGAGGCCGCGAATGTCCTTTGATAGCAGCCTATTCCAGCCAGGCAGCGAAAACATTTTCTCTCCTAGGCCGCCCGCCAGCCCTCTTTTCTCCAACTCCCCCGCCAACCCTCCCGTCAACCCTCTCGTCAACACTCAACCCCCTCGACCCGCTGCCCATCCTCTCTCTCGTACTATCACCCAATCATCTTCTGGATCTAGTCTTGAGGACTCGCCCACCCATGAGCCAGTTCACAAGTCCGAGGGTCGACGAACAATGTTCAACTTCTCCAAATCTCTCCCCGCCGGGGCTACTCGCCCTGCCCCCGTGCGCCAGATCGCACGAGATGATACAACGGAAACGTTTGCTACTCCAGATAACTTCAGGCTAGTGAAGCCTTTGCCTGCGGCATTCATGTCCACTGGACTGATCTCCAAGAAAAACCGCAACGCGGAGGAGAATCCTGGATTTAACAAGAGCATGCCCGATACACCGTGCAAGCGACCTGTCAATCTTTTCACCGCAGGGCCAAATCCCACGGACCGACTGTTTGACAAGTCACGTCTGGTTCATCAATCGGATACTGCTTCCGCATCTCCATTCAACCTACCTACTACCTCACGTCCCAAGCCCAGTCCCTTCGCTCGGGGCATGGGAATATTCGGTAGCAGCTTTAATCGTCCCGAGGCCTCGCGACGTGGAAGTTTCGCTAGCATTGATGGTGATGAATTGATTCTCGCCCAATCGCCCTCTTCCCGACATGACAGCCAGCCCCTCAATGATGATTTCCCTCCCACGCCGACCAAGCAGCCCTTCCTCCCCTCTCGCACCTACCCTCCCACGACTTCCCAAATCCCGTCTCTAGAACGACTATCCGACACCGCGAGTCCGCTGCACGAGAAGCTTCTGCAGGCATCACCACACACTCCCCGCGACCAGTACTTCCCTCCCGACCCAAGTGGCTTATCGATCTCCGTCCCAAGTGATCATCAGTATGTGCAAGAGCATGATCTTCCAGCCACTCCAACTGGGCCGCGAGACTCTTGGTCATCATTCAGACGGCCCAGTCTCCAAATTAGCGGCTACCATGTTCCAGATGTCGACCCCACTTTGACATCCCGCTTTGACAACGTTGAGCTTATTGGAACTGGCGAGTTCTCTCAGGTCTTCCGTGTCGCGCAGCCTCATGACGCATCCTTCCCATCCGTGTTCTCTCTTCCATCAAGCGAACCAAGGTCGCCGACTTCCCTCCCCCATCAGGTGTGGGCTGTCAAGAAGAGCAAGCAGCCCTATCTGGGGTTGAAGGATCGCGAGCGTCGGATTCGCGAAGTCGAAGTTCTCAAGACTTTGACCAACTGTGACCATGTTATTTCCTTTATGGACAGCTGGGAAAACAATGGCCATCTGTACATCCAAACGGAGTTCTGTGAAGAAGGTAGCCTGGATGGCTTCTTGGCCCAAGCCGGGCTTAAGGCCCGACTTGATGACTTCCGCATCTGGAAGATTTTGCTCGAGATGTCGCTGGGACTGAAGCAGATCCATGACGAGGGATTCATTCATCTTGACTTGAAGCCTGCTAACATCCTGGTCACCTTTGAGGGTACTTTGAAGATTGGTGACTTTGGCATGGCGGCACGCTGGCCTGCAGAGGATGGTATTGAGGGCGAAGGTGACCGCGAATACATTGGACCGGAGATTCTGATGGGCCGATTCGACAAGCCCGCCGATATTTTCTCCCTTGGTCTCATCATTTTTGAGATCGCTGGCAATGTGGAACTTCCTGATAATGGAGTATCCTGGCAGAAGCTCCGCAACGGCGATATGAGCGATGTGCCCAGCCTTACCTGGAGCTCGGAGACAAGCATCTTCCGCGATGCAACTGGAAACCCTATCTCGGAAGGGTCATCTTTCGAGGACCTTTGTACATCCGATTTGGGAGACAACGAATTCGGCGACGACTTCCTGACAAGTCGTCAACTGAGCAACCCTAAACCACAGCGACTCGCACGAAGTGGGGAGCTGATTGATCCACCCAGCTTCATGGTCGATGCCAACCACCCACAGGCATTGGACGGCATTGTTCGATGGATGATCTCCCCTGAACCTCAGAACCGTCCCACGGCTGATCAGATCCTGGAAACTTATGGAGTGCAATTTATTAACCAACGACGCCGCGCTGGCGCCACCGTCTTTGAGGGTAACTGGGGCCCCGCTGACGAGATCTTGGCCGAAGATGCCGAAATGATCGATGTGTAATTTAATATCCCTTTTACTATTGTGCATACGGAGGGTGTTTCATGCTTTGTGTTTTCCCTTTTTTTTTTTCTTTTGTCACCCGGCGTTCAACCTCGGAGCATTTGTCTCTTTTTTTCCTCCCATCTTTGATGCCATGTTTTCACGTCACGACTTTGTTCCCGCCATCCCATGCTTCGACGGTCGAAGCTGGGGTTTTTCTAATGTGGGCTGGGCTTTGGGGCGTTTTCGATTCATCCGGTTTGGATCTGGGCGTTACCTTGAGCAGTTCACGGATATTCATGACTGGAGTTTGTGAAGGGTTCTTAGCCCTGTTTCGCGGATCTTTTTTTCCCCCTTTCCTTTGTACGATTCAATACCTAGCGTTACGAATTGCCAGAAATGTACCAACCTCACAGGGTGCTTGCTTCTGGAAATGGTCAATGCCATTCTCGGATTCTGCCGTATTCGTTCAAACATGTCTTATCGTCTTGTCCTTGGAATTACTCCAAGGCGATTATTCTTTCCAGGGCTGATATCTGGTCGGACGGTATGCCGGGTTGGCTTGGAGACATCACTGCTATCTTTGCCTTTTTTTTTCTTCTGCGTTTTCTGATGATGAATGTGTGCCCTCTGGGCAGTGATGACCCCCTATCCATTTTCTTTGAGCGTGATCTTCTCTGCTAGTTCGGTGTCTTTGGTTGAATACCTGGGTTCCATGTCTGTATAGCAATTGTGGAATTACGAATTGAAATGATATCTGAACATTTTCCTCCATTAGGTTTTATTCAAAGTGTATAAGTTAACATATGGTTATTGCTATAGCTAGTTTGGATATTTTCCGGTTTTTATATATGTCTAATATATTTTGTTCACATATTCTAAGGCTAATGCAATCCGTAGAACCAGATGATTTTATCACCCAGAATGGGGGTTTACCTTTCATATTACAAGAAATCATAGAGAACGTCCAAACTAATATCACCCATTTGATGCGATTGCCGACTAGCAAGCCCTCACAATGGTCATCCCTTTCAAGCTTCCACTATAACACTTTTCTATTCTAACATATTTAAATCCTTTAGATCATACATAGCCTTGGCAATTATTACACCTTGTCTGCACATTCCATATTTTTTTCTGTTTTTTTCCCATCTACCTAGGTGGAAAAAAACCCCCCTTCAAAAGACATTGAAAAACAATATCTAGCAAAAAAAATTAAAAGACACAAAGCATGAAATATTATATTCTGTAGTTCTTCTAATAGAGAGAGTTGATACTGTTGTCTACTTTGTGGTCAAATATATATTGCCACGGGATTTCTTGGCGCAAACTTCTCCAACTTCCAACCTTTAAGCCTTTTGGTCATATATGCTTGCAAGTGTCCCCTTGAGCTTGATTTATTACTTTACACTTTGTGCAACATGCGAATCTAAGACAATAACACCTTACCTCTCCACACGAAGCTCCCCCTTCTAATCTCGTGTCCGTACCACCATGGATATTAAGAATTTCGTGTCGGATAATCTCATCCGCCTGACGGGCGCGTCAGAACCTACCATCATCGATTTCGTGCTCGCGACCGCCAGCTCAGCCAAGTCGACCTCCTCCCTCCAAGACACCCTTGTGTCATTCCTGGACGGCGTAGATGCTAGCTCAACCGAAATTGGTGCATTTGCTCGCGAGCTCCATGCTCGCATGGGCAAGGGCGCACAGCCCAGCGCATCTACCTCCAAACACGCGACGAGCATGGAATCTACGAAAAAGAAATACCGTCTGGTAGACATGGGCGAAGACCAGCCAGAACCCGCCCCATCACTAAGGCCCACCAACGTCGAGGCAGACCGAGAGCGACGGAGGAGACGGGACAGAGATAGCGACAAGGACAGGAGCAGCAGCAAGCGAGACTCCGAGCCTCGGAGTCGCGGGGAAAAGGACGACAGCAGAAAGCGAGATCGAAGCCGCGATGCAGAGAGCCGCGACCGGCCACGGACGAGGAAGCTCCGCAAGAAGGGCTCACAGGACTTCGACGATCGATGGGGCGACGAAGAGATCCCCGAAGATGAGACGTACCCGGAGGAGTTCGAAGAATCCCCCTCAAAGCGCACAAGGCTCGATGATGGTTCCGCGTCACCCGATCCTGCGTCGCCGGCCGACGATATTGATATCGACCCTAAAACCAAGCAAGAGATCGATCGCCAACGAGATCTTCGCGAACGAGACGAGTTTGCCAAACGACTGGCCAATAAGGAAAGTACCAAGTCGAAGAAGGTTGTTGAGGATCGGACACGCGACGGCGAGGCTGCACGGCGACGTGCGCTGGGTGACGATGCCAGCGCGCGGGCTTCGATGATGCCCGATCTGCGAGAAAGGTCTCGACAAGAATACTTGAAGAAGCGCGAGACTGAACGGTTAGCACTGCTGCGACGACAGGTTGTAGAGGAGGCCACGGAGTTGCGTGAGAATCCGAATCTGTCTCGCAAGGAGAAGGAGGAGTTCGCGCGCAACCGAGAGGTTCTTCGTCTCGCCGAGGAACGGCTTCGGATCGATGACCACCGTGATGGTTATCAGATGCCATCTGATTATATTACGGAGAAGGGGAAGATTGACCGAAAGAAGAAGGAAGAAGCCCTGTATAAGCGATACGTCGAGCGCGATGAGCTGGGCCAGGAGCGATTCGTTACAGAGCACGAGGAATGGGAGCTGGAGCAGGCGGCCAAGGCCAAGGCACAGATTAAAAAGGCCGAGTTCGTGGATGAGGGAGATTACGAGTATGTCTTCGATGATTCGCAGCAGATCAACTTTGTTATGGACGCCAAACTCGAGGGCACGCAAAAGCCAATGACGAAAGAACAGCTGCGGTTCAAGGAGCAGGTCGATGCAGCGGAGAAGAAAGCTCTCTCAATGGATGAAACCCGCAAGAGTTTGCCCATCTATCAATTTCGTGATCAGATCATCCAGGCTGTGGCAGAACATCAAGTTTTGATTATCGTTGGTGAGACTGGTTCTGGAAAAACGACACAGATCCCGCAGTACCTCCACGAGGCCGGATATACTAAGGATGGCCTCAAGATTGGTTGCACGCAACCCCGACGAGTGGCTGCCATGAGTGTCGCTGCTCGTGTGGCGGACGAAATGGGCACGAAGATAGGAAATGAAGTTGGTTATGCCATCCGATTTGAGGACAACACCAGCGACAAGACCATTCTCAAGTATATGACCGATGGAATGTTGCTGCGAGAGCTGTTGACAGAGCCGGACCTGAGCCAGTACGCGGCCTTGATGATTGACGAGGCGCACGAACGGACCGTGCCGACAGATATTGCCTGTGGTCTGCTCAAGGATATTGCCAAGGCACGACCTGACCTGAAGCTGCTCATTTCCTCGGCGACGATGGACGCGCAGAAGTTCCAGAAGTATTTCGACGATGCGCCCATTTTCAATATTCCTGGTCGCCGATACCCCGTCGACGTGCACTACACTTCGCAGCCTGAAGCCAACTACCTCGCTGCAGCCATTACAACGGTCTTCCAGATCCACGTTACTCAAGGCCCCGGAGATATTCTGGTCTTCTTGACTGGACAAGAAGAAATCGAGGCCGCCGAGCAAAGTTTACAGGAAACGGCTCGCAAACTTGGGAGTAAGATTCCGGAGATGATTATTGCTCCTATCTACGCCAACCTCCCGTCCGAGCTGCAGACTAAGATTTTCGAGCCTACTCCCCCTAATGCGCGAAAAGTGGTGCTTGCCACCAATATTGCCGAGACTAGTTTGACCATCGATGGTATTGTCTACGTGATCGACCCCGGATTCGTCAAGGAGAATGTGTTCAACCCACGCAGCGGGATGGAGAGCTTGGTCGTGACACCGTGTTCGCGTGCCTCTGCCAACCAGCGAGCCGGACGTGCCGGGCGTGTTGGTCCGGGCAAGTGTTTCCGCCTGTATACCAAGTGGGCGTACTATAATGAGCTGGAAGAGAACACCACCCCGGAGATTCAACGCACCAACTTGAACGGAGTGATTCTGATGCTCAAGTCACTGGGCATCGACCAACTTCTCGACTTCGACTTCATGGACCCACCGCCAGCGGAGACCATTATCCGCGCTCTGGAGCAGCTATATGCGCTCGGGGCGCTCAACGACCGAGGCGAGCTGACCAAGGTTGGCCGACAGATGGCCGAGTTCCCAACGGACCCGATGCTCGCCAAGGCGATCCTTGCCGCTGATAAATACGGATGCGTTGAAGAAGTGCTCTCGATCGTGTCGATGCTCGGCGAAGGCAGCGCACTCTTCTTCCGACCAAAGGACAAGAAGATCCACGCGGACAGTGCGCGCAACCGGTTCACCATCAAGGACGGTGGTGACCACCTGACGCTACTAAATGTCTGGAACCAATGGGTTGACTCGGACTTCAGCGTAATTTGGGCGAAGGAGAACTTCCTGCAGCAGCGCAGTCTGACACGGGCGCGCGATGTGCGTGACCAGCTCGCCAAACTCTGCGACCGCGTCGAGGTTGCCGTCAGTACCTGTGGGTCTACGAATATTCAGCCAATCCAGAAGGCCATCACGGCTGGGTTCTTCCCCAACGCAGCGCGGCTCCAGCGTGGCGGTGACAGTTACCGTACTATCAAGAATGGACAGTCGGTGTACTTGCATCCTTCTAGTACGCTTATGGAGGTTAACCCTCGCTGGGTCATCTACTTTGAGTTGGTACTTACCAGCAAGGAGTACATGCGTAGTAATATGCCACTGCAGCCGGAGTGGCTGGTTGAGGTTGCGCCGCATTACTATAAGAAGAAGGACTTGGAGAGTCTGGGGTTGGATCGCAAGGTACCGAAGGGGCAGGGTGCGGCTGGGGAGAAGAGCCGAGAGTAAGAGATATGAAAAGATATGAAAAGATATGAAATAGCTTAGTCAGTTAAAATACCTCAGGCATCAATTTCCAAACCAATCACCGCCCGGCCAATTCAAACCGCGGCAAATCTGCCGAACCTCGGTTCTCTCCGCTTTCCCCCAGACTTGGGAATTTTATACGTCACCCCCCCAAGTTTACTTATTTCTCCTTTCTATTGTTTCCATCCATTCTCATTTACAAAAATGTCTCAAAAATTCACCCCCGCTGAAGTGGCCGTCCACAAAACTGCTGATGAGGGCCTCTACATCATCATCGACAACGATGTCTTCGATGTAACCAAGTTTGCCGACGAACACCCCGGCGGTGCAAAGATCCTCAAGCGTGTAGCGGGCAAGGATGCCTCGAAGCAGTTCTGGAAGGTATGTGTTTCCTTCTTTTTCTGCAAAAGATCTTATTGTTGTTATCTCGGCAATCGGCCGAGACTCGATTGCCGAGTCGGCCATTGAAAAGCAACTAACACCGTTTAGTATCACAACGAATCCGTGCTGAAGAAGTACTCGCCCAAACTAAAGATCGGCGAAGTCAAGGATGCCGCGAAGCTGTGAATCATCTATTGGAAAATGAAGGAAATGATAGATTGGAGTGTTGCGGTTTTGGGAGGATCAGCCCACTGCAGGAAACCCCTGGTCGACGGCACATCACAGAGATATCACCATGTTGTATTTACTCCGCTAGCGAACGTTATACCCGCGATTCGTGTTTGGTTTTTTTGCTTTGTGAACACCATCTTACTACCTGGGCATGAATAGAACAGAGAATAGAATAGGTTGGAGGTTGATACTATAGAAAGCTTCATTCTTGCTCCCGACAAAACACTTATACATTATGTTCAAACATATAAACACGAAGATTCAATACATATATCCAGTATCCGCTGGGTTGATAGTTGGAATGTCAAAAAAAAAAAAAAAAAAAAGAAAGAAACGCCCTTCTCCCTCCCGCTGCACGAGAAATGGTATCCAAATCAAACTGGTATCAACTCGAAAGCGATAAATGGCAAATGACAGGTAGATGTGTGAGGTGAGTAAAGCACAGAATAAACATGAATGGGTGACAGTGACACAAAATAGAAGATGAATATGCCCAGTGAAGGTGCACGTAAACAAGTCCTGGAGAGACGTGGCGATGAACCTGCGCCTAAAAGATATGTTGTTCAAAAAGAAAAAAGAAAGAAAGAATAGGTATATGTGAAGTAATAAGGAAGAAAGAAATAGAGACGAAAGATAGAGAGAGAGAGAGGGTAAGAGAAACTCATTCCCTCTAGAATTAGAACCCACGCCATGGATCTTCAGGACGATATGAGAACTCGCTGCCCTGAACCGAAGGCGTGTCAAACTCATACCGCCTCTCACTCCATTGACTGGATGTTTTGCGGGTATGGAGCTGGCGCGGAGGCGCACGGGGACGATTAATTTGTTCTGCGTGGTGATCGATGAAAGCCTCCATACGCACAGTGCCTATATCGAACATGTTGCTGCCCGCCACACTGGGAGCACGGCCACTCGCCTCAGACGTGCGTCGACTGATACTGCTACGGCGGCTTCCAATGCCCGGGGGCGGGGCTGGGGGCTGCATGGCGGGGAAGTGAAGCTCCGGGGAGCCGACCGTGGTGCCGCTGTGTGAAGAGGGCATAGTGCCGGCGCTGGAGAAGCTGCGGAGAGCGTGGAGGGCTGGGGGGCGGGGTGCAGTGTTGCTGCGCTTGCGGTTGTGGGTTGAGAAACGGGGCACATGCGGTGCGTCGGCTGCTAGGTCGATGCTGCCGCTTGGGATTTCTGGAACTGGGGCTGGAGCACCAGCGCTGTTGAAGGAGCGCTTGCCCTTTGGCATTGGGCGGGGACGGCCTTTTGCGACGCGGATGGAGTCGCGGATTGGGTTTCGACGGTGGAAGGCATGGGGTAGGGTTGGGGATTCTTCTTGGGGGACTGGAGGTAGGGCTGCAAGTTCTTGGAGACCCATTGAAGAATGGCTGAGGAAGGATAGGGCCGTTAGCCAGACGTAGTGGCGTTCGACGGTTAGCGCTGTGAATTTCAGAGCGCGCTGTGGTGTCAACACCAGGATGGAACGGTTGAATGGGGTCGAAGGGCCGGCGCCTTTGGGTAGGGGGTTGTCGTCTTTGACGTCCAGGACGGATTGGATGGTGACTATAACCAGGAGAATCTATACGTTAGCTGTCACTCGAACCAAGTCAAATGAGTTCCTTGAAGACTTACACTTCCGACCACTCTTGCCGAGCAATGCAGGTCCACTGGTAGGCTGTTTACTACTCCACATAATGGAACCTTCGTAAGGGGCGAGCCAAACCCATCGCTTATGTCGCACACCACTGTTTGTGATATTTGCCGACACATCGTCGGGGTTCTTGCCCTCCCAAATCTCCTTGGATTCGCCCATCCCGAATGATTTACGTCGACGGACGTACTTAAACATCCACTCGCCAACCATGGTTTGAGCAATGGCATCCACGACACTAGTCGGCTGCACGCCGCCAGTAGAATCCTTCCTTTCACGCTGCTCCCGGTTCCAGGTTTGAGACGGAGTCGCACGATGCGAGGCGCGTTTCGGTGGCCCGTACTGCTCACGAGGTGCTGTGATCTCATCACACGGCATCGGCGGTAGTCGGTATGGTCGGTATGTGGGGCTTTCTGGGGAAAAGGTCGAGATGGATCGTGACGGGGAAGAACGAGTTTCTGGCCCCTCGGTAAGTTCCGACTGTGATGTTGCTGCAGCAGATCGCACTCGGCGGAGGGTTGGGCGGCGGACGACGGGTTGCCGACCGCGGTCCGAGAACTGTCTGCCGGCTGAGCGAGTAGGACTTGGGGGTCCGTCGCTGCCGTTGAACGGGAGTTTGCGTGAGCTTAGACGCATGGGTACGGGGAACGGCGGTGCAATGCTTGAGCCTGCACTGCCGCTCTCGATGCTTGGTTCGCTGGGACTGCGGGCACGGGGCTTCTGGTGTGCAGCAGCTCCACTGGAGATCAATGCAATTTTGCGCATGCCGGGTTGGCGGATACTCGAGGAGGCCGTGCCAGACCGTTGAGAGGCCCGGGAACGGCCAATATCGGGTGGCCTTGACTCGGGGGAGGACAGCTGCTCGGCAACTTCGGGAAGAGCCACGTCGTCCAAACTGGGTCTTGATTTCGAAGTGATGAGCTTGCCACGGCTGACAGTGTATGCAGCAAATGGGCGGTTGAGGAGCTCATCGTCGGTGAAGACATCACGTTCGCCATGGGGGCCTTCATCGTCGCTGTTGTGTTCAAAGCCGGCGAAGAGACTGCTAGACCGTAGAGGTCGTCGAATATTGGACAAGGCATCATCTGAGAGTGGACCATTGTCGTTGTTACCGGGGTAGGCTTGCACATGATCTGGGACGGGTGCTCTAGGAGGCTTCACGGGACGATCTATTGGGTGATCGGTTATCAGACGCCTCTGGCGCTTTTCGGACCGTGGCGGAAGCGGGGGCACAGTGTAAGACTCGAGGCTAGGTCCCTGAGGTTCAGGGCGAGGTAGTGCATCTTGAATAGCAGAAGGAAGAAGACTGGCTGGAAGTTTGACAGGGCGTTGATCGATACGGATCTCCTCGGTTTGGATGGCGACGGATCGGCAATCAACAATTGCCCGGAAGTTGGCCTGGCAAGCGATATTCTTGGTTTGTGGTGGAAGGACGACACTGTTCCGAGGTGAGGGTGGCTCGGAGCCTGGCGGATGGATGGCGATCATCGGAATGTCCATCTTGGATGAGACATTATTCGATAACAAACTGATACGATTCTCGCTCCGGACATCTGTTTCTGGAAGGACATCGGTCTGGGTGGATGTCGATGTCATTTGAACCTGCTCTAGGGTGGATTGAACCGGCTGAGGCGGCTCAGTCACATTGAGCGCCCATGAAGGAGTTGGGAGTTCCTCCAGTGTTTGGCAAGAAGTAGAAACCATCAGAGGTGCAGCGGGGATCGTGACGCTGTCCTTCGTTTCAGGTATGTTTGCGTTGTCGTCTTCATTCTCGGGCTCTGAAGCCATTTTCCTGGACTCGGGACCAATGTCTACCACCTTCGCTTCTGTCGCAGGCGACGGAGGAGGTGAGTACTGGATGCCAATATCGCGGCATTCAACCGCCGAGTCAAGTTTCACTGAGCTAGCAAACCCGAGATCCCGGGCACGGAACTCCATGGCAGTGGGTGAGTGTGAGTCTGAGCTCTGAAGGGACAGACCCAGGATCTTCCTGGCCTTGGAAGAAATACTATGTGACCCCTGTGAGTGGACCGACATTGGTCGTTCTTCGGGGAGCGCCTCCGGAGAGACGGGGAGTTCATCATCGGATGGATCAAACTCGTCTTCTTCATCAAAGTCGAGTTCCTCCGCCAAGTTCAGGCCTGAACCATTCTTGACACCAGGCGCAACGCTCATAACCGAGTACCGCATGCTATGGAATATGACCGCCTCTTCACCTTCTTCCGAGCTCACGCTGGTTACGCTCGTGCGTCGGCGGCCTAGGCTACTAGATGCCACGCTGGCTGAGTCGCTCTCTTTATTCTTGTCATGAACGAGGCCACCATTCTCACTCGGCTGTGACGAGTGGATAGTCGCCACTTCCTGGGCGGCTGCGACCTCGTTTAGAACGGTCTTCAAGCGACCTTCCACTACGTGAACCTTGCGTTCCAGGGCTCGGCGCTCATCCGCCCAGGACTCTTGGTCGCGACTCCAGAGTAATTGGGTTCGTTCGAGGTCCTCTTCCCGACTCCGAGCTTTTTTCTGTGCCTGCTCGAGCTTTTTACGAACATCGCCGATATTCTCGACCGCTTCATCGCGCTCCCGAGCGAGCTCGGTCATTGCAGATGACGTTCCACCTTCCAGTAGTTGGATTTGGTGTTTCAACGAGCGCCCTTCCCAGGTCGTCTGGGAGAGATTCGCGGTCAATGTTTCATTTTCCGTCCTTGATTGGTCCAAGCTGTCTTCCAATACATCGATTGACTTGGTTTTGTTCTCTATCTCCCGCCGCAGGGAGAGAATCTCCGACACGAGAGATGCATGAAGAGTAGGCGTGATTCTGCGCGGGTCGAATGGTGATAAGGTATCCTCGATGATATCATCTTCGTCTGTTTGTCCATCGGGGGAAAACGCGGGCGTTGGGAGGCTAGGTGGAGGGGAAGATGGAGGGGAAGAGTCTCGCCGACGCAAAGACGGTCTCGATCTTGATCTTCCATTGGACGGAGCTCGAGGTCTGGATCTGAAAGATGGTGCCGGGGACGGGTGGGCCATGGAGGCTGGATACTGTAAATCGGCCATCTCTCTTTGCGCATGTGCCCGATGAAAAAGCTCAAACCATCAAACCATCACCGGGGCTCTCTGCTCGTTGGGCTAGCCAGAGCACGTCACGCACTGGATCCCATCAAAAGACTACCGTAGTTCCACCATCCGACTATTAACTGTTTGAAGAGCTGATTTCCGGAGACAAGATTTCACCTGCAAACGACTGGTCGAACGCAGGATGGAGGGGGATATTCAAAGACCTGGAACTTGGTAACGGAGAGGTCAGCCACAGTTACAAAGATGTGTGGGCTGTACGCTTAGCGGCCGAGATTTGGACATGCAGTGGGACCCTCGACTTACGGAGTACTCCGTATAGTGACTAACAGATCTCGATTTAGCTTAAGAGACAAGAGCCCGGGAGGTATGGCCGATCCCGGGAGGGAAAATCGATCAGTCCGAAGGATGCGAGGGCTGATCACGATTAGAGAATGAGATCCAGTTTACGCAATTGATCTGAGAGCTTAGACATGGAAAAGACTTTAGGGGGAACTCAGAGATCAGCCTTGCGGCATATCGGAACTGGACGCGAGGAGAATTGGCGCAAAAAAAAAAAAGGAAAAAAGTCCCAGGGGCGTTCGTTAGGGGGGGCAGACATGGGGAAAGAAGAGAATCCACCCGATTAGCCAGGATTAAGACTCCACTGCTGCTAAGACATAGCTATAAAACGTCGAGATATACTCCGTAGTACTCCCGCGTACTTCGTATTGTATATCTCAAAGACCCCGGAGAATTTGATTATTCCGGAACAAAGAAACAAAGAAAGGTAAAAAAAAAAAAAAAAAAGAATCGTATTAAAATGGAGAGAGTCGGAAAGCCGAAAGCTGAAAGCCGAAAGCTGAAAAAGGAAAAATGAGTTCAATATCTCATATATTAATTGCCTGGGGTAGTTCGTGACACTTTGAAGCTCAAGGGAAGATCACCCCTATTCTTTTGATAAGTGCAAGGCAAATAAAAAAGGAGCCTTTGCAACCAATAGTGTCGATTCCGAAGACACTAAAATAGTGATTGTTAGCGTGTTTGAGAATATAATTAAATATGGCAAACTCGTAACTTGTTTGGGCGAGGATCGCCGTAAATAATTTCACATGAGAGGCTTGTGGTCTGGTTTCAGAATCTGCAGGGTGCATATATATATATATATATATATATATGTTGTATATTTGACGCCTCTGCCAGGGAGACAAATAGGTCAAATCATCGGATATTGCGGATCAGGGGTAAAAATGGGTAAAATCAGACCCATTCAAGGTCCCCACCGAGAGAGCTTCGAATCCACATCGGCCGATATGAACATCTGTGTAAAATCCGGTATGGGAGTACCTGTACGGAGTAGAAGGCATATGGTGGGATTGAAGTTCTATGTCGATGCAACTGCCGGTAGCAGTTGGAGGCGCATAATCAATTGGCAATAAATGCTTTATTCTCGTATCCGATGGAGTCCATATCTAGACTCTGCATATCCCCCTTGCCATGGGAAAATCGGAGCAACTGGGAGGAATCTCGGCGAACCATTGCCAGCCATTTGCCCCACCTCAGGGGACACGCGGTAGTACTTTTGACTTGGCCGTTGACAGGTCGACAATTCATATTTTCTTTGTTTCCGCTAGTGTCAGCTTGGAGTGACGGGGCTGTGAAGTTGTCCAAAGTCATAATTGTTTTGACATTTGGAGTTGGCGGAAAAGAACTGGCAGAATGTTGAATTCCTCCCTTACCCGTAGGCATCACTATCTGTCATGCGAGTTTCCAAAAAAAAAAAAAAAAAAACATTCCCTTTCCCTTTTTCAAGTGATCTAAGGAGATCTGGAATTGTTGACGTATTTCACATGCGCACATACGCACATGTTGGACTGCGTGAAGTACTTTGACCGGGAGGCCTCGGAAAATTGACTAAGCATATTTGCGGGGTTTGATATATGAAGTCGATTTCATTCTGACCTATCTAGCTGGGATCTCAACTTTGTGAATATCTCGGAGACATAATCTCGAAAGTGCGGGGAAATAGATCATAACTTCTAAAGCACAATGTCGACAGACCACCCACCCCAGATGTTATTTTTTGACGTATTCGGTACAGTAGTGTCATGGCGTATATGCGTTACTGAAGAGCTGAGCGCAGCCGCCATGCATACTGTGAACCATCGCAAGGACCTCCCAGCCAACCTCCAGGACCGCGCTGCAGCCATGACCTGGGACAACTGGTTAGCATTGGTTGCAGAATGGCGGGAGTCCTACAACAAATTTACCAGTACATTTGATCCATCCAAAGAGTTTGTGTCAGTCGATCAGCACCACTACAGTGCCCTTCAGGACCTCTTGCGGCAGCGTGGTCTGGACGGCCTGTTTACTGACGAGAAGTTGTGGGAACTCTCTTTCGCTTGGCACCGGCTCAACCCGTGGCCGGATAGTGTCCAGGGTGTTGAGTTGTTGAACCGTCGGTTCGCCACTTCTACCCTGTCGAATGGGAATGTCTCTTTACTGCAGGATCTCCAGCGACATGGATCACTGCCTTTCACGCATCTTGTTAGCGGGGAGAATTTCAAGGCTTACAAGCCTTCTCCGGTGGTTTATAACGGTGCTGCCAAGATGTTTGGACTGGAACCAGGCCAGTGCGGACTAGTTGCGGCGCACCTGGAAGATTTGAAGGCTGCCAAGAGCTGTGGATTTCAGACTATCTATGTTGAGCGTGAGCAGGAGGAAGAGTGGTCAAAGGAACAGGCTGCGAAGGCCAAGACTGAGGACTGGGTGGATATGTGGGTTGGTCTTGAGCCTGATGGCTTCCGAGAGGTGGCTAGGCGATTTGGGATTGAGTAAGAACCGTCTGCCCTCTGGAGTTAATAGTCAGACCCCAGAAGGAATAGGTTGAGACTTGTTCCGGTGGACAATGTGTGTATTTGGACAATGATAACGAACAATTTGAAATATCATGGATTCATATAGAGCTTCTAACGTGTCTTTTCCTTCTCCCATGGCCCCCATTCCAAATCCCCTAACATCAAGCCCAGAGGATGTTTAATCTTCGCCACCCGGTAGCTGGAGATGGGATGGGTTCTGGATTTTCATTAGCGATGTGAAGGAATTCACGGATTGGAATTTCTTCCAATGGAATAACCCGGGTCTTTCGCCAAAATTTGTACCCAAAATATAAGACAAATATAAGAGGAATGTTAAAGTATGACGACACAAAGGTCTGAGGGTTCCAGTTACCCTCAATAAAAACGTAAAATCCGCCAGTAAGTAGAATGCTACTGAACGAAGCCAAAGCAATCCATGCTGCGTAAGGCTGAAAGGGGCTTTTCCAAGGAAGCTCAGCCCGGTTGATCTTTTGCTTCTTGCAGCCGTAGAAGAACCTCAAGTAGATCACCTCTATATTAATCCAATGCACCAATGAGGCAGCTGAGACCAGCTGCTGGAGCCAATCAAACACAAGAGAAGCTGCGGATGACAACGTCATATATCCCAAGGCAAGAAAAGATCCGACTGCGGCAACTGATATCCAGGGAACCCCGAAGCGGTTGATGCGAGTGAATAGCTTTGGGGCATGTCCCTCTTGAGCAAGACCATATAGCGTCCTGGTTCCAACGAGCATTGCTATCTTTGGGTCAGTAGAAGTACAGGTGCCGACAGGAAATCCCTACTCACCAGAGTTACCAGCGCTCCATGCACTTGTGACAACGACAGCATTAATGACCGAAGGGACCACTTTGATCCCAACATTACTGGCAGCTATCGCAAATGGAGACGCTCCAGCATCCCCGGAATTTGACATCAAGCCCTTATCGTTGGAGGGGACAATTAGGCCCATCATGAAAATGGTGATGAGATAAAATATCAGGATTCTCCAGAACACACGTTTGGCGGCCTTTGGGATGTTATGGCGAGGACTCTGCGTCTCGGCTGCTGCAACCGATATGTTTTCGACGTTGGAAAATGCATAAGCTGCACTGCTCAGAACACGCCAAAACCCGAGGAACCGTCCCCATGGGCCATCGATACCAAGAAACTGCACAAAGGGTCCAGGGTCTTGCCAAAATCGAAACCCCATGGGATAACCCCGTGGGCCTGCGCCAGATGTGATGCAGATACTCTATGTAAAAGGCAGTCAGAAAACCAACCGGAAGGTTCTTTGCGCGAGATCTGCTCACCAAGATATTCACTCCAACAATCAGAGCAATTTTTAACATTGCAAAAACAAACTCCAGCTCGCCGTAAATACTGACCAATAACATATTGCTAATAACCAGCAGCGCACCCAGGGCACTAATCCATACGGCATGATTAATATGAGACCAGAAGTCGATAATGACAGCACAAGCCACCATCTCAGCCGGCAACAGGATAGCATTGGCATAAACACTATTCCAACCTTGCGCAAACGCCAACGCAGGGTCAACAAACCATTCTGCGTGTCGTATGATACCGCCAGAAAGAGGTGCCAGAGCACTAAGCTCAGCTACGGAAAAAACCACACAGCAGATGAGCATGCCCACGATACAATAT
This sequence comes from Penicillium concentricum, assembly GCF_028827145.1. Taxonomy (NCBI): domain Eukaryota; kingdom Fungi; phylum Ascomycota; class Eurotiomycetes; order Eurotiales; family Aspergillaceae; genus Penicillium; species Penicillium concentricum. Next base: position 209,231 of record NW_026622756.1, read on the forward strand.
GCAAGCAACATGCTTAGGGGTCCCCCCCTTGCTAGGGATTTTCCGGTCGCTAGAAAGAGGCCAGTACCTATCGTTCCAGCCAGGGCTATCATTTGAATATGACGTTGGTTCAGCCCTCGTCTTGTGTGAACAAGCTCGGAAATGACTGCCTGCGTTTTGGCGTTGTCTTGGCCCGCAATGGTACGTTTGATTATAGGTCTGGCCTCATTTTCGCGCGTGGTGATCTCTTCATTTTGCTCGGGGTCGTGGGCATGACTGTTCATTGTAAATGATCAGATGGGGGTAAATAAGAGACAATTAAAGTGTTAAACTGAGATGTTTCCCCAGGTACATGTCAGATTAAGATCGTATATGTTCATCTCTAGCCCATGAAAGGACAGGATTGAAAAGAGAAGGTGTCTTATTGGTTGGGAAGTGCATAATCTCCTATCGAACTGAACCCCCCGCACCTCCATGGCTCTCTCACTTCAATTACATCTCTCTATTTAGTATTTTGGGTCAAGATAATGGATTTCTATGTCTTTCAAATAATATATTCTTGAACTCATAATATCTCCCTTTATGATACGGGGATTCGGAGAACATATATATGTTAGTATGTTTGGTGCTCTCGAGCATAAACTTCTACTAGAAGCACACCTATAAAGCTGTCACCTTTCTACTAATAAAGTAGAAGTTTGAAGAAACGACATATAAGATGCTGTATATTGATGTGTCCGGCCTTCGCATTCTCCTTATCCATCATGTGTGGATCGTGTTCAAGATCCGCAAGGCCATCACTGGATATTAGCAATAGCATCGGATGTATTATCTGCATCACACTGAATGTGTAAGGTAGCCCCGAGGAAGACAATCTAAGGCCTTGGAGGCGAGCAGTGTTGGCTCTGCTGGTAAGCAGAGCCCATGGACAATTTCTTTTTGTCGTCAGAGCAATATAAACACTTAAAGGCATTCGATGATATGGAGTATGAGGTATTGTTGATGGTCACAGGCCAGAAGATAATGTCAAGTTTCGCTCTTGCCTCGCAGTTGTCTGACCTCAGGCAGCTTGGTCCTCGAAGTTCGACTTTGTTTTCTTTTCACACCTTCAGCACATGACCATCGCATTATCATCTCTGCGTCGCTCATCAAGTCTGCACTGCGAGATCAGGCGCGTATATTATCCCATCTGCCTAGTTGATTCGATTGATACTGAGGACCTGAATGTCGCACCTCGAATATTGAAATCCTCCCCAGATCGCATCAGAGCCCAGTTGCTAACGAAATATATTGTTTCAGGCAGGATGGCCTCCAAGCCCCAGGACCAGCTCCCTGCAAATCCTTGGATTACTGACGACGGCAGCCCGCTCCGGGGATTCTACTGGATGAGAGCCGACCCCAAGGTACAACCTAACTACTGGGTGTAAGCATGTTTCCCCCAAGTCCCCCGATTCATATTTACTGACGCATAAACTCTGCAGCCAGCGCAAGAAAGTGTGTGGATGCCGACAGCACTTCTCAACCCAGTGGCCGGTGGACCATGTGGTGATTGTGAGTACTCCAAATCAAGCTACCCCAAGGTAATATTTCAAGTGACTGACTCTTATCGGTCTTCCAAAGCATATCTCTCGATAACCAGGATAAAAACCAGCGACCTTGCCCGGGACGGGTCAAAAGACATATTTCGGCAGCGCATATCGTGAGTTGACCAGCATACCTACCCTGGTAGCCTCGGAACGACGCTCATATCATTCAGAGAAAGCAAAAGGACTTTTATGTGGGACTGCAGATTTCCTGTAAGTGTACCCCAAAACCGAAAGAAATGCAGCATACTGACCTTTGCTGTTTTTATTGTCAGGGTCCTCCTGGCCCGATGCCGTTTCGTCTCACAGTCGAGATGATGCCCGTCCCTGATCCTCCGGCTGCAGTGTACACAAGAACAGTTCACCATGGCTACCTTGTGAGCCGACTCAAAGGAAAGACATGAGCAATGGAAATTTGAACGTTGAACCGAGCCCAGAGCCTAGACCTCGAAATTAGGACATAATTTTATCCAAAATGAATGAGATAGTATGACATATGCGAGCACGCATCACGAAGTGTCTCCATTGCGTTGCTAGTCAGGTTTTTCTGTTGCGCCCCCGGCAATGGAGGACCGGATAAGTGACGGTGTAAGAAACCATCTTGCCAAGTGAAGTGGAAGTATGATCACTGCGACGCCTCCAATCAGGATTTCATCGTTGGTAATGTATCCAATCTAACTGTAAAATTTTGATCGTGAAACTAGTGCCACCGCAAGTCCTATTCAAACAGCGAGCGGAATAGAAACACGCTAATAGTGTAGATTAACTTCTCGGACACCCATCCAAACCCCACCCAGCTGGGAATTTTAAAGGACCCGATAACATCCAGAGCGAAGCATATGAAGCCAAAGAAATCACACCGAGACCGGATACAGTCGGACATCTCGAACAGAGTCAAGTTGCCGACGGTGTCGCCGAAGACCACTGCATCGGCTGAGAAGGCAGCGCTGACGATACTGGCCCTCATCAGGGCAATAAGTGAAATTAGCAGATAGGGGTGCATGGCAGGACACATCCCCATGCTCACATACCAGAGAGGCCTATTGGTAGGTTTCTTGGTAAACAGAGCTGAGAGTGGGCGATGATTCCAAAGGCTTTTCTATTGTGTCGATGGAGGCATCCTCCTGGCGATCACCCGTCCAGCTTAGGCCGCTTATTTAGGTTATTTGAAGTTCGGTATGATTCCCTTCTTCCATAACTCCATCGGGCATCCCGATAATGTTAGGGAATTGATATAACCACCCCCCTCCTGCCTGAAATTCCAGTACCGCCTTCCTAATCGGGTGAGATCGATAATTCTGCCATATGTCCTGCCGCTCCATTTTTATACTGCCATATATACTGCCACCACTATAGTAATTCTGGTTTACATAGTAAAAAATGCACCATTTGAATCAGAAAAAAACGTTCAATTCATTGGTTTCTGCACTGATCTACTCTACAAATTGATTATGCTTGTTCTTAGGCACTTCTTAGGCACACCCCCGCGCGCGTTTTCGTCCACGTCCACGTCCTCCGGTCTCGGTATTATTACTCTCCTCGGTGCCCTTAGTGATAGGAGACTCGGTGATTAGCTGGCTATATTAGCTTAGTACCGTGGGTATGGACTCGGGAACGATCTCTAGCCCGGAATCCGAATTAGAAAGTAGGGATTCGAGACCTAGGGAGGCTATATTAATGATTTTAACGATGGAAATGATAGGTTTGAATGGTAAAAGTGATAGATAAATGGGTGGAAGAAGGCAGATTAATAGGTGTAAACCAGAATTAAATTGTCAACTTATTTGGTCCTATATATAGTGTAATATGACAAAAGTGACTTAATTTTGTATGGGGTTTGCATACAGATTGTAGGTATATCCTGTCTTACTACTATTGCATAGGGAGTTTGCTACGAAGGCGGTGTATAAAATAGGAAGGCGGTGTGTAAGGCGGTCTATTTAACCTGAAAAATCAGGCGGGGGAGGGGGTCGGTTATAACTATCAATTCCCTAATGTTATCATCTTTCTTGATGGTAGAAAGACGTTGGTTCTCCCATCAGAGTAGCGCCCAATGGCTGCAAGGATTTCCTCCTCGCTCCTGGAGTCGATGGAACTGGCAGCTTTGTCGAGGATCAAGATCTTAGGATCTTTGATGAGAGCTCGTGTGACCAAAATTCGCTGCTTTTTGGTGGCCGCTTAAAAATGTTCCGTTGGAACCACTGATAAGACCGAGCGCCCTTCAAAGAGCTGGTCGATAAACCGTGCGGCGTCTGCGAGAGTCGTCGCTCGCTAAACCACTGCACCAGTTTCCACCATATAGTTTCCATCAGCCTGGGCAGCTTCCAGTGCATCTTGAATACCATGGATAAGAGGAGCTATTTCACCAATCCGAGATCCAATTAGCATTGAGCGAAGTTGCTCGTGTTTTGGGGGAGGAATGTTGAGGGAAGTATGAAAGTCAAATTCCGATGTCGGGAAATGTTGATATAATACGAATGATACACGCTAGTAATATATATCCAAGCCCTAACTCCCATATTACCGCTCTTCGCGAAGCCGGTATCGGAATAAGTCCGTTGCAGCTCCTTATCTGATGGTCTCTTATCTGATCTGACGCACATTGTCAAACCAATCTGCACCTGGATACCAGCACCTGCAGCATACAACATTCATAATGCAAATCAAGCTCCTCGCCTCACTGGCTCAGGGCCAGCCCGGTGTGCTACACCACTGCGTACACCACCCACCCCGCAGCCCAAGCTATTCACACCGCTAACGCCACCTCACAGACAGAAACCCTCGTCGCCTTCGAATACACCCGTAGTCATGTACCCAAGCCACATACTCTCGTCTTTGTCGGTGGGCTAGGCGACAGCCTCGGCTCAGTTGACTATCTAAACGACCTAGTCCGCGCGCTAGACCCATCCCAATGGAGTGTATTCTCGCTAATCCTATCCTGCGCTGGTGGGGGGTGGGGCATGGGAAGATTGGGCAAAGACATCGACGAGCTATCGCAGTGCGTCTCATACGTCCGTAAATACAAGGAGCCACAGTTTGGTGCCGGAAAAGTGGTCATCATGGGCCATTCGACGGGCAGCCAGGACGTGATGCACTATATCAACTGTCCCAACCCACGGCCGGCACACCCTGTCTTCGACCGCCACTGGAAGCCGATTGTGCGGGTACCAGTTGACGGGGCGATTATGCAAGCGCCTGTTTCTGACCGCGAGGGCATACTGTGGGTCGTGAAGTGTGGCACCAAGCGCGATAGCCCGGCCAAGATGCGTGCGATATACAATAAAGCCGTTGCTGATGCGCGGCGGGCAATGTATGAGGATCACGATCTTGTTGATACGGTTGTGCCGTTGTCTGTAACGTCACGGATTGGATATCCGCCCTCTGCCCCGGTTAGCAGTCGGCGGTTTTTGAGTCTGGTTAGCCCAGATAGTCCAGAAAATCCGTCCGAGGATGATTTGTTTAGTTCTGATTTGAGTGATGAGCAGTTCCGTGGGACATTCGGAATGATTCGGGAGAGGGGTTTGCTGAAGCAGAAAATGCTGGTGCTGTACTCTGGGAGGGATCAGTCGGTGCCGCCGTGGGTTAATAAGGAGGCTCTCTTGAAGAGGTGGCAGATTGCTGCTGATGGGAGTGGGCGGCAGATCTGGGACTCAAGGAGTATGGTCATTCCTAATGCATCGCATGCGCTGAGTGATAGCGATCAAGCGGAGCCGCGGCGGATTTTGGTGGAGAGGGTGACGGCTTATTTGAATGATATCCAGCGAGGGTGATCTCTGCTGAATCAGTGAGATTATATGTTGTTTCAGATTTCAAAATTTGTTTATATCGCATGTTCAATCTCGTACATATGTACAAACTGAACAATATCTATGGGTCTTGTTGGGTGACACTGGCATGGCAACCTTGGAAGCCTCCCAGTGGGAAAGCTTTGTTACAGCATCATTCCAACACCAACAGCGTCTCTGAATATGCACCTTTCTCTCAGGTATTTAATGAGCATAATGTAAATACTACCGCCGGTCATATCCTGTTGTGGTTCGAAGAATTATAGAGGCCTTTGGATGGTACAATCTAAAAATGGCTATATATTAGATTACACACTACTCCGTACCTGAAGCCCACTCATTGGCATAGATTGACCAGTGATTAATGTGGAATTCAAGGCAAAGGGCTAATAATCTTAGAAAGATAATACAGTTAGGCTAATTACACTTTCAGCCGTGTCACAGATAGATTGTCCCGAAGCCATATCCAGTTTCCATAGAACGGTAGCCCCTATTGCAGCCTAAATGTAAAAGATATGAACTTTTTACTCTTCTAAATCAATCCTAGCGAGGCTCTAGTGCAAGCCTAAAGACTAGGGCACGTTGCAATAATGCTAGATCATGCTTACAGCTTAAGCATTTTGGCCACATGGCATCCCCTTTCTCCACAAATCATATATCTATTACATATTGAGCTTTGACATATTGCACTAGTGATTTATTTCCACGCTTTAGAACGGGGATATTTCGGGTGCTTAGCACATTAAGATCGACATCTTTTACTATGTACTCCGTATGTATTTGTACATATGTGACCCTTGCAGGATCCCGGACTCGGATCAATAATGAAGATCCCCTCCCAAGCCAAGATTGAGGGTATAAGGAATAATTTTGAGAGACATTACCCGTTTCCAACAATTTTCCAAGGGCCAATCTGCCGGGAACCTGTCGATCGCAAGCCTGATCCACAAAAATGGTATCACGGATTCACGGGACATGAACAAGAGCCGTTGCACCATGCACGTCAGTATAAGGCAGGTGCATATCGAATCCGGTAGGGTAAGACCGTTAAATCTGAATTCTCCATATAACGGCCAAGCGGGAGGAGCCGTCGGCCAATCACGGTGCAATCACACTATTGGGCCCCTTTAACAAATGAGCCGGGCCTTTCCGTGAAAGGGTGAGACACACAATTCTCTTTAGATGGCTACGAAGTTAGATATCGGACAATGCTTAAATATGGTGAAAACAGACAGAAAAGAAAAAAAAAGAAAAGAAAAGAAAAGAAAAGAAAAGAAAAAAAAAAAGAAAAAAGAAAAAAAGAAAAAAAGAAAAAAAGAAAAAAGAAATGGGCCAGGACAAAATATCCGCGGCCACAGAACTGGGACGGGAAACGGAGACATCCCGGACCCTATTGGGTTTGATGCCCAACCAGTTACCTACAATGGAAATTGACCAAAGCGGGAAAAAAGAAAATTGAGCTACAGAGTATCCACCTTCCGAACTTCCTTGTAAATATGATCTAATGGGGATTTTACATGGACATTTTTGACCCAAGGGCTGATATTTACTTATATAAAGGCTATATACGGAGTACGAATGAACCTATTGCCTAGGGTAAAAAAATGCAAAGATATAACATAGATAACCAATCTAAGCCAAGACTAAACTAGTTCGAGGCGTTGAACCTTTAGATGTCCCAAATCCAGTATCATTCCACTATAAGAGTCCGAGTCAACTATAAAGAGTATATAATAGGAATATATTTTCCACGTGGACAGATAAATTAAACAAGTTCTCGGTTAAAGAAAAAGAGCTCTAGGAAATGAGCTTTCAAGATCCGGGATTATCCACTGTCTGTGCGTTTCTCCTTTTTACAGTGGATCGGGACCTGGACTTTTTCTTGTTCTCTGAGTAGAAAAGAAAGATACAGTAGACTAAATATGTGGATAATAGAAAATGTATGACTTCATGGAGCTGTCACTGAGCTTTAGCTTTATATATATATTTTTTTTTCCCGTAAATTTCTCTTTGATTCTTTTTTTATAGAGAGTCTCTCTTCTCCCTTGAACCCCCCCTCTCCACTTCGTTCCAGCCCCCCCCGGTCTTCGCACAATCCCCCCCCCCCCCATCTCTCTCTCTCTCTCTCTCTATCCTTTTTTTCCCCCATTTTGCTTTTCCCTTTCTCTAATATTTTTTGCGTTTCAATTGGGGTGTTTTTCTTTTTCTTTCCCCCACCTGGAACGTGGGCTTTCTTTCCCCCCTCTTTTTCCCTGAAATAATTTATAGGTATGGTTTCTCTCTCTCTCTTACTAATGTGAAAAAAAGGTGCTAACTTTATAGTTTCCCTCAATCATGGCTGGAAAAATGACCTTGTACAAGTTGGTGGTGTTGGGAGATGGAGGTGTTGGAAAGACCGCCCTTACTATTCAGGTTGGTGAATCTACTCTTGGGAAGAAAAAAATGCCCACTAACTGTGGATCCTTCTAGTTGTGCCTTAATCACTTTGTCGAAACATACGATCCAACTATCGAGGATTCATATCGCAAACAAGTCGTGATCGATCAACAGTCGTGTATGCTCGAGGTGCTGGACACAGCGGGTCAGGAAGAATATACCGCGCTACGAGATCAGTGGATAAGGGATGGTGAGGGGTTCGTATTGGTGTACAGCATCACATCGCGCGCCTCCTTCTCCCGCATCACAAAATTCTACAATCAAATTAAGATGGTCAAGGAATCCTCCAGCTCCGGTTCACCATCCGGCCCCAGCTATTTGAACTCGCCCATGAGCGCATCCTCGGGTCCCGCAATGCCCGTCCCCGTTATGCTAGTCGGCAACAAGAGTGACAAGGCCGTCGAACGCGCAGTCTCAGCACAGGAAGGCCAAGCATTGGCCAAGGAGCTGGGATGTGAATTTGTCGAAGCCTCCGCCAAGAACTGTATCAACGTGGAGAAGGCCTTTTACGACGTGGTCCGCATGCTGCGTCAGCAGCGACAACAGGCGGCAGGTGGTCGTGCAGACCGTCGTCCGACAGGCTTTGGATCCGGTCACCGCGATCGCGACGCAGGCCCCGAATACCCCAAGACTTTCCGGCCTGACCGGACTCGACATCGCAGTCGACTCCAGTGTACTCTCTTGTGATCGGGTCCGGAGTTGGATCTGTTGCTCACTGAAATAATGGCTGTTTCATTTTTTTATTTTTTCTCTTTTGGTCCCGGGTGCATCTGGAGGGTTCTGTCTTTTGGTTACGTTCGGCGTCGGTGGTCCCTGCCATGCTACATCTTTTACGTTTGCATTCTGAAGACCTTGAGAACCGGCGTGGGGATTGAGGCCAGTGTCTGCAAGCCTTTGAGCACAGGTTTTTCCTCTTTCCTCTTTTTCTTTTTTTCTTTTGATTTTGCTCCTTGGGAATGCGCCGAGGCATGCAGATTGGCTCTCTAGATTTCCCCCTACCCTTACTCTTTTTTTTTCTCCTTGACGATAGTCTCTTCGATCTTGCGATCGGAATCTTTCGGACACGTCTCGGAGCCCGAAAACCAAAAATTCCCAGACGAAGCCAGAAGATCGCAGTCGCGCATTAGCAGGCATTTCGATATGATACCCTACGACTGAGCTTTTATTTGATTCATTTTTTAGCCATTTATGCGATATAGACAATAAAGGTTTTCTTTTCCATTCGAACAATACATTTCATAGGTACATTCGGAGTATGGAGTACAATGGGTATACCTAAAAAAGTGCGGGGAAAAAAAGCACAGACTCACCTTGCGGTCAACTCTCAAATGGGTTTCTCTATTGAGAGACCTCGGGTAGAAAGACCTTCCACAAATATCTTTCTATTATATCCGAATCTCATTCTATCCAACATGTCCCACCCCCAACAGACCACCCACTCACATTCCCTTCATGACCCAGAAACATTCTGGTCCTATCACGCGGCCAGACTCCATTGGCACCGCAAGCCTTCACGTGCCTTAACTCGGACATCCCTAACCGAGCACGAGCGCTGGTCGTGGTTTGCCGATGGCGAGATCTCCACAACCTACAATTGTGTCGATCGACATGTGCTTGCAGGCCATGGCGACAATGTTGCAATTGTATGGGAATCACCAGTTACCGGTGTAACGGAGAAGTATACTTATGCCCGTCTACTCGATGAGGTTGAGGTCCTTGCTGGTGTGCTGAGGGAGGAAGGGGTACGGAAGGGCGATGTTGTTATTATTTACAGTATGCAAATCACCATTGGGGAATTCAAAACAGGAATCCCAAACTGACCACACATCGCATCTAGTGCCAATGATCCCCGCGGCCTTAATAGCCGCACTAGCAATAACCCGCTTAGGCGCAATTCACGCCGCTGTCTTCGGCGGCTTCGCCGCGCAAGCTCTAGCACAACGTATCGAGGCCGCGCGCCCGAGAGCTATAATGACAGCATCATGTGGAATAGAGGGGTCCAAGGGGCCCATTTCTTACCGACCGCTCGTTGAGGGCGCCGTCAAGGCAAGCAGCTTCAAGCCGAGCAGGGTCATTGTCTGGCAGCGTGACCAACTGCGCTGGAATCAGCCCGATAAGCGTGGCGGACAACGTAATTGGCAGAGACTCGTTAAGAGTGCACGGTTCCGTGGGGTTAAGGCTGGACCTGTTCCCGTTAAGAGTACGGACGCACTTTATATTATTTATACCAGTGGTGAGTAGGTCTCAGAACCGAATCCGGTTCTTAATAGACCTGTTCTGTTCATACTCACATATCTCTACAGGAACAACCGGCCTCCCCAAAGGCGTCCTCCGCGAAGCAGGCGGGCACGCCGTCGGTCTGGAACTCTCTGTAAAATCCCTCTTTGGGATAAAAGGTCCCGGTGATACGATGTTCTGCGCGTCAGACATAGGCTGGGTTGTCGGACACTCATACATCCTCTATGCGCCGCTACTAGTCGGCGCCACAACGGTTTTGTTTGAAGGCAAGCCTGTTGGCACGCCGGACGCAGGGACATTCTGGCGCATCGTGGAGAAACACAATGTGAATGCGCTCTTCACGGCTCCAACTGCCATGCGAGCTATCCGGAAAGATGACTCAAATGACCAGCTTATCGGCGAGATTGGGAAGCGTGGAGGATTGAAATCTCTCCGTGCGCTTTTCCTCGCCGGTGAGCGTAGCGAGCCGAGTATTGTTCGCTCATACCAAGATCTGCTTGGTAAGTATGCAGCGGACGGCGCGCTTGTTATTGATAACTGGTGGTCATCGGAATCTGGTTCCCCGATTACGGGCGTTGCGTTAAATGGGAGTGCTGCTCTTGCTAGTCTGGCATCCGGCCCAGATCACTCTCCCCTCACGCCCCGTCCCGGCTCAGCAGGCTTCCCAATGCCTGGGTTTGACGTCCGCATTGTCGATGACGAAGGTAGTGAAGTTGCACGCGGCATAATGGGTAATATCGTTATGGCGCCACCACTCGCCCCATCGGCATTCACGACCCTCTTCGAGGACGAGGAGCGGTTTTACCGTGGATATCTTAAGCGTTTTAATGGTCAATGGGTTGATACCGGCGACGCGGGGATGGTTGATAAGGATGGATACGTGCATGTTATGTCGAGGAGTGACGATATCATAAATGTTGCCGCGCATCGGTTCAGTACCGGTAAGAACATTATTTTCTTCACCTCCCAGCGTCATGATTCGAGGATACATGATCTGACTCATTTTCCACAGGAGCCATTGAACAAGCAATCCTCTCACACCCATCGATCAGCGAAGCAAGCGTCGTCGGCATCCCCGATCCGCTAAAAGGTCACCTTCCCTTCGCATTCATCCAACCCAAAGCCGACGCAATCCCTGGAGAAACCGGGCCCCTTCCAGCAACACCGAGCCCGCAGTTATTTGCCGAGGTTAACGCGCTGGTCCGCGAGCAGATTGGGGCGATTGCGTCGCTGGGTGGGATTATACAGGGTCGGGGGATGATTCCTAAGACGCGGAGTGGGAAGACGCTTAGGCGTGTTCTGAGGGAGCTTGTTGAGCTTGGGGTAAAGGGGGAGTATATGGCAGAGGTTAGTGTCCCGCCTACTGTTGAGGATGCGGAGGTTGTCTCTGTTGCGAGGGAGAGGGTTAGGGAGTATTTCGAGGAGAAGAAGGCGAATGGGGTCGGGAAGGCGAAGCTTTAGATGGATATAATGGATAGATTCATAGATACTTGGGTGTGATCATAGTGAATAATTTGAAGCTAGGATATCAAGAGGCTTTCGTGAAGGAGCAGCATGGTTATCTACCAAGTCTTCTAAGGGATATAAAGTCAACCCAAAAATATGATAACACCTTAAAACTCGACAAAAATGAAGGAAGACTGTGCCAAAGCTCGAGAAGCATTTTACCGTCAATTTTCTACTTTGAAGTGTCTGGTTTCCTGGGCTTTGCGTTTTACCCCCAAAATCTCAGTGTGATACTTATCTTCTCGGAAAACCTGCAGAAAATACGACACGCCCGCAGAAAAGCCGTATAGGACGGGATCTCCGAGCTGAGCTGATATAACAGCTTATAATTTGGGCTTGCATGTGGAACGTTAATTGATCTTATTCCAAGATTTTCCTAACTCCGCCTATAATTTCCTATAATTTCCCTCGGTGATGCCGACGGGCGAATGCTTTGCTGGATTTGCAGACAACCTGACATCGCAGACTGCAGCCCGGCACGATAGTTCAGCTTGTTTCTTGATATGTTGAGGACATTTTCTACGTTATAAATACCTTGACAATGACCCTGGATCTGACTTTCACACCACAGGCATTCGAAACGAAACCAAGTTCATCGAAAGATCAACCAGTTCCCAACATGCATACACTTCTTCTCACTATCACCACTCTCGCCTCCTTTGCCCTGGCCGAGTATCGACCAGAAGAACGCGTCGTCCTAGCAGACTGTGGTATCCACCCACCAAATGGCGATTCCACCTCACGCCAAATCATGTATTACCACGATGCGCCATGGGCATTCCAAGGAACACGAGGGAAATGGGTCACACCGGACATGATGACCGATGTCCCCTGGGACGGGTCCTATCCCTGGCGAACAAAGGGATTGAAGCGCAAGATGCCCAACGGCGACGAGTTCACCATCACGATTGACCCCTCAATCCCCGATTCAAACGATCGACTGGCCGGGTTCGCAGGACATACCTTTGAATCTCATGGGTTTGGATGTCGTGCTCATCACGAGCGCGGTATCTACATTCTCGACGATGGCACGGAATGCGCGTCTGCGTATATCTGCGACCACAAGACCCAGACTCGACCGGGTCCTGCTCCGGCGCCAGCTCCTCCAGCGGGAAAGACGACGTCGTCACTGACTCTCTCATCTGATGCAATCTATGTGGACAATTCCAATCTGTATAAGGATAAGCTGAGACTTATGAGTCCGAGCGATGCCTTTCATAGCGTTTATGATGCTATTGAAGGAAACGGATGCCGGAAAACAGACTTTGCTATTTCTGACTCCTGCACCATATCTTACAATTGTATGTTTGCGGGGGAGAAGAACGATGCAAAGTCTCGCAGTGACGCTGTTGCTAGGTTCTTGCATGGTACTGCCGGTCCACAGGTTTCGAAGTCTTGGTATGAGAAGACTACGTACTCGCAGCAGTGGGGAGTTCCAACATATTGGATTGGGTATAAGTATCCAAGAAGTGGGCAGATTGTTATTACTCATGACAATTCCATCCAGTCGCAGCTTTCTTTCGAGGTCAGGTGTAAAGGAAGTTGGTTTTGTGATGTTGGCTGTACTGAGGTTACTACTGGGATGCTTGCTTTGGGTTATGCCCAGGGCATGGCGCCGGTTGGTGTATTTGGCACTTTGACTGCTGGTGCTTGTGGGTTGTTCTGTTGATTTGATTTGGCTTAGCTTCTAGCAGCTGTATGGAATAGAATGTTGCATTTAACATGAGAATTTGGCCTATAGGCCGCTGCTATATGTACCATTTCCATTGTATGGGCAAGTATTATATAGTAACATGTTGTAGAGGCCCCGTAATTCTGATCCCCTAGTTTCCCGCCTGTTGCTTCATGAAGCTCGTGAAGAATCGCGACATCTGCTCGTAGTCATCGACCTCCCCGACCCAACTAACATACTGGTCAGGGCGGATAATGACACTGACACCGTGGTTTGGATCAATGCCGTAATTTTCATAAGCTTGCCCATGTCCCTCATGGTAAGACTCCTCGTCGACGAAGACTTTCCAATAATCCCATCCCATGTCACCGTGGTGGGGGTGAAACGCTTCCGGAAGATCAAGAAGTTCAACTTTTGTTCGTGATCCGGAGTGAACGGTCAACACCTCTATCACGCTATCGATAGACTTATCTGGTGGTGTGAACTGGCGAATGAAAGAGTCTGGCCCTCCCAAAGCAGCGCCTAACCTCTCAAAGCGTTCCATATTCTGTGACTCGGTAAGTCGTCCAGGGAAAACTATCACTCGCCAGCGCCCATTGCTTTTCAATAGCTCCTGCAGATGCCATGGGCGTGCATCGGCATGATTCAAAACTTTGAAGCTAGGCATACGTTTGCCGATATCAATATTCACAGCCAGCTGTGGCTTGCTGATGATCGTGTCCTTGTCTTGTTCTGCGACATCCGTCTCCTTTGCAACAAGAATACTGGTAGCATAGTCGACAGCTACGAAAATGAAGGTTAGCACTATAAACTCCTCAAGTAATGTAAGAAACTCACCTATGCCGCTTGCAAACTCGTTTCCTTTTTCAAATGCGCTTTTGAATTCTTCCATACTGACTCCCTCTTCATCCATAATATCCTTGGCCGGACGCCCGGAGAAAAGTCGTGAGAAGCGGTGATCGAAAGCGATCAGGTCCTGCGCAATCTGTCTTCTCTCAGACTCATAGGTTTGGAGAATTGAGGGTTCACTGAGACCGTTTATCACATGGGCGAGCTTCCATCCCAGGTTATATGCTATTTAAAATGTGAGTGTTAATTCCAAGCACGACAGGCTTCGAAAACTTACTATCCTGCATACTGACATTCATACCCTGTCCAGCCTTGGGAGAGTGCGTATGGACAGCATCACCTGCCAGGAAGACGCGCTCGCTTTGCGAAAATTTGTTACTCACTCGCTGTCCAATCTGGTACGCAGTCCACCAGTCGCAATACGCGTAATCGAGCTTATACGGGTGCACGATACGCTGGGCAGATTTCAGGATGATCTCGGGAGTGATCCAGGATCGGTCAGCTTTGGAGCCATTCTTCTGGCAATCCGTCGCCTGGAGCTGGATGTAGAGTCGAACAAGTTTATTTTCACGAGGAATTACCATCAAACTACCCGCATCCGCGGAGTGAATGGCGCACCGATGGCGGATATCTGGGAAATCCGTGATGGGGACAATGTCGAGCACACCCCAGATATAGTCGGTTGAACCACCTTCCAAGTTAAAGCCGACCTGACGGCGCACCCATGAGTGGGCACCGTCACAGCCGACCAGAAACTTAGCCTTGATATGTTCCACCTGATTGGACTTTCGATTGCCTTTGGCCTCTGTCGCCTGGATAAGGTCCTCGGTGTCATCAGCAACCAAGTTACTTCGGAAAAGTCCATCCTCGACCACTGTTTCCTGGCCATCAGAAGATCTTTGATGCTGCAGCTGTTGTTGAGGCGTGGATTCTTCCTCGGACAAGGTACTAAGTTTAACACTGATAGGGTAATCCTCAAAATCACCAGCCTTGGCTTCGTCGAAATTGAAAGATGTGGGCAACACCCCACGCTCAACACGGATGTCACTATGTTCCTTGATTGAGTCGAGGAAGAACCGCTCGATGCGACCCTGATGCAGTACGACCTGTTGGAAACGACTGATGCCAGGAATGGTATCTGGAATGCGATCGCTTCGTTGAAGATGGCCATTCTCATCAGGATTCCAAAGACAGATCTCCAGCATATGGTTTGCCTCGCGCCATGCCCGGTGGGCAAAGTCAAAAGAGTCGAAGATCTCCAGAGTGCGACATTGCAGGCCGTCCGCCTGGCCGTTGAAGACCTGCCCTGGAGTCAGTATATGATGTGGTAGTTCTTATATTTGTGCAAGAATGTACCTTGGAGCCGCGCTTGTCAACAATACGGGTCTTGACTCTGCAGCGACTTAGCCAGTTGGCTAGCATGAGCCCAGCTGGCCCGGCACCGACAATGAGGACATCCACATGGTCTTCTTTGGTTGATAGTGTATGACTCATGGTGGCTTCGGTTTGAAAATTTTAGATCAAAGACGTACATTTGATATCTTTTACTTCTTTCCACTTATGAATCAAGGAAGTCGGAGATTGTGGGGGAGAGTAATAGGGCTTCTCCGGATTACCCCACGACAGTCCGCAGAGGATCTGCGGAGATGCTTCGCTTGATAGGTCAGTATCTGTTTCGGAAAGACCTTCAATTTCCGGTAGCTTCGGATCCTGTGACAAAGATACAAAAAGAGAGCAATGGCTGCCAAGCGCACCGCCCCTCGCGGGTACGTACTTCAGCCAGCACCCGAACACCCGTGAATATTACGCGAGGGGTGATGCGCTTGGCACGGGTAGCCAGAATCCAAAGAGAGGGAAGAGAATTGTATTCACGAGGCGAACTCCCAGGAACTAAACTATACATGTATAATCCTAAGTCACTGGACTAACCGCTCAGCCAGCAAACCATCTCTCTGCCCAAATCCATTTATGGTGCTCCAGTACGGCCTCTAACTGATAGGTGGTATTCTGCAGGTCATCTTGGATAGAGATGAGCGACTATTCAACCCATTGTCGTCCAGAGGCATGGTTGAATCCAGTGTTTGTACCAAGCTATGGGCATGTGAAAATCCTCCCTCGACCCAGAAATCTTCAATAATCGAATCAAGCCAAACGTTGTCAGTGCCAGGAAGGAACTCCCTCTCCGGCCAGGTAGTCGACCATCAGTCAGGATGTCATTTTTAAAGAGATCGATTTCGAACTTCTTGCCAGTATAGATGACTGGTCCAAGAGAGCCGAGATCTATTCGAGTCGCATAGGGCATAGTTAGCTGTTATATTCCCAAATACCCTAGGAAAGAACTCTAAAAAGACCAATAGAAAGATGATAACAAAGTGGGTTTTATAGTAGCGCTAGACTTCCCCAACGGGATGTAGCAATTTAGATATTATAAGTGTGTTAGAGTAGGATATATCAAGTTCATAAAACTATTTAAAATGGAGACATAAGCTCGTACTTAAAAGGGCTTGTACATTGGCGCGATGGAACCCAAAAACCTGCGGTAAATGCCGCCAAAACTGCTATCGAGCTCGTGGTCAAGCTTCTACCCTGCTATGCCAGAGCGGCCGAGAACTGGTACAAAGCATGGACTATGCACACCACTTTGCTTTTTTTTTTTTTTTGCCAGTAATACCAATACCAATACATAATATCAATTGATTAATGGTATGTACCTCTCACCTTACTTTGTATTTTATTGACTGTATGCAGTCGAAATAATACTGTATTCTAAATTGGTGGCGTGCATGCATGTGCATTGTGCATTGTACATGTTCTCTGCCGAGCTGGCATGACAGGGTAGATCGGACAATTTGAGGACAATGATCTATTGAGTCCAAAAAAAGACAAAAACATACAACAGTGAGGATTCGCTGGTGGTCACCCACCCAACTACTAACTCACCGGCGTGTGGCTTAAGTACGGCTGAGCGGACGGGAAGCCCTGTTTTCCACACCCTATGGTCGTATGTGTTTGATATAACATTGGAGAGGATTATACAATGTAAACAGTTAGTTATTAGGGTATTGGAAGTGGATGGCTCCGTTCCAACCTTGAGGGCATCATGTGTATTAGACTGGTAGGTAGTTCAGTCTTGGTAGAGGTTGGCGACTTAGTATCGAACAAACATCTCTCAGAAGATAATATCCACCATACGGGTATTTTCCAAGTCTCTCAACTTCAAATATTTGAAAGTAGGTGGGAGTCGGTGCTGGATGAGAACCATGGCCAATAGAAGTTTTCCGGAAGGATAGCAAAGCGATAAGGGTGTTCGATGAATAGAGATCTGATATAAAGAGCTTTGGATCCCAAGTGAACGTGACCTGATCAGGGCTACTGCTAGAAGATGTTCGGGTGAAAGCTCAAATTCTGCGGTCTTACCAGCCTGTGAAGTGGAATGACGTGATGTTCAACCGCCAGCTTCTGTTCCCTTGTCACTTTTTTGATGGCGCGGAAGTTTTCAAACGGTTGACCAAGTTTCTGGTTTACAACACAAACATGTCCTCTCCAATCAAAGAGTAGAAGCCGGTCAAATTTAACCGAGGATGTCTTAGCCCCAAATTTGCCATACTTCAGTCTCATTACCTACAATATCTCCAGTGCGAAGGGTTTGAAGCCTAATCATTCTGATATCCATGTAGAGCAACTCTATGCAGTCAGGGGAAAGCTCCGCGTGGCCCCTCAGCACCAGATCATTAAAAAAGTCAGTAAAGCCTTCGAACAGAGACCGTGTTACTGCAACGAGAGCGCAATCTATACCTATCTAAAGGAACTCGATATGATTGGAATCAGAACATGTGGGGACACATTCTACAAGAGCAGCACCAAAGAGATTACCGACAAACTCGAGCTATTTGACCAGGCTCACATTCGAAAGCTGAATGTGAAGCCATGCCGCTGCAAATGCTCCCCGAAGTGTGGATGCTCGATTACCTGGGATGTTGTGATTAGGGATGCCCGCAAGGGAATTCTCGGGCTCTTTGATGGCCTATGCTTGGACTGCATGAAGCAGGTTCCCCGGGAAGATTCAGATTACTGGAATCGTGGATTTGAGAGAGATGGCTATGACCAAAATTGTCGCATCGAGCACGGCAAGGCAACCTGGTATTTCAGCTTCATGGGGGCACCAGAAGTACGCATGGCTTTGAGCTAACAGAATAGGTTGGGGTTTAGCAATTTATTCTTTTGAAGTGCAACTTGAAGTTTTCGAGCTATTTTTATATTTGAGATATTACAGCTTGACTTGAAAGCATTGTATTTTCACTCGGAACAGAAATTGAGACTTCAGCCTTCAATCTGGGCTTCTAAAGAACAAGATCAAAGAAAAGAGAGAATTCTAAGCCAAATCTTCTATTTTGGCTATAGAAACTAGTTTAAGTGCTTGTTACCATCACTTCCCGATTCGACTCGACGTGTTTGCCATCTGATTATGTCCCAGCTCCAAGCTGTTCCAATCTTCTGCTCATTTCGCTTTCTTCTACCGTCACCTCTCAGTGCTTGCTATATCTTAACTCCCCCATCTACTCAAAATGGAGTCCACCAAATTTCCAAAGAGACCCACGCTTCGATGGGATCAATACAAGCGACAGGTATTGTGCTGTTTGTATCGATTCTTTATGTGCGACAAGAAGGAAACCGAGGAGATATTCTCCTACATGTTTAGAGGCCATCTAAACGAGCGCGGTATCCAAGGCTTTGTTCCATTTGCCACCCTCAACACTCAGTGGGTTTGGATGAAGAATATACGGGATCCAGTTTGGTCCCATGTGCATTTAAACACCGCATTTGAGACTGATGGCAAGTGGAAGGAGATTCTTACGAAAATCAAATTTGCAGCCGAAACATTGCGATTCCAACTCCGCGAGAAGACGGAGGACGACACTACCACGTCACACTGGAGCTCTTTGGGGCCCGACAGCGAGCGGAGTGTTGTATCAGTTAGCTGATCCTGGACACATCCAATCTGAGATCGCAAGCTGACAGTTCATTCTCTAAGGATGAACCCGCCACGCCAATGCTTCGTCACACATTGTCTGCCCCAGAGACTCTCAACCCGATGGTGTTGTTATTTCCGACCCGAGATCATGTCTTCGGTGAAATATCTAGAGCCAATCAAAGCATCGACGAATCCATGGACCAAAGCGTCAACCAGACCGTATACCAGCAGAATGACCTCCATAACAACATCCCCAATGCACTCCATGGGTCCACCGAGCCTGTCGTCACTAGCGATGGAAAGCTCTGTCTTTGGTTTGATCACGAAGGAACCAGCTATGAATTCGAGGACACCCAGGAACTGCAAGATGAAGACTGCGACTACGACAGTGGATATGAGGATACTAGTTATGCCAACCAGCATAACGACCGACAAGAGGACCCTAGTATGAGAGAGCATACCCAGGCATTCAAGCAGTCTATGAGAGGCCATGTTGTTACCCTGAACAAGCAAACTATCCTCGAAGAAATGGAGTGGCATCACTCGATCTCCTGGAATTGGCTCCATGGTGGGCTGACGCCCAAATGGCAATCTCATGGTGCGAATTGGTCTATAACGGACAGGAACCAGACTGCCCCAAAAGAATATCACATGCGTTATTTATCTGGCAACCCCTATTCCCAATTGCTGTCAAAAACATAGCGCGGGGGGTTTCTTCTGAAGGCTACGGCAGTTAGCTCTACTAGCAGGACGCGCTAGGACAAACGGTTCCCCACTTAAGTTTCAAGCACCTTCAATGTTACTGGTTATGATTATTTTTGCGGCCGTTCTGAATCCCTTTGGCTAAGATGGACAAGGATCTAGCCCGCGTGACGGGGGTTGTACAATATAGAAGCAGAGCCTTAGATCAATATGAATTGAATTAACTCAGGAGTCAGATATAATGGATCTGGCTACAACCCCAGGAATTCCGCCGCCGGACGGCCAAGAATCGCATTTCCATAGGCCCTATAACTCGTTGCAAACAGGGACTGTCATCCCCTTTGGAATCACCTATCTCATCGCCACAATTTTCCTTGCCCTTCGCTGTTTCCAGGATTTCATGCTGATCAAGAAGATTGAGATAGACTTGAGTATGATACGAACCTTTTTGAAACTCTGCTAGACACTTACACTACACTAGTCACTATCACGATTTCCTATGGCATTGCACTGGTTTATTTTGTGACTATGGTTAACTGTTGGATATTTGGTTTAAGCTATAACCTGACTCAAAATAGTGATGAACTATGGTTGGGGAAAACACATGTGGAATGCTAACTTGGAAGATCTCATGGAGTTCAATAAAGTGAGACCTCTTTGCATATTTTGGAGCACACTAACAAGAGCCAGGGCTTGCTCATCAATACCTTGACCTATTTGATATGTCCATGCATCACCAAGATGGCCATTCTTTCTGTCTTATATCAAATCAATCCCGCAAAGATGTACCGCTACCTCGTCGTGACTGTTGCAGTGGCGATCTTTGCATACACCCTGACCTTAGGCATCATCACCGGAGGACCGTGTAATCCTCTCCATGCAGGAAATACAGCGTGTTTAGAGAACGTTGCCCTATCTCAGGCAGTTCTGAACATTGCCTCTGATTTGGCTGTGATCGCCATCCCAATCCCGACGATCCACGGTCTCCATTTTTCAACGAAACAAAAAGTCACGGTCGGCTGCCTGTTGGCTCTGGGATCTGGATAAGGTTTCCCTCGCCTTTTACACCATCTGTGCTCTTCTATCGTTTCTCTAGAAACAATCGTCGCTAATCCCCATCCCACAGTGTCATCATCTGCTCAATAGCTCGCCTACCATACGTTTTGCTCCTCGGCGAAACTGCCGACACAACCTATACCGAAGCCATCCTAGAGGTATGGTCCCTTGTCGAGGTCAACCTTAGCATCATCTGTGCCTGCGCAATGCAGTTCAAACGCCTGATTGCGATATATCTACCACGGCTTTCACTATTCTCGGCACGCTCGCACGGTACTACGAAACTCATAGAGGATACCCCTGTAAACAGGTTCCAACCCAAGAATATTGGAGGGTAGCTTTCGTACCAGCTGCACAGCACCCATGACAAGAATGCCGATCCATTTATCTCCGTCCACCGATCGTTCAATATGGATGAAGAACGCACGCATGTATATCGCGGGGACAATGATAGCGCCGACAAAATTCTGGCGTGAGGGATATTTCAAAAATTATATAGATCTTATATAAATATGATTTTTGTCGCTCACGGTCTCGGCTATTCATGTATATAGAATTTTACGAAAATACTCGTGGATATACTGTCCCATAATGGGACATCCATTAATTGAGATCCGACAAGAAAGCAACTAAATGAAAGATATTCTCCCCGGATAAAGGAAACCCATCTTCTCCGTAGATATCCGGGGCCGAGGCAGACTCAATCACAGGTCCTGATGCCCCGCGCTACAAGATCCAAGCTCCTCGCACTCCATTCCTTTTTAGGGGGTCCTCAACGCCTGGATATGTCTTGATTGATTGGATTTTTTTTTATAGAGTTCTGGGCCAACGTCTCCTGTTTGAGGGGTGTCGATCATGACTTCACATGGCTATACCAGACAACTTTGAACGAATATATGTAAGAATTCATATATAGATCTACCTATAGTCCAATATTATCTTTTCTACGGGTGAAATTCAAACCCAAGTAAGAATGTCTACCCAAACGACCATCAAGGGCAATCCGGCAGACTCCATGGTATCTACCTGGCGCCATGATCGATCTCAATGGAACTTGTCTCACTGGATGATTGAACTTCTTGGCCTGCATCTCATTGATTTTGACACCGAAGTTCCAATCTTCTCCAAGAAAGAGAAAATCCCCGCCATACGAGAATGGACGGTCCACTTGTGGATTTTACTACACGCTGCGATCCCGCTCGCACTACACCACGCCTACACAGCCTACACAGCCCAAAACATGCACCTGATTGCAGCCTTTGCGTTATATTCTAGTGCGTTCAAGCTGAACGGCATTCACGAAATGCACATCATGCGCCGCCTAGGTCAAGTCTATGGCTTCTTGGATGGCGACAAGCATCCTCGGGATGAGATCCCAGACGTTGGCGTTGGCAAGGTGATACGGGAGCTGATATCCACCTCAACGTTACGTATGGTGATGGCTGTATTTCTGACCTACCAGTCGGGGGAGACACCTGCATCACTGGAATGGAAGTGGCTTCCTTTGGAGATCGGCCTATACAGTATCACGGTCGACTTCTGGTTCTACTGGTATCACCGTATGATGCACTCGGTGGGCCCTTTGTGGAAGTTCCACCGTAGACACCATCTGACGAAACATCCCAATCCTTTGCTTTCTGCATACGCCGACCATGAGCAGGAATTTATGGATATTACGGGTATTCCGCTTCTTGCGTATACCACGTTGAAAATTATTGGGCTACCTATGGGTTTCTATGAATGGTGGATTTGCTTTCAATATATTGCGTTCTCGGAGTTCATTGGACACAGTGGGCTTCGACTTCATGGTGGTGCACCCTCTACTGTAAATTGGCTGCTGGAAATCTTTGATGCTGAGTTAGTGATTGAAGATCACGATCTACATCACCGCTATGGATGGAGAAAGAGCCATAACTATGGCAAGCAGACTCGTCTTTGGGATAGGATTTTTGGCACTTGTCATGAACGCATCGAAAGTGTGAAAGAGAATGTTGATTACACAAATCAGGTGACGATGCCTCTTCTTTGATAAGTGAATGCGGAAATGAGCTACGTTGCTACGAGATACTATTGCTACTTGAGATCCAAGTAAGGACCGAATATGTATGAGATTTAGGACTATCCATCAAGATTTTATTTCGCTTGGAGGGAAAATCAATTGAAATGACGGAAGTAAAATTGTCTGATCGTTTGAAGTTGAAAATAAATCTAACTATAATCATGTCCTTTCTAACATATATAGCCGATACAGCTAATGGAGATGAAGCCAACGAATACCAAAGATAAAATATTTTAATGTGTGTAGTAAACTATTGTAGTTAAGTAAAAAGGTGGACAAGCCGATCTATTCATCCCCAGACACGACACCAGACTCGCTAGGGCGAGCGCGCTCATCAGCCACAAAAAGTGCATTGTTTTCCCCATCACTCAATTCCAATGGGTTTTCAGGACCACCCTCGAAAACACCAGGGGACTCCTCAAAATGGTAATCACCAAAATGATGATCGAAACCATCAAAGTCCTCACAATCATCCATCGCGCCCTTCTGCTCCAGCATCACCCTAATCCCGCGCATAATGTCTTCAATGCGAGTAGAGATATCATCTAGTTCATCATACATCTGGCGCGCCAACCAGTTCTCACACGTGCCCCCGCACTGGCTCCGGATCCGCTCGTTGTACTGCGACACACCGCGCAAAACCGGGGTGTACGGAGTGGGGACTTCGTCATGCTGCTCGGGAAGGTATTCGGAGACTGGCTCGTATGAAGTCTCTCTCTCGGGGGGGCAGTCGAATATGCCCAAACCCAACTCCAAATCGCGGGGGACGATGAACTCTGAAGGTGGGAAGCCTGGGAGTTCAAACCGGTTCTTGGGCTTTGCAGAAGGAGCTTCGTTGGAGATCTGCTGGTCCGACGGCTTGGGCGTGAGTTCACGTAGAGTAGACTCGGGAGGTGTGGACCGTAGCATTTCACGCGGCATATCAGACTTCAGACTTGGTCACACCGCCATCTCTCTTGTGCGAGCTCTTGCGCGAAGACTTAGAAGTCTTGGGGGTCCTGGAGTGAATCGATCCCAGGGTCAGGGTCTCCTTTGAGGAACTCATCCTCAGGTGCTTGGCCCCAGATCGATCTCCCCTCTTGCGCTTTTTTGTCGCAACTGTTTCAATCGAATCTGAAGAGCTGCCATCGAGGAGGTCCTATAGTGCAAATGTATGTCAGCATCTTTCGTTATCATCTATAAGCTGTGCTTGTGTATTCGATATAGATAGTATCAGGGCCATTAAACTCGTGGTCTAAGTGATCTAAGTGATATAAGTCGCGAAACCAGACCTTCACCTGTTTAGGATGTGTGGGATCTTCGAGGTAGGCTGAAGCCTGGATCTTTTCCTTTTGAATAGCTGGAATCATTTTAGTCAGATTGGTGATGAAACAGAGATAGACATCAAAGGTTTCTATTGGGCAGAGGAGATAATGGAAGATTCAGAGATGGAGAGGGATGATGAGTAGTTGTGCAGACAGAGTATCGGCATCAATTTATAGATTAGCTGTGAACGACAAATGAGAAGTAAGAACGACAAATAACTGGAAGTTCTGGCGACAAGCCTTCCGATATCAAACTTGTATAGTATCAGATGCATGTGCCCTAATCAAGACGAGGTTTGAAGATGATTAGTGATAGTTGAGATCGCGTAGAATGCAGAAGTAAATTACTACATGTATCTATAGATAGCTCTACATTAGAACAAATACGGGCAAAATATCCAAGTCCAATGCAAGAGTAGAAAGTAAGAGATCATTCTTGATCGAAGTCAGATGTGAATATAATAAAAAGCGTTATGTCCAGGAGAATAATGCGCAAAAACCAACAAAAGATAAGCTCCACAAGAAAGGCAGACATGAAAAAAGTTAACCCAAGAGGGCTCATTATGTATTATCTAAAACGTAGACAAAACATATACACCTGAAGAACCAGTAGCCATAAACCGATAGCATCGTGCAGATATCAAGATAACACCAGTCACAACACTATCTCTTCATGACATCGACACACTCAACTGCTTTACAGCAAGAGGGCAACGGCACCGAAGACAGCAACCAGACCGGCACCAGCACCGGTAGCGGCGTTGATGGCACCGGCGTTGAAGGCGGGCTGGGAGGGGGTGGCGCTGGAGGGACCGCTGGGGCCGCTGGGCACGCCAGTGGAGGCGGAGCCGGGGACCAGGGGGTGGAGGTGACACCGCCGGGGACGGAGATAAGGGGGGTGCTGGCGACCACGGGAGTGGAGGAAGCAGGGATGGAGGAAGAGCTGAATATGTTAGGATATTGGATTGGATTGGATTGGAGAGAAAGATATTCTTACCAGCTCTTGCACTCAGTCACGGTGGAGGTCACAATGGGACGAGTGACGGTGAAGGGACCGTGGGTCATGGTGATGACGCCGGGCTAGAACGCTATTAATATGCGTCGGCAGACTTGGGTCAAGGTAAAACATACAGTGGAGATGCTGTAGGTGTGGCCTCCGTGCACAATAGAGGTAGCCTCAGGGCAGTAGGTGGTGAACTGGGTGACAGTCTCGGTGACAACATTGGCCATGGCACCGGCGGCGAGAGCGAGAGCAGCAATAGAGAAACGCATTGTGATAAGAGTTGATCGGAATGGTTCCAAAAATGTTCAGATAGAAGGTTATATGTAGAATGAATGACAGGGGTTAAAAGAATGTAATCGGTTGAAAAAACCGGGGATTTAGAGAATGTAAGCGTGGGTGAAGAGGGAAGAAGAAGGGGGGACCAGGGGAGTTTATAACCAATTGTAATATTAAATGAGATTCAGGTACCCGTGCCACTAAGGTCAGGGCCCAAGGCAAAAAAAAAAAAAAAAAAAAAAAAAACGGGAAAAGGGGCAGAGACAGGGAAGTGGTAATAGAAGGGGAAAGATAAATAAACAATGGTGGATCTGGGTAATTTGAAAAAGGTACTTGAGGGTGCTACTAAATTACTATGAAGATCAAAGTCACTTCTCCCTAGCGCCCTCATTTCCCTTAAGCGCACGCCCTCAAGAACCGGTTCGAGGTGCGTGGCCCGGTGGATCGTTTCCCAATTAGGTGGACTACTAGGGTTGAACTTCTCTGGGCATTGGCCATTTTGTTCTAGGTTCTTTGATCGGCTTATATATATCAAGTTTTATATCTTTTATATCTTTTTATATCTCTTAGAACTTCTCTTGAAACTATAAGGTCTAACCTTGAATGTATTCTTGAAAGAATTATGGTGTAAATGGCTTTACATTTTGGAGCATTGTCTTTTATGTTACTCTGTTGATCATTTCCTAGATGTCACCTCACAATAGATGCCCAAAATAGGCGTTGTGTATCCTCTTCTATATGACAATTTATTATCTTTAGATTATCTTTAGATTAGAAATTAAAGCATCTGAATCAGATGGATTATATTAATTCCAACGTTATATACTTCTCTGGCTTATGCAAGAATGATGCATGGTTCGCCGTGACCCGTTGACCGCTCTGCTGAACAAAATCCCAAGGGTTTCCAAGAAGGTTGTCAGACTTTTGTAAAAATGCATCTTCTAGATCTGCCATCTGAGATTATTCACCACATTTCCCACTTCATACCCGACAACCCTCAGACTTCTTGTAGAGAATGGCTATGGTCTTGAATCGATCGATCTTGCCGAGCAGGATGCTCTAGGGGCAGCGATCCGGGCAGGATCTACCGATATGGTGCGATTCCTGCTTGAAAATGGAGTGGTCACCGAGACACAGCCGCCAGATTCGTCATACCTGACTTGGGCCGCTCACCAGCGCGACCCGGAGATAGTGAAACTGCTACTTGCACATAGAGCGAATCTCTTGACCGAGGAACCGCCCGGCATCGATGTCCTCCCATTGGTGAATGCTGTCACTTTTGAAAACTACCCAGTGGCTCGGCTCCTCCGTGGATCCATCTATCTGGAGGAGATTATGAAATTGAGAGGCTAGAACCAAGAATGTCTTCTGCTAGTCGCTGCTGTCTGGTAGATACAAGGGGAGCCGATAGACGTTTCCGTTCAATCGAAATTTCCAACCTCCACAGAGAGCATCTCCCGGCTATATCGCTTGCGGCTGGTCGAGCCCACTATATCACTGTGAAGCTACTGCTTTCCTATAATGCAAGCTACAATCCTCCTCGAGATACGAAGAACCGTTCCCACTTCTCCATGCAGTTGCATCAGGGCAACTGGACATTGTGGACCTTCTTCTCAACCACGGTGCAGAACCAAATGGCATAGGACGATGGCATTACGAAGAAAAGGAGATCGGTGATCTGCCGTGCATCTATTTCGCTGAAACCTATCCGGAGATCTTCCGCCTTCTGCTTGACCGGGGCACAGATCTATTGCTACCAGCAGCAAAAGCTAGAAAAGAACTCAACTGGGATTTATTAACTGATGAGACTACCACAATTCAGCATGTGTCTGATGATGCAGGGCGACCAGTGACAGCACCCACAAGCACATTTGTCACCAAGAAGGCCCTCGAGAGTGGTTCCACCGAAACAGACCAAATTCTCTGGAAAGAGGCGTATCATTGTAACTCCCTAGCCAAGCTGGCTATTGGAGTTGCATGCCCCTGCTTGTAGTGGCGGTGATGGGAGGTGAAGCAATGACAAAACTTGTCTTGGACCATGTACTGGACGTTTCCCCAGAAAGCCCAGATGCCGCGGAAGCCATAGATATTGCTGTCGGTAAAGGATGCTCACGCAAGATGAGCTCTTGCTTAAACTTGGTATGCTTTTTATGATGCAGCTAGTAGATACTCCGTAGAACGGCTGGCAATAGGCTTGCCGCATACTACGCTAAGCGAAGCAGAAACCTTTGCAGAAAGTAAGTTGAGGGGTGGGAATAGGATTTTATTCATGAGGACTATGCGTTGTTTCCCTGGGCTAGCATTGGTTATGAATCTTGTTTGGAGGATGTATGTGACGGCCAGCGTGAGTATGTATTGAAGTATACTTGATGGCAATGTGATGAGCAATGTAAGATAGGACACGGGGTAGGGGCGAACAAGGTCAATCTACATATGTTGTTCTATTCATATCGTAGTCCCCCTTAATACGGAGTAGTCCATACGATATTGGATTGGTGAAATCCATTGCAATGATTACTTCCTACAATAATAGTACATACACGACTCAATGTGTCGTATGCTCTTCGGATTGTGTATCAATGCCCCTGACCCCTTGCGGAACAACGTATGTGGAGTGTATCCCATCTCAGAGGTCAAGTGCGTACAACATACGAGAGAGAAATGCGGGACAGGAACGGAAAAGATAAAAAAGATCAAATCATGTGAACACTAATAGTAGTAATTATATACTATTAAGCTAATTGTACTCAAGAGTCACTCAGAGCATACGAGAATTGCATGTCCTCATTGTACTAGAGTGTCGGCAATGCGACAGTGGAAGGGGTTCATAGAGATTCGGATCCAACATAGTAGGCCAATCCCGACTTCGAAGATGAACCAACACAACAATTCCAATCCGATGGTACTGACCCCTCAAAGGATGGTTGAGAGGCGTGGGGCCTTTCAGCAGCGCCCGTCCAGCGCCAGCTAAACCGAAGTCCAGCCGTCACCGACGAGTGCTGACACAGATTAAAACGCCGTTTCTTCATCTTGGATTTAGTTGTGTGAAGAAGAAAAGGAGGGAAAAATTTTGCCGAGCGAAGATAAATCAACAGCTGGCGCACGGACCAGGCGGAGAGCCCAAACGGGACTAGTACATTCTTCCCGCTTTCCGCGGGCAACGGAAAGATGCCAGTGTTCGTCCGACAAGCATCAGTTTAAAAGCCGTCGCTTTCCTATCGGTTAAGTACATAATACCCTGCTTGAGAATTGACATTCTTCAGCTTCATCATGTATTTGTCTCGTTGTGGTAGATCTGCTGCTCGCTTGCTTCCCCTTGGGAGCTCCCGGGCAGCCGTCGTCTCCGCTCGCGCTATCGTGCCCAGATTGGCCCCCCAATCGCGGGGAGTAGCGTCCACTCGCGATACGCAGCACAAGGTTGGTGACCCGAATGGATTCAATGGCTAGCGGAACATACATACTGACCATTTAATAGCTGCTCGCGGCCTCTCTGGAGGAGTCCGACCCCGCCGTTTATAACATCCTGCAGAAGGTGCGTCATCGCTGATAGAGAGCTCACCAATTGGCCGACCAGCTGCTAACACCACACCAGGAGAAAAAACGCCAAAAGCACTTCATTAACCTGATCCCCTCTGAGAACTTCACATCTCAAGCTGTTCTCGATGCCCTTGGCAGTGTTATGCAAAGTATGTACTCCAGGTGACCGCCTCTGCTTGCCCGACAGACCATCCTAACCGCAATTCAGACAAATATTCAGAGGGATATCCCGGTGCCCGTTACTATGGAGGAAATGAACACATTGATGCCTCCGAGCGGTTGTGCCAGCAGCGTGCCCTGGAGACCTTCCGTCTGAACCCGGAGGAATGGGGAGTTAATGTTCAACGTATGATACAGTCCTCGTGGTGCCATGATATATGCGAAGCTAACTTACTCCAGCTCTGTCGGGCTCACCCGCTAATCTCATGGCCTATTCCGCCCTCCTCAACACCCACGACCGCCTTATGGGCCTGGACCTTCCCCATGGTGGCCACCTGTCCCACGGTTATCAGACCCCTACCAAGAAGATTTCCGCCATCTCCAAATACTTCGAGACCTTCCCCTACCGCCTCGATGAGTCGACTGGCCTGATCGACTACGATGCATTGGAGAAGTCAGCCACCCTATACCGGCCCAAGCTGATTATCGCGGGTACTTCGGCCTACAGCCGTCTGATTGACTACCCACGTATGCGCGCGATCGCCGACTCCGTGGGCGCCTACTTGCTATCCGATATGGCTCACATCTCGGGTCTTGTGGCTGCCGACGTGCTCCCATCTCCCTTCCCCTACTCAGATGTCGTGACCACCACCACCCATAAGTCTCTTCGTGGCCCGCGTGGCGCCATGATCTTCTACCGCAAGGGTGTGCGCAATACCGACAAGAAGGGCAACCCTGTCATGTACGATCTCGAGAACCCCATCAACGCATCTGTCTTCCCCGGCCACCAGGGTGGTCCTCACAACCACACTATTACCGCGCTGGCCGTGGCCCTCAAGCAAGCTCAGACGCCCGACTTCGAGGCCTACCAGAAGACAGTGCTTCTCAATGCCTCTGCCCTAGCTCAGCGTCTAGGTGATTCCACCAGCAATGGTGGACTTGGCTACAACATTGTGTCCGGTGGCACCGATAACCACCTGGTGCTAGTGGACCTGAAGAACCGCGGCCTGGACGGTGCCCGCGTTGAGCGCGTTCTTGAGCTGTGCGGTGTCGCCAGCAACAAGAACACCGTGCCCGGCGACAAGTCCGCACTTAAGCCCGGCGGTCTGCGTCTGGGAACCCCAGCCATGACCTCCCGTGGCTTCCAGCCCGAGGACTTCACCCGCGTGGCCGATATCGTCGATCGTGCGGTCACCATCACACAGAAGTTGGACAAGGCTGCTCGTGAATCGGCCCAGTCCCGCGGTGTCAAGAACCCGAATACTGTCAAGGCCTTCTTGGAGTACGTGGGCGAGGGCGAGGATATCTCGGACATTGTTGTGCTCCGCCAAGAGGTCGAAGATTGGGTTGGTACCTTCAGCTTGCCGTGGGCTGAGGACCAGTAGACGTTTCCTTTTTTTTAATTCCCTCTGTATATTTCCTTGCATGATTTCGAAACGAATATGATTGAAGACCTTTTTATTTAAAACTAGAAGAAAGAAGTGGAATTTCTTCTAGACAAGATATGATGTATAATACACGGGCGGATTTTACTCCGCAAAGTCTAATTCGGGAAACCGGGGAACAATGTCATCACCTTTCCCCCTGGGGCCGAGATCGGCTTGTCAGAGAGACTTATTGTATCAAGGTTATACTCTCTTTTCACTACAGAATTTTCATCTACAATCATGAAAGTCAGCCAGGTACGAACATGGAATTACAAAGTCGGGAAACAAAATACTGACCCACCGTCAGCTCTATGTCTACCCGATCAAATCCCTCCGACCAACAACAATCACAGAGGGAATCCTAACCACACGCGGCTTTCAATATGACCGCCATTTCATGCTCCTCAAAGTCATCGCAGCCGAGGATGGCTCCGGCACCACAACCCTGAGGAACATGCATGTCCCACACTTCCCCGAGATGGCCCTCTTCCACACCGACATTGAATATCCGCACAAAGGGAAGCACAGTGGGAAACTGATTATCACATACCACCCTCCTCCGTCAGAGCCAGCTCCCAAACACCTCGAAACCAACCGACTGGAAATCCCACTCCAACCCGATCCCCAAAGCCTCAAACCCCTCAGGGTCGTAATGCACCAGAGCTCAACGACAGGATACAACATGGGCGCAGAGTACAACGACTGGTTCAGCTCCTGCTTCGGGTACCCGGTCGTCCTAGCATACCTTGGACCAAATTCAAGAGAGGTTCTGGGCACACTCTCGCCAGCAAAGCAAGACAAAAAGTCCGCGCTGCGCACCATACGCGAAAGTCTAACAAGACCCGACAGGAAATGGGAGCGGGTCCTCCCGATTCTCATTGTAGCTTCTGGGATTAATATATTTCTCCAGGGTGGTACCCTCTTCCGCGACGGGATAACCCCCCAAACAGCTGGATATCTCAAGCCCACGCTCCTTTTCACTGCTAGTGCGGCGGTGTTGGCGTTGGTGCTATATTACTTTTACACTCAGCATGCAAAGAACGAGGACCGCATTACCTTCGCGGACTGCGCGCCTTATCTCGTTATCTCCGAGACATCCGTTGATAATGTCTCAGCGCGGCTGCCGGAGGGGGAAGATATGGACCGCACAAAATTCCGGCCTAATATTGTTATTACGGGGGCTGGGGAGGCCTTCGAAGAGGACTTTTGGGAAGCGCTGGCTGTAGACGCTGGAGTAGGGCGCGGGTCGCCTAAGCTGCTGCTGACAGGGAATTGTGTACGCTGCCAGAGCCTTAATGTTGATTACGAGACTGGGAAGATGGGGACTGGTGAGTCTGGTGCTGTGCTTAAAAAGTTGATGAAGGATCGCCGGGTGGACTCTGGGGCGAAGTACAGTCCTGTTTTTGGTAGATATGCTTTCTTGGAGCTGAAGAGCGAGGGGATTAGTCTGCGGGTTGGGGATGAGGTTACGGTTGCCGAGAAAGGAACTCGAAGGTCTACTTTTGGTGAGTGTTTCTCTTTTTCTGGGGAATTATGGGAGTAAATGCTAATTAGGTTCTTTAGATTGGCCTGGTCTGACGAATTGAAACTGAATAGATCTCTCTATTGTTGTACCTATGGACTCGGTATTGTGTAGATATCTGGGGAATTGACGTCATGTTGGAGGTTGGAATTATAATATAACGATTTCGGGCAAAACTCTTATCGTAAAATAATTGTAACTGACTTGCCAATGAAATATTCTTATTATTGTATCTAACTAGGTGAGACCCGAGTGAGAAAGCCCAAGAAAGCAATTTGATACACAGCCACAATTACATCATAGACACCGCCACCAGTATTCCATCACCTGACTTTCTTGATCCATGGAAAGACAAACTGAATGTGGAGGATTCGATTTCTAAGAATAACTCTTGCAATAACTTTTGTCCCAGGTTTATTTTTCACTTTTATTCTGTGACTTGTACTGTTATACAACATTCGCGTCAAGTTCAGCCTTACCGAACTATTCAGGGACTGTGGCTCAAGCCCCCTCCGATCACCCACCGCTGCCTATTTGGAGCCCACACTAATCAACCCTCACGTTTGACCTGTCACGCATCCAACCCAAGCTGCATTCGACTCGTGTTCCACCTGTGTGACACTTCTACCTCTTTCCAAGACCTGATCTGTCAGGCGCCAAACATCCCGCGATCCGGTGCATAAGGCATCGCTGAGCCCCGCCGCGGGTAAGCTGCCGCAGCAGAAAAAAAAAGAGCGGTCGTAATCGTTCCAAAACATAACTGCTACAATGGCCATGGATTCAGACCATCTGCGTCGCAAGGACACCACCAAGGGTCCCCCGCTGCGCATCCTGTCTCTAGGTTAGTATCATCTCTCTTCTCGACCTATATCAGACTCAGCTGACCTAAACAGATGGCGGTGGTGTTCGTGGCTACTCCATGCTTATTCTCCTCCAGGAACTCATGTACCGCACCTATGTTGAATGCGAAGGCAAGCCTCCGCGTCGCGACCAGATTCCCAAACCCTGCGATCACTTCGATTTGATCGCCGGTACCGGCACTGGCGGCTTGATCGCCCTGATGCTCGGTCGCCTCCGCCTGGATCTCGAGACATGCAAAGAAGTATATGTGCGCATGACTCGCAAAGTATTCGAGACCGATAAGACCATCGCTGGTATTCCATACCGCTCAACTTTGTTTAAGGCCTCGAAACTCGAGGAGGCGATCCGGGAATGTGTACGGGAACACACAGTGTTCGAGGCAGAGGGAAATGACACAGGGAATGCCCCCAATCGTGAATCTATGGCTTCTATGGCCAGCTTGCCATATGGCCCACCCTCTATTCCACAACGCTCTATAAGTCGGGGCAGTTTCAGCACCGCTGCTGCTTCGCATCCAATGTCTCCGACAAGCCAAAGAGGCTCCGTTTTTCTTAATGGGCTGCGTTGGGGTAATCCAGACGCGCTACTTTATGATAACCGAGAAAATCGGACGAAAACGTGAGTTCTACAATGCGAAAACATGGGTCGCTAGTACTGATGTGAAATATAGTGCAGTCACTGCTATGTACAAGGGCACCCCGCGAAAAGGATCGGCTGTCCTTCTACGGTCCTACGACTCCCGCCGAGAACCTCCACCTGAATTTGACTGCACTGTCTGGCAAGCAGGACGTGCGACATCTGCGACAGGGCTTGCTTTCAAGCCCATCCAGATTGGTCAACACCATTTTATCGATGAGGGTCATGGTACATTCAACCCTGCGCCGCTTATACTCGATGAAGCTATTGTGAACGAGTGGCCAGGTCGGGAAGTTGGGGTCTTTATCAGTGTGGGAACTGGAAAGCGCCCAGCTGGTACCAACAACCGACAGCATGAATGGTGGGAGGATTTCTTCGGCGACTCCTTTGGCACATTCGCTGAAGCGCGGCGTCGACTGATGACGAAGATCGAGGGCTGCGAGGACATCCACAATGAGATGCTGCGAGACCGTCTCGCCAAACGCAATGTCAGCAAAGACAATTATTTCCGCCTCAACGTCGAGGTCGGCGTTGGCGAGTTCGGTATGAACGAATGGAACCGGCTAGCCGATATCAGCACCAACACACGGCAATATCTGGCCAGGCCTGAAGTCAAGAAGATGATTCTAGAAGCAGGTGTTAGATTTGCTAAGATCGAGCGCATGAACCGTCGTCTGGCGACCCACGCCGCAGCTGGCGGGGATCGTGATGATCTATCTTTTGATCTTGAGAATGAAGAGCTTTCGCTTCCTCCCATTCAATCACAATCACACATTCCACCCCCTGCGCACTTCGCTGTCGAACTACCTGCGGAATTACCTGCTGAGTTTGTTGACTTCGCACATCACCATCCACCTTCACAAGCGCCACCACCTATTCCAACTGTGGTGACTACATCACCACCGGATGACACACTTCCGGTTCACCCAACACCTCAGGATAGCACATCTACTTCCCCACCCCGGCAATCTGGCAGTGATTATCGTCGAAGCCACGAGCTTGCAAGCCGCCCAAGCTCGCAACAACAGAGCTCACCCTCCCGTAGTGATGAGTATTTTACAATCAATGGCATGGCGCCACCAGTGCCACCCAAAACGCCTATCCCATACCCAGCTCAAGATGATGGCGGCGTGGCCATGCCCGCACCGCTCTTCTCGCAAGCACCGTCTAACTCAAACACTAAAGCCCGACCTCCTTACCCAGTCGATGAGCCGCCACCAACGGTGAACCGGCAACGGAAACCCAGCTACCACGTGCGGTGATCCCTTATCACGTTTCATCGCGAGGCCTTTTATTTTTTTATTTTTTTTACATGTGCATCACGTCGTTTTGTGTCTTTCCTGCTGAATACCCCTCTGCTGAGACGGTTTATTAGGGCCTGATAAGGCGTCTTAGGCGCCACGCCTGTTTTATTTTAACTCAGTTGACCCCTTACGAAGGCCAGTGGCCTCGGGCATAATGAATGACGACATTTATGAGACTCTAAATGTGGGATTGGTCTGTATAGTAATGAGCAAAAAAAAGGGGGGTTTCAAGAGATACTTTCTCACCTACGTAGTTAAATTGCCACCCTGTTGATCTTAAACAGGCAATACAGGGTCTGAACATCTCCATAAATTTAAGCCATATAAGCCGATGCCAAAGGTACAGGTACCTGTCGATCGCAGCCTAGCCCGCCCTGGTCAGAAGTAGCAGTACCTCCTTTCCCCACACACCCAGCCTCTTTGTTTTGCTCTTCCCGTTCCCCTTTTCTTTATTTTTCTTTAATGTATTCATATTCATATTCTTTGTCTTAAGTTCCCTCTACCTTCTCGATACCTTCGAAATTCGATATTTGCCTCTGAGCTGAAAGTCATAGCGCCCAACGGCTGACACCCCCCTTGCGGAATCCCACCGTTTTTCTTTCCTCGTGGACATTTTCCAGAAGCATTCCCAGATCGTCGATATTCCAAATCACAATTCCCCCACTAGAGTCGTTGTGACACTCGAAACCGTTGTTATTCAGCCCCCATTGATAATCGCCCCGGCGATACGCCGAGTCTTTATCAATATCGTGGCAGGGAAGATAAGTGTCTCAAATAGTCGCTGAGTCTCGTCTTCGGACGACTCTCTGTCCCCGCGACACAACTTTTCACCTCTTCCCACTGCTGGTCAGTGTGGTCTTCCAACCTCCATCATGGACCCCAATTTCGCCTTATCGCATGCAAACAACCTCCTCGCGCGTGCGGAAACCTCAGGCCGCCCACCAGTATACAAAGCCGTCGGTATTTCGCTGGCTGTCGCATCGGGCGTCTTTATCGGTGTCTCGTTTGTGGTTAAGAAAATCGGCCTGCTGAAGGCGAACGTGAAGTACAATGAGGAGGCCGGCGAGGGATATGGATATCTGAAGAATTTCTGGTGGTGGACTGGCATGACGCTGATGATTGTTGGAGAGATCTGCAATTTTGTGGCGTATGCTTTCGTCGATGCAATTTTGGTTACGCCGCTTGGTGCGCTCTCGGTCGTGATTACGACGATTTTATCGGCAATTTTCCTCAAGGAACGACTTAGTTTCGTGGGGAAGGTTGGCTGTTTCTGTTGTATTATTGGATCCGTGACTATTGCTATGAATGCGCCTGAGCAGTCGTCTGTCAAGGACATTCAGAGCATGCAGCATTTTGTTATCCAACCTGGCTTTCTGGTCTATGCTGGGCTGATCATTATTGGAGCTGCTTTTACGGCTCTTTGGGTTGGTCCGCGCTATGGAAAGTCGAGCATGTTTGTTTATATCAGTATTTGCAGCATGGTTGGCGGGCTGAGTGTCGTGGCTACCCAGGGCCTGGGGTCTGCTATTCTCGCTCAGATTAATGGCGAGGAGCAGTTCAAGCATTGGTTCCTCTATGTTTTGTTCGTGTTTGTTATTGGAACACTGCTGACTGAGATTATTTACCTCAATGTACGTCTTCGCTCTCATCATCTCGCATGTCTATATTAACATTGCTATACAGAAAGCGCTGAATCTTTTCAATGCCGCTTTGGTCACTCCGACTTACTATGTGATGTTCACTAGCGCCACCATTCTCACTTCTGCCATTCTATTCCAGGGCTTCAAGGGCACGGGGATTCAGATTGCAACTGTGATCATTGGGTTCTTGCAAATCTGTGCCGGCGTGGTATTGCTGCAGCTATCCAAGTCCGCCAAGGACGTCCCCGATGCTGCTATTTTCAAGGGCGATCTGGATCAGATTCGGGAGGTTGCCGCGGTGGAAGAGCCCGAGTCTGAGCCCAAGGCAGACTCCATTCGAGGTGCAGCCTCTATCATCCGTCGCATTTCAACTGCTCGCCGCACTATGGAATCAGATGAAGCCCGCCGTTTCTTCCATGACAAGCATGAGGATACCCTGAGAGTGCCAGGCGAGAATGAGATAATTGAATGGGATGGCCTGCGCCGGCGCAAGACTGTCATTGGTGAGGGCCCAACTATGTCACGACCAATCACTCCGCGAACACCCTCGGTCAAACAACAACATCTACCGTGGGGAATGTCCCGAGTGCCCGCTGTTGAGCCCGAGGAGGACCACCGGCCTAACACCAAGCAAAGCGGTCATTCTTTCATGGATAATATTCGGTCTCGGGCTACCAGCGTGCTTCATCCCTCCCAGTGGAAGGCTGTAAGTACAGAAGAGGAGAAAGGTTATAATTCCAACACACAATCGGTGGGCATGACAGACATGCCACACCAAAGTGGCAATGCTGACACCGAATACCATGGCGCTGGTATGTCTGGGGGTTTGGAGGCTCCATTCAACCCAAACCGTCCGCGTAGCGATACGCCGCGGTCTATATCATGGGCAGACGAAAAGCCAGAAACTCTGGCACCCGAACCTCTCGCCAACACTGCCCGCCGCCAGTTCTCTTTCAACAGCATGATGGCCCGTGGGAAGTCTGGCAGCGAATCCCCCGTCAGGAACGCACCAGGTTCGCCGCCTCGTGGCATCCTACGCCGAACACACCTGGAAGCCGACCTGCGCAAGTCCGCAACCGAGGAAGAA
This sequence comes from Penicillium concentricum, assembly GCF_028827145.1. NCBI lineage: Eukaryota > Fungi > Ascomycota > Eurotiomycetes > Eurotiales > Aspergillaceae > Penicillium > Penicillium concentricum. The sequence goes on from NW_026622756.1 coordinate 246,824, forward strand.
TCACTCGGTCTCGTCCACGGTGACTCACGCCATTCACGACCAGAAGAAGAACCCCTGAACGAAAAGCTAGAACGCTGGTCGAGCGCGGAGTCAGAACTCGGCGAACCCCAGCCCATGTTCGCAGGCCGGCCACATGGCGACTCCGTATCCAGCATGTCCACTGCCGCATTCCCCGCATATGAGGATAATCACCACAGCCACTCCGAGTCCCACAACCCCTACTACCTCCCACACAACCGACAAGCCACCTCATCCCCAGAACCCCTCTCCCACGAAGAAGAGGGCTGGAAGCAGCACCCTTCATCGAGGGGCAGTGGCAACAGAACTCGCACACGGACGAACTCTTCCGTCCATCCCCATTCCCGTGCCCCACCTCCCGCCCAATCCTCCTTCTCTACGCACCGCCATCCAAACCCCCTTCCACCACTCCCTGATATTACGCCCACCACCACACTCGACCTCACGCCCACTGCAACCAATGCATCCGGCTTGAGATCAGTCTCTTCGGAGTCTGATATGGCAACGACCGTGTCTGGCGAGACAGAAGGCTACAACGATCCCCCGCCTACCTACCCGACTCGCCAACAGAGCGGCTGGCGTCGGCATATGTCTGACAACAGCAGCCATGATGGCGAAACATATTCCGCGCGCGGAGGTAGGGCAAGTTCCTTTAGGTGAATGTGAGAAAGCTTCGCGATCTGTCTGGCTTATATAGCCGTCTTGGGATTCTGATTTATGACGCATATATCACGATTTCTTTCTCACATTGTATTTAGCATGGCTATGGCGTTTACTGGGATGTTTTGTTGCTATTTTTTTTCTTGTCTGTTATTTTTTCTGACTATTTCGTGTTCTGTGATCGAACCCCGTTTTATCACCGATCTGTACATGATATGATTGTGGTGTTTGACTTTGATTTTGTAAATAATGGATGTCATGATAATGATGCATGATTATTAATGAAATGAGAACCTCAAGTACAAGTGTCAAGTCGAAAGTAGAGGATTGGAGGTCTACATTCATCATAAGTTGTGCCGGCAACAGTACGGAGTAGTGCATTAGTCAATAGAACAAGAGAAACCCCAAAGCAGATATTCCATAGTCAGGACAATCAGATTAGATTCGATGTGATCATAGATCATGGGTATCATAAGTGCGCGTAGTTGGAAGATTCATCATCCCAACCCAGAATATTGACGGAGAACCGTGACTCCATCCAGAACACCATCCATGGCAAAGGCGATATACAATACAACGCAAACCAAAAAAGAAATAACGAAGTCGCTAAATGTCAATCATATCCATGTAAAGAGGGTCACTTCTTCACCCCCTGCACGGCAAACATCCCAGCAACACCCCGCTGCCCCTTAGACGCAACATGCATCCCAGGGAACCTGGACTCCGCAAGACGACGCCCAGCTTTGATACTCTCGAGGGCCCTAGTTATAAAAAGTTGAACGTCAGAAAGGACCACTCGCTGGTCATTCAACAGTATCATGATAACACATACCAGTCCACACTAACAACCTTCACGCCTTTCCACCCTCCACGGGCAATTTCCTGCTGGAGTTTCCCTGCAGCAAGACCTCCCCCTGCACCAGACACAGCTGCTCCACCCCCAGCCCCGGTATTGGGCTGTCCGACAAGAACATGCGTCACCGTCTTCCGGGCCATATAGATAGAAGTCTTCGCCCCGTTCGACGCGAGTAGATGTTTCAGCTTATACTCCGAGATCTGAGGGAGCGTGGAGCCATTGATGAATATCGTAACACCAGCGAAGATATGCGAAGTGGATTTCAGATCGAGGTTTGCGCCAGAGCGGGCCTCGGGTTGGGTGATGTCTTCTATCTGAGACTTTTCCTTTTCCGTGTCTTTTTTCTTTGTATTTCGACTCGGACACAGGCTCCGGTTCCCTCCAACAACAGTTCTAATTTTAATCTTCTTCATCTCCATTATATCCTTTTCGAGCTCATCCACAGCCTTCCTCTTGCTGACACCCATAAACGACCGGATATCCCGAACGCCGAGTTCATTCCGCTTAGCCACATCCACAGCTACCATAGCCCATTCACCAGAAGCTTTAGGCGCTGGCGGAGGCTGCGCGCATTTCCCATCGAACGCGCCAGGTACAAGCGTCGACTCTTGTGTGCCTGTGTTCCACACTCCCTGTCCGGATTCCCTTCCCCGCCCCGGAAGACAATCCCCACTCTGATACTGTCTGGTCAATTTCGCCGAGCGCGCATCTCGCCATGACGTTGAGCCAAGGAAACCGCCGCCTTCAGCTGCGCGCTGGTGTCCTGTTGAGGCTGACTGCCAGGTGTCGAAATGGCGGTGGTTTCGCGGTTCCGGGGGTTGTGGTTTTGCGGATGGTTTTGGTCGGTCGGTCGTCATAGCTGGCTCTTGCGGTTTCGTAACGGGTTTGTCCATTCGTTATCTGATGGTCTCGTTGGCCGGGATGGGGTGTTCGGGGCATGTGGTTGTGTTTGAGTTGAAATTGACGAGAGAAGTCGCCGTGGTGCGAAGCGGAAAGAACCATGGTTCGATATGTTTTGATTTTGCCGTTTTGGGTAAGATAGGGTAGATTGGGTCACGTGGCGATATATACAAACCTCATACAGTTGACATAGACTCTATCTGACGATGTCCCAGAGGAATTATAGCATAAAATCAGAACGGTAGGTCAGCAACTCAATACCACGACAGGATCTCAGTAAGCTACATTTACAGAAAAGGAACAAAAGTCGGAAAAAGAACAATCCATTTAGACCGGACCAAAACCAACGTTGTATGTCGCTAAAGGCATGCAAACCCAGATTCATAACCGTTCATTACCATGATAATCATCTCTCTAGTAGAGTGGCAGTAGCAAAAGCAGAAGCAATAGCAGCGCAGAGAAGTAGAGAGAGGGAAGTAAAACCAGAGCCGAGGCCATGCCACAAAGAATATCCTTTTCAAACCCCAGAGCACGCACAAATGATAAAGCACCAATGATAATAAAAAAAGAAAAGCAAAGCAACTCGTTAATGAAGATGGCTCGTGGTCAAGTCATCACACAAAGAAAATTCGTTCATAAGAGATTCGTCACATCGTAGTCATCGAGGTTTGCGATCACCATCCAAGTCTTCAACAAGCAACAAGGCTTTCAACATGGAAGTATCAAGAAATGCGTTTCTAATGTTGGACCATGAACAGATCTTGCGCCTAGTTCTTTCTCCCTCCCCACACAGGTTAGATATTCCGAGATTTGTTAAACCTGAAAACATAAACAAACGCAGACAAGAGACAAATGAGCTTCGTTTCGTTTCGACACCGCCGAGGCTGCCAGTCTCCCACATGTTTGTGGTAAGAACTCAGACAAGACCGCGACGCGCCATGCAGGTTGTGCATGCGCAGTCTATCATGGGGGGAAAAAAATAAACTCCAAACTAGAAATAGGCCAACAGAAGAAAGAAAAAAAAGGGATCCAGCAAAAACCAAACAAGACCCGAACAGAAACAGAACCACGAGCTAGCTAGAACCGATAATTGAATCACACTCACCGATGCCGAGCCATGACCGCGCTAGGCTTCATTGGTTGAAGAATAGGCGGGCCACCAACTGGGCCACCGATGGTAGAATCGGTGATCGTCTTGCGACGCTTCGATGTCTCGTATTCAGCGGTACTCTCGGGACGGACATCCTCATCCTCGCGCATACGCTTGCTACCCGCACTCAGCGAGCCGTTCCCAGTCGCATAGACTGGGGCCGTGGTCGAGGCCATGGAGTAAGGGTCGGAAGCACCGTTGGCAGGGGTACCGCGCGTGTCACTGACAGCGTTGTACAGGGTAGTGGCGGCGGCGGGACGGGGAGGGGTGTTATACCCCGAAGCCCAGTGGGGAGGGGGGCCAGCGCCCGTGCGCGGGGTCATGCGACCGGAACCGTTCTGCTGGCTCGGGGAGCTGGTCATTTCTGGGGTGAGCTGGGCGTGTTCGCCGGTCAGGGAGCTGACAGAGGGGTTCGTGGTGTAAGTGTAAGAGCCGCGGTTGGAGTTGTATCCGGTGTTGTGGTCTTGCATGTACTCCTGGTCGTGTTCGGCGACGGGCTCGCCGGGCCCATTGCTCTGGCTGTAGCGGTTTGAGTCGCGCTCGGAGGTTTCGGGCTCTGAGGCGCCGGGGCGTGGGTTTGGTGGCGCCATTTCGCTTTTCATGTACCCGCCGGGCAGGGATTGGCCGTAGCTGGACATCCCTGATTGGGTCAGCGGGGTGTGCGGCGCGTATTGGGCGTGTGATTGTGGTGCCGCGGAATAGTAGGGCTTGGAGCTGTCGTAGGCTTGGCCTTGGTAGGCTGGCAAGCCGTGCATGTTGTTGCCCGGTGGGGTGGTTGCCGGGGTGGTTGGCATTGAGCGCTGGTTGCTCAGTGTGGTGTCGATGGACAAAGGCTGTGTGTGTGGCACTTGCCCGCCCCATTCGTATGAACCGCTCTGATTGGTGACACCCATCAGGCTAGATGCGCTGGCAGGCGGTGTAGGAAAGGTGTTGGCACGCTCAAGCCCAGGTCTCGAGCCAGGCTGGCCACTCATTGGGCCTTGGGACATGTGAGAGGACATGGGCGTAGGCTGCATAGAGGATTGGTGATGAATTGGGGGTTGCTGGGAGCCAGACGGCGTGCGATGGGGGCCTGGGGGAGGACCTTCCAACCGACGTTGCTGGGATTCTTGCACTACCATGTTTGTCCGAGTCTGATTGGCCGGGTGGTATAGAAGACCTCCGATATTATGCACAAAGAGTGGATATAAGAGATCTGTGATCTTCTCCTTGTTGGCAAATTCCAGAGCACGCTCGAATGGAATCCTGAAGAGTAAATGGTTAGCGATGGACGGTACACTCGCTCGTTGCAGTCCTTCAAATACGTACCAGACACCTTTTAAATGCATGGGCCCAATTTTCACAACATGGCGCAGCTTTTCGCTTTTGAGAATTCCATCACGTCGACCACGAGTCATGCCAGCTACATTGAGCAGCTTGGTACCATTGATCATGTGGTTGTCTGTGAAATAATTAGTCAAAACTATTTCCAACCTCTTGTCATAGAATCAACTTACCTTCTCGTCGAGCTACACACACTCCCTTTGCTTCCACCTGGTAGCAAAGACTGCCCTCATCTTCCCATAATGTGGCTGTCACTCGGGGCTTGGCTCCCGGAGGAGCAACCTGACCGGTACCATCAAAGACAAACCCTTGTAGGGGAGCACCAGTGTTGTTCCCATATCCACTCGGAGGTGCCACGGCGTGATTGCTCACTTGATAACGATCAGAATAATCATCGACACTCTGGCTTTGGAGCTTACCAGGCAAAGGTAGCAACTGAGCCGGCATCTGGCCCATGGAGCTCGGTGGGTGTCCAGTTGGGGGTGAAGTCACGCCATTAGCGTATCCATATTGGGGGTAAGCAGCCGGGGCGTAGGAGGATGCGGGCTGCATCACGGGGGGTTGCCCGTGGTACTGATAGTGGGACATTGCGCCTGCGGTTGCGCCTTGAGGAGCGTATGATTGAGCAGAAGACATGTGCGAGTGGACATCCATATACGGCTGGGCCTGGTTCATGCTGCCGAGAGAAGTCGGACTAGGATAGTACCCTTCGTTGACCGAAGGCGGGAGACTGTATTCAGTCGCAGAAGAGTCTAATGAAAGCCGACCCTGGGTCCCAGACAGGTCCGCAGAGGACGGGGGGCTCCTAGGTTCGTTGGCCGGCACAGAGGCACCAGACAAACTTGTGCGAGCGCTAGAATTGGTGGAATTGGTCAGGGACGGATCGTGATAGGCGGTCCGGGAAAGGCCCTGGGCTGTCGGCAGGCTGAGAGCGGGGAGTTTATCGCCGGGCAATAACGGTCGTTCCGCTGCGTGGTGGTTGTACCAGGGAATGTCAGCAGGACCGCGGGTATGGACCTGCGAGATCGACGGCAGCTCCAGCTTTTCGGTTGCACGGATAAACGGTTTAGAATAGAGAGTTGAAGCGAGCGGACGTTGAAAATATCGTCCGGCGTGCTATCAATATAGGCTGCAGAATTGGAAATCCACAGGCACTTGCGAACGTTGCACGTTGCACGGAGGGAAAAAAAAAAAGAGAAAGAATTGCAAACGGAATATTCCAATGGGCTTTCAGGATCAAACGTTCCAAAAAAAAAAAAAAGTACAAGTGATGCAAAATGCAGGCGATGCAGGGGCGTGCAATATCGTAGTGAAGCTTCGTAGTAAGTCGTAAACCTTTGTAAAGACTCGGGTGGCCTAGACAGAAGCGCAATCAAGACTTTTCTTGAAAAAAGTAGACGAATTCAGAGAAGCACAATGGTCATCAGAATCATTAAGAATCGTCAATGGAGCATATCAAAGTGCGGGTAGCTTTAGCGGAACTAAACAGAAAGGCGTAAGTTTTGGTCGTTTCAAGGTCATGCAGGAATGTAGAAGAAACTCTCAAAGTGGCGCGCATCGAATGATAAAATAAGGCCGAAGCCGGATGAAGGGGGAGAAAGATCAAAGTCTCAGGCAAGTCGAGGGGGGGGTTTGAGAAAGCAGTGTTAGGGACGTACAGAAAGGTGGAGGCTGGGGTGGTGCAGCAAACGCATCCCTATGCAGGCTGGATAGATGGCGTTTGACAATAAACCAAAAACATGAAGTAAAAATAAAAAAAGAAAGGGAAAGGGGATCTTAAAATAAAACAGGGAATTTCGTACAGTGAAACTCAGCGGTTAAGAGAGGGGAAAAAAAGAGGTGAAGCGAAATGACGCTGAGCCGCAGCGGGAAAGTCGATCAGTGGAGGATAAAATAAGCTGACTAAGTTGAGCAGAAGAAAGAGAAGAATGTCTGCAGAAATCCCGGCTTGCCCCGTCTTTTGAGGGAGAAACGAAGAGGAAAAAGGGAAGAGAAGAGAGAGAGAATCAATCACAGTGGACCCGGTGGAGGGCGACTACCAGAACCGTGCGTTCAGATCATCCTCTAGACTCGATATCTGTTTTCTTTTTCCCTTTTCCCTTTTTCTTTTTTCATTTTCATTTTTTTTTTTTCATTTCTATTATATTTCCTTTCTATTTTTCTTTTTTTTAGGGGATTATTGTATATCAGTATTTTCTACGCCACCAAGTAAGGACTATCCGGATCAGAGTTAAGAGAGGCAAATCATTCCCCAGTGACAATAATTAACTATCATTTCCCAATTATATACCTAGAAACTACCAAAGAGAAATTCTCAGAGGATCCTGGTCTGTGTGACAGGCAGAAAAGCAACAGGCTGATCGGCCGGGATAGGCCCGCTGGATCTTGTTGATTTCCTTAGTGGAGTCGATTAGATTCAATTGTTACTCTGAAATTGGATACTATTTCTGGCTGGGCAAGATAAGAAGTTGAATACATGTAGTATATATATCTTATGAATGTTTCATACCCATATATAATAGGGCATACCTATACTAAATATATGTAGAAAGGGTTCCAAGGTTCCTTCTCCACGCGGGTCCCACTCAAGTGAACCATGGACAGTCTCAACCGGGGAAATACATTTCCAAGGTTAGATCTGAAGTTAAAGATACTAAATTACACAGACTATATTAGGGAAATTGGAGTCTCACGATCTTTCGTGCAAGACATCAGAAGTAAACCACCCCCCCCCCCCCCCCCCCCGGTAATGCGCGGCGGCTGCACCGTCGATTGCACTCTCCCGGAGCGCTTGCACCATTTCCCCTCCATTCTAAGCACAGTAGCTAACTGCAAGGTCCGTAAAGAAACTAAAATCCCAAATTCAAATAATTCACCGGACATCAGCCGAGCCTTGTCCCCTCTCGGATATCTTACAGAGATCCCAACCCCTCAAGTCCATTCAAACTCTACGGATATAGCCGACTAAAGTGGGCCATTACAACTGTTACAATTCCTCAGCCAAGAACAATTACAATACCAAGGCCTTGCCTGTTTTTTTTTTTTTTATGGTTCGGGACGATCTGGGCGTTAAGACGGGCCGTGAGTAACAGTGGAGAGAGAAAGAAAGAAGCACGTCACACCCCCCAGGGATGCAGAGGGGAAAATCAGTGGCTCAGAAGGAACCACGAAACACGGGTGGCTTGAATTAGATCAAGGGTCTGTTCTTCCAGTTAGGCGGCTACCGAAACAGTGACAATTAGGAAGTAGAGAGGAGAAAAAGCAAAAAAAAGAAAAACAGAAAAAAACTAAAAAAGCAATTAGTCTATAGAATATTTGTTCAACCCAATTTTAGCCCGAATTGAAAGATGTTCACACGTAGCATCGCAATTCCAACTAAGAGTCCCCGTGATGATGCATCCAGAAACTCCTCTGTTCCTTTGACTCTTACGTAGATCATATTTTCCTAAGCCTGAAATGGTAGGTCTACTAAATAACGTTCCTAGTCGGGATAGACGGGATAATAATCCTCATAATAAGATATTCTATTTTATTTCCATTATTTTCCCTATATTTTTCCAGAGCCCAAAAAAATTTGCCCAGAGCCAGATCCCAGTAAGGGGGAGCAAAGAGAACGTCAAGACAACTCAACCCCAGTACACCGCTTATTACTTCCCAGAAAAAAAGAAAAAATATATATATAAGCCCAAGTGAAAAAAAAAAAAGGGCAGGGCCAAAGTCCCCTTGCGTTTTGTCCTCTTTTTTCAATTAATCTAGATTATTATTGCTGTTATCCACTAATAGAGAGACTAAACTATTCACGGACTTGATTTCCAACCCGAAAATCTCGGTTCAAGGTTGACAGATGTCAATTCCCATGCATTCCAAAAGTGACAGCTAGGGATTTACTTTTTCTTTAGTCCTACCCAGATATGCATTGACCACCATACATGGACCTAGATCCAATGGTTAGGAATCGGGGAGATGATATTTATTTCCCATATCCTATTTGCATTATTTAGTGGGTTCTGCAAGTGGCGCTTTGCTCACAGACCCTTGAGAGGTCGGTGAACATGGGGTCGGGAAAATACGGGCTATATATCAATGGCATTCTTATTAATAAATGTAAAATGCTTGGCAGTAGATCTTCTATTCTGCGAACTATACGGAGGACGGAGTACTATTTTCTTGCTAAAGCAGGTACTAACCTAAGACCTAGAGGGCAAAAAAAAAGAGGGGGCTGACAGATCCCTGCACCGCAGCTCGCTATCGACGGCCCGATACCCGCTGCACATACACCGTACAGTAGTTTAGGGGGATCCGCCTCAATACTTTCTAGAAAAGGAAATAGCCTTGGGATTTGATAAGTGAAGGGGGTCGGTTGTGGCTTTTTCGCATTGCATCTCTCTTTTTTTTTTTTTTTTTTTTTTTCCATTTCCGAAAATCTGCCTACAGATCCACTATAAATCCACACAGTTATTGGAACGGCAACTCCGCAATTCGGGTGTGATGCGTCGTATGGAACCGTTGAGTGCAAGGAGATACTCTGATATGATAGGTATACCTAGGAACAATAGTATTTGAAATATATAAATGTTAAAAAGAATATAGCGTTTCGATCGTTTTTCTGTGTGATCAACACGGATCAAATGGACGTTACAGAAATTAGATACATAATCTTGTCAATGACAAGGCTCCTACACAACCTCCACTTCACTGTTTATGCCAATCTCGCGTCGATCGACGGGTTCGTCCGTACCTTGCAGCGAGTTACCCTGCAGACTCTGTCCGTGCAGACTTTCAGGCTTTTCTTATGAGAATAGAAGGCTTTGTTTAATTTGGATTTTTTGGTCTATTTTCTATTTTTTTCTCCTTTTTGTTTTTTCTTCGAGTTGCACTATTATCAGAGTGATATGCGGGGGTTTTTTTCCCTTCCTTTTTCTGTTCCGGCGTATAAAGTTTCACCAGGGGCCATGCTTTTTCCCATGTACCTCATAAGAATATGCCCGAAGCCGTCTGGGCAGACGTTGATGCCAGATAAGGCCAACTGACAATCGGGGACACAATGGGTACAAGGCCTTTGAGAGGTGTGGTACAGCATAATTACGATATACAGAGACTCGGACACGAGGAGAATTTGAGCGAGAGCCGACGACTGACAGGGATATTCCCTGCAGCCTATTGATTTGTTGTACAGGATGGGGCAAATTACAAAAAAGCTAACCGAGATAGTGTCCTCGTATATGGAGCAACCCCGTATATTGCTACCATAGGTGGTAAGTACTTGCCCAAGTGGGTACGGAGTATAGGCGTGGATATCATATTATGAGGTACATATACAACCCTAGGCCAATCCTAGAATTGGTGACTCTGGTATCCATGTGACTTGGGGTAATTTGTGAGGCGCCACTTTTCCTCGAATAACAACGCACCACGAAGCCAGGATCTGGCGTGATGGCACTAGGCCGGGGCCGTGCAACTTGGATTTAACCTCGCATTGCATTGTCCCGTGGAGCCAAGAGATCGACTGCACGTTCATCTTACCTTTACACACTCTAGCGCTGCTTGTGTAAGGAGAGAGGGGAAACACAAAAATACGCTCTATGTGAATAGTATAGCAAGTGTGAGAATTATTTTTTTGTACAATGTACCATATCTCCTCTTGAGTGAATCTCTACAATGTACGGAGTAGAAGAAAGCGAATGAATAATTCAACCGCCGTAACCGTTAGCAAGCGCCACTATTCTCGAGTCATTTACTCCATTTGCTCCAGTGACATAGTCTAGTTCAAAAGTGAATTTCATATCTCCGAAATATCCAGGATGGCTCGGGCCAAATGTGTAACGAGACTAAAACTCCCCATTCAAACCAGCGGCGCCAATGATTGGCTTTACGCACCAGCAGCCCGCCGATCGATGATCCGACGCAACAATGACTGGCTGTGACAACAACCACGTAGGAAGGGCTAGATCGTGTGGATTCACCGCCAGTTGCCCCCCTTGCGTGCAGACGTGGCACAGAGGATTATCTACTCCGTAGCTCCATCTGGTATGCAGTGACCCGCTGCTGTGGAGGACTTTTTTTGATGTATGTCAACCGTTGTCTGGTTTTTGTATGAAATTATTATCATAGAATGAGACAAATATGAATTTAAAATTGTTATATACATTTTCATTTTTCTATCAACCTCGCCGATGTCGGGCTGTTTCGGCCGATCGGGATGTTAGAGTACAGATAAGGGAAATATGTATGTTAGTAGACAAAGGATCAACTATTATGTACGACATAGTCAAAACATGCCACTGTGAGATTACTGTGAGATTTGAACTTGCTTTCTATGTTGTACAAAATGTATAACTAGTCAAAAAGCAAGTCTATAGAAATTTGTCAGTAGCTTCTGCACTACCCCATCATTTCACAGTTCAGCCCTTACTATAAGCCAAAGGAGACAGATCAAAGATCGTAACCCTTTCTGTAGAGTTCATGTGATACTATCACCGTATCAAAATAAGCAACTCTCTCCTGTGTGCCCCTGTGTCATCCCTAATAATGACAATGATAATGCGGAAAAAAGAAATAAAAAATTTGGGTAAGTCTAGAACAAGGAGACCCTAGGTTGGAACACCAGACCTAATCCCAATCGACAGAAAGCGATAGCCAGAGGAAAAATCCAAAGCCCAAAAGAGGAAAGGAGGAACTTGCTCACCGTCTCTTTGCTGTCTCAGCTCATATTTTATAGTATGTGTGCATCTGACACCAACACACGCGCCGTCCACGCTTCTCTCTCCCCGGGGAGGCGTCGCTAGTCGATCGAAGAATGCAAATACCATGCAGCATGCAGCGTGCAGCCCAAGATGCAAGTATCATGTACGATGAAACCAGAGCCAGAGTGACAAGCTAACTGCCAAGTGCCAGCGCAGGGCATCTGAGAGTAACTGCCGCCCACGGACTGGGTTGCTGTGCATGAAATAATTGTACATATGGGGTAGTCAATAGTGCCCAGCCTACTGTCTATGGGTGCGAATCATTCCCGGGGCGTAGGATACGGGGATTACCACATTCTCGAACCATGTCTGCCATTCATATTGTGCATAGAGTGCATATCGGGGATGGTGTGGTTGGGTAATGCATATTGTCTTAGGTATTGAATTTGTGTCTTTTATTATTTTGTTTTAGGGGAAATGGAAATTTGCTCTTGTTAGTTGGGGTTGGGGAATGTCTGGGAGGTGGATGGGGTTGGCAGTTGTGCAGGAATCTTTCAAGGTTCTTACATGTGTGTTCGAACTTCACGATTGAGTACGTACTCACCGCTGGTTGAGGACCTGCATCGGCTGCAATTGTCGTGTCTGTCAAGGGATAATCCGTGTTGTTGAGCTGGTGGCGGTGGGAGGTTGGTATATCCCTTGATTAGGGATTGGGATGGCGGAATTGTTGCAGCTTGTCTTCGTAGACCGATTGTTTCCCGTGGGAAAATGGTGGGAATCAGTTTGAGAGACTTGGCCTCGAGTTTTTGCTGATAGAAGCCTTGGTTTTATGCTTATTCTCTACTTTGTCCTTATGCTTATGCAGTACTTGTGCTTTGATCTCAATCTGATAGGGGATGTAGTGATGATAATGCAATGGTTTACGCACGGCGGATCAGTGCTGACAGCGTCGGTGCATTGACTCGAGGGGACGGGCATATCTGCAGTGCTCTGTGCTATGTACTCCTTAGACTTGAACACGCTTCTAGAAGGCATGGCTGATGCAGTATGCTGTCTCCCGTCGTTATGTAGGGATGCTACGGTTCCTGCTGATAGATCGCCGGGATCATATATGTACTGTCTCGGTTCGATATATAAGTCAAGGTGTGCGAGGTTGAGACTGAAGCTTCGATTAATGGGCTTGGAGGACATGGTTTGGTACATATATCTTGAGTCATGGTGCATCTCCCAATATATATATCCTCTTCAAGTTATATATGAGTGGCATGGCTAGTGCGGGTTACAATTTCTAGACAATAAAATAGAAAAGTCCCAATGAGAAGATATATAAATACACCACACAAAGAAACCAGAAGCATCATCTGAACGAAAAGAGTGTTTGTCCATTGAAGTAACTCTAAAGCTAACAATATTCCGACAAACTTCTATACCCGACCCAACCATATTCATCATGATTTTTTTTTTACAAGCATATCTCATCAAAGGTGCGGAGCATAATCACACATCAGCGCTGATATATTCATCTTTTACCAGCTTGAGCAAAGATCTGTTGCCAAATGTCGATCCACTGCTGATGCTTATATGACAACTGACGGTGGGGGTTGCGGAAAGTGTTCGAAAGGATCTCGCGCAGGCGGCTGTTGAGAATTTTCAAGGCTAGCATAGACTTCCAATCTCGCACAGCGAATCGAATACGGTTTGCGTCAATGGAGACGACACCAGAATACATCTATTTGGTGGTGGTTAGCTTATTGCCAAATGAGACTAGGAAAGGATATGCGAAAGATCGCTGTCGTACCTTGAACTCAGCATCACCACACAGTAAGGCTATGGCAAAATCATCCACTGCGCTGGTATCATGCGCGTTGAGGTTGCGGGCACGTGCCATGATGCTGTAGTATGACAGCCACTTGACGGACGAGTCCGCCCTCTTGTTGACAGAAACCGCAGGTAGTGTGACTGTCTGGTTGTTGCCAACGTTGCGCCAGCCCTTGCCTTCGCGCGTCAGAAGCTTAGGGTAGAAACTCCAGGCGATGACCGAGTTGATCACAACATCGTTGTCACTGTTGACATCGAAGTCTTCAGGGATGATGAAGAATTGGCGGTTTCGGCTGTTGGAACGCGCACTGCAGGGTTGGTTAGCAGTTGTCAGGATGAGACGTGATGTTTGGGCGAAGGGATTTCTTACCGGTTAAGGGCCGCTTTCTGTGATGTATCTAGGGTCAGAAGACCTGCGTCGGCAATTGACACTACCAGTTGCATTTTGATATCCTCGATTGCCAGCAATGTCTGGGCGCTGAGGAAGTTCTTTCGGCAGAAAGAATACTCATTGGACCCCGGTGTGCTTCTCGTACGTCTCCAGCTGCAATATGCGTTGTATACGGTCAAGAGATCCGAGTCACCTAGCATTTGTTAGTTATCAACTGTGGGAGACCGATATATTTTGGGACATACCTCTTCGGAAAGACGCCCGTGCACCATCGCGTTGTGAATTGGATCCGATTGTATTCACAAATGGCGATTTGGAAGAAAGGATGGCAGCAATGCTGACAGTCGCATCCAAGCACCGGAAGAAGGCTCCATGAATGATCATTTTGCCGAGGAACACATCCAGCGGCAATTTGGCCAGTTGTGTTCCCAGAGAGGTTAGGCTCTCGTTGCTGGTCAGTGCTTTAACTTCCTTCAATGAATCAATGGCGCGGCGAATGTTTTTAGACGACGGCGGGTCAAGAGCTTCGAGGAGTGTCTGCTCCACTTCTCCCAATTTGCAGATCTTCACACGAAGCACTAGATCCTGCAAAGAAAGGCGCAGTAATTCAGGGGTTTGCTGTTCCGAAAGCAACTTTTCATGGCGGTGTCTAGTGAACAAGTGGAAGCAGATACCGTTCTGGACACGTCCAGCACGACCACGACGCTGTTTAGCGTTCGCACGCGAGATGAATGACTCAACAAGACGGGATAATTGACGTCTCTCATCGAAGCGCATGATCTTCTCCTTTCCTGCGTCGACCACAGCAGTGATATCTGGGATGGTGATACCTGTTTCCGCAATGTTCGTTGCAATAACGATCTTTCGTATGCCTTCCGGGGGTATGTTAAAAGCCTTTTCTTGGTCTTCACTGGCAATTGAGGAGTGAAGCGTATGCACAATCCAGCCCCTCTGGAACATTGGCTCGGACAGGATCTCGTCGTTTAGTCGACGGATTTCCGCCAGTCCAGGCATGAAGATCAAGATCGCCTTGCTGTAGTGAGTCATCTCCGGGGCCGTAGCAATCTTCAGAAGCAACCTCTTGATCAGGTCGTAGTCTAGTCTGTACTCATCGATGTTGATGATAGTCTCCTTGGTCTGTCTAGAGTACCCATCAAGACTGGCTTGGAGACCTCCTGTGGTGTCAGCATCCGTGGGTGGGTCATCCATATCATCGTCGAGGACTGTGTGCTGGACATCCTCCGACAAACGGTAGTTGGTCATCTCGACCGCATCCTCCAGGTACTTCATTTCCACTGGGAAAGTTCGCCCTGGGATGTTCAAAACTGGTACCCCGCCGAGATAGTTCGAGAAACGCTGCGCATCAAGGGTGGCAGACATGAGGATGAGTTTTAGGTCAGGCCGCTTCTGCATGAGTCGTCGGAGCACGATCAGAAGGAAGTCACTGTCGATAGTGCGCTCGTGAACCTCATCAAGAACTACATGAGTGATATCTTGGAAGTCATCGGGCCGTTCGAGCATTCGTACAACCACTCCCGTGGTACTATAAAGCATTAGTTGAGCGACCACAAAGGTAAAACCGAGAGAGAAGTGAGGACTTACGCGTATATCAATGGCGTGGATTGAGTGAACTTGCTTTCCAATCGTACCGCAAATCCAATGAGGGACCTATTCGTGCCCACTTCATTCTTGCTCTCTCCAAGCTCTTCGCTAACACGTCGAGCAAGCGAGATTGCAGAGATACGACGGGGCTCGGTCACATAGATCTTGCATGGTCGGCCTTGGATCATCTCATGCTCGAGAATGAATGACGGAATCTGTGTACTCTTTCCACTACCTGTTTCACTGCAAATGATCAGAGCTCGGTGATCATCGAGCGTGCTCAGGATCTCGTCTTTAAAGGCCCAGATTGGGAGGTTCATTCTACCCTGCATCATGCGGTGATAGGAGGGCGTCGACGATTTAGCCATCCATGCTTCTTTCGAGCGGTCATCGATACCCGAGTAATTGTCACGCGCAGACCCTTTCATCGGGGCGCCCGGCTTGCTAGCAACGCCGTTCCTCTTCCGGAAGTTGTCAGATAGAACGACATCATCTTCGAAGGTGCCTTGGTTCTCTTGGATTAGACGCTTCAACTCTTTCACAGTATTTTTGTCGACTTCATCCTGCTGGGCCTTCTGCAGCGTTGCGAACTCAGTCCAGAGTTCTCTCCAAACCGCTGGCAACCGTAGGTAAGCCTTGCCCTCCTTGGAATTCTGGGGGAACAATATGAACAAAGCCAGAGTCGACACGTATCCCTCAGCCTGCTGGGCATTCGGTGTGGTAATGCCATCCATTGACACAAAAGTAGCCAAGGCATTCGACTTGTGTGTAATCGATTCCACTGCTAACGGGAATGGGGCTTCTTGGGGCTTCGACCATCGCACCTCGAGAGCCTTCCTATTCGAATGAATTGAAGAGGAGAAATCCTGGTAGACAACCACGCAAGATGAATCTCTTGATTTACAAGTCTCTTCCAAGACTCGCCGTGGGCTCAGACCTGTCGATTTCCCAAAGTCGCGGAGTGTGAACGGGGTCTGGATCTCTGGAGGGATACCTAAAATCGAGCCTGAATCCTCAGCCTCGGCTTGGAACAAGTCCCCAAGGGCATCCTCCATCCCATCGATCGTAAGGAGCTCCGGGTCTAGCTCTTCGTTGATCTCGGGCTTTGGCTGATCTCCTGCATCGGTCGGAGGCTTTTTCTTTCTGTCCACCGGGCGCCGAATAAATGAAGCATCCTTTCTGAGCTCGTCAAGCTTTTGCTCCCATATGTACTCTGCTTCTCGGCGTTCGAAAAGGACATCACGTTCGATCTTGGCAATCTTCCGCTGCAGTTTAGAGGTTTCAGGGTCATCTGACAGATTGCCAGCGCCGCCTCGACCCTTCTTGCCCTTTCCGGGGCGATCGAAAAGATCTGGCTCCAGGCTATAAAGTTGAGTCTGTAGCTCTAGCCATTCGGGAACCATGATATCTGGGTCGACTGAGCTGTCCGAGTCGTATGAAATAGGAGGAGCAACCTTTGCTGCCTTCCAGTCAGCCTTCTTGTTTCCTTGCTTGCTTCGATTTTGGGATGAAACAGGAGTTGAAGTCCCTGAAGCCTTGGATTCTGCTAATAGTCAGCATTATGTTTAACGGAAAACTTCAAGCCATGGAGGTTTTACCTGTCATCCATGAGGTGACACTATCCGCGTCTTTCAGTTGGCGAGTATTTGTCTGTGTGTAAGAGGGCAATTCGTTCTTATCACTGTGCGTAGCCAACCATTCCATTGCTTCCTCCAGATTCCACACAACATCTCGACCAGCACTGGTTGAGTTACCAGCAAAATATTGCAAAACATGCTTCAGTGCATCCTCGACGCGGTTTTCTGGGAAGTCGAGTTTGAGCAGTGTTTCCTTCAAAGTCCAAAGTTTGTTGTATAGTTCCTCCTCGGAGCCAGCCTGTTTTGAACTTGTGATCCGTCCACTTGCTATAAGATAGTCATGCTCTTCGGTACCGGCCAGTTCGAGAATACTGTCTTGAATATCTGTCGGTAACCACTCCAGAAGGTTCAATGTTACTGATTGCTGTCGGAAAACGCGGCGTTCGTTCTCCAGCTTGGTGGCCTGGCGCGCTGCGTCATTTTTACACTTGACGGCGTATTTATCAACCAGAATCTGGAGCTCTGCTTCTTCAAAATGCTTTTCTAGCTCCTCCGGTGTGTAATCTTGTAACGAGGTGGTCGTTTGTGGTGCGGCGGCATCTGCAGTGCGTTCAGGTTGCGGCTCGTTTTCCGGCGTGACTTTTGATTCTTCGGTGACTGGAGGAGGTGTTGATATTGCCTCTGGCTTAGGCTTTGAGGGCATAGAAACTGTCGCAAAGCCTCGAGCCGGATTGGAGGCGGGCTTCTTCTTTTTCTTGCTGCTGGGCGGCATTATGGCTGAATTATCAGCGGGCCCAGCGGAGGAGTCTTCAAAGCACGCTGAAAGTCAGCGGTCAAAGACCAATAAATTTGGCCTGTGAAATACTGTGAAATATGGTGTGAAATATTCCCAAAAAGGGTGTTGAAATATGTAAAGAACGAAGAGTCGGCCATGCCTGTTTAATGGCGGGATGGAATCCAGCTCCCCACACAAAACTCTTATGACAGCATTCCTAGCCCACTTCACCAACTTCACACTCTCTGAACCAACCCCTTCTCTCTCCATTCCCCCGTATTGACCGCCGATCATGGATGGAATTCCATGGGACCAGGTCAAGGCCGGGGATCTGGATGCCTTGCAGGTCGTTCTCCTCTCGAGTTCGACCTCGCGCAGGCTCCGGGCCCTGCAAGAACTCCGCGACAAGAATGGTAGCGTGATAATCCATGGCCTCATGGCAAGCAGATTCACTAACTATTCATTCTATAGGGTCTGAACTATCCCCAGAAACCCATCACGATATACTAGAGTTGCTTTTCCGCACCTATCCTCTCTATGTCGATCGATCCTCCCGACAGGCGGTTCAACGATGCCTCCGCTCTCTCCTCCGCGGTCCCAATGCGACCGAAGAGTTAAAATTCCTTACGCAAAAATTGCAAATCGAGGCATCTAGACCAGGTCTGGCTTCCTCATTTGCATTTGTTTTGTTGGAATGGTGCTGTATTCTGTTGCAGCAGGCTAGCGAGGACCAGAACACACCGTTGGCCACTGTGCTAGATCTGATTGCGGTTGATGCCAAGGCGCTGGAAAATTGTCTTTCCCACAATCCCAAGTCTGCAGTAAAGCAGTCAGCCCTCCGAGTAACAAGACGTGCCTTGCGCGCCGTATTTTCGTCCGAGGCATGGGGTGTTGATGCAGTGCGGCAGTCTGTTAGCCGACTGACTGCAGACTCTACCGCAGCCTACAAGAATGCGCCTCTTCTTGGTGTCGTATGTGGAGTCTGCGCGCGGCTAGCAGACAAGGCGTCAATCCTCGAAGAGTCGAAGAAAGAGATTTTGGCTTTCTACATCAAGGAGGTCGTCAGCTCAAAATCTGCTGTGCCCGCACATGTCGCCAATGGAATGTCTGA
Organism: Penicillium concentricum; assembly: GCF_028827145.1. Classification (NCBI taxonomy): domain Eukaryota; kingdom Fungi; phylum Ascomycota; class Eurotiomycetes; order Eurotiales; family Aspergillaceae; genus Penicillium; species Penicillium concentricum. The sequence continues at coordinate 265,688 of NW_026622756.1, forward strand.
CTTCTTTACTTCCTTCGTGACATATGAAGATATCGCCACCGAATTGGTTCCTCCCATGGAAAAGTCCATACTACGAGCGCCGGAGGTGATTCTCGGAGGCGTGATTCCTCCTTTCTGTGCCTCTTTGCCGGAAGAAATTGATCTCTCGGAAATGGTGCATACACGCCTTTGCAAGCATCTTTTAACTAGCATGAAGTCAAATAACCCATCAATTCGTCAAGGAGCATCTGACTCTTTTGCATCCTTGCTCTCTCGATGCAGAACTGATCCCTTGGTCTTGAAGATCACGAGTGAAATCATTGGTCCTCTGAAAACCCAGAAGATTACTACTCCTGAGCACCGTTTGGCTTACGCCCAAGCCATTGCGGCTATTTCACCCTCGGCGGATGTCTCTCGAGAGATTGTTCAAGGATTCTGCCCCGTCTTTTCACGGGAGTCGAACGAAGCTGCTCTGGAAGAGGAGATCAAATCCTTCAGCAAGCACCTTACTTACCTCGTTCAATCCAAGCTCAAGGTTAGCGATGATGTTGTCAGCACTATCGTTAAGGGTGTATCCGATAAGCGAATTCCGTTCCGGAAGATCTGGCAAGCAAGTGTGGGAGAAGTCCTATGGAAGTCCGATCTTGAGGATTTGAAGACTCCTGAAATTGAACCACTTGTCACCAAGTTCGTCGCCAAGATGAAGGATTTGTTTGGTGAGGTTGCTTCCAACCCGCTTCCCTCCGCCCAAAGCGGCGCTCTATCTTCGGCTTATCTCTTCCTGGCTCTGTTCCACCGAGTTTCCGATGTTCAAGAGTCTGCTAGGCCTGCTTGGGAGGAGAATGTAGCCCAATCGATGACACTCAGTCCCAAACCTTCTTTCCTCCTCAATCCCAAGGCATACTCGAAGTTGAGTTCCAAGGAAGAGATCCAGTGGTTTGTCAGGGCTCTGGCCGCCGTTACCTCCGGATCCAAGTTTGCTGGCTCTGAAGACGCATCCAAGACGGCTTGGGCTCAGGCCTTTATCTACGCAATTACTGCGCCTGCTATTCCCTCAAACATTCGCGAGAGCTCCGCAGAAACTTTATCCCGAGTCTATTTGACGGATGTGGCCTCTTTTGGGCGCATTGTTCTCAATGCACTGTGGGCCTGGATCTTTTCATTCCGGACCGCGGAGAAGGAATCGGCAGCCTTTTCTGCTGGATCAGAGAGTGAACGCCTGCTTCATATGGTCTTGAAGGCCCTGTGCCCAACCAAGGCTGTTGTGGGATCCTCTGGAATTTCCTCTTCCGATCTGGAAGTTCTGCTCATTGAACTTCTGGTTTTGGGTCGACCTGAGTTGATTCCGAACACCTCATGGATTGATTTATGCTTGAGGACCGGCACCGACCCTGGAAATCTTGTGCGCGCACACCCTGAGAAGTGTATTGAGCAGTTGGTTCGCGTCAACGCAGACCCTGTGCAGTCAGCGGTGCCGAATGTTAACCTTGCTGTCTGGAGCGCTGGGGCTGAATTGGCATTTGTTGCCCCCGATGCAATGATCCCGCGTTTGGTTGATCAGATTAAATATGATTTGGACGGCACTCGCCTATCTAAGTTCACTGCCACTGACGCCGCCATTTCACGCACCCCCGAAGGAACCGCTTTCATCGATGTGCTCAGCAGCAAGTCGAAGCAGCCTGCCTTCGATAAGAGCACTAAGGACTATGATACTCTGAAGTGGGAACAAGAGCTCCGTGCGCAATTAGCTGAAAAGAAGGGCCAAAGCCAAAAGAAGCTTACGCCTGAGGAAAATTCCAAGGTTAAAGCCCAGCTTTCCAAGGAGGCCAAGATCCGTCATGAAGTTTTGGAAGAAGTCAAGCGGATCGAAAGAGGAGCGGGCCTTATCCAGGGCCTCGTAACGGGTCCCGCCAACGACGTCGAGGGATGGATCAACGCTGCCGTCAGTTCTTTGCTATCCCTTGCTCAGGCTGGCGCCGGTCTATTTGTCGGTGATGTTGTCTCCCGGGCGTTCATCACTTGTGCCGACGAGGTGTCCACCCGCCTTGGTCCTCTGCGTTCTTTCGTCGGCATCGCAACACTGCGAGCCATCGGCAACACCAATCTCCCCACCGATATGGAATTAGAGCCCCTCGGAGAACTCGTCACAAGAATCCTCTACCGATTGCGCTTTGCTTCTGAGCAGCGTCCTTTCGATGCCACATCTCTCGCATACGTCCTTCCTCTTATCTCTCTGGTTTTGACTCAGAATGGCATTGAAGAAGCGAAAGGAGAAGAAGAAGGCACCCAAGTTCTCCTTGCTCTTGAGTTCCTGTCCTTCCACTCTGGCTCTTGTGAGTTTTACTTATACACCAGTGTGAAACCAACTTCTAACGTTCTTATGTAGTCGCCGACGCCCGTCTTCCTCGCGTCGAGGTTCTAGGTCAGCTTCTATCCGCCATGCAGAGATACACTCAGCACTACAAGCTGGTCAAGGACACCTTGTTCGACTTCTGCCGGTGCATCTCGCCGAACATCAACAGTGAGGAGCTGGATACGCTTTTGCAGGGAACCATTGTCGCCGAGTCCTCCGTCCGAACAACTGTTCTTCAGGTCGTTGAGGCTGAGATCGATCTGACTGACCTCGATTTCTCGGAGCACATCTGGCTTGGCTGCCACGACATCGTGGAGGAGAATGCTGACATTGCAGACACGATCTGGGAAGACAATGCACTGGAGGTGGATGACACCTCGTTCAGCAAGATCATGAAATATTTGGACTCCAAGGACCACCAGCTTAGAGGTGCTGCTGCTCGCGCTTTGGCACATGCCATTGAATTTGATAAGAGCAAGTTTGCGGGCATTCTGTCTGAACTGCAGTCCAAATATGTGGAAGAAATCAAACCTAAGGCACCCGAAAAGGACGCCTACGGAATGCCTAAGAAAATAGACAATGCAGACCACTGGGAAGCTCGCAGTGGTATTGCGCTGGCCTTCAATGCCATGACGCATGGATTCGACGGTGACGCGGCTGTCTCCTTTTTGCGATTCTTGATTGAAAAGGGTCCCTTGCTCGATGGAAATTCCCGGGTCCGTGGCCAGATGACAGAGAGTGGTAAATCTATCATCATTTTGCGAGGAGAGTCAAAGGTTGAGGAGATGATGAAACTGCTCCAAACAACCCTGGAAACCTCGGATAAAGACACAAAAACCTCTGACCTGCTGAATGAGGCTGTCATCGTGTTATATGGATCTGTGGCGACACATCTCAAGGCAGATGATCCTCGCTTGCAGACTGTTATCAGTGAACTGCTCGTGGCTCTCGATACCCCTTCGGAGTCTGTGCAGCACGCTGTGTCCGAGTGTCTGCCACCGTTGATCAGATTGTCTGGTTCCAAGACGGCAGAATATGTGGAAAACCTACTCTACCGACTTTTCAATGCCCCCGACTATCCTCGTCAACGCGGTGCTGCGTACGGTCTTGCTGCGGTCGTGTGTGGCAGAGGTGTCGCAACATTGCGGGAGTACCGAATCATGAGCCAGCTCAAGGAGGCCACTGAGAACAAGAGAGAAAAGGATCACCGACGGGGCGCTTTGTTGGCTTATGAGCTTTTCGCCTTGGTTCTGGGCCGAACCTTTGAGCCTTATGTGATCCATCTCGTACCCCAGCTTCTGGGAGGATTTGGTGACACCAGCATTAGCGTCCGCGATACTTGCCTGGAGGCTTCAAGGGCTTGCTTCCAGAACCTCAGCTCTTACGGTGTCAAGGAGATTCTCCCCACCCTACTCGATGGCTTGGACGATACGCAATGGCGTAGTCAGAAGGGTGCTTGCGATCTGCTTGGAGCCATGGCCTATCTGGACCCGCAGCAGCTTGCAGCCAGTTTGCCTGATATCATTCCGCCTTTGACGATTGTGCTCAATGACACCCACAAGGAAGTCCGTAGCGCAGCGAACCGCAGTCTTCAGCGCTTCGGCGAGGTTATCAGCAACCCTGAAGTAAAGAGCTTGGTTGGCGTGCTTCTGAAGGCTTTGAGTGATCCAACGAAGCACACAGATGAGGCCCTGGATTCCTTGATCAAGGTTTCCTTCGCACACTACCTCGATGCCCCCTCCCTGGCCCTTGTTGTGCGCATTCTCGAGCGTGGTCTTAGTGACCGATCTAACACCAAGCGGAAGTCGGCACAGATTATTGGCAGTTTGGCTCATCTCACAGAGCGCAAGGATCTCATCGCGCACTTACCCATTATTGTGGCCGGTCTTAGCTTGGCCATTGTTGATCCAGTTCCCACAACCCGTGCTACTGCCTCCAAGGCCCTTGGCTCACTCATCGAGAAACTCGGAGAGGACGCTCTGCCAGAGCTCATTCCCAACCTCATGGCTACCCTCAAATCCGATACTGGAGCCGGTGACAGACTTGGATCTGCTCAAGCCCTTTCGGAGGTTCTTGCAGGCCTTGGTACAACCAGACTCGAGGAGACACTGCCAACTATTCTCCAGAACGTTTCCAGCGCCAAACCCGCTGTTCGTGAAGGCTTCATGACCCTCTTCATCTTCTTGCCTGCTTGCTTCGGTAACAGCTTCGCCAACTACCTCAGCAAGATCATCCCCCCTATTCTTGCTGGCCTGGCTGATGATATTGAGTCTATTCGCGAGACCGCTCTCCGGGCCGGTCGTCTGCTTGTCAAGAACTTCGCCCACAAGGCCATCGATCTCTTGCTTCCCGAGTTGGAGCGTGGTCTTGCGGACGACAGCTACCGCATCCGTTTGAGTTCCGTCGAGCTTGTCGGCGATCTTCTCTTCAGTCTTACTGGTATCTCTGGCAAGAATGAGGGAGATGAAGAGGAGGAGGAAGCCACTCAAGCTGGCCAATCCTTGTTGGAGGTTCTCGGAGCCGAGCGCAGGGACAAGGTTCTTTCGGCTCTGTACATCTGTCGCTGCGATACCTCAGGCCAGGTCAAGAGTGCGGCCCTGGGTGTCTGGAAGGCTCTTGTCGCCTCCCCCAGGACGCTCAAGGACATGGTTCCCACGCTGTCTCAACTCATTATTCGCCGTCTCGGGTCCTCCAACATGGAGCAGAAGGTCATTGCCAGCAACGCTCTTGGAGACCTTATCAAGAAGGCTGGAGAGTCTGTTCTCAACACCTTGCTGCCCTTGCTTCAAGATGGTCTTCAGACTTCGCCCGATGTGGAGGTCAAGCAAGGTATCTGTATTGCTCTCCGCGAGCTTATCAATGCCGCCTCCCCCGATGCGCTGGAGGACTTTGAGGATATTCTCATCGCCACCGTGCGTGTGGCTCTGGTGGATAACGATGACGATGTGCGAGAAGCTGCTGCTGAGGCCTTCGATTCGTTGCAGCAGATCATGGGCAAGCGGGTCGTGGACCAGGTCCTGCCTTACCTTCTTCATTTGTTGAGAGACGACGATAATGCCGAGCAGGCGTTGTCGGCTCTGTTGACGCTTCTCACGGAGCAGACTCGCGCCAATATTATCCTTCCCAACCTCATTCCCACGTTGCTCACCCCGCCAATTACTGCTTTCAACGCCAGAGCCCTCGCATCTCTGGCTGAAGTTGCTGGCTCTGCCATGACAAGGAAATTGCCCACTATCCTTAACTCCCTCATGGATGGCATCATCGAGACTACCGACGAGGAGCTTCGAACAGAGCTCAGCACTGCCTTCGACACCGTCTTGGTGTCTGTAGACGAGTACGATGGCCTGAGTGTCGGCATGAATGTGATGGTCGCTCTTGTCAAGCACGACGATCACCGTCGTCGCGCTGCTGCGGCCCTCCATCTGACCAAGTTCTTCGCGGAAGCTGAGGTTGACTTCTCGAGGTACTACCAGGACTTGATCCGCGCCTTGCTGATTTCATTCGACGACCCAGACAAGGATGTCGTCAAGGCGGCATGGACTGCCCTCACTGGTCTCATGTCTCACATGCGCAAGGAAGAGATGGAGAGCTTGGCTATTCCCACCCGCCAGATTCTGCGACAGGTTGGCGTGGCTGGCGCGGACCTGCCCGGCTTCAGCCTGCCCAAGGGTATCATGGCTATCTTGCCGATCTTCTTGCAAGGTCTTCTCAATGGTACTACCGATCAGCGTACCCAGTCGGCTCTTGCGATGTCGGATATCATTGACCGGACTCGTGCCGAGTCATTGAAGCCTTTCGTGACTCAGATCACCGGTCCGCTTATTCGTGTTGTGTCAGAACGTTCAGTCGATATCAAGTGTAAGTCATGCAAAGCTAAGGCTTGTGTGGTATCTGTTTACTGATCAAATTTTCCAGGCGCTATCTTCTATACTCTTAACAAGCTGTTGGAGAAGATCCCCTTAGCTGTCAAGCCGTTCCTGCCCCAGCTCCAGCGTACATTCGCCCGTGGTCTGGCCGATACCACAAGCGAGACTCTGCGCAACCGGGCTGCCAAGGGTCTTGGTATTTTGATTACCCTGACTCCCAGAGTTGATCCTCTTATTGCTGGTAAGTCACGGGAAGTTTTATACATGGAACGTAGCCCATCGCTAACTTTGATATTTCAGAACTTATTGCTGGATCGAAGACCTCCGACGTTGGCGTGAAGAACGCGATGATGAAGGCTCTACAGGAGGTGGTTGGTAAGGCCGGTGCCAACATGAGCGAGGCATCCCGGCAAGCGATCCTTGCTCTGATTGATGATGACGCTAGCGACCAGACTGGTAAGATGATTATCAACGATTCCTGTGCTTCACGGCTCTCTAACATGTTCACAGATTCCGTTGCCATTACCAACGCTCGTCTGCTCGCTGCTCTCGTGAAGGTCCTCCCTGCTGCAAACTCGGTTCCTCTTATCAAGTATGCATATTCGTTCTCGTGGTTTGATTTTGCTGGATGCTAATATATTTCCTTGTAGGAACCGTATTCTTGCTGGCTCCCTCTCTCATGCAGCGATCCTCGGACTCAATGCTCTTTTGGCTGAATGCGCCGAGGTTCTGACAGAACACTTCTCTGTGGAGCTGCCCACCGTCATCTGCCAAGGTCTTGCAAACAAGGATGTAAGTTGAATGCTAAACCACCATTACTGCTCGTGACTAACTCAGAAACAGCCCTTCATCTCCGACAACAGCGCTCTTGCTGCAGGCAAATACCTCTTGTCCAATGACGGCGACCATTCTTTCGAGTCAAGCAAGACCATCTTTGAGGCCTTGGCATCTGCTATTCAGGTCGGCAACCCGGTTGACACCAGGCGGTTGAGCTTGGTAACCATCCGGACTGTCAGCCGTCTTCACCCCGAGCTGACCCGTCCTCATCTGGCTCTGCTCGCACCACCCATCTTCGCTAGTGTCCGTGATCTCGTGATCCCCGTCAAGCTGGCTGCGGAAGCAGCATTCTTGTCTATCTTCTCCGTGGTTGAGTCTGACAGCGAGGTGTTTGACAAGTATATGGCCGGTCCGGGTGCATCTCTCCCACCAGGCCCCAAGCGCAGCATGTCTGATTACTTCAAGCGCATTGCTGTTCGTTTGGCTAACCAGGCGCGTGAGCGTCGGGAGGCTGAAGGTGGTGAGGGTGGCTTGGGACTGTCGAACGATGAGCTAGATGATGAGAAGGAATTGTGGAGCATTGGCAAGGTTGATCTCGGAGAGGCCTTTGGCGATGAGTGATGATTTGTTTGCGCATCCAAGGAGCATCTAGATGTTTATAGATATACCCTTGGGTTTTATTTGTTTTAGTCGTACAAAAGTATTGCATATGTTTGTGTACATTTTATATTGCATCGTTTTATATCAATGAGCAGCCATCTACTGGACTGTTTTATACTGCAGATCACCCTTTCCTAAATAGGAATATCAGATCAGGTGACACTGCTTGTCTTTAACATCACGTGATGATATCCGTTTGGGGTCATCTACAACGAAAGCCATGACAGTCAGCGAAAGAGAAAAAAAGAATGAAACCCAAATTGCAATTCTACTAATATCCCAGCATCTTTATTCCAACATTTCCCAACGTAAGTACTCTTGGCTTCTTCCCCGGACTGCAAGATCTTCAAGTTCCATCATCCCGATTCGGACTAGCGCTAGGGCATACACCCTGGGGCACTCCGCCCGTTGTGGAAGGAGCACTCGCTTAGCCCTCGGCTGACCTAATGTGGCCCGCAGTGCCCTCTCAAACTCTCACCGTCGGGATTTCTCAGTGCCACGAACATCATCCGCCAACGACCGTCGATACGCCGACATCAAGATGTGAGTTCATCTCCAAGCTGCTATTGAACTTCTCGAATGCACTCCCGTGTGCTGTGGAAATTCATGCCCAACACCCAACTCGTGGACCCGATATTTTCGTTATAGTGGAGGAACAACTTCGTGATGTGTGTGCCATGATGCTGACCGGGTCTTTCACCACAGGGTCAACCTTACCACCCAGAAGCGCCTCGCCGCCTCCGTGGTCGGCTGCGGCAAGCGCAAGATTTGGCTCGACCCCAATGAGATGAACGAGATCTCCAACGCCAACTCTCGCCAGACCGTCCGCAAGCTCGTCGCTGATGGCCTCATCATCCGCAAGCCCGTCACCATGCACTCCCGTGCCAGCGCCCGTGAGCTCAACGAGGCTCGCCGCAACGGCCGTCACCGTGGTCTCGGAAAGCGCAAGGGTACCAAGGATGCCCGTATGCCCAGGTATGCACACCAACCTTTGTTCTCTGTCCGGCCTGTCTCGGACTCGCTCGATGGAATTGGAACCCGGGGCACAGTTGCTGATCTCGCTTTCCTCTGTTTAGCCAGGTCCTCTGGATGCGCCGCATGCGTGTTCTCCGTCGTCTGCTCGTCCGCTACCGCGCCGCCGGCAAGATCGATAAGCACCTTTACCACGAGCTCTACCACCTGAGCAAGGGTAACACCTTCAAGCACAAGCGTGCCCTCGTTGAGCACGTAAGTTACAACCCGGGTCAACCCCACGGATGACGATCGAACATGGAGCATGAACCCATGAAACAAACCCCCATGAAATACGCAAAACAGAACACACCCAGGCTGACTCGTTCTCTTTTTCACCGCTACAGATCCAGAAGGCTAAGGCTGAGCGTGCGCGCGACCGTGTCCTCAAGGAGGAGATGGACGCTAAGCGTGCCAAGAACAAGGCTCTCCGTGAGCGCCGGTTGGAGCGCAAGGAGGCTAAGCACAACGCTCTGATCAGCGAAGAGTAAATCTGATACAAAAATTCAATTACCCTTCCGTTGTTTGACGCTTTTCTTACAATTCGGCGGTCCGGAGGTTGGAAACGGTTAACTTCTGGGTTGGATTCGGGATTCGAGGCTGTTCCCGATATCGAACTCAGGTCGGCCTTCGGCGTCTTCCTATTAGTCTAGATTCTGTTACGACTTTCTCTCCTTCCCTTGTTTTCTCTGATAGCATGGGGTTCGTGGCCTTGTTGGATCTTTCGGAAAATATGGGGTATGGGAAATAGGAAGATGCGATGATGATGTGATACTCAAGCTATTCTTGTTAAAATGTAACGAGAAAGCAAAAGGAAATCTTTTTTTACTTCACCAAAAAACACAACAAAAACCGCACTCTTGTTCCCCGGCCCATATCTAATGCGCTTGGTATAAACCTGATATGTGGGGAAGCAGATGTCTTCTATAAGTCTATCATAAGCCCCGGTATCCTATTAGTGGTCTTGCTCATAGATTTCCTCTACATGTTGCGGGTCATAGTATTAAGTCTACGTCACTGACCAGTATCATGGATATCTATATTTCATGCTCTATGGAGACTTTTATTTTAATTATTCCCTCCTTGTCCCCTTGGCAACCTAAATCAAAGACCTCCAATGTAATTTATGGGTCTTGTGGCTACGCCACTGCTATTCTGGGGATTTGATCTAAAATGGCCTACCCACTCACTTCTAGACTTAACAGTCTCTCAACCCACAATATTGGCATAGATATGAAAAGAAGGCTTAGTTTTCTTAAACCTGATTAGAAGTAGGTACCAGATAATATATAACCAAACATTGAATATCTAACTAGATTTGTGCCAAACGTCATTCCCGCTGAATATATATATATCTACTACACAACTCCCACAATGTTCTGAGAGTAAAAATTCATTAACAGCCAAATATCAGCGTGGAACGAAAGCACAGGATATTCTAATAGCCGTAGACCAGCGTTAGAGTTCAAATACTTCTAAAATATATTGATAACCCCAAGTAGACAACAATTATGCCTCGAGCATGGTGTCATCCGTGCTTTGCAAATGTAGAACAACACCTAGGCAGACGGGCGTCTCAGCTCATATACTATACACAATAGTGGAATGGAAATGAAAGAATGGTGAAAATATATCAATACATTTTGAAAATAGAGATAAAATTTGAGTTCTTCCTCTCTTTAAATCGTACATATCGATATAACCCCAATGAACAACCTAGACCTTCAACACCGAACTCGAGATAAGATGTAAATGCACCCAAGGAGGAACCTTAGTAAGTAAATGCCAAAAAGAAAGAGAAAACATGCAGGCATAGCATTCGTAAGATCTTGTTATCGTAAACCAAAGCAAAGCCAGAAAAAGCAAGTGTATCCGCATAAACGTATAATATATGTAGGAAGTAAAGACCAAACCAAGAGAAAACCATGAAGCAAAACAAAAGCGAGTCCAAGGTGAAAAAAGACAAACAAACAAGAGTTTGCCATCTAAAACTTGACACCCCACGTAGTTGGGATCGAAGGAACAGAAGACCGGCGGTGGTGAGCATTTAGCGGAGGCTCAAGATCAAGATCGAAAGGATCACTGCGCATGCTATCACGCATAATAGGCGTATTCAAATATCCATGCGGTACAGCGAGAGCATCCACACTGTCGCGCTCGCAGTCCCAGTACCCCTGCCCACCTCGCCCGGCGCCCCGGGAAGAAGTGGAGTAGAGCGAGACCGAGCGAGATGGGGCTGAGATCTGGATAACTGCGGGCGGGTCCGCGAAGGGATCCGGTGTTCTCTCACCGCGCAGGTACATGCTGTCCAGAGATAAGTCTGGATTTGAGAGCTGCTGTTGCAGCGGGATGACCGGGAGTGTGGGTGATCGCGGGCCGATGTTGCCTGGGATCGAGGGGTAGGAGTGGTAGCGGTGATGGTGGCTGATTGATGAGCTCGTTGAGTCGCCTCTTATTAGTTTCTGTCTGATGCCTAGCCGCTCTGTTGCTATTTTCCGTCGTCGGCGACGCATGTAGAGTGCGCAGGCGAGCAGGGCGAAGATCGTGATTGCTGATCCTCCGATGATGCTCCCAACTATTGTTCCAGTTTTGGAGGGGCTGGAGTGGTCGGCTTGGGCTGTTTCTGAAGAGGCTGCGCTCGTGGCGGTTCCAATAAATGGTGGGATTGAAGGTGTGTTTGATGGTGCGGTGCTCGATCTGGCCGAGGTACTGATGGAGCTCATGGAGCTTATGGTGCCAATAGCTGTCTCCGACAAGACAGACAGCGACGAAAGAGATATACTCGAGCTAGTTAATGGAACCGGTGGAATCCACGTGCTGCTAGGGGCATCGGAATACCAGAGATCGGTGGATTCCGAAGTTGCGGAAATAGGAAAGTCCCCCGTTGGGCTTGATAGAACCGAGGTCGGGACCAGAGTCGAAACTGGGGGTTCCGAGATGACTGTTGCTGTAGAGCTGGAAGTCGATATTATGGTGTCCTGCTTAGTCGTTGACAGCTTAGTCGTCAGGGTTACGGTCACCGGGGTTGGGTTCAGTGTTGACGATAAGAAGTCAAGCACAGTGCTGGAATCAGGCCCGGAACCAGATATCGTATAGACCCATGTAGGGTAAATAGTCTCCGTTTCAATTGACGTGATTGTCACCAGGTTCAAGGGTTCAGAGGATAAATGTATGGGCGTCCGGATGAAGTTGAGCGGTGCAGAGGGAGTATCAATGGCGGACAAGGCACTCGACATCTCGCGAGCCCGCAGGCAGCACGGTTAAAAGACAAATCTGGTGGTATTTTCCGATTGCAATGAATGGAACATGGGAGCGACGTAGACGGATGGATCCCTTTGTATGAGTGTCAGAGAAAGCACAAAGCGACAAAGCAACCGACAAAGCAGTAGGATTATTAAGTTGGCTCTGATGGTTCATCCAAGCCTCTGTTTCTTGCTTTGTTTCTTGCTTTGTTTCTTGAAGCCTGGAGCCAGCCAACATAATCCCGTGGTCAGGGATTCCATACAGTTCCCAATTCACCCCAAAAGTGTATCACGTCAGATACGAAGAGGTCGGAGAGTTATATACAGGTTTTAATTTTTTTTCTCAGAATTAGACGGGGATGTTGTCAATCTGTAACCCGGCGCTTCTTCTAATAGGAACTGCCCCTCCTGTGACAGATGAACGGCGCTTAGCCATCGGCCCAATAAGACAGGTCGATGAACAATCACCAGAGAATATGGGAATTTCCATATACTCCGAACCTTTCTGCACGCGCACAATCTTGTTAGGGTTCGAGGAGTGCATCACCGAAACAGGGCAGTTTCGGATTTGGAGATTTTAATTTGGACTGGTCCAACCTTGGACTCCTTGAAGTTTCATGTTTTACCTATTTCAGCTGTGCAGTATCCTCGGCATTGAACAGCAATGCCTCTTTTAGTGAAGTCATGTGACTATAAGAAATCCACATATAAACATGATATTCGAGAATAGAAAGAAAAAAAAAAGGTAGTTGTCTACAAAATAAAGTACCAAATCCCTTATAGAAAAGTCGGTTTGCACATTTTTAAGCCCGTTTTCACCTAGATTCTAAGACATCTGAAAACCCAAAATATTGGAGGCATGCGCCAATTGTAATTCATAGAGCTCTATACAGTATTCCCCATTCCTCTTGACCCTATGAATATCATAGATCATAGGTAACAGTATACCTCACCAAGTCACACCTTGGGACAAATGTTCCCGAAATTCCCCACCACAAAAGTCCCCTTTCAACCTTCTTTCATCTCTCTTATGGGAGTTTCTTTCGACTCTGTTTATTTATTAGTTCTGCCTTTCTGTCTTTCCGCCTTCCTGTTTCCCCTTCCCATGTGACCTTAGGGACTGGAACTTTGCGATAATCGTGCATTTGCATTTGCATTACTGTTAGAAATGTTTGGCTGGGGTTCTGGGCTGGGTAAGCAAATTCTTCCTTTTTGTTCCTTTTGGTTACCCCTCGATGGGTTTCCCCCCCGCCATTACCCCCTGTGGCGTTGAAATGTCAAGTTCACCTGGCTTGGGGGCGCGCGTGACCTAAAGTCCTATCCTTGAGTTGGAGATGGATCATCACATTGGTATCAAGCTGACACTTTGCAGCCTTGCCCTCCGCCACTTCAGAGCCGGAGAAGGAACGCAGACCCCCCGCAGACCCGACACCTCTCGATTTCCCCGTCTACAACCTATCCAAGGTCCTCGAAAATGAGTCGGAGTCAAGACTTATGGAGATGTCCGAGCTTCTGGCCAACATCAAACGCCCACAGGACATCTGCATAGAGCGCTTCAAGCCGTTGAACCTGCAATTGGACACGGACGTCGAAGTCGCCAACATGATCCCTGAAGACCACTCGCACCCCCTCGCCCCCTTGCCATGGGAAGATACCACCGAACCGACGGAAGACAACCCCCAACCGTTGATGGACAACGGAGCCCCGTATCCATCAAAGGAACGATACGAAATCCTGGAAAAAGAGCTGGCATTGGACAATGACGACGCCTTCCGCGAGGTGGCTCGATTGCCGCCGCGTGAGGGTCGCAGCCGTGTTCGTATAACGCAGTCGAGGAAGTTCTGGACGGGATTGGAGCGCATGGCTCAATACTGGGATACTAGCCTAGACAATTACTACGAGCGCCCGGCAACCCCCGAGCCGACACCATCTGAGAGGGAGCGGGCCGGGGATGACACAATGCAGATGGATGCCGAGGATTCCAAGAGCAGGTACTCTCTGACAGACGGCCCAATGGACCTGGATGAAGCACAGACAGCCGCGCCTTTGAGCAATAACGCTGTTGGCGATGGACATCAACCCTCTGTTCCTGTGTACACGGGCCGCCGAATTGGCAACGGGGCCGAGATGCCTGATGAAATGCGTGACGAGACAATCCGATCCTTCGTGGAGATGGTCGCATGGCCATTCGGATGCCAGGTCACGGCCCCCACGCTCCCACCACGGTTGACCACCAAGAACCTCCTGTTCCCCGTCCGACAAACATTCCAGTCCTCACGGTCCCCGCGAGATCGCCAGATTGCGCGGAGCGGCATGCTCGAAGGCCCCGTTCTCATCTCGCAGTGTCGATCCGAGACTTCTTTCCGCACTGCGGACAATACTCCCGGAACCGGGATTGGCGAGGTAAGTGATTTATTCCGCGAAGTGGGCGGTATGCTTCTCGCGGCGCAAGAGCGTGCCCGCGAAGGCGCAGTGGAGAAGCGACCCGGCGAAGGCAAATGGTGGACCATGGAGCCTCGCTTCGGAGGCGCCCCCAACGACGGGATCCTGGATGATCTCATTAACAAGGGACACGGGATGTCCCTGCCAGACTCGATGATGGAAGAGATCAGGCCATCTGCCCAGGAGGCGGAGAGCGATTCCAAGCGCCACAAGTTTGAGCATCCGTTTGTCACGTCTCTCTCCCGGAAACCGAGTGCTATGCGCAGACTTACTAGCAGTGAAAAGTGGAAGATCCTGCAGCCTGGACCTAGTCTTTGGGATAAGCGGATGAGCTATTTGCAGATAGGCAAGGTCCAGGAGAGCCCGTTTGACGATGTACGCATACCCTGCCTTGTTTCTTGAGACTGAATGTGCATTGTACGGCCAGATAGTGCTAACCCTCCATTTCTTGCAGATTTACATGATCTCTTCTATCAACCACCACATCTCAATCCTCCACCTCCGCGTCCACAGGCGGTATTTGGACATCCTCACCAACGGCGACAGCACCTTCCCGGCAACCGAAGGTGAGCCGTGGCATGTGTTGAAGCTGCAGAGGACTAGATGGTTCGACCTGCTCGATGCCAACGACCGCATAGAAGCGCTGAAGGGTGTATGGCAACTGTTCCAACACCAGCTAAGACAGATACATCGCGAAGGCGACGTCCCAGTCCCGATAGAATTACCTCTAGATTGTCCATTATAGAGCATGCATGATGGTGTCCGCGGTGACATGCTTTTGACTCTCTGGCCGTCAATGGCCTTTCTCAAGCGATGCATCTTGTACATACGGCGCAGCAATCTTCGGTTCTTTTCTCGTTTGCTGTGCCAATCTCCACCTCGTTCTTTTATCCATACCCATCACCAATGACAGACTACATTGACTATTTACAATCTTGAATATACTGGCATCTGATGGGCTATTTATACCGGATACTACGTGCTCTTTTCTTTTGAAGGTGATTAGGGAGTAGGGGTGTTGTGGTGTTCTTTGACATGCCACGCAATGGTTTATAGATTTATTGATAGGCTTTTGTGAACAACTTGGTTTGATATAAAGCATATTTATGAGTCGATTGAACTATCATGAGGGAATCCAATTGTGACCACGAACCATCTATACCTGATTTTGAAGTATTTAGATCCAGAGAATGTGTGCCCCTTCAATAAATATCTCGTTCTCTACTATGGTACCTAATATCTATTCCAGTTCCATCTACAACATACATACCGACATACTCCGTAATACAATGCGTCTGAAAATCCACCTCGTTCTAACCCTTAGTACTTTTGCCAAAGTCACGACCTCTTTCAATCCTCATTCCAAACAAAACCATACCTCGCACCCTCATCTCCCATGAAACAACAAAACCAACGCCCCGGACATATTCGGTGCTAAACCCCATGACCTCACACAATCATCGTCAAATCTCGCAATACGCCAAAAATGAAAGAAGAGAAAAAAACGAGAGCGGTCCAGACCGGGCAAAACCCGACGAAAATGTGATATATCAACATGATAGTCCCCCTAAATCTGCTTCGGTCTCTGTATGGCGTAGATGGTGGGAGAGTGGAGCAGGACTAATTGGCTAAGGGGCGCTGAGGCCCTTTGTGGTGTTATTTCCCGATTTTCCGTTCTAGGTATACAGAGTAGGAATATGTATTATATATTGTACGGATACAATCTATATATCTACCTCATAGGTGAATGTCTTCCATGTGACTCTAAGACGTATCAGGAAATGTAGAGATCTCTTTCCATGTCGGAGACTTTCTAAGTTCTTGGCTGTCTGAGCGGGTGCAACGTATATTTGCAATACCGAAGACTAATTTCCGAACTACTTACTATACAGAGGTACTTCTAGTACTGAGTTAGGAGTTTCTTATGGGGCACGTTGCAGAAGTCCGGGCTTGACAGATCCGACTTTCCCTCCCGTAACTTTCCAGGTTACGGGGTTCGCTTATTGCGACAGGACTGGAACTGTATATACGGAGTATACGGAGTACAATATATGTAATCCGTACATGTACTCTGTACTCCGTGCATGGCTGTGAGCTGGCTGGTTGCGGTGAGAGTAGCATATGGCAATGGATCTTCATTTGGCTTTTTTTTTCTTCTACATAGGGTTTGACAGGTCTTTGGTGTGGTGAGATAGCAGCTGGTTGGATGTCTTGAAAAGAAGGAAATATCACGGAAGAAGCAAGAATATGCAGAGGGATTTATCTGTCGATGGGGTTGGTTTGATGCTAGTTTCCGTGTATATTGTTTAAGAAGTATATACGTCAACGAATCTGGAGGTGATGATATGAACATCGAATAGTCAAGCATTGACCATTCAATGTCAACCTTGAAATGCTAAGAAAAGTCCGAGCCACAGTGTTAAGGCTAAATTACTCCGTAATACTCCGTATTATACCTCTATAAATCCCATCATCCAATAAAACCACCAAGTTACGCTCCATACATATTAGTCTCGCCCAATCAAACTCCAACCCCCCCAAAACCCGAGCATCGACAACCGCCAGCTGCAAATCAGATCACATCACACATTTAAAGAAACCATCGCGCTTGGTGCGCTTTATCAAAACAAACCCCAAATATGGCATATGACCCGCTTGGCAGATCTCAAACCTACAAATAGACCTCGGTACGGGGACTGCCCAATGGGGATGAAAAAATTACAGGGTGTACCCGCTCTACTATTATTATGTACTTTGTATATAAAGACTATGTGGAGGCTGAGTGAAAAATAGAGGCTCGGGGTCCTCGGGGACCAGGACGAGCGGATCAGGCTAGGGGGTGTATGATGTACTTTTAAACATGAGCTATCCCTTGAATAGAATGTGATTGAGGGAATTGTAAAAATAAATATGGACAAGAGAGCCTTGAACTCAGTTATATTCGTGGTATAAGGAAATCCAAGATGAGACTAGGATACACTAGCCCAGGAATCTGGGTTATTTGATCTCATAGATTGAAAAGCATGCAAGTTGCTTCATCGAGGAGGTGGGGGGAGGGATGTACGTATATGTGCAAGTAAGTACCCCTGGAGGCTGTCAACAACTTCAACCCCAGACTACTGCCTAATAGAGCAATGCCTACATAAATTCTCCATACGCAACAAGCAAGCGATGAGGGTGTGCAAGACCACCTGTGTAGGAATGGTGTGCATACAGTAGGCGTGACTCCAAAACGGATTCGACTACAGCGGGTATATCGTCGCGTTTGAAATCTTTGTCCTTCACGGTAAGGTACACAGCCGCGCTAAGAGGTTGTCGGGCCGGCGGGTGATTTACTTTGGTGTGGTACGAAGTACCTTGTGTGCACACCGTACAGAGTATAGGGTAGGATAATGCTAATAGCCAATAACTTCTGACACTGGCCGACCAGTTTGGAATCCAACTGGACTCTCCTCCCCTGCCGAAAGGAAATTGATAGCAGCTCACGGGACTAGGACATCTCTGGTTGGAATACTTGACTATCTTGGAATTTTGCCGGATAGTAGGTTGAGCCTCTGCAGAACCACTGATCGGGATCAGGACGCAGGCCTTGTTCTTCGGTTTTGTCTTTTTGGGTTTTCCTTGCATCTGGCGAACGGACCAGTCGTTCATGTGAGCTCGGCCAGGTCTTCAAGCCTCAGTTGTATCCGTTGGATTGCTACTCAAGGGATGATGCAGCGTAAGGAGGTTTGTTTTTCTTATGCAACTGGCCTGATTAAGTCTTGTTCTTGACCTTGCGGAGGGCGACATTTTTGCGCGAGCTGGTGGGGCTGATGTGATGGGCAAGCGAATCGCGACGGTCGATATATGACAAGTAGGGAGGGGAAAGACAACTAGATCTCAGAGGAGTCAGAGAGTGCTCCAGTCTTGAGAGACTTAATAAGTCAGGTAGATCCTATCATGTCCACATGGAACCGAACCCACGTGGGAACGCATCAAGCCGGGCCTCAGTGACCAGGAAGGCAAGTCAGAAATCTTGACGTATCAGTTGCATAGATCAATGTGGCAATAAGACGGTCAAAGTTGAGGCGAGATCTCAACGAACGGTGAAAGTCTGTGTTGTACAATCTGTACACATCACATTTCCCTTTTGTGGAGATATGGAACCAAACCGTGTCGTGCATGCGGGGATGGGCGGAAAACGAATAACACTGGATTCCAAATTGATTGGCAGGTCTAAATCAACCTTTTAAGATGAGCCCTGGCAGACTTGCGAATCTGCGTTTGCTGTGCGAAGAAGCGGGATAGCCCTGATCGTAAAGAAGCATGCCGTGTCCCGCGAGATGCAGAGTTTCTTCTGGACTCCATCTCGATAATTCTAGTGATGATGCCCATAAAGCGCATCTAGGCTGCCCGCATAACAGATTGTATACTCCGTACAAAGTCATATGCCCATGTACTGTGGTAGAATGGAGGTGATCACATTTCAGCCGTGGCGGGCGGCACAAACCATCTGTGGCGAACGAATCACGCGCTTACATCGTCGATGAGGCCTAGTTACTCCGTAGTGATTTGATATTTCAATGGATATTGAGATATCGTATTACCATTGAATTTACTTACCAGTTGGTATTTCAACTTTGAAGCGTTATGTATGTATACCTAGGTTTCGAGGATTCTAGAAATGCAAATCAGAATATATACTCTGTAGAAGAACGCTCTACAATATTAGTGTGATCTGCTTTGGGGGATAAGACATAAAGAGAGTGGCAGACTGGGGTTGCGGTTGCAATTTGGTTCTGGACTTTGTCGTTGGCGCGTGTCAACACTCCCTTTCTGGGCTATACTTATGTACTTGCCCATCTGTGCGCTCACCAGCCCTATGATATTAAATTTAGAGACAATCACCTCAATATGATATACTGTTGATGTTAGTGTAGCACAAATCTGCTGATTTATCTTGTTCCACCCCCTATCTAGATACTGTCTGAAATGCATCGCATTTACTGCCTAGATATGCCAATTGCACATAAGAGTCTCAGTTCAATGCGAGGAACCCAGCCTACAACATATCCGCCGGCCGCTATGCAACCTTCCGTGTTGCCTCCCCTCGATATATGTGGGGATTTCTTTTGTCAAGGGAGAAGATCGCCTGCATCTTCCCCATATGGAGCCATTCCAATAGTCTTGTGAAGTGATGCTCAGTGCTGATTGGATGCAAGCTAGGTCTGCTGCATACTTATTCGGATGCTGGGGTTTCCTCAGATGCGATTGTCTCTGCAGTACTCTGAATAGTAGTATATGGCCCTAATCCTAGGTACAGAATACTTCTTAGTACTCAGTATGTAGATGGGTAGCAGCGGACCAGAATCTCAAGCCTGGCGTTGCAGTGCGAGCTTAGGAATTTAGGCTCTAAGATACCTTCATAGTAGAATTGGAACCTAGGCTATAGCATAAGTGTTCCATTTTACTCTGTACCTTATTGAGAGGCTGGATTTTGGGGTTCTTGATTGTGGATGTCATGTTGTGGTTGCCCCTTGCGTTCGCCATTGAATATCTAATGACTCGGGAAACTCTATTCTAGATACCTACATACTGCAATATGCATGGCGTGCAGTTACCATCTGCACGATATAGGCCCGTGTTATCTTGGATGCTATGTCTGTCTAGCGAAGCTCGGCTTTGGGAGAAGAATTGGGACTCAAATAGCGACAGAACAGCTGCCTAGTATTTTCCTCCCTCATTTTCTATTAGCTAGAAAGAATAGCTCGCAGGATTTGTCAATTTCCCCGATACCCACTAAAATCAAGACTTTGGGCTGCGACGCGTAGCCACCGATAATGCAGAGCTGAAAATCTAAACCAATGCGCCGCCCCGAACCCAGGAAACAAGATAGTGGAAAGAAGAGTGGAAACGGCAGATCGACAGGGCAAATCCAAATTGGAACGCAGCTTGGATCCTCACATTGAATGCTGAGTGGAAGACCCGTGATTGAAATCCATGTAACCCTGATAATAGCCCCTTAACGGTGGCAAGAACTTGTGATCCAACAGAGTGGGATGCCTTGGAATTTGCAACCAATAAGATACCATACATCATTGAAAGAATGGACTTTGCTACTAAGGTTAGGTTCGGATTGTTTTTCATTCCGAGGTTTTAACTCAGATCCCGTTCATGCACGTCAAATCCCGTGCCATTTTGAATATCCCAATGAATTTTCATTATATTACTATGTTGTATATCTTTGATACGGGGGAACTACATCCCGACATTACTTGGAGGATTCGAATCAATCAAGGAACACTCAATCAAACAAAGAAAATCATCGCCTAGAAAAGTCTTGGCTCAACGCGAATCGAGCACTATTGTACTGTAAGCCCTAAAATGGGTATCCATACTCCATACTCCGTACACTACCCTATACACCAAGGTGTACTCCACCATCCTTCAATCCTTCATCTTGTCGGCTGAAGCGGGCGACTGCACAGACAAGACACAAATTAAACGGTCCAAAGAAGCACAAAAAAAAAGACCAAAAAAACCCAGGAATGCTGGGCCAACTCTGTGTCCTTGTGCCACTTTCAGTCCGCGCGTTTGACTCGTTCAGAAGACCTCCGACTGGGGAACACCGTTGAATCTTCTGTGGTACAGAGGCCTTGAGCTGCATCCTGATCAAGCCAGGGGTAAACTGTACTACTGCCTAAGTTAGGAAGAAGAGCTAAAGCCAGGCTCCAGTATGATATCACTGTAGATGTCAATTCCACCAAAATAGTTCTAAGCCCCTGGAGTGATATTCCCGTCAACCATGGATGGAAGACGGGTAACCCCGAGCCCCCGAGGTTTCCGAATGTTCATACCGTATTTCTGGTATTTACAAATCAAATTTCGACATTCATGTTTTATATTTGTATATTGTAGTATACATATACGAAAGTACATTCCAACTTGCAGTTAAAGTGTCTTCGGATGTGTATTTGGATTAAACAGTCTGCACGGGCAGGAGCAAGGTGCCCAAAGCCCTGGGTTGATCAGCCCCGACAACCATCTCTCTGGGGAGGATAAAGTATCCCTTCAAATGACGCGTTGAAGGAGGGGCTGGACGCTTCGAACATCGCCGATCTAGAGCTGTTTATTATGCACTGATTTGAGCATCGAATTCTAACAGAGTTTTGTCTTGAGTTGATGTTTTGGAAAAGCAAGTGCCCCTTGCAAGTTGTCCGTGACCGAATCGACGGCCAGTGCGGTGTGTGTTATTGGGTGCTTGGGGCATTGAGGGATATTGAACCTGACATACATACCCCTCCATTGTTTTCGGCTATACTTTCTACGTTCTGGAAGAGAATGAATTTTGGATGTTGATCTAGATATATTCTCAGAGTACCCCGTACCCGAGTCCTGGGTACTGGGCGATCTGTGTCTGACATGGGTCATATTAGTATAATGTGAAATGGGAAACGAGCCAGAAAAAAAGAAGAAAAAGAAAAAGAAGAAAAAAAAAAAGTAATAGTAAAAACACAGCTATTATTACTTGAACTTTGACCCCTAAGTCATAAATCCAGTCCAAATCAGTATATATATCTTGTACACCACTCCCGGGTGAATTGACTTGCATGGCGCATTTCCCGGCGAAGCGGTTGACCTTCGGGCGGCAAGTTCGATCCCCGTTCCACGCGGAGGATCCTAGCTTCGATCATATAGCATAGTCTATAACATCTGGAGTGCAATCTATATTGTATCCAAAAGATGACATTAATTTCCCTTCTGCAGGGCATCTCATATTTTTCCTAGGACCCACTGTTTAAATCAAAAAAGAAAAAAAGCAGACCTGTCAACTGTAGATGTTCAGGCTATATTATATGATATAAATGGGTTAGAAAAAGCCAAAGTCATTTAATTATTTTCTTTTTAGAGGTATTTGATGATAAAGAGTAATCCAGGGAGGGGCAAACAACACCTGTCGATCCCTACAGGCGTAATTATAATGAATTTATATTATTATGTTTCCCCCTCCCCCAGTTTATATTATTTCTTCCACGAAATTTTTTTTCCTCTCTCTTTTTACATAGGACCTTATACCTTGAACTGAAACCTTCCAACTTGATATTGTCACTTGAAAATTACCAAATTACCCTAGAAATACATATATACCCCCACTCGGTATTACAATTCCAGGTACGTATTACAATACCATACCGAGGTACAGTGTGTACATTATTACTGGGTATATGTACTCCCGTACATCACCCAACCTTGGTTCATTTCCCCCTCCTTGTGGCCCAACCTGGTGTTTGAGATCTATCTGATATACAGGTGGATACTCTTTGGATTACTCTTTTTTTGCCTTGATATTTCCAGGCCTAAAGGGGGCTGGTGGGATCATCGTAATCTGACTATTTCTTTGTCTAGCTCCACACTTTGCGACATCACCGCATTTTTGCGACGGAAACTCGGAGCTTTAGGCACGCTATTTGATTCGCTTCTAACGGCGCGATCTGGTTTTCATTGTTCCAGCTTTCCTTCCAGATCCACCGATCTGCCTTTCCTTTTACTACATCCTCGCCAACCGAGAACATGTTGGTTTGAGTCCCGATTACCAAGCTAGAGTGCTTCTCAACGGTAAATTGGATACAGTGCCAACGACCCGGGCTAGTTGCGACACGGCGCCTGGAAGCTTCAACTCCCTCAGACCCGGACCCTCCATCTTACAATGAATCGTATGCCCCCCCCGGAAGGGCATCATGCGCACGCGGGTCCGCATCCAGCATACGAGCCATCATGGCGCCCTTCATACCCCCCGACGTTCGATAACCACCCCTCCGACTCCCGCCGCTCCTCCGCAACCTCCCAGACACCCCTACCACCGCAGCCGCCAGGATACCCCGTGATGCCCAACCGTGAACTGCCACAGTTAACATCGGAAGGCCCATATGGTCGTCCGAATGGTCATGGTCATGGCCTGCCCCTGCACGCGCCCGTGCATTCCCCGCAGGACCCAATTCCCCCTCACCCAAACTTCCACCAGCCGATGAATGGCGCGCCGCACGAGGGCTCACCTGATTATCGCGCTCGTATGGGCTACCCACCCCCGGATCAGATCAACAGCGCCGAACATACCCCCGTATCAGGCGCCCTACCTCCTGCTTCACAGTTCATGACGCCCGGTGCTCAAATGACGAGTGCTACGCCGCCTGCCGGGTATGATCAGGCATTTTACCCAAATCCGACGTTTGGTGCACGTCAGCGTAAGGCGAACAGAGCTACGCAGGTATGTCAAAGCTGGAATTCGGAATTCGGAATGCTTTCGGGGAGTTTGTTGGCTGACACTCGAGCTATATAGGCTTGTGATCAATGCCGAGCTAGGAAAGCAAAGTGCGATGAGGGACGTCCGAATTGCAGCCACTGCAAAGAGAACAATCTTGGCTGTGTCTACAAGGAGGTGCCGCCACACAAACAAGAAAAGACTACCCAACTGGTATTGGATCGGCTGTCCCAGATAGAAAGCCGCATGGAGGAGCGTGAGAACCGCAGGGAGGAGCGTGACAACCGCATGGACGAGCGTTTCGAAAAAATGCAAAAGCAACTGCAAGAGCAAATGCTGCTCAACAAGCCGGGTAAACAGCCACTTCAGACTATCCAAGAACGTCCTGCCCTCCCACCGCCACCACCACCGGTCATCAAGCAGGATCCGCCTCTCAAAACGGAGATGCCCCCGACCCAGGCCTCAACTCCAAATGTTTTGGATCCCGGGAGTCAGGATGTAGGCACTTCAAAATTTGGCCAGCCGGTTGGAGCCATGGACCCGATGCTCGAGGAGCAGAAGGAGGCCGAGGGAGAGCTCTCTATCCCAGTGGAGCACACCACTGCGGCTCACAAGCTATTGATGTGGCCGTCCATCAAGAGGCTGCTCCACCCCGCGTTGTATGACGAGGATTATGTGATGCGATTGGAAGAAGAGCGCGGTCTGATCAGTATATACGGCCAAGGCGAGATCTCATTCACTGCCGATGACAGTGAATTACCAATGGGCTCCAAGGATACCCGACCCGGCGGTGCGCGACCTGATGGGGATGGTGCAGGGCCAGATGCTGACGTCGACATCGACGAATTTGGCCACATGAAGCTGGATGCTACGACTGCAAAGCGCTACTATGATAGCTACATCGCGCACATGTTTAAGCTTCACCCATTTCTTATGGAGGGCGAACTCAATCTCAAAGTCGATAGCTTCATCCGATGCTATTGCCCACCCAGCACATCACCGAGTTCAGCTTCCAATTACACACGATTAGTTCGCGATGCTCCGCCGCCAGCCAAAAGGAGGCGATCAAACGAAAACTTGGGTGCGCGGGGCGAGTTCATGGAGACAATCTCAAACCCGGTGCGGCCACGAGTCGGTAAAAATATTGACAATGCCTTGGTCATGCTGTGCATGGCCATCGGAGCTATTTGCGAAGCTGGTGCTCCTCTCCCTGGTCCTATCATGGACAAGAATATCGACTACCTCCGCCAGTCCATTCCTGCTCCGCTACTACCATTTGTTCCCTCGCCAACTGTAAATGGGACATATGTCACCAATGGTGTGCTCTCCCCTGCAAACTCTGACTCGGCGGCCATGCCAGTGTCGCTTACGCATTCACTGTATGGTATGCCGATGCAGGCTAATAACCAATCTTTTCCATCTGCTCCAACGGAAAGACTGCCAGGCCTGTCAAGAAGAGATGTGACAAACACGAACGATACACAAGGGAACAAAAAGAACTACCAGGCCATCCCTGGCCTGACTCTCTATGGATACGCGACCGCAATATTGGGTCACCTGCAGGGTGGCAACGAGCTAGAACATGTCCAGTCCGGGCTGCTTGCCGGACTTTATGCCGGCCAGTTGGCCCATCCTTTCCAGAGTCACAGTTGGATTTCTCAGGCCTCAAGGGCTTGCCAGGTGCTTGTGAGAACCAAGCGATATGAGCGACTCGAAGAGGGGCCTTTACAGGACTTGTACAACTTCGCGTACTGGACTTGTCTGCAATTGGAGAGTGATCTTCTCGCGGAGCTGGACATTCCAGCGAGTGGGATCTCCCGCTCCGAGGGTCGGATGGCTATTCCGAAAGGAAAATGGACAATCGTTCTACCAAACGATCTCAACGCACCCCAAACGATGATGATGCTGTTCTATTCTGCACAAATTCATCTACGCAAAGTTCTAAATCGAGTCCATACAGACTTATACAAGGTCGAAAAGCAAGGCCAGACGCGATGGTCATCCACCGTTCAAGAAGCTCTGAGCCTGAATCTCGACCTCTGGCGTAAAAGCCTACCACAAAGCATGCAGTGGGAGGAAAACGACCCGCCAGCAAACGAAATCAACGCCGCTCGCATGCGTGCCAAGTACTACGGTGCCCGGTATATTATCCACCGACCTCTTCTCTACCACGCACTACACTACGGCCACACAGGTGCCCGCGTCGGTCCAGTCGGCCAGTCTTTAGTGGACTCGCCTACCTCGCAACAATTGTCGCCCTCAATGCTACACAGCGCTGCTCGAGCTCCGAACATGGCGCGTATGTCTAGTGACATGGGCTCTATGCCGGCCGCAGTCTCCACTGACTGGCAGCCCCCTAAAGTCCGTTTACACGAGCTGCCGAAGAAGCTGAAAGCTGCCTGCGACATCTGCGTTAAATCGGCTATCAAGAGCACAGAGGCGTTTGACGGTGTAGGCGGACATCGGTTGGTCGTTACCAACATCTTCGGCACTGCCCATGCGTAAGGAATCCTCGTGATACCCGTTTCAAATAACCACAGATATAGAGATAATACTAACATATTTTCTTCGCAGGCAATTCGGCAATATGCTCGTCCTCTCTGCCACTTTTATGTCAAGTCTAAAGGAGCTTGTCGAGGCAGATCAACTCGAGCGCCTCCTCACACGCACAATAGGCTTCCTCATCCAAAGCGAAAACATATCCCCCACCCTCCGTGCCGATGCTCGCATTCTCACTGAGATCCACCGGAAGATCTTCGGTCGTCTTCCTGACATGGGGCAAGCCACCAGCATGAGCAGTCATACTCCGAGCATGAGCAGCCATACCACCAGCATGAGCTTCCCTTAAATGTGCATCTAGCGTCAGAGTTAATCTTTTTTTGTCCCCGTTCTTGTGGGTTTTGCAACCTGATATCTGATATCCTATATCCTTATGAGCACACCATGCATTGTTCTTGTCCCTTTAAGCCCGAGCCCTCCTGCACTCGACATTTGTTATTTGTCTGTCATCTATACCTTGTTGCACTATATGGTTCTTTTCATTGATGATTCCCCAACCCTATCCAATTCAACACTCGGTACTCGTGCATCTGAGACCGGATCAGACTACACGGGTTTTATACGTGGTGATTGATTGGTGTGGCTTATTTTCATACGTCGAGCAATCTCACTAATTCTTTCATTGCCTCTCTTAAGGTACTGACTGGGTTGGCTTTGACTCGTTCCTTTTTCCCTCTCTCTTTTTCCCCTCTCTTTTTTTTATTTTATTTTAGCTTTCTGATTTGGGGGTTGAAAGCATTTCGTGGCTTCGACAGTCTATCCCTGCGGAGATACGTCTCGGGAATGGAGTTATTGTGTCTTTGTGTGGCTAATCTACCTTCATTGCATGCATCTCAAGTCATACATGTCTGTTGGCTTTTCTTTTTGGATGCTTTTACAATATGCAAACTCATTTCTGTTGATTTGGCTGTGCCAATCATTTTCCTATCCAATGCAAGGCTTTGCATTTCGTGTTGGCTTTCTGTGTCTTGAATTATACCTCATCCTCAGTGCGGGTTATATTTTGGGACTTTATTTGCTGTAGATTTTCTTTTCAGTAGTTTATAGCTTTGGACAGGACACAGATCAATTGAGATGAAGCCTGTTATTTGCTCATTTGCTGAACTGAGAATGGAAGCTTTAGGGTCAATGCACAAGCCTGGAACCTTGGGAATACCTGTGGATCGGACCAAGATGGCATTTTCCAAGGTTGTGGGCCCTTCTACTCCCATGGTCATATCACGGCTGGCCAATATCAAACCAAAATTATTCAAAAGTTTAATTAGAATAAATTGGACGATTAGGCATATACTTGTAATTTGGCTATATGAAAGAACCACAGGTTTATCAACTGCACGCTGCTCGCGGGCCTCGGCTTCCCCGCGTTTTGCTGATCAGGAGTTAATTTAGAGGCACGAGTCAGCTTACTATGGAGATGGTGTGCAAAAAGAGATCAGTTATCTTTTAACTCTTGCAATTTACAATTTTTGATACCTGGGTGGGAATAGAGATATACTCCAATCTCTGACATGGCGCCAAATGCAAGAAGATGGCCCTCAAGAGAAGGTATCGACCCTTGTTCCTATAACAAACAGCCAGCCAATGCTAACGAACAACCTCAGGCTTCACGGCTGATGCACTGGGCGACTTCATCTCCCGAAGTCTCCTAGACCCCTGGAAACTACTCCCCATTATTGCTCTGGCTCATTACACAGCTCAAGGCCGTGATATTGCCAAATCACGCCCAAATCTCTACAAGGCCCTCAAAGTCCTAACAGCCCATGGTCTCATCAACTGGCTGA
Source organism: Penicillium concentricum (assembly GCF_028827145.1). Classification (NCBI taxonomy): domain Eukaryota; kingdom Fungi; phylum Ascomycota; class Eurotiomycetes; order Eurotiales; family Aspergillaceae; genus Penicillium; species Penicillium concentricum. The sequence goes on from NW_026622756.1 coordinate 293,596, forward strand.
ACAACTGGCTCGACCATCGCACGATAAACAATAGTGTCAGCGACGCGTACAACTGGCACCGCGAAACTGTAATCCTAACAGGTGGCAGCAACGGAATCGGCCGACGCATCGCGGAGCTGCTCGGGGCGCGCGACATCAAAGTCGCCATCCTGGACATTGCCCCCCAGCAAGTGAGGACGTGCTACCAAACAGCGTGCGATATTATGAATGCGACATAACATCCGTGAGCAACATTGCAGACGTAGCGTCCAAGATCCGGGCCTCATTCGGCCGACCCAGCATCCTAATCAACAATGCTGGCATCTGCACTGGCAAAACAATCATCAAAACAACCGCAGCCCAGACGCGCCGCATGTTCGAAGTCAACACGTTCGCACACTACTGGCTCGCGCAGGAGTTCCTGCCAGATATGATTGAGGCGAACCATGGTATGGTTGTTACAGTTGCTTCACAGGCTGGATACACCGTCACGCCTAATATGGTCGATTACTCAGCATCCAAGGCTGCGGCTATTGCGTTCCATGAGGGACTTGGTGCGGAGCTGGTTACACGATACCATGCGCCCAAGATTCGGACTGTGCTTGTTACCCAGGGCTTTACTAGGACCAATCTTATTAAGGATCTGACCCCTGAGGATACTTGGTTTAATCCCCTGCTTCACCCTGAGACTGTTGCCGAGCAGCTTGTTGAGCAAGTGCTCAAGGGTGAGAGTGGACATGTTGTTGTTCCTGGATCTGCTGGATGGATTGCAAAGAGATTCAGGGGACTGCCTGCGTGGTTACAGCATTCGTTGAGGTGTAAGTTGGAGAAGTTGATGAGGGCTGATTAGGGTTGTTCTTTGATATTTGTGGTTATGTTGGTGTCATCATTTGGCGTGTTGATGCATATATTGCACTGTTATTGGCAATAATCGGAAATTGGACATACTGTTTTTGGTTGCTAGCGATAGTACAGCTAGCATATGACTGTTGTTCTTATGTAGGCGTTGAAATGTACTCTGTACTCTGAGCCGAGAGATAAACTTGGACAAGATATTTTGACATAGTATAAATTTTCAGATGTATATCTGAGGTATGGAGTACGGAGGGAGTACTGTATGGATGGCTGGGATGTGAAGAAGTGACGGAATGGTCCCAGCCCCATGTTGGTCCGTGCACGATGCTTCACCGCGATTTTGATTCGCTCCACTTGTTGCACCGACAGTTCATCAGCGCTGTCAATCACATTTTTCACTGTCGCATTTTTTTTTTCAGATCGTTTGCATCTCATTACCCTAACAGATTTCATCCGCTACTCGACAAACAAGATATCAAGGTGAATTTAAGCGCCACAGGTTCAAGTTGAGATCCACTTGGGGCCTTTCCCGGGTACAAGATCCACGGGTCAGCTCCGTTGTTTACTTCCCCCCCCAAACCCATAACATTACATTCCCTCTTACAACTAACACTTCCCCATACCTTTAAACCCCCATTCCAATCATTACATTCCTTTCATTCCACATGGTTTACTCTGGCTACCCCAATTAATTGCCCACCATGTTCAAGGCCCTAATGGGCGGGGGCCGCTCGTCTTCATCCGACGTTCGCAGCTCCAAGAGCAGCCGGCGCAAATCCGAAAAACCCGACAAATCCGACACAAGATCGATCTCAAGTCGCAAGTCCTCACGGGGTGACGACCGTGACCGCGGCCTGGGTGACTTGTCGTCTTATTCGCCATCGGCTTCGCGCAGTAAGCGTGGCCCACCTAGTATCGCGGGCGACTCCATCGCATCAACCTATGTGACCGCTGAGCCAGAAGCCATTGATGAGTCCGATCGCTACTACATTGAACGCGCATTAAAACGCAGAGACAGTGAACGGGAAAGCAAGAGTTATCGTCGGCGCGACCAGGACCGATCTGAGAGTCCAGAGCGTGAGAAGAGAAGGAGCCGCCGAGGAACACAAGATACTCTGGACGATGAATTGGATCGGGAGCGCGAGCGTCGCGAGCGTCCTCGTACCCAGCCAGGGGATCCGTATGTGCCCCCGATCTCCACAAACATGCCGCCCAGCGCCCCCGGCGGGCAGTTTGCCGCCGAGATTGGTGCCCCGGGATTTTCGCAATTCCCCATGCAATACGACACTGGGATGCCATCCGCAGGTTACTCGCCAGCGCATGAAGTTTCATATGACCCGCACGTGCAGCACCAATTTCCCGGCCAGTTTCCAGAGCAAAGTACTGCACCGTATCCGCCGCCTAACCCCGCTGGCGCTGCAGCGGACTACTATGGTGATCAAGGCCAGTCTGTTGAGCACCAGCCCGGCGTTCGACCGGCTCCCCCAAGTGTGCTTCCTAACACTCAAGCGCACTTGATGGCAGCATCTCCATCGGCTAACCCACCCCCAGAGCCCAGTAGCCTGGGAGAGACTGGTGCGGCGGCGACCTATTTCGACGATAGCTTCCATGCTCCAGCACAGCAAGGCCAGCCGCCGGTTGTGTCTTCATCTAGACCCCCGAAACCATCCAAGCCTTCGAGTCCCCCGAAGCCTTCATCATCGGGCGTTCTTCCTGCTGCCGCTATTGGAGCTGCGGCTTATGGCATTGGTGGTATGATGTCTCATTCTGAGTCGCATTCCGCCGCGCAGCACACTACTTTGTACACTCAGCAGGGCCAGCCAGCGGTACACGGCCAGCCAATGGTACACAACCAGTCAATGGGATACGATCAGCCAATGGCAAGCAGCAGCCACCAGCCTCCCTCCAAGCCAACCCACTCTCATAGCTTCAGTGAAGGGGTCGGTATTGCGGCTGCAGGTGCTGCAACAGGGTACATGATGGGTCATCACCATCACTCCTCCAGCCCCGAGCACGCACCACAATACGCTTTCCAGCACGGGCAATCTTCTCAAGTTGGTGGTATGTTACCGTATGCCCCTGGGCACAATAATGCTTTGTATGCTGGAGGCGCAGGAGGGTACGCTGCCCAGGCTACCTACAACCCAGGCTTCTATCCTCATGGACCCAGCTCGCTAGCTTTCCAAGAGCGTCAGCGTGGCGCCATGGGAAGATTCGTTGATTTCTGGCGTGACCCCGAGGCCGTTGGAAGATTCGAGGACTATACAGAAAGTATCGGTGTGTGCAAATACTGTTTCCAACCTGGCACGAGCTCCGTCGATGCCCCTCGCAAGCACCATTATAATAGCCGCCGCCGACACTCCGACGATCGGCGGAGCAGTGGTAGCTCCAGAGTCAGCAAAATTAGCCGATATAATTCCTCTGAAGATGAGAGCCGCCGACGGTCAAAGTCTAAGAAATCTTCCTCGTGGCTGCCAGGCATGCTGGCCGGTTATGCGACCAAGTCGCTCTTCTCGAGCAAGGAGTTTGACGATTCTTACAGCCTTCGCTCAGGCCGAGTAGCCTCCTCCCATGGGGAAGAAGATGACCGAAGGAGCCATACCTCTCGTGGTGTGACCCGTCGTTCTGGCCGCAGTCCTCACAGAGAACATTACGTAGACTCCAAGCATGCGTCGCATTCTGGACATTCTCGGTACACACGCTCCAGATCGCGGTCTTCCTCTCGATCTGGCCGGCATTCCTATTTGAAGGAGGCCGCACTCGGTGCCGCAGTGGGCGGGGCTGCGCTGGCTGTTTCAAAATCGCGTAACCGCTCCCGAAGTCGTTCTCCTGGAAGACGACAGAGCCGAAAGGACTCGTCCTCATCATCGTCCTTTGTCCATCATGCTAAGCCCGGCAAGAAGTCCATCGCTGGTGGTATCGGGTCTTTCTTTACTGCTTCTTCTGAGAACAGGAAGAAACGTCACACCAAGAAGCGGAGCGGTTTCTTCTCTTTCAAGAGTGGCTCTTCATCCTCTTCATTGGATAATGACCTTGCTTTTGGAGATGGATTTTCGAAGAAGTCCTCCAAGCTTAAGAAGAAGGGCAAGAAGGGTAAAGATGTCGATACCGCTTTGCAAGAACTCAGCGACACCGCAACCCGGTTGGCTGGCTCCTCGCCCCACGGTCCCGGCCGCACTTCAGGCCAGATGTACACAGCTCGATCTCGACAGTCCAAATACGCCCACTCTACCACACAGGACGAAGAATGGGTCGATGCCGAGTCGGACGACCAGTCTTCTTCAAGTATTAGCTCTGCGCTCGCCTTCGGAGGAAGCAGCGCTGAGTCCTCCTCTGACTCTGCTAGCAGCAAATGGGGCTGGAGATGGGGAAGCAAGAAGGACAAGAAGAAGGACAAGCGGTCGAGTGCCACGAATGCCGCTCTGGTAGCTGGCGCTGGCGCTATTGGAGCCGCTGCAATTTCTTCCGCTCGTCACCGTGATAGTGAGCCCCCGAGTAGATCTGGGAGCTTGCAACATGTTTACCCAATGCCTACGTCTGACCCCTCTCGCTTTGATGTTGCGAAGATGTCCCCATCGGTTTCTGCCGGGGAACCAACTCTCATCCGGCCGGGACCCATTCCCCTTCAGCAGCCTCAGCCCTTTACCCCTGTCTCTCAATCAGTGTATACTACCCAGGGAGCTGTGCCAGTATCGATCCCTGTATACAGTGCCCCAGCAGTCCCAGTAGCCCCACCATTTTTCGCCAATGGGGTTGACCACTACGGCTCGCAGTTCCGAGGCCCTCGGGATCCAGCATGGGCACCAGAAGAGCCACCATACGTTGACCGCCGGAGACCTCATCGCAGTGATTCCTCTCCTGTTTTCCCCACCCAGGAAACTGCTTCCAGCCTCAAGCGCCGGTTCACTGCTAAGGATCAAGCCTCCGTGCAATTCAACTTGACAGAAGAGCAAGCAGAGAGGGAACGCCATCTTACCCGTCGTGACAAGAACTCCCGGGGTGAAGTTGCTGATCAACCAGTTCAACTCATTGACCGAGAGGAAGAGCTAGCCCGCAAGGAAACCGAGCGCCAAGAGCGCCGCCGAAGGGAGCGAGAGGATGAAGAGCGCCGGTATGCTGATGACAAAGGAAAGGACTCATCCTGGGTTGGTGCAGTGGCTGCCGGAGCTGTTGGCGCGGCTGCTGCCAGCACTATTCTCTCTCGCAAGACAGATGACGATGAAGCCTCTGAAGCCAGTCAGCGGTACAATGAGCGCCGAGAGAAGCGCCGCGCTGAGCGGAAGCGCGATATGGATACGGTGTCAGATACTTCCGTCGTGTCGCGCTTCGATGAAAAGGTGACTACGGTGGAACCTCGCGAAGACCAGAAGAAATGTTCTCCTCGCTCTCCCCGTCAAGCACCTGTTTACGACGATTACGCAGAATTTTACGCCCCGGAAGAGATACGACACAGCGCAGATGACCATGCTCGCAGCGGCGACTCCACTAATATGCCCACAATTGTGGAGATAGAGCCGGCCAGCGAACGTGCACATGAGGAGCCTGCGCCTGCAGAGCTAGATTATTCATATGAACCCTATCAACACGTGGATCGGCTCCCATGGCCAGTCCCTGGGCTTAACTTCATTGAGCCGACCCCTCCCCAGAGCGTGCACGGTGGCTCCGTACGCGACGCTACCTCCCCAACCGCCCCTGTAACTAAATCTTATGATACCAAGCCTCGCGAACGACCGCCCGGCTCTCGGGTCTCCTGGGGTGAACATGAAACTCATGAATACGAGATCCCCTCTTCTTCTGAACAGGATCCTCTTGAGAATGACATTTCCCCTACCGAAATTTCAGCCAAGGATGTTCCTCTCCCGGCATCCGAGATATCCCAAATCAAGGATATCCCCAGCAAACCGGAGTACGGCGCCGACATTGAATTCGCTGCCACAATCGCTGCTGCGACTGCCGCAGCCGGGTTCGATCCCACTCTGGTCACAAACGACCCATCTTACCACACCCGCACTTCCCCTCCTGGGTCGGAGGATGAACACACGTTTACCTCGCCCTGGTCTGCGTCGGCTCGGAAGGAGCCCCACGGCTTCGTGGAAGGCGAGCTTGAAGAAATTGACCCCAAGTCTACTAAGGATATCCCTTCCGCTCCCGAGCACGCGGTCCATAACAAGGATGAGCTTTTCTTCGACGAGCCGGAATTCTTCTCAACAGATCGGGACATTTTGTCGGGACGCCGTGACAAATCCTCGATCGCCCAGGAGGTAATCGAGCAGCTGAATGGCAAATATGGCAAGCGCGACCGTACCGCTTCACCCGAAAAAGACGTAGATGTCTTCTCGATGCCTGGTGGCTTTGACACAGCCGACTCCAGAGAGTTAGTTGACAATAGATCCGCGGTCTCGGCGCCGGCGCCTGTTGCTATGGACCCAGAGACCCCGACCAAGTCCATGTCTAAGAAGTCGAGGCGGAGTGGGGATTTCTTCGATCTCCCCGAGTTCCAAGAGCGCGAACAGGTGGAGTCTGTTGTTTTGAAGGATGAGCCATCGAAGTCCCGCAAATCCCGGCGCAGCGGCGACGACTTTGAGATTTACGAGTCACCGGAGGCATCTCCATCCCCGGATGACTCTTATTCGGTTGTCTCTGCTCCTGTCTCAAAGGATGAAAAATCCAAATCAAAGTCCAGGAAGTCCACGAGCAGTGGTGATGACTTCGGCATTGCTGACTACCCGGATTCAGTGGTTCCTGAGTCTCGTGATGATTCATTCTCTGTTATCTCTGCTCCTGTTTCGAAAGACGAGACATCCAAGCCCAAGTCCCGCAAATCTCGACGGAGCGGCGACGACTTCGAGATCTACGAGTCGCGCGAACCATCTGAATCTCGGGATGACATGCGCTCGGTTACCTCTACTCCTGCTGGCTACGAGTACGAGTCGTCCAAGTCAGGAAAATCCGGACGCGGTGGGAATGACTACGATATTCCCAGATCGCGAGACATCTCCGAGTCTCTTGACGATAACCGGTCTGTCTTCTCTGCACCTGTGTCCAAAGATGAAACCAGTAAATCTCGCCGGTCTCGACGTAGCGGAGATGACTTTGATATCTCAAGATCGCGGGATGTGTCTGAGTCTCGTGATGAACCTCGCTCTGTCGTCTCTGAACCAGCCAACTATCGAAAGTCTCGTCGCAGCGGCGATGATTTCGACCCCCGCCGTGATGCCGAAGCTGTTCCTGACGACGAGGAAGGTGGCGAGGAGAAGAAGAGACGCCGCAAGCGTCGATCCAAGCATGAGAATGACCCCTTCTCTGTTGATGATGATGCCCGCTCTGCTATTACAGACATTGGAGACGACAAGTCTGAGCGCCGCAAGCATCGGCACCGCTCATCCCGGGAAGCTGACTTTGATGACAATGCGTCTATAACCTCTTCTCCAGCTCGGATTGACGAATCCCGGGAGAAGCGCCGAGGCAAGGATGAAAAAGAAAAGAGCGGTGGCTTTTTGAGAAGCATTTTCGGCTCGCAGGTATCGGCCCCAGCTGAGCGTGTTCGGCCCGACCATTCTCGCTCTTCCTCGCTGGACAAGCGATCATCCCGCGAGGCCATATCTGAAGCTGGTGTTGAGGATGAACGCCGTCGCCATAAGAAGCGTTCTTCTAAGCACCGCAGCTCCAGCAATGGAGATGAATTGGATCGCTACATGTCGGACAAGGAGAAGAGTCAGGATGACCCAAACCTGGAGGAGTACAGGTCCAGTAGGCAACAAAAGGAAGAGCGGCGTCGTCATCGGTACGAGGAAATCGTGGATTCAGGAAGGAAACGGGAATCTGAGAAGGTATAGCATCTGAACTTTTCTTTTACTTACTTATGTTGTGATTTTGGTTGTACACTTTATTGTGCCATATAGTTTCCCTTTTTCGCTGGTTGATCTAACCAGCTTGCACAAAAACCACAAAACCCGAACAAAAAGAAAAGAAATGTACTAAGCTTTTATTGGTTTTATTCTGTGCAGGACTATAGTGCCAACTTCGACGAGGAATCTTTTTTAAGGGAGCGCCCTGAAATTCTAGCAGAGCGCGAAGATTATGCTTCGTGGCTTCCAGCATCAGCGGATAGCGCAGCTGTACTCGCTGCAACATCAGGACTGAATGAGATCTCGCAGAGGCCCCGGAGCCACTCAGCCTCTCCCCCAGTCACAGAGAAGACACTTGACTTGACCCCAAAGTCTTTGAGCCGCCCCGCTTCACCTGAAACAAGCCACCCACATGGGTCCCGATCCCCCAAGCAACGCCGACACTCCGTGGCTAAGTCCACCATAGAATCACCCACAGCCGTGCCTCTCCACTTCCGCCGACCCCCAACCTCCCCAAGCCTAGCGCGCGCAGTCCCCGATGAACAATCCGCCCCTGTCGCCTCCCCCGGCTCCCCAAGCCAGCAACGCAACCGCCGGTCATCCGAGTTCCGAAACTCGCGCGAGATTCGCCCTCTATGGCTTGTCGAGCGCCATGGTCTGACCAAGGGCGAACCCGAGGCTGAGGATCCCTTACCATCGCTCCCATCCAGCAAGAACTCCTCTCGCGTCCCGTCAGTAGAGGACCTAAAATCCCTCCGCGACGACGACGGCCTTAAGACCTGGGAGCATGTAGATCTGAGCCACTCAATTATGGAAAACCAGAGGCCGACCGGTCTGACGATTTTCACTGACCATGCAAACGAAAGCCATGATAGAGACCTTGATCTCCTCGGCTCGCAGCACCCCACGCCTACCGCTGACCACTTCCAAGACGCAGAGTCCAGGAAGGAGAGGCCCAGGTATGAATTCCACTCTCCTTCTGAGCTCCTGCGGGACCCCGCTGTTCTAGACGAGTTGCCTCCTTCGCCTACGCTGGACGCTCTGCCTTCTGCAGAGGGCTCCATGGTTGGCGTTGGCTCCAGGGAGCAAGAAACGCAACGTGCTCTTGACGCTCTCGAGGGCGTGTCCCGCCCTCAGCACGAGCCGGACACTCCGACTCAAGAGAAGAATTTGTTCTTCAGCGGCGCTGCGGACTTTGCCAATGTTGTCGGTGCAGCTGCCATTGCTGCCACCAGGGAGCATGATGAGTCACGCTCCTTGGCTGCAGATGAATCTGCCAAGACCCACGGCTTCAGCGATGTTGTTAATGCAGCGATCGCTGGTGATCGTTCCCCTCACGACTATGACAAGGCACCTGTCGATGAGGAGGCGCCTAGTGAGCCCATTACTGCCATCGAAGAGAACGTTCCCGCTGCACTTGAGTTTGCGCACCCAGAGACGGATGCAGCCAGGGAATTTGTTCCTGAATTGACTGAACAGCCTGTTGAGTCTTCTGATATCCACACTCAGCTCAAGACAGACGTCGGTGCCGATGAGGGCGCGGCTACCCAGTCTTCTAAGAAGAAGACCAAGAAGAAGAAGGGCAAGAAAAACCAGGCCCAAAATGCGGAGCTCGAAGCCTCCGAGGAGCCGCTCGCGCAGGAAGATTTATCCAAGGAGCTGGTACAGGACCCTGCTGTTGACGCGCCTGTGGTCGAAGCTGTTTCTGCCCAGACCAAGGTTGCTGTTCCCAGGCAATCTCAACCCGAGTCTTTTGAAAGATCCCGCGAGCTTGAACTTGAGCATGTGGTAGAAGCTGCTGCTGTTGACCCCGCACCTATCGAGAGCGCCCCAGGTGAGCCCGAGGTTGTTATTCCTGAGCAATCTGAGTTTGAGCTTGAGCCTTTGGTTGCAGCAACTCAAGAACCAGACGTTGCCACTGCTCCTGACTCCGAACCTACTCAGGTTACGCCTATCGACACACAACAGGTGGAGGACACTGCATCATCGGCTAAAAAGGCCAGGCGCGACAGGAAGAAGCAGAAGAGGCAATCTAAAAATGCATCTACTGTTGAAGAGCCTGCAGATGATACTTCTGCCTCCAAGGACATTGTGGGCCAGCATGAAGACAAAGTACCTGTGCCTACTGAAGAGATTATGGCTGCATCCTTGCCCGATGATATTGCCATTTCTACTGAACTTGCTGAGAGCACCCCTGACCAGACCGCGACCCCATTAGCTGTCACTGATGCCGAGCAACCTCCAAACCAACAGGAACCCGAAGAGCTGGCTCAACCTGTGGAACAGGTATCTACTGAAGAATCCGTCCTACCTGTTTTCGAAGATCGTAGTCTACCCGTTCAGGAAGAGCAGACCCCAGACCCTGTTTTCACCGACGCGAATGAAACCCAAACTCCCAGTGCGAATCAACCAGAAGCGGAAGAACTATCCCGCAGCTTGAAAGAGATTGAGAAGCCAATTGAAGAGTCTGCTCCAGAGGCCCCTCTCGATCACACCACCACTCAAAGTCCTGAAATACCCAAAGAAGACACCGAAGGCGAAGACAACTTTGAAGAGGCTGTTGAAGAACAGATGCCACAGCCCGCCGAAGAGAAGGAGGAGCCTGTACCTGAGCCTCCCATTGAAGTGGCTGCAGATTCCCCCGCAGAGGCTTCGGAAACAAAGGCGGAGAAGCGGAAAAACAAGAAGAATCGCAAATCCACTACCGTCGAAGAGCCTGAGATTTCCGCTGAAACGTCCGCTCCCGAGACTGAATCCCAGCCAGAAATCAAACAGCTCGAACCTGAGCAATCAGTTGTTGTCGATCCTGCGGATACCCAATCCCCTCCAATTGGCGGTGAAGCCTTAGCTTCTGATCTTAAACATCTTGAACAACCGGCCAAGGATGTCGACCAACACTTCGAACCCACCGCTGAAGGGCCTGCAGCTACCCAAGAGCAGGAGCAAGTCCCATTGGAGGCCGACGTGGATGTAACACCTGTCGCGACCGACCCAGTGGGACCCACGGGGCCATCCGATGAACTGTCAGAGCCAGTCGTCGTCGAGGATCAGCCTAAGGCTGAATTCCCCGATCCTGCTGAGGATGCTTCTCGTGAAATCCCACAGACTTCTGCTGTTGAGACCCAACCCGAAACTGAAGTTCACGCTGACCCTCAAGTTGAAGTTGAAGCCGAGCCTGAAGTCGCCTTGACTGCGGCTCAGAAGAAAAAGGCCAAGAAGAATAAGAAGAAGGGCAAGCAGAGTGAATATTCTATTCCTGACGACGAGAAGCCTGCTGAGTCTACTTCGCTGGCACCTGAAATTGAGACTTCCGCCGAAGATATAGCCAAGGAAACCCCTCTTATTACTGAAGAGGCACCGGTGGATGCGCCTCAGCAAGTAAGCGAGATGAAACTGCCCGTCGAAGTCAAACAATTGCTTGAGCCCGAACAACTCCCTGAGCCTGAACAAATTTCTGAGGTTGAACCGCCCCAGGGAGAACTATCTCCTGGCCCTCTTCCAGAACCAATGGCAGAGGTAATAGAGGCAGAGACACCCAAGGAAGAGCCCATCGCACCAGAGGAGCAGCCCAAAGCTGAAGAAACTCCTGCCGAGCCGGAGGTCCCTATGACCGCCGCGGAGAGGAAGAAGGCGAAGAAGGCGAAGAAGAAGCAGCAGCAGCAGCAGCAGCAAAATGAGCAAGAAGACAGCATTGGATCTGTTCCTGAAGACATCAAGCCCGTTGAGACTGTGCCTACGCCCGATGTCGAATCCGCCGAGTCAAGCAAGGATATTGCACCTGCTGCGGAAATTGATGATGTTGCCCTAGTGGACCTCCCTGCAGCTGTGTCTTCCGAGCATGCTGAGACCGAACCGGATTTTGCGCTTACATCCACAAACGAGCCCGAGGCGGCTCCAGTCACTGAAGATCCTCTTCTGCCAATCAATAGCCAGACTATCGAGCTAACCAGACATATCGATCCTCCCGCTGAGGCCGAGCTCCCGGTAGAAGCCGCTGCCCCATCGTCTCAAATTGAGGCCTCCGAAGCAATCGCCAATGTTCCACTTGTATTGGAAGAGCTCGCCGCTCCTGTCCAACAGGTCGATGCCTTTAAGCCAGAGGAGCCGAAGACTGAGGATACGACCCCTGCGCCGACAGAGGAACCTTCGGTTGACGTTGCAGAGATCGATGCCCCCAAAGAACAAGAACAATCCCCTGAACCCGAGATTTCAATGACTGCTGCCGAGAGGAAGAAGGCTAAGAAAAACAAGAAGAAGCAGCAGAAGCAAGAGTCCGTGCAGCTTGATGAGCAGCCCACGCGTGAGGCTGAGCCTACTTCTACTGAGGAAAAGAGTGGTGAAATTGTGCCCGAGACTGAGGCCTCTCCCGCCGGAGAAGCTGTTGCGGGTGTTGATGAGCCCTCAAAATCCGAGGCAGCCTGCGACCTTGAACCCGAGACCACGGAACAAGCTCAGGATGTGGCAATTATTGACTCCGAACTTGCTCCCGAGGCACCCACAGACGAGCCTATTTCTACCCCAGAGATTGCTGAACAAGCTATTGATGTTCAATATGTAGACAAGGAATCTGTCCCAGAGCATACGGTTGAAGTTTCTTCCACGGAAGAGCCCCAGGAAGAACAAAAGCTTGATTCAGCCGTCAGCGAGGAGCCTGCCTTAGACAAGCCTCTCGATGAGAAGCCCGCAGAGTCTGCGACAGAGCCAGTTGTGGAGGAGACTCAGCCTGCGGAGTCCACACCAAGTCCAGTGGTGGATCAGGGAGAAGATGAACAGTCGGCAACTTCTTCCAAGTCGAAGAAGAAGAAAAAGAACAAGAAGAATCGCCAATCAGTTGCCGCTGAAGAGGAACAGCCTGCACTCGCTGAGGAGGAGTCCAATGTTGTCCCTGCCGAGGAAGAGGTTAAGCTTGCCCCCGCCGAAGACGAGCCTGCACCTGTGCCTGCCGAGAGTGAATCCACTAAACCGCCATCTCAACAGCCTGAACAGCCTTCTCATAAAGACTGGGAGACTGCTATTGTGACGGAAGAGGCGCCTAGGGCCGAAGAGCCCTCCCCGGGAGAGACCACGCAGCTAGAGGCCCCTGCCGATGCTCCTGTTGATTCAGCCGCTATTGAGGCCGCTGAAGAGGCATCAATGACTCCTGCACAGAAGCGGAAGGCTAAGAAAGATAAGAAAAAGCGTCAATCAGTTGCCGCGGAAGAGGAGCAGCCTGCACCCACCGAAGAAGAGCCTAGACCTGTGCCTGCTGAGAGTGAACCCACCGAACTAACGCCATCTCAAGAGGGTGAACAACCTTCTCCTGATAAAGACGCGGAGACTGCTATTACGACGGAAGAGGCGCCTAGGGCCGAAGAGCCCTCTCCGGAAGAGACCGCGCAACTAGAGGCTCCTGCCGATGCTCCTGTTGATTCAGCCGCTATTGAGGCCGCTGAAGAGGCATCAATGACTCCTGCTCAGAAGCGGAAGGCCAAGAAAGATAAGAAAAAGCGTCAATCAGTTGCCGCGGAAGAGGAGCAGCCTGCACCCACCGAAGAAGAGCCTAGACCTGTGCCTGCTGAGAGTGAACCCACCGAACTAACGCCATCTCAAGAGGGTGAACAACCTTCTCCTGATAAAGACGCGGAGACTGCTATTACGACGGAAGAGGCGCCTAGGGCCGAAGAGCCCTCTCCGGAAGAGACCGCGCAACTAGAGGCTCCTGCCGATGCTCCTGTCGATTCAGCCGCTACCGAGGCCGTTGAAGAGGCATCAATGACTCCTGCACAGAAGCGGAAGGCTAAGAAAGATAAGAAAAAGCGTCAATCAGTTGCCGCGGAAGAGGAGCAGCCTACACCCGCCGAGGAGGAGTCTAAGGCCGTTCCCACTGAGGAAGAGGTCAAGCTTGCACCCGCCGAAGACGAACCCACACCTGTGCCTGCCGAGAGTGAATCCACTGAACTAGCGCCATCTCAAGAGGTTGACCAGACTTCTCCCAATCAAGTCGCGGAGATCCCTATTGTGACGGAAGAGGCGCCTAAGGCGGATGCCTCCCTAGAAGAGACTTCGCAGCCAGAGGTCTCTGCCGATGTAGCCGCCACCGAGGCGGCTGAAGAGGCATCAATGACTCCTGCCCAGAAACGGAAGGCCAAGAAAGATAAGAAAAAGCGCCAATCCGTTGTTGCCGAAGAGGAACAGTCTATGCCTCTTGAGGAGTCCAAGCCTGAACTAGCCAAGGAAGAGGTCAAACTTGCACCCGCCGAAGAGGAGACCACGCCGGAATCTGTCCAGAGAGAGCTCGCGGAGCCTAACTCGGCTCCGGAAAACGAACAGCCCACTGTCGACAAAGATGCACAGACTCCTATTATGACAGAAGAAGCGCCTAATATCGAAGAGCCATCTCCGGAAGCGACTTCTCAGCCAAATGCTTCTGCTGATGCAGCCGCCACTGAGGCTGCCGAAGAGGCATCAATGACTCCTGCTCAAAAGCGGAAGGCCAAGAAAGATAAGAAAAAGCGCCAATCAGTTGTCGCCGAAGAGGAACAGTCTGTGCCTCTTGAGGAGTCCAAGCCCAGACTAGCCGAGGAAGAGGTCAAACTTGCACCAGCCGAAGAGGAATCTAAGCCTGAATCCGCCCCAGAAGAGTCCACTGAGCCTGAGCCGACTCATGAATCCGAACAGCCAATTGTCGACAAAGATGTGCCGCCTCCTATTATGACAGAAGAGGTGCCCAGTGCCGAAGAGCCCGCTCCCGAAGAGGGTCAACAGCAGGATGCAGCTGCTACCGAGGCCGCCGTGGAGGAGACAACGACTGCCGCACAGAAAAAGAAGGCCAAGAAGGACAAGAAGAAGCAACGCAAGTCTGTTGCTTTTAACGATGATGTCACTCCAGCCGAACAGCTGAATCTAGAGCAGGGTTCCCCTGTACCTGAAGACAAGGTTAAATCTCAAGATGCTCCGGCTGAGTTGGTTATCTCTGAAGAATCAGCCAAGGTGCTGTCATTGACTGAAGAAGTCCCCGAGACTGCTGCTGAAGGGAAAGTCTTGGAGAAGACAGAAGAACCCGCTTCCTTGGAACAAAACAAGGAGATCACCGAGAATGAGCCAATCTCAACTGCTGCGCCCGGTAGCATTTCTGTTGAAGTCGAGGGGACAAATTCCGCAGCGGAGTTGCCAGAGCAGCCGGAACAAGAGTCCCAGACTCCCTCAGAGCCCCAGTCGCCAAGTGCACAAGAGCCCGAAGTTGCCTTGACTGCGGCGCAAAAAAAGAAGGCGAAGAAGAATAAGAAGAAGGCCAAGTCTACAGACTTGGCCGACACCGCCCCTGCTGCCACAGACGCAGCGCAGGAATCTGAGCCTAAATCTGAGCCCAAATCCGAGCCCATTGTTCAAACTTCGACTGATGCTCCGGCTGAGCCCCCAGAGTTGCAAAATTATTTATCCTCTGAGCCAGCACAGCCCGCAGAAGTCCTGGAGCAAGAAAATACGATCGAGCCTGAGGCTCCTAAGGCGGAGGAACTCGAGGCAACAGGAAGCGTATCTGACGATGTGCCAGAGGAAACTCCTGGCGTCGAGGAGACCGGCAATGAGCCACTGGCCACTGAAGTGATTGTCGATGCCGAGCCAACTCACTCCCAGAAAGCAGAGGCGATTACCTCTGCTGCTGCTGAGCCGACCGAAGAAGAAGCTGGTATGTCAACCAAGGAGCGACGCAAAGCTGCCAAGAAAGCGAAGAAACGCCAGTCCAAGAATGTCGACGCCGATAACGACGCCGCAACATCCGATTCGCCCTCTGCCCCGGCGACCGAGCCTGCTACACCCATTGAAGCGGTCAACAGCGTCGAAAAGGTCCTCACCTCGACGGACACAGACGCTCCTGGACTTTCAGCCGTACCGGCGTCCTCGCCTGCGGAACATGACGGTAAAGAAAATCAGTCCCACGCCATAGAAACTTACGACGCCACGGCGCAAGATACGGCCTCGACTGATAAATACATGTCTTCGCAGGTAGAGCAGACGCCGATAGAGAGTCCTTTTTTAGATTATCCTCCCCAGCCCGTGCTTGAGCGTTCAGTTGATTCCGGCGAGTTGGTGGAGGTAAATGCTCAGCAGGAGGGCGATCTCGCCCCAACTGCACGGGAGCCAGAGGGGGGTTGGTTGAGCCTGTACCCCTTGAGGAGATAAAGACAGTTGTTGATGGTGAGAATGTTGAGGAGAAATCGTCTGTGCCGGAAGCAGGCGATCTTTCCGCGGAGAAAGAGATTGAAGAGACGCCTGTGGATACGCCGATTGATGTTGTTACTGAGGCACAGACACAAGAATCGCCTGTGGAGGAGGAAGCTTCTGAGACAGCTGTCTCGAAGAAGCAGAAGAAGAAAAACAAAAAGAAAAGCAAAAATCAAGAGGAGGAAGCTGCAGCCCCTGAGCCTGAGATCTCTACCATAGAGGAAAAGGAGCAACCTGAAGCTGCGCCTTTGGTTGAGGCCGAGCCCCAGCCGGAGGTAAAGGAACTCATTGAGCCTGAGCTTATTGTTGAGGCCCAACAAGTTCCAGTTCCAGTTCCAGTTCCAGTTCCAGTTCCAGTTCCAGAGGAGCAACCGGCAGATTATTCACAGGGAATCGAAGAGCCTGCCATTGTCCTGATAACCGAGGATATTGATGACACCAAAGAAATCAGTGTCCCGGAAGTCGAGGCCGTTGCTCCTCCTACTGAAGAGCTAGACACAACCGCTGCTCCAAAGAAAAAGAGCAGGAAGGACAAGAAGAAGCAAGGCCAATCAATTCTTGCTCAAGAACCCGAGGCCGAGGCTGCAACGGAGTCAGCTCCTGGCGAGATTGTCACGCAAGATGAGCCTGTCACTGGCGCAGATGAGCCTACAGTGCAGCCTGTTGATGCCGTCGAGGACGCCGCAAAGGACGCCGCAAAGGATCTGGTAACGTCTTCTGAGGACACCGAACAACATATTCCAAGCCAAGAAATAGAAAGCGGAAAGCACTCCCTTGAACTTCCATCCACTGAATCGAAGATTGAGGAAGAAGACAAGCCGATCGAGGAAGCTACCGAAACACCGGCAGAGATCCCAGATGACAAGCAGCCTAGCGAACAAGCGCCGCCTGAAGCTGCCCCTGAGCCAGAAGTGGAATCCGCGACTGTCCCCAAGAAGATGAGCAAGAAAGAGAAGAAGAAGGCCGCCGCCGCCGCCGCCGCCCTTCTGGAGGAAGAAAAACTTGTCGAGTCACAGCCTGCACCCGAGGAGCCCTCAACAATTACTCCCCAACCCCTAGGGGAAGTGGTGGAGCAGCATATCGCTCAAGAGCCGCAGCCGTCAGAGACTGAGGACAAGCCTCAATATGAGGTAGAGAAGAGCATTGACGAAATGGCAGGACTGACAACTTCCGAGCCGAAGGAAGATGTCCTGGAGCAGCCTGTTGAGGCACCCAATTCTACCGAGCCTCTCGAATTTGAGGAGAAACCCGAGGGGTTTACAAAAGAACTAGTTGAGGAGCCATCTGCGGTCGATACTATTACTCGGACGATGTCAAAGAAGGACAAGAAAAAGGCCAAGAAACAAGGCAAGCAAGAAGTTATTGAGCCGACTTCCCGTCCGACCGATGATCATATCCCTACCACCGAGCCTGCAACTGCAGAGGATGCTCCTGAACCGGAGGCAACTATTGAGGATACCCTAACAGAGCTTGTCCCTACCACCGATCTCGCGACTACAGAAGCTGCTATTGAGCTAGAGGCGACTCCTGATGAGACCCCAACTGAGACTGTTCCTGAGCCTGAGTCCATTGCCCGGGAAGAACTCCAGGAGGCCCCTAAGCCCGAGCCTGAGAGCATCGAGACGCCAGCTCTCGAAGGATTTAGCATCGTATCGGAAGACAAACAACCACCAGAAAAGGAAAACAATGAGGCAGTCGTCTCTCTGGACACACTTGATACGACATCACCCGCAGAACCCACTGGCCAAGACACCAACAGTGAGCCCCTTGACCTCGAGGCTCCTGCTGAGCACAACGACAAGGAAGATGAGGCTCAAGTTGGGGCCGATGCACGAAACATTGAGAAAACAGCTGATCTCGAGGTCGCCGAGAGCCTCATTAAAGACCAAACCGGAGAAACTGAAGTGATGCAGGCTCTCTCCAAGAAGATATCAAAGAAGGACAAGCGCAAGGCCAAGAAGAGTGCTGGAGTCAACAAAGAAGTCTCGACTGAACAACAAGAAGAGACACAAGCTGATGTGGCTGAGCTGCCCACAGAATATGAGATCCAGCCGACAGAGCCTGTCGTGGAGCAAGCAATTCTCAAGGAACCTGAACATGCTGCAGAACCTCAGCCTAGACCGGAGCGAGAGTTGCCAATTGAGGGCCCCCTTCCGGTTGAACACCAGCCTATACTCGAGTCAGAAGTTCAGGCTGAGCCTACGCAACCCGACGCAGAACCCGTTGTTGGCGAGGAACTTCCTCTTTCACGCAAGTCCTCAAAGAAGAAGGCCAAGAAGGCCCAAAAGGCTAACAAATCCCTGGATATTGAGCCTCCGGCTGAAAATGCGATTGACGCGGACCAGCATGCCACCATTGTGCCATTCGAAGATGACCACTCCAAGGCACAAGTCACAGAAATGCCAGACGATAATTTGCCCCACGAAGAAGACTGGCCGGCAATTGACTGGCAGGCCAAGTTCGAAGAGTCCCAGAGATTAAGAGAAGCGGAGCCTGACCCTGAGCCGGACATTCCACCTCCCGAGCCGGAGATTATTGGAGAATTTGTTGAATCTTCATTCCCCGAGGTATTGGAAGAGGTAGAAGAAGCTCCAGAGGAAGATTCTTGGGCCTTGCTGAGCAAAAAAGACAAGAAGAAGGCCAAGAAGAACAAGAAGCAGTCACAAGAAGCTGCACCGGAACCCGAGGAGCCTTCCCTGGAACCCTTGAATGACAAAGAGATCGAACCGCCTGCTCGAACGACTACTCCCGGTGGATCTAAGATTGCCAACTTATTTCCCGGCCTCGAGCGTGCGGGATTTCGGCGATCAGCTTTGGACCAGCCAACACCGTCGCTAAAAGATAGTGCTGAGGATGAGACAACAAAGTTGGAAGCGAATCGCGATATCGCGATCCCTGTCTCGGAAGCACCCCTAGCGACCACTGAAACCAAAGAAATTCGCCAAGATTTCACCTCTGAGCTGCCCAGCAGACTTGAAAGACAAATTGAGGCTACAATCTCGGAACTGAGCGCTCACTCCGAACCTCCTACTACTACGGAGAATGATTCAACCAGGGAGCCAGACCTGCCGACGCAAGGCGAAAGGTCCTTGGATGCCCCATTGATGTTGTCAATGAAGCCCTCCAATGAACGGACTCGTACCGATGAACCTTCTTCTCCTACGCATCTTCCACCCCGGGCGGAAGCTGGAGAGGAACTTTGTGAACTACGCCGATCACCATCAATCCATGGACGGCACCAGCATCCACCCCGAACATGGAGTTTGGATGAACCTTCTCTACCAGCTCTTGCCCCATCACCTCCTCGATCACTCTTTGGACCGATTGACGATGTGCGACCTCGGACTCCGCTTGATACAATTGCGGAACAAGAACCACGGGGTGATCAGGGAGGGACGGCTCGTCGGACTCCCCGTCTGGAAATGAAGCCCGAACATGTCTTACCTCGACCTCAAACACCAGTCCGGAAATTTACAGACAATGCCTTTGATCGAGAAGCTTGGCCCACAGACAAGGATTTCAAAGAAATTCCCAAGACACCTGAAGGGCCAATTTTAAAGCCAAGCACCAGCAGTGGAAAATTACGTCGTACAAATCGCAGTATTAGTGGCGATCTGCGGGCGGCTAGTCGAGCACTAGATTCCCAGCCTTCACTCGATCTCGATCAGCTCCCGTCTTCCTCCTCTTATGACCCCGTCACCGACAAGGGCAAACGTCCGCTGCGAAATATGTCGGATGTCTATGTAAGTTATTAATTTACTTACTTCTTTTTGCCATTGTTTTTTGTTTTTGTTTACTAATTTCCGCAGGAGGGATGGGGTGAGACGCCCAATTCCCCACGGTCGCCCAGCCGACCGCCTAGTGTCCGACGCCGTCGCAGCATGCAACACTTACAAGACATCGAAACTCGCCTCGACCAGCTCATCTCCGAGAACCGTCTACTGATCGCCGCCCGCGATGAAGCCGAACATAAGCTTAAGAATTCCAGCGTCGCCCGTCGAAAGAGCGACCGTGCGCTCAACACCCGCGACGGCGATCTGCGCGATCGGGAATCAGAGGTGGAACAGTTGAAGAACTCGGTGGAATGGCTTCAGAGGGAGACGACTCGTCTGACCCAAGAGAACGAGGGGCTGACTGCATCCAACTCTGCTCTCGCCGCCGCCCACGCCGCCGAGGTCAACACCGTGCGCGAGTCGTCCACACGCGAACTGGCCGAGTTGCAGTCACAACACACCCAACTCTCGTCCCAGATGGAAGATCGAGTTCGACAAGAGATTGAGTCGGCTCTTGCGCAAAAAGACATTGAATTGCGCCGTCTGCGCACGGAACTTGAGGAGGCTCGTGATAAGGTGAAGGAGCTTCAACAACAAATTGCAGCCTCGGTACATGACAATGCCCTTGTCTTCCGTGATGAAGAGTACTTCGATGCTGCCTGCCAGAAGCTGTGTGGCCATGTCCAATCTTGGGTCGTGCGCTTCTCCAAGCACAATGATAAGCGTCGCTGCCGCCCACTCAGTGAGTTGCAGGATGAAAAGATCGCAGACCGTTTCGACAATGCCCTTCTCGACGGCTCCGATCCCGATGCCTACCTATCCGATCGTGTCCGCCGCCGCGATGTCTTTATGTCGGTGGTCATGACGATGGTCTGGGAATACATCTTCACCCGTTATCTCTTCGGCATGGACCGGGAGCAACGTCAAAAACTCAAGTCTCTTGAAAAACAATTGGGCGAGGTGGGCCCAACCCGTGCTGTGCATCGCTGGCGAGCCACCACTCTAACACTGCTGTCCCGGCGACCAGCGTTTGCTGCACAACGTGAGAGCGATACGGAGGCTGTTACTCTGGAGATCTTCCAAACCCTATCGCGGGTCCTCCCTCCTCCGTCTCATGTTGAATCTCAGCTCCTGGATAATCTCCGCAAGATCATGCGAGTAGCAGTCAGCCTGTCCTTGGAGATGCGCACCCAGCTGGCTGAATTCATCATGCTGCCGCCTCTGCAGCCTGAATATGATACCAATGGCGACCTTGCACGCCAAGTGTACTTCAACGCAGCCCTGATGAATGAGCGCAGTGGTTTGACAAACGACAACGGCGAGCTCGAAGCTCAACAGTCCATTGTGCGCATTGTGCTCTTCCCTCTTGTTGTCAAAAAGGGCAATGATGTGGGGGAGGGTGATGACGAGGTTGTCGTCTGCCCTGCTCAAGTCCTCATTGCCCGCCCCAGCAAAGACAAGAAAATATCAAGGATGATGAGCGGCGACCGCATGTCCATCGATGCTTCCAAGTCGGTCCACAGTGTTGCACACAGTGTGGCACCATCATCTATGATGGACATGAGCAATGTGATCTGAGGCGTCACACTCCGATCATGATCGCTCCCATCTTATACATGCGTGTTTGCCGTATCCTTGCTCTTATTGTCTAATCATTTGTGTTCTTCTTCTCTCGCCGGTCGGTGATATGGCGTCAAGGTCATTTGACGTAACGGTCATTGCAAGGCCGATGACCGTGAATATGTGGAGTTATTTCTTTTATTTTCCTGTTTCTATTCGATTTCTTGTGTTCTTTCTAAGACAGTGTGTCAGCGTGTGTATTTACCATAGCTTTGATGTCTTATGAATAATGACCTGTACTACATGGCAATGTAATAATCTATTTCAATTTTATTCTTTCTACTTGACTTGTTACTTCTCGGATCATTGAACTGGACTATATATCTAGATTCCTGGGTAATAGAGGCTATGAAGGTATGGGGTACTTCGTATAGTAGGGGGATATGAAATGTATAGTGGGTGTCGGGGCCTTCGGTAAGGTCATGCAAGAATGACACCAATCTATGAAGACGGTCCGAAGGGCCAAGCTCATCTGGCGCAGTCAAATCGCCCATGTCCTGGCACGAATAAATCACCCTTTCATTGTTCCAAATTTACATTTCAATCAGCATCTAAGCTTTATTTTATTCTTCTGTTAGATTACTGCGAATGTGAATTGAGCATTTGAAAGAGACTGGCCCAAAAACACAAAGTATTCCTAATGAGTTCCATATTACATCAGGTGGCTCGGTAGAAACTCCTCGGGTACTCTAGAGACAACTACCTCTTCAAGGCAATCTTTTTGAACTCGGCAGTGGTGTCTCTGATAGCTACTTCAACAGGAAGTCGCTCCATCGAACTGGCCCCATAGAAGCCATGCAAACCCTGCACCCTATCCAATACGAATTTCGCATCTTCTGGAGCAGCAATAGGTCCACCGTGACACAGCACAATGACATCCTTATTGATCCGCACCGCCGCATCCCGCATTGCCTGGATCTCCTCGACACATTGTTCCAACGTCTTTCCAGTCTTCGCCCCAATCAGCCCAGAAGTAGTTAGACCCATATGTGCCACCAGGATATCCGCCCCAGCCTTCGTCATAGCCTCAGCATCCTCGACGTTGAAAATATAAGGCGTCGTCAAAATATCCAACTTAGCCGCGTGCCGCACCATCTCCACCTCTTTACCATACCCCATCCCAGTCTCCTCCAAGTTAGCACGGAAGTTGCCATCAATCAGTCCCACCGTGGGGAAATTCTGAACACCAGCAAATCCCAATTCCCGCAGCTGCTTCAGGAACCGCGGGATGTCCTTGAATGGATCGGTACCGCAGACACCCGCAATCACGGGGATATTCTGAACGATAGGAATGACTTCGGTGGCCATTTCGACCACCACCTCGTTAGCGTTGCTGTACGGCATCAGTCCCGCGAGACTTCCGCAACCCGCCATGCGGAAGCGACCGCTGTTGTATATGATGACTAGGTCTGCGCCGCCGGCCTCGACCGATTTTGCGGAAAGACCGATGCCTGGTGGATTAATTAGCCATTGTTCGATAGAGGGGTGAGGGGGACAGATGACATCAGGTACTTACCAGCGCCGGCCCCAACAATGGGTTTCCCGTCTTCAATTTGACGGCGTAGGTTGGCGAGAATCTCACTGCGAGAGGTAGGTGGTGACATACTTGAGGAAACGAAGACTTGGAATGTTTGCAAATAAAGGGAAAGATGTTCTTTCCAACTCGAGTTTACCAATTAGATCATGATTCACGCACAAGGAGCGGATTTAAGCGCGGAGGAGGCGGAGGCCAATGTAGGTCCTACCATCAGTGGATCTAGATATTCCGAATTAGGACTAGTGAGTATTACCCTTACTAATCGGGCATAATTTGCTTCATTATTTTAGACGGTTTTTGTATTTCCGTCTACTCCAGGGCTACTCTACTTGAAATCATCTTTTTGAATATGTTATTTATGAGTGCCTGCAACAATTTGGGATAATTTAATATTCGATACGCTTTAGACCGATCTATATGAGGTCCCAAGGTCCCATACCATCTGATTGGGACTAGTTTCACTGACGGTGGGACCTATGTTGTCCTCAACGGAGGGCGGAGGGCGGAGATAGTCGCGGATCAAGATGTAGTTCCCATTGGATTCATAATCAGATCCCACTGGTCCCAGTCCATGTTCACAGGGTTGATCCATTGCTGCGGCTCAATCTGTCGAACCAGACTGGGGAAATCAACATCCGAGGTGAATGTATGACCATTACTAAGATCAACGGGCTGGCTGATGGGATTCTGGCTATTTGACTTGTCGCCCTGTGATACTGCACTGTGTAGTCCATCCGGTGCCATGCCCGAGGCAGTCATCCACCTGCTAGATCTAGAGAATTGTCCGTCAGTTCTAATAAAAACACATGTCACGCGCGGTAGGCAACTTACAGCATCTGGCCGAGAATCCTTGCGGTCCGGGTGCACAGCTGACTTTGTGCCTTTGATGCCTCAAGTCGAGCATGACACTCGTGCAGCAATCGCACCACATCCAGTGTACAGGGTTCTTGGGGCTCTATAGAAAGGGCAAGCACCAGAACGAACGCGGCGTGGAAAGCATGAAAAGCGCCCCGGCCACGGATATACCAGCAGAAAGGCTTGAACTGGGGTAGTTGGTGGAAGTCAGCATGCAGTTCCAAGACGCGCTGTGCACTCTTCATACAGCGATGCTTCGACCAGCTATGCTGCGGAAGACAAAAGGTCCCTTCATTTAGTATATTACTGTGGAGAATGAGAACTAGGTGATGGGCAAAACTGAGCAGCAGATTGGTATGAACAACCGACGAGTTGCCCCCAAGCATTGAGGCGTAATTCTTCTCCAGTGGGTCCAGCTCGGCTCGGATGGCAGCGTCCAGACGGTGGAGGGCTGTTGGATCCTCCGGCCGTGCAGCCAAAACGGGGTTACAGATCTCCGAGGATATCTGAAAGAGGCGCGATTTTCGAATCAGATATGAGACGGGGCTGATGCCTACTGAGGTTGCAATCGGCGCTGGTTGTCCCTGGATGATGTCTTCATCCCACACCTCGGCTGGGGATAGGACACGCGACGAGAACACTGATTGGTAGATGTCTAACCCGGTCACAGCCATATTTTGATTACACAGCAGCGTGACCAGGCCTAACCAACAACGGCGACGCTCCTCGACTTCGACAATATCCAAGGAAAACGTGGCCGGGTCAACGTGACAACCAATCGAGAGCGCCAGATGATAAACCAGCCCGAGAAGAGTCCATGTTTGGCCATGGCTATGGTGGATCCCATAGATGAGGTTTAGCAATGCTTGTAGTGTAGATATGTTATGTCGCCAGAGATAGCGATCTGCTTCGAGGCATTTCATTGCCGCTGTGTAATACCTCTCCGAGAGCTCTGTGACTCGATCCCAGGGGGTAGGTTTGCGGCTGAGATTCTTAAGCAGAGAGCTGTCATTTTCTAGTGCGAGGACAGCCGTGCCGAGGATAGTAAAGAGGAGAGCAAGCCATGCTAGCGAAGCCTGATCTGGATCCTTGGAAAACTGACGATACCGTTCGTGAAACGTAGGGCTATGTAAGATAGGAAAGAGCTTTTTCTTGTTAGTTTCCAGCCACCATAATGATATCGGGAGTCAGAGAACCTACGGGCGCAATTGACTGGAAATAAAGATCCTTTAATTGATTGCAATACTCCGTCGGAGGGAGCTTTGCTAAGAGATTAGGTATGTTTTCAGCATCGTGTTCGCCAAAAGGGTATGGTCCGCTAGGCGTGTCAATCATGGCACTCTCCTGGCTATTAAAAGGACCCTCCTGAGAGACTCGATTGAAAATACGCCGGCCAGAGGTAATGGGGAGGAAGCGCACGTGTCCTGAAGCGGATGGGATCAGAGTGCCCGTTGCAAAGCCTGTTGCTGGCTCTGATCTCCGTCTCGCTTCTACTTCTGAATCCAATTGGGGGACATCCAGCGGAGGTGCCGCTGCCTCTGGCTGCTGGTCCTTTGCATGTAGCAACTGCTCCAGCTTTTCTATCCGAGCTACCAGATCAGCATTGGGTTCTCGGGTGTGACCTTGATATCGTGGTTGGAGAGCGGCGATAGGGGACAACGAGCGATTTTCCACTGGCCGAGCTTGTGACTGGGAATGCTGCGGCTGTCGTCGGGAGGGTATCTGGGGCTGCCTCCTGGTACTATAGACACACTGTTCTAGAGGAACACGACGTCGTATGCAAGTACCGCAAGCGGGGCCATCCCGGGGACATCGGATCTTGCGAACGCGGCACGGCTCACAGGAGATCGGAAGACGCTGGCGTGAATTTTGAGCGGACATAGTAATCTCCACGCCAATAAAGACGGCCAATACTATAGAATATGCATGGGAGTTTGAACGGGGTTGCAGTCGAGAGCGGACTCAGCGGAGATATACGGAGAAATGCGGGGATAATTTCCAGTTTGTTTTTCCCGCTTTTGGCCACTCAGCGTCAAACAATTCTACCAAATGTGCTCCACCTGGGAACATCTCTCGCAGTCCAGTTAAATCCTATAGTCAGATCATTCCGTAAATTCTCTATAGTCTTCCAGCTCACCCACCATGCCACATATCATCCTTTTGGGGACCCTCGATACCAAGCGTGCAGAAATCCTATACCTATACAACCAGCTACAGCAGAATGCAACACGCTTCTCGACACCCCTAGAGATCACCTTGATTGCGTGTGGCCGTCAAGCTATTACCGACGATGCTATCACCATAAATCACACCGACCTGCTGGCGAAGTATGCATCCGGCGACAGCACCGAGATATTAACTCTGCCCCGGGGACAGGTGATTGAACTCCTCATTAGCTGCATCAGTAGTTGTGTCGCCGACTTACTGTAAACGAAGGAGATCCACGGAATCATCGTTGCTGGAGGCAGTGGAGGAACCAGTCTGATCTCCGCCGTAATGAGGACGGTTGCACCTATTGGCCTGCCTAAACTGGTCGTCAGCACAGTCGCGTCCGGGGATACAGGCCCGATGGTGGGCGAATGCGATATCACCCTAATATACTCGGTCGTGGACATTGCGGGCACCAATCGGCTCCTCCACGAACTGCTGGGGAATGCAGCTGGCGCCATGTTCGGCATGGCATCGACGTATCAGCATAGGCTGGGTGAAAGCCGGACCCTGAATGTGCAGGATAACCAGCAAGAAGAGAAGGAGACTCGAGTCGGTATTACCATGTTCGGCGTGACCACCCCGTGTGTGGATCATGTGAGATGTCACTTGGAAGACAACTATTCTGCAGAGGTCTACGTGTTTCATGCGACTGGTCATGGGGAAAAGGCCATGGAACAATTGGTCAAGGAAGGCCGTCTAGACGCCATCTTGGATATCACAACGACTGAAATCTGCGATCTCATTGCGGGCGGGACTATGAGCTGCGAAACCAGCCGCCTGGAGATGACACTTAAGCGCGGAATACCTAATATCATTTCCGTTGGAGCCACGGATATGGTCAACTTTGGTCCGGTCGACACGGTGCCATGCCAATACCGTGACCGCAATATGTTCGTCCATAACCCAAGTGTGACTCTGATGCGAAGCTCTGCGGCCGAATGTCGGGAAGTTGGGGATTTCATCCTCGACAAACTAGACCGGTTTGCCCAGGGCCCAGGTATGGTTGAGGTGTGGCTCCCTGGGGGAGGAGTGAGTAACATTGGGACATTCGGGTCGGCATTTGCAGATGCGGACGCCGATGCCACCCTTGCTGATACTCTACGCTCGGGACTCAAGGATAGCAAAATCCGAGTGGTATCGGATGAGCGAGATATAATGATGACGGATTTACACTTGACATTGCGGATCGGCTTATGGCTCTCGTAGCGAAGCACTCTTGTCGTGCCATGGCGAGCTAGACGGGTTGTTGTTTATCAGACAGGCAGTGCATTTAGCGACTATCTTCGTCTGCTGGATAAAAAAGCCTCAGAGCTTAGTACTATCAGAAACCTGATAGGAGATGTTCTTCAGCTTATCGCTAGTATCAATGACCTTACGTTTGCCTTTGCCTTTACTCTTTACTCTTTACTGATTTCAATATATAAGATATTCCTAACAACCCTGGAGGTTGCATCACTGAATCTTATAGTTGTGCTGACCTCATCCATCCCGTTTTAGGAAAAGCCTCCAGACATGTCCCTTGCTATCACAACATTTAGAATATCTCAGATTTCTCTTTGTATTGAGACTCTCTTTGTAACTTTCCTTCCCTGTACGGAGTACCTGTATACAATTTGTTCTATATTTTGAACCATTTCCAAGGTTACGATTTTCTTGGGGTTGGATGTTCCACTCTGGCCTTGCCACCCGCGTCATCCCCATTTTGAGCTGCAGCTCCTCCCTTCGACCATGCCGATGTCGGTTTCCCCGTGATCATCAGCGCTAGTAAGATCGTATGGAAATCTGGGTATCTTGCATACTGCGAGTCTTACCCTGTGATCCAGAACGAGAAGGTAGATCCAGAACCCTGTTTGCGTTGGAGCTCCATTGGTTGATGAGCTGCTGAAAATTCTCCTCCACTTCAGTACAGTTGCTCTGTACTGGAGACACTTAACCTCCATCGCAACCCAATTATTGAGGCTGTCACAATGGATCCGCCCATGACCCCGACACCTGGCAGAGCGGCCTCCCGACCGCCTCGTTCCTCGCATTCGTCTAGCCCAAGGAAACGTCCACAGCGCAGCGATTACCCACCCTCTGCTGATAACAACGCTAGCTATGGCCCAATGAGCGGCGGTCGGGCCCCAGGCACTGGTCCGGTATTCATCTCCGACACTACACCAGTCAACGAGACCCGCTTCGGATCCCCCGCTGATACTGCTGCTGGCAAACCCTCCAAGTCTTCCAAACGCAAAAAGAACCGCAATCGCAAACGTCGCAATCGACACCAGTCTTTTATTCCACCTCGTCTGGAGGAATCTCATGATAGTCCTGAGGAGACTTCGGGTGCTGGAGGTGTTAGAGATTCAATGGAGGCCGATCGGCCAACCTCGAGGGACAACCCGTCGTTCTTCAAATTGGGGCGCAATCTGAGTAACACAAGCTTGGAGAGCGATGCGCTACTAGATCATCGGTACGATCTCATGATACTGAGCGATCTCGGAGCTTGAGATGAATACTAATTTTTCTTGTCGAACAGGGACCAACCTTCGATGCGACCTCGTCGTGACAGTCGCCTTGCATCGTCATTCCGCCCGAGCTCTCTAACATCAAATGTATTCCGATCGAACGATGGGCAATCTCGCAGCACCCCGAGGGGAGGACGGAGCCAACAACATCATGATGATAGTGACGAAGAGGATGCCAATGATCGGACACCATTGATGCGGCCAGTTTCAGGCCACGCGTCTGGCCATAATCGATATGGAACAGATACTCGCCCGAGTTTGTTCTCATCGCGTGCTCGACGGTCCTCCGCTCAAACTATATCCTCGGGATGTTCGCCAAAGGACGATCGCAGCCCACTCTATTCTCCCACTGTAGAGCGAGACTACGATGTCAACAACCCGCCGTCGACTCCCGGGTCTCCAAAAATGGGCCCGGAGATGAAGTACGATGATGCTGTTGTCACCGGAACTGAGTGGGACTTCTCGCTGGCTCGGTCAATGGAGAATCGCAGGGACTCCTTGAATATGCTCAACGACACGCTGATTGACATAGACGGAAATGGACTGCAGCCACACTCTGCGCCATCATCTGCACCTGGATCGCCGATGCTGTCTCCACATCAAGAAATGCGGCGACGCCGGACCGTGGCATTACCAGCAGAGGGAGACGTATGCTTCCCTACCGAAACGATATCCGAATTGGGAGACGAGGGACCAAGACAAATGCGGGATGAAGCTGGCGATCGTCGACGACGTAGACACCGACGATGGCCCGATCTCTCCGCGCTGGAAGAATGGAGCCGCGAGGAGAAAGAGGAGCGTAATGGAGACATTCGAGTCAAAAGGATCAGCGAGCCTATGCTCATCGAAGGCCGATTGCGCCCTCAGTATAAAGGTTGGCGACGGGAAGAGGATGAGGCGCCTTATCGGTTCACATACTTCAATGAGGAGTTCCCAAGCACGATTCATGCCCAAACCATTTCCGAGCTGGTACAACCAGGTGGTACCTTCCGCGATTTGTTTGTTCCAGATCCCCCCGAATTGGAGGATTCATCGGAAGACGAGGATACGGACGAGGAATCTTTTATGGAGAATCCAGTCTTCAATAACTTGACGCACCCCGCCAGTAAGCCAACGTCCCACACGGACAACCAAAGTCAAGGGCAAGGCCATCAAACGAACGTCAATCCTCAGTTGACAGCTCAGACCGTCGTTCCCAATGGAAGGGCCACAAGTGACCTTGGCTCCGGCAATGTGCCCGTCAGAGGACCCTCACGTTTATCTGTCATCAGCGAAGGGCACCCAGACTCCCACCGAGAGTCGTCGCCCGCACCTTCCAACACCCCGTTTAGCACTACCCCCAACCCGAAACCTAAACGGTACGGTCCGCGGCCGACTTTCTGGCTAGATGTTCTCTCTCCAACAGATGCGGAGATGCGTACGATTGCCAAAGCGTTCGGGATCCACGCGCTGACGGCAGAGGACATTATGATGCAAGAAGCTCGAGAGAAAGTCGAGTTGTTCCGCAGCTACTATTTCGTCAACTACCGCACTTTTGAGCAGGATACCAATAGCGAGGACTATCTAGAGCCGGTGAATATGTACGTGGTGGTTTTCCGCGAAGGCGTGATATCTTTTCATTTCTCGCAAACACCGCACCCAGCCAATGTACGACGGCGTATCCGCCAACTGATGGATTACCTTATCCTCAGCTCGGACTGGATCTCATACGCACTGATTGATGACATTACCGACGTCTTCGGCCCGCTGATCCAAGCGATTGAAGATGAGGTCGATGAGATCGACGAAAAGATTATGCAGATGCACTCTTCCAGCAAGGAGGAGTCCTCCAATGACAGTGTTCTTCCTTCATTTGGACCAGGAGAGATGCTCCGGCGAGTGGGTGAATGCCGCAAGAAGGTCATGGGACTGTATCGACTACTCAGCAACAAGGCCGATGTAGTGAAGGGCTTTGCCAAGCGTTGCAATGAGCAGTGGGAGGTCGCACCCAAGTCCGAGATTGGTCTATACCTAGGTGACATTCAGGATCACATTATGACGATGACGGGTAACCTGACGCACTACGAAACGTAAGTTTTTTTTTACCCATGTTCCAGGCTCTTGCAAAACGTCGCAACCATCGTTGACTGTGTCTTTCCAGAATCCTTTCCCGCGCACACTCGAATTATCTCGCGCAGATCAACATCCTCATGAACGAGCGTCAGGAACATACAGCGGATGTCCTGGGTAAGCTGACTGTTCTTGGTACAATCGTCTTACCGATGAACATCATCTGCGGTATGTGGGGGATGAACGTCAAGGTACCGGGTCAGGAAATTGATAGCCTGACATGGTTTTGGTGCAGTATGTCTTTCTTTTCCCTGTTTTCCCTTTTTTTTTCTTCCCAGATTGTTGGCTAATACATCATAGTTACTGCCGGACTATGCGTATTTGCATTTGTATCTGTGTGGACTGCCAAAAGAGTCTACAAAATTGTATAGACGTAATGTCCCTATGTTGGTTTCTATTTGGTTTTAGCCGATTGGATCGATACCCTGGGTTTTGGTTGGATTATTTGCTTTATTCTAAGGAGCCGGGGTGTTTTGTCTTCTTTTTTGGTCTTCTGAATCTGTGTGTTTGGATTTGACGTTATACGATGCATGTTTTGCTCTACATTTGGGGGGATTATCTGGGTACACATATATTGGCTATAGGTTGGATAGAACTGTATATTAGTTATAAACTGTTTCCCTGCTATTTCGTACACTCTAGTAATCTGTTACATAACGTAGGTACTATAACTATACTAGATGTAGTAATCCTTGATTTTGTCCTTTACTTTGCCGTTTGGGATTGTTCCTTAGAAACAAAGAGTTGAAACCCTAGGAAAGTCCTAAATATAGATAATATAGCTATTCGAAGTCAAAGAAAAGAGTCTTATATATGGAGTAACGGAGTACTCCGTGTTGTATAGTTCATATGAAGTCATTGTATTTCCCTTACATGAGTAATTAATTATTTCCTGCATCCTGCAGGTTTTATTACCATTTATTACCAATTTTGGCGTCACCAATCTGTCATCATCACCATAACCTTCTTAACCTACAAAATCCAAGTGACTTCTTTTTCCAAATCCACCTTGTTCTCTCCTTTTTATCACATTCACATTCTTTCCGGTTTTTTTTTGCTTCTACTGGATTCTAGACTGTGCTTCCCTGCAGTGACCCCCCTTCTCGACGTGGGCCATCATCATTGGCCTTTGACGTGAATCTGACCCTCTCTTGTCAGCCACTTTCACCGAGGTTTTGGTCACCGACTTCTCTGCACCTTTGGCAGCCCAGACGCCACTACAGAAGTAAAACCAGTCAAGCCAAAACGTTGAGCCGGATCGGCGGGTCTCCAGTTGCCCTAAATCCGCCAACCATATCTTGTCATCTTCCGATTCCTTCGTTCTAGGCCTTGTTTTTACCCTTCCGGAACAAAGCAGAACGGCACAGTGATGCGTGGGCTCTTTGCGCTACACCCCCCGACCCACTTGGTATTCTAAACAATCTCCATCTCTCCAGTTTCCCCAACCCCTGCACCTGCTGCAGCCATTTTTCGCTTGTGCGTTTCTCTACAGAATCCGATTACCGGGCAACAGCATGTGGTCTTCGGCTATTCGTCCTGCTGTACATGTGTAACGACCCGTATTCTGCGCAACATCTCATTCGATCCTCGTGATAATCTCATTCGACAATAACAACTCACTTCATTCACCGTCGACCTTTCCCTGTCTAGGCGCCGTGCCTTGCTTTTTCTGCTTACCCTTTTGGGCCCTGTGTCTGCCCAACTACCTGGCTACCTCTCGGGTCTCCTGACTTGTCTACATCGTGTCAGCCCATTCTGACTCGACAGGGACCATGGCTGCGGAGTCCGAGAGGCCGCCTCACCTTAACGGCGCCTCTGGTCGGTCCAGAGGGCCCAAGGATGCAGAGGCGGCGTCAGACCCGGTGCATCGATCGGCCAGCGAGAGTGGTCTGATGGAACGGTCTATCGTTAAATCCCAGACTCAACCCATGTCTCAGGTGCCTAAGCTTTTCCCCAACCCTCCTACCGCTTCGGCTCCCGCGTCTGCCACGAACTCCGCCGTTTCCTCCCGCGAACCCTCCCCGGTCCGACACTCCTCACGTACCTACAATCCTTCTTCGCCCAGCCGGGTATCTTCACACTCGCGAAAGACCAGTCAAGACCAATCCAGCCCGACCCGACACTCTAACGGCTTGAAATCTGGTCCACCTACAAACTCACCAACGCCGAATCTTCAGCGTTCCTCCTCTTCTCCCGTCAGGTCCCTTGTTCTCTCCGTTCCTAACGACTCGTTGGCCAATGTTCCCAGTCCGGAAAAATCCAATATGCCATCATGGGCCGCGAACCGTCGCACGGATGTGGATTCGACCCTTCCGAATACTTCACAAAAAAGATCTTCATTGCCGATGGAGGAGTTCACACCCAAACCGGATCGAAACATACCCCGGACTGTACCTAGGGGTGTCGGTGGGCAAGGGTCTGCCCTGGAAACCGTCGAAGAGATGGCAAGCAATCCCTCTACGCCGTCCAGTGAGATTCCTACCAAGCCAGTGATCCCAGAAGAGTCACGATTACACCGGATCGATGAAGACCCGACTCCGCGTGCTCCGCATCCAACTTTAGGGAGCGGCAGTGATAGTGGTGAGAATCGAAGTTCGGAACCAAAGGAGGATACCCGTTCACAAGCGTCTGGTGCGGCCAAGACACCCAGAACTCTCATGTCACAGCGATCGACAACATCCCTCAGTGCTGGTGCTCGTGGGAAGCCTGCCGACGGCTCAGTTCGCAACATGATTGTGGAAACAGAGACCGTCAGTTCGATACCGCAGATCTCCATGGGAGTGGGAAATGGTGAGCGAGGCAGCGCTTCTCGTGTAGACCAGGGCACACTTCGCATGAAACCTTCCAATGAGACGATCCGTCCGCGCAAAGAAAAGAAAAAGACCCGTCGACCCAATGCCATCACAACAGGCCCCGTAACAAGCAAAGCGGACATCTTCGAGGCTAGAGTGGCCAATGCAGTGGATGAGGCTGATGTTTCCGACTCCGACGAGACTTTCGTTTACGACTCGAACCCGCCTGATCCATACCCTTCCCGACCACCCCGGTATCATTCTCGGACTCCTAGTGCGACCTCTATGGCGAGTCAAGCGGAGCAGCTGGCTGGTCGTCCCAGAGGCTTAGGGCTGCGCGATGCTTCTCATGGCGTGACAGGCAAACGCAGCATGAAGTTTACCAACGCCAACCCCTACAACAATAGCATAGATGGTGATGGTGTTGAGATTGACATGGCCTCGCGTTCTTCTAGAACTGACGGAAGTGGCACCATCACTCCCCGGCACCACAATTTTGGCCGTCATTCACGCAACGGCGTTCATCAAATTTTTGATAACGACAGTACACAGTCACAAAGCCAATCTCAAAAGTCTCCGCGCCATTTCATCGGGAATAGCTACAGGCATTCGCGCCACAGCAATACCCGGTCGTCTCCCAACTACAGAACCATTGGCGGTGCCAAGAAGGGCGAGTTCCATGGCTATGACTACGAGGCAGAGGGGGCGGATGATGAACGCACACCGTTAGTAAACCCGCCACGTACAATCCACAGTCGGAATGGTCGACGGCCCAATAGTGCAAGCGTACGGCAGATGGAATACATGGCGCAGCGGAACCGCGGATTTTTCGCTCGATTTGGCTCATGCGCCGTTATCTTCCTTATGTTGTTGATTGTTGCTGGCGGTGCTACCTCATTCATCATTGCGGCATCCCAACCCCTGCTAGATGTCCAAGTTATTGCGATTCAAAACGTGCTGGCTTCGGAACAGGAAATCATGTTGGACTTGAACGTGCAAGCCGTCAATCCGAATTTGTTCCCAGTAACCATCGATGACACCGATGTCAACATATTCGCGAAGAGTCGATATGTTGGAAGCGACAAGCTTTGGCGTGAGCATGGTGATGTGGATAATTTCCCACGCGTGGAGCAAAGCCGACGTCGCTGGCAGTTGTCAGAAGCTGTGAGGTGCCTGGGCCGTGTGGACTGTGTTAAGGATCCGCACACCACCGATGGCGTTGACAAGGGCACCGATCCTCCAACCGACCCAGAAGGCGATTCGCGATCTATGTTGCTTGGCCGCGTGTTCCATTTCGATTCCCCGCTATCTTTCGAATCATCTCCTTGGAATCATTTGACTTCCAACTCAAAGGGACAGATCCGTCTGGCCCGGCCAGGAAACAAAACTGAGGCTGGAGGCACAGAGCGCTGGGAGCGAGTCCTCCAACACCCCTTTGAGTTGACTGTCCGCGGCATCATCAAATATCAACTCCCACTCAGCTCCCGTTACCTCTCGGCATCTGTTAGCTCCAGCATCAAGGTGGTGCCTGATACCGATGACAATGACCCAGAACAAACACCTCCAAGCAACGGCACAGTGCGGATTTCTGTAAAAAGAAGCGTACCATCCATTCACCTTTCACTTGATACTCCTTCCACCGTGCGCGGATCGGAGGGTTCGAGACGACCTTTTACGGCATAACAATTTTAGCGATAGATCGATTATCATTGACTTACGACAGCCCTACCTTCTCTTAATTATTCTTTTTTTTTTTTTTTTACTTTTTTCTAATCTGTCATGTAACGCGACAAAAAGCAAAGAGCCTATTGCCTGCCCGCTCTGTATCATACAGATATGCAGTATGGGCCCTATCTTCCCTTGAGACTTCTTTCCGCAGTATACCCCATTTGCAATTTTCGCCTTTTCGTGCACAAGTTCTATCACGGATCAACTCCGTGTAGCCCTTGTCATCCTTTCCGTCTTCTCTCTTGTCTTTTAACACACGATATCAGCTACATATGCTCCTTCCATCCATTCCTTACACGGCTACCCATATTTTCTTACCAGGTTGTATTCGAGGTTCTTTTTTGTGTCCATTCTTGGTGCAAAAGCACATTGTATCTGTACTATCTGTCTGGTTTCTGGCTGAGCTTGGAATCAGCCTTGTCTTATCTCTTTGTAAAGTCTTTTGGGAAATCTATTTTTCGTTATTAGCTCAGTCTTCGAATACGAGACGGGTTGGGCTTTGGATGAGGTTCTTTCATACTATTAGAGATATTCTTTCGGGCTTTGGGATACGGAGTACACTAGTATTAGTTTCAAGAACAGCTAACTATGTTCTTTTATAATCTAGCTTGTCTTTTGACTTGGCACATGATATTGACGCATGAACCCGTTTAACATCTAGCTCAAATACGAATTCGCTCCCACATTATGCAGCTTCCCTATAGTTTTACTACAGCATCCAGTAGTTTAATTACCGAAAAGGATATTGACAATATGACCTATAGCATCTTATATAAAAAAAAGCAAAAAGCATTGTACTATCTGAACACACATACACATCATAAAATCGTTATCATCGGCAGCAGGCATCATTCATAACCTTGTAGCAAGGATAAAATACCAAGGGGAAAGGAAATGAAAGACCAAAGAGATGGGGTAGGTAAGTGTAAAGATAGAGCTGATCAAAGCAGAAGAAAGAGACGTAAAGCCAAGGGGATGGGCGGGGATAAGTAGGATAGAATGAAACATCATGCAGCAACCCGCTAGAACAAAACCTTGGTAAACTTATTCACCAGGCTCTCGAATTTATCCACAGCAGGATCCCGCTCGAGAAGAAGACGGCCTTGCTCGTCAAAGCGACTGGGTAGGTCGACGGTTGAGTCAGATTCTACTTCAGAGGGTTTGTCCTGGTCTCTTCGCTCGTGAGGTTTTGGGGCTGACGGGTGATTTCGATGATTGGAAGCAGGACTAGGATAAGGCATAGGTGGATAGGGAACGGATGAAGAGCGGCGACGACGATCATGATGGCAATCTCGATCGCGACTATGGTTTCTATCTCCGCGATACGAAGGTGAATATCGTTCAACGGTAGAGTCACTATCATCGGTCTCGTAGCCAGGATCCTGCGGGGAATCCGTCAAGTCGAAAGCGACGGATTTTGAGACTTGTGGCGGTTGGCTAGTTGACCGTGGAGATGGGAATGGGTGGATGTTTAGACCTGTCGATTGGAGATTAGCTTTTATTGCAATCTATACACAGTTGGGGTTCATTGAACCCACCCTTGTGCGCGTGGTATGCATCAGTAGGTAGGGTGGAGCTGCTCACATTGTCTTCAGCCCTACGTGGCCGAGGTGCATATTGGTCTGGTCCCGGTCCCGGTCCCGGTCCCGGTCCCGGTCCTGGTGGCACAGCGCCGTAGGCGTAAGGCTGAGGCGGGGCAGCACCGGGTGGAGGAGGGTAGTCTGCCGGGTTGTAGGAAACAGGAGTACCGCCGTTCAGGTTATACGTTGAGTCGCCCGGGGGCGGGGGGAAATAATTGTTGTTGGGGTAGTGGGGGTCTGCCATGGGCGGGGCCCCCGGAGCCTGTGGGGAAATCGGGTATGGTTCTGGGTCGTAGGATTCTTCATAAGGATCACGGTGGACGTTATCATGCTCTGGTTACACCACTAGTCAGGGTGAATATTTCTCGGTAAAATAATGAGGAAATGGGAACTTACTGGAGTACTCGCGCTCGCGCTCTTTGGACTTACGACGTTCGTTGTACTTGTGTGCGGCATAGCCGAGCCCTGTTGCGCCTAGAGCGGCGCCCGCGAGATCTCTTGAGCGGCTGCGGTGCTTCTTGCTTCGTCGGCGACTCTCGCGGTCGGAACCGGATGAGCTGCTGTAGCGGGCTCGGCTACGGCTGCGGCTGCGGGTATGGCGCCTGGGACCGTATGCTTCTTGTGTATCGTAGGGCGCGCCGCGCTGACCGTAGTAGTGTTCGGATGGGATGCTACCTGCGACTGGGTCGTTGCCGTACTCGATCAGGCCGGCTGAGTCGCGAGCTGGATCAGGATAGGACTGTGACGGGGCGCGGCTGCGAGACCTTGAGCGATGGCGGCCCCGGCTCGAACCCTCCTTTTCATCTTTGTCACTCTTCTTCTTCTCGTATAGACCCGTGGCAGCAGCGGTGGCAAGACCAGCACCGACAATGGGAAGGGCTTGTCTCATACGACTGCGGGAGCGGGAGCGCTCACCCTTTCGAGACCGCGAGTGGCTGCGGACCTTTTCAACCAGGCCTGCCACCGCCGCACCAGCCAATCCAGCGCCAGCCATGTGCTTGCGGCGCTCAGACATGCTGCGTTCACCCTGTTCTCTATCCTTCTCCGAACGACCCCGGCTAGGAGCCCTAGAATGGGAGCGAGTGCGGGATCGGCTTTTGCGGTCTCCGGCTTTCGACTTGTTGTGCAATGCAGCTGCAGCCGCAGCTACAGCCCCCACGGCAACGGCACCAGCTCCCAGCTCGAGCAGAGTCTTTGTACGAGAGCGCGAGTGGGACCGGGTGCGGCTGCGGCTGTAACGACTCCGGCCATGTCTGCTGTGGCGATGGGAAGAACGGTCATCGTCAAAGGAATGAGAACGGTGGCGGCTCTTACTACGGCGGTAGTAGTCGCGAGCATGCGATGCAGCATTCACAGCGACTGCACCAAGAGCACCGGCACCAACGGTCTTACCAATACGGCTGGCGCCACGGCTGACATCGCCATCCTTTTTGCTGTGGCTGCGGAGCAATTCAGCCGCGCCAGCACCTACCAGTGCACCCTCTGCCATATGACGACGGTGGTGAGGGTGGTCATCATAGTCGCGGGTTTCCTTTCGAATGTAAACCATACTGTCATCGCTGCTGTAGTCTTGCTCACGATCACTGCGGCGACGGCGACTAGTCTGGGAGACGGAATCATCCGGGCTCAGCTCGCGCCGCGGGCGAGGTTCGTCGTATTCGCGAACTCGACGGTGACGATGATAGTAATACGGGTCCTCGTCGGCCTCAGAGCGGCGCACGACATCATACTCGGATTCACGGGGGCTGGTATACGAAGTGCGGGCTTCACGAATAAGTAACGGATTGTTTTCGAGTGATGGTAGTAGGGGACTGCTCCATTCGTTCCAGGGAATCCGTGGACCGGGAGTGTGGACGATTGATGTAGGGATATAGGTACTTACGATCGTAGTAATCTCTCTCGTAGCGCGGTGGCTCATACTCCACCTCTCGCTCGTAGCGTGAGACGGTCACAGGCTCTTCGCGCTCTGTTTGGCGCCGGATCACCACCTCGCGCTCGCCGCCGAAAGAATCATCGTGTCTTGACATGAAGTCTCGACGGTCATCTTCAGGAGGAATGACGTAGCGCCTGATTGACACGGGACGAGTCTCGTCCCAGTCTCGTTCGCGATCTCTGTAAGTGTACGACATGAGACGTAATATGAGCAGTAAGAAATGAGAAATGATTGAGGAATAAATCGAGAAGTAAGAAGTGGAACGGCAAAAAAAGTAAGATGCACAATGCAGGAAATTGAGGGGGGGCGGCAGGGAAGTGGGGGATGGCGACTAATGGTCAAAGATGATTCCAGTAGAAGCCTGCCTAGACGATTCTGATTGGTAAACGATTATCTCGGCCAAACAAATCAAAGCCAAGAAAAGCCTGCGAAAGCCCAGTGGGGTTTGGATAATTCAGGATGATGAAAGCCACGGATCTTCTGTAGCGGAGTATCGGCACACAACCGGCTCAGCCTCAGAAATGATCTGCAGGCACTGTATCAAACTCGAAAGACTTGGAGAGAGATAAATTAAAGATGAGATGAAAGATGGAAAATGTGAAAGAGGGAAAAAAAAGAAAGCAGAGGCAAAGAAGATAAAGGCAGACACGTGAGGCTCTGCTGGCAAGATCTTTGCCCGGGGGGCTGTGGCGAACCTTTGGAAACTACCCTGGTATCAAGACATCAAGAGTCGGGCTTAGATTGGATTTTGTTTACTTTCTATCGTTTGGTTCTTCCCGTTGTCTACCCATGGGTTCTATCGTCAGGCTCGGGTTAATTCCATGGTTCTTTTATCTGTGACCCAAGTTTCCAATACACTATATTGATACAGTACAACATACTTTACATATATGTACATATGTACTTCGGCAGCAGCCTTGCATAACAAATGTCATCTGGTGCATTGACAGCTGCATCTTAGTCTAGAAGAACGGATCGGCACTATATGCACACAGTCATGAGAACAGTTTCCTACAGCTTCAGATGATAGGGCAATATAGATTAACCTTTAGTATTTTAATTTGCCATTTTATAATTATTATTTTATGTACACATATATATACGGAGTAAAGAAGATTTCACTAAGCAGTTGACATCATACAAAGACTCAAGAGTCATCTGTATCACATTATCCACCCGGGCAATGAGAGTCAAATCTACGCCCTGGTCTTTGTGCCCGCATGACGTCAATATCATGCGGGGCGTTTTTGGTGTACTTTTGTACTCCAGGGCCGAATAATTTCTGAGTACTCCGTACTCGCCTCTTACCGCTTTTTAAACCTGACGTGACATATTACCTCGATCAATTTGAAAAACAATGATTTTTCATTGTCATTTCGGTTTTCAAAACACCTTATCTAGACTTGCACATCATCACAACCCGTGGAACCAATAATCTCCTTCCAACTATCAAGCATCTCTTGTTCACGGGCAATACTACCCGCAATGGCCGACAAGGAATCCCGTCCTAGGGCTAATCTTCCTGGGAGACTACGTCCCTCGCAGCGACCAGTCTTGGTAAAAGCCTCGAAGAGAACCTGAGCGCCCTTAATGGGATCGCCGGGTTGGTGGAGACTGATAGCAGCGAGGGCATCACGATTGTCCTGGGTGCCAGTGTCTAACTCGGGAATGCGGTTCTTGGTAGTGACCTTATGGCCACCAGTAAGGAAGTTGGTGCGGAAGTAGCCCGGCTCAACACAGGTGACTTCAATATTGAAAGGAGCTAGTTCGTTGAGTAGGGTTTCGGTGTAGAGCGCAATGGCAGCCTTGGTAGCGCAATACATGCCCACCGCGGGGTCGCTCTGCCAGCCGGCGATTGACCCAAAGTTGGCGACGACCCCGGATTTGCGGGCACGCATAGAGGGAAGAGCCGCTCTCAAGACGCGCATCTGTGGGAAGACGTTGACGTCGAATTGATCGAAAATTTCTTGGTGGCTACATGGACTAGAACTGGGATCAGACCTTCAAAATTGCTATAAAGAATAGGGCTTATTTACCTGCACTCTTCTATGCCTCCTTCCCAAAACAGAGCCCGCGTTGTTTACCAGGATGTCAATTGGTCCAACAGTAGACACAATGTCGTCGATAACCGCTTTGACATCGTCATCGCTGGCTTGCACATCAAGCTTCTTCGCAATAACGCCCATCGAGGTCAGATCGGATAGCTTTGAGGGGTCGCGCGAGGTGGCAACGACGGTGTCTTTGCTCTCAGCGGCGGTAATGGCCAACTGGCGTCCGAAGCCGGAGGAACAGCCGGTGATGAACCAGATACGGGGCATGACGGCTAGTGTTAACTGATTGTGTTTTATTAGAGTTAGGTAGAAAGAATCAAGGTATGGAAATAATCTTAAAAAGAGGAACCATACAAGGCTAGTTGTTATATGTTATAGATGTACGCGAGGCCAAAGCCAGGACTAAAAGAACCAACACATCATGAAATTGAAAATCTATGTCAAGATAGCCCGATATCTCCGGCTAACTCCTAACTGGCCCTTACATCTTTTTACAAAAATTATAGACCCTCCTTATGGAGAGTCCGCCACCCATACGGAACATCAGCTCACCACTTTCTCTTTAATCATTAACCACTCACTTTATATGCCAGAATGACATTCTAACATTAGCGCTATACTTAAATCAAAGGTACTAATATAATATAGTCGAGAAAAACAAGCATTTACATGTGTACCTTTTATATGGTCTGCCTACTCCGTAGTAAAAGATAGTATCATATAGGTGATCCCTTTCATATAGGTGGCAAATCCTCCGTAAGGACGGTCTGATATTATAAAAAAAAGGAAAAGTCGGTTGTCTAATTACAAGGATGTTGCTTCTCATTCTCCAACAGTTGGCGTTAATAACCGTATTTTGCGCTGGAGTATACAGTGTCCTTGGCGGTTGATCTAATTGGTATCAAATCCTAACAAAAAGCATGATAGGACGGTAGTTTTGGCGATCATGCCAGTATTAGAACAATTCTAGGCAGCGGAGATAGCACTTTCCCCGCCCGTTTACTTCAAACTCCGAATCTAAACTCGGTCGAGACCGTTCACCAGTTGATACAGCAACTACATGGGAAAATTGACGGCTGGCCTTGGCGTCGAGTTGCCTTGATCGATCATCCCCAGTTCGCTGGCTCAGTAACATCCGAAGGACACGGGTATTATTCTTCTATACGGAGTCTCATGGGATGTCAGCTAAATCTATCTGGCTCTCCTGTCTGCATTCTAAGGCACTGTCAATCAAGTTAACCCTGTACTATCAAATGAATCGACCATTACCGGTCATGAGGCTGTCTGCTTTGCCGGTTCGTATAATCGCGTAGCACTAGAATATGACTAGAACACTCGTGACTTCGACACTATCACCTTCACTTACCTAGTCGAGGCTCCGTAAAATCTATGTATTCGATCCTTCACTTTCCACACCAAACTAATCATAGTATAAAGACCCTGCATCCATTCCACTCACTAGACAGTAAGCACCAAGTAAGCAGTACGCATCCAATGAGTACATTGCGCTGAGCATCATGATCGTGACCTGAGTCCAGGGCTCTGAGCCCGTGCTGACATCTACTCCGCCCGAGCCTAAAAGCGGCTCAAATAGGAATGCCCTATGGAAAATCCGGTATAACATAGTGAAGGCTGAGTCCACTACTTCGCCCCCTCCAACAACAAGTTATGAAGATACGGTGAATTAAATATGAATATTGATAAATTAGTTCAAGCCGTTTACGTTGTATGCAGAGGGCAAAAGCATGGAAAATGAGCGATACCTCCTCGACCCCTCCAAGGGCCAAGTTTTATTTTCCTGTTATCAAGGAATACCCAGTATCAGATAGAATTCCCCGGTTGCTCGCAGAAACTAGAAAAGGCAGGTTTTAATATTGTGGATGTTTCCCCCAGGCTATCTGAGCCGCTGGTCAGAATGTATGTTTCAAGAAGCACAGATAACAGGGACCCCGAATACCAAAGGTATTGAAATTACGTCTGGGGCTTAACGTGAATTTCTGTATCGTAGACTCGTATTACATATATATTGATAGCCAGCACTAAAACCAGGGTTCGTCATGAGGTCTACTTTGAATTTACCAACTGCTGATGTCTGTGAAGCTTCCAAAGTTTATCCGATGTGGCCAGTGTAACGAAATTTTCGAATAGGAAAGCGCTCGATTGAATTTCACGTTGATCCACTTGGTCGGTTCTTCCATGGTTCACCGTTTTCACCGTTTGGAATGGTGCTGAGGGAAGGTGCGACTTCCCACTTTCGGAAGGCACGTGGGACTATAAACCCCTCCTCTTCTCTCGTCTTTCTCCCTCTTCTCGTGAAAAAAAATCCCACGCTGATTCGACTCCAGGGAACCTCGCATTCCCTCTCTTCGATCTATTCTCGAATCGCTGGCATTATCGTAGGATTTGATAGATTAGATCTAGAGAGAGCGAATGCCGCTGGTCATTTCGGGTGACCAATCAGACACACTTGTACCTAGGTAGATTCGGGCGCGGCACATGGCATAGGACAGACCGAGTATGAGCCCTTGGTAGCCAGTTCGCGCAAGCAGAAAAATTTGAGAAAATTTGAATTGAACCGAATTGACACGGTCATTGTTATAGATTGGAACTATCCTTATTGGGCTGTTGAAACCCCCTTATACACAATCAACACATGAGGCAACATCACAGCACTATTCTAAATCTCCGTCTTTCTAAAGGCCTTAGGTACCGGCATCGTGAGAGGGGTATCAGTGCGCGCTGTCTTCTGAATAAGATGCTCAAATGAAGGCGAGGATTTAACACGAGGAGTGAAAGGCTCAAACTCCCAGAGGTAGCCGAGGGTGCGCAGGATTGAAGAAGCAGAGTACGACACGGTCTTGCCATCCGAGTTAGTGCCCTTCTGCTCGACCTGACCCTTAGCAATCCACGGCGAGATCAAGAGAGTCGGGACACGGCCACCGAGACGGTCGAAGGAGAACGTGTACTTCTCACCGCTTGGCGCTGTCTCGGTGTATGTAAGGTCATCCGGGCGGGTAGCCAGCGGGGGTGGGACGTGGTCGTGGAAACCGCCTGTCTCATCAAAGGTGAGGATCATGAGCGTCTCTTCCCACTGCGGGCTGGAGCGGACGGCGTCGTAGACATTCTTGATGAGCATTTCGCCTTCGGAGACGAGGCCAGTTGGGTGCATGGAGTTTGTACCGACGCCGCAGCAGTTGGGGTCGACGAAGGAGAATTCTGGGAGCTTGCCGGCTGCCGCATCAGTGTAGAAGTTACTCAGGGGGACTGCTTTGTCGGCGTTGCCGCTTGTAAAGGTCCAGTCAAAGAAGTAGGCGTCAACCATATTGGGACTTGTGTAGTAGTTCTTCCAGGTGTGGTTGGTTTCTGTGAGCTGCTGGAAGATTGAACGTTGAGTGAGACCGTGAACGTTTACGTCGAAAGCATTATCGTTGGTTCCGTGGCCGGCGGATGTGCCTGAAAGTACAAACGCCCGGTTGGGGTTGGTGGGCTATTTGTACATGTTAGAAGCTATACGCGGGGGATATAGAGTATGATTTGCTCGGACTTACGCCGGGGTGGTCCGAATGCCAGTGGTTGAAGGTGAGATAGTTCTGCACCAGCTCAGTCATTACCGGCACCTCGTCCTCGGTATAGTAGTTGATGACCTGTTTGGCCAAATAAGCCTTGTCGGCATCGTCACCATAGCTGCGTAGCTGCTCATGCACAAAGCCATGCTGGCTGGGAGTGAGCTTGCCCTCAGCAATGTGGATATTGCTGGGGGCGAAAGTGCCATAGAACTCGATATTGTTTCCAGTCACCGAGTGATCGGGATCATCCAGAACGGAGTCAAAGTCCTTAGCAGAGCTGCACACTGTGCCAGCTGAAGCATCAGTCAAGTTGTATGGGTTGCAGAAAGGGCCGTTGTTGATAGGGTTCTCCAGTCCTTTGAGTTTCTGCCCGCCAAGAAGGTTGTCCACAGAGCGGTTTTCCATCTCCAGGATGACAACATGCTTGATCTTGCTCTTCAGATTGGCGATGAAATCCGAAGAATGAGGGGATCCTTGTGCCTTTGAATCAGCGGAGACCGCCGCGGCAAAGGTCAACAGACCAAGAAGAGCACTGAGGTTCATTATGAATCAAGAGGATGGTCTGGTCCAAGGACTGGGCAGAGTGCTTGATCTTGTGAGGTCTGAATCAAAGGATCTGGTGTCTCTCTTATATGTATTTAACCAAATATCCCTGGCATTCCTCAGAACAATGCAATTTCCAATATCCCCTTCCACGTGTTGCTCTGGATATCTCGGCTCGAAGTGCTATCTAGAA
The DNA here is from genome assembly GCF_028827145.1 of Penicillium concentricum. Classification (NCBI taxonomy): domain Eukaryota; kingdom Fungi; phylum Ascomycota; class Eurotiomycetes; order Eurotiales; family Aspergillaceae; genus Penicillium; species Penicillium concentricum. The sequence goes on from NW_026622756.1 coordinate 338,478, forward strand.
GCATGGGTATAGAGAGTGGTAGTTAGCAAGTTGCGGGGTCATATAAATTAACACTCTCACAGGGCGGGGAATAACGTCAATATGAAATGCATCCGATTGGCGATCGTCGCATAGTCCCCATAATACATATGTGATTGGCCGGTTAGGGTGGATTGGCAGGCACTGGCAGGCACCTGGACCACGTAAAAGAGGTACCAGCACAGATGTTGCAACATTAATGTTGTGCTTCACGGCTACTCGTACATAGTGAGTATCGAGGGTATATTCCCAGTCCGCCAAGCATTCGCACAGACAATATGCCAACGCATGAAGAATGACCCTAGAAAAAGAGGTCACGAGTTGCCTGGCCAAGCTAGGTATGTTAGCAAGCGATCTCATTCGATCCAATCCCTGTCTGGAATTCCCCACCACAACAAGACATGCTGGGATAAAGTGCGACTTCCATAAGGCTCAGTATACAGTGTTGATCATTGCAAAAGGTAACATTTAATGCCTCTTAGATCAAGTAGTTGATCTCACTTGGAGTCGAGTCTCACGCGTACCTAAGGCCGTGCGTTCAGCGAAGGCGGTGATTGGCTGCCAGCTTGCAACCTCAGGTGGCTGGCTAAATTGGGTTATTTCGAAAACTTGAGTCAACTCCGATGTAGTATTCGGGGAATATGGAAGTGGCACAGAGAGAAGTTTGTCTTGTGAAGATGCAGGGATAAAGGCGACCTATGGTGTGTTTTCCACCAAGTATCAATCATCTCTATCTATCTACATTGTGGACAATGTCAAGTGACAGTGTCTTGGACTCCAGCAGTCTAATCTAACACATAAATTCAATTTAGGCTATAGGTCTTGTTACGAGGGCTTTAGGGACCGTCACGACGACCGGCCTAATTGGGCTAACGCCTCTGTTCTATATAGTACTTCCTCCGCTTTCCCACTCCACTCAGTAAAAAGATGCAAACCCTATATATCAATCTGATCTATCCATAAGTAGGATAATAGAAGTAGGTAATATGATCCATGGTGCGCACCTAGGCATAAGGCGAATAAATATATGCCCCTTTAAAGGAGTAACCTACAAGTAACTACTAAGAACACCTATAACTAGGTTTAGTAACTATGTGGCTACAAGGTATTTAATGATATAATAGTTAGCCGCTTACACAGCCCTTTTTTTTTAGAAACCTTTCTAGTGGTCTTTCTAGAGGCCTTCTCGGATATTTCCTTATCTATACTCTTTTTCATAAATATTTCTTCCCTTGATTAATGCTATAGTCTGTTAAGGAATAAGAGTAATTAGCCGTAGGATACATAGATACAGAAAGCATTAAATCGAGTATTTACAGTGCCACGGTCTTCTATGCCAATAAAGAGAAACATAAAGGGATAATATGCTTCCGAAAGAGGAAGGTGGGTCTTATATCACGTGTTGTCGCCTTCATATTTAGTTGATGCCTGTAGATTATGACAGTGTCTACACAATGACACAGATTAATTGTGTCTATACTTTCTAGGTGGACATTTGATTTTCTAAAATCATCCAAAGCTGACTGTTCTGTAAATTTTTTGGGCCAAATTATCTTTGCATCGGGGTAATTATCGATGAGGCAACCTTCAAATGTCTCCGATGCCCGCCAATGGACAGCCGGGGCATGAAAACAATTAATAATCATGTCTGGATTTCCAATCTAACCTCGCCTCATACTTCGTTCCTTATATATATATATATAGGTCAAAAAACGCATTTTGTTTCTAAATCGTCACATAACAGTATCTTACTGTGGAAATACATTTCCTCTCCTTTGCACGGAGTTCAACAGCCCCACTACTTTCTCATCAGCAAAACTCATTCGATAACCTCAACATCACAAACACTTTGATCTAGACCGTCAATCACACCAAATTATTATAAAAATGACGACAGCAGCATTCAGATACATCGACCCAGCTTCGTACGACCCCAACGCCACAGAGCCATTCAAAAAGGCATGGGGCAAAGTCGACGGACCAGGCCGCTCCTACCAACTCACAGAACTGGAGCGCAAAGTCGAGGACCTTCGAGGCCAAGAGTCGCACTTCACAACAGACAACTCCGGCTTCGCTTTATACAACTCCCCCGCGAAGGAGACTGCATTCACCGACGACGCCGAAGTGCGAGCGGGGTACTACGCGGAAGTAGAAGAGCTACTCCGCAAAAAACTGCCCGGCGTGAAAAAAGTAGCCATCTTCGACCATACCATCCGGCGACGGACGCCAGGCTCAGCGCGCAGTCCTGTGCAGCTGGTTCATGTGGACCAAACACCCAAAGCTGCTGAGGCGAGAGTGCGTCGCCACCTGCCCGAGGATGAAGTAGAGGAGCTGTTGAAGGGTCGATACCAGATTATCAATGTCTGGCGTCCGATTGAGAATCCGGCTTCTGATTTCCCGTTGGCGCTGATTGATTGGAGGAGCATTGCTCCTTCTGATTTTGTTAAGGTTGATCTTCTTTATCCGAAGGAGTGGCAGGAGAGTGGAGAGGTAGCGCCTGATTCTGAATCGATCTTTTCGACGGAGGGGTATGAGGTCAAGGGAGAGACTTATGCTATCGCTCCTAATGAGGGACATCGTTTCTTTTACGCTAAGGATATGACGCCCGAGGAAGTCATGTTCATCAAGTGTTTTGATTCGAGAAGCCACACTATGACTGGGGGGAAGACGGATATTGCTCACGGGTCGGGACATACTGCTTTCTTTGATCCGCAGACTCCAGCTGGATCGCCAGGGAGGCAGAGCATTGAAGTCAGATGTCTGGTTTTCTACGAATAGGCATCAAGGGTTCTCATGTTTCAACGAGTGATGCAGACTAAATTTCATGTCTTTTGTATAGTTTCTACCCTTTATTCATCAAAATTGCTATTCATGCCTTTTACATATCTCCACTCTGTACTCCGTATATCATCTATATCACTCATATCCCGAGGTCATAGTGGGGCTCGGCCACTTACCTTCTTGGCCATGTCATTGGAAGGCGCCTTTGATAAGTGAATCTTCTAACCTTCAACGTAAAAGCTCCGTTAAGAGATACTCGGATTACCAATTTATTTTTTCTTGGCAAGATGGTATGAAGTTCAGTGAGTCACGGAACATCTCCATATTTAAAAGACCCCTCTCTCCAAGACATCCACTTTTATTTTTTGACTCCTCAACTCCAATTCAACACATACTCATAGCGCGCATTCTAAGCAGCTCTTATATTTTCTCATTACATCAAACCCAAAAAGGCGGCTAAATAGTGAGCCCTAACTCCAATAACCCTCCTCCTCCGAAGCATACTAACATCTACCCCAGGATTCAAAATGCCCTCTACATCAGAAATACGAAACCAACCCAAGACCTGGATAAAGAGAGAATACCTAGTCTCAACCGACATATCCTTAATCCCCATCAAAACCCTAAACACCTGGTATGCCGGCGAAGAATTCTACTGGGCAAAGCCAATGCCAGAGCCCGCATTGCGCGAAACATTACAAAACTCCCTCTGTTTCGGGCTATACCACAGTCCAAGCCAGTCAGACAAAACACCAGAGGGCGGTTTATCGTCAGAGTCCACACTCGAATTCGTCGGCTTCGCACGCTGCGTCACAGACTACACAACATTCCTCTTCTTGACAGACGTATTTGTCCTTTCCTCGCTCCAGGGCCTCGGACTGGGAACGTGGCTGGTAACCTGCGTGCAGGAGGTTATCGAGTCGATGCCTTATCTGCGGAGATCGCTGCTGCTCACTGGGGATTGGAAGCGGTCGGTGCCATTTTATGAGAAGGTCATGGATATGGAGCTTATGATATGTAATCCTCCGGTTGATGGGAAGGATGCGGTGGGCTTTGCTGTTATGCAGCGGAAGTCTTTCGGGGCTCCTGGGTTTGTGGGACAGCCGTAGGGAGTTTAGTGAAGTTTAGAATGAGTTGTTTTGATATCATTATATTATAAATAGAATTGTTGTGGTTAGAGGTTCAGGTCGTTCAGAAAAGACGCTTTTGATTCCATCTGTTCATAGCTCATATGATTCATGACCAAACATTATAAGAGAATAATTTACCCAAATTACCAATTCCAGTATGCTCCATGCCAAAATTCTGCGTCCTAGGTCCTAGGTCCAAAACCTGAAATTCAAATAGTCATCAAGAATCATTCCGTCACATCGCGTCTCTAATCGAAGCCATAGCTTCCAGCAGTAGGCCCTAATGTATCCCACGGAACGGAAGTAGGTCCAATCCAATTCTGCGCATGCATCTGCCCGAAACCGGAATGCATGGTGTGTTCACTGGAGGTCGATGCAATAGTTGGTACCGGCGATCCGGATTGCGAGTGTGGGTGTGAGAGCGTATAGTTGTCCTGCATTGTCATCCCCGGGGAGAGGTTTGGCATTGAGAGTGGGGTTTGGATGCTTGGTAAGAGGTGGTTGTGGGACTGGGATTGGATATTTGCTTGGTTCTGTTGGTGTTGGACTTGGGCTTGGACTTGAGCCTGGGCCTGGGCCTGAGCCTGAGCCTGAGCTTGGAGGTGAGATTGAGAGTGGCTGAGGGATTGGGGGTTGTATTTCGTCGAGGCAACGTCACTAGTTTGGATGTTAGTCAATGTTCTGAGGGAGGAAATAAGGGCTGGGGTGCAACTTGGACATACATCATCTGTCGAATTATAGGAACAGCCTTGCTGCAGAAAACACTGCGGACTGAGAGCGAGGCAAACATATCTAGTGCTCGATCAAGAATCTCTTTGATCTCTTCGTACTCGTGCTGGCCCTCGGGAATGAGCAGAATGACAGCCAATGTGACTGCAGCGTGAAATGCGTGAAAACTGCCTAGTCCGCCGGTATACCATTTGTAGGGCTTGAACGATGGTGTTTCGAGGAGAATTCCAAAGATGGAAAGTGAAGCCTTGGCGGAAGCGATGCACTTTGCCCTTGTAGCGCAGGTTTCGGGCGTAATCTCGCCTTGTAGGTAGCGGCAAAGACTTGGGCGGAGGAGGAGGAGAAGGAGTTGATGGATCTGACTGTAGAGGATGTGGTGGTTGGCTTGGTGGTGAACGAGTAGGGGCTTGTTTGTATCGGGTGTATAGCGGGCGTCGACCATTTCGCGGACGGATATGATTTCCGCTTCGAGGTGGGAGGTGGTGAAGCGGGATGTATTCGGGTAGCTGAATATTGTTTCGCAGACCTTCGAAGAGATTCTGTATAGTCGGGAATTCAAAAGGAGGTAGGTCATCTGCGTCGGGCGGGGGAATGGCGAAGGTGGCGGTCGTTTTATGCTTGGGCTAGTGAGCAAGTCGACGTCGTCAATATCTGCAGGCATTTTCACGTCATGCGTTAAAGTCTGCTGATCAAGACTCCCAAATGCTGTGTTTTGGACGGTGTACAGCATCATTAATCCGGCCCAAACCCGTCGTCGCTCTTCTCTCTCAATTGGCCCAAGATTAAACCGCTCTGGGTCTAAATGGCAGCCCATTGATATTGCAACATGATGTGTGAATCCTAGCAATGTCCAGATCGGTAGCCCTCGGTGGACTCTAGCGTAATTTATGAGCACTAGAGCTTGTAATGAGTTGATCGAATGTCGGGACATCACCCCATCGGCAGCCAGGCATCGCAACGCGGCAGATCGATATCGTGCTGACAGAACTTTGATATTCCGGCTGACCGCACGCTCTCGCCCCAGATCAGCCAGCAGAGGGTGATCATCATCGAGTGCGCTTACAGCGATAGCAAGAATGGCGAATAGCAAAGCCAGCCATGATGTAGACACGCTGCCTGGATCATGGCAGAAATGTTGGTACTCGGCTTCGAACGTCAGGTCGTGAAGAATATGAAAAACCTAACCTATTGTCAGCTAGCGTCCCCCTATTTTTGTCTACATGACATACCGTCGAAAAGACCTGAAAATAAACATCTTTCAGAGTATCACAATACCGACCAGGTGGCAGAATCGCTAATAGCTCCGCACGCGATATACTCCCATTCTTCCCCAACGGGATCTGCAAATCATCATCGTCCTCCGCGACATCCGAATCCAAGTTTCGTAGACACTCCGCAGCGGGGCTCTTCGCCACTAAAGATTCCCACTGTGAAGCTAGCGGCACGTAGCGCACATGACCCGAAGGCGAAGTACGAAGCATACCAACATTATCCAACATGGGGCCGAGGGAGTCCCAAGTCTCCAATCCAGAGCCAATATCAGGCTCGGAGAAACTACCAGCTGCACTCGTCCCACCCAGTGGCGATACTGCGCCACCGGTGGGCGTGCTAGCGTGCGAAGTCATCTGTTTTTGGAGCATGGCTTCCAAGTTCCGAATTCGTGCTAGCAGTTCGTTTTGCACTGCGCTGTCGCCAGGTGAGGATTGCTCAGTTGAAAGCCGCGGTTGGCCGAGGTAGATGCAGTCTTCGGCACCTAGACCGCGCCGCACGCATGTTTGACATGGCCGGCCGTCGCGCGAGCATCGGATCTTTCGTGTTCGGCAGGCCTGGCAGCTAATGGGGAGGCGCTTGCCTGTGGAACGGGATGAAGCCATAGATGTGGGATGGAGGTCGAGGTCAAGGTCGAGGTGCACTGGAGTGAAGTGCATTCACCTCCCCGTCTGGAGGGGCCGTCTTGAGGGGCTATCGAGAGAGAGATTGTCGAGTGGAGAGCTTAGGAAAATCGAATGGCCGGTTCCAAAAAGGGGTCGGGTATTTGATACAGGTTGTGGGTATGGGTTGTCTGTTCATAAGACCCATAGGGAAATAGAACACTAGATGGGGGACGTTTTCACAGTTGAGATAAAAGCGGACAGTCCAAGTCTTCTATACTTCCAATTTGTAATAGGAGGCAACCCTTTTTTTTTTTTTTTTTTTGAAAGCTAGTGCGTTAATCGGAGTGAACATTAGCGTCATAGTTATTTGCCCCCTGTCAAGGCTAAATAGAAAAGAAATATAATTATCAAAAGGGTCTAGGGTTGAAAGTGACAACATTCCCAATACGGGGAGACCGATGCATGAAACCTTTCCAGAAATTTGATCGAAAAGGGTCCAGGGCGATCAAAGAGTTTAGCGGAGATGAATGTCCGATTCTACTAACTAAATGTAGTATAGACTGTATCAGATCTTTGGGATGGTTTAGTCCTAATAGGGCTTTGATACACTTCCTTTCCATGGTTTCATTGTTGCTCGGGCCTTCTGAACTATTTGTGTGAGAATACCGAACATCCCCAAGACCGAATTGCGAATATATTAGGTACGGAGTATGAGACAAAGGGATAACTTCAAAGCCGAGTTTCCGTTGCCACACTGGCTGAGCCACATAGGCCGATCATCCCTTGCTTCAGCTCGGTAGTAAAAGCACAAGCGCTGAACTACGTAGGCTCCAACGTGAGTGCTTATTGGCCAGATGTATTTTTCCTTAGCCACATTCATGCGCCATGACAACAATCCTCCCCCTATATGGATAACCTGGCGGCAGTGCGCCATACTTAGAACCCGATACTCCACGTGAAATTTCTGACTTTTCAGCTCGATGGAGACGTCAGAGTTCCAGTATCTCGGTTTGGATTGTTTATTTTTTCTTAAATTTTTATACTGATATTTTTTGGACCAGATTTTCTCAATAATATTTTCCAATATACGGTAGATCATTTAATATAAATTGATATACCTAAAGAAAAAAACCCTCTAATAATTTTCATTCCATTGTGCGAACTATCTATTTAGCGTGGCTCGGACCCTCGTGTTCCTGGCTCTCGGGAATCCGGTAACTTTAACGTTCAACTAGTTAGAACTGTCAACTTTGATTCCGAGTTAAATCCGAAATTAGAAAAGAGAACTAGCGTAATGTGTTGAAAAGAATGAAGGTCCAATGGATATACCAATGATATATCAATGATATGCCAATGATATGCCAATGATATGTCAAAAGTACGTGGCAAATAATCTCCCGATCTCGGGGAGTAAACTGGAATCATACGTGGTTCAAGCTACGGGATATTTAGTCCGTTAGCTTTCGGTATTTAGTATTTACGTCGGGTGATCATTAGTATCATCCCACTGCGAGATGGAGTGTCAGGAACATCTCATCGGATGCCCAGGCAACATTCAATAGCTATTTTGCAAGGGTCATACTCAGAGAATTGGCATGTGAGCTCTAATAATCATTAGCCGGTCGAACGGCGAATTATGCATGATTCAATGAATCTCTGGACTCTAGTTCTGTGGGGAACTCAGGGCTGAAACGGGGGCAAACACGAGCTGCGAATCTTAAATACTTCAGCCTAATATGCACTGGTTTTACTTTTGTGGCTTCGGTAGTTATCTGAGGCAAATTAAAGAGAAGCCACAAATTTAACCTTCGGAAAGGGGCTGGAATGCTCCTAAGGATATACATTGTAATCTGCTCCTGAATCTGCAAAGTATACGTTGAATATCTTGATACACATTTACTTCTGAGATATTGAAATTGCACTATCATAAGCTAATCAGCCCTGCCAATACAGTTCAAACTGCCTTGGCCGTTCCATCGGTCGATTCAATGTGCTGCGTTTCGCCAACCACACTGATCGTACGCTTAGCTCCCGCGTCTTGATCCACGACCTGGTCACCAAACGCAGCAGCCACTTCCTCAAGGGTCTTTTGCTTGGTTTCCCTAAAGGGGTGTTAGTTTCTCATCTATTTTTATCTCTCTCTCTCTCTCCTCTCATCTCCGATGAAAGAAGTAGAACGAAAATAGACCACTTACGGGAAGTAAAAGTAGGCAATCACTAAGAAGAATGCAGAGCATACTACAAACACGTAGTAGTAGTTTTCGTGAATGTTGGCAAAAGCACTGGGTCCAGCCTCGGTGACTGTTTTCGGGTGAAGAGGTTAGCAATCGCGAACAGGGAAGTATTATCTTTCATATGTCAAACATACTGCCAACATTAACGATGAAGTGAGAAGCGGCGGCCAGGCCCATAACCTTGCTGCGGAGAGCAATAGGAAGAACTTCGGCGCCATACAGCCATGTAGTACTGTTGAGCATGCCATCTAAAAAGAAGAACCAGAGTTAGCGATCATTTCTCGCAACCATGGTGCGAATCCGTACAATAGCAAACCACAAAGAGGTAGATTCCAAGAATCGCAAAGCCCTTTCCGACGCGGTTATCTGTATTCTGGAACTGCCTCTGCATCACCGCGGCGTAGATTTCGATCAGGACAACACCAGCCAATCCAGTGAGCAACATCCTGTGAGGGTTAGCGGGCGTGCGAGATGATAACTCAACGTATCTACTTACTTCCGACGTCCCCATTGGTCGGTCATGTACATCGTAGTGAGCGAGTTGGACAAAAACGCAATGGTACCGTAGACTGCAGCCAAAGCGAGGATCGAGTGTGATCCGATTCCAAGGCCCTTGTATAGAATAGCTAGGAGATATATTAGCATTCCAACAATTCAACACCGGCACCCACACCCAGGACTCACTCTGATAATACTGAATGACATTGACACCCGTCAAACTCGTCATCGTCTGCACAGCAATAGACCTAAACATCCAAATCAGTTCCCACACACAAAACCCAAGAAAGAAACAAACTCACACAAGCACCCGATGCCTAAACAATTTAAAGATCTCCCGGTAAGAAGTCATCTCCCTCTCCATCTCATACTCAATCTGTGCCTTCATAAGTCCAAACTCCTCCTCCATATCATGGAGCACAATGCCACGGCGAATGCGCGCAAACTCGCTCCGCGCCAGCTCAACCTTCCCCACGCGAATCAGCTGTCGCGGCGAGTTGGGCATGAAAGTTGAAAGACCAATGAACATGATAATTCCCCAGGGAATCTGGACGCCCAGAGGCAGACGCCATTGCATGGGGCCGTAGGGAGCGTAGCTGCAAGCGTAGCCGACCCAGTTCGACATCATAGTCCCGAATGAGATACCGCAGCCAGAGATTCCGCCGATCAGACCGCGGTATCTTGGGTCCGAAATTTCGCTCAGGTAGATTGGGACTGTTGCGACCATGCCACTGGGAGGTCGTTAATTTTGGCCGGTTGTCTATATATCTAATGGGGAATGGACGACTTACCCTACTGCAAAGCCGGCTAGTACACGGCCGGCGAGGAACATGCCGATGTTGACGGAGGCGGTTTGGATGACGGTGCCGATTGTCACGATCACGCACATCATTTGCATGAAGCGGATGCGGCCGAGTCGATCACCGATGAATGTTTGTGTCAAGGCGCCGACGGCTTCGCCAGCAATGTACACGGCCACAACCTAGAATGATTAGATTTTGGGTCTGGTTTGTTGGGTTGGAGATTGAATGGTTGGACATACAGCTCCTGTGAGGCCATTTGATGGCTTTTTCATATAATCAATCCAACTTTGGTGTGCAATCGCTAGGTAATCGTTAGTTTTGAGTCGCGAATGTAGAATTTACTGGTAATTGTAACTCACTAGTTGTGGCAATGCCCGTATCGAAGCCCTATTCAACCGTTAGAGCTAACTTCGCGTAGTACACGGTCCAAAATCATTTGATCTTGGAACAAGAAATCAACCTACAAACAAGAACGTGCCTATAGCAGCAAAGAAAGCAATACCCAGCGAATACCACAGTGCCATCTTGAAGGATTCTTAATTTTCTGGAATCAAACAGGGATATTAAGAAGTGAAAAGAAAAGGTACACCAAGAACTAAAAACAAGAGCTCCCGCGGTATATTAACTGATCTCTAATCACAGAAGGCCGGACTACGTCCGATGGGCCGAGGATGCGTCACACAGTAGACAAAGAGACATACGATACGCCCATTGTCGGAGGAGAGCCGAGAGAATGATTCCTGGGGAAGCGGGGGGCTGGGGTAGACCCCTTGATACGAGTCCCCACAAGAACAGGAGCCTTTTAGCCTCGCAAGATATAGCTAAAGGCTGTCCAGAATACGGGGTCCTCGGGGTATGTCAATCCGCGGTCCACATATGCTACAGTATAAAGATTCCCTGTCTTATCCGGCCTATATTGGTCTGAAATCAATTCTGACGGGTTACCACTTTAGGACATACATTCGCTTCACCCCCCACGCTCCGAGTCTTGGCGCCCTTATTTTCTTGACTTAATGCTGTGTTCTGTATGCATCATTGGGGAATATTTGGACTGAACATTGAAGTATAGCGGGTGTCCCTTGGAAGGGACAAAATATATTCTATCGCTCGGTCCTTCCAAGGTTGTCAGGTGCTCGGGGATACCCCGATGACTGTGCCAAGTTTACACTAGAGTATGATGTAGTTTATTGGTGACAGCCTCGAAATATATTTTCGACCATCACTAAGGTAACGTGGGGGTAAATGAAATAAATGAAAGACTTCGCTAAGTCTCACGAGACACTCCACTGGTAGTGGACCCATGAGGATGTGTACAGAGTCTTGGCAATAACTGGGGCATATAACCCACTCTGACAGTCGAGGACGCTACAAAGGGAACATTTGAGTGAAAATCCCAATGAACGGCAAGAAATGAGGTGCGATGTGCCACTACGACGTTGGCGGCTACTAGCTCTACTGTGAAGCAAGAATAATCATTCAAAGACTCGTAATCCGGTAGTCATAGATGGTGTTTTTGAATAGATGAATTCCTATTTCATTTTTCCATTGCCAATGTCATATATGCTCCGCAAAAACAGCGAAGCACTTTGTGCAATGCAGGAAACCCAGAAGCCGAACAAGGAAATTGAACAATCTAGAAAACGAGGGCAGCACCCTTGGTCTTCTTGTCACCACTGTAAAGAGAGATACGTCAGTACTGGATATCAAAACAATGGAATGTGCAGATGCAACATACCCCAGCTCGAAGTGCTTGCAGCGCTTCAGGGCGAGCTGCTTCTTGGCCTTGCAAGCAGTGCACTCGAGACGCAGGACGACCTTCTTGGTGGTCTTGGCCTTCTTGTGGAAGACGGGCTTGGTCTGACCACCGTAACCACTCTGCTTCCGGTCGTAACGGCGCTTACCCTGGGCGAAGAGGGAGGCCTAAATCACAAAAAAAATCAGCAATGGCTCACGACTACCATTCTGGTGTCCAGGGCACTAACCTTGCCAGCCTTGTACTGGGTGACCTTGTGCTGTTGGTGCTTGTGGCACTCCTTGGACTTGCAGTACGTCCGGCGGGTTTTGGGAATGTTGACCTGTGCGGAGATATGTCATGAGCTTTTGTCTTTCGGTCTGATTGTGCAAAGATCAATGTCAAATGTGATTCGTGCCCCGAAATCCGATTCGAAATTAGTGCGGTCGCAAAGAGATGGGTCGCGTTGTCCGGATCGTGGTTTTCATGGAGCAGGAAGCGTGGTTGAATATTTGGGATTCAAAAGGATTGCGGTGTGCATCCATTGTGGTCTGCTTCTCGAATCCTCGATTTCGTCACCAAGTGTTGTTATTGCAGGTTTCGCCACACCCCCTCTTCAATGCCGACTTCCATATTGCATGCTGCGAGAATCCGGTAAAAAAAAACGGACGGTTGGGTGGTTCATGATGTGGTGATTCGCGACGGTCGGCGGATTTGACGATTTCGAGGTCGGCCGCACAGTGGACATCTCACAATCTCTCCACGACTCGAGAAACTTCGAATGGCCGGGGCTTGCAGAACACTTTGACATATCTCGTAGGGTGATATCCTTACCATTTTGACTGACTTGGCCGGATAGCTGGGTGGTGGTCGTTGGATTGTCGCTTGTCGGAGGAGAGCAAGTGCGATTGTTGGGTTGTGGGATTTCACTCGCTTAGGCCCTATCGGGTGGGCGCTAACCATTTTAGGAGTCGCCAAGAAGGTTATGCTGAGTCACTCATAAAGCTTATGCCTGAGGCATCGTTGACATCACTGACACTAAAAGTGTTTGGAGTCGATTCGTAGCACATATATTGTATTCTGTTATACAAATCCTTCTCCAAGTATGAGACTATCCCCTACTCCATACCATGTCTGGCCCTTCATCAATTCCAACCCCTTTTCATGACCTATCACCCATTGCCCTTGAGATGGGTCCCCCAATCTCCTCCACACATTTGAGCGGAGTTCATGATTGAGATCCTCGATCTTATCAACAAGCTGCGATGCTTTCTTCTCGAATTCCTTTGGAGAATCTGACTCTCCTTCTTGGGGGCTACTGGGCGCAATAAAGCGCCCAATGGTGATATGCGCAGACGGAACGGTATACCTAGCCGCAATTGGACAGCCAGATTGGGTAACGATGTTGTAGAGATCACTCCGCAGATGGTGATAGGTAAACTGGTCATCTTTCCCACTGTACTCACAGTGGTCCTCCTCTCCAGCTGCGGGAACAAAGCTCAGGGCAACAGCAGAAATGTCGTAGCTGATTACTGGCTTCACCAGCCGAGCACGGTGGGTGAGAGTGTAGTTTGCCAGCTCTGCTACGGACCCACTCATCTCAAGAGAAGAGGCAATCTCATCGATTTCAGACCCTGTCAATGAAGACCTAATCTCGAGTGTGGTCATGTGCAGATGATTAGAGGGCACAAGCCAGAGAGCTATATTGCAGAATCACAATTAGTACAGCCTCTCTGCAGTTTGCACAAATTATATATAGCACGCACCAGGTCCAATCAAGGGACCAATCTCCTGCTGAATCTTGTAGATTAAGTCCCCGATATGCTGTGGCGGGCGTGCCCAAAAGGCAAGGTTGTGTCTCGGGTCGGCCAAATCTGTCGAGCCCTTCTCTGCCTTGAGGACTTTGGACAGAATCTTATCTTCTTTCCATTCGTAAAATCCAGGCTGGCAGATTTGATTTCTGAAGGAGGCATTTCTATTGCTTCTATGAGTCTCATAGGCAATTTGCAATTGTTTCTGGATGAGACTCTCAGCATTTGGCTATTCACAATTAATGACGCAAGCTTACCGGGTCATTTTCAGAACGAGTGATCAATTGCTGAAACTGATTCTCAGCTGTTACATGCACAGGTCCTTTGGCCATGTTGTCTGAGTTCGGACTCCAATTGACTGATTCTAGTCTAGGAGAGTTCCAGCGGGGTAGATGGGGTAAAACTGTACGCAGGTGAGAAAAAGGGAGTTTATACTATCGACTTTCTAGGTGCTGTGTAGTATTAAACAGAGAAATGATATATAGTACTTGAGTCAATTGCTAGTCAGAAAATAATCTTTTGTTTCACTAATTATTTTCAATATGTCAACTATACTACCAATAGTTCATTATATATTGCTGGACTCTTGAAGGAAAACTCATTTTCAAAAATGATGTTTCAGGGGCTTACCGCTAGAATTAAGATAGTAAAGTTATAGTAAGATAATCCACCTTCTTTCAACAATTCTAATTATAGTGTTCACTACATGTACATTGTCCCAAGTCAAAAGTGAGGCTCCGACGCGATCAGGCAATAAGGCCACAGGCCCCCACCAAAACCCCGCCAGGCTCACATCTTCTCTCCAACTCATTGACAAGAGCTGTCCAACTACATTGCGACCCATACCTTGCTCCACTACCATCCAAACCGAAAAAAAGCCACCGTCGCTTCAATATGTTGATCAAGTGCGTTTCTCAGCTCTAGCATGACCCTGTCCCCATTGCATCATCGCATGACCCCGAACCTGGAAAAGGTCACCCCCAGAGCCGCAAGCTGACATATCGCGTCCAAACAGGGTCCGAACACTCACCGGAAAGGAGATCGAGCTCGACATCGAGCCTGACTACAAGGTAAACCACCTGCCAGCCTTGATGCATTTCCGGATCCTCCCCGCACGGAACACTCTATCCTTCGACTGAAACCACAACCCACAAGCACCGCTATATCCACGCTCTCTGAATGCGCTTATACTGATACGGATCGCTCCATATAGGTCTCCCGGATAAAGGAGCGTGTCGAGGAAAAGGAGGGAATTCCCCCTGTCCAGCAACGACTCATCTTTGGCGGCAAGCAGATGTAAGAAACCACTCTGAGTTATCTTTATTGCATCTTTCTATTATCAAAGACAAATCCAAGCTAACAACTTGTCACAAACAGGGCCGATGACAAGACAGCCTCAGAATATAACCTCGAAGGTGGTGCCACGCTCCATCTTGTGCTTGCTCTGCGTGGAGGATGTGCTGCGATGTCGTTGTAAACGCTTTTTGTCATTTTTAGATACCATATTTCTGCAGCAATGTGAATCAGTTGAGGAACACTAGTGCTTGTCCATCCCGCATTCCATTTCGCGAGGATTCGAGCTGCGGGGACCGCAGCGGAGCGATGGGATTTGAGCTTGAATGGCGAGGCAGGTGTTCTGGGTTGAATCGTTTTTATTTATTTGCGTCCCTTTTTCTCAAGGACATAAGGTTTTTGCATGGAGTGGCTTGGGTTGGCTATACCATCCCGACTTTATCCCCAGGCTTTGGATGTTGCATATCTCTAATTTAGTGGCGCGCAATCCCGTGGGAGATATAATGCGACTAGCACTGCCGAGTTCGTTCTTGAATGAGGCACCGAGAGATGGGTTTAAAATACTATACCCAGCTCAGCTGACTCAGCTACGAACGCTATAAGGTACGTCAAAACTTCGCATTGGGCAAACAGTTCCCGTATACATCTTACAGACGGAACAGGAATTAGGGATAATATATGGGGTTTCTTCTTGAAATTTGATAAGATTAAAACACGGAAATGAATTGCAAGTGAGGTGCATCCCACCTCGGGTATCAGAACAATCCCAAACTCCTTGCTCCAAACTGACACAAAATGTTGAGCTACCTATGTCTCATATAGATAAATATGTGGAAGGCCTCCTTCTGGAGACCCCGAAAATCACAAAAAATTATCCCGAAGATCACGACAAATGTCGTCGCTTTGCCGGCATGAAAATGCTCGGCGCCGGGCGTCTACGAATGACGCCCGGGCGGGGAGGAGGAGGCCCGGATGAAGACGGGCGGGATGAGGGGAGAGAAGAGCTGGGAGGGGCGGGGAGGGACGAAGAAGATTCCTCTGCACCATGAGGGGGGAGGTTGCACGGCGCTTCAGCTTGGGCTCAGTGGCCACAGCCGGTGACTTCTTTGCGCTAGGCGCATCGCTGCTGGATGCGCCACGGGGTGAGGGTGAGGAGGAGGAGGCGGTGGAAGTTAGCGCGCGGAGTCGCGCCTCATTCCGGGCCAGCATAGGGTGCTGGACCGACTGCGGAAGTATGCTGGGGCGGCTGATACGTGGGGCAAGTGGTTGCGGCTTTGACATCGGCTGTGGTGCCGACTGCTCAGCGGGGCGGCGGTGTTCTTCAACCAAGCCGATCGGTGCGCGCTTGACTTGCGACGCACGGTTGTTGAGAGACTTGGTAGGCATCGTCAGCGCGGTGTTGCGCTTCTGTGGCTGGAAGATGCTGGGCTTCTTGTCATGACCGACCAGCCTGCGATCATATGTAGCATGACGTTGTCGTACGGAGGGTCGGGATCCAGCCATGCGCAAGCCCTTGCCCTCAGGGATGAGCTTGGGAGTGAGGAGTGCACGCTTGGCACTAATGCCGTCAATCGCCATCTTCATTCTCTCCGCATCGGCGTCAAGAGAACGTTGGACTTGGTCGCGGAGATCACAGTACACCCCGTACCAGTTGTTGGTATTTTCCGGGAGTTCATACTTCTCCCAATCGGGAATGTCCCGTTTAATGAGCTCCAGCCAGAGTTCTTCATCTTCGTCGGCGAGGTGGGGGGATGCGAGCTCCATGGCATGCTGTAAAATTAAAAAGAATGGTGTTAGTAAGTGAGTTTGAAACTATAAACGAAGTTCAAGGTGAGGTAATAGAAAATGAGGTTTAGAAACACGTACCAGCTTTTCGGGGTTATGAATATTAAGCAAGATAGGGCGGGCAAGTGAGTATGGCATCGCGCCCAGATCATCTAGGTCTGAAAATCACACAGTTAGTCTGTAATCATCTAAAATTATATAGTTCATTTGGCCTATACCCTTGACAAAGCGGATAGCCGTGGCTGTGGCCAGGTGAAGCAGTGATGGGGCCGGCATCTTTATGATGGCAATGGTTCAAGCCGAATTGGGTACCATAAGATGTGCGACATAAGGTGAAAGCAATTAAATGATATATGATAAAGCACAGGCGCAAGTCGCTTTTAATAGAACAAAGGACAGATAAAAAGATGCTAGATGCGATGCTATTCTCGTGGTTGTAGATGGTAGGAGTCTCGGCTTTAAATAAATGGACGATCACGAGGTCTCGGCTGGCTAACGCTGATTGGCTGCCTGAAGCTCCATGGATTCAATGTTTTATTTAATGGTCTTTGATCTTATGTTTCATGTCCATAGTTATGGAGTCTAGTGTTGATCTGATATTTATAAGATTAGATATCTACTCAACCCTGGGAAGTGAGGGCTGAGCTTCATTATCAACTCGAGGATTTCAAGGTGCATTTTTTTGCTAAATCAACCATAATGACAACTTCCCCTGATTAACAAAGTATTGGAAACTGGAATAATTACTATGAAATCTAATGCTTTGCGAAACATAATTTTATATTCTAACGGCTTCTTGCATTCATCTTATGTCTCGGATTCATCCTCCCTCTTTTGGAACTTATAATTATAAGCACGTGATTATCCACCTTAACAGCAAACAATGCAAACATCGTCTTGATAGCATCATAGAGGGGCATATCAATGAACTTTTGAGAAATCGAAAATCAGTTCAGCATACTACTAAATTCTGTTGTCAGATCCAAAATCCACAGGTATGTCATTTCTATTATTTGTCTCTGCCGTGATGTCCGTCTATATGCACTGTGTCTTGAACAATTGTGCACAGCAATGCTAGCCGTACAGCTATCATGTGCGCATCCTGAGTGCTGGATATAGACTTCCAATAGTGTTAATTGGAAGACACCTTCTCATCCTATGGGAGCTCCTCTGGCAATATCATTGGAGGCTCGGTGTCAAATCCTAGGACACGTCTAACTCTCACGCAGATAATCATAATGGCACCCCGCACGCAGCTAGAGATCGCCACTTCCTCCGTGATCCGCCTGGTCAAGGAGGAAGCTTCTTACCACAAGGAGCTTCTGCAGCAGGCTGAGCGTATCAAGAGGCTGGAGGCTGATACCACCGGTGGCGACGAGAACCGCGAGTATACCTTGAAGCAAGAGGTATGTGTCTTGTACGGAAGCTTTGCTTCTACCAAATCATCTTGCCTATTTTTTTGAAACCTCTAATGCTGACACGGATGATAGCGCATGTCTCTTGAAGAGACCAAGAAGGTTCTGCCTACGTTGAAGGAGAAGATTGTGCAGGCTGTTGCGAACCTAGAAGCTCTGATTGTGAGTGAAACATTCCCTGTCTACCACCTATCTGTATTCTTGGATTCCATTAACCAATTCTGATAGGTTGAGGAGGGCAAGAAGGGAATGGACAGCAACGTTGCGCATATTACTGCTGGGAAAGAAGCCATTGCCCAAGCTAAGACTGCAGAGCGCGAGATTTCGTGAAGAAGATGTTGATTACATCAAAGCTAAAAAAAAATACCCATAAGGTGGAAAGATTCCATAATATTATTCAATAAATTTAAGCCATGCCCAACGCCAGACCATAAACCAGAACTCCTTGCTAGTGCTAGTAATGTACACGCCGAAATGCATTTTCAGGTAGTATCCATCTTCCCGTTGAAGTTGTCAGGGAGTTCCTCTCCTTCCTCGAGCTCGGATAATTCGCCATCACTAATCGCAGAGATTTCACCTTCATCGATCATGTCGGTATCTTCCCGATTAGATACTGCCCCATCAATCTGGGCGGCTGTAACTTGCCGTAAAGGCGACGCAGCACCGGCAACCCCTGGCTTCTCAACCTGTAGGGCAGATGGTCGACCGGCCTCATCTTGGCCGTGCTGGGAGGGGGTCGCGGCATCGGTTTCAGGACCAGGGGTGTTTCCACTACTAGCCTTGCCCTTGGATGTGGCATCTCCCTCATCACCGTCTGCGCCCTCCTGCATGCCTTCCCGGCGCTCGACTTCCTCTTTCTCATCGCGGATTAGGCGACGAAGCTGCATCCCCTCGTCCACAATGCGACCGAACTGTTCGCGTCGCTCAGCCCAGGTCATAGCGTAGTCCTTGCTTTCCTTCTCGAGATCTGCGATCTCTAGTCGCAATTTCTGAAGGTTCGCTGACTGGTCTTCACGCGGCTTGAGTAGGCGGTTGCTCGTGATTTTGTCCGTCAATTCATCGTAGGTCTTTCGCAAGGAGAGGAGTCGCTGCGCCTCTTCAAGTTGACTGCGTAGATCGGCCGTGCTTTCCCGTACAGACTGCATTGTCGACAGAATCTGAACTCGCTCCGTGGCATATCGCTGGCGTTCTTGGTCGTTGCTAGTAAGAAGGAATTGGACACGCGCAATACTGCCCTCGAAGGCAGCAAAGTCGAGTGAGACATCCTCGCGGAAGTGGCGCCATTCTTCGAGCCTTTTTTGTTTCTCGGCTTCTGTTGCGGTCGCATCTGAGTCGGCGTCTGTTTCTTCGGGAGGAGGGGTGACAGGGAGCGAGGATTGTGAGACAATAAGGGATTCGGGGTTCAATAGTCGTTTCGAAATTCGCTTGAATGGTTTTTCTTCGACGTTGAGGAGACGCGATTTGTGGAGCGCATCTGTAAGAGCTGGGGTGTTAACATTGACCTGCGAGGACAGAGCTGGAGTTGGACTCGACCTTCTTCTGGCTGGCCCAGCAGCCCGTACGAAGCCATCTTGTGTATCTGCTTATGAAATTCGACACGAAAGGCTAATAGCACAAAATAGATTGAAATTGTGCGCGACTTCAAGGTGATCGAAGTGGGGAGGAATATGAAAAGTGAAGCCGAGCGGTCTGGCACTTGGAACTTCCGCCTTAAACCTTTATTGACCTCCAGGGTTTGATGGATATTCATCAACAATCAGCTGTGCTGCCTAACGAGATAATCGACTTTGCTTTACACAATTTAATTATAGCCTCCAAGGCTTTTTGGCTAGAGACCAATCCAAACCTACGCAGAATCCCTCCGTGCTTGCTTAAGGATCACCCCGTACTCCGCAATCCAAAGCTGTTTGCAAGCACGGCCTGGTGAAGCCACAACCAGGCCCGATGGACGTTGTCGCTCAAGACTCTGTGACTGCTGTCCTAGCTGGTAATATCGCTGTATCCTGTGTACTTGCCTCAGTCTCATCACTATGACTGAGATGTACTCCGGCCTTCATGTTGGCCAGCGGTTTTGCTCTCTGGAAGAGTTCAAAACAGTGGTACGGAGTATATCAGTCAGGCAACACTGGGAGCTTCGTGTGGCCAGAAGCAACAAGAAGAGCGTAGTTATCGGATGTCGATCATCAGCAACTTGCTTCTTTCGCGTGGTCTGTCGCTCAAACAAAAATGCGACCTACATCACCAGTCTTCAAGACAGCCATAGTTGCCGCCGGAGTGCAAACTCCCCTGCGGCGACACCCGCTCGCTCTGAGGCTTCCCATGTGAGATTTCTGCTGAGTGAGATCCCAAAGCTTTTCGATATGAAGTCGAAAGTACGAGCCCAGGATGTCGTGGATGCCGTGAAACGCTACCACGGGTATGACATCTCCATGCGCCAGGCACAGAGAGCGCTGACCAAACTTCAACCGCGGCATGGCGAGGGCCAGGATGAACAGGGGCTGGATATCGACATGAGTGGAGAGGATCAGCAGTCGCCCGAGGAATCCCCCGAGTCGCAAGGAGAAGGGGCAGATGCATTTGGGGAGATATCCGAGAATCGCTGGCTTCCAGAGCATCTCCAGCCATCAATGATTGATGATGATAACATGTCTCCACACGAGACCTCAAGCAACCACGTACCTGCTCCACCATCTAGTTCTCAAGCCCTGCCACCCCCACCCCAGGTGCAACATGTACCGATTCCCACACAAAATCAACCGTCTTTCAATCACAACCCACATCAAATGACAATACCACAATCAGGAGTCGAGTATCAGACCGCTGCTACTTTACCAGTAGGAGTGGTTGGACCTCCGAAAGACTACACCAATCGCAGTGACCACGATGACGTCCCCCAGATGGTTCTTACCAACTTCAAGATTGAATTCACCTGCACAACTTGCGGGTCACTGAATCAGAGCTTTTTTCCAAACCAGGGCAATGTCACCGGTGCCAGCTATATGACCCATCATGCTGTACCGAATCCTAGCAATATCTCAAGACACGCTGGGCCTACTCCTCAGAATGGTGTTGGTAGCAGTAGCAATGCAGTCGGCGAAAACCCTGCTTACGATATTAATGCCTCTAACACACCTACCATCCAGAACGCCTGGCCTGGTGGTGGCCTAGGAGTTCAGATTGGACCGGCACATACCTAACATATCATGTTAAGAGGATGATGTCAGTCACCAAGTTAGCTGTGAGATCGGAATATTTGGCTGTGCAAACTCGTGCTTGCACAAGGCAACCCGAGCCAGCACAAGCACCAGCTGACTTTATGCCTTACTATGCACGGCAATGGATGGTATTCGATGCCTTGCCCATCCTGGTTTCTGCGTTTCTATGCGCTCTATGAGACGTCAAGGTTAGAATTATGGATACCCAATCCAGAACACGATGGTAGCGTCTGACTCTAGTCTGAAGGGGCTAGTTCGATGTGTCGTTTCAGGGATCTCTGTTTTGATTTTGACCGTGAGATCTCTATATAGGTTCATCTTATGTAGGGGAAGTGACATCCGAGATGTCCTGGGACTGGATATTATCAGGGCTAATATTGTTATGAAGTCGACGAGCCACGCTGGCTAATCCTGTTTTGATACCACTTTTGTTGACGGGATTGGAAATTCCATTCCTATCTGCTTAGTTTTGAGACTATCAACTCATCTTTCAAAGATTGTTATACCCTTGTATTTGATCAAGTACGTTGTTCCCCAAAACAAGTTTCTTCCCGGCGGATCTGGATAATCTTGCTCAACCCCATCACCTGAGCCGAACTGTGTCCTTTTGCCAGAGAGAAGATAACTGCCCCCCCCCCCCCCCCCCCCCCCCCCAATGACTCGATTGTGTCATGGGTTTCCCTGGATGTGAAGTCGAAAGGAGACAATGCGCCCAGGCCTGCTTGTCAACGTCTTTGCTGCAGGGTTGTTAATGTTGCCTACTTCGCGAATGAAGCCATTAGTAAGAGATCTACCGCTCGTATTACTTCCACCTGATGAGCCAGTTCAATTTGAAAACCCGAGCTGTGGAGCCCCCAGACCAATGGACTATCGTAATAACACTACTATTTTGAGGGAATGGTCTAGGTTGGAAGCGTCTCTCATTGAATAAGTAGACCTACATTGAAACACTATATGGACGTAGTGGCTGACTGACCTGTATTAAATAATTTTGGAACTGATGTGCCCCATATCTGAGAATTAAATTGCCATATATGTATTGCATATATTTAGCAAGGCGATTCAAATAGTCCGAGAAATGCACTTGACTCGACGGTGTTACCTCCTTCTCGCCGAAAACAAAATGGTGGGCAAAAGGTTATTCTATCATCAATGTCTCTGGAGGGTAGTCGAGATCCTCATCAATAATAAACGGTGACAGGCGAAATGAATACTGCCGCGATGCAAACTACCAACTGCAAGCGGATAGGAGCTTCCGCCGAGTCCCCATCAACGTTTGGTTTAATGATGAGACGAGGCCAACTGCCCTTTCACCACCGGGCCATCGCATGTCTATGAAGTAAAAACGGTAGGGTGACCTTGGTTGAACTGAGCAGCCTACAAAAATGTGTGGCGATCATGATAGAAGAAGAGAGCCATGGAAGTATGTAAGCTATATAAAAGCCCATAGGCTTGCCATCGTCAAAAAGGCCTTCTGTTATCGAGTCGCACAGCGCGTTCAACAATGACATACACGGCGGTGTGACGACACCGGAAATTACATATACATCTCTGTATAGGAGATATGGCTTCAAATAGTACCTTAATTGGTTGAATTGACCGCACAATCAGTGATCAAGCTGCAGAACAGCGACAGTACTTCGGAGAAGTATCCGGAGATCAAGGCATAAATTGCCCGATTCGGCATCCCGGACCATTACTAAGCCATCGGAGGTCCGATCGGCTATCCGACAGGGATCCACAACAGACTCTGCTCTTCGTCAACGGCACCGAAAAGATGACGCGGAACAGAGCCGACAGTGTCTGGATCGCCGTCGATCTGATATCGGGCTTAATGTAAAGCACACAAGTTTCTACTTGCGTCGGACCTGAATCCGATGTGACACCTGCCGGCGTGTAAGCTCCAATCGACATCCAGCGCTCAGTCACCGATGGATCGGAAGGCACTAAAATCCTGCCAGGGAAAAACTCTACTTATCAAATGACTCTTCTTTTATATAAATTTGTTATGGGATTAATTGTTCCTTCAAACAACATCGAGTCCCTCCACATTCCATATAATTGTGCTTTGGATAATATCACGCCAAGCATTTTCTTCCAACCTTAATATACTTCGTGTGTTGCAAGATCTTCAACGCCACAAGGCACACATGGCCTTTTACGAAACATCTCAAACACCCTAGGGAGAAACACCGTAATTGGACGAGCTTTGTGCCACTACACTGCAGCTATGAATCGACAACGAGAGGCCGAAAAAGCCCTTCACGACCAAACAAATATCCTCCCCTTCGCGCAACTCATGGTTGTCTTCACAGGTCTGGCAATTTCTTTGCTGATTTGCATGGTGGATCAGAATGGCATCAGTGTCACCCTGCCAACGATCTCACGCGAACTCGGTGCCCAGAATACCATATCCTGGGCTGGAACCTCATCGCTAATTGCAAACACCATGTTCACGGTACTATACGGCCGACTGTCAGATATCTTTGGCCGGAAAATCATGTACATCTCCGCATTGGTCTTGCTGTGCATTGCAGACCTGCTCTGTGGATTGTCCCAGAACCCGGCTATGTTCTATGTTTTCCGAGGTTTGGCTGGTGTCGCCGGTGGTGGTGTTACCTCCCTGACCATGATTATTGTCTCCGATATCGTGACCTTGGAAAAGCGAGGCAAGTACCAGGGTATTCTGGGTGCATCTCTAGGTCTTGGTAATATCATTGGACCATTTCTAGGTGCTGCATTCACCATGCGTTCAACGTGGCGTGGTTTCTTTTGGTTGATTTCTCCATTGGCTGCTTGCTCTGCAGTCGTTGGATACTTCCTCATTCCGAATAATGCACGTAAAGATAGCTTCCGGGAGAATATTGGCCGCATTGACTGGTTCGGACTGCTTGCGTCGTCCATTGGTATCATCTTCCTCTTGATTCCTATCTCGGGAGGTGGATCCTATTTCCCCTGGGATTCACCGATGGTCATCAGTATGCTCGTTATCGGAGGCTGTTCACTCGTTGCATTTTTGCTCATTGAATGGAAGGTGGCTACACTTCCAATGCTACCAGGTATGTTCTGATCCCCCTAGTCGTAAAGAGACATTCAGTTGACATGAAACAGTGGTCTTCTTCAAAAATAAGGTCGTCTCCGCAATCTTCTTGCAGAGTTTTCTTTATGGTGCCGTTTACCAGGCAAGCCTTTACTATCTGCCATTGTACTACCAGAATGCTCGTGGCTGGTCGCCAATCGCCTCTGCGGCGATGACATGTCCTATGGTTGCGGCCCAGTCAATCTTCTCAATCACATCGGGATTGTACATCTCGCGAGTAAAGCGCTATGGAGAAATCATTTGGATTGGATTTGGATTGTGGACCTTGTACGTTGATCAATGCATAAGCCCTCTTACTTTGGTCCTATACTAATACTATCATTCTCGCAGGGGGTCGGGCCTTATGTTATTATTCGGTACCCACACCCATCCAGCCGTTATTGCAGTCATTGTGGCAGTCATGGGCGCCGGAATTGGCTTCACATTCCAGCCCACTCTCGTGGCCCTGCAAGCCCATTGCACCAAGTCCCAAAGAGCAGTTGTGATTGCAAACCGTAACTTCTTCCGCTGCATTGGTGGTTCATGTGGCCTCGCCATCTCTGCGGCAATTCTGCAGGCTACTCTTCGCTCCAATCTATCAACCAAGTTCGCATACCTGGCAGAGTCTTCATACTCGCTTCCTCCAAGAGCGAACCTCAGTGCAACTGAGTGGGCTTCAATCCTGCATTCTTACAGCAAGGCTTCACACGCAGTATTTACCCTGCAAGTCCCTCTCATCGGCATGTGCTTCCTGGCATGTATGTTTGTGCGTGACAGAGGTCTGGAGCGACCAAAGGAGCCAGAAGAAATTGAAGAGGAGAAGCGAAAAGCCGAAGAAGAAAGAGATGCCGAGGCGGCTACTTCTGAATACCCCGAGTCTGTCGATCATCAGACACACCACCAGGCTGAGAAGCGTCATTCTGTGTCGACACTCGCCGAATCATGGATGCCGCCTTCTCAGGTGGAACCTAATACCGAGGAACACAGAGAGAAGGAACAGCAACATCACTGAGCCATCTAAAGAGTTGAAAATGATGAAGGGCCGTTCGTTTTACTTTTGACCTGGCTAAATCTGCATTTGCATTTGCATTTGTTGCATGGGCGGCGTATGATACCAAAAGGGTAATATAGTTTACGATAGATTAATTTAGTATGAACATTACTTGGTGTTTTTGATTTTCCGAGCTATCGAGTCTATGTCAATATTGCTATCTGGTGGACTAGAAACTGTTCATCACTTTCCAAGCTCTGCTTTTATGGAGGGTTAGCTCCAGCTTCTGATTTCTCAGACCTTTGAAATATCTCTTTGATCACAAGTAGCCGAACTGCAGAAAACAATAAAACAGAAAACAATAAAGCAGAAAACAATAAAGCAGAAAACAATAAAGCAGAAAACAATAAAGCATAAGATTTAAATGTATATCCTAAATGCCTTGTAAACTATAGGCTGCGTTAGGGTTAATAGATGTCTTGTCTTGGCATTCCGGTCCAACCTCATCTCCGTCCTCTTTCAATCTCACCATGCAATGGCACTTCACCAGCGTCTTAATGTGTCAAATTGAGGTTTATATTCTCTAGAAAATTCGATATGTATGCGCTCGGGCAGAATTCCGAGTCATCAAGGCAGACAAGTCCCGCATCGCGAGATCATAACCCACGAAAACGTGGGAGGACCGCATGCACTCGCTGCAAGACACGGAAGCAGAAGGTGAGCTGGATCTAGTCAGTAGCATATTTACAAACATGTTAACTTACAGGTTTCTTTTAGTGCGACAATGAACATCCGACCTGTTCTAACTGCTTGAAGGCGGGGGTCCCGTGCGACAAGTCGAATGTCCGAGAGGACAAAGACCGCCAGAATGAGTAAGTTTCAAATGTATGAAGTAACCGGAAAGAAAACTAATTTGGATGTTAGTTACACACGTGGTTTAGAGGAGCGTGTACTGTTCCTTGAGCGTAAACTTGTTGAGTCTGATCGATCATCAGATCGGAATGCTGCTATAAATACGTCTTCGCTATTCTCCCCACAAGGTGGTCACACAACACCACGCACAAATACCTCGGGATTTGACAATAATCCCGTGGGAGAAATCGTGGGACTTCTTGCCCTGAGTGCTTCCGAGGCCCCTGCATACGTAGGATCCAGTTCTGGTCTTTCCCTCGCTGCCGATCTGGGCGAGATGGTCCAGACGAGTGTATGGAACCAATTCATCTCAAGGATGCAGCAGAAAACCAGTATCGCCGCCCATAATTCCCAGAACCAGGCAGGCCAAGTACACGGGCCCTCGGTGCAGCCCAGCGCTACTCAAGTTCGAGATCGGGCAACGAGGATGGAAGATCTCTTGCCGGCGAATATTGAACCTCCAACCGATGAGATGGGTGCAAGAATACTCGAAACATATTTCACCCGACTTCATTCTCGATATCCATTCCTTAATCGGAAACAAGTATGGCAGATCCATGCAGATCGATGGCGCTTGGCGAAGACCAAACGTGAGGACCTTACTCCGTCTGATCGGTTTGCTATCTTCAAACTCAACCTGGTCTATGCAATTGGTGCAACAATGCTTCGACTGAGTGAGAATTATGCATACACGACCCCCGAGGTAATCACGTCTCTAACCGTTAGATCGGCTAATGCTTACAACTTTTAGCGATTTTATACTGCCGCCTTACAGCATGTTCCCACAATGTGTGAAGCGCGATCCATTGATAATATCGAGGCCATGGTTCTTCTTGTCGTGTATCATCTTCGAACTGCATCTAGTCATGGCATGTGGTACATGATTGGACTTGCCATGCGTACTGCTATCGATCTAGGTCTTCACCGAAAGGCAAATGAGAGCAACATGGATCCATTTACCACTCAAATGCGACGAAGACTATTTTGGACTGTATACTACTTGGAGCGAGTGGTATCGATGTCCCTCGGTCGTCCGTTCAGTATATCCGATCGTCACATTGATCTTGACCTCCCACTAGAAGTGGACGATGACATTGAAGATCCCACACTACTCACAGCACCCCTAGACCCAAACAAGACAACAAGCTTGACATTCGCAATTTACCTCTTCAAACTCCGTCGCATCGACTCCCGCATCCAACATAAAATCTATCGCGCCGACCGCCCCCTATCTTCTCTCCGACCAAAAATGGACCCTCTATATCTTGAACTGGAACAGTGGAAAGAATCCGCCCTATTGCGATTCAGCGGTCCAGATCTCGACTACCCGATGTTGCACTTCAACCGAGCAGTCCGGCTACTAATTCAGCCATTCCTCCCCCTCCTCCCAATCACAGACCCATACTACCAAATCTGCATCCTGGCCGCAGGAAACATATGCCAATCCCACAAACGCCTGCACCAAACCCTAGAATACGGCCACTCCTTCCTAGCCGTACAAACGGTCTTCATGGCCGGAATCACCCTCCTCTACGCGCTATGGACACAGACAGACCAAGTCTGGTCCGTCCGCATGAGCAATGACATCCGTGCTTGCTCAACAGTCCTCTTCGTAATGGGCGAACGCGCAGCATGGGTCAAGAAATACCGCGACGCCTTCGAGCTGCTGGTCAACGCCGCCATGGAGAAACTTCAGGGCAATGAGACTGCCCGCAACGCCGGAATGGCAGAGCTGATGACAGCCCAGTATGGCGTTAATTGGAATTCTACCACTGCTCCTGGCATGTCTGGGAGTGATAAGTATCCCCCGGTTAACCCGACGGGACTAGCTCCTGATACTGTGGGTGCCACGCCGCAGCCGCAGGGTTGTCCGGATGATGATTCTGAGCATGCGGTTAGAATGGCGTTGCAGTTGGCGCCGTGGATTGATCAGGATGAGAGTGACCCTCTGTGGGTGCCGGACTTTGGGACTTTGGAGAATCTGTCTGGGACGTTCTGGAGCCATGATGATACGAGACTTTTCGATCCTATGTGATGTCCTTTTGGAGTGTTGATTGTACATACATGCGAGAGATGGAAAATGATACCCTTTGGTTATGAGATAATGACAGGTCGCATATTCCGAGGTTTACTCATCATGGGAGCTTTCCCATGGTTGTTTCGCGGTATTATTCAAAGGGGAAACCATAGGACTCGGTAAATGAGAGCCTCCCACCTTCCTCTCCGGATGAGGCAATTGTTGATTTCAACATAGGGCATGTTTTGATGGATTCAATATACCCGTGGAGCTCAGTCATGCTTGCTCGGTGTTGCATTGACTTTTTGGATATCAGGTCTTGCGATGCGAAGTAGTCGACTGGCATCAGTCTGGTCCGATGACCCATGCTGCATATTTTTATACAAGACTTCGCGTTTATGATATGTCAAGAGGGTATATCCGTGAACCAGCTTGCAAGATCAGGCAAATCAAATCTGCCAAGGAATCCAAATTCTTCCTGCCCAAAGCCCATCTCATCCCACGTTGTGAAAGGATTGATATCCAAGTTATTAGTTTCGTGACGGAGGTTGTGTTCATCTAATATCGGCTCGGTAGGCTGCGACGACAAATCGGGTCGGTTCAGTTGTTGATTGCCCCTTTGGTACAGCTGAGTGGAAACTAACGAAGCATCGCCAGGCCGACAAGTAGCTATACGAGAATTAGCCTATACCCAGTGAGTATCCATTACCAAACAACCAACCTGAGTAGTTTTGCATAATATGTTGGTGCGTCACTTGCAAGAACTGCAACGAGTTGCGGGCCGAGAGACTGAACATAGCCATAAAAGCTAAGATCTCTTCGCACTTGCGCCAACTCTCATCCACGATTTGTGAATCAACCTGCTCCCGGATAGAATGGCATGAGTATGACATTATCAGGATGAATCCTGCAGTCGATGTGTCTAGTACATGTTAGTTGATGAACATGGACAAACCAGCGGAGTTGATCACGAACAGAATCCATTGTACCACCAAGCATCAGTTACACTCGTTCGATATGTCTCGTGAACAAGTGAGACCAGGTTGATGGCCGCTGTGACGCAGGAGGCGGCACATTTTGAGTAGACCGAGGAGTATATTATATTTTTCTCGCTGGGTTGTATATCAGAGCGGCGTGATGACCCAGCTCGTTCACCGGAGCAAAGTTGAGTAAACATGGGGCGATACAACAGAAGGCGAAGGTGGATAAATCTATTGTTTCCCTTTTGGTTAGAAACTGTAACTCAAAGTCCCAAAGAGAGAAGCTACCTTGCACGCAACACATTTTGCTGACGCTTGAAGGTTGACGAATTACCACTGCTCGAGTGATGCATTGATGCTTCATCTGTCCAATTCAAGGGCTGGGGCACGCTAGTCTCATAAGCAGCAAGTTTATCGTCGAGTTCCATCAATACATCCAGGCTACAAAGCTTGGAGCTTTGCAACGAACTGGTGCGAGAGTTATTCGATCGACTCTGCCAAGCGTTATAGACCTCAGATAGAACAGACTCGAGAATTTTGTATAATTCAATGGTTGAAACGTAGAAAGTCATATATCCCAGTTTATGATCACAGGGTTGTCCACTAAGCTCACAAGGATCAGCTTCCTGGGAGTCCGTTCCCATTGCAGGCAGAGGTAACGGTGAGAGGTGAGAGGTCATGCTCGGTCTTCCATGTGTCATGCTCACAATTCTATTTTCATTAGTTAGCTGTGTCTTCCGAAAAGGATTTAAAAGACCGATTGTACTAACATGTCCATAATGACGCAGCTGTGCCAGGTGCGCCGTCGTATTTCTGTCTCCAGGGGTTTGTTCGAGGCATGTGTGGTTGTCTCGTGTAGCCCGAGTCCTTGACCAGCGCGACACGCCAGTCCAATTGCATTCCAGCACCGAATAGGGTAAGGGGTGCTTTGAAGAAGAAGTGAAACAATCAAAAGAGTTTGGACCACGCCGATGGTGCCTATGTCCAGGAGGTCAAGATTTACAAATCGCTTTGCCCGAAGGAAAAATGAATATACCGCGGCCTCCCGGTCCGCAGGCGGAATATCAGAAAAATGACAGCCAAGGGCAAATATGGCATTGAGTGCACAATGAAAGACAATCGAATTAGGACCGCAATCAAATGCGCCCCCGAGTCCGATATTGAGCTGTGGCAATTCGGGCTTGGATGCCTTGTCCGACCCCCAGAGATTCTCATACGCTTGCTCAAAACTGGGGCGATGGAAAAATGGGAATAGACAATGTACCCTGTCCCAGTAGCACCCAAGAAGGTGGTCTGCCAGAGATCGAGGGGGCAAGGAGAAGTCGTCGAACCGAAGATCTACCGATGGATGGCCTAGATCTCGCCAGATCCCCGTATCAGGGCCCTGGCATCTTGACGACTCATTCTTGCTATCTCGCAAAGCTGACATATACGACCGCAAAGGCATCGACTCTCCTGCAAGACGCATAAAAGAGGCCACTGAAGAGTTTCCATAGTATTGCTGCTCCTGTGGAGAGTCTGTGCTTGGGTCGTCTTCTGCGACAGATATTGCACCCATGGCGGTGACATTCCCGTGGGAGTTGAGAGACGGTGAAGGGTATATACTGCTTGCTTGTGGGTGAAAAGATTTAGGAGACAGATGTGCCGCATGTGGAGATCTATAACGCTCAGCTTCCGCTCGATTTCTCTGCGCGGGAAATCTTGGCGGTTGGAAAGCAGGTGTGGAGGACAGAGGACTTGGTCCAGATGGTACAGGAATGGAACCCAGTCCTAGTAATCCTTCTGCGGCAACTGATGTCCTGGATTCTGCGTCCAGGTGATCCAGATCCATAGCTTCACCTAAATGACTTTGACTTTCAGATGTCCTGTAGTCTGGATATTGTGACGGCCCAGGCGGCACAGCAACTCCCCCTTTGCACATATCTCTTCAAGCTCCCGAATTCGATTATGGAGAATCTTCAGGTATTCATCGTTGCTAGCAGACCTCGCATTATCCAGCTTGTATACACATTGGTCAACGGTATACGAGCGTCGAGCGCATGGACCACAAATTGGCTTTATACCATCGCATCTGACCTTCTTTTCTCGACATGACTCGCAGGCCAAGGCAATCTTGCGACGGCGTGGCTCTTTAGTAATTCCACCTTTAGGAGGCATCTGTTTGACCTTGATCCCATAGGCCCTAAGGGTATATGCGACCCACAGTGTTCCCTATTTGATTGGTGGTCCGGATGGTGACCGCAAGAAAGGGTGTATGCTGCAAGGGGAAAGGGAAAAGGAGTGGAACAATCCCGGGACTGTGTCCGGAATGTACCCGGACAGTCACGTGTCAATACATAAATCACGAAATTAGATCGAAGTAAAATATAGAAATGGAGAAGCGTGTTCCTGTTTTGTCTCAAGATCAAGACCAAACCCTGAATGCTATAATTAGGCTCCTTGGTCTAATTTATTTGGAACGACATCATAGGTGGAGCCCCGGGATGCACCCGGTGTGTTTTTACAGGAACTACCAGGAGAGGAATACTTTAGTTATCGCCATAAACCCGCGGCGTATTGCGGTGTAGGGGTGTACCATTAAAATACTACCTTTTACTCCGTATGTATTGAATTAAACGGGTTGTAGATCTATATTTTGAGGTGCGGATGTGCTGCGGATGCAGTTGCGGATCCGCACCGGGTGCATTCCGGAATTGACGTAGGGAACCCTGCCTTTAACAAGGCTGGCTTCAAATTATAGGATAAAGCTAAGGTTCCCCTTTATCCAAAGTCCAAACTTCAAACTCCGAAGTTCAAAGTCCAAAATCTAACATCAAGTGCTATTATCGTTGTTGGCTTTCCACACACAGGCCCGATATCAGATTATCAAAGCCAAGCTCACCACCTGGTCAACATTTAAAACCCAAAGTACAATCAAAGAAAGCAGCCTCACATTGATTGGTATCTCCCACAGCCCCAAATGGAGTACGACAATCAGACGCTTCAAAGGGGCCATAGTACCCCTTCACACTACTGTCCTTGGCAAGCCGACAAGCCTCAACAAATTTCCCGAGAACAATGGCCCACCGAAGAAGGTCTCCAATGGGGCTCAGATCCCAGCTTTTGCTATCACGGCTACTCTAGTCCCATCGGTACCTGGACAGAGGAGCGGCTGGTGCAGAATCTGATGCGAAATATGGCCAGTTTCTGTACTAGCATGAACATGGGCTTCGATATCCCTCAAATAATAGACGAGCCACCTCAGAAGCCTGTGCTGGAGGCCTCGCAACTGAATGGATTCACACTTCCCATGTTTCAGCCCTCAATGGTTCCACCAAACGAAAGACTCTCCGAAACGCCATCCTCGCCATCTTCATCCTCATCCTCATCGAGCCAAGGCCAAATGCTCTCTCCAGACGATGATGAATGCTCGCAACGGCCAAGCTGCATCAAAGCCAGGATCCAGGCTGGGCAAAAGAAGAGAAAATGTGTGCAAAAGCCAGGACAAAAATTGTGTCACTGCCGATCGGAAAAGAGGAGAAGAGAGCTTGTTGGAGACAAATATAAAGAACTCTCTCGCATTGTGCCAGGGCTGAAGGAACAATCATATACAAGGAAATACGTTCTCGAGGAGACTGCACTGTGGATACAAAGTTTGGCCCAGGGGAATGATGCCCTACATGAACAATTAAGGCAGTTGAAGGAGCAGGAAATTTTGAGTCAGTTGGATGAAGAAAAAGTAGGCTGCTAGTTCTAGCATTGGTTGTATCTCTAACATATCACAGTGGCATGTACAATACGCTGGCCTGGCGTTCAGGATATAAATGCAGGACCAACAGCAACCGCAAAAGGGATTTGGGTCTTGTCTGCTTTCAATCATATTACATTAAAGGCTATATATTAGAATTACTATTTACTCATAGAATCTTTGCCTCACACAATACACATGTACACATGTATACTCTTCTATTCTCGACCCAAAGAGTGATCACACCCAAACAAAACAAAACAAGTATTGATACAAACCAAAGGCCTCAATCTACCAAGGAGGCGCAATGGCCACAATCCCCTTCCCCAATCTCTGAATCTGCGCAGCATAATACGTCTACCAAACCAGTCAGCCAACCACTCAAACCACACAGAAAAAAAAAGAACTTACACTCTCAGCCCCAGCCCCAATAAGATGCAACGGCAAGAAGCGCGTATACCACGGAACAGGCGCCTTGTTCAACGGCATCTGCGCCTCATCATCACCAACGCTCTCATCGAGCAATAAACGCGGGAATTTCGGATCAATAGCCGCAGGCCGTCCAATACCAACAAGATCACAAGCATTATCCCTAATAGCAGCCTCAGCGCCAGCACGCGTGCGGAACCCACCAGTCAACATAAGAACGAGACCAGGATGGCGCTTTCGCACCTCCTTCGAGAACTCGAGGAAGAAGGCCTCGCGCGCGGCGGTGCGTGAGGATTTTGGTGCTGCCGCACTGGCTTTACCGTAGCCCATCATTTTGGGATCTTCGTAGGTGCCGCCGGAAATTTCCATGAAGTCGATTCCGGCTTCGGCTAGGAGTGCGATTTGTGTCATTGTTTCTTCGAAGGTTGTTGAGCTGTGGTCGGCAGAGTTTAGCTTGATGCCGATTGCGAAGGTTGCGGGAACGACTCTGCGCGTTTGGGAGAGGATTTCTAGGACAAAGCGGGCGCGTTTTTCAGGTGTGCCGCCGTAGGCGTCTCTCCGGAGGTTTGTCTAGGTTAGAGTTAGTAGTTGTGTTGATGATGGTGTGGCTGGAGGGATAGGGGAGCTAAGAGTGTCATACCTTTCCATTGAGGAATTGATCTAGCCAGACAAACCATTAGCACAAATACTATTGAGCCAGTCATTCCAAAAAAAAGAAAACATACCAATCAAATACCCATGCGCACCATGCAGCTCAATACCCGAAAACCCAGCATCCGCCATCAACCTCGCGGTATCAACAAACTGACGAATAACCCTCTCAATATCCTGAGTAGTCATCTCCTTGGGCTCAGACCAAACTAGACACGCAATCAGGCTCTGGAGGTAACTATCTCCAACCTTCATGGGCACAGCGCTAGGCGCGAGCGTCTGGGCGAGCATGCCGCGGTGACCTGCAACGCGGAAGGACTGTCGTCCTGGGTGGCAGATCTGGGAGATGGCTGGGGTGCCGTGCTTTTGGCAGGCGTCGGCGTATTTCTTCCATTGCGCGACTAGGGCGCTGTTGGTTTCGCTGTCTTTGTATTCGTCGTGTAGGGCTGGGTCGAAGGGGCTGCCCATGTGGTTTACGTCGACTTGGACGTTTCCTGGTGAGGTGTTAGGTTTGGTTGTGGTTCGGAATATGTTTTGATAGTGAAGGGTTGGATTAGAATCAGAGTTAGGGCTTTGAGGGTTGCATATGGTTTGAAGTTGGGCGCTTTTTTGGGTATATATGGGGAAAGGGCATGGATATAGAAATAGAGCTTAAGGGCTTCGCATTTGCCATAGAATCTTAAACTTAACATAGTAGCATTAGATCTTACCTGTAAGAATACTCCCCCATCCACCGTCGGACCATTGCTCATAAGCATCAACCAGGGTGTTTGTCGGCTGGTTAGTTTTGGCAATCATCTCAGCCATTGCGGCCTGAAAGGGTGTTAGTTCCATTTGTGTATAGCCATTAGGTATGAACAATGTATGTGATTTGTACCTTGCTCAGCCGATTCGGCAAAACCAGTCCACATGGGAGCTTGACGGGGTCTGCAAGGGGAGATGGCATGGCGTATGTGCAGATTTTGTATGTGAACAATATATACAGTGTAAAATATATCTAATGCAATTGTTATAGATATTAAAGTCCAATATAAACCGGAAATTTCGTTCCTTAGTCATCTCGCGGAGAGATTGGTCTCCCCGTCTTGTGTGGAGTCTCCCGAGGTCCATGAGGAAAAGTGGATTTGGGCAAGTCCGGGAGTTGTGTTCATCCGTTAGGGATATTATTGATGATTTGATCAACCTAGAAGGGAAGATGTTGCGAGCCCTGAAAATGGACATGTTCATAGTAACCCGTGGAGCTATATTGTACGGTAAAATGTAGGATAATAGTATAAAAGTTGATTTTGTTCATTGATATGGCAACAGCTAAATTTTAACTATCCCCAAGATGCAACCAAAATGCGAGCCAAAAACCAAAAATAAGTGCTGGGTATTCAATCAGGGAAAAAGAAGTTCGTGTCCAACCCGAAAATAGGCAGAGAAGGAAAAAAAGAGTGCGCTCGAAACCAAAGGGGGAAATATGAAAAGTCAAAAGTGACATGCGAGTCCATCACGCAGACATCCTAAGCGCTGACAGATTAGAACAAATGCTTTTTTTTTCTGCGAAATGCAGTATGCACAACCAAGCCGAAAAGAAAAAAAATCAAATCTTACAGCTTGGCATTCTTCTCCTCAGTCGGGGAACCACTCGCTGTGATAGGGGGCGAGATTGTTCCCAGACTGGAGAGGAGGTGACCGACCTCGCGCTCCAGAGCGCGGACCTCAGTGTGAGGGTCATACATGCGGGACTTGATCCAGTTGTCCAGCTCGATGTCGCTCATAGAGCGGAGGGCGATCTCGCGGTCAACCTTGTCCTCCTGGGCAGCGCGCATCACCTTGCGGGTGACGACGATGCTGACCTCGCGGATGCGGGTGATGTCGGGGTAGAGCAGACCACGCTCAAGCTCCTCGCCAGTGAGGGCAGTGGAGAGGGCATCGCCGGAGGCGTAGATCATGCTGTCTGTGACGCGGACGGCCTTGGACAGGATGCTGCCGAGGCCGATACCGGGGAACACGTACATGTTGTTGCCCTGGCCGGGGTAGTAGGTGCGGGTCTCACCGGCGGAGTTGGTGAAGGTGCAGTTGGGGAAGGGGGAGCCGGAGGCGAAGAGACAGCGGCCGTCAGTGTTGGTGACGGCGGTCTCGAAGTCACACTCGGACTTGGAGGAGGGGTTGGAGAGGGGGAAGATGAGAGGGGCGGTGTTCCAGTCAGCCATCTTGCGCAGGATCTCCGGGGTGAAGACGCCGCCCATGGTGGAGAGACCCATCAGGATGGAGGGCTTGACGTAGTCAACAACCTCTTCGAGAGTCTTGTACTGCTCGGCGTTGTTGTCACGGCGAGCGAAGTAGACCTTGTGGTCGGCGAGCTTGTCGCCGCGGTCAGCGGTGACAAGACCCTTGGTGTCGACGAGGTAGAAGCAGTTGCGGGCCTCATCCTCGGTCATGCCTTCGCGCATGAAGAACTCGACAATCTGGCGGGCGACGCCGACACCGGCGCTGCCGGCGCCGAAGAACACGGCACGGTGGTCCTTGCAGGGCAGACCGGAGCGCTTGACAGCGTTGATGACACCGCCAAGGATGACAGCGCCAGTACCCTGGATGTCGTCATTGAAGCAAGTGTAGTGATCCCGATACCGCTCAAGAGCAGGGAAGGGGTTCTTGAAATCCTCGAATTGGATGACAATACTAGAGAAGATTTGTTAGTCACGGTTACGATAGGTCCGAAAGACATGTGAGAATGAGTCACTTACCCAGGCCAGCGCTCGGTAAGAGCACCCATCAACTCGTCCAAGAACTCCCGCTCCTCCTCGGCGGAGATCTTCTCGCGGCGGCTACCCATGTACAGCGGGTCTTCCCGGAGGGCCTTGTTACCAGTACCGAGATCGAGAGTCAGAGGCAGGGTGGCCTCGGGACGAATGCCCGCACAGGCGGTGTAAAGCGCCAACTTTCCAATGGGAATACCCATACCGTTAATGCCCAGATCACCCAGCCCGAGGATGCGGGAGCCATCGGTGATACATGTGATCTCGACATTTTGCTCGGGCCAATTGGAGATGACCGAAGCGAGATTTCCGCGATCTTCCCAGCTCAGGTACATACCTAAAACGAGCGTTAGCGTCCCCGGTTCTAATTCGTGTGCGGAGATTCTGCCAATTGCGGAGAAAATAGGCAATTCGCTGTGGAGAAGATCTCAGTCATATTGGCACGTACCTTCGGGCTGTTGGTAGATCTCGGACCACCTTTGGCAGGCCTCGCCGACGACTGGGGTATAGATCAGGGGTGTCATTTCCTGCAGGGATTATTATGGTTAATTTTCGTCTCCCCAAGATTTCCCGGTCCAATCACATGTCTCGGCGCTCAACGTACCCTGAGGTGGTCTGTCACCAGACGATAGAACAGGTGCACATTGTTCTTGCGCAGAGTGCTGAGGTATAGGAATTTATCGATGGGGGTGTTCTTCAGACCGAGTTGCGCCAGGCATCGGGTCTTTTGTGTTTCGTATCCCTCGGCGCGAGGAGGAGTGAGGCCGTAGGTGCGCAGGTACTTGCGAATGTATGCAGGGTTGGCGGTGTCATAGTTGGCATCACTAAGAGAGAATTAGTTCCTCTCCATTGCCTAAGCTTGGTGAGCTCTAGGTTGACTTACGCAGGCGAGGCGTGGTTCACATGGGGAGCCGGGGTGGCGTGCACCGGCCGGCTTTGCTGAGTAGGTAGTGAAGGGTATCGAGCCATTGTGATAGAAGACTTGAAGTTTGGGGTAGAGGTAGAATGATAGAAAGAAAAAAAGGATCTGGGAGCAGATGCGAGTCTGTTTTTATGTACACGCGACAACATATTAAATTGCCCCTGGGATGTTCGTGCGCTCAAAGACATTCCGACAGGAGTTGACCAGATAATTAACCGGGACCGCGTGTCAAGGCGACACAGTATAGTAAAAAAAGAGTCATGATTTGGAGTCGGGAAGAGTCGGACTCTGGGGAGGGTCACGACCCATGTGGATTCATTTTCGGTGTTGACAGCGAACCGTTGTGCATGAAAGCCCTTCTGGAATCTGGATCCCTCCAAAAGCTTTTTTTAATTTTTTTTTTTTTTTTTTTTGTTCGGGAAGTAGATCCAGGTATCACTGTGTGGAGACGGGGAGGCGCCGACTCCGACAAATGCGGAGATACAATCAAATCAAATGTTGATGAAATTGAAAGGGTATCCCGAATGAGACATATAATTGCATGCGGGATTTAACTGCTCATTCCAACATTACGCAGGGAGCATACATCTGTACACTCGTACATATTGAATATTGGATGTCGAGGATGTGAGGGGATTGAAAATTGGAGTATCGGAGTTAGAAATCTCCAATTTACACGGTAGACTTGGAACTGGTGATGACAACTACCAAGTAGAATTGTGAATAATGAAATACTGTAACCTGATTGGCTATAAAAGCCGGGGAGGAAAACGCCATGAAGTATACACTAACCCTCTTTAGTCTATCAGCTCCATCCAAATCCACAGCTACGAGCTCCCAGAGCCGCAGATAGTGCCGAAGTGGAGTCAAGCTATACCCTAATTAATGTCTATTCGGTGTTTCATTTTTTTTCATTTTTCATTTTGATATTTTTGATATTTTTTAATTCGCACTTTAGCTTCTTCAAAAAGCCTTCTGGAATGAGCTTAGAAGGCAGGTTGTAAACTGGAGATCAGGCTACCGTACATAGAATATCATATGTTGTTATAGTACAATAGTACAATAGTATATGTATACAATAGGAAATCTTATCAGCGCCGAACGGAAGCTCCCCGGTGAGACTTTTGGGCCTTTGTTTCGAGTCCGCCGGGTTGGCGATGATATTCGGCCTTGTGAATGGCTCTCGGTCGCCGACAGCCCCGGGGATTTTTGATTACCTATGTTCTCCAGCACGGTTGCGTTATTTTTTTTTTTTCTTTTGCCCCTTCAATTCTTTGAATTGTCAGGTCTGGATTCAATATCCACTGAGCTTCGAAACAATTCGGGGGCACAATTCGGAATCTAGGGATTTGATCCATCAGCGATTGGTCCCTTGTCCGACCTCTGTGTAAGGCGGAAAGCTTCTATTAATAATTTCAATTCCTATGCTCTGCTCTACTGCGTACATATTTTAAATATCTCCGAACTCGTCAGGATATTTCCCACCTGCAGTTCCCAACGTTGGGACAGGCTTGGAAGGGCTTGGCCATTTCTCGCGTGGGTGCCCAGATGTAGAGTAGAATGTGAATGAGCTCATTCATGGATACGCGCACATTTGGATATGTCATTCTCCAATTACATGAGGCATATATGTACATTTTTAGTTTGCTTTTTGTCTCCTTTCCACTGCAGATCATGATTTCCCTGTAATTACTTTTGCAGAGATAAATCGATCAAAATAAACCCGATCTAATAATGCTATTGGAACTGCCATTGCGTAAGAGGCGAATGGCCCGGCTAAATAGCTTTCCCCAGATCGCGTCCCTGGGGATCTACTTCTTTACATAATAGCTTCACTTCAATTACTTTAGAGCTTCAACTTTGATTTGATTTTGTGATTAATGAAATATTCAAGAAACATTCTGGCTTTCAATTTTCTTAGCAAACATAGCAAGAACATTTACGTAGCACTGTAGTGATGTGTCGTCATGTGCCTAAAACAGGTTCCCGGGCCCAACTCCTCCCTACATACCGTAGAACATCAACCTTGAGCTTCGTCACCAACCACTATCTCACTCCAGGGCCTATTCAATATGCCCTCTGAGACAGAACCCCTCCTCCCTCGCTATGAGGATGACACCTCCCGTCAGCGACGGCTCCACCAAAAGCTACATAGCTACCAGATGATCCGCGCCATCTCCGAGGGATACATGCCAACAACTGAACAAACTATCGCCAACCTCCGTACCCTCCTAGCCTCCGATGTCCTCAACCTACGTAATCAAGATATCGGCAGCGTCGGTCGCCAGCTAGTGCGGGATAGTCGACTGTGGATCCAGGTCTTCATTGAATTTCTGCAACAGAAGAACAGCCAAGACCAACTCCAGGAGTTTCTGTGGCGCCTGGCCCGTTCGCGCGTCGAGGTGGACACCGAGAGGGTTTCAAGGCAGGCAGCCCACGTGAAGGCGCGGGCAGATACTAAAGCTGGTGGGTCGCGATTTCCCCCTCTACAACTGCCCACCTTCTGGGCTTGGCACATGCAAATCACAAAGTGATGATCGTTGGCTAACCCCTGCGCGTAGCATATGACAGTTTCCGCACTGTCGGTGGTCTGCTTCTGACTAATGCCGATTTCCGTCTTTTCGTCGATGACATCGTGACCGTTGGCCGCCAGATCTTCGCTGATACCGCTGAATCGCTCGCCGAATCTTCCAAGAAAGTTGCGGAACAAGTTCAACCGTCCGAGGAAGAAGAGCAGGCGCTACAGGGCGCTGGTGCCGATGAGGGGTATGAGCTATCAAAGGCCGAGGTGAAGGAGGAGGTTGCACATGTCGCGGGTGTGGCCGGCGAAGGGATCGCTCAGACGAGCCACGATGCTGTACAGAGCGCCAAGGAGCACCTGTCAGGCCGAGAAAGGGACACCTTGCTCTTCCGGTTGAAGCAGGCGGTTCAAAATCTCCGAGAGAGGACGGACTACTCTGACTCGGTGGCAACACTTGCCCAGTTGGTAGCGCGCTATGCTAAGATCTACGCCGATGTAGCAGAAAATACTGCCTCGGTTGCCCAAGAAGACATGGAAGTCAACGCTGACCTCAAGCGGGCGGTCGACGAATTCTGGAATCTCTTGCGGTCATTCGGTAGCGCAGAGGAGTGGGATCGGCTTCAGGAGAAGTTTCACAATGTCTTGCGCCATGCAAACAAAGATCCCGAGTTTGATAATCTCCTGGGAGAGGTCGGAACTTCGTTGCAGGACATGCTCATCAACCCCGAGTTCTTCGACTCGGCACCGCAGAAGCTCGATGAACTCAAACAACACTCTGATAAAGTAGGCTCGGAGACGAGCCTGCGAAAGGATGTCGACGATTTCCTAGCACAGACCAAACTCACACTAAGAACTGTGCCGGAAGACCCAGCCGTCTCCAAGTTAATCAATGCCACTAAGAAGGTCTATCAGGACGCTTGGGGTGCCTACAACGACAAGAAGGCCGACCTCCCAGCAGACTTGGTGAACGTCTTCCTCCCAGTGCTCCTCCGAACAATCCAATACATTCCATTCCCCCGCCTGGAGATCTCTGCTCCAGAAATGGACCTCCTCCTCGAGAACCTAATCCTTGAACCCGGCCACACAGTAAACTTCTCTTCCTTCCTTCCCTACCGCATGCATCTCCTCACGCGCAATGACATCGACGTGGTGAAAACCCACTCGAAACGCACAGAAACACTCATGAAAACAGCCTTCACAGTCACCGTCCAAGGTCTCAACATCAGCGCCGAAGACTTCGGCTACTGGTTCCGCACCCACACAGGCTTCTTCCACCTGAAGGATGAAGGCATAGGAAGCTTCTACCTAGACCGCCGCGGCATCGACATCTCCCTAGACATCGAAGTCGGCCGCGGCAGCCTGGAGCAGATTTTCTCTTTGCGCGGCGTCCGCGTGTGCATCCACAAACTCGACTACACAGTCAAGCGCAGCAAGTGGAGATTCCTCCTATGGCTGACTAAGCCATTCCTGAAACATCTCGTGCGGCGCGTATTGGAGAAGAAGATTGCAGAGGAGATTGTTGCTGCGGCGTTCGCGCTGAATCGCGAGCTAGTCTTTGCACGCGAACGGCTACGTGCTGCGCGCATCGCTAACCCGCAGGACCTGGCGACCTTTGTGCGGGCTGTCCTTGCGCGCCTTAAACCTGCTGACTCGGATGTCGAGACTAGGATTGGTCTTGAGCCGCTAGATCAGGGTGTCTTTAAGGGTGTTTATGCTCCTGGTAGTATTGTCAAGACCTGGCATGAGGAGGCCACACGTGCGCAGGAGGCTATTGAGGATGGAGATGAGACGCGTGGCCTTGGTCATACGTGGCATAATGATATCTTTAATGTTGCTGGGCGAAACTGATTGCATTATCTAATTTAGGAGTTGAGAGGAGTTGTTCTACTTAGCTATCAGCGTGCTTATGATTTTATCATGAATCCCAACATACCACCGGATGTCAGCCTGTACTCGATGGCTTTCCTTTTCTTTTAATTCTCACCTCTTATCACTTTTTGAGAATGATCTACCAAACCAGAAGCCATAATATAGCCCCATAACGCTGCACAGTAGCGACCGGCATCGCCCTCCCTGTCGGAAACATAGATGTTCTTTCAAACCCTAATCACATGACTCGCTATACCTTGGGTTGGGCGTAAAAGGTCTGTTTTGTATCTGACAGGGTTTCATACCCGACTTCTACCACTAGTAATCATACGAGTAAGAATACTACATGAGTCTATAATGTTCCATTCAAGCTGAGCACAAGCACTTTGTCCATAATTCTGTGCTTTGCATCTCGTTGATTCAATCTAAGAACATGCCTTTCTCGTTTCAATGAACCCCACCACGGCTTTTGATCTTATCGAGCGATGTTCACTCAGACCCAGCCCCAGGGCTGTTCATCTACATAGCAGCTTCAGCCTGGATCATGCTCATATACTCTTCACTAGATGTAGGATGCGGCGGAAATATGTCATCGCTGTCGGAAGCTGAGCCCCACACATCACGTCTTCTGGCTCTTCGTTCAGCCTGTTCAGCTCTCAGCCGGGCCCTTTCACGTCGTGCTCTGTCAGCCTCAGCACGCTCCTCGATTGCTCTCGTGAATCGCCGACAGACTTGGCATACAGATAACGGTGTCCCGTTTTCTGAGACGCCCTTTCTGAATTTGCGACACTCCAAGCAGATAACAGATGGTTCCCCCATGATGATGATGATGATATTACTGACGATCGATTAGTGCTTGGGTGTGGGTTGATACCACAGTCCACACACCACCGTTCCGTTGCTTTTCCTTTTCGCCATATTGTCCGCAATTTTTGTTCTGGGTCATAATCTAAGACAATCCTGACAAGCGTATAAGTCGTTCTGGCCACTGAAAGGAGTCACTTCCGTTTTGATCAACTCCAGGTGAGTAGGAGACGGTATTATTTCACGAAAGAGCCGACACGAACGTTGGAGCCAGATAAGACTGAACGCATCAAGATGACAGGCTTTGATGAGTAGTATCTCAGTTGGAATATCACATATAGTGGGGGTTTAAGACATTGTAACAGTGCTGACCCCGTTAGATAGTTCAAAGCAAATATGAGTCTTGAGTATTTGTGAGTTAGGTTAAAGAGTTGAGATCGAACGGGGTACTTTAGGCCAGCGACAAATATGTACATAGCTGTACAGTGCACTTGAGTCTTATAATTTACCAATCGCAGAACTCATCTTTAAATACTAATTTCGGGTTAGCATGTGATTAGGGTTTGAAATAGCTTCTATATGTTGTTCCATCATAGTGGTCGCTACTGTAGTGGTATACAACTCCAGTAAAATCCCCAGCCTTCCTATTACAATGAGACTATAGACATAGCTGCAGTAAATGCTCTCTTTAAAAAAGAAATCTCACTCCTTTTCCTCACATAGTTGCTACAACTTTTATAGAACGGGATCCCTCACTGGTTTCACCTGCACTTTTCACTACCTTGATCCCCGCACCCCGCAGAGCCTCAAAATCCATTCTAAGCTTATCCCATCTGCAGACCACACTTGATCCTCTTTAGAAATCGACATCAACACTATTATATCTGCATATCATGTCTGATCATATAGAGGTATAGCACTAGAGAACCACTCGTGGGCCTGATCATTATAAGCTCATCATATAGCAGGCCGCAATACAGCAAGTGGAAGATGATTCCACCGTTCAGATCCGTGTTGGAGGAATTGAATACTCCATCGACATAACGAAAATACCCTATTTTAATTCATTTCTCAGATTCCAACGGTCTTCCGGTCAAAATTCATCCCAGTTGCCCACACACGACGAGATACCTTTTTTCGATATAATCGACAAAGGAATCAAAATTGGCTTTCGTCAGTTCTTCCGCCTTATGCCGACCCGAATTAATGACTATCGTGTTCTTTGTGAGACACTCGAATTTCTCTGTATTGATGTCCTATCTGGACGCGGTATCAATTCGATCATGGGAGACCTCAGGAGTGGCAAGCACTATTGGAATGAGCATATCTTCAAAACCTGGGCACGAGACTCGGCTTTTCGACTTCTGTACCTCTTTCTTCTAGGTGACTTCGGGTCCGATGTCAAGGATAGCAATAGGGCATACAACGCAGCTCTATTTGTCGTCTCTCATTGCGGAATTTTCGAGCGCAGGACGAGAAAGATGGTCCGGGAGGCGTATGAGGAGCGGTTTGATGTATCAGCTAAACAGCTACGTGAGCTTGATAAGTGGGAATTCCACCCTCCTGCACCTGAATATTCAGAGGATGATTTGACTACCGAGTCGGAGGACCTGAGTTTTGATTTTGATTATGATTATTATTCGGATCGATCGTGAGTAGTTACGTGCGGTGTTCTAGCTGTGTACACCTCTACCTAGGCGTCTATGGTCTACTTCAAAGTTGGTAGTTTTCTGTATGCGAACTAGAATTGGTGATG
Organism: Penicillium concentricum; assembly: GCF_028827145.1. Lineage (NCBI taxonomy): Eukaryota > Fungi > Ascomycota > Eurotiomycetes > Eurotiales > Aspergillaceae > Penicillium > Penicillium concentricum. The sequence continues at coordinate 383,198 of NW_026622756.1, forward strand.
TAAAAGTCTCTGGTATTTCAGCTATCTAGAATGTAATTTTTCCATGAACATAATCAATATAAACAAGACTTAGGTCAACCTCTCTTTGGCATACATCTCGATATATATCTATGGAATTGAACGACACAACAGACGATGTAGCCACACCAAGCTACAACACACGAATAAACATACTCGAAACAAATTATCCGATCGCAAACGTTAGTGCTGAATTAAAATAGAATCTTCTACTCTACACCACTCATTGTTTATTGCTTATCTCCCAAGTACATAGTGACCATACTTCCACGTGACCCGGCTGAACATTGTTCCTCTTTTAGGCCACCTAATGTAGATCTAGCACAATGAAGCCGCGGAGCCAACACCTCTAATCTCTAATTCTTTACTCTCTGGCATAAAGCTCGACGGAAGAGAACACCCATGCTACCAGCGATTGCATACTTTATGTCGAATAATTAAACATCACAACAAACCCACCAAAACCCTAGCTCGTCGAAGCTTCACCTATCAACATACCTCGGTCTACACAAACAAAAGCTCCACATCCCCTCCGAGCGCACGAGCAGCTGCTCGCGCAGCTCCCCACCGCCGAAATGCAGTTATTACGACTCCTAGTCACGATAGCTGTGGTGCTATTCTCCGTCGTTGTAATCGCCGCCGAAGATTACTACAAGGTGCTTGGTCTCGCGAAGTCAGCGTCGGAGAAGGACATAAAACGCGCATACAGAACACTAAGCAAGAAATACCACCCTGACAAGAACCCGTGAGTGCAACTGCTCTTCTCTTCTATTTATCCACTTCTTTTTCTACTGCTCCACACATGGTACACATACACACAGCGCAATTGCTAACCCAACTCTTAGCGGCGATGATACGGCCCGCGAGAAATTTGTCGAAATCGCAGACGCCTACGATGTGCTCTCGACCAGCACACTGCGCAAAGTGTACGACCAATACGGCCACGACGGGGTAGAGCAGCACCGCAAAGGCGAAGCAGCCGGCGGTAGTCACGACCCATTCGACCTCTTCTCGCGATTCTTCGGCGGGGGCGGACACTCCGGCCACGCGCCTGGACACCGTCGTGGACCAGACATGGAAGTGCGGGCGGCGCTGCCGCTACGGGATTTCTACAATGGACGCGAGATCAACTTCCTCGTTGAGAAGCAGCAGATTTGTGATTCGTGCGAGGGAACAGGATCCAAAGATCGACATGTTGTGACTTGTGATCGGTGCGGTGGACGTGGAATGGTTATTCAGAAACATATGCTTGCGCCGGGGATGTTCCAGCAGGTGCAGATGCAGTGTGAGAAGTGTCATGGACAGGGGAAGAAGATCAAGAATCCTTGTCCTGTTTGTGAGGGAAGTCGGGTTGTTAGGAATCAGGTTGAGACTAGTGCTACTATTGAGCCTGGGATGGGCAAGGGGACTAGGCTTGTGTTTGAGAATGAGGCTGATGAGAGTCCTGACTGGATTGCTGGAGATTTGATTGTTATTTTAGATGAGAAGGAGCCAGAGCTTGGGGAGTCTGAGGAGGAGAGGACGGATGGGACGTTCTTCCGGCGGAAGGGGAAGGATCTTTTCTGGAAGGAGACTCTTTCGCTGCGCGAGGCTTGGATGGGTGGCTGGAGTCGCAATCTTACGCATCTTGATGGACATGTTGTTCACCTTGGACGTGGACGTGGCGAGGTTGTGCAGCCGTTGGCTGTTGAGACTGTTGCCGGGGAGGGCATGCCACATTACTCCGAGGGTCATTTACATGATCACCACGATGAGAATGATGAGGCGGGAAATCTGCTTGTTGAGTATACTGTTATCCTGCCCGACCAAATGGAAAGCGGGATGGAAAAGGACTTCCATGCTCTTTGGGAGAAGTGGCGCAAGAAGATTGGAGTTGACTTGGCGAAGGATTCTGGGCGACCGGTTGCGCCTCCGCCGGCGGAGGATAAAGACGAGTTGTGATTACTTTTCCAAGCCTTGTTATTTTTGATTCCCTTTTTTTTCCATGGTCATTGTATATTGATTGCATCTGTTGATTTGCGTGCATTTTTAAGGCTCTGGATTAGATTAGACCCTTGGCTTGTATTGAGATGTTGAATATGATATACAATAGATGCCTGAATTCTACAAGCGGTCTTCCTCGGATAGAGGGTGTAGATATAGAATTGGAGTCCAATTGGTCCATCGGCAAACGGAAATGAACTTCCAAGGCCGTCGGCATACATGACTCAATATAAAGCCGGACCCCCTCTATAACTTATTCAATTGGCTCGACACATATGGACGACCGGGATACTGCTCGTGCCGCCCTCATACCAGATGCAGATCGACGATCTGTAGATCTGGAAGATCTGGCCGGGACGGAACTCGGTGTACCCGATGTACGGAGTAGGAAGCTCCAGATTCTGATTCTACCCGACACTGTTTGGTGGCGATGCATACCTCTCACATGATGGGTTTGTGGCGCAGGATGTAAACAAAGAAAGACGTACAGCGCATAGATCTAGCGCGATGATCTAACTGGAATAGGCCTGGAAGGGGCGAGTGTCTAGGACAGGGGTTGGAAGTTGTAGCCAATAAGCTTAGTTTACTTCCGACTACACCCATAATTCACTTCCTTGACCGGTATTTCAAGTTCATATTGTGCGATGTGTCTGATATAAATGTGTCGGGTGTTCGTTTGAAGGATCGGCTAGGATATCTGATGCCCTCTCCATGTGCAAACAAGTCTAGAAGCATCCACTTCGCGGGTGCGGGTATAGGCGCTAGTTGGATCATGTAGGATTAAGGGGCTCTTCCGGTTTATTCTAAGGGTTTGGTGTACTGTTGTTCATGGTGTGGGCTTCATTTCATACCCTGTATATTGTTGCTTTGTTGATATCTTCAGGTATTTAGATAAAGACATACGGAAAGACACATTGTTCACCGATACAATAGATCTCAGGTCCCTTGAATAGGAGTCCCTAGGAACATCCTAGTCCTTAGAAACACCCCAAACGGGGTGGGAATAAAGATTCGAATAAAGCGTCAATTTGTCAAGGTTTCACCGGTATATTTTTGCAGAGAGAGTTCAATTTTGATTCTGACTTGACAAGTCAACCATCCCAAAAATCAGACATCAATCTGGTTAACTAATATTCCAAGTTACAATATAGGCAAGGATATACATCAGAACTGCGCCACGAACTACTCAAGGATCTATAAACCTTGCAGATTAGACTAGGCTAGACGATGAAAAGTTCGTGCCATTAGATAGGGCTATTTTGGAAGACTTGCCGGCACGGCATCCCAAACCATAGTTCTAGCCTCCATCCTGATGCGTCCATATGTACCCCGTGTACCCCGTATGCCGGCTGTCGTACGTATGTGTATGCACCATGCACTATCAATGATTCTGGGAAACCCCACAATGGAAAGAAAGGCCAGCCAATGCATATCATCCACGTTGAGACTGCACCTAGATGCAGCTATAAACAGACTTTTGGGACAGGCTAAGGGTATGCGGGTCGGGGATCCAAGCGCGGGTTGTCTCCCGGAGGCTATCTGTTATAGTATCATGGTATAGAAATTGGGAAGGTATACGAAGGCATAGCCATTCGAAAAATTATTTGTCAATTGCGACTTAATATTTGATTCATGCACGTATCTCTGGGGCGTGTAGGCTGTACCTTGCATCAAAGAACATTACGGGGATTGCTTTGATAGCGGCATTTGTGGAGCTCTTTAGATCATTTAAACTATGTTCTCTACCCACGCTGGATGTTGGCTCTTTCCTTAATCGGCCATGCTCCGGGGTTCAGAGGATCAAACAGATAGATCAGCTATTGCGGGTTGCGGTGTGAGGTGGGTTTAATTTAATATTTGATTTATATGCTTCAACTGTTTAGGTTAATATTTTTTAGAATGTTTAAGGACATGTATTCACTAATAGGGTTGGGCTATAATCTTGAAGTCAAAATACATTGATTCATCTTATATTACTATTTTACCATACACTTTGAATAGACTATGTATAATGATTCTATATATATAAGCCCTATTAACCTTCGATCTTCTGCAGAAATATAACCCACGTTCACTTTCCAATAATATTCCACGGAAGTTTCTAGGGCAAACGAAAGTGCTCTATTAGCAAGGTAGCCAATCAGCGCAATAATATAACATATTAGCGCGAAAAAAAAGACCCGAGACCGAATTTGACAGCGATCGACAAACGTTGGGGTGCAGGTAAACGGCAATGCATCTCCCCGCAGGTCTCGGAATTGATGGCCTTTGCATCCGAGTTGGTATTTACGTATAGAGTTTTGATATATGTAGCTATCTACATCGGGATCTATATACACTCACTAGTATTCGAAACCCATGACATCCGAAAATTTTTGTCTTATGATTTGATTTGACAACGGGGGTCCAGAGGTCCACTCGGGAGATTATTGAATGAATACATCATAATTTTCAAATATAGGCAGTCTAGGTATAGGCCAATCAATGCCCATAGATTGTATAGATTAGCCGTTCATGGTTGAGATTATGGACCTATATACAGGAATAACAACCCTGTGAGCCCTTGATTATCTTAAGTATACCAAATAAACCAGCGAGCTGTTATCCACTTTTTTAATGAACGCAACCAAAATAGGAAGCTCGCGAAGATCAGTAGAAATGCTCGTGCCCACTGGCCAGACTTCCAATACCGCTTTCGGCGTTTTCGTCCAGTTTCCCTTAGCCTCACATTTAGTGGTATGGCTCCGCATCGAGGTTGATATATGAGGGGGTGCGCCGTAATGTTTGCTATCAAAATCATCTCATCTCGACCCTCAGTTGTCTTGTATCCTCGCTTTGTCTTCACTTTGATTCAATCCTTCCTTCCCCTCTTCAGACTATCTCCTTGATATCTCTTTGTACCTCTTTCTCCATCTATCTCCCATCCGATCTAGACCCAGATCTATTGGCATACCAACCCGTCACTTATTAGCATCAGAAGATGAATCCCCTCTCGTTGGAAACTGGCTTCAGCGATGGAGCCATACCTTCTGATGCTCTGGAACCCATCGCTATCGTTGGACTAGCCACCCGCTTTCCGCAGCAAGCAACAACCACCGAGAGCCTGTGGGAGCTTCTCCTGCAGGCCCGCTCGACATGGTCATCGATACCCAAAGAACGTTTCAACTCAGATGCCTTCTATCATCCAGACCCCGAGCATGGTGGAACAGTAAGTCATATCCGAGCCATGACAGACCAATATCGCCATGAAAGATCAATAGTTAACTGATATATATCTCTAGTTCCATGTCCAAGGAGGTCACTACCTCTCAGAAGACCCTGCCTACTTCGACGGTTCCTTCTTCAACATCACGAAGAATGAACTCTTGACACTGGATCCGCAGCAACGGCTGGTACTGGAAAATGTCTACCACGCCTTGGAAAATGCAGGGATTCCTTTGACCAGTGCTGTTGGCTCCAACACCTCTGTTTTTGTCAGTGGATTCAACCACGACTACCTGGGTATCCTCAATTCAGACCCAGAGACGACTTTAAAATACAAGCCTACAGGTGTCACCAATGCCATTTTGTCCAACCGCGTCAGCTGGTTCTTTGACTTCAAAGGACCTAGTATGACTATTGACACGGCTTGTTCCAGCAGCTTGGTGGCGCTGCATCTTGCTGTACAGAGCTTACGTGCCAAGGAGACGAGCATGGTACGTTTATTGGGTTGTCATTAATCTTCTCATGCTGATATACTGATAATGGTTAAGGCTGTCGTCAGTGGTGTGAGCATTCTTGAAAACCCCGTGGAAACCATTGGCATGAGCCACCATGGCTTGTTGGGACCCCAAGGGCGGTCTTTCAGCTTCGACTCTCGTGCCGAAGGATATGCACGAGGAGAAGGAGTGGGCACAGTTGTAGTGAAGCCTTTGAGTGCCGCTATCAGAGATGGAGATACAATTCGTGCGGTCATTCGGGAGACCGGAGTCAACCAGGATGGCCGGACGCCAGGAATCACGGTTCCTAGCGCAGATGCGCAAGAAAGATTAATCCGTGAGGTCTACTGGAGAGCCGGGCTGGACTTCGAACACACAAGATTTGTTGAAGCCCACGGCACGGGAACAAGCACCGGTGACCCAATCGAAGCGGGCGCTCTTGCGAGAGCATTCAAATGTCGTCGAGAAACTCCACTTTACGTCGGGGCGATCAAGTCTTCCATTGGGCATCTAGAAGGTGGCTCAGGTGTGGCAAGCATCATCAAATCTATCCTAACCCTTGAGTCGGGGGTCATACCCGCAAATTTTGATATGAAGGATACAAATCCTTCCATTCCCGCAGCGGACTTGGACATTGCGTTCCCTACTGAGGCTCTTCCATGGCCATCGCCAGGGCTGCGGAGAGTATCAGTCAATTCGTTTGGAATTGGTGGCACCAATGCCCACTGCATTCTTGATGATGCTTACCACTATCTCAATGACCGCCGCCTTACAGGTACCCACTGCACCACATCTACTGTTCCCACAACCCAGAAAATTAAGAGCCGGCTCTTAGCACTATCCAGATCGGGAACAGAATCAACTCATCTCGTGACGGATTCATTCGATGACAGCGATCAATCTGGGCACCGGCATACCTTTATGGATACGCCCACAAGCGATGGCTTTTGTGCATCACCCACATTCACATCCTCAACATACACCAGCCTGGTCGAGAAGCCAAAGATGTTCTTGATCTCGGCTTTCGACGAAGATGGCGTCAAGCGGAATGCAGCTGAATTTGCAAAGTACTTGAACTGGAGGTTGATGCAGTCGGTTCTACATGAACATATCCTTGATGATCTCTCTTTCACCCTATCGAAGAAACGGTCCCAGTTTCCCTGGAGGAGTTTTGTCATGGCATCCTCGGTCAAAGAACTTGCATGGAACTTGTCGGAATCAAATTTCGTCAAGCCAACCAGAACCGCCAGAGTGCCAGAGGTTGGATTTGTTTTCACTGGCCAGGGAGCTCAATACCAGGCCATGGGCCGAGAGCTCATGGTTTACCCCGTTTTCCAAGAGTCTGTGGAGGAAGCATCGGACTATATCCGTCGGCTCGGTAGCCCGTGGTCACTACTTGGTAATAGTTTACCTGTTCTGTTTGAATGTGCTCGACTAACGTATTACAGATGAACTCTTGACTGAAAGACAGTCACCCCGAGTCAACTTACCCGAGATCGCTCATCCACTGTGCACAGTCTTGCAAATTGCGCTCGTGGATCTCTTGGCTAGTTGGGAGATCTTCCCAAAACATGTAACGGGCCACTCATCCGGCGAGATAGCCGCCGCTTACTGCTCTGGCAAACTGTCTCGCGAAGGTGCCTGGAAGGTTGCATATTACCGTGGATACGTATCATCAAAGCAACTTTCCGCAAATGGAGCGATGATGGCTGTGGGCCTCGGTGCATCTCAACTGCAGCCCTACCTAGACTCTACGAGGAAAGACAATACCGGGGAACTCATCATCGCCTGCCACAACAGTCCCAAGAACAACACCGTGTCTGGAGACGACGCTATGATTGACTGCCTCAAGACTCTTCTCGATGCCGATGACATCTTTGCTCGAAAGTTGAACGTCAAGAATGCTTATCACTCGGCCCACATGCATGCGATTGCCCAGGATTACCTTCATCTGATGGGAACGCTTCCTTATGGAAGGTGGTTCGCAGCTCCACACCCGGTGCATATGTTTTCCACTGTAACGGGACAACAAGTCAAAGAGGAACATCTGCCAGCTCAATATTGGGTGGATAATATGGTTTCTCCTGTTCTTTTCACAAGCGGTTTGGTTGCAATGACCTCAAACCCAATGTCCAGCAATGGTTCCACCGATTCCACGGATTCTTTGCGGGTTCTTGTGGAAATAGGACCTCATTCAACCCTGCAGAGCGCCATAAAAGAGACACTGGCCTCTAAGAGCCCCAAGTTGGAATTCAAATATCTGGCCGTTCTCAAACGGACAGATCATAGCCTCAACACTCTACTTACTACAGTCGGCTTTTTAGCATCAAGTGGATGTGAATTGGATTTCCATGCTGTGAACCAAGCTTCGCACTCTAAGACAAGAAGGCAGCCCAGATTGTTGGTGAACCTGCCGCCATACAGCTTCAAGCATACCGAGAAGATTCTGTTTGAGAGTCGACTGAGCAGGAATCTTCGAACTCGAAAGTTCCCTCGTCATGACCTTTTTGGTGCACCGATCACGGATTGGAATCCTACTGCTCCTAGATGGAGACATTTTGTCCGATTGAACGAGAACCCCTGGCTAAGAGATCATATGGTAAGTTCAAATTTGTTGGAAAGATAGCTTCTTTTATTAACATGATTTAGGTCACTGGCAACTACGTCTATCCCGGCGTGGGTTACCTGATTATGGCAATTGAAGCATCAAGGCAGTTGGCTGGCGAGGCAAAGATCACTGGGTTCCAACTACGAAAAGTCAACATCCGACGAGCCTTGATTGTACCCGATAACAAAGAGGGGATTGAAGTCTCCCTGGCAATGGCAACTGTCGAAGACTCCTCGACGCCATCGCGAATGTGGCGGCGGTTCCAGATAACTTCCTACAATGCATCGAGCGATGAGTGGACAGAACACTGCACTGGTCACATCACCGTCAACCACGAAACAGCTTCTGACCCAGTGGACAATGGACGAGAAGTAGAAGAAGAAAGTCGAGCACGGGAATCAGAACTTGCCCGCGCAAATAAGACATGCACCAAATCCATGGCCTTCAAATCCACATACAACAACCTCCAAACATCCGGCCTCAATTTCGGTCCTTTGTTCCGAAACCTCGCAGACGTTCGCGCAAGCGGGCGTGGGCTTGGTAAAGTTGTTGGATCGGTGACGGTCCCGGACATTGCACAGTCTATGCCAAAACAGTATCTACATTCTCATCTCATCCACCCTGCCACAATGGATAGCATGATCCACTTGATGATTGCGGCTGTTCTCGACTTTACCAGCAAGTCCACCCTGGATCAGATCAGATTGCCAACTTTTATACGCGATGTCTGGGTTTCAGCAGATCTGAATTCAGCCCCAAGCCACACATTCACAGGACATGCAACCGTGTCTATGGTGGGATCTGATAAATTCGAGGGCCAAATCCAAATGCTCGATGAGGGAACAAATACACACCGCATCCGCATGGACGGCATTGAACTCACTCCATTGGAGTCTGGTCTTGCTGAAAGTAGTGAGCGAAAACTGTGCAGCGCGATTGAATACAAGCCCGACCTCCACTTCCTCGATTCAAAATCTGCCTGTGCACTGACATCTCTTGATGCTACCGATGACACCGAGGCTCTGTATTGGGTGAAGCGTCTTCAACTTGCAACGATGCTCTATGTCATGGATGCACTGGACGAGCTCAAGGACATTGATGTTATGAGACTCGATCCGCACATGCGAAGATTCTTTGACTGGATGGAGCATATGCAAGGCATGCTCAAGCGAAATGAAATAATCCATCTGCCCTACAGCGGATTCCGGGAAGTTTCTCAGGACGAGGCTTTCAAGGAAGCCATTGGCAATGAAATCGAGGCCCACAGCGCTGAAGGTGCCATCACAGCCCGAATGGGCCGCAATATTGCCCAGGTTATGCGCCAGGAGACTGATCCGCTGGATCTCATGTTCGGCCAGGACGCCGTGATGGAGCAGGTGTACAAGGAAGGCCTCCACTTGTATAATCTACCGCAGCATCTACAAAGCCACCTGTCTCTCCTCCGCCACCAGCATTCCAAGCTGAATATTCTCGAGATCGGCGGTGGCACTGGCAGCTTCACTGCTGAAGTCCTTGCTGTCCTTTCGCCAGACCTTACGAAGAGCAAAGGAAGCATCGCTAGCTACACATTCACGGATATCTCATCCGGCTTCTTCGAGAAAGCCAAGCAACGTTTCCAATCATGGTCCGATATCATGAACTTCCAATCTCTCAACATCGAACGAAGCCCCGTCGATCAGGGACTTCAGCTGGGGACATACGACCTGATATTTGCTGGCAATGTCATCCACGCTACTGCAAACCTGCAGAATGCATTGCAGAACCTGCGATCTCTATTGAAACCAGGTGGTCAACTCATCATGCAGGAAGGTATCCGACAGGATTTCCTTTGGTATCCACTTGTTTTTGGTCAGCTTCCCGGGTGGTGGCTGGGCGATGAGCCGTGTCGGCAGTGGTGTCCATACATCCCGGCCGAGGAATGGAATCCTCTGCTACTGAAAGCGGGATTCTCAGGCATCGATATTGAGTATCCCAGTTCCAATGATCCAGACCTGACGTGGCAGAGTATTCTGGTTTCTTCTGCTGTGGTAACACCCAAGGAGAAGGCATTTCATACTGCGGTTATCTTGACTCTCGACACATTGAAAGCCAGCCAGATCATTGAGAAACTCCGAGGAATTCTGTCGAAACTGGGATACACAAATGTGCTCGTTAGAAAGCCTACAAAAGTGAAAAGTTCCATCTTGTTGGATGCACTTTGCATCTCATTAATTGACTTGGAGTCTGCTTACTTGTTCGATATGAACGAATCGGAATATAGCAGACTCAAGAAAATGCTCAACAAGTGCCAGAACCTACTGTGGGTGACCTGCGATCCCCTCACACAGCCACGCGCAAGTATGAGCCTCGGTCTTCTCCGGACAGTGCGCTGGGAGCGGGATGGCGATGGCTCAAATATCGTCACCCTGACAGAGGCGGAGCAAGACCCAGACACCGCTTCACCAGTGAGTCTTGCTACAGCTATTGGCAGGGTTGTCAAGCGGCAATTTGTGGACAATCCGGAGAATGATCGCCACGCCGAGTACATGTTGCAGAACGGTGTCATACACATTGGCCGATTGAACGAGTGGGAGGCTGCGAATCAGTTCCTTGCTGCACAGTCCTCTCAGCAAGCTCCTCAGATTCAACGTCTCGGTGATTATGATACTCCTATTGTGTTACAAGAGGCTGCTCTTAGCACCGGGGAATACCACTGGGTCATACAGCAGGATGAAGCGTATCAAGGTACTGAAGTCGAGATTGAGATCCGAGCAATTGGTCTCTCTTCAGATGTTTCCGCCGGCCGTCTCGCGAATGAGATCGCTGGTGTTGTGAGCAAGGTTGGGCCAGATGTTGAGGGCTCAGCCCTGGGTGATAGAGTCATCTACATCTCAGGCGACAAAAAGGGTGGTTGCATCAGAACACATGGTCGAGTCGATCAACTGCAGCTCGTTCGAATTCCCGATGAGATCTCGTTCGAAGTCGCAGCCGGTTTGGCTTGGGCATATGCGACAGCAATTCAAGGACTTAAAGAGATAGCTCATCTAGCACCCGGAAACACTGTCTTGATCCATACCAGTGCATCGGATATTAGCCAAGCGGCTATTCAATATGCCCAAATGATTGGAGCTACAGTCTATGCTACTGTGGCAACGGTTGAAGGACGTGATTTGCTTGTCTCTGACTATAGTATCTCCCTAGACCATATCTTCTCTAGGAGAGATCTGAGCTTCGTCAAGGGTATCATGCGATGCACAAACAATTTTGGAGTTGACGTCGTCTTCAACGCACTGAGCAGCGAGGCACTCCGGGGTTCAATGGCTTGTCTTGCTCCCTTTGGGACATTTGTTGATGTGTCAAATCAAGATCTGCGAGCCGACACGACAGTCGAGCTGGCCTCTTTGCCTCGCAATGTGAGCGTTCACACCGTTGACATTCCTTTGCTGGCTCAACATCGACCAGAATCGGTCCGAGTTCTGCTCACCGAGGCACTGAGATTGTACTCTGAAGGCAAGATCGGTCAACTCCCAACAACAACTGTCATGGATTTCACGCAGATCAAAGAAGGTGTTCGAGCTGCGCAGAGTGGAGAAGCAGCAAAGGTTGTGATTGCACCTAATCCGTCCAACATGGTCCCTGTGATACCACCACCAATCTGGCCATGTCACTTTGACCCACGCGCATCGTACGTTCTTGCTGGTGGCTACGGTGGCTTGGGCCGCAGTTTGGCACGATGGATGGCATCTCGGGGTGCAACGAGCCTGATTATCCTATCTCGCTCATCGGCTTCGAGCCCAGAGAAGACGGAATTGATTTCCGATCTCGACAAACTGGGTTGCAAGGTCCACTCGCTGGTCTGCGATGTGGCTGATGTCTCTAGCCTCCAACAATTGCCTGGGGAGGCCTTTTCGCATCTACCTGCTATCAAAGGATGCATTCAGGGATCTATGGTCCTACGTGTAAGTCCCCACGCCTTGTATTATTAGATATACAATAGCTAACATATTCCCAGGACGGCGCCTTCGCCGGACTCTCCTTCAACGACTGGCAAGCAGCCATCAGACCTAAAGTCCAAGGTTCCTGGAACCTGCACACAGTCCTCCCCGACAACATGGACTTCTTCATCATGCTCTCCTCGGTCGCAGGCATCTTTGGCAACCGGGGACAATCAAACTACGCCGCAGGAAATACCTTCCAAGACGCACTCGCCGCATACCGCGTTTCAAAAGGCATGAAGGCAGCGAGCATCAATCTGGGCAGTGTATCCAACGTCGGGTGGGTCGCCGAGAACCGGAGCTCGATGCGCACGCACACAGCAACGTTATTCGAGCTTCTCCGCGAAGAAGAAGTACACGCAACAGTTGACTTCCTCATCCGCGACCAGCAAGACGGTGGTAATGCATCGGCGCGCTCACAGCTCGTCCTCGGTCTACCGACCGCGGAGATGTGTCGCCAGAACGGTGTGCCGCTGCCTACCTACCTGAATTACTCGATGTTCACGCACTTCCGAAATACAGCGACCGCGAAGAACAGTGAGGTCTCGCAGCAGAGGACTGTTAGCACTGCTGCGCTTTTGTCGGCGGCTTCGGGCATCGAAAGTGCTGTTTCTGTTGTGTCGGATGGAATTGTTGAGAGACTAGCTTCTCTGCTTTCTATTCCTTGTTCGGAACTTGATGCTCAGCGCTTCGGCTTTGGGGGTATTGATTCCCTTGTTGCTATGGAGTTCCGGGCGTGGATTGTTAAGGAGCTTAAGGCCGAGGTTTCTTTGCTTGATATTATGGGGGCGGAGAATATTAAGGCTTTGAGTGAGAAGATTGCTGGCAGGAGTCGGTTGATTGGAGGGCCTGGTTCTTGATCTTCCCGATATTCCAGCGCTTTTTTTTGCGATTTTCTTGGGGTTTGGTTTTGATATTGTTTGCGTTGGGCTCTCATGATTTATTAGTCTCACGTCTAACGTCCCATTACGATATATGATTATGCGGCGTCTTCTTTTCTTAGGGCATTTTCTAGGCTCTTTCATATGCACACGAGACTAGATTCGGTGATTACCAGAATGCATACGGATTTTCTACATATCTTACATCCAGGAAGATTTAAGCTTCGGTAAATTAGATACTCCAAATGTATTCATTCAAGTCGTTGAGAATAGAAAAACATCCATTCGGACAGATTAAAAGTAGCAAAATGGTATGCTTGCATTAAAAAATAGCTCATCCAAACCCTTGATCTCCATTCGTTACTCATAATATTCATCAACGTCTACCGTGCAGGCCCGGAGGGAAAATAGCCCCGTAAGCCCTGACCAGCAATTCCACAAACCGCCAACTTTGGTTCAGCCCCCGACCGCTCATGGTGCCACGCACGCTCGCGCAGGGCTAAGTAAACTGAGCGGAACGGCTGGAGGTCACCAGGCATCCGAGCAGGAGGTTTACGAGGATCGAAGCCCAACTGCTGGAGTTGCGCCTCACACCAATGCAGGGTATCTGGGGGTAGATATTCCTCTATGTCGTAGTCGACGTGATTTTGTTGCAAGACCTGTAGCGTTGGGACGTCGGCTGGGAGGCCAAAGTTCTCTACGCCCTTGGGTGGGTGGTGGTAGTTCATATAGGGTTTTCCAGGGGTGCGCTCTGGGTGGTCTGTTTGTTTGCGGATGTTGTGCATGTTCCAAGTTTGGACATAGGATTTTATGTGGGAGCGGAGGGTGGGCATGTAGATTGCGAAAAGGGCGACTTGTTCGGGGATTACCGTTGATGAGAAGAGGCCTTCGTTGTGAAGTCCGCGGAAATAATTCTGGTTGAGATTAGTATGCTGCGATTAAATGTGGGAGGAACCTTTGAAAGCTCAAGGTTGACTAACATGGTATAGTGTTACTACTGATTTCGCAAGCTGGGCCCACCAAGATTCAATCCGGTGGGTGTCTGCAGCTCGTCCAGGTGCACAGCACTGCTCACGCTGGAGATCCGGCTCAGTGGCGCGGCGGAGTGCAAAGTGAGCATCAGCTAGAAGAGGAACCTCAGACTCAAGGTCAGATCGAAGAGTGCGTGGCTGGCGGTTTTTAGAAGCAACAGTTTCAAGATGATTTTTGAGAACGCCCACAGCCGTGTGTGCATCCACGCCGACGTGGATCCAGAGAACATATCGAGAGTACGCATCTAGCTCGGCATGAATTCGAAACCCAAAATTGGCTAGCTTTGAGTACCCATTCACGTGCCAAGTCAGGTTAGGCCCGGCTAGAATCTTTGGCGGGGGAGGACGCCGGGGCACATCGCTGGTGCGGCGTTCTACTGTATCCGGGCGCAGCATGCGGTAGACACTGTAGAGACGATCTCGGGCAAAGACGTGCCCCTTGCTTCGGAAGTGGTTGTGCAGTAGTTCCTTTCCGTATCCCTCAATGGTCCCCTTGTCCATTTCCTCGGTCAGGGCGTCGAGGATCTCCTGGACCTGTGCTTGTTGTTGTGTGGGCGAGTCAAGACGGAGGCGGATGCCGAGCTGGTGACGGAGTCTGCGGAGCGTACGGTGGGAGACATCATAGCCCTCATCGTGTAGAACGGTGACGATCTCTTGGTCGGTCAGACCCACGTCGAAGAAAAGGTTTTTGATGCGAGCATGCAGCGCTTCATTTGAGGAATTGTTTTCCATCTTTTTCTTGACGCCCCATAGCTGTAGGCGTTTGGTCAGAGTACGCGACGAGATCTGAATATCATGTTGCCGCTTCAGGTGCTTGCAAATGTCGTCACTCTTCATTTTCTTTTCGTACAAGCCGATAATTTCGGTCTTGTACGGCTCGAGGTCCACCCGAGGGCGCCCAGTCACTTTACTTGGCGTATTAGCTGTATTCTCCATGTTGCGAATTCAGACCAGCCAATGTTGATAAGAACTAGCCGTGGAGAGATGTTAGCGGCTGGGGAAAGGCGGGCGGTGTGTCGAGACGTGCCCGCAGAAATCGACCGCCTTGATTTTTTTGTTATCGCAGCGACTCTTCTCGAGAAACGTCCTCGCTCTGCTCAGTCACTCTCGATCTTTTTTTCGGTTTAATATCACCCAACCGGAACAACCGCCACAATGGTCCGTGAACTCAAGCACCACGAGAAGAAGTACGTCCGCACCTATAATTCCGCCCGCAGAAATCTCAATCCGATCACCCAACATCTTCAAAGCTTCACGATGCATCAAAGATCAATTGCTAATATCGAACCCCCTACAGGCTCCTCCGGAAGGTCGACTTCCACAACTACAAGTCGGACGGCAACCACCGCGAACATGAAATCCGCCAACGATACCTCCTCCAAGACCCAATGGACTACCGCAAATACAACGCGCTCTGCGGTTCTCTGCGCCAGCTCGCACACAAGCTCTCCCAATTGGACCCCGATGCGGATCCGCTGCGCAAGAAGCTCGAATCCGAGCTGCTGGAGAAGCTGTGGCGCATGGGAATCCTGAAGCAGTCCCGCGAGCAGGGTGCCGGTCTGTCCAAGGTCGAGCGCGAGGTTACAGTTTCTGCGCTGTGCCGTCGCCGATTGGCTGTCTTCATGGTGCGCTCTGGCATGGTTGAGACTATTAAGGCTGTAAGTTGCGACCTGGCTTGGGGATGGATGTATGTAATGGAATGCTGACGTTTTTTTTTTTTGCTAGGCTACTACCTTCATTGAGCAGGGCCATGTCCGTGTTGGTACAGAGGTCGTCAACGATCCTGCTTTCTTGGTTACTCGTAACATGGAGGACTTCGTCACCTGGGTTGATTCCAGTAAGATCAAGCGCAACATCCTGCGTTACCGCGAGAAGCTGGATGACTTTGATCTTCTGTGATCGAGTCCGTTAAAAAAAAGCATTTTGGGTTTTTGTTCTGATATACCCGGCGCTTGTGCATTGTGGCCTATTTTGGTTTGGCGTATTGATGTTTCATGAAATGATATCTCATGTCCAAGATTCTCTGGATAACTCAATATGGATATAAATACTACCTATGTTCTCCAGAAACTTAGAGAGTAGAGCACCCGATGTACACTTTTAAACTTGGGGCTCTGTCTACTAAAGCTCGGCTTCTCAGCTTCTAAGGGCAGGACTGTTTGCCTGACATTGAAGGCCATGGCTCCACACCGCTTTCGCAGGGTTGCCCTATGCTATGCATATGCCAAAACTCGTCTTTCTGCTCTCGCTTTTGCTATTGATCATAATATCCACATGTAGGAATGATGCCTGACTTGGAGAATGACAAATGGATACTTTCTCGCTTCCAAGACGGACTGTTGCTAGATAGCAGCCAACATTCATTCAAGTCGAAACGGACCTCGGGAGGCAGGAATGCAAGTCTACCAATGAGGTTATCATCTTTGAAGATACCTCTTTCAAACATCCGAATGACCTAGTAAAACGACTGAATGATTCAATTTATTAAAGTTTGCAGTTAAATGCTGATCGGTCATGTGTACCTCACTAGCGAATAGGCATCAAGCTGTATAAACCGGCATTTGGGGCAAATGACTGTCGGGACTCAATTAGAGTGGTAGTTCCTGGTTGGTTTGCCCCTCCGATCGTCCTGGAGGGGTTGAAGATCTTGAGTACTAAGCGACTATTTTCGAAAAATTTATGTCTACTCTATCTCGGTAGCTGCGTAAAAGTGTATAGAGATCAGTTGATTATGCCAGAAGACAGCATCACTAGAGCCAAAATATGTACCATACGAGGCTATGTACAGTGTTCCAATAATAATAATAAGGGTATCTCAGTCAAAAAAAAAAAAAAAAAAAAAGACAGCAATGCAACAAATGCAAAAGGGACTAGAGATAAGAATAGGCCAGAGGGTGATGTTCCCGCCAAGAAGGGACATGTGGAATGGGACCACTGGATGCAAATGCAGATCATCACTCGGGGATCATGGTATCATAGGGAAAGCAGTGAGGCAGTGTAGTTTTGCGAGCAGCACCTGTGCTAGGCTCTGTGGGTGAGGTGATAGTGATAAATGTTGAGACTCGAAATCGGAACCAAGAATTCAGGCATTAGGAAGAGGAGAAGACTTCGAACGCAGACACACCCAACGTTTGCGAGTGCTACCAGGTGGGTTTGAATTCGAGTTGGAAGTTGTGACCTTGCCCAGAAAATCCAAGAGCTGGACCTGCGGCTTTCCTTGAGAGGAATCTGGCTTTTCGTCTTCGGGGAGATCCATGCGGAACCGACGCACGCTGCCTTCGCGCTCAGACTTGCCTTCTTCGAAGAAAGGGGTGCGAGAGTCGCGGGTTTGGAAACAGCGAGGCGCAACGCGGCGCCAGAGTCCGCGGACACCACTGCTTGCCCGGTCGATCTTCTCGTACTCACGCCGCCGGGTATCGGGTGAAGTCCATTCCATTACTGTCGCCGGGACGTGGATGGACGAGGACGAGGGGCTGTGGTGGTGGTTGCTGCTGGGCAAGGTGTGTGATCGATCTCGTGATGTGACGAAGTGCGGTGCACTCGTCGAGGTGGGTGAAATAGACTCTCCCTCAAAGCGGAAGCTGGAATATGAAGGTGCAATAGGGGACGAGGGTGCTGAGCTGCCCTTCTCTGTTGATGCGCGGCTCTCGCGCTGAGGTCTATATGTGGTTGATGCAGTCCGGCGTAAAGAAGGTCTTGTCTCGGTTGAGGATCTGTTCGATCCATCGCTTTGGAACAGACGGCATGACTCCCGGTGTAGCGCTAGTAGTGACTCGCGCTTGTCCTGGGTGGAAGTGCGAGGTGATGTGACAGGCACGATGGCGGCGTTGGGCACAGCCCGGCGCGGCGAATGGAAGGAACTGCGACGGCTGTTGGGTCGCGATCGCACTGTGCTGCGGGAAGCCGAGCGAGGGTGGCTCGAACTAGATGTCGATGTCTGCGATTCTCGACGATCTGCCGGTTTGGGCACATTTCTCGGTGGATCAATCCTCTTGACCTTGGCCATCTCAGATGGGTACGTAGGTGAGTCGCATCCCTTGAGCTCTGTGATAACAGGCTCGCACTTAGAAATAGCCAGAGATGGCTGAACCAGACATGTGACGGAGGCCATTTCCCGTCAGCGGGAAACTTCGATCATAGGCAAATATTGGCAGGTGCCCTAATCAGATGTACTTCAAAGAGGGTGATGTATATAAGATTAGGGTTAATGCATATTAAAACGAGAGGTCGACTCCATCTTGAAGGTAAATAGAAACGAAAAAAAATAGTAAAATGAAACTTGAACAGCAAATCTCTTTCTTTTTATTCCAATACGCTGGGTACACCGCTCCTCATCTATTTTAGCGGAGTGGGGGGGCGTCTAGAGTGTCTGGCCATGATCGTCCTATAAAGGCGCCTGCAGTTTGGAATGCAGGGGTTTTATTGTGAAAGTATGGGGTAATAATAGGCCAGGGTAATTTATAAGTAGTGTCTAATAATATAGGTAATACTATAGGCAATATCAAATTATTAACATCCACATGGCCATATAGCATAACATTATTGGAATAGTTAAATGATAGACACACTACGCTAACTACGCTAACCTATGCTAGGCATTGCATCCTGCATGTATAGTTTAGCGTTGGGAATCCTAGTCTCAACCAAATCTACAATATAACAAAGTATTTAGAAAGAGAATAAACTTGAATTCGACAATAGTCAAGTTTCTAATTTAGAGAGAATAAATGAACTCGGGGTTCTCCTGATCTGTCAAATCAAGCCACCTGAAAAAGTGAAAACGTTAGTACAAGTGACTAGTAAATGTCGACATAAATTACTCACTCTTGATTCTCTAGTCTCACATACTCTGGTCGAGCAGTGAAAAGGATCTTCTTCTCGTTCTCGCGACGATACCACATCCACACCCCGACCAGCAGGAATAAACACACACCCCAGCAGACAATAATTGTCACCTCAGCGGGGACATAGCGGGGGGCGTCCTCTGGACGGAAGGTTTGTGGGCCTGTCAGTTGTGTTAGCGCTCTATGTTCTCCCCCTTTTTCTCTTTATTTTCTTACCGATAATATTTCCCACACAATATCCAATTAGATACAAAGCTGCCACAGTAGTCTTCTTAGTATATCCCGCGACATTAGAAGAAATCAGCGACAGCAATGCGACAAAAGGGGTCGGACTGGCTTGTGTGAGGTAGTAGCCGATCAAACGACCCACGTTGTTTGATAGGGGCAGGGCGACAATGAGCAACATTCCCACAATTGCAGCGACTAGCCCACCCAAACTGGCGAGGATACGCTGCCCGGTGATATGTCCCACATAGCCGTTGAGCAGCAGTGCAACGATTTCCACTGCGCCACCGGGGACACCCAGAATTAGACTCTCTTTCGCGTTATATCCGAAGCTCGTAATCTGGACTGGTCAGCTTGCAATCTCCAAATCTTTATTAACTACATACCAGTTGGCTGAAGAAATTACTAATACCCCCATTTGGAATATCAGCAATCAAAGCATAAAAGAAGAAAGCCCAGGTCATCGGATCCAAAAGCGCCTCTTTGACCTGATACATCTTGAAGTTCTTATTTCCAATGCCTTGCTGATTGACCCGCACACGGGCAACAGCCAAGATGCGATCTTCTTCATTTAACCAGCGTGCATTGAGTTGGTTGTCTGGCACAATCCAGAGGAATACCAGTCCCAGGCAGATAGTAAGGAGGCCAGTGACGAGGAAAATAATCTTCCATGGCTCGATGGAGGACCCGTGTTTCTCGGCACCGACGGCGATACCGTAGGCGACTAGTCCACCGAAGATCTGGCCCACGCCGTTGAAGCTGAACCAGATGTTGACGCGGCTGCCTTGTTCTTGTTTTGTGTACCACTATTTGGGTCTGTGTTAGCTTAACTCCTTGTTTCTAGCTTATAGCCTATTAATATGGTTCGGAGCAAGAACAGGGGTAATGTTTGTACCTGAGAAGTTAAAAGTGCAAAGCCTGGTGTCACAGCGGCTTCGAACACACCGAGCATAAAACGGATAGCGATGGCACCGGAATAGCTGTTGACAGCGGCGAAACAGCTGAGAATCAATCCCCAGATCAAGATGCAGGCTGCAGAGTATTTTCCTAGTGGGAGACGCTGAAGGAGGCGGTTGGTCGGGTATTCCCAAGCGAGATAACCTATCCAAATGACCTATTAGGTTTGATGTCCCCAGAGAAGAACCAATCCAGGAGCAAAGCAGAGATGGAACATACCGAAGTAGAATAAACTCCCGAGCCACTGATACTGGTCTCCCTCAAGATTTAGATCCTCCTTCAGACCCATAACACTAGCATAGGAGAGAGTGGTTTCTAAACATCGGATCACATATTAAAACCCCTGATTGGATAAACAGCCGACAGAAGAAAGCAGAAAATCAAGATCTCTCTTGCTTTGCTCTGTTTGGAATCGAGGAAATATATGCACATACTATCCAGATAATTCATGCCATAGATAAAGCACATGATGGGCATCATATGCCAGTCAATAACCTTCAACAAGCGGCGATTCGTGGCCTCGTCCAGCTCGATAGTTTCGCCATGAAGACCGCCAAAGGCCTTCATGGCCTCATCGGCATCGTGTGCATGTTTCTCTATGGTGGGGTCGACATGTTTTATCATGCCCACGTCGATGCCGGTGTCCACGCCAGAGGAAATACCGATCTCCTTTTCTTCTGAAGTCATGGTGTCGGTTCTATAAGGTGGAGCGTAGCAAGGGGTAGAGTAATTGAGATCAAACCAGGTCACACAGAGCGGAATTGGTCTCTCCTCGAGTTATCTGTGCAACTATAAGCAATACGGAGACAAATATATAAAAAGAGATCAAAAGAGAAATTACTGGGCGGGCACAGCTAAATAACGTAATAATGCATGACGGTAAGAACTCCGCACGTCCGATAGCTATACAGGACGATCTTTGTACTTAGTACTAAGTAGGCTATTATATCCTGTACCCTGTACCTCCGAGCAAAGGCTACACATACCGTTATCTTGAGAGAATCTCCTCAATTCAAGCAATGTAGCTCGGCAAGTATATTGTGGATCCATGATAAGGCGGTTTATCTGGGGTTGTTTTCTGTCTCATTGGATGGCCAAGAGAGGGGAGTGAGGGGAAGATCGGCATTCCCTTGTCTGAGAATTGTGTTGATGTGTAGTATGATATGTATGAAATATATGAAATACGGGTAGAACGTAGGAGTAATTGTCGATGGGCGGAATGTAGATCGGATTACGTCAACGATATCTAAGAAGCATAGTTACTATAATGTACATTATTGTCGAGATGCTGACACTCGGAGGTGGCTTCCGACGAAGTTGAAGCAAAAGTACATTACGCTTATCTGTTGTCCACGGATATATCCCGAGTTTGGAGGACTCATCAAACCTACCCCAAATATTCGCAGAGATGCACTTTTGATCTTCTTGATCCATTGACAGGATGAAATATGCTGCTTGCAGAGCACTTGCATGTATGCTTGTGACTTAACCTTGCCCTTGCATCGTCGGTGCATGCAGGAAAGCCCTTACATAGCCCTGGAGAGACTCGTGATCAACCTGATGTGAGAAAACTGCAAGCGGAAAAATGGTTATATAGCATGCCATCAAATCTAGAATTTTCATTATGCATCACCACGCATGTAACTACAGTAGAACGGGGGCTGTACACTCTATTGCGCACCCACGCGGGCCAGATACGCCTCCCAGCCCTGCTGCTGGTACTGCTTAGCGGCCTCAACAGGATCCGCAGCGGCATAAATACCACGACCAGAGATAATGAAGTCCGCACCGCGGCCAATAGCCGACTGAGGGGTCTGATACTGCTGACCGAGCTTATCGCCCTTGGACGAGAGGTTGACACCAGTGGTGAAGACGACAAAGTCCTCGCCCTGTGCGGGAGCCTCGGTAGACTCAACCTCGCCCAAGGAGCGAGTTGAGACAAAGCCCAGCACGAAGCTGGGGTACTTGCGCGCGATGTCGACGGAAGCGGAGGTGTAGGAGCCCGTTGCGAGGGATCCCTTCGAGGTCATCTCGGCGAGGATGAGGAGGCCGCGCTCGGAGCCGTAGGGGAAATCAGTGGCCTGGGCGGTTTGCGCCAGGGCCTCGACGATGCCCTCGCCGGGTAGGACGGAGCAGTTGATTATGTGGGCCCATTCGGAGATGCGGAGGGTGCCGTTGTGGTATTGCTTCTGGACAGTGTTGCCGATGTCGATGAATTTGCGGTCTTCGAAGATGAGGAAGTTGTGCTTTTGGGCTAGGGCATTCAGGCCATCAATTGTTGCCTGGCTGAAGTCGGAGAGAATATCGATGTGTGTTTTAATCACGGCGATGTAGGGGCCGAGGCCTGTGGATGGGTTAGTGGGCTGTTTGGAGGGGTAAGTTGCGTTTACTTACGGTCGGCGAGGTCCAGGAGCTCCTTTGTTGTAGTCACGTCAGCGGAGACGGTGACATTGCTCTTCTTCTCTTCGGCGACTTGGAAAAGCTTGCGCGCGAGGGGATTGGGGTGCGATTGAGCGCGGGCGCTGTAGGTCAATTGCGACTTGGACGACATGGCGGGGTTGGAAGAGACGGTTATGTATTTGGTACGTGTTTTTTGAGATTTCAAGAAAGTGAATGGATTCAATCGAATGACAAATGTCTCTAGAATACAATCTTCGTCCAAAAACAGAATAACAGAAGTTCGAGTCAAAGAACGATCGGGGAACTTTTTCTGCCACAGTGGACCCCCACTGAGCGAGGCTGTAACTGTGGCGCACAATACATTGCATTATAGAAATACATACTTCTTCAATTTGATAATTTAGGGAATTCCACCTTTCAAGCTCTTTCAAAGCAGTTCCTTTCCAACACCGAAGACACTCAATCCCCAGAGAGCACCCTGCACAAGCCAGAAGAATGCGCCAATCATGCGGCCCTTACCCTGCGGCTTGTTCGAGTACACATAGCCGTAGAGGAACAGAACGCGGAAGAATACCCATAGAGCGCCCAAACCAGCAGCCCACTCCGGGTACTTCAGACCGGCGACCAGGGTGAAGAGCATTGTCTGCGAGGCATTCTCGAGGAAGTTGGTGTGAGCGCGCTGGGCGCAGTTGAACTGCTCAGCTTTGGGCTATAACCAGTTTAGTATGTGCGATTGGTATATAATACTTGGAAGTAATTTTCCTTTGAACAGGGCGCTCGGGAATAGTGATTGAGGAAATTGGACGCACGTTTTCCTTGCATAGCTCCATGGAGGCATAGCTGTGAGGGTAGGGCACCTTTGCCTCCTTGCGGAAGCTACCAGTGATAGAACCATGAACGAATCCCAAGACGGGAATGGCGCCGAGGGCGACGCCAATAACGGCACTGGGAAATAATGTTAGCCTTTTCAGGAAAACTTGAAGCTGGACCTACCCGTAGTTGCTAGGAATAATGAATGCGACCATGATGAGGGAATCCGGGGAAATGATGTGATGACTTTGTGATGGCTGATCGTGGTCCTTTATACCCCATTGGAAATTCGGGGGTCACAGGCTCCGAACTCCCGTCGGTGCAATCGATTTGGCCGTTCCGGGGCCTCCTTCCGGGGCCCTAGCTCTTTGTGGAGTGATATAGTTGGCCTTTTAGATCCTGGCGAATATTCTAAATTTTACGTTCTTTTTTCATTTGTAGAATTGACAGTGTTGAATCTCACGTTATGCAAGGGATGTTTTCTAATATTTCACGAAGTATTCGAGAGCTATGAATCCCGGCATATGTCAAGAGAAATCCGATACAAAAATGGAATGTTTATGCTGCCACGTTTGGCACCATCCTACTTACACTTCCGTACTTGGCCTGCCAAGCGAAGAAGTACAGAAGGGCTCCAAGTGGTTGTCCGACTAGACAAAAGCTGACCCAGAAGATGCAGTTTCCAATGACCCTGCCTTCAGGCCCGCGCATCTTCTCCAACGGTTCGGTGAGGCTAATTAATGGCAGCTGGAACATCATTCCAAAGAACGCGACACCTGGACTTGATTAGCCTTGGAACTGTGATCAGAGAGAGAGAGAGAGAGAGTGAAAGACATACCAATGAAATTATGTGTGGGAATGCCAACGAGCATTTCGTGAAGAATCGCGGAGAGCGTGAAAACCATTCCACTCGCAGCCAGAGGACTCCATCCACGACCCACCAACGGTGAGTAGACATGTCTCTTCATGAAAAGGTAGACAGGCCGGTTCCACGACCGCCAATAACCACCCAGACTGGAGCTGTTCCACCAGTCGGTGTAGAACTCGCGGTCTCCGAATTGCATGACTTCGGCCAAGGCGTTCAAGAGCGCTTGGAACAACGCAAAGAAGCCGGCAAGCCAAATAATCAACGAGATAGTGGACAGCTTCATAACACGCTCCAAAATGGAGGCAATATCCATTACTGCGATCTTATCGATCGAGTTCCGCAACACTGGTGCGGCATACTGCGCAGACAGAAGCCAAATGAACACTGCCAAGACCACGAACTCTGCAAGGCGCTTTGCAACAAATGACCACCGGATGGAGGCTGTACGCGGATAAACAGGCTGATACACTAGCGTGGGCGCCAGCCAGAAGTACGCCAGGTTATTGATGGTAATATTCCTCGGGTAGGGGCACGAGGAGTAGATTTCAGGCAGGCCCGGGTCTGCGGAGGGATTGAGTAGGGCAAGTCGGAGGTCTCGGTTTGTGAAGGCATATGAGCAGTTTTTCAACCACACGATGATCGCGTGCAACTCGCATATTGTGCCAATGCCTGGGTGGTGAATATAGAAATACACCACGAAGCTGGTTACTGTGAGGCATAGCGTGGCATTAAGCGTGTGCAGGAAAGCAGTGTATGGCCATGTCGACTGGAAGACCTTCTGGTCGTGCTCTTTTTCTTTTTCTGTCTTCTTTTGACGACCCACTGCGTGCTTGGCTGCAGTAGCGGCTGATAGCTCAATGATGTATGCCACGAGCAAATGGCATGGAACCGAGGCAAATAATATAGACCCAAGAACAATGTCTTGCCTGCGATAGTCATGGCATTTAATACAGATTAGCACGCCGTACTGTATAGTTATTAGTTAAAAGTTTGAAAGAGCGATTGAATACTTGGATTACCCACTTTCATGAAGTTCTCAATAATCAATCGCAGGTTCATCGCCACTGTCGGAACATTAGCCGTTTCCCATATACAAAGGTACAATTCTCCAGCAATCCCTACCAAGTACCAACACCATGAGATTTCGAAACCCCAGGAAGTTGGGGAGCACATCAGCCTCTCGACTGAGACTGGAATGACGAGCTTCTGAGTGATATGCAGCTACATGGCGATATTTACTGCGTTTCTTTCTTGTTGAAGTTGATGGCGGAGAGACCTCAGTTTCGTTCTTGATGTCACCGTTCGTTGAATTGAGTTCCTCTCGAGCGCTCGTTATTGCTCCAGTGCGAGCCATCTTAATAGCTCTGTAACCTCGGCAGTGTGAGAAATCGAAGGGTCTTGTAAGTCGAGCTCCGATGAAACCGAACCGGCGAGCAATGCAAAAATTAGAGTAACAACCAGGGCGCACAATTAGAACAGATAAGTAGAGAAGAAGAGAAAAAGAGAAAAAGAAGACAAAAAGACAAAAAGACAAGAAACAAGATTGATTTAATACTGAACATTGGCGGGGGCATAGCGCAAGCTTGCAGATAAAACCCGCAGGGCCAATCAGCGTCACAGGTGCTCAAGGGACGGATCCTGCGCTCCGAAGAGCTGCGACACTCTCCGCATCTTTGAATCTTTCTTAGCTTCTGATTCAATATCCAATATTTGAATCAATTACCTTTGATCCTCATGTTCGCGAACCGACAGCCTTGATCCTGTACATCCTTTCAACTGGTGGCGATGGCCTACTACGACGACAATGCAGGTGATGGCCCAGGGCGGTTTGGAAAGAATTTCGACGGTCCAGTCGGACCTCGCAGACCACGTATGTTTGCTTTGAAGTGACTTGCTTATCCATAGCCTGACTGATAACCGTTACTCTCAGGTCTCGTAACGGATTATGGCTCTTCAATGGTACAATGGATGCGAACACGACAACCAAGATACAAAGGAGGATATCGATTGGAGACAGAACGACCGAGTCCCAGCTTTGCGGTCGATGTATGTGTTGCTTGAACTGTCCTGGCCTGACAAAGAGACTGACTTGCCATAGGTTCTTCCTCCGATGGCGCGGCCATATTCTGCTGTCGATACAATCCCCGTGCGACACCTTCACCAGTCAATCGGAAAATCAAAGAAACCCATCGTCGTGGTGCGATGGACCCCCGAGGGAAGACGGCTGTTGACCGGCGGTCATACGGGAGAGTTCATGCTTTGGAATGGAACGGCATTCAATTTCGAGACGGTTATGGATGTGCGTATTTACAGCTTCTCGGATTGCCCTCTTGCTAATCTGAGATATTCCCACGGTGCAGGCACACTACGATCAAATACAGGCTGGTGTCACATCCCTGGCATGGGCCCATAGCCAGGATTGGCTGGTTTCTGGTGGACAAAGAGGTGATATCAAATACTGGCGACCCAACTTCAACAACGTCGAGACGATCGATGACGCGCACCACGACGCAGTCCGCGATCTGGCCTGGGCACCCAGTGATACCAAGTTCCTTTCAGCATCCGATGACACAACCCTCAAAATTTTCGACTTTGCAACCCGAACGGCCGACGCAACACTGACCGGACATAACTGGGATGTCAAATCTTGCGACTGGCACCCGACCAAGGGTCTGATTGTTTCTGGATCGAAGGATCACCAGGTCAAGTTCTGGGATCCGCGTACTGGTCGCTGCTTGACCACCCTCCACAGCCACAAGAACACAGTCACATCGACGCGATTCTCGCGTGTGAACAGCAACCTCCTTGCTACTTCATCACGAGACCAGACTGCGAGGGTATTTGATTTGCGGATGATGCGCGATATTTGCATTCTGCGAGGCCACGACAAGCCGGTTTCTTCTTTGACATGGCATCCGATTCACAGTAACCTTATCTCGACTGGCGCCGAGGATGGTTCTCTCTATCATTATCTACTTGATGAGCCTCACCTGCCGGCCGGCCAGATTCCTACCGTGGCGCCTTACGACAGCCCGGACCCGGCCAATACTCCGCCGCAGGTGATCTATCCGGCACATCGGGTACAGTACGCGCACGGTGCTACAATTTGGTCACTAGACTGGCACCCACTGGGCCATATATTGGCTTCTGGATCTAAGGATAACTTCACTCGATTCTGGTCGCGGACTCGGCCTGGCGAGACTAGCTACATGAAAGACAGATTCCACATCGGCGAAGAGGCCGCAGAAGCCCAGGGAACGTGGAACCGCGGATTTGGCCGGAAACAAATGCGCGAGGACGAGGAGCAAGAAATGCAGGACGAAGCCGACAGCCTGGTCGATCAACGACGACCAGGTGGCCCTGCTCTGCCGGGTATTCAAAGTGCGCCGCCGGCCGGCCCTCAGCCCGATGCTCCAGGTCTTTTACCTGGTATTGGTAGTGCTCAGCCTCGGCAGCCAGGAATGGATGGCGCTATGGGTGGGATGAATCCGGAGCGTTTGGCTGCACTTATGTCCACTCACCCTACATCGCAGTCGAGTACTCCCACACCTGGAATGCATGGGTTCCCTATGCAGCAGGGTATGGCCGGAACACCGCCCATGAATATGGATCTAGCACAATTGCAGAAGCAACTCCAGGGTTTCCCCATGCCACAGAATCTCAACCTCCAAGCTTTGGCGAACAACCCTGGCTTCCCTGGTGGATTTGGTGGTCTGCCTGGTTTGCAAGGCGGTGGTATGCCCGATGGCAATCGGAGACAGTGATGAAAAATGGACATCTGATTTGAAATGCACGTTGAACCGGCTTGGCATTGGCGCAAAGGACATAGCATGACTACTTTGATGCGGGGTGACGGCGTTATTTGAGACATCAAATCCCATTTGTATCATAAGAAATTTTCGGGTATTTCGAAGTCTCCTGAATCTTTGTCGATGAGGCTGTTTGCGTAGATTGGTTGGACATATTCCAATTCGTAGCTGCCGCCCACGTAGACAATTGTTATATCCTGTACGTAGTATGACCGAAGGAAGTAGCAGCCGGGGTACCATTCAAAGGCCACCTTGCATGGGGAAGCTGGTGACAATAAGAACCATAACGTTGACACCACCCCATATCATTGGTAACCAAGTCGACATTCTGAAATTGCCTGCCTCGTACACCGCGCCTAGGCTATCACAGAAGCGTCAGCTACCTAATAATTCCGGGGAGTCCAAGTGTTATGCAGCCAACTTACACAACCCCAACTATACTCCCGGCTAAAAGCCCCTCCAGCCCTGCAATGATACTGTACACCAACGGCACAATCCATATCACGTTCCAGTTACGGAAATGAGTCAATACCGCGCACCCAGAAACAGTGAGATGTGTAGCAGCGTAGAATAACAGCGTCCAGAAAAGCGTGAAGCGCCATATGTCCTTCGTGTAGTATAGGTAGTATGCTTGGTGATGATGCGCCGGCAGGGGATCGTACAAAGACGGAAAGGAAGGTACTTCGTAGTTGATCGGGACGCGGTTGTTCGCCATGGAGAGGTAGCTGCGCCGGTTCAGCTGCAGCGAAGATCAATCATCGAAGCATGACACGTGAATAGAGAATAGTCACTTTGACCATATATGTACTTGCACGCGTAACAAAAAAGGCAAGTCTGGAGACTGTCGGAGATGACGATGCTTGTTTGCATTGTTTGGCCACATCTCATTGGTTGATTTTGGGTGGATGCCCGTATTTGGCTCTGGACCCCCGGACCTCGGCTTCTCCGCGGTTGATCATCTTACTCCTTGTGCGATGTAGAGTCTCTTGTCTGGGAGCATCCCTATCACCTCCAATCTCGATATGGCCACGGAACGATCTCTGGCCACGCTGCTGCGGTCGCTGCAGGCGACTTCTAGCTTCCAAGATGCCGCTGCGTAAGTGCCACACGACCCAATCCGATTGCGGAGGTCAATGTTAGACTAACAACAGGCCAATTCAGTCTTCTTCCCACTGCTACTAGTTTCCTGTCAATGCTGGGGAATCCCCTGAATCTGACACTCCTTTCGTCACAACTCCTTACTGCGCCTTCACTCTGGAGCCACCCTGTCGACCTTCAATCCTGTCGCAAGATCCTCAGCGTCTTCAACACCGCCGCCATTGCTGTCTTGCAGAATGATACTACCGACGAACCACGGATACCATACGGGCGGAATAGGAAGATCGAGTATGAGGCGTGGGTTAAGGCGGTCGCCGAGGGCGCTGACGATAAGTCCCCGCGGTGGAGGCACACGCTTCTGCTGGGCGGTATCTTGATGGGATTCGAGGGACAAAACCGACGGGGCTTACCACGGCATATTCGGGTGAAGCTCGAGTCAGCGCTTGCGAGGGCGGCGCAATTAGCACTCGAGGAGGTTGGCACCGAGCCTGGGATTGATGGACAGTGCATCACTATGGTCTTGAACTACACTTTCGAGCTCCTGTCAGATCTCGAGCGGAGCAAGCTCGATTATGATCGATTGCTTCCGGCGATGATTCAGTCGGCATACTTGTCTTCGGAGGGCCTCGAGGGTGGTTACTTTTTGGGATCTATTGATCAGGATGTCGTTGAGGCTCCTGGGAAGCAGTTTCGCTGGTCGGCCAACTCCCCCACGTTTGGTATTGTCTCAGCGGTAGCTGCTCGCCCGCTTGTGTCCACACTGGGGCCTTTGTCTCGTCTTATCGCACATTCTGTTGATAATGTTCGAGATCCGAGAATTGTGGCGCAGACTGTTGATTACCTAGCGGGCTTCGTTCGGACGCTCATGGTTCAATGGCGGCAGAACAAATTGTCTGAGATTGATGTTGCGGAAGAAGCAGAATTTCTAGATGCTGAATCCCGGGAAACCACCCTTCCTGCCCTCTGGAAGATGTTGCGGAATTGCTTATATTCGGTGGTTATCACCCTTCGGGCAGTGTTGGGGAGAACTATCAATGACCCGGCTCTTGCTGCCAGCAGTAGTGAGTTACAGACCAGTCATGAAACTTGCCTTGTACTAACCATGCTACTTCCAGGTGCCCCATACCTATCGATGCAATGCCTCCACATACTTCGCAACCTGTATTTCATCTCTTCTCGGCTTGGCCAGAATGCATCATCGCAGCAGACATTCGTGCTGTTGGCAGCCATAGACATCCTTTCACAATACCCTGTTCTTGCCGAGAACTTCCTGCGAAGCATTAAGCCAAGCGATATTGGTCAAATTCCTGCTCACCCAGTTGAACGATGTTTGGATCTTTTCTTCTTGAATGTGGCAGAGCATTTCCCTCTTGTCTTATCCTCAGAAACGAACGAGGAACTATTATTGTCCGCCGCTTTCCCATATCTTGCAACCGGTGCTAACCGCCTTCTGTTGGAGATTTTCGAAGCTGCCCACAGCCTGGTGCTTGTTGTCTTCGCTATTCCCCACAACTCGGAATTAGCTGCCAAACACCTGCCTTTCTATATTGAAAATCTTTTTGCCGTGAGTTCCATCCCCGCTATTATACGCAAGTATATTCTAATAGTCTACAGGTATTCCCCAATAACCTTTCCGCGCGCCAATTCCGTCTCGCTTTCAAGACAGTCATCCAAATTACAGCACCTCCTTCTCCTCTAGCAAATAGCCAGCCCCTTCTCCCCTCCATCTTACTGGAAGTTGTTCATGACCGTGCTTTGAACGCTTCCTCAACACCGCTCCCTCCGCAGGGTCCAAATCCAGACATGAGCCAAAGTCCACCTATCTCCGAACAGGCTGTCCTGACCCTGGCTCTGATCGATTCCCTTTCATTCCTCCTAGTCAATGATCTGAAAGAATGGCTTCCCTTGGCAGCCCAATTGATCAACGCAATCTCCGACCGCAATATGCGACATGCTTGTATCGAGCGTTTCTGGGAAGCTCTAGCCGGTGGCGAGATGGATGTTGATCGATCCCACTGCTGTGTTACATGGTGGAGCACCGAAGGTGGGCGTGAGCTTGTCCTTTTCGGCGCCGAGACCGCCCCGGGCGAGTCAGACGAGAGTGGACCTTACATGAGTGGCGCGGTGGGAGGAGTCGCGCCTGAAAGTAAGCTATAATGATGCCAATGTAAATAGCTTAGAGGATTAAAGCTACTACGCCTACGGGCATGCTCATGCCTTAATACCATATACCAGACTTCAAACCGATCAAGCATAGCTCCCTAAATCTCACATAAAGTGGTTGCTTTTGTATTTACTCAATTTGATAGTTCTTCTGCCGCAATGGTTTGCAACTAAATGCCCGGGATACCCACCGGGGTAGCTTTCCTGTACTGAATATACTCTTCGCCAAAGAAAGAGATCAAGTAAGCTTCTTCGCCTGTAGCCGCATAAACTAATTAGCAAAATATCCAATACACAAAAATCAACAGGCGACTTACGCTTGATCCGGCTCGAGAAGAACCGCCACAATACTAGGGCATATCCAACAAAGCAAACCATATTCCCCAAGATCAGCTGTGTTCCCAAACCCCACCAGAAGAATCCGAAGTAGCTCGGATGCCGCAGATACCCATAGAGACCAGTATTAACCAAAACATGACCCTCCTGGTGCTGACTCTGCACATGGTGATTGAAGTTACTAGCAGCCTGCGCCATAGCAATTGTCCGAACAAGCTGTCCGACCAACAGAAGCACAAAGCCTACAACAAGCAACAGCGAGACCGAGCTTCCGAAAAACGGTTCCGTCACAGTGAGCATCCGTGCAGCAGCAGTCTGCCCAGGCCAGAAAACATTTGACACAAGGCATTCCACAATGGCTGACCCATGTGCAATATTATACGCCCATCCGTTCGACGACAGCAGGAAGGCGGAGACAGTCGCATACCGCGTGTTGTACTGCGCCGTCACGTAGAACTCCAGGAAGTGGAACAGGCTCAGCGAGGCGACGAAGAAGGGTACGCGCCAGAGCGGAGTTGGGTACACGGTACTTAGGAACAACGACATGCTTGCTGATAGACCGAGGCTGGTTCCAAGGAGCATTGCGCGCAGCGAGATCCCCGCCAATGACATCTTGCCGTCTGGGTAGATTGAGGTATAGGGGTCGGGCGCGTCGGTTGAGATGGCGGAGGAGGAGGATGATACATTGCTGCCGGTGCGGTTGTGGATTGAGATTCTGGATGTATGTGTGAACTTCGGGGCTTTGTTTAGCTCTGCGCGGGAGGTTGTTGCGTTGGAGAGCATTGTCAAAGGAATGGGGGGTGGTTTGTGGACGAAAGAGACTTGGAGTGTTTATTTGCTTCGAGGTTCGAGCATTTCGAGGGAATTGGTGAAATTTAAATAGTGGGTGTTGTTGGTTTTCATTGTCTGAGAACAATCTGAAGAAGTTGTATTGTTTTGCATCGGTGGACCTTTTCCCCGAAATGACATCCGGGCCCACATGGCCTTGGCTTTAGGGTCCTCGGATCTCTATATGTTTTGGAATACTAGTTTACGCACTTATTTATTTCTCCTCTTTTCGGTTTTTTGTATATGATAGCCATGACCGTCACAACCATGCCGCAGCCTACTGAGAAAGAGAAGATGCTTCGCGGGGAGCTCTACCGAGCATTCACGCCAGACTTGATCGCTGCTCGTACGCGCTGCAAGCAGGCTTGTAATCGGTTCAATAAGTCGGACGAGGTATCTCGTCGGCATCTCGTTGGAATGTGGAGAGAGTGAGTGATGCAATCATCAATCCGGAAATATGCTATATATACTAAAACTTCATACAGTATCACCGAAGACAAGACCCCTCTGCCACCGAAACTGG
Source organism: Penicillium concentricum (assembly GCF_028827145.1). Taxonomy (NCBI): domain Eukaryota; kingdom Fungi; phylum Ascomycota; class Eurotiomycetes; order Eurotiales; family Aspergillaceae; genus Penicillium; species Penicillium concentricum. The sequence continues at coordinate 416,252 of NW_026622756.1, forward strand.
ATGACCCCGCAGCTGACGATGCTCTTTTCGAGCAGGAGCCCTGGGTTGAAGCTCCCGTCAAGATAGACTACGGGTTCAACGTCAAGCTTGGAGCGGGTGTCTTCGTCAACTTTAACTGCGTCTTCGTCGACACGTGTCCTATCACAGTTGGGGCACGTACTTTGTTCGGTCCTAATGTCAACTTGTTCTCCGGGACTCATCCGCTTGATCCTGCTCTGCGCAATGGTCTTGAAGGCCCTGAGACTGGCAAGCCGATTGTTATCGGGGAGGACTGCTGGCTCGGCGGGAATGTGATTGTACTTCCTGGCGTCACTATTGGCAGAGGTGTGACTATTGGAGCTGGAAGTGTGGTCACTAAGGTATTTTATATGCACATTTCCATGACCTGATTGTACAATTTGCTGACTTTAGCTTTAGGATGTGCCCGCCTTTCATGTGGCTGCTGGTAACCCAGCTAAGATCATTCGCCGGATTGAAACGACAATGAAAGAGTGATTGACCCCATATCATTCATAGAGTGATAGATATTATAATTATATAGAGCTTCCTAGTGAATTGCATCTATGAGATATTGAAGTGATCAATGAAGCTGCATTTATGTTACATGGATGTCATGCACGCCTGGTCCAGACAACGATATAGACAATGATAAATATTAAAACGTATTGACAAATTGAACAGAGTTAATTAGACATTAGACAAATGAACGCCAAGGGTCCAGACTCGATGCATAAGACCGCATAAGGGGCTGTGCATTTTAGGCGCTTTATATATAGCTTTATACACGGCGTAGCTGGAGTAATGTAGATAGGCAGTCATATTTGCTACAAACTTCATAGTAATTATACGCATTCTTATTTTTTTTTTCTTTCTATGTAAATAATAAGTAAAACATAATGCAAATATGCAGTAAAATGCCTATAAGCTTGGTTGTGCCTTTGTTAAGGAATGTAATGATCTGTTGGCTCTCTCTCTCTCCACAGAACAACGTCACTGGTCTGGCGCGTCCCCAAAAAAAGCTGTCGACCGCTTTATCTTTTCTGAAGACCTTTACTTCTCTTCCACTCAATCCTTCTATTGAACTCACAACCCTCTTTTTCTTCAACCTTCATTTTTGTATAACCTTCATTTCACGCGTCGTTTCAACTTCCCTGGATCTCCTACGCGCGGAAAATGACATGGCTGTACCCCCGCCAGATAGCTCTTACACCCCACCTCACACTCCCTTGATCGAAGAATCTCCATTCATCAGCTCCATGGAGGATCTTGATCCTCAGGCGACCCGGAAACGTCCGCGTCTCGACAGTGGAAGTCGCGTGAGCCCGACCTTGTCGTTGGGTGGAACCTCGCGTACTGCCTCCATCGCACCTGCCTCAGACATGGATGAGGCCTCGGATTCTGGAAATCCAGCTAACAAAGTCACTATTAACACAAAATCACCTCCATCTACCATGGCTCCCGACCTTCCTCCCTCCGACCCTGAGCTCTCAGGTAGCGATCTAGAGCTTCTACCAGATACCGATCCAACTCCCATTCCTATTTCACTTTCCTCCTCACCCTCCTCACCCCGAAGCCCTGAAATCGAAGTTGCTGAACCCGAAGACATAAATCAAGACCCGAAAATTCCCAACTGGAAGCCACTGGGCCAAGTGGTGCGGGATCAGCATGAACCCGAAGTGATAGAGATCCGAGACGTGCCTCCTCTTTCCGAATCATTCCCCAAAGTACACACAGAGATGACAGCGCGAGAGAATTTCAAGGCGCTTGGTGATATGCTTGAACATGGTAAGAAGGGACTCTAGTCAACGACTGCCCTTGGCCAGATACTAATCCAGCGAGCAGGACACCCACGGGAAGGCACGGCACTTACTACAATAAGACGATGGCTTCATACTTGCGCATGCGATCTTGACCGGCTCACAGTCGAGGAATTTGCGTCAGATCTAGATTTCTGGGAATATCTGCCCACCGTCCTGGATCGTCTTTTGCGCAGACAACAAGACCTCCAATTGGATGGTATTGAAGATCTCTCGAGCTTCTTCGAGCAATATCTTCTCGATTATGCTCGCATTGTCCTTCACCTTGTCCGCTTGGACACCGCAATTTTCAGTGGTGTCGAAGAAAATGACAAAGACATCGAAATACCTCCCAGCACCTCTCGACGATACCTTCATAGCTTCCCTTGGATGTTCCATGGCGGGCAAATTCCCTTTTTCCGGGTTCTAGAAAATCAATCTCGCACTGGAGCTCTCAATCTTTCTGCTCGACTTAAAGCCCAGGTCTTAGCACCTCCGTTTGATGCACCCAGCGCACTCGTTCGATACACTTCGCACCTGCTTTCATTGATTCCAAAGTGTCCGCAAATCGTCACGATGCTTTCGTGCCCTCTGGTTAACATGCTCGCGTTTCTTGAATACGACACGGAGAGGAACCAAAATGGTGGTCCTGATTCTCCCGTTGACCCGCCTATCGATTCGACCAGCCTTCAGCCCTTTTACGAAACGGTTCGAGGAATTGACAAAATATACCAGTCATTTGTTGCAAAGAAATCGCAGCTGGCCACCAGTGAATTGAGCGATAACCTTCTGAGCCCAATCTTCCGCAGCTACCGTTTCCTTTGCTTCAATTACTCGGAATTCCTGCTCCAACTTGCCCAGGAATTGTCGATTCAGGTACCCGAGGAGGCAGATGCAGAGCAAGCCGCTTTGTGTGTTATTTGGACATGGAAATTCGATTTCTTGAAAAAGCAAATCATGGAAGGTCGAATGGAGCTTCGGGTCCACGGCGTGGAAATGATGCAATCAGACCTGGTCAGCATCTGGGGTCAAAATGTATCCCAGAACCGCGAGGGAATCGAGATGCCGTTCCTGAAATACCTGGTTGAATATCTTCGGGAGAACAAGATCCTCGAGTATCTTGTGGGCATCGACTCACACCCACAGTTGATCAGCCGCAGCAGTAACATCTTTGGATTTCTGATTGTGACGGGGAAATATACCGACCATGACACGGATGTTATCTGGAAAACCGTCACCGAGAGCCAAGATGATCGCACTGTCTGTGAGGTCATGTCCATGCTCGCACGAACCTTTGCCATGCATCCGTCCAGATCCAAAGCGTTGCTCTATGTGTGCTCGAAATTGCTTGAGTTTCCTTTGGATCGCTTCGACAGTCGCATAATCGATTTCTGTGAGCAGCTGGTGCCTCGTATGCGCGATCGAGACCATCGCAACATGTCCGATGAGGAGCATATCGATTCTATTCCACTGAAGCTCTGCATCCGCCTAATCCGTGAGAGCTCGGGGGCGAATGACCTGCCTCTGGAACAAAAGGAACTTATGCAGGGATTTGGAACCGAGCAGCTGGGACAGTTCATCAAGGCTGGACTCAATGAAACAGACATGGCAGAGACATATGAGCGCTGCATTCAAGACATCGGAGAGATGAATGAATGCACTGCGGGTAGCATCCAAGTGTTGAACGCACTAGTACCCCGTGATGACGCACGAGAGCTTTGGAAACTTGCGACCGATTTCGACTTGACGCGCTTGGTGATAATCGAACTTCATCATCTCGTTAGTCAAGACCACGCTAAGCTCAAGGACCCATCTTCCAAGCACGGCTTTTCCTCGCGGGTGGAAATCCTGCGACGTCTTATTGATCTGGCACCAGAAACTATCACGCCTGATCTCGGGAACACACTCTGGAAGGAGATTTTCATGTCCAAGAACCTGGCTGCCGAAGAGCGTCAAACGATTTGGAAAATGATGGTTGATCTTACCAACCGTACCACCAAAGAGAACTCATTCCTTGAACTCTGCATTCATGAGTATTTACCTGGTGTGCTTCCGAAGGATTACTCGTGCGAGGTGTTGTGGTTCGCTCAACAGTCGGTCCACTACGAAATTCGAATCAAGTCACCTCCCATTGTCGGGGAAAATGAAGTCATAGCTATTCCTGGAATGGATCGAATCTGGAACTTCATACTGAGGGCACCTCCACAATCGATCGAAGCCGAGGCTATTAAGTTCGCCATCGATAGCTATTTGGACCACGGTATTGTCCGCAGATCCCCCCGGTCGGCCATCGACGCTACCCACATTGCTCTTGTCAATCGCTGCGTGGACCAACTGAAGTCTGCCGCTGTCGCGTTGAAGCCATCTTGCAATGGAACAACCAATAGCGATGTTTCTATGGACATAGACAATTCCAATCGCGATATTGGAACCGATGAACTCATGTTCAGCCGGTCTCTACATTTCCTTCGTCAATTACTTCATGGATTGCGAACTCGGCCGCAGTACAGCTCCCCTCGTGGCTCTCCGCCTACGCTCCCGCAACGTCCCCTGAAAGGCGAGCCGATTGAATTTCGTTATCAATGTTTTAATGGCGCTTCCATGTCTAAAATCTGCACACAGCGCATTGGTGGTCTCTCCACGGCTGCTGAGCTTGTGGAAACGCTCGTCCAGCTGAGTCGATTCTCTAAGTTTACTGCTATCCTCGGTGGGCAGAAGGTTGAGCTGCTGCAAGATCCAGAGGCACTTGTGAAAAACTTGAAGCTTTCTTCGGGTTTACTCCTTCTTCGAAAGGCCCCTGATGCTCATGAAATCACTTGGGCTGGGAGACGGCAGTCTCTAACAGCAGTGGACAATGAAGTGCTGAAGCACTTTGACGAGCTGTATGATCTGCTTGATCTCAAGGACGAATTGGCTCGACAGGTATGATCCCATTGGCTCTTCTATTTTAGCTGAATGCTGACACTGACACTTTGCAGATCATTGACTTCCTGGTTGTCTTCCCACCTCAAGTGCGGGCTCTTGAACTTGTTCGATCCAACAGCAATACCGAGAAAGACATGTTCCCGTTGCAAAGACCGTTCAAGGCCTTGTACTCCTTGAATACACTATCAATGTGTCTCCACGAGGAGGCTGCAGAGGTGAATTCGGCTATTTTGTTGGGAATGATATTCGTGCTAAATATCGTTACAGATGTCCCCAGACCAAGCTTTTGTGTCTCATAGCAACCAGGTTTTGGTTGCGTTCCTGACGTCGGATGAACTGTTCAGCTCTCTCTCCGCTAACTCGATAACCACCGTGCTCGCTACTAGAGCCATTGAATGTCTTCTGCTGGCTATATCTGGTATGTTGAATATTACCCATTGTTCAGTAAATGGGCCTCAACTAATTGTGACCTAGTCTACCGCCCGACTGATGATGAGTCCGTTCTTATTGCCGATCCAATGTCTTTGGTCCGACGCGTTCTTGACCTGCTTGAAATTGGCCGCACCAGTCCTGCAGATCCACCGGCGGGTACATGCGCCCAAAGTTTGATTTGTAATTCTTTTGCGGTCCTAGTCGAGGGCTCATTGCGTGATCTTAATGTCTGGAACGCTGTTAAGCAGCATGCGCAGTTTGATGGCCTGATCCAATCTCTACTCTTGGAAGAAAATCGCAAGCCAATCCGGACTGATATCTTGGAACGTTTGAAGATCATCTGCGGCCCGCTGAAACCGTTTAAGCTGTCAATGAAAAAGCCCGATACGGAATCTCCTGCTGCGGAAAACCCCAACCGGATTGACATGCTTGCCACTCTTTGGTCTTCATTTTTGCAAGTGATACCCAGGACTGTTGACCATGTTCCCCAGTCGGAAGAGTTCTTCAACTCCGCTCTGTGGATGTTCCGCGCAGTCGCACAGAAGTCACCTGGGGATTTGATCTTCAACGAGTATCTTCAACAATGGAGTGCAGTTATGCTCAGTCACCAAACAGAAGAGGTATCTCCATCCCCAAAAGACCGATATTTACTGTTTACTAATGATCTGTAGTTTGTTGGGCGTGAACCGGCAGATAATTTGATCCTCGGATTTTCTGCATTGTTAGAATGGTGTCTCGAATTGGCCAACGCGGCGGGCGTCACTCTGGACAGTTTGTATGCCACACTTCTCCGTCTGATCAAGTCTTCAGACATGTCTAACTGGGGGTTAGGAACATCGCCGAGCAAATATTCAATCAGTACCTGTTTCCAGATTTCTCTCCAGACTCGGTGGAGTATGCAGTCCCTCGGGTTCCAGTCATGCACAGCTACACTCGCTCGAATCTCTACAATGTCATCAACTTGTTGTGCAAACAGAGCGATGGGACTTATTGTGAAATTTTGGAGCTGCTCAACACAAATGTTCCACGAGGTTCGCGCTGATCTTTGCCCATTGCATTTTATTTTTCACGCCAAGCTAACCGCAACCCTAGACTCCCCTTATCTGGAATATGGCTATAACAGGCAGCTAATGCTCCGGTCCCCGGAAGGCTATGCGGGCCTCAAGAATCTCTCGAACACGTGTTACCTCAACTCCCTCATGACGCAACTTTTCATGAATATTGAGTTCCGAGACTTTATCCTTAATCTCCCCATCGCTGATCGTATCTCTCAAAAGCTACTCTATGAAACCCAGCGATTGTTTACATGGATGCAGGAGACTTGGAGCAAGAGCATTGAACCTTCGGATTTTGTGAAAAGCATTCTCACATACGACAACGAGGAGATTGATGTGACCGTCCAGATGGACGTTGATGAGTTCTATAATCTTCTCTTTGACCGCTGGGAGGCTCAGGTTCTCGATACCGAAAAGAAGAAGAGGTTCCGGTCTTTCTATGGAGGGCAGCTTGTTCAGCAAATCAAGTCCATGGAATGCGATCATATCTCGGAAAGACTTGAGCCATTCTCTGCAATTCAGTGCGAGATCAAAGGGAAGGCTACGCTTGAAGACAGTTTGCGAGCCTACGTGGCAGGCGAGGTCATGCAGGGAGGCGAGTTAATACTGCGTTCCTAACCGCGCTCAAATTCTAACAAGCTTTCAGATAACAAATACTCCTGTACCTCGTGTGGACGGCATGTCGATGCTGTTAAGCGGTGAGTGATAATGACATAGTAACACAGACAGATTTTCTGACCCCTATTTAGTGCTTGCCTGAAAGATGTCCCTGACAATTTGATCTTCCATCTCAAGCGCTTTGACTTCGACATGGTGCACATGTTGAGAAGCAAGATCAATGACGAGTTCCAATTCCCTCACCACATCGACATGACTCCCTACACGGTCGAGCATCTCTCTGATCCGGAGCAAACCATTGCACCGGATATCTTCGAATTGGTTGGTGTTCTTGTGCACACTGGAACAGCCGAATCGGGTCACTATTACTCATATACCCTTGAGCGCCCGTCATCTGGCGGCGAAGCAAATTGGGTCGAGTTTAACGATTCCGATGTAGGCAAATTTGACCCTAGCACAATCGCAGGTCAATGTTTTGGTGGTCCGAGTGAGACCATGCAGTACATGAATGGAGCCCCCAAGAACAAAGTGTGGAATGCATATATGCTGTTTTACCAACGCGTGTCCACGATCGAGAAGTGCAAAGAAATCTACAAGCCAACGAAACACGACATTCCTATACACCTCCCAGTGTCACTTTCGACCCAGAACTACATTGCCATGGACAACGAAATGCTCATTCGGATTTACTGTCTTCTGGACCCACAGTATGCATACTTTGTGGGCAGATTGCTTCAGCGGTGGCCCGAAATGGCAACGGAAAGCCCCAGCAAGACTATGGCGGAGTCATTGGCCATCAATGTTGGAATGGACACCATTGAGCAATTGGTTACGCGTACCAAGTATTTCCAAGGACACCAAGAAGTTTACAGCGAACTCGTCGACATGATCAACAAAAGTCCCAATGCGGCTCAATCGGCACTGGAGTGGGTTATTAACCGGCAAACCTCGATGTACAATCTTGTGATCAAGACGCAGAACTCGGAAATCCGAAGCAAGGGTATTTTGCTGATCAACAATGCCCTAAAACATCTCCACTTGATGTCGACAAGCGAGGACCTCAATGAAGAGGAACGCATCTCATGGCGCGACCGATTCGATGAAGCCATTCAGCAAATTGTGCCCATGTTGACAGGTCTTTGGACCGAAGTTCAATCCGCTTTCCGAGTCTGGGATGACTACTTTGGCTTATTATTGAAGCTTTGCAACTATGGCCCGGAGATCATTCAGGTCTTACTCGACCAAGGTCATTTTGCTGTCTGTATGGAGATTCTCTGGATCGACGAAGAAGATAGGAAGAAGTTGCGGACCCGGTATCCCAACTACGTGCGCCTCTTGAACAAAGGACGTCGATTTAACCATTTGATTTTGCTGTCATTGTGCTTGGTCTTTTTCAAGCACCTTGACCTTTCGCTCCGCCCAACGCCCATCGGCGTACAACGACGTGTTTTGAATGGGAAGTTCTCGGCTAGCATCAGAGAGATGGAACTCATCAATCCCGTCGAAGCTGATGGGTCCTTATCTATCTTGCTGAAGCTTCTGAAGCATGAGACTCTCGCCAGGAGCCAGACTACCCGCGCGATCCTTGGAGTTCTGTTAGACGGAGAGCCTGAAGCAGGTTTGCTGGATTCGATTCAACTGACACTGGAGAATGGCGTCAGACTCGAACCCGCCATCCAGTGCACACCATTCCTAGAGGCCGCCACAACGTTCTGTCAGCGCTGTCCGGACAAGGGGCGAGTCGTTGACATGATCGACTTCGTTGCCAAGGGGGTCGAAAGCATTGACAACAGCGGCGGCCAGGAGCATATTGACTTCTTCATGCGTCTTTGCCGCGGTAATAACCAGCGGCTGAACATGGACTCAGCTAAGTTTACCGAGATTGTTCTTGACAGTATCTCGGTCTGGGCCCCGACCTTGCTCATTGACAAGGACGAGACTGTCCGTCGCAGTATGCACAATATCCTCGACGAGATGGTCTTCAACGATAAGATCGAGGAGCCCAACATAGAGGACCCCGAACAGAATGGCGAATGGCAGACCATTATCACACCGGAGCGACGCCATAGCATCTGTCGTCGGCTGCCGAACGCCTGCATCGAGCGGCTCAAGTCGGCATTCCTGACCGATCAAATCAGTCATATTGACGCCAGACTGCTTGAAAATATTACTCCGGTGATCAACTATTGCCTGGCTACTTTCTATGACGACTCTGAGGCAGATCAGCAAGAAGTTGAACAGATCACTGGTATGTCTGAGTGTATACACTTACTGTTCTTGCAGCCCCACTGACACAATTATCTCAGAAATCCTCTCTCTCCTTAAATCGATGTCCCTCGAAGAAGTCCCCGATGACCCGCCTTCCGGTATGCTCCGATCTCTATCCCTCCTGAATGGCCCTGGAATATCATCTAACCCGATCCCCCTAGAATCGGACGTGGCATCAGTCGAGGAATGGGACGCAAACTCTGCGATCGCAAGTGATTCCGAAATGGGAGTCGCTGGATCTCCTTAGACAATAATATTTCCTGCTGCAAAGTGCTTTTTGTTGTGTTTCTTTTCCATGCGTTTTTGCGATGTCAATGGATTCAGCGAGCACAATGTGTGCCTGTGATTAAAGGCAAATTCTCATACCTCACGGATTTTACGAATTCTTGCTGTTGTTGTTTTTTTCCCTTGCGATGATTGTGGTTACTGGCGTTTTCTTTTGCTCTTGATGAGCCGGAGTAGGATTTATTTCTATGAAGGGTGGCTTTGGACGGACAGGTCATCTACATGCATTTCGCAAGCCTATTTCCGAGCATTGAAATGAAAGAGTTTCTGGTCTCGAGACCTCACTCTTTGAGTGACTTGGAATTCAACAAAAGTTCGTAGAGCATTATTGTTCATTTCGTTCAAGTAACGCGAATATTTATCTTGTTTTGATTAACCCTCTTCCTCTCCGCCAGCTGGAGCATCGCCCTCATCTTCTGATTCGACCTCCACGGCAGCAAGTGCATCCCGCTGGGCCTGCGGGGCGGGGGGAGCGCCGCGACCCCTTCTACCAGCCCTGGGGCTGCCGGGTTCAGCAGCAGTGGGTGCAGTTGCGAGTTTAGCCGCTGGAATGCCACCAGAAGTAACATAGAGGAAGTAGCCCGCGGGGAAGTGATCGATATGGTTGAAGAAAGAACCAAAGCTGCAGTCAAAGTCAGTATTGTCTTGTGTGAGATCAAACGAGGGGATTGGAATAATATCATACCCAGCGCTTTCTTCCTCCTCTCGGAAAATCCGATCATAGATCTCCCGCTGCTTGAACTCATTCATCTCCGCCTCGAACTTCTGGAAATTGATCGGCTGACGATCAAGACCCTGTGCCTTGGCATTGTAAGCGTCGAAGATAGGGCGCTCGAGCAGGAGGCCCAGACCAGGCGCTTTGGGAATAGCAATGCGATCGGGGCCATAGGTCTCAGTGATCCGGTCTGGATGGCAGCCCGAGCGGACAACCATTGCAGCCATGGCGACCATCTTACGGATCTGATGCATCATGAAACTCTGTCCGTGGACCTTCAGGCTGAGCCATTCCGTGCCATCGATGATAATCGGCGTGGCGTTCACCTTGAATGACTTGATGTGTCGTTTTGCGGAGGGGTCCTTGAACGTCTTCTGGATCGTGTAGTTGTGGAAGTTCTTGGTCCCTTCATAACGGTCGAGACATTCTTGCAGGCGGGCGATGCGTGAAGCGGGTGCGCGGTAGGCGCGTTTCGCGGTCAGGTATGCTGCTTTGATGGCCTTGATGGCGTCATTGATGGCTTTTTGGCGGGGGTCCATAACGAAGGGCTTGGCTTCTGCGTCGGCGGGCTGTTCAGTCGTGGGCTGTTCGCTGGCCTCCTGCTGAGTGGGTTCACCGTCTGGCGCCGAAGAAACCTCCTTCTCTTCTGAGGGTTGGAGTGCATCGCGGGACTCGTCTTGGTAGAGGGACTTTTCAACGAGGCTGCGGATGTTTTCCGGCAGGGCTTCCAAAATAGGCTTGATGTACTTCACATCAACGTCTTCCCAATAGCTTGCGACCTCTTCCTGTCGAGCTGTGACGGCGTCCAGGTCGCCTGCTTTCTCGGCGAGCTCAACGATTTTCTTTCCAAGATAGGTGCTTGGGTGAGGTGGCAGGAGACAGTGGCTTGGCATCAAATATTCGTAAACACGAGAATCGCACATCTGGTAGCAGCTGAAACTTTTACTGGTAATTTCGTAGCCCCAGACACGGATTTGGGGGCTGAGTTGGGCGTTGATTTTCTGGATGATATCCTCATCCTCGACAATCATCTTCAGCGAGACAACATTTCCAGCTGCGTGGACACCCTTATCTGTGCGGGCACAACGGACGAAGGAAGATTTCTTAGGATCCGCAGCGTTCGCTTTGGAAACCGCGCCGACATTGACGAGGGCCGTGAATAGATCACCTTCAATGGTGCGTTGCTGCTCGTTCCTATAAGATACCTTGTCAGAACAAGGAACCATACGCTGAACAAGAAAATACCTACAATTGCATTCCAGAGTATCCAGTTCCCGAGTACCCCATCAGAAGCGCAACCTTCTTTTTGGGGCGGCGCTCCTCGCTATCGATCTCCTCCTTAGAGAATTGGGTCGCATAGATCGGCAAGTTGACTTCTTCGCCATTCTCAATCTTGCGACGCTTGGCTTCAGCCTTGTCTTCATGACGCTGACGCTTGTCTATCGCTTGACGACTTAATTAGTTAGCCGACAATGCGAAGAACAAGAGAGTACAATTGATGCGGCATACCTCCATTCCGCTCGCCCCATATCGCGGTTCTTACGCCTTCCACCACCTGCGCCTCCTGCTCCTGTGTTGTCGGCCATTGTATCCGCTGGAAGATCTCTGATAACTCCGCACGAGGTGCAGACGGGTCGCGCCAGAAAGACCGGTAAAATTGACGACTAACGGCGTACTTCCCGGTGTTTTGGGGGAGCGATCGAATTATAATCGAGCTTCTGGGTGCAGTTACGATCCCAAAAAGGTTCCGCTGGTGAATGATCGAGGCACGCATGAAATCAAATGTTTCGGGGAAATCTGCCCTTCGTCTCCGCGCGGTTCATCTTTTCGATTATCTCGGTACTAGTCCTAGAACAGACTAGTGCATATATATATCAGACTAGCCGTATCTGGTCAAATCTGAGCCTGAGGAATCAACTTTGCATGTGACGTGCAGCTCCGGGCTTTGAATCGGAATTGCAACACTCATTGTTTAATCAACAAGCTCGGCGCTGCCTGTCGCTCAAGCGCACTCTCTCACTTCTGTCGTGGACCCACTCACTCCTTTCGCTGTCTTTGATCAAAGCATGCTTGTCTTGTTCAACCTCTGAACACTGCCACTTATCGCCTTGCGCTCCCGTTGAATTCTCTCCCGGCCTTTTTCCCGACTACCATCTTTTGCTCCGGAGCTTCTGCAACCATGGATCTTTCAAAGACGCTTATCCGAACAGTGGCGCGGGCCTTTTACGAAACCCGTCACATATTGGTTGTCGATGCGCTCTTCTTACATTCAGTGTATGATGAGAGTTGATCTCTGTTGAATGGTCACATTGCTGACTAGCTACAGCCTTCACGCTGAGGATCTCGCCTTCTTAATGGGGATGCAACAAAAAGACCTCCGCAAGCTTTGTGCCAGGCTTCGAGAGGACCGCTTGATCGGAGTGTATGTCACTTTTTCCTGACACGACCTATCACAAAGGGTGGAAAAAAACAAGGCTGATCCAGTTTTATGTTGATATAGGAGCACACGCGCCGAGATACGTGATGGGTCTACTCGCCCAGTCAACCGCGAATACTATTACATCCCGCTGCACCCGGTTGTCGATGCGATCAAATACAAAGTCTCCAAGTTGACAGCCACCATCAAAGCGCAGTACACACCAAGTGAAGAGCGCAAGGAATACATTTGCGTGCGATGCAAATCCGAGTGGACCGAACTGGACGTACTGAGTCTGGTTGGAGATGAGGGGTTCGAGTGTCAGAATTGCGGCGCCATCCTGGAACGGACAGAGGATGTGAAGGGTGTGGAAGGAATTGAGCGTACGGGTCACGAGAAAAACAGTAAGCTTATGGCACAGCTCGACAACATGCTCAAACTGCTCAAGCAGATTGACTCAGTCGAAATCCCGCCGAATGACTTTGAGACGGCGTGGGATCACAAAGTGGAGGTTATCCGGAACCAGAACACGCACCCAGTCCGTGCGGCGATTGCTGTTCCACCCAAGGCCCAGGATATCACACGTCCCAACGCCAAGACGGATGCTGCTGCACTGGAGATCTCTCTTACCTCAAGTGAAGAGAAGAGTGCCGCCGAGCAGGCCGATGAGGCCGCTCGTAAAGCAGCACTCGAAAAGCAAAACGCGCTTCCAGTTTGGCACACACATTCCACGGTTAATGCAGCCCAGGCTGGCACTTCTCAGACCAAGACAGAGTCGGGCACCGTGGTGAAGCCCGAGCTTGCGGATGAGGATCAGAAACCCAGTGTGGATGCCTTGGACGACAAAGTCGCCGCTTACTACGCTGAAATGGAGCGGGAGAAGGCACTGCAGGCTCAAGCAGATGCTAGCAGTGCAGACGATGACTCAGATGAGGAAGACTTTGAGGACGTTGAGGGAATTTCTGGTCCAAGCGGACCAGGTACGCCTGCTATGGCTGGCGGCATTACAAGTGTCCCTAACACATCTTCTGGGGGCGCTGGCATCAAGCGTGAACTCGAACCGACCTCCAGTGCCCCTCAATCATCGGTTGGGACTCCATCTACCCCTGCTGACGATGGACCTTCGGCAAAGAAAATCAAGGTAGATCCTGATATCAAGCCTGATCCTGATGCCAAAATCGAGGCTGAAGTCAAGAAGGAGGCCGAGGAATCTGATGAGGATGATGAGGAATTTGAAGATGTCTAACGAAACCATTAAAAAAAGGCCAATATTGGCGCTGGCGCCGAATAATTATGGCAGACTGGGGATCCCGCCCCGGAGGCTTGCAAGACCATTGAAACCGCGCATAGCCATAGAATTGCATTTCACCCAATCTTCAAGGCTCCACGAGAATTAAATTACATTGACAACATTGATTGCAACAAGCCAGAAAACCAACACACTATAATTTTGCCTTTATAACATCTTGATAGTATAATTCGATGATTGCTCGTGCAGGTGCATCATTCTTCGCAATGTGGTTCATCATGGAATACACATCTTCCGTTCGACTTAGCAACTGTCCTCCAAGATTGACGTTTGTGAACAGCTGCAACTCTTTACAGCTTTCCACCAAGGGATGCCGGCTAAGAGCGACAGTCTTATCCTCACGAAATCCGAAAGAAGTGCCAAAGATTACATAGAACCGAGGCAGGGGATGCTGCTCGTAGGACTTCCAGTCCAGCTCTTTCCAATTCAAATCAAACTTCCCAGGCAACCGACGTATCGAAGCCACAGACTCCCACCACTTGATGAATTTATGCCGTTCTCGCTGCCCACTGACTGCATGCACACAACCATTGGTTCCCACAGCCAAATGGGCGAGCAAACGATCGACAACCACGTCGACAGGAACCTCATCAATAAATACTTGAGAGCTTTTTTCTACTGCTTTTATTGCAGCAGTAACCATGCCAGCAGGGCTCAGTGCAATTATAGCAGCAATTTTTGTCAATGGGCTTGATAGTGGCACGTTGTATTTAAAATCCGGGAAGCTTTGGGCCGGTCCGATGACAGAAGGGCGCATAATCAGCAGCTTGTCCTTGACATCGCTTTGAGTGAACCGATGGAGGAGGATTCGCTCTGTCAAGTTCTTTGCATATCCGTAGGACCATGGGAAGTCGTGTGCTTCATACGCATCGCTAGAGCCACTCTCTTTCACTTGTGCCCACTCTTTCATGACGTTTGAATGATGGCTGGGATCATAAATGTCTTCTTTGATCTCGACTTCGATGTCTTCGTTAGTGGGAAATAGGTGAGAATTGCAGTATGCCGTTGAGATATAAACAAAGCGATCCAAACTTGGGCAAGTCAGAGCAATGTCTACCATCCTTTCACTGGCTCTGATAATCACATCTGATAGTGCACCGAGGGGCTTCCCGAGATTTATAGAGGAAGCTGAGTGAATGATAACATTGACCTCTTGTCGAAGTGTGCTTAGTTCGTCCTGAGAAAGCCCTAGGTCGGGTGAGAGGATGTCACCATTTATGGCTGTGATGCGATTGGTGCTAAGAAGTTTTTCGACTGTTGCCAGTGATAGCGATTCTGTCCATTTTAATCGAAGTTTTCTATAGATCGAATTGTCAATCATTTCTCCCAAGGTTTACGCCTGAGCTTGAAGCTGGACTAACCCTATACCTCCTCTACACAGCATATATACGCGACACACGGATGTTTGTGTGAGCAAGCGATATACAATCGCAGTCCCAAGAAAGCCAGTTCCTCCTGTAATGAAGATGGTCTTATCATTGTAATAGTCCCACATTTTGAATATGAAATCAGATATCGCACAGAACCTTGTAGATGTAGACTTTATTTAACTTGGGAGGTATCACACCTCGTCATCTTACGACTTCTACCTATGGTATGTTGTACTACGTAGATATAGGTGATCTGCAGACCATTGCCTGGAAAAACCCCAACCACTATGTATGCATAGGTTGTACAACATAGCACCACCTAGTAGGGATATCACTTTCCCTCCCTGGTATTATCGTTCGATTGCTAGGTCTAGCTACTCCACGTCATCTTCCAAGAAGACCCCTGTCATACGGAGTACATAGTTCTTCAATCAAGAGAGTTGACCACAAGAAGTGCATGAACTTTCTAAGATATCACTTGATACTCTCCGCGTCGTGTAACGTCACTGAAATGGTTAAGTTATGGCGTAGAACAAATGCCGATCATAATATCCCCCTTGTATTTCCTATTTCCCCAGAAACATACTTCGTCTGTAGGGAGTCATGCTGGATAGAAACTTGATCTTTGACTAAAGGCTGATCATGATGCCTTCGCTGCATCGTTTGTCCTCAGGATGCAGATAATAGGTAAGTACAGTCGCAGCATCTAGAGAATAATGACTATGATGCGTGTCACCCGCGGCAAGATAGAGGTATATTCTGGGACTTCTAACGCGGCTGTGGACATTAGGCTATCGACCTCTTTGACGAGCTACTCCTGCCATCTGGGATTCCTGACAAGCAGCATTATCGCGTACGAGATGGTGTTTGCTGTTGTTTCGAAGCCGGCTGCTGTAATTAGAAAGAGGTTGCCGTTCAATTCCTCCTCGCTAAGGCTGTCCTCGGTATTTTCTTGTTCCACTGTGCTTGAAGCAGTTGGCTCATGCTATTGCTTTGGGTTGTCTTGTGTTTGAAAGTATATTGACGCTCTTGATGGAGTAAGTGCTTAGTATGCATCGAGGACTCGCGCTTTTTAATGCCTAGCTGCTTCAACTTTTGATGCCCTGGGAACCAAAATGGCCAGTTCAAAAGGACACTATTTGGAATAACTATCGACCCAGTGACAGCGCCCATGACCACCTTGGAGGCTTCAATATATGTCGTTTCGCACCCTGGCTCGAGTTTCTTGAAATCTTGACCCCTCCATGCAACTTTTGCGCCCATACCGGCCTCGACTATAGCATATGAATTATCACCCGCTTGGTCATATCAAGTAACTCATTAGACTCCGCGAAGCCCCGCTCCTTCTCGGAAGCAGCGAGAAGAAGCTCATCCAGCATACCCGTAGTGTGACATACGGCTGCCTCAATTACACTCTTCGTGACAACCTTGGGCTGCTTCGCCCGTATGTTGCAGAACCTCCGAAGCGATGACCTGGTCGGCGGTCCAGAGTTCTAAAGCCCCCCACAACCAGCAAGCAAAAATGACCTATCGTCGCCTTGCGGGGCTGCATATTCATCGAACGGGCGACGCTTTTCATGGAATTCCCAGCCATAGATCACCAGCATGAGACGGTTCCAGATCCGCGTGGGGAGACTACGCCGCAACCATGCACGTAAAGGGATAGATGTCAATACCTAGATTATGTTGTTTTGACTGACCGGGTAGACCAGAAACGGTGGGCCGATCCTTCTTGCATGGGCATGATTTCTCTCCTTAGAGCGTCGCTGGGAGGAATAGTTTTAAACTTTAGAACAGCCTTAGCCACAACTGCAAGAATTATGGTTAGGGCAAGCTAGCGCCCTGTGATACGGCAGTCTATTACTGCTAGTAAGTTAGTTCAGATTTTGTGTCTAGTATGGTTTATAATATGAGTATTATGTACTAACCTTCTATTATACATACCCAGGCCAGCTTACATGTTTAACCCATTTTCACTGTGCTATAACCTTACGGCTAATTTATTTTATCATTCTAGCTCCAAAATAATAAGGAAATATCTAAAAGAAGTGATATCTAAAAAAAAAAATACCCAAGATATCTTACGAGACTATAAAAAAGAATCAAAATTTATTATGGGAAATTCTGAAGTAACGCACAGGTGATAGTATACGCTGTACCTGGGGCACTGACAAATATCCGTGAGACCGAGTTCAGT
This sequence comes from Penicillium concentricum, assembly GCF_028827145.1. Classification (NCBI taxonomy): domain Eukaryota; kingdom Fungi; phylum Ascomycota; class Eurotiomycetes; order Eurotiales; family Aspergillaceae; genus Penicillium; species Penicillium concentricum. The sequence continues at coordinate 433,638 of NW_026622756.1, forward strand.
GATGCGCTTGATGGTGATATAATCAGTGACTAACAAGGATAGGCATATCTTCAGGCCATTGTTTACCAGAGAGTATCACGAAGTTTCTCATTTTCGACGGGAGAAGCTCTCCAAAATATAACGCCCGTGTGCGCAAGCAGATCAAACACTCAAGATCCAAGTTCCATTTCAATCTACAAATTGCCTTCTGTCAACTTGGCACTAGTGTTTATCAATTGTTCCAGCTGAAAAGCATACCTGGAAATTGTTTGATACTACTAAGTCTAGCGGGTAAACAAAGTTCATTTAAAATCCCGTAATCTTCAGGGTTTGTATCGGCGAGCGTTGGGTTGCACTGGCGTACTTTTGTACAAGTCAATCAACTCGACTGGTTGGAGGGTTGCGATAGTGAGGAAATAAGTCAAGGCCCTTGCAATCTATTAGACGTCCCCAATGAAGAGGATCCGAGATAATCAGGGGAAGTGATGATTTTGATAAACTGGGACTTGCGGCCTAAAGCCTTGCAACTCCCCCACTCTGAGATAACATCCAACTCTTACGCCTATTGCTATACTAAATGAACGCTGACTGAGACTCTTACCTCCAAATATAGACATGAAGTCATGGCGATGCTTTTGGTAAAATGGTCCGGGTACATTTTCATTCAAGTTCGGAGTTTCTGATATTTTGTTCGACCTATATATTTCAACCCCCGCCTTTCCATAGCTTTGCTTTGCTGACATAGAACAAATATTTCATCAAAACATGGCAACTACAGTATTCTGCCTATTTGTACTGGTAGCTACTGGTCTTTATGGCTTGGGCCGAGTTGTGTACAATGTTTTCTTCCACCCACTGCGAAAATTCCCAGGGCCTTGGATGGCCGGGGCTACGTCGAGTTGGAAAGCATATAATGAAGTTATCAGACAACAGTCGGCGGTTCATGAGCTCTTTGGTCTCCATAAAGAATATGGTACGAACAAGTTTGGATTATGAGACATTTTCTTCTAACATTCCTAATAGGTGATATTGTCCGCGTTGCTCCGAACGAGGTGAGTCGTGAATGATCCAGTCTACACTGCCCTATCTGGGTTATAGGGCTCAGATAGGTCTATCACTCACATGTCACAGCTCCATTTCGGAACCCCCAGTGCGTTTCACGATATATACCATAGCAGCAAAAGGTGGGACAAGGACACGGGACTTTACCGAACCCCCGGGGTTTCATCCGGATCCTTCACATTTTTGAAGTATGCCCAGGCAAAGGAACGACGGGAGGTGATTCTTCCCATTTTCTCCAAGAAAGCCATCAATAGCCTTGAGCATCTCGTCTGGCGAAATGTGAGTGTATTGCTTCACTTCTATATCTCAATCATCGCTAATCACCGATTCCCAGGCAAATCGCCTTGCATCTTCCATCGCCAAAGCCAATGCATCAAAAAGGTCTGTTGACCTACTCTACGCATTCCGATCCTATACCCTCGACACCATAATGTGCTTCACATTCGGCAACTGCATAAACGCCCTCGATGCACCGGCATTCAGCGACCCTTTGATTCTAGCCATGGATGCCAGCCTTCGTATGCTGCCATTCATGAAGAACTTCCCTATGATCCGAGATCTCATCTTTGCCGTGCCACCGGCCCTGGTCATGCGTCTCATTCCCAACGCCCAGAAACTAGCACCACGCCTGTACCAGGTCCGGGATCTGGTCCAGCAACAGCTTCAAGTCGTACTAAACTGCCCTTCAAAGCTTGATGATGTGCCCCACGAGACCCTCTTTCACCGCATGCTTGACCCAGAATCATACCGGAGCAAGGAAGTCCTAAATATGACAGAGCTACACGACGAAGGGTTCACACTTATCTTCGCAGGCTCCAACACAGTAGCTGACACATTGCTTATGGGTCATTGGCACGCAATGCAAAACCAGAACTTGCTATCCCAACTGCGAAGCGAGATCCTTAGTGTCTGGCCAGACATCGAAAAACAGCCATCCCTGACAGATCTCGAGACCCTACCACTCCTCACAGCAACCATCAAAGAATCCCTCCGTTTTATTCCGTCTGGAGTATCGTTAACGCGCGTCGTACCTCCAGGGGGCGCTGCCATAGCAGGACAGCAGATCCCCGGCGGGACGGTGGTTGGGATGGCTATTTTACACGTGCACCAGAACGCCGAAGTGTGGGGTAAGGATGCGCTTGTGTTCCGACCGGAACGGTGGCTGGAGAGCGCGGAGCAGGCAAGCTCTCAGAACGGGAAGAGTGAATTGGATCACTGGCTCGTTCCGTTTAGTCGGGGGCCGCGCATGTGCTTTGGTATGAACTTGGCTTGGGCGGAGATGTATATCGCTTTTGCGACTATGATTAGGCGCTTTGATTTGACTATTAATGGCACCACGGAGGAGGATATGAAATGGCGGGAGTGTATTGCGGCATATTATCCTAACAGGCACTTGCATGCGTGGTGCCGCCCGATTGGGTCTGGGAATATGAAGTGAAGAGGTGTTTATATAACTTTGGGGTATGAGGATCGGACTTTAGTATCTCTAAACAAGCAGGGGTCATAGTTGGGGCTTGGGAAATTGGAAATTATACCAGATATAGTGCAGTGTTGACAATAATTACTACTCTACGTACACGAACACAATATTTGCATCGGGACATAGCCTGTACTTAAAGGCTTGAAGCACCCGTTTCTCCTTAAGGATCAGCCCTCACTGAAAATACACGTAAACACTATTGAGGATATGTACTCGTTGTATTAGCTCTATCTATAAAGTGTATGATTGTCTGCACATGCAATTGGGAAGATTATGCGTGGCTAGATGTACAAATACAAACTTTTTAAAGGTGAGAACAGTTTCTGTGCTCTAAAATATAGCCTGAATGCAGCCTAGGGATGAGAATATTGTTCAAGGCTCATCAGATAAAAAATAATGCGCTGCTCATGCAATATGGGAATGTCGATTAAATCACATACTATGAATATCTTAGCGAGTTTTCACTACCCCGAGTGGCTATCATGAATCTATGGGATGAACAGGTAGAGTGCTTCTTTCTTGTAGCGCTCCTAGGCCTTGCCGTACTTTCTATGGCATCTTTGTACCTTGGCATTCAATTTATGCCAGTCTTTGTGAATCTTTTCGGACTCCAGGGGCTGATTCTTTTCTTAATTTTATATCTTGGCCTCCGGATCTACTGGTGTTTCTAGTTCACTGATAGTGCCATAGAATAGAGTCAGGGGTAATTCTAATTAGTCTCCGGGGGAAAGACAGCAAAAACAATGAGGAATATTATAAAGTCCGATGTATTGATTGGTGATGTTTTAGATTCTCGGTGTCAAGGAGTACTCCGCACAGAGTCACAACGCAATATAATAGAACCTAGATAGACCAATATATTCATATTGTCACTAATTCTACTTTGATGAGCTTGGATTCTTGCACCTGCTCCGGGCGGAGCGGTTGAAGTTCCGAATGAGTGATGCTTACTTTGTCGCTTGATGCTTTGCTGTACATGTTCCTTCTAGCTGCATCTTCTGCTCGAAGATCACGCCCAGTAGCTTGAAAGCACTGGGCAATTCCGCCGTCTTGCTGCTTATTATAGTCTGGCCGAGGTCTGGGTGAGGTGGACGATTTCTGTTTCCTCCGGTTCAGAATAACGGATATTTATTCCAGCCTCTGCTCGAGTGGGCTAGATCAAGCCAAAAGGCACTTATGGAGCAAGGCCTTTCTCATGCCGTAGCTCCATTAAATGAGAGCGATCCAGGCATCGTGCCCCAACATGATAGCACACCTCGCAGATATCAAAGTCCCCTCCATGACAAGTGGCGCAATGGGAGAAAGCCTTACCCTTCAATACATAAACCGTGCAAACATCACAACACACATTCACGTCCTCTAGAGAGGTGGCTTGAACCACTGAGTCAACTGTCATTTGGGAGCTTGTCTCAGAAAATGTGTCTAGGATTTTTACAACATCAAATCTCTTGCGCAGTGTAGCGTCAGACAGTACTGTGCGGCCAAACTTGTCTTGGGCCTCGCAATCGACACCGTCGCTTTTCAGAAGTGTGAGAACTGATTGCAAATGACCATGGGTTGCTGCAATATGTAGAGGTGTTCGGCCATACCGATCGGGTCGATGGATGTTCCTGATCTTGGTTGAGGTAAAAAGAGCTGTCAGATTGGTGTATCTGTTCTCGGATGCTGCATGGGAAAATACACTGCGACCATCATTGTCCTCAGAGTTAATATCAGCGCCATTCTCTAGGAGGAGCTGGACCACTTGTATCCTCGGACAGGCTGCTGCGCAATGTAGTGCGGTATGACCCCTGTAGTCTTTTATTTCTAATTCCACACCGTCAGTGTTGAGCAGCGTGAGAATTGGTTGCAAATGACCTCGGGTTGCAGCAACATGTAGAGGTGTTCGGCCATACCGATCGGGTTGATGGATGTTCCTGATCTTGGTCGAAGTAAAAAGCGCAATCAGATTGGTGTGTTCGTCCTCCGAGGCTGCATGGAAAAACATACTGCGGCCATCATTGTCCTCAGAGTTAACATCTGCGCCATTCTCTAGGAGGAGCTGGATCGCTTTTTCTGTGCTCCAACCCATTGCTGCAAAACTCAGTGCGGTCTGACCCTTGGAGTTTTTGGTTTCCAATTCAACACCCCACTTCAGCAAAACTTGTATTGCCGACGTCTGGCCTTCGACTGATGCCCACATGAGTGGTGTCCTATCCCCGTAATAGAGATTATTAGGGTCAGCACCTTTGTCTAGGAGAAACTGAACTATTGCCTCATTCCCAAACTCCGCTGCGACTGAGATTGAGGCATCCAATTCAATATCCTGGGGATTAGCATCCAGATCCCAGTCAAGAAAAAGCTGCACCAGATTTAAATGATCGCATCGAGCGGCGTGAAACAATGGAGTGTGACCCTCGTGATCTTTCGAGTGTGCGCTAATCCCTTGCTCTAAAAGGAGACGGGTAACCTTCTCTGATCCACCCCTGGCAGAAACATGAAGTAGCAACTGTCCATTTTCGAAAGAAGACAGCAAATCACTATTTTCTTCGATTAATAACTGGACTGCGCGTTCGCAACCTTGATAAATTGGGAACACTAGGGGTGCTATCCCTTCGCTATCTTTGATGTTTGGATCTGCGCCATGTGATAGGAGTAAAGTTATAGAATCTAGGCGGTTATGTTCCATTGCCCATGATAAAGGGGTCCTTTCAGCAGCATCCACGCAGTCCACTGAACTGCCAAAAGAAATCAACTTTTGGGCCACATCAGGTAATTCAAAGTAAGCCGCAAGATGAAGACCTGTGGCAATCTGCGCGGTGCTTAGTGAATATTTATATCCCTCAGATTCCATATGGACTGAGTTGTATTGGTCATCGTCGTCGCTATACTGGGGAATAGATAACATGAACTGCATACAGGAGTTGACTTTCGGTGTATCTAGCAGCAGTGTAATGATGGCTTCCTCGCTTTGAGGTTGTTCCCCGTCCGCTTCGCACTCTCGGATGTGAGTACCCCAGAAAGCGGCTGCATAAGTTCCAAAAGGACAGTGTTCCCGGCGCGATATGAAATCTTCTACCGTTTGGCAATGTCCTGATTTGAAAATATCACATGACAGATATGCCACGCAGATGCTGCCGATATCATAGTTCGCGTTTGGGAACCAGGTTGATCGGTTGCACTGGAAGAATTCCTGGGTTGTATAATGCACCAGTCGAGTGACTAGTAGATAGGCGGGGGTCTTCATGAGTTGATGGAAAGAGTCATCTCCGTGGAAAAAGGATGGAAGCAGTAAAGGAGTAATGGGAAAGCTCATAGGATTGAAAATCTCTGATAGATGACTGTCAATGCGAAGATAGAGAGAGAGAGAAGATATCTAGCACTGAAGCAGATCCTAACAATTGAGGCCCACGGATATGAGCAGACCTTAGGCGGCCACGCACCCATACAGAGCAGACGATATCACCACAGCGTACTTTCATAGGATATCTAATATAACCCATACAGACAAAGAGAGCACTAACAAACACTGTTTCAGTATAACTATATATTCATTGATAGTACTCTAAAAGAAAGCAAATATGTTTCCCAAACCTGGAAAGTCACAAATAAGTCACATGGCGATTTAGACAGTAACCCTGTTGGCCTTCAAATACTCATAATCCGGCATGGAATCTCGGGTAGCCTTCTCAAGCATTTCGGCAACCTCATCCCCAAACTCGACACGCCACTTAGTAACCTCTGCATCGATATCAACTGACGCAGGAGCCTTATCCTTCACAACACCAGTAGAGTCCTCTAAAGTTGACAACATGATGGAAGCAGCAACCTTATGCATCTCCACCTCCTCAGGATTACCCATGTTCGCATTCTCAGGCGCCCAGTTCTCAGACTTCTTCTCATTGCCATTCCACTCAAACTGCATGGACGCGGTGTCCAGGCCAGCCCTCTCACAGAACTTAACCACTGCACCACGGTTATGGATGATATCATGTGCATCGATGACCAAAGGCGTGACAGGCTCATCCGGCTGCTCAAGGCACCAATCAAACAACTTCCGCGTCCATTTCATGGTCATATTTGTGACCGTCGCACCCCTCATACCATCGTCATCAATGAATCCGACCTTAGATAACTTGAGCATAGCCCGGTACATCGATGCCCATGCTAGTGCCGGGTGACGGATGATGAAGACTATCTGCCAGGTGCGCAGGTATTCGTCTGACATGACGGTTTTGTTATTGGCCGAGAAAGTCTGCGAGGGCCCGTATCGTTCTGGCGTGGATACGTTGAACTCTTTCAAGTGGTCGGGGCTTTCAGTGCCGTTGACGGTGCTCATGAAATTGCCCGGGTTGAGGAACCAGAAGGCATGTTCTTTGGCGAACATTATCTTGTTCTCGGCGCTTGCTCGGGTGGAGTAGGCTTCTATTTCGTCGAAGCCTTGTTGGATGGCGGCTTTGGTTTCGTTCTTCGCCTCTGTTGTCCATTCCTCTAGCGGCTTGTCTAAGCGACCGTCCCGGCCAGTTGTCATGAAGGCATCGTAGAAGAAGTAGCCGCCTTTTGGGCTGGTGAGGACATTGGGTTGGTTGGGGATGTTGAGGATTTTCAGGAGTAGATTTGAGGCAGTGCGGGGTACACTGACGAGGAGGACCCGGTGTGGTTGTTTATTATTTTCAGTGATGGACATTGTGTCTTTTGGCTTGATAAACGTGATATAAGAATTTGGAGGCTGATAATTAAGCTTAACCTGCTATGAGGCAATGAGCGTGAAAATAGATGGCTACATTCTGGAGTTAGATGGCGTGATCTCACTTAAATAGATTCAACTTCTGTCCAAGCGCAAGATCAGCCGTCCTTAGATTCAAAAATTTCTGGCTGCTTTCTGCATGGAAGTGGGTCGATTTCTAACATCTATACGAAGTAGCGTGGATTTGAATTCGGTGTTTTCCCAATGGGGTCGGAGTCGGTATAAACCGCTCTGATCGGGGTTTTTCGCTGTTTATCAAGACCGAAGAGGAGTCAATGAAGTTCTTTATTGGACTGCACTAGTGATCGGCGGCAAAAACTACCATGTATGTCTCAGCCCGTCGGCCGTCGGATCAGACCTTCCGAGGTCAGGGGCAGCCTTGGAATTCCTAAGGTGATTTGTGATGTATCATCGACAAGGTTGAGTCGATGATCTTTTCCCTTTTGTCATATGTGCATGTGCTATGGTCGACTGAAACATGGAGTATGTAGGTCTAGAATGAAGGCGGGATATCAGGAGTGAAGCTAGATTTGATGGGAGATATATATATGACTCTCCAAGCTAATCTTAACAGCACCGATGCCATGAGGACCCGAGGACAGCACAGACATTGAGCAATACATAAACTGCCAACCATCTGATGCCTGTGACTTCTAAAGTCTTTCGCAGAGACACTAAATTAACAAAATAAAAAGTACACTTCCGCAAGATAAGTAAAGCGAAACTAGATCGTACTCAACGTACTTTTTAACGAGTTGAAAAATCGGAATCACTGCTCTCCGCCTCCGCCTTGGCAAGACTCTGCTCCTTCGTGAGTGTCGGGTTACGAATGACCAGGGCAAAGGCAATCAAAGGGACTGTCAAGCAGATACCCGTGATGCACAGCAGACGCTGCGTCTTCTGATAGGCTAGAATGACATTGTCTCGGTCGGGCGTACCCACAGGGTTGACGGCAGCAAACGCAAGAGGCTGGGCGTAGACATACGCAGCGAGGGTTTCATTGCCGAGTCTGTAGTTTAGTTCAGAAGGCAAGACTTGGTTCCAAATCGCACCAGAAATTGTGTTTCCTAGTGCGCTACCAATGTTGTAGGCGGCGAGGTAAAGACCAGTTATGACAGCGAGATCTATGGAATTGTTAGTCCATGAGTTTTTTTTTTGGTGAGGCAAAGTCTGCTGAGGAATACTAACGTTCGTGTTTAGACGCAACCTGGATACTGGCTTGAGCTGGGTAAGGGAACATTCCACCAGCTGACACTTTTGTTAGATATATTCAATAAAAGATGGAGCGCAGTTGATAACTCACCAATACCTAGCAGAACTTGCGCACCGATGACACCAGAATGACTGGAGCTCGCAGCGCCACCTCGGAAATATATGAGGATTCCGAACGCAACCATGAAGAGGAGGGTTCCGGCCACGATGAAGGGCTTCAATTGGCGAACCTTCATGACGATGAGGCCGAGGATAACTCCTGTGATAACGGACACAAAACTGTAAAGAGATGTGATCCGAGTCGCACTGGAAACTGATTCATCGAAGCTGACGAAAAGCACAGTGTATAGGAAATCACCTTGCAGATACCACGCTGAAGAAGTGTTAGATCTCGAGCATTAATGGTCTCCTAAGAAACGTACCAGTGTTGAGCATGACAGGGATTCCGAGGGCGCCCCAGACAGCACGGTCTTTGAGAAGCTAGAGCCGAAGCGAGTCAGTAAAAATCATAAAGGTGACTTCAATGATTTGACTTACGTTGAATGGCAGCATCGGGTGTTTGCAGGTTCTCTCCCAGAAAATCCAGACCGGGATGAGCAAAACGCCTATGACAAGTGGCGCAATTACCTTTGCTGTTTTCCATTGTGTACTTACACCTCCGGCGAGAGTGAACGGAACAAGGATACACGCCAACATGGCAATCAACAGAATGTTGCCGACAATATCCAGATGCCAGAACAGTTCTACAACCAGTTGTCTTTTTCCCATGACCTGGAGGGAGCTCTTGTACGATTCAAGGGCCCCTGACTTCTTTGCGCGTCGCTGGACGACGAGAAGAACTCCAATAAGAGGGAGAGCACACACAGGATAGATGATAGCAAACATGCCAATGCCCCATTGCCATGTGGTGACTTTGAGAACGGCGGATGTCAAGTTGCCGCTGATCCACGTATTTATCTAGAGAAGTTCCAGTGTGTTAGTAGCTTGCGACTGGTGGGTGAGAACATATGTAGTACTCACGATAAACGGCGTGGCCGGAATATAGGAGAAAAGGAGACGGGATCGGCTAGAAGTCACATCGGCGATTAGGACTTCAACCAGAAGCATAATAATAGTGTATCCAATCTAGATGATATTAGATGCAGATCAAGATAAGAGTTCCTGGGCGCATGTCTTACCTGGTAGATAACGGCTCCCGCGGCGAAACCTTCCACACTCGTTGCGCATGCTTCCACAATAGTACCCACGGTATAAAAGAGGATCGAGACGAGGATAAGTTCCACTCTGCCGAATACGTCTGCAACCTTTGCCGCAGTAGGCTATTAAGGGAAGGTCAGCCGCTGTAATAGATTGTTGGTCTGTGGATATCGGTACCTGTGCTGCAGCAGCGATGACGGCTCGGAGAACATTGATAGTCGCAAGAAGACTGTGCTGACCGTAACTTTGAGTTGCATAGGGCTGTCCAAAACATGAGGTGTTAGTATGCTTTATCCTCGTCGACACGTCTTGACGTCAGAACTGCGAGATACGTACCTGGTATGTATAGCGAACAGTTCCATCCAACCCATATACATAGGCGATCAGGAAAATAGCGAAAAAGAGACATATCCGATCGGACAATCGGAAGTGCGATGTAATAATTTCGATGCGACGAACACCTGGACTGCCTTGACCCATCACACTCACAGGCTCACGCAGCGAGACGGCTTCATTGCGGGGATTCTTCGAGTCTCCACTGACGCGGTGATCAACGTTCTCATTAACGAGCGACATGATTATGGTACAGAATGAGATCTCACTCAGATCACCTATGTAGAGAAGAAGAAGAACACAGCCGAAAAAAACAGAGAAAAGATGATTGCCAAGAGGAAAAGTCTGAGATAAAACCGCTCACTCAATCTTATCAGATGGTCCAACCTTAGTGGCGTTGCGCGCTAGAGGCGTTTGTCTAAGAAAACAGCCACTCGCGAGGCTTAGATGCGCCCCCACCTCGTATCTAGCCATGGCTCGGGGTTATTTTGTTGACTTGGATCTCGCTCTAGACTTGCCTGGTGTCCTTTATAGCTAGGTTTGATCCGTGGAGACTGGCATTCTATCGGGTGACTTCCTGTTCTAGCATCTCGGCAACGTACATTTATATCTATAATTGAGGATAAAGGTCACGGTTGAGCGACTAACATCACAATATACATAAGAACAGGGCCATATCAGACATGTAGGAAACGACTCAAGTTTCACAAAAATATACAAGTCGAAAAAAAAAAACCAGTGATCCCTGAAGGTACCCGCCTATGGGAGTCGATTACATAATGTTTCTCGGCCGGACCCGCCGGGAACGTGGAAAACCTGCCCGCATGGCCCCACGCGTCAACTGGTTCATCTTGCTTGGCTATCACAGATTCAGGTTTTATTAAACTGATTGATTTAACCATGACCGGGCCTCTGTCAATATTTCCACTGAAGCTTTGATTGATGATTATCCCGTATCTTCGCGGCGAAAAAAAAGCCCACAACATCTTAGTAGGCTGGCACAGACATGCAAGGGATTTTATCGCCACTAATTTGAAACTATGTGGATTCTACAAAGAGCACAAACCACGGGTAATATTGTAGGATACTTAAGCTTATACGTGCGAGGAGGAACATGAAGCGAAGTTGGATCACTGCAACAAGACTTGGTTATAAGTATTGCCTGGAGATTGAAGCAAATTACTCCTATATTTGAGGGTATATATCACTATCAAAGTCGTGCCTTGAAGGAAGTTTGGAGTCCGACCACCGAAGGCAAGCTATCCTGACTGAGACGGTTCATCTCGGGATCATAAAGCGACTCTGTCTTGACAGTTGCCCTGATGCGCTTTCCAAAGTACTCGATCTCCACTGCCTCGCCTCCACTGACACCCCCAGGAAGCCAGGCATAGGCAATTGGTTTTCGAATTGTATACCCAAATGCAGCGGTGGTTACATAGCCCGCCGCCTTTCCCTTGTAGAAGACAGGCTCCTTGCCAAGAATCATCGAGCGACCATCATCAACGGTCAAAGCCCGCAGTCGCCGCGAAGGTGCGTGGTTAGAAAGGCGTTGAAGGGCGGCTTTTCCGACGAAGTCGTCTTTCTTATTTGCGTCCACGGCATAGGCAACACCAGCCTCGAACGGATCGTGCTCTGTCGTCATATCCACGCCGTAGGTCCGGTACCCCTTCTCGAGGCGCATTGAGTTGAATGCACTGCGGCCTCCAGCAATTAGTCCGTGCAGCTTGCCGGCTTGCCAAATTGTGTCCCATAGGCGTTGGCCGTACTCGGCGCTGGTTTGGATTTCCCAGCCTAGTTCGCCGACGTAAGACTTTCGGATCATTGTAACTGGGATACCCGCGAGAACTGTTTTCTTCAAACTGAAGTAGGGAAGTCCTTTGTTCGAAACTTCGACCGTGCTGATTCTAGCGATGACATCCCGGGCTCGAGGACCCCAGAGTCCGATGCAGCATGTGCTGCCCGTGATATCGCGGACTTGGATCCATTGCCCGGGGGTGTTTAGTTGCTGGACTCGAGCTTCTCGGGTAAGATATGCCAGATCTGTTGCAGTGTTCGCTCCAATTTGGAACATGTCATCGTCGAGTCGTAATACAAAGAGGTCACCCCGAATGCCACCGTGCTCATTCAGGAGGAGAGTATAAGTAACGGTCCCTGGTTTGGTGGTCATATCACTTGTGGTTAGCCGCTGAAGAAGACCAACTGCTCCAGGACCGCACACTTCGAATCGATGGAAAGCAGTCATGTCAAACATAGCAACCGCATTCCGCGTCTTCCACGCCTCGGCAGCAGAGATAGGCGAATGAACCTGCGCCGACCAGGCATCACGCTCAACAGGCTTCCATGATGGCGGGAGAGACTTTACGAGATCTTTGTTTGCCTCATACCACCACGGCCGCTCCCAGCCTCCAGTCTCAAGGAAGAAAGCCCCCAACTCGCGTTGGCGGGAGTAGAATGGACTTACACGCAAATTGCGAGGTGACATCCGCTGCTGAAGAGGGTGGATAACGTCGTATATTTCGACGAAGTTCTGCTGCCCGGTCTCTGTCACGTATTCTCGATTGACTTGGACTTCTTCGAAGCGGGATAGCTCACATTCAGAGACGTCGATCTCTGATCGGCCGGTTGTGAGTATTTGTGCGAGAGCTCGGGCGACGCCTGCTGAGTGTGTAACCCATACAGCCTCGGCTACGTAGAAGCCGTCGAGGTGGGATGGTTGGCCGAGGATTGGACCACCGTCAGGTGTGAAGGAAAAGATACCATTGAAGCCATCCGCAATCTCTGTGTCCTGAAGAGCGGGGAGGAGCTTTTGAGACTCTTTCCAAGCTGGGTCAAAGTCTTCGGTTGTGAAATCGAGGCGAGATGGCATGTTTTGTTCATCAACATCTTTAGGAGTGACCCCTAGTGATGACGCAACGACGGGCATTGGACGGTGTCCGTAGTATCCAATGCCGTACTGCCCGCCATGTTCGCGGTAGTAAAGACCCTTATCCTGGTGCCGGAGGATTGGAAGTGTGGCATTTAGTCCATTGGGCAATGTGTTGATACCTCGCCCAGCGAGAGCGGGCACTGCCGTAGTCTTTGCATACTGGTGTGCCAGCGGGAGCAAAGGAATATCCACGCCAACCATGGCTCCCAATTCCACACCCCAGAACCCAGCGCAAGAAACAACGATGTCTGCCGGGATAATGCCACTTGGAGTACTGACTCCGGTAACACGACGGCCATCCTGCTCAATTCCCGTCACGGGAGTATGTCCCAGATAATGAACACCGGCCTTGCTTGTCCGTTCAATGAGCAGCTGTGTTGCTCGGGCTGCTAGTGCGAGACCATCGGTGGGAATGTGCAGACCGCCCAACACCATATCGTTGTTCAGATGAGGATATATCTTGAAGCACTCCTCGGCGCTCACTAGCCGGGCCTCAATCCCCCACGATGAGGCGTATCCATGTTTCCGCTTCAAATCTTCCAGTCGTGCGGGAGTGGTTGCTACCTCGAGACCACCCACTTGGTTGAAGCATTTGTGTCCATCCTTCTCTATCGACAGGAACTTCTCGACTGTGTATCGTGCGAAATGTGTCATTGTCTTGGAGGGGCTCGTCTGGAATACGAGGCCGGGGGCGTGTGACGTCGATCCGCCCGGCATGTGCAACGGGCCCTGCTCGACGACAGTGATATTCTTCCATCCTCGAGAGACCAGCTCGTCGGCGAGGTTGGTACCTACGATACCGGCTCCAATGATGACAACACGTGAAAGGGACATTATTATATGATAGTTAATACACCCATTTGAAAGAAGGCATTCGTTCTATTTGTATATTCACATACTTGATAATTCGTACAATGTGTGACCTTCTCGTACACATATCCCCGCACCCCGCAGAGGCGTGGGATAATTAAATAGTGTATCGTGAAGCTAAAGATAAAGATGTTACGCCCCGCACGGGTTCCGGCGATGTAAAGCCGAGAATGCCAGTAACACGGGTGCCATTTTGGAGGGTTCGGGATATATCCTTGGCTCTACGTTGATATAGATAGTGAAGCTCAGGTCAATCATAATCCAACCAGCTTGATGTGGCGGGTGTTATGGATAACATTTCCTTTTTAGGCCGGCTCGTAAATATAGTGTGAGGGGGAGATAGTTTCCTGAAGTAGGAGTTTTGCTATTATCCACAGTGTGTAGCTGCCATAATCAACAAAGCTGTCGAAACATATCTATTCTCACCAGATTATTCCACTTTTCTATTGAACTATATTGTACAGACTTTGGGCCGCGACTTAATTTATGGGCTTGCGGAGGTCTAGTGGAAACTATGACAACAAATACAACGTATTTTAGCACTAGACCACACACAAAAACCTCAGTACTTGTATGGTGCCTAGAGTCCTGATATATTAGACAGAAACCTATGGTGGAAATGAATATTAAAACCACTCAGGTCAGGCTCAGGGTCAGTGAGGTTGCTCAGGTGGAAGTTCATCCAGCTTATGTAACAGGGGCATGCTCAGTCTTACTGAAAAAGCGGCAAGGGGGTGAGCACTAAAACGGAATGGGAAAACCATCTCACACAGCTCAAAATCCGATGTAGCAGTATGAACCGGATTTTAGGCAGTCGCGAATTTCCCGATCGGGGTGCCGCTTTATTTTCCATAGATTACTTAGTGACCACATAATAATTGTACTTGGTATAACTTTGATCGGCTAGCTTAGTGAAAAAGGGGCTCTAGAGCTATCCCGGACTCCCGAGCTCCCGAGTTCCCGAGTTTATCTGCTGAGATCGCCCTCCTGCAAGCCTATCACAACCAACCCATCATGGCAGCCAGGCTTTCCCGAAGCCTGCCACAGGTCAACCGCCATGTTTTCACTAGGTTATCGTCCCGCGCGATACCTCGCGTTGCGAGCCTTAGTGCCCGTACTGGCTTGGGGGCACATCGCAATACCCGGAGCGTCGCGCCTTGGACCTGCCGCGTAAAACAGGCCAATATCGCGCGATTCTCCCATACAGATTCTAGCTCATCGGAACGAGAGGTTGGCATTCTCGACGCTACCGGTTACAAGGGATCGAACGTTACGGAGAAACATTGGATGGGCCACGACGTAGGAGCTGGTACGATCCTACTTGTCAATGTGTCATTGTGGCCTCGCTAACCAGACCAGTGGACGCTTTAATTGAACCGCAAGCTGTTTTGCACTTCGTTGAATTCATCACGTCTGGCATCCTGCCGAACGGGAAGAAGACCGATTTAGCTCTGCTCAATGCAGATGAATTCGCACTATTTATGGCCCCGAGTTCACAGTGGGCGCCTGCGCCTTTCAACACGGCCGATCTCCCAATTGTGCAAAAGGCGATCCAGCGGATCACCGGTCCGGAGGATTTGAGCGGATTGTGCCGAGTTGGGCATAATATTCACTTCCTCAAACGGCGCCTCTGGGGAGGCCTTGCTCCCGTGCCCGCATCGCGATGGCGCGAAAAAGAGCTCAACAACCCGGAGTATTTCGCGATCGCCCATGAATACCTGACCTCCGTGATTGCCGTCTTCGAGTATCTTAATATTCCTCAGATCCAGACTAACATGCGCGACACCTTTAACAAGATATCTGGTGACTTTGGAGAAATGCAAGACGCGTTGAACGCCCGGCGCAAGACCCGAGGCTTTTCTGCTGAGGTCGACCTTACTGCTCTTTGGGAACAATTCATTCGCGCACAGTACGAAGTCATCACCAGCACCGCCCATTCCTGGGTCCTGGCCCACGTTACCGAATTGCGTGAACGGGCATTGGACAGCTTCACTGCGATCCAGACGGAAGGAAGAACCCCAGAGATGGAAGCTTTCACGCAGCGGTGGACTGACCTCATTAACGTCACTTCGATGGCAGATTTCAACATTTGGATGTCCATGGACGGGTACAATGGCTACCATGCGCCCTCTGACATCGTCGCTGGGCTACACAATCCTGACCTAAAGAACCACGACATGAGATCTGGATTTTCCAAGCTCCTGATGGACCGACTCACAAAATGTGTTGAGGCTCAGAACGAGGCTGCGAAAATTCAAGGTCCAAGCGCTACGGAGGGAGACGCGGCCCGCCGCGAGCGCGTTTCCATTAGCACAGTAGTACAGGATGAACTGCGTGAAAAGATACGCGGCCCGACGCCATCGCCGCAGCCACCTGCACAGCCCTGGATCCAGCAACTCCTTCGAGCACAGGAGGCGAGCCTGAGCTTGGACCCGTCGGAGAGAGAAGACTATGGCTTCGGATTGGCAATCTACCGCGCAGCGCACAACGTCTCCGATGAGAAGTGGGACGAGCTGCAGCGGGCCGTGGAAGCTCACTTCTCGACATGGAGTGACGGCGTCCAGCGCGCTGACGAGCTGAAACCACTGCTCAAACTGCATTGGTTTGACGGCAAGGAACTAGGCTTCGACGCAACCAACCCCGTCCAAGCAGCAAGGAAGTTCGTGGACCCTAAATTATCCATTCCAAGCTTCACATGAACCAGGGACTAATGCTTTTCATAGACACTACCAAGAAATCCGGGCCTCGGAGGAGTGGAGCCATAAAGTAGCACCATCTGTTTTCCTTCTTATCGATCACATGGGCGTGGGCTCATATACCGATGACGTATTTACCACCTCCTACACAAAGGACAAAGGCCTCCTCAAAGGTGACTTCCAAGGCCAAGTCCTAGCTGTCGACCCAGACTTCGAGAGTGCCACTGCAAGCGAAAGTGCAGACACGGCCAAGGAAGACCAGGAGGAAGCCGTCACATACCAGGGCCGGATGCGCATCCTGGGTAACCTCGTCTGGAGCGAGCTCTATCCTATGCTCATGCTGCAGTCTGTGGGACTTGAGCATCTCTGGCTGCAGGCGCGGGAACATCCGTTGAAGGTATATACGGGGCCGACCGTGCCCAGTCAAGTTGTGCCGTGGAAGGAACGGAATGCCATCAAGGCCCATATGATGGATAGCTTTGTGGATTTTCTCAAAAAGAAGGATTCCAACCTAGCAGGAAAGGTAGAGGGGCTGAGGAAGGAGGGATCCCTTTGATTTAAGGATCCCATTTTTTGTATATTATATCAATCGAGTCTAAATTCGTGATTGCACTGCTATCAATCCCAATTTTTATTGAGGCCTGATGTGTCAGAGAGAAGAGCAAAAAGCAAGGGGTGACCTCTAAAGCGAAAAGGGAACGCCACGTCGTGCCTAAAACCCGGTATATACAATATATGTTATATACTAACATTCATCCTCAGGCTCCGTGGTAAATTTGGGTTAAAATACCCGTGGACGCCCATACCTAGGTAGGGCCAAGAGGAAAGCACAGTAAGAACGAGCTTTGAATAAGATTTAACATCCAAGCTTTGGAGGATCCAACACATCTGCAGGTTTAAAACAGAGCTAGCTACTTCTAGCAAAGAAGATAGATGATCGTGCAATGAATCTTGTTAGTGAAGCATTGTCATTGGCAGCACATTCCAACATCATAGACGAAAATGGTGCAATCGACATTCTACGGCCTCTGATTGGCCAATGTCACCAACCGATGCAGGGGTATGTTCAATGGAGGCGTTGAGTAAATAAATAAGGTGTATATACTTTCTAGATCTAAGATATATCGATTGCATTGCTCTGTCTACATTCTATCAACCCTTTATGATATAATGGCCAAGGAACAAGTCAACCCCAGACTCTGCGGGGACGTTTTCATGTTCGGCTAGAGCCGATCCGTGGGGGAACAAGGAACAATCCCTGTCTTTGGGACCTTCTTCCTCAAGAAATCTCTCAGCTTCAGAACAGCCATGCTATTATCTGCATTTTTCCATCTCTCATCATGACCCAGCCTGGTACACCTCCCGTCCCCGAGGAGCCTCCCAATGCAATACTGACCGACTCCGGCCCGACAACCGCTCGCGACACCCGAAATGACGACCGAGAAGCATTAGAGCTCCATTCGATCCAAACCCGAGAAGACAATGAGCTGGATTACTCGACCCCATCGGCTTCGTCTGGCGACGAGCATCACATGCCCACACGTCGGACACCGTCTCGAGCCGATTCTCGGCGCTCCCGCAAAGTCCGCAACGGCGTTTGGGGCCGGGTTTGTCGGTTCTGGAATCAACATGTTATTTTGACCGTGCCGCAGAAGAGCAATCGGGATTACTTTGGTATGTTATATATGTTATACTGTAGACACGTTGCTGGCAAGCTGACACCCTCAAAGCCCTAGAAAGAACGTTCCTTGCGTACATCCGCACGTCCACCGTTATCGCTATGCAAGGGGTGCTCGTTGCACAACTTTTCCGTCTACAACGGCCCTTGGAAAAAGTCGATCGCCTGTCGTTCCACGAAGTTGGTATCCCGCTTTCGGTTGCCTGTCACGGTGTGGCTGTTATCGTCGCCTTGGTAGGTGCGATCCGATTCTGGAGACAACAAAATGCTATCGCTCGTGGGAAAGTGTATGCTGGGGGATGGGAATTAAACTCAGTGGGCATTTTAATATTTGCAGTAAGTTCTCTCTAGGATGATGGTCGAACTCTGAATTCTAATCAACCCCCGCAGGTTATTATGGCGACCTTGGTGCTTACTGTTATCATCTTGATCCAAATCGATTTGAGCTCTAGTGCGCTTCCTAATCGAATATTATGGTCGTGATGTCTCGTTCATGATTTTGTCACCCTGACCATATATGCATTTACACGGCGATGGAAAAGGTCACGATGGCTATCTTATTAACTATATATAATTATGATTTCATTCTATGGTCCATATATCTTTGACCTTCATTGCCAACCAAAACCGTCTTTCTTAGAGGTATATCACACTGTCTGCTTTACCTCGGAGCATATCCCTCAATGAGCACCTTCTCCCCCATGGACATGCGGGTTCTCTAGGAAATTCAAAGTCGCATGTTGAGCCAGCTAGTCTCCAATGCCCCACTCTACTTCTGAAGTGACCGCATGTCTCACAACTGCATGTGGGCCGATCCACTGATAGGCACCAGGCGGAACTCGCGCAGTGATGACCCAGGCATATTGATAATCTTCTACGCCACCGCCCGTCTCTGTGGCCTTCGATACTATGTG
This sequence comes from Penicillium concentricum, assembly GCF_028827145.1. NCBI lineage: Eukaryota > Fungi > Ascomycota > Eurotiomycetes > Eurotiales > Aspergillaceae > Penicillium > Penicillium concentricum. The sequence goes on from NW_026622756.1 coordinate 452,711, forward strand.
GCTCAGGTCGAGACGGGCTGCCATTTGCTCGTCAAAGGAATCGAATAAACGACGGAAAGTGGGGATTGGGGTGACCAGTGCGACACTTGAAGCCGGTTGAATCGGTTGCTTGCTGTTCCCCTTAACTCTGTCCGCTGGAGATTCTTCGCCTGGTGTTGTCTGCCTAGATAGCGATGTTTCGCGGGATCACAATCTCCCACTGGTCCTTGACTTCGGCTGGAGACCTAAGGCATCCATGACTATGTATCCAGGGTAGGAACCCAACTGAATAACCAAAACACCTGGGCAATACTCACCCGAAGTTCAAGGTATATATATTTGGTCATTTATTTCCGAGGTGAAAGTGAAGGATGAGGTAAGGTATGAAGGGAGAGGATGATAAATGAAATGATAATAGAGAAGGTAGAGAAAAAAAGCTCAGGGTCAGCGAGATGAGAGGGTAGTTATATCAAGTGGTATTTGATCACTTCCAGTCTTTTCTTCTCCCAATCCTTTGCTCTCTTCGTCATCTCCCTCCTTGTTTTTGCTTCCCCCCACACCCAAGTCCTTTGGGCCAAGTCGAACTTCGGCCACTCCCAGCATCTACTATCTATACTTATCCAAGTTTCACTTTCAATCGCCATCTTTGGTAATGGCGAATCCTATCCCTGTTTATGTAAGTGAACATATTATCTGATTGTTGAGGGCTGCGTCAATTCCACAAATTCCCACCATGATTGTCGCACTTTCCCCATCACATTGTCAGCCGGCTCGAGCCTTCTGATGGCGTCCCCTACGAAGCATGAAGGTTTGCACCACATGGGCATGGTCTGAGCTTGCTATGGCGTGGACCTTTTATTCGACCAGCTTCACCTTTATGAGATACGACTTTCCATCGTCTCACAAGTCACCCCTCTATCCTTGCATCTACCTAAGCAACCAAAACACCAGAACTAACAAGAATACATGGATATAGACTAACTTGTTCTAGATCCAGGTGTTTTCATGTACTGCCAGATCGATGGACATGATGTCGTGAACTGCCATTCAGTGTACCATTTTCTTAGCACCATCCCCACTACTGGGGGAATGGAACCCGGAATGGCTGACCAAGGCACGGCGAGGACTGTTCAGTGCAATATAGACCTCAAGTACCATGCTAATTCATGGCATTTGATCTAGCAGGCTGATACTATCCAGAAGGCCCTTTAATAATCAGTCCTTACGAGGCTCGCTGTTTTCTTCCACAAAGGAAAGAAGGCTACCTTTAATACAGCTGTTTGGAGCCAAACCCAATACCTTCCTCGAATGGGGCACAGCCAATGGGCCCTACCAGCGTTTCAGCGATGGCTTGAAATCTGTTAGCAGACCTGACCTCTTTCTTCCAAGCCCGAAATGGCCTCGTCGCGGCACCCAGTGAGGAATATAGGACAAAGCAAGAACGAGCGCATCAAATAATACTCATTATGTGGATCGCCATGAGATAAGTATTGAGTATGGAATAGACTATTTGATTAGTGAGATAGCGAACCTTGGGGTTTTAACGCCATGCTCTCAATATATAAGAAATGAGAGAGTAATAATTAAAATGAGGAGAGAGAAGGAGACCAAAGCCAGATAGACGAGAAGGTCTTGGGCTCTCAAGTGTTATTTTACTCTCACATCATTCCTCTCATCATTTCCTCTCTTCGTCACTTTATCTTCACAACATTTCTTATCCCCATCCTTTCTTATTTCCATCCTTTCAACTACTCAAACATCAACATTTATCACTACCACCTACCATGGCGGACTCTATTCATCCCCTTGTAAGTGAAATCCTCTTGTTGTTGATAGCTGCTTCTCCCATGGAAGATGGGTCGTCTCAGCTTGCACCCTTACACCCTCAATATTCACCTGCCCACCACGATGGCAATCTGATTATAAAATCAATCGGCATGGCCCTACTGCTCTTGAGCATGGGTGTTTGCATCCTTGGGATGGTTGGATCCTGCTGTCTGGCGTATCATCAAGCCTTCTCTGACCACAACCCCCACCGCTATCCCCGAAGAATGCATATTGTCTGCGCAGCTTCACTTTTGTGGGAGCTACAACTTTCTATTCTTAAACAACCCCTTGTCATGCCATCGTCATCCCCCCAAGCAATCACAACACCAGGGTTATCAAGAATATATGGACATGAATTAACATATCATAGTTGTTCTGCAAGCACTGCGAGGTCAGTGGACATGACGTTGTCTACTGCCATCGTCTTTTTGAAGACTTGACTGCTTTTGCCCAACCCGTTGGCGTCGACACGGGATACCACACCCAGGGCTCGGTGAGAATCCTACCATGCATTCGATGACGGAACAATATACTAATATGTGTGATAACTCAGACTTCTGCCAATGAGAAGCCCTACCGTATTGCGCGCTGGGGTGAAGGAAGAAAGAGGATGCACAAAAAGCAGAGTATGTTTAATACAACTATTCAAGGCTACTGGCGCACAGAAGACTAACTCGTCTAGCGGGAAGCTTCGCTAACGACGCCAACCTCAATCCAGCTGAGGCCCAGAAGCTCGCATTCTACCTCGAACAACACCGACGTTACTGGCACTGGTGCCGTGCTTTGTGGGCCGGGCCGTGCCGGCGGCCAGAGTAGGGCCTCGATGTGATGTGTCCAACAAGCGATTACAACAAGTTACAATGGTGCTATGTGAGAGGGGGGTCAATCTTATCTAATGAGAGGACGGAAATATTCTCACGCCTTTTATGCCTCGATCGACAGAATCGGAGGCGATTACATTGGGAATTATCCTTAGTAGGTCATTCATTTAAACACAAGATGCTGTAAGAATCCTTATAGATGTAGCTCGTAGATTAGCTTATGATTAATAACATAGCTGGGCATAATATGATATTAGCAGGCGTAAAACAGAGGCCATGTCGTCATGGTCTAGTTTATAGTCTAAACCTATCAATTTGGAGTGAGAGAGTATTAATTGAAATGAGCAGAGAGAAGGGATCTCATGGGCTCTCAGATTTTCTTTTACTCTCACCTCACGTCCCTCCATCTTCTCTTCACAGATCCCCGCCTACCCTTTCATTCTTCCCTTCTTTCGTCTCTTGATCCTTTCAACCATTTAATTTTCATCTCTCTGTCGTGATCCTACATAATGGCTGAGCCCATCCCCGTTTATTTAAGTGGAGATATTGTCTCACTGTTGATCGCTGTGTGGTATCCAAATATTTCCACCACTATAGCACTTTCTCAATCATGCAAGCAACCGGTTTAAGCAATATAGTCGCCTTTTCCTTCCTGGGGATGGAATGTTTGCCTCACTGTAGCATGGTTTGTAGGTGGGAGTTGATGCGCTTGACTCCCCGCGGTGGTGGGACCCATTCTTGGTTTTCACTGGAGAAACTGTACTGCACCGTGACCGGAGCTGTGGCCATTTGCTGTTCAATTGGCTTGGTGCCGAAGTCGAATAGCTTGGGCTCGCCATACAGCCACACGTCCCGTTCGTAACCCTCGTCGAAGTATTCTGCCTCGGTGTTGAGGCGTTTGGCGGCCTCCTTCTGCTGCCATTCCATGACTTGGATGTAGTCTTTCTCGTCCTCGACTGTGCAGGCCGTGTCGGTCTCTTCGAGGTTTTTGACGAGGCTTTTTGAGCCGGGCTTCGTCTTTTTGGGACTGGGTTTGGCTGGTTTGGGGCTGACGGGCTTTTTGATTGGGGCGGAAGTAAGAGTTGTGTTAAGTTGAAGTGAGGTGGAATTTTGGTGCAAAGTGGTATAAATAGTCAGGGAAGTGAAACGAAAGTGAGATGAAACCCAGAAAGAATGTAGCGTGAAGATAGGCGGGGGATGGTGTGGTATTAGTTATAGGATTGACTTTGAGGATCGAAAACGTTAAAGATCTCCCTGTAGCCCTCCTCTGTCGTAGCAACCCATCTGTTATCTAGCGGGAATTCATTCCCATGGGTCTTCGCCAGGGAGATCGGGCTCTAGGTGCTCTCTTCAACGTCGCATATACCAACCGTAACTATTGCTAACCGCGATTGGTGGTCCCAGCCTAAAGGGGTCCGCTCTCCCATCTCAATTCATGTAGTAAACAAAACACCCTGCCCCATCGCAATTATACCATTATCAACAGCGGGGAATCCAACTAAGCTATACCAATACATAAAAATGTCGAGATTGAACATGCCCCACAGCAATCTAGCAGTTTCAATCGGAACACGCCATATCCATGTAAAAGTCACAACAGCAAAGACAACAGCTTGGCAAAGGGGCAAAAAGAGAGAAAACGCAGTGAATAGGGAGCGGGAGCCTCTACTAGGGGGATCTGAGGATTGAAGAACTAGATTCGACTCATCCTGTAACGAATAGCACGTTTGGAGATAGCCGGGTGAACTTCACAAATGTGGGGGAGAGAAAGGTCCCAAATTCCTGAAACCATTTGCCGTCTTTTCGCGGCCAGTCTATTGCCTCGTATTAGCTCTAAAGCAAAAAACGGGATTTGTATTGTGTGTTGCTGATCTAGCCTGTTCGTATACTCAAATTCGGTGAACGGCCATGCCGGGAACAGAAAGATGCTATTTTCAAATACCGAGTTTCAATTTGATACTTAGACGGTGAATAGGCTGAGGGGGTAAAAGAGAGCGGCAAGGGCAGTTTCCATAATTAAAAAAAGAAATAAAAAACATACAACAGTGAGGATTCGCTGGTGGTCACCCACCCAACTACTAACTCACCGGCGTGTGGCTTAAGTACGGCTGAGCGGACGGGAAGCCCTGTTTTCCACACCCTATGGTCGTATGTGGTTGTTATGCTACTAGAAAGGATTATATAATACTGCATGACGGATACTGCAAACAGCAAGAGCTGTGCTCACTACGCCCGCCAATACATGGTGTGCGAGTCGATAGCCCAAGGCCCGGTGAGCACTCTTCCATGCACTTTCATAGCAGGTGAAAATACTAATATCAGCGTTCGATATAACAAGCCACCGACCCCAAGAATCCCTACACTTGCCCGCGTGGGCAAGGGTAAGAAGAAGCATACGGGTACGTTTTACACAACTATCACAGCCATCATTCGACGTCGGATAACGACTTAGTTTACATTCTCTGTTGAACGGGTATACTAACGTTTAAAGTAAGCTACGGCCCTACGATGCTCGCCGCTACCTCAAATGACCCTCTTCAGGACACACCGCACTACCTTTCAACCCCTGGCATCAATCTAAATGACTTCAAGGCCCAGTCGCTGGCAAATTATCTCGAATTATAAGCATCGCACATGTAATTTTCCAAATTATAGCCAGGGCAGCCCATAATCAAACTCTACAGAGAGAGTACTAAGAGGCGATAATATTGATATGCGCTATATAGGAGACTATGTGGCTATAGATAGGAGAGGTTAAAGTGCCCGCTCCTGACCTCAACCAGCATCGGATCCATGGCTCTGGTGCTTTCTCAGGCCGATATAAATTTGAAGTGAGAGAGCAGTGACTGAAATGGGAAGAAAGAAAAGGTCCAAAGCCAGAAATATGAGAGGGTCTTGGGCTCTCAGTTCCTCTTCTATTTTCACCTTACCTCCCCATCATTCCCTTCTTTCGCCTCTCTCCCAATCTTCTCAGCTTTCAACTTCACATTTCTCTCTCGCCAGCTTCAGTCATGACTAGGTATATGTACCTAGCTAAGCCTAACCCGGTTGATGTAAGTGGACATCTTATCTACTTGTGAGGGCTACATTAACCCTTCTCCAACGAAACGCCTCGATCTACGAGGATATATTGATATTAACTAACGTGACCTACTAGGTATGCGCATACTGCCAAATAAGTGGGCGTGAGATCTGCAATTGCCACTGCCTCTCCGAATATTGAACCACATTTGCCACAACTGGCCTTGCACCTGGCCTTGCACCTGGCCTTGCACCTGGCCTTGCACCTGGCCTTGCACCTGGCCTTGCACCTGGCCTTGCACCTGGCCTTGCACCTGGCCTTGCACCTGGCCTTGCACCTGGCCTTGCACCTGGCCTTGCACCTGGCCTTGCACCTGGCCTTGCACCTGGCCTTGCACCTGGCCAGCCCACTCGGGGCTCGGTGAGAACTCTACATTTGATGACGGAACAACATACTGACATGTCATCTTTGATATATCAGGCTACTGTTAATCAGAAGTCCAACCATGTTGCGTCCTGGGGTGAGGGAAAGCAAAGTAGGTTTAAGACAACTATTCGTGGCTCGTGACGATACGCAGAAGGTTAACTCATGTGGTAGAGAGTTTCAACAGCGAAGCTGAGCTTAATCCAACTAAGGGACAGATTACGGCGACCTACCCCAAGCAGGATCGACCTTACTGGAGCTGGTGCCGTGCCTTTTGGGTTTGGTCATTCGGGCAGAGAAAGTAGGCTCCTAACGTGCCGCATCTAACGAGATATGTCAAGAAGGCACAGCAGTGCTGTGTGTGAGAGAGGTTAGACTGAATTGAACATATTTTACGTCGGGATTATCTTAGGCACATCTTTCACATGTAAACATAGAACTCTGTAAGGGTCGTGATAGGTAGGTCTTAGACTAGGTAAATACTTATGATTGATAACATATCAGGACATAATATCATATTAAAAGGCGTGAAAGAGAGGCTATGTGACCATGGTTTAATTTATAGGTCAACCATCTCATTTTGAAATGGGATAGAGGAATTGAAATGAGAAGAGAGAAAGAGCGTAAAGCCAGTGAGAGAGAGGTCAGAGTGGGTGAGATGAGAGTGGCCCTCAAATCCTCGGCTACTCTCATCGTCCCACGTCTCTTCATCCTTTCATCTCTTCATAAATTTCCCCCTTTCATCTGCCTTTCCTCTTTTGTCTTCCCCCATACAGTCGAACATTGAAAACTTCCACGACGCCGCGATCTGCCTATCTAGGCTTTGTTTCGATCTCAAATCCTCTTTTCAAATCCTTCTCTTGAGCCATGGATAACGACAGCTAGCACCCTGTAAGTGAATCCTCTCGTCTGTTTGTTGATGGTTGTTTATCCCATGCATTGTCTGTCGTTTCATCACCCCTCCTCCTGTGGGCATGGTATGATCTGCTGTGTCGGGTATCGTCTTCCCTTCTCTGTCGTCTTCCCTTCTCCAGACTCTCCCCCTCGCTACATCCTCTAAAGGGCATCTCGGCGACGATCATGTTTCATTCGAGCAACCATGGGTCCGTACGATGTGATACAGCCTCCCATGCATGGCGAGTTACCTTGAACAGCAGTGGAACTACTGGCTGCAGTTTCATGCTCTGTGGTCTCACATTCACCGCTTGCAGCAGCTGTGCTCTGATGCAGAGGAAACCGCAATGCGAACCGACAACGACGGAACGAATAATGTGAAGAGAGAATGATCAGCGAATTCCTATTCGGTCAAATGAGACAACGTGGGTGATTTTCAGCGTCGTCTAAGTCGGGAAAGGTCAAGCATAGCGAGGATCACGGTTTCTTGCATTTGTTCTTTTCAACATATCTACAACCAAACATGCCTCAACTGAGGGGTTCGGCATCGAAGACCCCGTGGTAATGTGACAATAGAATATACAGATCGTTATAGACGTAGGTTTAGCAGTATGTTGTAGGTGCCTAGTACCGAAGTTCCCAGAGAATGGAGAATGCCAAGAGGCCAGGTGATATTTATAGGCGCTAAAGAGAGGACTACATGACTATGGTATAAGTTCTCCATGTAGATAACCTCAGTATGTCAACTCTTGGTGTCAGTTCCAATGGGATATCCCAGCAGTTATCCACAGATAAAACATGAAACGTGAAGCTTGGCGCTATCATACCATGGATCTTAAGGAGTCTGACACCATACTCCACCCAGATGACATGCTCGGACATTTATAATTGAAACAGTTTTAGACGCTCGACAGAACCGAGCGCAGGCCAATTTTATCCAGCGGTTTGGTATCAGTTCGATGAAACATGAGTGGTTTAGTCCTGTCCCAATGGGTCATTGTATCTTTGGGTGTTCGGTCGAACGGTCCACCTCTACAATTCCGTACAGAACACGGAGTACTCCGATGGTAGTACACGTATACCCATGCAGCCCCATAAGGCAAAACGATCATCCTTCAAGCCACAGTCTTAATCCCTACCTTTCCGCCCGAAGCGAACATCGACGAACCTTCCACATCAGGAAATCCGAGATCAGGGCATCCTTCTCGGAGCCACGGTGTTAGACCGGTAAACCAGGCACTCACAGATCGTCCTGGACGCACGTTCTAATCGTATATTGTTCGCTCAGCTATCTACCGGAAGTCTCCGGCCCGCGAGCGGAGCTCACTAGATATATGTAGAAGTCGAAGCGGAGATCATGGCGGATGTTGTCTGATCCACAGGAACCACCTTCCCCGGTTGGAAGAGTGGGATTATTTTCCGTCACGGCGGGGGGGGGGGGGGGGGGGGTCATATCGCGATAACCCGCATATGGCATCGTATACGGAAAAAGAAGAAATCAACAATAGCCATGGGGGACTACACGGGGGCCTGGATGTTGTTGGGATTGGCAGATGGAAAGATGTGGAGACTCTTACCGCCAAGCCGGTCTTAAAAGCCTAAAACAGACTGGCAATCATTGCAAGGATACATTCGCTTAGTTCCTTGGCATCCGAATGCGAAATTTGTTCCTTGAGGGAGTGGATCTCTTGGCAGGCGATTCAGCCTTATTTTCTAGCATATTGGCGTTTCTTGGCTTCAGAGCATTACTGAAGTGATACCGTGTATGAGTTTCATTCGGAGTTAAGCCTTGCCCCTTTTCACTTATTGCGGGGTGAATGTCCAATGCGAGACTTAAGAGGTCAGGCTATATTGCTTACGTGGTACTTGGTGATTTCCTTTGCCGTTTGCGTTTATAGAAGTCAGTCGGGTATTGATTTTTATGTTCATATGTACATCCGAAATTATCCACAGTCCTCGGCTCAATTATCTCCATTTTGAGGATAACAAAGACCAGACCAACAGAGTGAAAAAAAAAAGAAAAACACCAATCATGATCTCAACAAATATGGAAAAAAGAAATAGGCCGAAAGAATAAAAATGTGAATCATAGAAAGGCAGAAAATGCAAGATATAAGAAATAAATGAGTGACAGAGAGACACTTGACGAAAGCAAAGGCCACCAGGGCATTGCCTTTTAATAAATCATTCCAACGTCTTTTCCAAGTCAAAAAATTATACTGTCGCCATCGGAATGCTGGTCGTAGGCAGCTGGGCTGGGTCCTTCTCATCTTCTTCGAACATCCACTTCTCCAATTTCTGAGCCATGCGCGCACAGAAGGGGTCAACATATCCAGTCCACAAAGTGGCACAGAAGTATACCAACACAATCCAAGCCGGGATACTGATAGCCACGACCCAAGGGGCGCGAATGGGGATCCAGTGTGGGTGGAGGGGCTCGCCGTCCTCGCCGTAGATCGGGTTACCCTTATCGTCGACGATATCACCGTCCCAAGGCTGGCCGGTAATTCCGTAAAGCATCCAGCACAGAACGGTGCGGAGGAGAGTGCCGTGCACGAGGTAAACGGCGAAACTCTGCTTGCCAAGCCAGAGGAGGAGACGACTGGAGAGGAAATCCTTGGTGGTGGGTGAGATGTAGATGGCGAAAATGATGAGGTCGACGCCCAGGGCGGAGTAGCGCTTGCCGACGTTGACCTTCGGAGGGAAGATGTAGTGTGAGGCCTGTTCCATGTAGGCAGACCATGTGGCCCATTCGGGGTGTTCTCCGGGATACGAGCAGATGAAAAGGCCGATGCAGAGAAGGATGCCTGCTACGATCTTGCGACCCCAGCTGTGGCGTTCGACGAATTGTTTGAAACCGTTCTCATATGAGAGATCGCTGAGGAACATGCCAAAAATTGCTTGCATTTGGAAGGTTTCTGTTTCTTGATTAGTACCAGTTGGGATTTGGGTTTCGTATAGAACTTACCGGTGTTCTTGGCCGGGTCCTGATGGAAATAAAGATACATTCCCAGGTAGATAACCAGGCGGAATCGGAACTTGACAAACATTGTCGCGCAGATAAGGACGTAAACCAACATAGATGTCTGGAGCAGCGGAAGCAAAGCCCACTGGTGATCATCGTATGCCATATAACCCGTTGTCCAAACCTCGAGGAAGGTCTTGAACAACCGGACAACCTCATCCCAGAAAGTCGGCGCCAGATCGACGGCTGCGTAACGACACCACCAACAGTCGGAGCGGTTAGCAGCGATAAAGGCGCCACACTGTGCCATGACCCATGAGATGATCAAGGCGATAGTAGCGGGGAAGATGAGGCGAGGTGGACGGCGGAAGGCACTCTTGGCCACTGATGTGAAAGCCCCCAGGAGGTCGCCATTGCGAGACTGTTTGAGCGGCTTGAGAGCGCAAACGTAGCCAGTCAAAAAGGCGAAGATCGTGACACCCAAACGGCCTTGCCAAGGAATACGGAAGACGGGCCACTGCAGAATTCGGGGAGGGATGTCAACATCGTCGCGAGGGGCGAAGAGGTCATAATCCCATGCTCGGGCAAGGTGAGTTAGGATAACTAGGAACGAAGCGATTCCTCGTAGGCCCTATTCATGATGTTAGTAAGGTCATCCCTACCAGGCTGAGATGCGAACTCACGTCAATCCACTTGACACTTTTCCGCGGATCACCTTTCACCGATGGATCTGCAGACTTCCAGGGAATGTTGTCCAATATGCGGGAGTAAATATGGGTTGGTTGGATATACTCCATGATGGGTGTAAAGAGTGAATGAGAAACCGAAGTCCGATAGAAGACTCGGGGTGACTAGTGGGCTGATTTAAATTCCAAGGCCAAGACCATAAACATTGAAGGTCGAGATGCTCCAGAAATGCCAAAAAAAAAAAAAAATAACAAAAGGCTGTGTTCAAGGGAGAGCAAGGTAGAGACAGATAAGGTTGAGCCTAAAAATGGTATACCTCCTCCATGGATCAACGAGTGTAGAAGTTTAGAAAGACAAGAGGCCAAGACAGCAGAATGGGGTATTAAGAGAAATCCGAAGTTCTCGCCATTTCCACCTTGAAGATCGCTTGGCCAAGCGGAAATGGGAAAGGCGAACGTGAACATGGGGGTATCGCGTGGAGTTGTGGACCTTTGAAAAATAACATACCAATTACCCTTGTAATATTATGACGCCATGTATTATACACATTTTCGATTTAGATCCGGATGCATAATTATAGTCCTTGTCTTTATTCTTCATTTAGATGTGACGCGTAAAGTACAAAGTACTACATAATCTACTCCGTATAGTAGGTATCGATAGCTCACGGGAACATTGTGCATACACCATATCCTGTACTCCGTACGGAATAGGGAGTACATAAGTATAAAGGGGCTAATATATGCAAATTGAAGCTATCCCACGACTTAAGCTATCAGATGCAGAAGCTGACGACGCCTACGTTCCATTGCCGAACTAGTATTTAAAGCAGACCAATGAATAGTTCGGAAGTCCCCCATGTGAACCATGGGCTAAGATCCGCCTCAATTACGCCAGTTCTTGGCATTTCATGCACGGAGTCCAGGTATCGGATTTAATTGGCCAAGTACTACCGTCGGCAAATCGGAAGATGGTGTTTCGAGTTGAATTACTTTTTTGAAATTCGGGCTTGGGCGTTACTTTACGGAAGGGATGGAATTTGATTGAAACCTACCCCTATTTCCCGCCAGATACGAAAGGGTTTTGATCTATGCGAGTACGGAGTACAGTTGTATGGAGTATATTGTAGACGTTTTCTGAAACTCAGAGTCCGTGGCGATCTTGAAGATCGCCTGTTCCGAACTTCCCGAATATCACGTCCGACACTGTTTCAAGGAATGGTGACTAGGAGCAATAATTTCACTCCAAGAGAACAAGACGCAGAGATAACATTCCGTCCCTTTTTGGAATGTAACCGCAATTATTTGATTCAAATGTTCAAGGGGTTTTAAATAGACATCGTAACTCAATGAGGTCCTATTCGACCAATAACGCAGCGGAAACTCTTGGCTCCCAGTCCTAAGTTGTGGGATTAATTATTCAGGTCCCGTCGCCCTCCTAGACTAGTGAAAGAATGGGTCCTTCTAGAATTTTGAAACTGACGATTATGACACTCGACGTTGTACAACACCTTCCGACCAAATGACAATATATATAACGTAGACTGAAATTAGCTATTTTAAGTCCAAACCAACTTTCGTATTCCTAGGCTATTCAGTTTCTGCTTGAACCACAACAAAGAAAGCAGCGTATGAGGTTCAAAGGGTAATAGCAAACGTGATGCCGAGTGAAACTATGGGGATCTCCTTTCCGCAACTGTCATCTGATCGAATGGGAATAATTCGGTGCTTGGCGACCCATTTATTTGACAGAAATCGAAAGTCCGAGGTTCCAACTCTGGTTTAGAGAAGATCGGCTTTAGAAGTTAATAGTTTCCCCTGTATGTATAATATGATATGTGCAGGGGGCGTCTATACATATCCCGTCACTAATCACTAATACTCGGAGATAGGTATTTACGTTTGACATCGTACATACGTATTCGAGGGTTTACTTAGCCACTTGAGTTCTAGAGCTGGTATAACGCCTCTGTGGACCCCCGTACCCACTTTCTAATTCGAAAAGGATTTAAGCAAGCGAAATTTGGATCAGATATGGTTTCTCTAGGGCTGTCAGTGGTAATGTAAATTACAATACCTTGGCGTTCGGGTGGCCAGGGTCACGCAATTTTGGTTTGACGCATTAAGACCCGTCTAAATTTACCCCTTAGTCAGGAGAACTTGATGGTAACTGGATCAACAGAAGCATCTGTGTAGGAACATTGTCACTCCCAAAATGCGAATTGGAATAGTTACGGCTTTTCTTTCATGGGCCTTGGTCGCCTGGGCCACTATTCTTGAGAATGGTCAAGTAAGAGAGAATGCGTATCCAGGCCAGTTACAACCGGTGACTTTGGACAATTCTTGGAGGAACTATCCAGCGGATGCGCCGGAGATATCTTACAAAGGTCGTTGGGATAGCCAGCACATTTCTTGTATGTTCCCCATGGCTCCTCCAGGGCTCTTCCCCATGGCTCCTCTTCCCCGGATTCCCGTCTTAACCTTAATACTAACCTTGGATAGGGTGGTCGTACGTATCACTCTTTAGTCTATAGTTTTATATCGCCTTTACTAATTAATTCAGTGCACCGGGAATCAAAGTCGAGTTCTCTGGGGAAAAGGTATGTACATCCTTTCCCTTCTGATCTTAAAGGCCCACGTGTTGATATCATCCTAGCTTGCTGTCCATTTCGGCCCAAACACCAACACAGGTGTTCTAGTGGCTTACCGGTATGTATAACCCTCCCTCTTTGTGTACTCATTCTAAACCTTGACAGGGTGGGCTCCCTCGACTGGCAATTCTCTAATATCACTGCCGACTCAACATATCAATTTGTTGGACCATGGTCAGAGCTCAAAGATGGTGATCAACCCATCGATAAAAATGTGTTTGAGATGAGAGGTATGCGTTCTATCAAACCCCAGCGGCAATCTAGATACTAACTGCATTGTAGTGACAAATTGGGGCATTGGATAAGTCTCCCCCCGTCTTTCACTATGTTCATTACTTACCCTCCACACAGTCCAAATCGCTGGTGTAGCTGTCGCGAATGACGCCGTCATCACCAAAGCCCCGACTTTCGGAAAGAGAGTTGAGATCATTGGCGGCTCGTGAGTCTTCACATCTTGCCAGCTAGTTCTCCATGTAACTAACCATTCCCAAGTCTTGCATCTGGGCAATTTGCCACCTACGAGACAGTCTCCTCGTGGTCCTTCCTCTTCGCTAACGGCTTGGGCAATGTCGAATATGGCATCACAGTCAGTCCGCTCCTTGGATCCCTGAATTCCTGAATTCCAGATGTTCTAACACAGTCTCACAGGCTTATCCGGGCGTATGTCTCGCGGATGAACAATGTTACAACGGCGGTTCTCGTGGCGTAGTATGTCACTGCCCATCTCCACTGGGAAACCCACCATCAACTAACAACTTTACTAGGGCTGGTACTGGCACCGCGCCTCCGACCCCGGCTCTCGCGCACGTGCAATCTACGACCACAGCCCCGAGAAATGGGACGTGAAAGCAGAGCAACCGGCCGATCTTGTGATCATCCAGATGGGCGGTAACGATCACCGCCACCCCAACGAAATCCCCGGCAGAGATTACTACCATGCCTACGTCGAGTTGGTAGAGGATATCCACTCTAACTGGCCTCATGCAATCATCCTCCTCATGGTATGTGTTTATTCCATCTACCATTTTCACTGCATCGAACTCAAACCTAACTTCAACAGTCTCAATGGGGAAGTTTCACCAAAGAAGGCAAGAAGTGGGTCGGTAGCACTTACTACCAAGAAGAGACCAAGCAGGTCAATGAGCACTTCAAGGACCGTGGTTTCGTCTATTATTTCCCCACCGAGGGTCTTCTGCAACATAACGATATTAACCCCAAGAACCATCTTACAGATGTGGGACATGTCAAGATTGCGAGTCACTTGTTGCAGTGGGTTAAGTTGGTGCTGAGGTGGAACCTTGAGCCTACTGGTGAAGTCCACTCTGGGACTACTTACTGGAACGATCAGCAGGAATACTGATCGTTCCAGAGACAGAAACTGGGGCTGGATAGTTACCCGACCTTTGTATATATATTTCTTGGATACTTAGCACAGTGTGGATAAACTAGAACATATATTGCCTTTTGCAACCTTGTACCTTTTGTGCAACTCAAGCTTGCTTCCTGAAAAGTCAAATCTAGATCCATGGACGTAGAATATATTCATAAACCAAAAAAGGTAGCACTGGGAACCGGAAAATGTGTTCGAGACCCGTTTGGGCGACGGTCTTACCACATACGCTGTGTTATCTCCCTAACTTCACTTATCTTTTCTTTCAACCCACTTCTATCCATCAGAAATGGCTTCATATCCTTAACACGCATGTAGTATGTTCCTTTTTCGAAATACACTCCAAAGTCCGACGCCATGAGTAATCAGGGGTACGACCACATGTTTGAAGCTCAGCAGGCATTTAAACCAGTGCATAAGTACGGACTGAGTGAATTATGGTGGGTAGAACCTGTTTGGCGTCTTCGATATAACTCCTACCTTGATTTCGAGGCGGTTATATTCGCGAATCTTATCACGCCGAATACAGATTTCACGGTGAGGATGAGAAACAACTTGAACAATACCGCAATGAGCTAGATGCTATCAGAAGAGCCCACAACGAGAACGAGCGGAACCTTTTGTCCAGAAATTGATGATTCCACCAGGGCCGCTGAAACGAAACTACGATGAGAGAAGACATTCAATTTGGTATCTTCGGAAGGAGCTTGTCGAGGACTACATCACCAGAGGTGGTTGCTGCGCGCGGGGTTGTGGCTGTTGTGCAAGCGACAGAGGGTTTGAACATACTAACGAAGAGCAGGCACAGATTGCAGATGAGCTCAACTCCATGCTTCTATCCCGTAATCCATCATATGTCATCAAGATAGCGGGGGCTTATTTTGTGAAATCGCAGGAAAAAAAAGTGCACAAGAAAAAGGTTTGGTGGAAGCGGTTCTTTTAAACCAGGAAGGTAATGGGATCTTGCTTTGATATTCCCTTGTAAGGGCTAAGGATGCTTTGTATGGCTTCTCTGGAATCTATATTGTATCCCCTGGCTAGAATATCAAAACATATCAAAAGTTCGACGTCAATTGAAAAAAAAGGTACACTATAGCTCCCCCCCCGACAGGTTATGGGCTTGAGGTACTATTTGAGGTACTATCATTATGCATCTTCATACTACTTTTTACAATCACCATACCTCTCGACTACGCTTTATAGCCACACCTTTCGATGCTCATTCAGGGCTTCTGCATTTCAGGCTCGGCCTAGCCTACTCTTTGGCACAAGTTGTGTATTCACCAAATATGTTATAGCGGTTGCCTATAACTCATTGACCTATACACTGCAGGATTCCTATTCAGCATATCTGCCATTAGTCATCATGGATTTCCATCTCTAGGCCTCCGACAACACATTCACTCATGACACGAGATGCTCTAGCGGACTAGCATATCGATTTTGATGCCCATCGTCGGGATTCATATTGTTCAAGCGTCTCCGGACAAATACGCACTTAAATCAGAATGTATGCTTTCCACCGCCCAGGTTGTCATCTCCGTCAAGCGAAGGGAAGAAATAACCAATGAACGCTTCGCTAATTGGGTCCAAAGGGAAATGTGCATCGCCTCCAGTGTGGTCTTGGGTATTTGGCATGGATAAAAATCCAGATGCCAAAGAATCCGGGAGGTCCAAGTCATTATTGCAATGATCCACAGCATGATCGGTATCGGGAAGAGTTGACGATTGATCTTGACCGTTGTAAGGCAAAACATGCAAACTGGCTATTATTGAATTAAGCTGTGTGGGCGTTGCGAGGCCAGCGGAATAAACAAAGGGATCGTCACTCTGCTTATCCGGAGATGCTGGTATGTCGCTGGAGTCGTATCCCATGCTAGACACCAGCCGGCGAACTGCACTTTGACAAAGTTGCCATGCACGATATGATGCCGTGCAATGCATGGACATCATGTAAAGCCACCGGACGGACTTTTTTGCTGATTGAACCAGATTGCTTTCTCGGTCTTTCATGTGCACACAGCCAAACGACAGCTCCAGAATAATCACTGCTGCTGTCTGCATGATATAATGGAGGAAACACCACCACGGGGCGAACTGATATAGATGTGCAGAATTCGGCTCGTCGGGCAACAAATCAAGCGTTTGCATGGCCGATTCCAGAGTCATCACAGCCGTGTCGTGACTAAATCCCCGCTGGTCGAGACGTTTCTGTTGTTCTTTACTCCGATTTGGGTTGTGCCGACAGAGACATGGACGACCTAGCACGATTCGTGTGCTATAATAGTGGAATGCCAGGTTTTTCTTTGCCCAGTATGTTTGCTGATTTTCATCTTTCATAGAAGTAAAGTCCAGCCCGGGTGGAAGAGCTAATAACCACGCATCGACATTTCCCTTCAATCGTTTAATGGTGGCCTTGATCTCTTCCCATGATATTGTCGCACACTCTGCTGAATAGACGCGGTCTAGGATTTCTTGGTTCAGAACTGTGAGATCACAGAGGTATAGGAAATAAAGACTGGTAGTGACTGGGAGGCTTTGAAGCCACGAGCGCCCAGCTTTTGCTTCTTCGGTCTGCTGACGGTCGGGATGCCGAAGGTGTGGGCTAGTCATGGCCATGTTCACGCGTTTCTCTCTCATATGAAGGTCATCAAGAAGCTCTGAAGCTGGTGGTTCCGACAAATGATCTTCGTCAAAGGGGAGGGGTAGTTGAGTGGTATACATATTGGTCGAAATAGAGGTTGCCCGACCAGTCATCGAGCCCAGCTTATGTTCAACCGTGTAAAGACACCACCACACTCGGCAGGGTATCTCCTTCGCTACACCTGACATTTTCAGCGAACTGCTTTTCAGGTTGATGCCAAGGGAGATGGCGGACCGAATTGCTAAAGCCGAGATTCTCCACGCCCTACATTTATTAGATTCAATTGGTAAGGGAAAGGGCTCAATGGACTCACCTATTAATCTGGTTTGTAGATAGCATGTGGAATGCAACCAACCCCTCTACTTGCACTTGCTCAAGGTCCGGATGCTGGAATAGACTATCGCCACCCATACTTAGCATTCGAGCTCGTGTTAAGTAGAAGAGATGGTCTTTGATATCCCCCCGTTGTGCTTCATCACTGTTATATAAGTATTCTGTTGCAATGGCGAAGATCATGTTCAATATTGCCATCCATCTATCACCCGCATAAGATATATCAGTGAAGAAATCCCTGTATTGACTGGAAAACAGAGTCTTGTTGATGATAGGGAAATGCGGGTGAACTGCGTGTAGATACGTTTCAAACAGATGATCTGCCACCGATTGAGGTGGCACCCAATACATTTGTACTGGTCCGGGTGCATCAATCCCCAGATCATCGATATGATAGTTGACCGTGGATGGAGCGACTTTGTCGGTGGTATAATCTTCGGGTTTGGCTTGTGGTGATTGATCGCGACTGCGCAGTTCGGTTTCTTCCTCCACGCGGCCCATCCACGTAACCTCTGAGCTCTTGCCCATATATCCAGTTGCCCGGGAGCTTTCCGTTAAATTGAGGTCTTCCTCAACCCGATCTACCGCTTCCAATGACCCGATGGAAGAAGGTGAACTGGATCGCTTAGACCTCCCAGTCTGGTCCTGAGACGCATCTGGCATTCCATTCGACGCATTCTCTGAATTGGAGTTGTACTAGTGGATGTATTAGTCAAAGAGCAGGATTCCGGGTATCTTTGGTTTGATAAACTCCTCACCTTCTGGAGTAGATGTTTAATGCGTTCGGCAGATTGGCCGTCGACCTGTTTTACTACCTCTTTCAACGTAGTCTCGTAATCCTGCACTTTCCCCTCCAAACTTCGGATTTGCCTAGCAGTGGCTTTAGCTCATGTCCCAATTTATTGCATGCAAAATAGGTATCGATATATTGGTCATTGTCAAGCAATACTTCATATCCGGCAATGCAGATAGATGAGTTCTGGTTGTTCTTACTTTGTTGTTTTCTCACGGGACTTTAGCGGATAGATGCATGGAGTCTTCGCCTCTTCACATTGCCTACAACTTGGAGTCCTGCCATTACATTTTTGTTTTCGCTGATGGCATGATTGACATGCCCGTGAGACTCGTTTGTTGGATGACGGTGCGAAAGTGGACCGTTGCCGGGGAATTGCGACTTTCATGGCAAAGTTTGGCCCTTGCATATTTGACTAGTCAAAAATATGGAGGTATCAGGTATTTCGATGTTCTCTTTGGCAAGTCAAGAAATGACATCACATTGGCACAACTTTCTATAATGACATCATAAGGGAAATTTGCTTCAACTATAGATTGAGACAGCAATCAAATGGAGGATATATAATTGAATCGAAGTATTCTAGTCCAAGCGTAAGTCCACTACGGTGGTGCGCTTTGAAGAAAATTCATATGCCTATGTGCCTAAGTACCTTTTGTATGGGAAGGTCATATAAAAGATACCTCTCTAGATATTTTGTTTGCTAATTAACTAGGACTAACTATGTAGTTGTTTTACACTTGGCCGTTGGAACTGCCGTAAGATAACCTCAGTCCTCCAAACCCTTCCTCTATTCCTACACATTTCACAACACAGCACAGCTAGCCAAAATGTTGACAGACTTTTTGACGAGTCAGTACCTTCAATACAAGACAGATACTGACATTGTAGCCACATGGTTGGCAAGTACCGCAAAGCGGTGTGGTCTCTCGGTGTAGGCTAGGCGGACGGCCCTGGCAAAAAGGCAAAACCGACGGGTCGACTCAAGGGAAAAGCCAGAAAGGCCGCTAAAGCTCCACCAAAGTCCACCCCAACCAATGACAGCATCCACAAGCAAAAGTATACCATCGCTGTCAAGCAATTCACCCCTTTTGCGGAACATATCGCACGATACAACAACAAACCGCCCATTGGTCCCATGGAGGTTTCTCGCAGTTTCAGCCTTGCACTCGACAGTGCCATTTCTGCACGCCCGTGAATTCGGGAAACATGATCTTGAGGATGTAGATGAGGCTACCCAAGAGAGCCACGGATTCTTGGTGGAGGTCCTTGAGCGGGTCCGTGAAACCCTGCCCCCACTAATGCCCAAGAGACAAGCTGATACTTCGGGATTCGGAAAAGAGGAGAAGTCGCTGGCCAATAGATTCGAGAACCTGGAATTGGAAGAACAATTGGAAGCCTTCCTCAATGCGCCTGATGCTTCTAAGCCAGCGGTGCCTGAGACGACTACAGGACCTTCAACCACCGACATGAAAGCGAAAGCCGACCTTGAAGCTGAAATGGCCCCTGAACGTCGTGATATCATGTTCATGTTCCACTTATTAAGCCAGGATGCGAACACCTCCAGGGACATCATCGAAAATACATGGAAAGGATACAAGGAGGGAGTTTGGGATCTTGTCTCGGCTTCTATAACTACCAATACCGCTATCGATCTCTTACGGCGCATGGAAGAGGAGATGAAACCTGCACTTGATAAACCTGGCAGTGGGGAGAAACTCCTGGAAGCATCTTACATTGCCCGCTGCAAGCAGCTTAGCGATCCCCACTACGAAGAAAGTCCTGGTGACGGCTTCAACCTCAAAATCTACAGTCAAACACAAGACCTACTCATCTTACCTTGGCGGCTTCTCCGAGATTTCACAACAACCGCAGCGACATGTGATATGCACAATCCTCCAACTTACGAACCCGCCACTTATGGAATATACGACCCTGAAAGCGATCCCGAAACAAAGTCCGCGAGGGAAAGGTTCGTTGAAGATAAGCAAATACTAGGGGAGGCCTTTCCCGAATTTTACATCCTCGCCCTCCATACCACGGAGAACTTTGCAGAAGATGAGTTGACGCGTGGCCTGAAGCTGGCTTTTTGCAACAAAGAACACCCATTCTGGCTGGTGTTTGCTGTGCAAGTATTTTTTAGATATCCACCATGTTCTACACAATCAGGTTTCTCGATCGTTCTGGGAGCTGCAGTGACGCGCGTTGTGTATGGACAATTATGTTGAGTCAAATCTGGAATGGCACGACAGGGTGCGTGTCGAGACCTGGCCTCGGGAAAACGACAAAGTATTGCGATAAATCCAAGCGAATATGTCTTACTGGTGCGGAACGGATCCATTGCAGGTCCACGAGAAGCGCCTACGTCGACCTATCGGGGTTGCATTCCGTCTTTTCCAATGGCATCCGGTTTTCTGTGGCCTATTGCTCTACAGCCTCAAAATGTTGTATCAAGAAGCAGGGACTACTTTCGTCGGGGCCTGGGGTTGCGTGTTGTACCCCCTTCATCTGTACAACGCTTTAAGACAGGAGAGATTGGTCACGGCACGATGGGCTGATCTGGACGTTTTACAAGCTATTCAGCGGCATAGTTGGATTGGGGCGCCGCCACAAACCCCGGATGATTACATCAAACGGTTTTGCCTCAGTATGGGATACTCGGCGACAAACTTTGCTAAGAACCGTCGAAATGGACGTCCACGAGCCTTGAAGAACGGTCCGAAAGGCTTGACTGAGAAGGGATCTGTCGGTCTTATGCTCAAGCAACGCTTTTGCTATGGCTCCCGATAGATTGATATGTGTTGGAATCAGATCGTCCTCGGATCGTCTTCGGACTGTCCTTATGTTTGTTTGTCAGACTGAGCGTCTATTTGCTAGTTTATTTGCTAGTTCATCAGGGGATAAATACCCTGCTTTCACATAGATTGAATGACAGAGAATTTCACTCCTACACATATCTCTCCCCATACCTCAATAATATGACACGAGCAGATCTACAAACTATTGTGGAGAAAGCCCAGTGGGGAGCAGGTACTGACAATGACAGCCCCTACGACATGATGAAAGTTATCACCCGGGTCCTTGTTTGAAACCCCTCCAAAGGGAGTAAGGGCCGTGAATCCTATGGATTTATGTCCGCACACACATTGCTCCTCAAACTCCGACTCGCCTTACAAGGCGAGGTAGCAGAAATTGCGTTCAAATATTTCGTAACGCACCCGACCTGTTGGCTGCTTTTGACTACCATCAAAAACGCTTGTGCAGACCAGCTTTGCGACATCTTCGGGGCAGGCTGGATTGAGAAGGAGAACCAATTGCCCTGGATGGTTGGCTATATCTTCCTTGCTGCAAGTAATGTGGATCGTGCGGCGAATTTGGTTGCCAAGAAGCGGCCTGGCCAGGTGACATCCCAGCTAATGGTCACCGCTGCTGCAGTTCTTAATTCAATGTTGGAATCGGTAATGGGGGCTTTCACGGCTAGGATTTTGAGTCAGTTCCATGATATTCACATCGGAGGGGTCTATGAGTCAAAACGAAACCCTGAAATTGAGACAGCGAGAGAGAGGGTTGGGTAGAGTCATACATACCAAGATGGTGATGGACGAGCCATCGCCGCATCATCTCTTTGCGCAAAAGAGCTTGTTACAGCTAATGACTACGGGAGAGGGAGAAAGAAGAAATCTTGATCAATCAATCAATCCATCAAAAGCCGGGTATTCATACCCTGACGTCTAGCAAACAATCACTTGTCTGCTAGTAAGAGATGGGAGATTGGGCCATCCAACAACACCCTCTACACTGAGCATCAAAAGTATCAAGTCAAGAATCTTTCTGGTCTGCATAGTAAAATCAAGCGTAAAGAATTGTCTTCAGGGTGTTATTTCTATCAATTTGTAATATCATCAACCAGCGCTATGTCAAACTCCAGAAATTGGCACATATGAGACGGAGTCCTGTCAATTGCCTAGCAGTTAAAAGAGGAGACATACTGAGATCAAGGAGAGTAGCCGCAATGCCGGCCACAGATAATTCTTCCCCGGACCACCAACCCCCGTAAACCCGGACTATCATCCCCCGTAGTCCCCGCAAACATGGCTTGTGCGGAGAATACCACGCTAGATATCTAAATATTCTCGCCAAGGCTACGGTAAACCAACGATAATGGGCAGTATACGCCATGATATCGTTGTGGATTCTGCACTTGGTAGATCCTTCGGACATAGACCGAAGGTAGTAATGTAAGCTTATTTGTTCTCCTTTGAGCTTTTAGTGCAAATTGTACGGTCTGAGCGGCCGATTGATGACCCCTCTCAATCCCCGCATATGAAATTCTGTTACTCGAAGAGACTGTCAAGAGACTGTCCCACGTCGGGGGGTATAAAAGCGCAAAGATGCTGTTTCAATTCTGCTGGATTTCTCAACTCCGTCTACTGCCAAGATAACCTTCACATCTTTTTGATATATTTCTATAGAGGCTTGATATAGGTTACTACCGTTAACATGGGGTTTCTCAATCGTCTGCGGATGACAGGCACTCCTAAAGAGGTCTTCAATCGCCGTCTGTTTTGGTCTGTGGGAATCTTCGGTACGCATACCCTTGACCCTTCCGTGCGCAGTGCTAAAGAAGAGTGACAGGTGTTCTCGGAGCGGGCAGAGGAATCGACGAGGGTCTCGTCGGCGGCATGATCTCACTCAACAGCTTCAAAAGCGAGTTTCCATTAGACGTGGGCTCTGCATCGGAGATCGCCAACCGCGAATCAAATATCACAAGTATGCTGCAGCTTGGGTCAATTGGCGGTGCATTGCTAGCGTTTGTTTTGTGTGATCGAATCGGTCGTGTGAGAACACTCCAGGCTCTCACAGTTATATGGGCCGTCGGCTTTGTGATTGTCATTACCAGCTTTGGCAGCATTGGACAAATTCTTGCTGGCCGATTGATTGCCGGTATTGGCGTTGGTATGACCACTGTGGTTGGCCCGACGTATTTAGCAGAGGTTGCACCGAAGGAGATTCGGGGTATGTTGACTAATATCTTTGCTGGTGCCGTATACTTTGGTGTTATGATTGCCTACTTTGCGAATTGGGGCTGCTCTGAGAATATCTCCGATTCTTCTCGGTCTCAATGGGTAATTCCTCAATCTGTTCACATCATTTTTGCAGGGTAAGTCAGTTCCACGAGAATTACCATATTTCTGTTATACTGACAAGATCATTGATATCAGAATCATATTCCTTGCATCTTGGACCGTCCCAGAGACTCCTCGTTTCCTTTCTATGAAGGGAAAGCATGAACAAGCTCTCAAGAATCTTTGCATACTGCGTCAACTTCCAGCCGATCATCCAAGCATCGTGTCTGAGATACTCGAAGTTCGCGGTCAACTAGAGAGCGAACAAGAAAGCACTCATGGATCTTCATTTTGGGGGAAATTGAAGGAACTAGTCACGATCCCAGCAAATCGCTATCGCTTGATGCTGGGCGTGATGTCGCAACTGCTTGGGCAATGGTCCGGCGCATCGGCGATCACCATCTATGCAACCAGCTTTTTCGCAGCTCTTGGAAAAACCGGCCAAAGTGAAAAGCTTTTCGCCACGTGTATCCTGGGCATTGTCAAGTTTGTCTCCGCCTATATTTCCGCATTCTTTCTTATTGATTTCCTCGGCCGTCGTCGTTCCCTTTACACAGGAATTATCCTGCAGGCCCTTACCATCTGCTACATTGCCATTTATCTGGCAAAGGTTCCTGCCTCGACCCATGTCACCGAGGATAATGCAAGTGCGATAACGGGCTCTGCTAAGCGTGCGGGTATCGGCGCAGTCGCAGCAATCTATCTTTCTGGTTTTGGATGGGCAATCGGCTGGAACTCGTTCCAATACCTGGTCAACGCAGAGATTTATCCCAGTCGGCTGCGCGCCCTTGGTTCGTCGATTGTGATGTGTACGCATTTTGCGAATCAATTCGGTAACACCAAGGCTGTTCCCAGTATGATCATCGCGATGAGCAATTACGGCTTTTTTGTATTTTGCACCGCGGTGTGCGTCTTGGGTCTGCTCTGGGTTTGGTTCTTTGTTCCTGAGACCGCGGGAAGAAGTCTTGAGTCAATGGAGACATTGTTCGATCTGCCTTGGCACCAGATCGGTCGTCATGGAAAACACCTAGCTCCTGGTGGGATAGATCACATTGATGAGACTGACAAAGAGAAAGCCACTGTGTTTCACCAGGAGTAGCTTTGACGTATAACATTTCGAGGCTTTTCGTGGGATATGCGTAGGGATTAAGTGCCATTGATCGTGTGATTTTATCGAAAAGAAAAGGATCCATATATTGCGTTACCTACTTTTTGTGTAAACAAAGGCCCGCGTTGCGCGTTGCCTACCTACGTTTGAGTCGACGCCTGCAGTCGGAAAATTATAAATACCTGCTGGCCCCCAGATTTCTTCCTCTTCTTCTTTTTCCTCTCCGTCCCTGTGCACGGGCTTTACACGTATCAGTGAGGAGAAATCCGAGATCGTGGTTTTGCTAGTTGAAAAGTATCAACTGACCCCTTCAAGCGGGCTCCTGGCACGCTTGGGAATTTTTGAAACACCTTGACGCCTTGAATCCTGAAGTCTTTTCACTACTTGTTACCCATGCGGTGGCTCTTGGAGAAGAGATCCTCTTTACATAACTCTCAGTACTTGCTACCCACGGACTCTTAGAGAAGACACCCTCTTTACATGGTTCTCACTACAGTAATAAATCCAACCTTTTGGGTTATGGTCTCTCTTTGCCAGATGCGTATACAAGTTCATGAATTTATTATGGACCGAGAAAATACACATATCAACACTAGACCAGCTATATCGAGAGAGCCGTAGTCTAAGTCCCTATTTCACCAGTTCCACTCTTCCTTGGAAGAACTCCACCCGGTGGTGGAGGTCTTCGTCGATCTGCTTCTCAGATCTTTGCATGACACCTCGTGGCCCCACAAACCTTTTCATATCGACCAACGTAGCCGAGAGTTTCCGAATCCAACGCCGCAAGATCCACCTCATGGCTCGTGGTTTGGCCTCGTTGCCCAACCTGAATATCCCCAAAAATTGATCGCAATTTGCCTTCGGAACAGGACAAGTGAAGTTTCGATCGAAGGTGTCACGGATAGAGCGCCCGAAGCGAGCAGTGGACTGCTGAGCCGATAAATTTCTCGTTCCACTGGGGGAAGCGGGACTGGAGTTTATTGGCCATGTAGTGTGAAAGATATCCCCCCAAGGCGAGACGACACATTCTGTAAGCAAGGTCAAAGCCATGAGGCTGGAGCAGCGTGAAGAAAGACGTTCTCCGTCCTTAGGTATATCCCTACCACGTGTAAACCACTGTTCTTTGAGCAGGCGAGTTTCCCATTCGGCTGCCATGACCACATCGATTGTTAGGGGCTCTTCGTTGGTGCGGCGAGAATGCTCGAGCCAGGCGAGACGACGGATAATACTCGAGTAGTATTCAGCCTGACACGGTCCATCGGACTCCGAGGCTGGTCGCGTAACGCTTGTACCGAGACTGTCATTTCGGTTGATTGGGGCGGCGAGTGAGCCGGGTCCGCTGTCGTGATCATCGTGAGAAAGGTACGTCTGCTTTGAGCGTTGGATTGTCTCCGATCTTGGGAAGGGTTTGTTTTGGGGGCCGCGAAGAATTCGCTGGAACTGAAGGTTCGCCAAGTAGGTCTGATGGATGCTTTAGCCACTCCTGAATGATGTCTCAAGGACTGATAGTTGCCAGTACCATTAGCGGTATCAGTTGAGTTCATGTCCAAAGGCTCTGGTGATCCCACCTGGGAATTCTGGAGGCGCTGTCCCATCACTGTTTCTGGTTGGCTTGACAAGTTTGAGATATTCAAATGCTCTTCTTGCGCAGGCTGGTCCTCCAAATGTCCGCTCGGGAACCGAGCACCGTGGGACGAAGTAGCTCGCTTTCTAGGTCTTCACATGCGACGCAGCGGGTTATATACACAACGAAGCCCGTGCTTCACGCATCGGTCACACTCAGGCTTGGTTTGACTGCATTTAATTTTCAAGGATGCTACACCATTGCAACCTTATCGCGCCCCCCGAAGAAAGTCTCATACTCTTTGGCTTACTGGGGTCTACATTCAGTGTAGCGAGTATTGCGGGACCTCTACTTGGAGGCGCCTTTTCGCAACATGCTACTTAGTATTGGTGCTTCTACATTAACCTCTCCATCGGCGGCGTGGCTGCCTGAGTCTTGCTTTTCTTCGTCAAGGCCCCTATCTTGATGATCTGCATGGCAATTGGGCCATGGGAATTGCGCTCTTTGGGGTGACATTTTTATGTGCACTCATTCCAAAACGAGGTGACAAATTCCCTCGGCCAGGTTAGGGTGGGAAGGACGGCCAGGGTAGCATTGTTCCTATGGCCTAGTCAATTTGAACATGCTGGGGATGGCTCGGGCGAGACACCTTATTCTTATTAGGTTTGTTGAGTCTAGCGGCACTCTGCTTTGCTTCTCAAGCTTCAACAGGCTTAAGTAAATATTATGTACATAACTTTGAATGGAATACCAGAGAAAGGGTTCAAGGGGTTCATGGTTATATGCGGTGGAGTCTCCAGGACTTCGGGTTTGGTTCGGGGATAAGGTTTTGGCTTTTCCAGAGTGGAGACAAGAATTATGCATAGATCTGATATCTATGCATATAGTAGATCAGGTACAGGTACAGGAATGCTCTTGGAGTTTGAATGATCAGTTAGAGGATACTACATTTAGTCTCTACGAGCATCCCTAGAAATAATCAAGAGTTGTCCATTCGTTCTGCTTATTTTATGCATTCATATGAATCCGCCCAATGAGGCAATTACCGAGGTATCCAACCAATTCCTTTCGCCAAGTCCTTTCTAATCCCAACGGCCCCACATGTCACGAATAGATTGGCTCAACCGTTGTTATCGACCAATGTTATATCGCCTGCACCGGAATAAGTTCCATATCGGGTGTTTGGTCACCGAAGGAGATTTTCTTTTTTCATCTTTTTTTTTTCATATGGCTGGCATATAACAAGACCAGACGTAGCCAACAAAAGACTTCAACCTTTGAATTAAGACTAAATCAAGGCTATCCCCTTGCGCAGCCTAACTTCTAAAATGGCTCCACAACCGCTTCCATTCCCGGGCTTTACCCCGATATCTGATCGTGTATACCTTCGCAATGGCCACGAAAAGGCCAAGCCAGCTCCAGCCGACGAGCCAACAACAATCCTCATTTCCGGCTGGGGCGACGGCATGCCAAAACACGTTACAAAATATTCAGACGGCTACCATGAGCTCTACCCATCTGCGCGGATCATCGTGGTCCTATCGCGCACCTTCCAAGCCACCAACCAACCCGAGGAAGCCAGAATTCAAGCCATGATGCCAGTCATCGACACCGTCTTCCCGACGCCAACCGGCGACGGAAACGAAAAGGAACGTCTGCTCGTACACGCTATGTCAAATACAGGCGCCATCTTCGCCGCCGCTACCATTATCGCATATCAGCGTCGCCACGGCACAGACAAGCCATTCCCCCACCCGCTCATGGTGTTGGATTCCACGCCTGGAAGTCTGCACTTCGCCTCTCAGGTTATCAGATGGTCGCGTGCCATGGCGGTCGGCACGGCCAAATACTTCCCTTGGCCTTTCATTATGACCCATGGTATGTGGTATCTTTTCCTCTGGGCGAACTACCTGTGGGGAGTCGTGCGCGGCGCGGTGCCTTCCGGTGTGTGGGCGGATCGCATCATAAATGATAAGGCCTGTGTCACGACCGAGTCTAGCAGAGTTTACCTTTACTCCAAGGAAGATGATATCATTGGTTACAAGGATTTGGAGGAGAATGTTGCTCATGCCAAGACGTTGGGATACTCGGTTGATCTTGAGATGTTTGAGGGTTCCTCGCATGTCGGCCATATGAGACTTCATCCTGAACAATATTGGAATAAGGTTGCCAGCTCTTGGAAGCAGGCTGTGGAGAAATAAGGTGGGATTGGATATATATGTTTGTATTAATAATTTAGACCATGTTTAATAATTATATAGAGCCATTATTTCATTGTTGACATTTACATTGATACTCCCCAGTTTGCAGAAGGGTAGTTAAGCCAAGCCTCTGGGGTATTGTGGGGTGTCGATCAGACCCTGCAGCGTGGGGGTAGACGATGTATATCGGTACACTATTTGGTCTTAGGTCATACTTATTCACTCTCAATTGGGACTTTGATTCGATTTGCAAAAGGAGCGGGCAAGATATTCATAGGTAGTAATTCATCATATCATTAAATCAATAATCAGCAGTAGCATATCAATCTGGTTCTTCCAAAGCAATGCGAAACGAATATACAAGACAACAACCCAAATCCACTCTGGAGATACAATCTAGTCACGGTCATCAGGATGGAAAACCAACGCCCGCACTTCAATACTCTCTCTTCCGGCCTCATGTTCCGTTTCTGGGTTCACAAAAGCAGTATGAGGCACACGACGAGCTCTTCCATCGAGCTTAGAATCAAAGCACTTGATAAGCGTCACCAAGTCCGGAGTCTGACCATAGCGGTAGTACCACTTGATATTAGGATCCGGCTTGACAGAGTAAGTCTCGCCTTCACGGTCCGGGTATATAAGCCCGATGGGTACAAGGTCACTATCTGGGACTGAGTGTGCATCCGCCACAGCCAATGGATCCTTCAGGATAGTCTTGATCGGACGCCAGACGTTGATGATCTGGTATCGGCCCTTGAGAAGCTCGGGTGCCTCGTCTGGGAGATGGAAGGAGACTCTGTTCTTGGATGCGCTGTAGGATTGATCGATGTGCACGCGCTGTACAGGTCCGCGGAGCTGGGCACCGATGGATTTATCGGTTTGGGGTCTGCGGATGGTGTGGTCGAAGATGAAAATGCGGGAGGCACCGGTGCTATGCGGATCATTGTTAGTTTTGTTTAAAGAGATCTTGGGGGTTCAGGATTGGGTACGCGTCTTTGAGCAGCTGTTCTGTTTCCGCGTAGTATGCCGTCTTGATCTTCTCATCGTCTAGGAATTCTTTCTCTTGGCTTTCGTGATAGTAGAGCTGGAATCCATGGCTATCTAGTTTGTAGTCAAGTTCGTGGCCGCTAATGTCGTGGATAGTGGCGGCGAGAGGATACACAGGTCGGTCGTAGGTTTCTGGTCTGCCAACATACGCTGGCGCTGGGGGAGAGCCATCCTCGTTCTCTTTGAAGTAGTTGAGTGTAGTTTGGACATGGTGAGGCTTTTCGGAGACGGAGACCCCGGGCTTTTCTGAGAGCAGAGAGCCTTGGGAACTGGGAAGTTGAACAGCTGCAGATGCCATGGTGGGTTATTTAATCGAGATTAGAGCGGATAATAATCAGATTTGGGGATGATAATGGATTCTTTATATAGTTTATGTTGCGGGGTGAGTGCTATTTGTCAGATTCAGCACGCAATATTCGTTTGACATGGGAAATGCTGATAAATGCACTGTTTGGGTGAACTGGTAAGCAGCCCTGGAGTTTTTACAGTTGGAATCACATAATTAACGGTGTCATGCATATGCCATTTATAATCTCGCATTCAAAGTATTGCTATCCTATATGAAGCGATTTAGGGAGGTGATGTATTGGAGATTGTAGGGATTCGGCATATTTATTGTTGGCTAGTTCCTTTTCACTCGAGTACATACCCTCATAGCTATATGTTATATCAATGGTTTCATAGATTCCCTACAGATCCAAAAGGGACGGACGAAAACCACGGACGAAAGATATACATTTCAGGTTGATTTGCATGCTGCGATGTCATTCTACCAAGCTTTCCAGCCTCTCCGTTTCTTGCTCTTTAATTCCCTGGCATTCGCTCAAGCTCAATATCTGATGGGATTTCATGGCTTTCCAATCTTGAGCCATATCCCCGGCCTGGCCACTGAAACATCGCTCTTGGCCACTGTCACCGGGGGTCGCTCCCAAACTTCCAGTGAATGAACCCATCGAAGAAGAACGTACGCCATACTATGATCCTGCACAATTTTGTTCCGCACGTTTAGGGTGCGTTCTGAATGACCAGTATCAACTCGCAATGAAACTCGGTAATGGTAGTAACTCAACTACCTGGCTCGCTCGGGATCTAAACCAATTCGTTCTCCACAGACCCCCCACGCATCTCGAGTAGCCTCTGCTAACCCTTGCCCCAGATGGCGCTGGTTAAAAAAGAAATATGTTGCTCTCAAGACAAATATCAGTGCTCATCACTCTCGAGAAAACGTTACTCAATCTGAACTAGACATTCTAAAACACATCTCTGAAGCAAATCCTCTACACAAGGGTTGGATATTCGTTAGGCGTCCTCTCGATTCATTCACGTTAGAGCACGGTTCGGGGAGACATCTCATTCTTGTATTTGAGCCTTTGCATGAACCCCTCTGGATATACCGGAAAAGGTTTGTCGGTGACAGAAGTGTTAAAATAATGGATCCCAGATCTGAAATCAGACAATATAATGATCAAAGTTGAGGATCCATCTATTTTGTCAGAATCGGCTAGAGATGAGCACGAACATACTCTACCGCAGAAGACTTGCCCAGATGGTCGCAGAATATATCGAGCACCAGAGGTTATTCTGGGTGCAGGCTATTCGTACAGTGTCGATATCTGGGGCTTAGGGGTCATGATATGTTTAGAATTATATCATTACCATATAAAAGCTATTCGAGGAGGCTGATCACCTCGAAATTCAAGAATATGATGAGCTTAACCATCTTGGCCATATCTCTGCATTGTTAGGTCTACCTCCGAAGGAACTTCTAGACAAAGGAACAAGAACTGATCTCTTTTCCAAATTCGATAGTGAGTATATTATTGTCTTGTATGGTTTCGCAGGTTCGCTGACTCAATTCAATAGGACAATTCAAAGGCACGACTATTCCACCATCAAACTTCAACTTTGAAGATTCACTAAATCACATACAAAATGAGGATAAGAGGATGTTCATTGAGTTTGTACAAAGAATGATAAAATGGAACCCAGAAGAACGAAATACGGCAAAGGAACTACTCCAGGATCCATGGCTTTATGCGGACTTTGAAGATTGAAATGGCTGTACGATGAGACTGGGAATTTCTGGGTTGCCGGCAATCGCCGTCGCCGTAACATTTGCCGAGCCAACTCTATTAGAAAGATATTTGTAATATATAAAGCCTTCTGTCGTGGGGTCTTCTAGTCTTTTTTTCTGGGAAAGGAACCGACTGTGTACGGAGTATTTTAGCGATTGGCCGTGAGAATTCTAAATAGTCATTGCAACTTAGTTCTGTACAGATCTAGGATTGAGCTTTTTCTTTGTCGTTTTATTTTTGTATATCACCTCATTGTCAGCAAGTCGTGACACGCGTTAAATGTGAATTTACAAAGTCGACAACGAAGATGTTCAAGGCCCAGCATGGGCTCATAACCACCAAGGTCCTCTCCTCAACAAAGTCAGAGCATAGCCTCAATCATCCAATCATTCAACAAAGCGAGGGCCAATGAGACGACCTTGAATTGAAAGCAGCATCCTCAAAGTATTGACCTAAGCACGTATAAGACCCCTACAGTCCCCACGTTTTCCAACATCAAAGCGCTCATTATAATTCCATCACCATGGCAGTCATTCGAGCAAGATGGACCAAGATTGTCGAGGCGGAGATCCTACAGCGATCCTCTCAAGTAGTCTCCGTCATTGACAAACAGATCTACATCTTTGGCGGGGAGTTGCGGCCGCGTGAACCCAGAGACAATAACATCCACATTGTTTCACTTGGAAATGGTGAGTTTCTCTACATGCTCACAAGCAATATCAGACTTACTTGAGAGAACAAAATTCTCAAAACCGATACCAGCACATCCAACTAACCTATCCCATAGCCGCAACGCTATCCACCAAGCCACCCGCCGACCAATCCCCCTCACCACGAGTAGGAACCGCGTCAGCAACCCTCAATGGCAAAATCTACCTATTCTCCGGACGAGGCGGCATAGCAATGTCACCAGTAGAAGAAAGCGGCGGAATGTGGGAATTCAACCCTAGCACCGACAAATGGTCACTCCTAGCACCATCCTCACCAACCCCAACATCAATCCCAGCAGCCCGTAGCTACCACTGCACAGCCAGCGACGGCAAAGACACCGTCTTCATCCACGCAGGCTGTCCAGAGAAGGGCCGTCTATCCGATCTGTGGGCGTTCAGTGTATCCCAGAAGAAATGGACAGAGCTTGCTCCTGCGCCAGATCCCCCGCGCGGTGGAACGTCTATTGCGTTTGCCCAGGGCAGATTGTATCGGATGAATGGGTTTGATGGGGAGCGGGAGCAGGGCGGTAGAGTAGATGTTTATGAGCCTGGAGCTAATCTGTGGAGCTCGCACTCGTTTGTTTCAGATGGTGTGAGTGGGCCATCGCCGCGGAGTGTGGCGGCCTTATTTCCTGTTGTTTTTTCTAGTCGTCTGTACTTGATTACCCTGTTTGGTGAGCGGGATCCCAGTTCATTGGGACATGAGGGTGCGGGAAAGATGTTGGGTGATGTGTGGTTGTTTGATGTTGAGAGCAAGTTATGGACAAAGGTTGAGGCTCAGGGAGATGGGCGTCCTAATCCACGAGGTTGGTTTGATGGGGACGTCCTTGATGCTGGTAGTATTGTGGTTCATGGGGGACTGGGAGAATCAAATAATCGACTGGGTGACCTTTGGACTCTCGAGTTTTTCTAAGCTATTGAATAATTTGGGGTCTTAAGGGAATCCGGGATCTTTCAACATCGACAAATATGAAATTTTAGCAGAGTTATTGGGAAGAAGAGAAAGAAGCAATGGAAAAAAAAATTCGAAAGGAAAACGTTTGTGCTATGAGGTCTTGAATCGTACAGTTGCCATATTCCCCCTTCCGCTCGCAAGAAAAGATTTGACAGAAAAAGGAAAAGTCAGTAAGACGAGTTGCACCATACACCAACACCATGAGGGAAAGTCCTGCAAAAGGAAATGAACAAAAACCAAGCGGGCATCGCAAAACGAAAAACAAAACTCAGAATAAAAATTCAGTAGGAGACCTCCGAGAGACAAATAAAAAAGAGTAGTTATTGTGACAACTGGCATCATGGACAGAAGAAGTGAAGGGTGATCTGTGCTTGAGGAATCTGCTGATGTTCAGAGTGTTGCCTAGAACATGAGAGAGCGGGTCTTCTGTCGACGCGCCTCGACACTACCCATCTCGGGTTGAGAATAGGTGTGCTTGTGTCGAGGACGAGGGGATTGAGGCGCCGGCGCCCCAGATCCAGCAGAAGATGGAGGTGGTCCCACCATGGCACTGTTTCGGTTCCGAACAGGAGATGGGACCCTGGCAGGTGGTGTGGGAATCCCGCTAGGTGGACGACGAGGAGCAGTATCATTGCTGGTTTTCATGCTCCGCTCACGCTTGAGGACAAGGTCAGCCCAGGGCTTGAGTGCACCATTGCCGGAGGTAGAGCCCTTTCCAACAGCTTCAGACATGACTCGAAGCCAGCCCTCCTTATCTGCGGGGCTGTCCGCGTAAAAGTCAATCACTTCACCATTACCAAAGCGGATGCGGAATCCCTCCTCAACAAACATATAGCCGTCTTCTTCTTCGGCAAAGGCAGACTTGCGGCGAGAACCACTCTTCGTGCTAGTCTCCTTCTGGAGCAGAGAGGACCGATCGTCAATGAGCTTGGAGGCCTTGGCTAGGTTGATTGTAGCACGAGGTTGGCGTGTTGTTTCGTGGAAGGCCGTTAACTTGGATCCCTGAAGCTTGAAGAAGCGACGGCGCCAGTACTATTGTAATTTATTAGCTTTGTAGCGGCGACAGAAGAGTTTATAAGCACTTACTGGACAATCTCCACCCTGCTGGGAAAGGAATCCTTCCCAGGAGCGAGCTGCAACACTCTCTGCATCACGCATTTCGCGAATGCAGGCATTCATGCTCTTTGGCATGTCGTCATCCTTGCTACCCTTGGGCTTAGGCACAAAGAGCAGTTGCACTTCCAATTTTCCAATCTTGTAAGGTGGTCGGCGCTGAGTATTGATGCTAGTCGCACTCTTCTTGCTCTTGACGCTACTCATTTGTTCCTCGACTGCCCATTCGTTGAAGCAAGCAACATCAACAATGTGAGGACGGCCAAAGGCCTGCTGCTCGTGGTCGCTCAAAGCCACATATGCGCGGCCAAAGCTACCGTCGCGTGCAACCAAGTTTCGAAGCCGTTCGTAGACAGGGGCATTGACATCCTTGGCCTTCTGTTCCTGTGACTGCATTTGTTGCTTTATGTCAAGCTCCTTGCGCCGACGTGGGGATGCAAACACACGGCTGAGGGCCGACGCCTTCTGACGTGATGGGGATGAAGCGGGTTCTTGGGTTTGGAACTTGCTCTCGTCAATCTTCATCTGCAAGGTCAACTGGAACTCGAGGTCATTCTGGACAATGAGTTCAAACTCCTGTCCAATAGGAGCGGACTTGCCCATCTCCAACCAGGAGGTGGTAACACAGTGCAGTCCGTTATCCAAAGTCAGTGCAAAGTATGACCGTTCACCTAAAATCTGATTAGTAACAGTAAATGCATTCGGTCGTGTGATAGGGTCTTACCACGTGGGAGAGGAAGGTCACAATATTTGAGGCCTACGACCTTCACAAACAAACGCCCGCGCTCTTCGCCATCTTCGAACGATTCGGGGATGGCTGGCTCATTCTCTTCAATGGCCGCGGGGGCTTCCTGAACATTGCTGGGCTGTCCAGGGAGAGGTGGGACTCCACCTGCACCCGGGACGGGCTTTTTCTTCGGGATACCGGTGGCGGGCTTAATACTTGGGCGGCGCGCTGAACCATTCCAAGGGACTGTAGTCCAAGTCTGCTGGCTAGGTTTGCGTGGAGAAGACCCAGCAGAACGTGTACCGCGCGGGTCTGGGGCAGTCTGCTCGGAAGAAGGCACGGCTTCTTCTTCGTTACGGCTGCTGGCAATGATAACTTTGGTGTTCTGTCTCATGAGATATCCTCTCTGTTTGTGGGTAGGAGAGTTAGCGGGGTCTGCACTAATTCCTAGGGTCGTAGGATCCTTTGATGCTATTGCCTGGGAAGGCGGCAAAGAACCAGGGGTTTGGGAAAGGGCTAGGTGAAACGCAACCTTTTGGGATTCAATAACACGATCGAACTCCTTGTCCAATCCAAAGCCGAGGCTTTCTTCCTGAATACTGAAAGGAATGTCAAGCTTCAAACAACTGCTTTGTCGCTGGGCAAGATCCGTGGGCAACGCCAACTTCGGTGGCAAGTCAATTTGGTTATGTTCACGATCCGACGGGTTTGACTCATTGGAAATCTGCTTGGTCAATGAGGGGACGGGTGGAACGTGTTGGCCACTGATCTGACGGCGGGTTGCAGCCATGGACTGCATATCCGCAGGTGTCAGTGAGGGTCGGGTCTTGAGACCAGCACCAGGAGCTCGAATTGTGGCGATAGGTTCGGGAACAGACTCGTCGGATGAGCTCTCATCATGCTCCGGCCCCTGGTCTTCCTCTCTTTCTTCTTCATCTTCGTCTTCGCCATCGTCGTTCTCGATCGGGTGACGAATGACGGAGTCAGGAGTAGAGGGCTCGGAATCTTGGTCTTGCTGCATCTCAGGGGTAATAGGGCGTGCAAGAGACTGACGGATAGACGTCATATCGAAGGACTCCTCTTGGGGGGCATTCGGCTGTTTGTATTCCTGGCCACCCTCTTTTGGCTGTGCAGGCTTTTCGGCGTCGGTCGGGGTTTCAGCATTAGGGGTAGTCTGTTCAGATTCCTGTTTGTGGCTACCATTTCCAGCGTGTTCAAGCTCGGCGGCTTCAGCAGCAGAGCGTAGCGAGTAATTGCTGTCCTCGTCGTACTTGGCCCGCTGGTCACGGGACGACAAGCTATTGTCTGACATGTTCTGATAATAATCCGTGATAGAGTAAAGGTCTTCATCGTGCTCCTCCTGTTTAATTATTACACTGGAGGAATCATCGTCGTCGGTTTCCATGGATGGAATGGGAACATCAGGGTCATAATGGTCATAACGTTGGGGGCTGGAAGCAATTTGGGATCCATCGGAGCTGTCATCCTCATAATTGTCACCCTTGCGAATTCCTCGCAAGATTGAGTCCCGAGAAATGCGAGGCGGAGAAAAGAAGTTCTCTTTGGCCTCGTCATCTGTGTGTGTATCATCTGTTGAGGCGAGGTTTTCATCTGCTCTAGGAAGCTCCAAGGGTTCCTCAATGTTTTGCATGTGGTCGTCATGTATCTCATCATCATCTCGTTCCTGCAGCCTCATGAGACGGAGTCTCTCCTCTAGTGATACAGCGCCAGGGATATCAGACTTTGTATACGAGGCAGGAGCCGGGGGTGCAGGAAGCACACGCTGGCCTGCGCTACCGAGCTCAAAAGCAGCAGCGAGCTTACCAGCCGAGGATGGACGCGCACCTGAAATGCGATTGACCGATGGCAAAGGTGGGAGGGGACGTCGCTCGCCATTTGAGTCCAAGGACTCGACGCGCGTGTGCTGAGCAGATCCCCCTTCACGTGAGATAGGTCGGTCCTCGATACTCTCTTCGTCAACGTCTTCGATAAAGGGCTCGCCATCACTGTTTGTGCTGGGGCTCATGAAACGCCAGTCTTCAGGCAACACGACAGGGGTCTTCTCGATATCTTCCAGCGAGGCGTCAAAGCTATCATCACGCTCGATGGATGACTCGGCCTCAAAACTAAGATCACCCTCTTCCTCAGACTCATAGCTGTTCTCCCGTGACTCAGATGCAACCGATGAAAGATCCGGGGTTGTCATTTCATATTCATTGATTTGAGGAGGCGCGTGGTCAAATGTAACACTCTTCGCATGCCGATGCCCAGTGCTGCCATACTCAGACCAAATATCATTCTGAGGGTCAAATCCCTTGCCGTACCGGCTGCCTTTGGACAGCGAGGACTTGCTTGGCGATGTTTGGTCTTTGCTCGGGGATGACGGCCGAGAAGTCGGGGTGGTATCTTCATCGAATTGAGACTTGGCAACATTCATTTGACTGTCCCGTTGCGGGGTCCTCTCCGATGCCAAAGGTCTATGAGGGAAAACCACTGAAGCTGGGTCATACTCTTGGCTACCTTCGAGGAACATGCTGTGATTTTTGACCTTGGACACGCGTTTCAAATTTTCGAGCGAGGGGCGCTTTGCAGGGAAATAACACCCCTCTGGATCATATGGCGCTTTATTCTCGGCTCCCTTGGAAAATGGCGATGGAGAGTCGCGACCTTTCCAGAAGAGGCGCGGGGAGGCATTGTTATTCAGAGACGAGACATCGTATGCAGGCGATTCGCCATGCGGCATCTGCTACTCTTGTTAGCACGTTTGATCACATGCAAAATGTCGTGTTGACAGTACCTTAGTAGCTTGGTTCCAGCTAGGCGAATTGCGCCTCTGGGCCATGGGGCTCACTTCGGAGAGTGGCCGCTGACCAGATCCGCTACCCATGCTGACGTTGGGTTTGCTGGGGACTCCGGATACGAAAGATGCAATCGTAATAAAAGACCAAGAAAGTATGTCTGTGATGTGTCAGTGCTTGCTCATCCAGTCCTGATCGGCGGGTGGGTTCGCGGCTGATGACAAAGGACACAAGGCGACGCAGAGATCAGATATCATACCTTTCTTAATAACCAGGAGTCTTGTGGAAGAAGTTTACCAGCGAGTCCTGAGGCATTCGGTGTAAATGCGTAAATGTCGTGTCGATCGTGGCGAGAATGTTGCGTCAAAGGGCGGAGGCACCAAAACAAACCCAAGTTGGGTGTCCGGGGGTCAAACCAAGGTAAAAAAAAACAAAAGGGTTAGAGGGATAACGAAGGGATACGAATGCCGACTGTCAAGGAAGGCTAGCAGGGAAGAGGAACAGAAACAAAGAGAGAGATTATGAAGAAGAACAGAAACAACGAAACTTGATATGTCTCTCCCATGGATTCAAGTGGATTGTTACCCCAAGCAAGAAACTGTTGCTACGGGAGTCGTCATGGCAACGGCGGCCTTCGATTGTTTCAGGCCGTGACCTTGCGTCAGCTGCCTATGATCGGCGCTAATCTATAAGTGGAATAGCTTCGTGGATCTTCAATATCAACATGCACCTACCACCTCTTCAATGTATGTATGTATTACCCATCCAGTACCTAAATATAGCACAAGAGACCTCGAATATTGGTATCCGAGTTTCTTAGTCCAATTATCGTTTCAAGTATATGCCGAATAAATGCCGAGTACAGCTAGGGACTCTGCCTACATTGTGCAATATAAGAATCAAAGCAGACAAAAACTCCCAATTTCCAACTTTTTAGCATGATACATAACACCCAAACATGCCTAGCAAGATGATAAAATCCACGGAAAGAGGAAATTGGGACAAAAGCCACGACAGGCCACCTCGTTATCGACTCATCTTGTTTCAACCAGACCACTCCGTCTTCCAACTCCATACTCATCTTCAGAAATTGAATACATCAGCTCTACGTGAAGCAAGGCCTTGCGTGAGTTTGCTCTTTATTCCTCTAAGTATCCACTCAGGAATATGAATAGATCCCACACCAAATGGAGAAGATGTATAGTAATCTACCTTGAACTATGTAGTTTTGACTCTTGAAACAAACGGTCACACAAATTTAAAGAAGAGACAATAAGATCATCAATTGCGGAATATCTGCCTGAGGCACCAAAGTTCCTGACAAGAGCACAGCTGAGTCATCATCTTAGTCACCTGATCTTGTACGTGTCAAAGTTTATGATCTGCGCTAGTCCGAGATAGGAATAGCGTCTATCGCGAAAAAAACATCTGAACCTGTTCTGGCCTCTTCTCTTCGATCATTCCGTGTTTCCAAATTTTGCGCATCTTATCGCATTTAATTAGGTAGAATGCCTCTGCCAATTCGCTCCTCGATATGTCTTCTATGTCAAACTAAGGCGACCCTGATCGCCCCATCGATTCTTCCGACCTCATGGCAGACCACGCGAGGCATGGCCACCGTTCGTTTGCGCCGCAAGGCCGCTCGGATGGCCCTGTCGCCTACTGTTGACAGACCATCTCTGCCATCTCCTAACAAGCCACGACGGGAACGGGCTGGCCCCTTTGCCTCGATGAACCAGACTCAGGCACGGATTCGAGACACACCACGCACGCGATCACAGGCGGCCCTCAAGCGTTCAGGGGAGGAGGGCAAGGCGGAGAAGAAGGAAAGCCCATTGTACAGAGCGTTGAAGATGCAGACAACATTGACACCTGTGCCTTATGGCCGCCGTTCCGCTATCAAAGCTCGACTTGCCGACATCACCAGCTTCGACCACTTCCCTCTCCTTCCCGCGGTTCGACAGTCGATCTTCGCTCAGGCTCTGGCTGGCCTCAGTGATGTCACCCCCACGCCGATTCAGCGACTCGCGATCCCCGAGCTGCTGCTGGACGAATCCAAGAAGAAGAAGAAAGTGAAGCAGGCGACCGAAGATGAAGTAGAATACAATTTTGACCAGTACCTCCTGGCAGCAGAGACTGGCTCGGGAAAGACCCTTGCATACTTGCTTCCAATCGTTGATGCTATCAAGCGTGCTGAAGTCATTGATATTGAGGAGGAGAAAGTGCTTGAGGAGCGAAAGGCACTAGAGCGGGAGGAGAGAATGAAGAACAAGGCATTCGATCTGGAGCCCGAGGAGGCGCCAATGACAAACGCCGCTCGTCCCCGGGCCATCATTCTCGTGCCCACTTCCGAATTGGTATCTCAGGTTGGATCCAAGCTCAAGGAGTTGGCCCACACCGTCAAGTACCGCTCGGGCGAAATCTCATCCACTTTCACTCCCCGCCGGATTAAGAACACCCTCTTCCACCCCGCCGGCATCGATATTCTAGTTTCAACCCCTCACCTTTTGGGCTCTGTTGCGAGGACAAACCCCAATATCCTCAGCCGAGTCACCCACCTTGTACTCGACGAGGCCGATTCCCTAATGGACCGATCGTTCATCCCAACAACGACCGAAATCATTGCCAAGGTTACGCCGTCGCTCAAAAAATTGATTCTCTGCTCAGCCACCATCCCCCGCAGTCTCGACAACCAGCTGCGCAAGCGCTTCCCTGATCTCCAGCGTTTGACAACTCCTAACCTGCACGCCATTCCCCGTCGCGTCCAGCTCGGTGTTGTGGACATCGAGAAGGAGCCATACCGCGGAAACCGAAACCTTGCCTGTGCTGATACCATTTGGTCAATCGGCAAGGCAGGAGATAGACACGAGCACACCGAGACATGGGGACCCCTCAATGCGTACATGGAGCCGAAGGTTAAGAAGATCATCGTGTTCGTTAACGAACGCGAGGAAGCCAACGAGGTCGCCAGTTTCTTGCAATCCAAAGGCATCGATGCTACCTCGCTGAATCGTGACACCGATTCCCGGAAGCAACAAGAGACCCTCTCGCAGTTCACAGAGGTTAAGCTTCCACCGACTGCGGAGGAGATCATGATTAATAAAAAGAAGAACCGCGCCGCTGGCAGCATTCCTTTCGAGCTCCCTGAGCGTCAAGACCCCATTCGCCGCCTTCCCGACACCAAGGTTCTTGTCACTACCGATATCGCCTCCCGTGGTATCGATACACTGGCAGTGAAGACAGTGATTCTCTACCACGTCCCCCACACGACTATTGACTTCATCCACCGACTGGGCCGTCTCGGTCGTATGGGCAAGCGTGGTCGTGCTGTTGTTCTGGTTGGCAAGAAGGACCGCAAGGACGTTGTCCGTGAGGTTCGTGAGGGCATGTTCCGTGGCCAGGCTCTGATCTAGATCCAGATCCAGATCCAGATCCGCGCGTTCGTGCATTTATTACATTGTAAAAATCTTGTAACATACATGGCGTTGGTTTGAGGTTTTGATTTTTTTTGGGAACTGGAAGACGACTATACCCATTGTCGCAGCAATAGTCATTAGATCTTTGGAAGTATGTACGATATGCAATCATATATGATAAACCTAACTCTCCTCCCGTATAACGATGTCTGAGTCCAATTGCTACCAAACAACTGTAAACGAACATTTTGATTCCAACTTCTCACAAGGGTATATCTCTCGCGAGCCTTCGCCAGAAGTCACATCTCTTCTTCAACTCGACGAGCTTCACATTCTCAATCCCATCATCCACAACAACAAATTCCTCGCCCGTGTGTAGTTCTGGCACACCTGGCTGCGAAGCATTCGTCACCTTATGTGCATTCGGGTCTCCCGTCTGGAAGAAACTCGCAAAAGCTCCGGCGTAGCCTTCAAAAACTACTGGGTTGGTCTTCTGAACGGCGTTGATTCTGTTCCACTATAATTAATCAAGTCAGCATATGCCACGGGAACCAAGAAACTCGCCAGGGGAAAAAAAGACAGATAGCAATAAAAATGGAAGAACAAACATAAATAGTATCACTCCCATGCGTCGCCGGTGAAATCGTATACTCCCCGAGATACCCTTTCTTCGTCGCAGCCGACGCGATCCAATAAGCCGGACAAGCAAGTACGACATCCCGATAAACCAAGCCAGCCCGAACATAAGAGGTATTATAAACGTCGATCGTCTCTGTACTCCCCTCAGCGGGATAATAAAGAGATTCTATCTCACCAATCTTCTTGGCCGGCAGTCCAGGCACAAAACCGGAAAGCCACTGGTGGAAACTAGCAACAGAGGAATTAAATCCATTTACCGAAACGGCGCTGTCAAGACCCGGCGGAACGAAGCCCTGGCCCTCGTGGCTGTTGTACATTCCCCAGACAAACTCTGTGTTCAGGGAGCCCCTGTTCACAGTTTCTGTGAGTGTCTCGACAAGGAAGGTTCCATCTATCACAGGCGCCCAGGTGTAAGAGCTCGTTGTCCAACTGTGGCTTGCGCCGATGACCAGGCTTGCGTCACGGATCTTCTGGACATCCACGGATTTGAGACAGGCGAGTGTCTTACCAGCGTGATTGGAGCTGGCACAACCTGTTAGGTTCGCCAATTTGGTGTATATTTCTTCCGCTTGGGGTGCGTTGTATTTATATGTCTTGGGCCAGAACGGCGAGCTGGCAAGCGCTTTCGAGAATAGTTTCGGTTGTCCATTGCGGCCATTTGCGAGGACTTGGGCGACTACTGAGCCAGCACCGGCTGACTGGCCCCATATTGTTACGTTGTGAGGATTGCCGCCGAAATGGCGGATGTGCTTCTGGACCCATTTCAAGACATATTGCTGGTCTAATAGGCCCGGGTTTAGATCTGAGGTCGACGAATCTTTGATCGCCTTGCCGGGTAGGAAACCGAAGGCATTGACGCGGTAGTTGGAGTAGATAACGATGTAGTCGTTGGCATTGCTGACATTGAGTACCGGGAATGAGGATGGCGGCATGGTGAATGCCGCGCTGCCTTGGATGAAAGCTCCGCCATAGAATACAACCAGCACCGGTCTGCTAGTATGCTTGGCTAAATCCCATGGTCGTGAGAACAGTCCCAGGTAGAGACAGTCTTCGGTGCCGTTGACCGTGCGCTGGGGGCACATGTCGAAGTCCTGGTCTGTGTCATAGAGGTCTCCGGTGATTTTTAGTGGTGGCTGAGGTGCGCGAAAGCGGTTCTCCCCGGTTGGTGGTGCAGCAAATGGGATTTTACGAAAATATGAGAGGTTGTAGGTGCTGTCATATTGACCTTTGAAGGATCCGTAGTCGAGGGAAACTTGAGGGTTGTCCCATGTAGTGCTGGTTGTGACCCCAAGGCCGAGAAGGGTGACAATCAGATCTGAGAACCTCATCTTCGGGTTTCAGCGGGTTTTCGTCTTAGGGTTATTGTTTCATTCATATGTTGTGTTCAACCTGGCAAGCCCCAGGCCATATATAGCCTTTCCGTACGCAATTAGAAAGCATCACACCCATTTGACGAGAGAAATCGCATTCGGTACAGGAAACCCCGAGCTTCTCTGTGTAGCTTTCAAGCAAATTGGTCATTATCAAGCAGACATTCTCAGGCTTGGCTACGAGAGCAGCTCATTGGTGCAGTTATTGTTGATGCCCGGGGCGAAATGCGGGGGATTTCTGCAGTGGTTGTCAATTCGGATTCGATCACCCCGATAGATCGTAGGCCGTATAGTCAGAACGAACCATAGTTAGCTGGAAAATCCCCAGAACACCTAGTTATATTTATATATTCAACATGTCCACACTTAATGTGTCGAAAAGTAGCTGTCAAGGGAGTCCCCGTGCGAACAAAGCCCAAGTAAACACTGTGCCCTCCGGATTCCAACCCTAAAAATGCATCCTTGCAAGAAATACAAACTCCAGATCCAATTTCCATGCAATATGCCAGTTAAAACAAGTATTATCACAAATGCCAATTCTGCTAAACCAAAACTCCGTCCTTGTCGTCTTGTCTCGTAGATCAAACAGGGCTCAAGGGCTGTACTGTTTACATAGTCATACGAAGTTCTCTAGTGCGACGCCGACTTGCCCGAGCATCACGGCGAGACTCAGCTGCATCACTAGTCTCCGTTTCCGGGGTGTTTGTGTCGGACAGCTCGGGCGTTGGGGTGATCCCAAAACTAACGCCACGGTCTCGACGACAGATACGTGATTGTGCATCGGGGGACAAGAACCGATGGACGGTGCGGTGGTCCATTACTCGGTCTTCCCCGTCCGGGCTTTTGTCCGTTGATGGCCACTGGTATCCGTACAGCTTGGAATGACGTTCGCAGCGCGGACATTCACGTCGCGTGAGGTATGAGTTTGACTGGAGGAACCAAGTATCACAGGTCTGGCACTCCACCCAGCGGTCATACTTCTGGGCAAGCAATCGTGATGTCTTGGTATAGTCTCCAGGGAATCGGGCAACTTGCGACTCTGTCTCGACGGAGTCTACGATGAATCGCCGTTTGGTGCGAGGCTTTCGCGTCTTGGGCTTAACGGCATGGGCGTCGTCTAATTTGGTGGAATTTGATAAGTCTGACAATCCTTCTTCGGGGTCAATGTCCATGGGGTTGGTGGTGACGAGCTGACCTTCAAAAGAGGCATCAGGATGATCCTCACCGTTGAGTTCTTTCGACTCAGACGGTTCCACTGTAGTTTCTTCTGTCTTGACCTTGGTTCCCAAGTCGTCCTCAGTTGTGGGGGTAGTAGAGGTCGACGACCGGTGGGATTCATCGGCAGTAGAGTCTGGAGATTCGCAGTCCGTGGGGATAGTAGAATCAGTGCCATTGGTCCCATTTGGATCGCCTTGGGCAGTCACGCTCGGTTGCCCCGCCCCGGTGGCAATTGGAAGGGAGTTTAGTGAATCGGTTGGCGATGCCACTGCAGTTAGCTCTGTGATTTC
This sequence comes from Penicillium concentricum, assembly GCF_028827145.1. Taxonomy (NCBI): domain Eukaryota; kingdom Fungi; phylum Ascomycota; class Eurotiomycetes; order Eurotiales; family Aspergillaceae; genus Penicillium; species Penicillium concentricum. Next base: position 497,496 of record NW_026622756.1, read on the forward strand.
TTTCTTCAGCTCGGACCCCTGGGGTACAGTTTCCGCCAGAAGAGCAGTTGGAATCAGTAAAGTATCCGGGATAGGGGTGTTGTCTGAGCCGCGCGTTGGAGCTGATTCCCCGGCAAGTTCAGAAACTGATATCTCTTCTCGCAACTTCGAAACTTGTCGCTGGAACTTTGCACGTTTGCGCGGAGTGGAGCAAGCCAAGGTAGAGGAGCTGTCGGATTCATCAACGTCTGAGCTGTGTCTACGCTTCCTGCTCACATTGCTATCTTCAATCGGTGTAGCTTCAGAAACGGGGCTGGACTCTTTGCTGTTTGGCTCTGTGTCAACATGCGGAGACCAGCCATTCCGTACAGCACTCTCGCAAGTATGACACAGACATTCGCAATTGTCAACGCCAAAGTAGTCCTCTCCGTAGGAAACCGTAATCTCTTCTCCCTCGTGGATGTCGCGCATGGCTAGGACAGACATGCCCTCGTTGCCCCTGGTTGTCAAGCTGCCGTTGGCATCACAGTCATGATTAGCAAAGCGAGCAGGACCCAGAAAGAATGATGGGGCTTTGCGGCGACTCGACATTACAATGCTGAAGTCTTTGCGGGTCAAGCCAAGATCTAACTCTTCTTCATGGGTCATAGACACAAGCGTTCCACTCAAATATTTGATCTCCTCGCCCTTTTTAATGAATCTGCGAGCGCATATAGCAGCCTCATGTTGCGTTATGATGTATCGATTGGTGGTGGTGACCTCGAACGGACAGTCTGGAAGATACATCTGAATGTACTTGCGGAGGTGTCGGCGGAACCACTCCTTCTCTCGGGGGCTACGGAGGTTTGCCATGTATTTCTTCAAGCCTGGTATCTCTAGCAGTCTGCTTTCGGCCGCTGGGATATCCTTATCGACAATAACGTCGTGGAGAAGAATGCGCCCAATATCGTCATCGTGGATTCCGCGGGCAGGGCTGTATTTGGTGCGGTTCTTGCGGGTGGTGGTCCAAAAATAGGCCTATCAATAGCAAGTATCAGTGAAAATGTATATGTTTTGAATTGCAGGAAAAGAACATACGTGATCCACCAGCGCATCAGTTGCGACATCGTCATAGCTGGCCAGTTTCGCCAGTGTCAGGCGCTCGCGACGTTCGGCGGCAGGCGAGCTCTTTCGCGCTCTCTTTGGGGGCATGATGGACGTAACAAGAATCTGAGGACCACTAGAGATCGAAGGGGGAGAAAAGAGGTGGTCTCATAGAATGCACACCGGGTGCAAAGGAAGTTGGGGAACAGTGGAGTGGAGGGCGGAAGTCCGAGGGATGGGGTCGAAAAATGAGTTGAGATGCAAGCGAAGAATTAAAATGAGTGACTGACAATCAACACAAGTAACATTGTGATGTGATTGTCACCATTGAGGCTGTTCCAAGGAGAAAGGCATCCTTCGCAGATGTTTTTAGGGGCGGAACGGACACTCGGGAGTGTGCCAGCTGAGACCTTACCGTCTCTCTACTTTTACTCTTCGTTTCCCCTTGACCTGTTCTTTTTGCTCCAGTAATAACTATTGCATATGAAGTAATTAATTATTGTTAGCTTTTTATCTTTTTATTCCCTCCGAGGTTTGTTGTGACTTGATTTTACGCGCCCAGCTCGCATACAATATGCACCGTGCGTCAAGCCTCCCCATGCCGTATCACCGCGAACCTGTTGAAGTGGAACTACTGTAATTGCACCCAATCAAGATAATGATTGCGATCAAGTGATCGTTCTCTTCCTGTTTTGCACGTAAAATATATTGATACCATCCCTCAATGGGTCTTTGCTGGGGAGGATCCGCAGCCAATGAAGTGCTGGAGAATCTGATAGATCCAAGTATGAACATGGCTCTCTTTCGAAGAATTCTTTAGGAATGACCCGGGGCTTTTCAGAGCCCAATCTTGTCTTGTGTCTACCTCTGGGATACAGAAAAACCAGCCTAACTGGTTAAGTGGGGGAAATAAGAAAATAAAAGGACTGTATAGAGGTGAATCCAGGATGTTTTTGAACTATATATCTGGTTGGGATCAGGATGCCGCGTGGATTGAGTCAGCAAATACCCACATAGGATGTTACTCAAATAGCCAGAATAAACACTCCTTATGTTTACTAGTCTAATAAAAGTGATACCACATAATAGATACACAAAACATATCTGGATATCTTGTGAATAAGCGGCGTTTCATGTGCTAGCTGAGGTCTTACGGCTAATATCGTCAACCGGAGAACCAAGACAAATTTTCAGAAGTAAAAGCAAATAAATAAAAGATTTGTAGCAATTGAGGAACTGCATGAAACCCAATTTCCAAAGAGTCCAAGTTGAAGTCCCATTAGATGTTGTATAGAAAGGCACAACTATGTATCTGATCGGATAAACTGATTATCCGGGAAACCTCCCCGGGGCCGCGAGAACAAATTGCGGACAAGGACTATCTGTAGACCAAGTACCAGAACACAATGATTCAATTAAAGGTGCGCAAGCGGTGCCTCTCACTAGCTCACAAAATACTGACCCTCGCTCCGCCAGACCCTATTAAGTTGCATTGACAACTCCGGCGCCTCGATCGTCGAGTGCGTGAACGTCCTGAAGAAGAAGCGGCCCGCGACAATCGGTCAGTCTCCACGGCCCTCGAACCCAGCATACAATACAGCAATACAGGAATTAGGAACCCAAGCTGACATTCTGATTGGTTATCTAGGTGACAGGATAGTCGTCGTCGTCCAGAAGCAGCGATCTGCAGGCTCCGAAGCCACCACCGCCGCTGCGCTCGCCAGCAAGGTCCGCCGTGGTGATATTCGTCATGCCGTTGTTGTTCGTGTGAAGAAGGAGTTGCAGCGCCCTGATGGGTCCCTTGTCCGGTTTGGTGATAATGCTTGCGTATTGGTCAACAAGTCCGGAGATCCCATTGGGACAAGACTGAACGGTAAGTGCTCTTCGGGGAGTTTACGATGATCGCCATCTCCACGTTTTATATACTGACATCTCGACAGGTGTGGTGGGACAGGAGCTACGGAACAAGAAGTGGTCAAAGATCTTGTCATTGGCGCCGATCCATGTTTAATATTTCACGTTTCTACATTCGTTGGAAAGCGCTCGTTTTTGATTTGATTGGATTTCAATCCATATGTATTCTTAGTATGTAGCATCAGTTTCACCCCCGTTCCGAAATCTCCATGCATTTTCCTCTGTGCCTGCTCCGAAATAATTCGCCAAACTCCGATGATCGCAAAAAACCACAAAAACAAAAAAATTCAAGGGTATCGGAAAGTTGAGACCGCGTCGCAGGAACGTAGAAAGATCACATGTAGACTTGACCGCACGCACAACAGACGTAGTAGAGTTTCTGAGCAAGTGAAGGCATGAGTTAGCGCACGGTTTATATTAGTGGGGGACACGGATCCATCGAAGGATTGGTTCTCACCATGCCGGTTTCGGCGGATCGTTGTTGTGACTGGAAGAAGACGGCTTCGGTTTCGCCGCAGCTTGGACAGAGCTTGTTGGCCCGTGGAAGCTGCAAAATATGGGGGTTAGCCTATGGATGCTCATGAAGTTACAGAGCGGGGGGCGTCTGCCCGGGGCTCGACTTCAGAGGACTCCAGGCTGTCACCCACAGGCGGCGCATCCTCGAGGAGATCCTCGTTGGGGGTGGGACCGCAAATAAAGCAAGTAAGGATGTCACCGCAAAGAGTACAAAAAGCAGGAGCACAAACCGTGGGGTCAGAAGTCACATCCTGAGTAACACCGGCGGTGTCACCGACTTGGCTATGAAGGTGGTTCTGGTAAACACAGTGGGAGGAGGCAGGCTCGCCAACATGGCAGGTACGGCAGGTAAACATCAACTGGTTGTTCACTCGATCCTCCTTGGGGTACAGCAGGTTGGAGCTATCAAAAAGTCAGCAAGATGTCCTCGAGCCGTAAATGTCCACATAGCGACAATTTCAAGTCGGGCGACTTGGAAATTAACTTACCATTCACGGCAAAACTTGAAGTGAATTTGATCCGACGGCTTGGTGTCGCCACCAGTCGTGGAGGAAGGGCTGGCAGACATGCTGCAAAAATGGCTCGAGATATTCTAGATAGACGGTTTGTAGCGGAGTGGGAGAGCAGAGCAGTCTCCGAGAATATCGTCGAAACGGAGACGGTGGATTGGAGAGGGAAAAAGTACAGAGTAGCTTAAGGTATACTTACCTTCATGGTGCCTGTTGGGAAGCGCAAGTCGAATCACGTGCGAAGTCGAATCACGTGCGAAGTCGAATCACGTGCGAGGTCAAATCCGTGCGAGGTCGAATCATGTGCGAGGTCAAATCACGTGCAAGGTTGAAACACGTGGGGGTGGGAATGGAGGTGAGTTGTTTTGAGCTCACTAGGTGATATTCCCTTGAAATTTCATAGGCTGTATGCCTCGTCTCAATTTTAGCTCAATTTTGACAAGAACAACTCCTCAATGAACGCAAATTCAATTATGAACCCACCAATCAAGTCCCTGTCTATTGAGAGCCCCGGGGTATACTACCGTACACATTGATTTATTCCAAGTTCCTACATAAATGAGCACATGGATATCTGCATTTTACTGTAGCTCACATGTATAACTGCGAGTTTAGTATATTTACATTTGCATAAGTAGGAGATAGTCTAGATGGTGATCCCTCAAACTGGAAGCGGAGAGCTGTCATGTTTGTGTAGTTTGCAACTGTTCACCTTCCCCCGCAGTTTCCGTTCACATACAACGATTAGACTAAATCATTTATGATTTTGAATCCGTTGGATATTGATCTGTACATTATTATTTACTCAATTCTCATCTTTTAGATTCAATCTTGGAATATGGTGGGATCAGATTATCCTCAAACCTTGGAAGTTTGCATAGCTGACTCTTGGACCTAGGCCGACACAGGTCTTCCCACCGGTTGGGAAGTTCGTCACTCCAACTCTAAGAATCTCCCATACTATTTCAACCCTTCCACAAAAGAGTCTCGCTGGGAACCACCTACCGAAACCGATACCGAAAAACTCAAACTCTACATGGCGCAAAATCACACCCCGGCTGCTGCTCGCCCTGACGCCTCTGGCGAGGGCGAGGGCAAGATCCGCTGCAGCCATTTGCTCGTGAAGCACCGCGACAGCCGTCGTCCCAGCAGCTGGAAGGAGGCCGACATCACTCGCACAAAGGAGGAGGCTATTGAGATTCTCAAGGGTCACGAACAGCGCATTCAATCTGGAGAGATCACTCTTGGCGACCTGGCAGTCGCTGAGTCCGACTGTAGCAGTGCCCGGAAGAAGGGCGATTTGTGAGTTTCTTTCAGTAACCTAAGTGCCATACGTCTTGCTAACTCCTGAAAGGGGCTTCTTTGGTCGCGGTGAGATGCAAAAGGAGTTTGAAGATGCCGCTTTTGGCTTACAGCCTGGCGAAGTCAGCAGCATCATTGAGACAGCATCCGGAGTTCACCTCATTGAACGGTAGGTTCATTTTTCGAAGTAGAGTTGTCTATGGCTAATCTCAGATCTCTGTCTCCAGTGTCCAATAATCGCATGCTTCCACCATCTCTTGGTCAGTTCCACTGCGAAAAATTCTGATCGCATCAATGCTTTGCAGACCCTAGTCTCACGTCTTGGAATAATCTTTAAAAGAAATAAACTATGAATGGAATGCCATCTTTGTTCTCTGACTTAAAATGTCTTGTCTCGGGCAGGAACAATCGAGTAGCGGAACCTGCAATAGCCTTTCCCTAGAAAGATGCTAATATATTATTTGAAGATGAAGGCTCAAAATGCCCAAATTTTTACGAAAGAAGACTCGGACGGGGCTTGAAACTTTGGATTCAAACCTAAGGATGTGCTTGATATCAAGTCTATGTAACCGACTCTAAATAGACTCTCATGCTAATCACAGCGCGTTTAGGCTTAGTAGTCTCAATCAACCAATGGTTCATTATCGGAAAGGTAAATCGAGAACTAAAATAAGCCGCGAGATTACATCTCAAAATAAGGATATCAAAGGGCATTGAACGCATACAAAACAACAGACGAGACATCTCTCAGGCATACTTTTGTTCTCCCATCTTTCCTCACTCTTTCTTTTCCACCTCCATTTACCACTTCTTTCCCACATACTCTCTTCTCATACGCTCGCCAACAATGAGCAGCGTCACCCTTAAACTCCGCCAGAGGCGGTCCATGATGCGCCTTCTTAACCAAGGCCGCTCGATTCTTGAGTACACCTTCGAACCAAACGCCTTCATCGTTCCCCAGTGGATCCTAGCGCCCCCAGAAGTGCGCGATGCCCTGATTACCCTCCAGTACAAAGCCATGGTAGCCATATATGACATGAAGAGCCTCATGCTCATCCGCGATAACCGATACTTCCAGTTATGCCCCAAAGGCCCGGGCACCATGACCTACCAGCTCCATCAATCTTCCATGAATCGTCTCCTCGAATGGAAGGAAGACTGGAATTTTGCTGACCCGACTCTTGCCGCCGCCGCAAAAATCCCCCGTGACTCTCTCCGATTCTGCGTCGACTCAATCGCCTACGGAAAGTTTACCTATACATACACCCATAAGATTGATGAGTTTATGTCTGGTTCTTTCCAGAGCTGGCGCCAGCTTCGCGCTGAGATCGGACACCTTGCCTATCGTCTCATGAGCCAGAACCCGCATGACTACGAGGAATGGCGTGTCTGGTGGGAAGGCAAATTTGCTGATGATATGTGGAAATGGGAGGTTTGCCTTGAGTGTCTGATTCTACCTACCTGGGAGGAGATCATCGACGATCTTTATCTGATGATCCACGATCGAGTCGAGAATGCTCAAGATCTGGCCAACTCGTTCTACATCAGCAGCCCAGTGTTGGCTTCGTCGACTTGACTTGGCTCTGCCTGCCTGAGCTTTGACTTTCTGCAATTACGATTCAATGAATATGACAGCAACTACGATGACAATGTGACTTGGGATTTGGGTTTGATTTTCGGCGCTGGGACAGAGCAGCCTGATGGGAATGAGGGCACATGGAAATAACAGGAGTTTTGATTTTGATTTCTTTTTGATATTTGTTTCTTCTGAAATGCAGCGAATTACAAACTATGCACTCTATAACTTATCGTAATAGTTGAGGGCGAATGCAATTCGACCCGAATGAACGACTATAGTGGAGGACTCGGTTCCACAACACACTTGTTTTCCGGCCTTCTAGAGATTATCAGAAGCTACTCAGACCGTAATCACCTTATCATCTGATATGTAATTGCCCAATGAAAGGGAAGTAAAACATTGATTTACCTGAATGATCACGTGTGTGTTCGAACCCTACATATCGACAGTAGCCGCCCTGGAGGAGAACAAAGAGAGCTACTCAGGTATCTTGTCATTGTTTGTCTTCCGTAGAAAGAATAGACAAAGAAGATTAAACCAGTAAAGCAGATAAACAAAGAAGCCCAAGTAAAGAACCCCCAGAAATGGAAAGAAGGAGAGATCAACTAAGCCCGAAGGGACACATGGTCTTTGTGCAATCTAATTATTCTATGACCATAGCTTCAATAAAACTTGCAAGTGAGACTATAGGATATAGGCAGGGTCTCTAATCCATACTCTTCACTAAGCTCTGTCACCTATCAAGGTACCAACCCAGCGGAATCTGAGATTCCCCATCCCCCAATATGTGCATCTACTGGACATGCAAGTACACACTGTGCGGCTGTATATGGGACATGGATCCATCGAAATGCCGAGACAAGCGGCTCTGCTGGGGTCGAAGAATGATAACACTCGAATCCCACACAGCGACATGCGGAGACTGTTGGGCGAGAGGGGACAAGCGTGTCTACGAACAACAAGCATGTGACGAAGGTGACGGACATGGGGAGGTATCTAAAGGGGCGATATTAGATTGCGAAAGCGACGCAGATGGGAGCGCCAATACTTCCGACGATGAAGACTACTTTTCAGCTGATGAGTTCCTGGCGCCATCTCCATATTCGCGACCTGCGACCCCGCCACTATACTATGAGCAACATTCAGCAATGTATCCCGTATCTGAGGATAACGATTTCGATTTGACTAGGGCCTGTGACCCGGTGGATCTTGCGTCGATGGGGAGGGACTATCGAGCAAGGCGTCACAGGGCGGCCCCATCCGAGTACTCGTCGGATGGAACAGATTATTTTGTTTCTTGTGAAGAGTACCCCGATGAAGAATCTCCCGACGAGGAGAAGTTCAACGGTGAGAACGATGAAGATGATCTCTACAATAGTATTGTGGTTCCCCCTGGTAGGCCTAAAGGCCTGATCAAAAGCTTGGAAGATCGATCATTGAGGTTATATGGCTCAGTGCAGGAGTACTACCCAACAGCAGAGTAGGAGAGACATGAGGGGCGGACTGGAAGATGGATGTCATCAAATGTATTAGTTCGTTGTAGACTGCACCATCTTTTTAAAAGTCTTTTGTGTTAGTGTAATTCATTTATTATTTCGTGATCATTTCAGTAGAAGCATCGGGATTATTGTGTAGATGGAAACAAGATGAAGAGGTATGGAAGCACGGCCATTTGAGGCTATATAAATCAACTATGAGGAATGGACATACAGACCAAAACTGACATGTTGTAATAACGATTAATGGCTTGATAACTTTTGCCTAGATCTAACTAAGGACAGCACAGCCTAAGGCTAAGGTTCAAAATTGAAACAGTGGCTCGTCTCACGAGCTTCATGGATTGATGCGTAATAACATACATGCGAAAAACTAGATCCTCTAACAACATGCAGAGCTAGACAGTTCACAGACTCGTGTTCAGTCGTTCCAAACGTGAGGTAATCGCGTCGATAACAGCGGATCTGGAAGAAGGATGGTTAGTTATTGATTCATTGACAGGTAAATAGCAGAATGAACTCACTCTCGTTCGACCATTCTCATCGCATCTGCAACCTTGGCCCGTTGCAGTCGTTGGGGCACCTTAGGCTGGCCCCCAGGAGAGGACGGAGCTCCAAGTTCTGGAGAAGGCATTTTGCCTGTGACAGACTTGGTTTGGGCCATAAGGTCCAGAGCAAGGCGTTTGACCTAGATAATATGTGAGTATTTCTAGCAGGCCGAATGTGAGAAAGACAAAACTTACAGTCTCCAACCGTGAGATCAATGGTTGATCCTCCTCTTGCTCTTCACCCTGTTGCAAGGATGCAGACAATGCCTTCACCTCGGTTATCCAAGCCTTCTCTCTTTCGCTCAGAGGGCGACCTCCAGAATTCAGGACCTTCGTGCGTAGTGCCTCATATCGTCGGTTCAGTTCACTTTGCTTATTCTGGGCAGCTTGTAATCTCTTATCCAGCGCGTCTCCATTTCGGACACCCTCCTTGCGATGTCCGTCTTCCCCAATCTGACTCGTGACACCCTTGACACGCTCTGCAACATCCGCAAGCTGCTTCAATTGGTCTTGCATCTCGCCCTGCAGCCGCTCACAGCGGCGGAATAAATCTGAAGCCGCTCGCTCAAGAGCATTTGTATGGGCAGATAGCACGCGATGTGCAGTGGCCACAAGGTCTAATGTCGCAGGCGACAGGCGCACTTGCTCTTTGAGCGTATGGCGTTGCCGATGCGGGACGTGCTTCTCGACAAAGGAGTCCAACGGAGAGTTGGCGTAGAAAATGGCGGGAACTTGGTACGGAGCCCGGTTCGGGGGCAAAATAGGCAAACCTGATGCTGGCGCCCTGGAATCGTACAGTGATTTGTCCAGTGCCACGGACAGAGAATCTTCTGGTGTATCCATTACAGCTGCATAAGGGTTAGATGGATGATAGGTGAGGAGCAGGTACCCAAGGTCGAAGTCATAGAAAACAAGAGAGGTGGCCAGATGTTCATTCTGCGCGGTAGTATCGGCATCCGAAACCTGCAAAATCCTCTCTCGGATGGTCACATTCCCGTCACAGAGAACTTGGAGACGGAAAGCGGAACCTGCAGTGTCTTCGGCTTGCAATTCAGCTTCCAGTCTCTGTACCCAGCCGGATAGAGAGAGGAACACCACGTTTGTGGCAGTTGTCACAAAGAAAGAGTATCGAGAATGAATATCCTTGGTGAAAGTAGGCCATGTACTTGTTTTCTCTCCATCCTTGATTGTATCCAGTGATTCGACCAAGACCAATTCAGTCGGCTCTGAAAGAGGAGTTCGGAACGCGTTCTTTCTAGCTTTGGGTAGCCATTGTCCTTCAACGCCATCGAGCTCTAGACAGATGTGGACTCGGCCATTCCCACTAGTAAGAGAGAGAACCGTTGCTGAAAGCTTCTCTTGGTCTGCGGCTTCCACGGCTAATTCTTCTTCCTCGCCCATCATGAGATCATCGACGTTTAGACTGGCAGCAATGACAAGTAGATCGCAGAGATCCAAATCATCGATCTCATCGCCATTGTCGAAGCGGAAAGGCCCTTGTAATCTTGGGATGGCGCTAGGATTGGTCGGGCGAGTGAACACATCAGCGCCTTGGATTGTTTCGGATCCAGAAGGCGCACCCAGAGGCTCTTGTTCGTCAAGCTCGGAAAGCCAGTCATACTGTTGCCGGCAGGCAATCAGCTCCTCCTCCGATTCCTCCGGTTCCTGTTCCAGGGCACCGAGTTTGGGAATAATCGCTGCAGAAAGAGAAGGAATGGTCGTAGAAGGGGCTTGCCACTTGGAAGGCAGGAGAGGACAAAGCGCATAGAGATCACCGGGTCTCATCGCCACCCACAGGGTCATAGGTGCCCATGCATCTTCTTTCTCGCTGCCATTGCCAGCGAAACAGGCCGACGCAACCTCCATGTCAATGACATCAGCAGAGAATCCCTTGTTTTTGCCAAATCCAGAAGGCGCAAAGTCCTGGTCGGATGAGGTCCCATCGACGAGCTTCTTCAGATCGATTGCTAGGGTCGGCTGGTCGAAGGACCAGTGGTTATTCCGGTCCAACTCCCAAACACGCACCGCAGCATCAGCTGTGATTGTAACAATGCAGCCCCCTAGATTGGTGTGCAATCCCAGTGGATGCCATAGTGCCGAGACCACCGGAGCCTCAGGAATAACATGGGTTGTCGGTCCTAACTGATATGTCTTCAGCCGTATAGAGTCGCAGTCGGAGGACGAAAGGTGTGAAGAATCGGGGAGAACGGAGATATGAACAGTGTGTTCAGTGACGATGGCAAGGAAGGCGCCATTCGGGGAGGGGATGATCTGTTTGATCAGTCCGTACACAGGCACTGCTAAAACCTGCGGAACCGTTAGTCGCAATTCAATTTAACCCAAGCTTGATTCCCTTGGGTGTACTAGATATTCATACCCTGTAGGGAGGGGGCTGAGTGTTGTCGGTTTGCTCTTCAGCTTGACTAGCCGATCCCTTCTTCTGCTTAATCTCTTGTTGCCATTGGTCTTTGAGTCGGGCAAGGTTTGACCACCGTATCTCATTGTCCACAACGGCGAATACCTCATTCCCCCTCTTAGCGATTGTTCGCGTAGCTCCATTGGTCACAGGCTTGGATTTAGTTTGCAGGTCCTCCGCTGGACTTTGGGCTGAACTGCTGGACAGGAACTTTGCGCCAGGCGAGGGCCGGCACAGCCAGGCAGGCGCATAACTGTTGACCTTCGGCATTAAGGATGATTCGTAAATTGTATTGTATAATCGAAAGGTGTTAAGAGTTTCAGACCATCCTGGGGCGGTCGGAAATAGCAGACGAGTTGCGCGGGTGAAAAAACAAAGTAGACGAAAGCAAAGTTGTTGATGCGGAGTGGAATTCTTGGGTGCCAAGATCTTTCGAAGAGCTCCGAGCTGCTTTGCTTCCCCAACTACCTTCTGTCAACCACACCCTCCAATTTCAACATTCATCTCAATTCACCATGAGCTTGCTGGCTGTAAATACAGTCGACCGACTGGATCGACCTAGCGCATACTATGTCAGCAAGGTGAGTACTCACCTTGGACTGCCCTTCACCAAGCTGCGTTGAAACCAGTCCGAATGGGTTATAGAGGCTGAACAACTGTATGCAGAATAAGCGACGCAGATTCAACGATCGAGAGGAAGAGGAGCAGCAGCAGGAGAAACCCGACGACAAATTGAAAGACGCGACAACCCTCTACGTGGGAAATCTGTATGCAACCATGCAATAACCTAAACGCAATTTCCGTTACTGACCAATTCAAGCTCCTTTTATACCACCGAAGAACAAATTCACGAACTCTTTGCCAAGTGAGAATGCGCCTTCGGTTCCCTTCGAATTATGATTAACCTCGAATTCTAGGTGTGGTGAGATCAAGCGACTTGTAATGGGCCTCGACCGATTCAACAAGACACCCTGCGGCTTTTGCTTCGTCGAGTATTATACCCACCAGGATGCGCTGGATTGCTTGAAGTATATCGGAGGAACCAAGCTGGATGAGCGGATCATTCGGACAGACCTTGACCCCGGATTTGAGGAAGGACGGCAGTTCGGGTATGTGATCTTTACCAATAGCGGTTACGGGCTAGTAATGACTGACTTTCTCTACAGACGAGGCAAATCGGGCGGTCAAGTGCGTGATGAATACCGCGAAGAATACGATCCGGGCCGTGGTGGATATGGCCGTGCCTATGATGAGCAGCGCCAGCGCGAGGAGGATGAATACGGCGCCGGAAGGTAGGTCAGGACATAATGAAAAAGTACTGGCTTGGCAAAGCAATGGCGTTACTTAATGGGAGGGTGAATCCAATTAGCAGAAACAGGAAATGTCTATTCACCGAATACTCTATCTACAATTTTCTTTTTCCTCCATCGCCTTCTAATGCTGGTGATCTATTGCTTTAACTTGTCTCGTTTCCGCACTGCTGATTGAACTTCGTGCAACCACCAAATGTGGATTCTTGCGTCGCCTGTCAGCTCCGGGTGGAAGCTGGTGCCGAATACATTGCCCTGTCGCACTGCAACAATGTCGCCAACTTCCTGGTCAGGATTGATGTCTCGACCCTCCGTGGCGTGTTGAGCTGCTGGTCCCACTAATGTTGCTAGTACCTCGACGTGCTCTGCCGTTGCCGCTTGCGCCACCAAGTCCCGTGCTTGTCTGGATGGTGCCACGACAACATCGTCCTGTTGAATCTCTTCTGTTTGAATGCCCTCATGGTGGGGAAGAATTTTCTCCACGATAGGGGCTCTAATGAATACTGCTGGGAAGGGAGGCGCGTCTGGACCCAAGAATGGCAGATCCAACGGGCCTTGGAAGCTTTCCGTCTGTCGACCGAAGTGGTTTCGGTTCACTCGCACATCAAGACCACCGATGAGCTCTTGCCCACCCTTCTTGGTCTTGTTGGCAGACTCGGCGAGCAAAATGAGCCCAGCGCATGTACCCCACGTTGGTTTGCGATCCACTCTGCATACCCAACGTATTAGATAGAATTGATATCGGCTGACCGAAGTCACTTACTTTACAAACTCCCGCAGTGGCTCGAGCAGATTTGACCTTGCTGCAACCAAAGACATGGTGGTACTCTCGCCTCCGGGCAAGACCAATCCATCGCATTTTGCTAGTTCTTGTGGCGTTCGTACTTCAATGAAGTGCCATTCCGAGGATGGTGCTTGCTCGGCGGCTTTCTTCAAGAGTTGCACATGCTCAAAGAATGCGCCTTGTAGGGCCAGAACTCCGACGGTGATAGGCATTGTCTCTAAAGATAGTAATTGAGGACTGTCTGACTTCGGATTCTTCTTGATATTGATGACTCTTTTGGAAGCACGTGACTTTGACTTTCCGGCGGGGAACTCACTCTCACGTGATAGCTTCTTATCTCCGTATTTAATCCCACGCGACATCAGATATCAAGAACCGTACCTACAGATGTAGGTATGCCTAGGATGAAGAGGGAAGAGCGACATATGTAAATCTTAGATATATATAGTTGGTCGTACTGCTAGGCACGACCAACCAGGATTTCCCCGCTTATTCCCATGTACCTTCCCAGCATAGTACTTCCACGCACCACGACAGGTGATTGCCTTATCGACACGTGTTGATTGATATATAGTCCGATATGCGGGGCCAATATGGCTTCGATCTGCCAAGGTGGGATGCGGCGCATCTAAAGTTGGCATATATGAGACTGTTGATAACAATGCAATGGTAGACCTCGGATCATCTGGACTTGTGAGTAACTAGCCACAGGGCATCCAGTAATGCACCCACTAACCAATTTCAGACCAAAATGGATCTCAATGAGATCAAACAGAATGACATCTCCAAGGACCAGCCTACATTAGTCCGATGGTATATCGATGTCAGACGTTGGGATGAGAACTTTTTTGACCTTCCTCTTCTCAATACCTTAACTCAGTCTGATCAGGCAGCCGTTAAGAAGTACTATCAAACCTCGGACAAGCGCCTGTCCTTGGCCTCCCAGCTCCTGAAATACTACTACGTTCACCAAGCCACTGGCACTCCTTGGAATAAGATTGAGATCCAGCGTACTCCAATTCCCGAAAATCGCCCATTCTACGATTCAACTCTTGATTTCAATGTAAGCCATCAGGCTGGGCTTACTCTGTTCGCGGGCACGCGTGCCGTAACAGCCCACTCAACCGGTGAAGCCCAAGGTTTGCCTCGCGTGGGCATTGACATTGCCTGTGTTGATGAACCCTCTCGTCGCCGCTCTAATCGTCCCCCGAAGACACTTGCTGACCTGGCAACTTTCGTGGATGTCTTCACTGATGTCCTCTCACCCCGTGAGCTTGCGACTATCAAGAACCCTTACGCGACTCTTCAATTGGCTCGGAATCTTGGTCTCAGGAAGAGTGACCCGAGCAAAGACAACGAGGAAGTTCTGGCTGCCTACGGCGTTCGGCTGTTCTACTCGATTTGGGCCCTCAAGGAGGCTTACTTGAAAATGACCGGAGACGGCCTTTTGGCCACTTGGATAAAGGATCTGGAATTTACAAACGTCATTCCCCCTGAACCCGTTCAGAAACTCGGATCTCCTGGTCGCCCTCTCACTCCTGCCACTCTCATTGCGCCCTCAGTCCAAGATTGGGGTCGGCCTTACTCCGATATCGAAATCTCCATAGGTGGCATCCCCAACTATTTTGTACGCGTCCAGCTCGTCGGCTTCGAGTCCGACTACATTGTCGCCACAGCTGCCTCAGGCCCCAATATCGGAGCTGTTTCGCAGCAGGTGGCCGTGAATGGCAGCGATCACCTGCCCGGGTGCGTCACAGTCCTCGACCCCGAGAACGGACATCAGAACGTCCGTATTGCCCCCATCGCGCTTCGTACCGTGGGCGATCAGGATCCCTGGCACGTGCACTCAGTAATCAGCGACCCCTGGTTGCCCATGCAGGAGGTCGATATTGACATCGATATCCGGCCATGTGCTGAGGGCCGCTGTGATCACACCCAGAAGCTACCAAGTTTCTAAGTCCCCCCTTCCTAGTTTATGACCAGGTGATCATTCCTCTGAGTTACTTGCATGTTGCATTTTCTTATCCCATGTTCCTTTTGAGCGAGCTTTTTGGCCCGATTATTCCCCTTGAGCATATTTCTGTGCATCGTCTTGTTATCATTAGCGAAAATGAAATGCCCCATTTCATTCCATCTCTGCGCCTCTTATTCTGATTACTAGATCCCCTGGTTCCAAGCGTAATTGCTTGTAATTATTTTTCCGGAACGTTAGGTGAGTGCCGATCACATGCTCATCTCCAATAAGCTCTTCAATGAATTTACTTTCGATGTCCCCTTTCAATTACTGAGACATGGGGTCCACGGTCGATCCTGGTAGATAAAGGACAAGGTGCGCGGACAAGTATGGGTAAAGAATCGAAGCCTATTTCTATTCTATGGACCAGTTTAAAACAAGTATATAAAAGTAAGAAAAGCGAGTATCCAACAGTAGCCGGGTCATGTCATGCGTTTGCGCTAAGAATATATACATTTTAAATTGCAAAAGGGGAAGAGGTGGATCAAGAGTCAAAAGTCTGTCCAGAGGTAATGCCAATGTCTAGACTATTGTTGGTCTCCTGAACAGTGAAGGATGGTGTCGGATAGGATCGACGTCTGGGGCCCTCAAAATCGATCTCTTGGGTATCGAAGAAATGGGCAAGAATATACTGCAGTGTTCCAATTGCGGATTGCTTCTTGGTTAGCTGTGGTGTTCGGGTTTGCTCTCTGCTGTTATAGACTTTCAATTTGAATGCCTGATAGTGCACCCAAATAAAAAGAGACATATTGTAAGTGCCGAGCGTGGCCCTATGTGACGAAGCACAATTTTGTTTTGGCACTTAGATTTCGATGGCGCTGGAGACACCGTTGGTGCGAGTGACATCGACCTCCTCCTTCTGCACATGGGACATTGCTGCAAGAGTTTTCAGCATCGAATCCCGCGTCGACTGGGTCAAGCTATCCACATCTTCCGATGTCAAATCCTCAGTCAGGATGGGAGGCAAGACTATTCCAGAATTATTAGCTATGCTTTACACCAATCTTGGCAATTTCTAGTGTGACTCACCTTTAATTTTGATAGCTCCAGCGTTGAACCGCCAAGCACGAGGTGACAGAACGTGCGAATAGTTCTCTGTCACGATCGGCACGATCGGCACACCGGCCTTGACAGCGAGATGGAAAGCACCCTTCTTGAAGGGCAGTAACGTAGGTTCGTCGGAGTAACTCCGGGTTCCCTCGGCGAAAATAAAAACGCTCTGGCGGTGATCGCGCATCTCGGCAGCGGCACCATCAAAAGCCTTGAGGGCTGTCTCCCGGTTGGCACGGTCAATAAACACAGTGCGGGACAGGGACATGAACCAGCCCAGGAAGGGGATATTGCGCAGTGACTTCTTGGCAGTCACACTGCAGTATGGCGGGAATACACTGCCAAGCATCAAAACATCGAGCTCAGTCTGGTGGTTACCAATGAAGACGGCCGGACGGGTGGAGAGGTATTCTTCGCCTTCGACGACCTCAAACGTGACACCGGTTGTAAACCGCATCAGCCACTTAAAGCTGCGGCCTGCTGCCCATTGTGAAACACGGCCGTATCCAACTAACCGCAGACAGATCGAGACGACCACGCCATACGCGGCAGAAACGAGGAGACAGCCATATGAGGCTAGACACCGGGCGAAGAAAGCGGCACGAGGCACTTTTTGGCCAAGTGCAAAGAGGGAGGCTGTCAGCACAACGAATGCGCTAACGCCCGAAGCAACATAAGAGCCGAAGGACATGGTGACGGTTGTTGGGCGATTCAAGAAGAGCTGAGTAAATGCGGTCAGAGTACGGAAATTATACTTCCCGAGAGGAAACGTACTTTTTGCTTTGGTAAATGGGCAACAACCAACCCACTGTAATACGGAGGAATCAAGGAAGAAAAGAGAAATAGCAGATTAAATCCAAGACTGAGCCATGCATGGCTTGTGGGGAAGGGCACATCGGAGTAGAAACGTTGAATTGTTTTTCTGCCATGCCGACTTACCGCCTGGCAAGTGCATATGACGATGTCACCAGGGCACTTGCGGGCACATGTGTATTGTAGAATCAAGCATATTTTAAGGATTTAGCCAATAATAAGAATCACTTTCCTTGAAGATTAATGGAATTATGCATTGCACCATCCTCATGATGCATGCCCAGGGGAAAAATCGTTCAACTAATGTACAGAACACCATCATATGCCAGATGTCTAAACCTGGAAAAGAAAACTCCACAGTGATGCTGTGCAAAGAGGCCCTCAAACGCCGAGTTCATAAGAGAAGGGCCCCGTGGGAACCCCAAGAGAAAGACCTGGGACATCACAGGCCTACGCTATGTCCTCATCCTCCATATCGTCATCGTCTAACGACTCCATTGCGTCCTTGATGTATTGTGCAGCCTGTGTGGGATCACAGTCAGAAAGAACTTAGATGGGGAGGGGAAATTAGAAAAATCAAGACGTACCTTTGGGTCCAAGTTCAAGGCCGCCGTGAAATGCTTGATAGCATTGGCCTTGTCGTGGAGCATTTTGTACAGCTTTCCAAGAAGGTAATGCACATTTGCCTCATCCGGCGCCATATCCTTCAGGACCTTCAATTCTCCCAATGCATACTTGTATTCACGTAGCTTCATCAGTACGCGCGCCTTGCGGAACTTGGCCAATACCGAGTTGGGGGCCAGTGTGGAGGCTCGACCGTAGTGAACCAGGGCTTCTTGGGGATTGTTCATTTTCTCCAATACCAGACCAATGCAGCAAATGAGTACTGCGTTCGTCGGGTTGATACTGGCTGCATTGCGGAAATGCTGCTCAGCGAAGTCAAGCTTGCCCATCTTGTCATACACTGTCCCCAGTCCGTACCAAGCATTGTAATGTCGATTATCCGCATTGATACCATGGCGATAAGCCTCCAACGCCTTGTCGTATTCTTCGTTGGCGACATATTCATGTCCTTGCAGCGTGAAAGCATATGCAAATCCAGGATCAATCATGGTCGCACGCTTGAAGCACTTGAGGGCTTGATCGTGATCCCGTTGGTGAGAGAAAGAGTTACCAATAGCACACCACGCCTGAGGGGATAGGCGATCGGCTTCGAGTAGCTGATGCGCCAAGTAAGCCAGTTCTACATCGCTTTTCAGGTGCCATAAGACAGTCGAATAGATCTCCATATCCTCGGTGCGAGAGGGAGCTAATTTCTGAACCCTGGAGAAATATTTGGCAGCTTCTGTGTAGCTTGCTTGTTCGAAATAGGTCCGTCCAAGTTGAGACAAAACCCAGGGGGTTTCACGCTGCCCTTGGGAGAGAGAATTGAAAGAGCTGATGGCGTCCGTGCACCTGTAACGGCTCAATGAGAAATATCCAGATGCAAGTTTATTGAAAAGTCCCAAAAGCCAATCCAAGGCTTCGAGCTCTTTGGTTTTTTCAGCATTTTTGGGTAATGGAGGGACAGCAGGATGAGATTGCGACAGGCCAGGCCGATTATCTTTACCATCGTTGTCGGGTGTCTCCATGGGTTTTCGATTGCCACTCACGACACGGCCGACAGTGGGCGCACCTACCCGTCCTTTCGTAGGGCCTCCTCTTAACTTCTTCATTTCGCGGCCATCTCTGCCAGTAAGCGTGCTGTTTGAAAGTTTGCTGGTTGTAGGTTTGATCTGGTTGAAAAGGCGAACGCTTCGGCGCTGGGGAGCACCTGGTTCAGTCGGTTGTGACGAAGGAAGGGGGTGGGCGACTTGCCCAGAGACTGTGCGCTTGCGGTCGCCGAATCTCGATATAAGAGAGGGGTCTCTTTCTACAGGAGCACTTGGCTGAGTCTCTGGTTCGGTTCGTGTTTTGTGTCGAGGTCTGATGCCTGTTGGACGCATTCGCGGCGGAGGTTGCCCGGTATGGTCAAGGCTCATAGTTTGGATTGTCCGCGTCTTTCGAGCAGGGGCCAAGGGTGCTTCCCATCCAGCTTCTGGGTCAGTGACTCCATTCGCAATGCGGAAGTCATCAGATCCACTGCTCTGTGCGCCTGGGGTCTCCATTCCGTCGTGGAAGACCGGCTGTGCTACAGCAGCAAAATTGACAGAGCTCCCATTCAGCTTTTCCCAAAGAGCAGAGCTCCCAAATGTGGCGTCAGTCTCGCCACGGGAGGCAGAGACCATAAAAGGGTCGGATTCAGGGTTACCGGGAGGTTGCATGGGGAAGTTCCCTTCTTCGTAAGCCACGTTGTCTGGCGCAGTAGCTGTTTCCTCCGGTGATGAAGATATTATTGCAAGAAGTTCTGGGCTGAGCTGGAAGATATTGGGGACTCGAATATTGACACCTGATATCGTGTTAGAAAAGCCCACCCCAAGAGAAAAAAGCAGGACATACCTGTTTCGCAAAGTCCCAGGAATGCATCCCACATGAAGGGATTCAATTTGAGTGCCTCCACGTAGCAGTCAACCGCTTTGGTCAAATCTTTATGTGCGTGCCAAAGCTTCCCCTGCAGGGAGTAAACGGCTGCAGCGTCGGGCAGGTGCTGTCGCTGAGTTTCACTATGCTTGTCTGTAATATAGTTAGCACGTGAACTTGAAGTTGGAAAAGTTTCCCGGCGCTTACTCCAGTGGTTCTTGGAGACCCAGAGGGGTTTGCTGCGCTCCAGAGCGGTAACGCCGTCCAAGTATTTTCCCAAGTCCAGGCAAGCCTGAGCGAAGACATAGGCACAGCCGGCATGCAGACCGCGCGAGCCCGAAGCCTGGCTGCATTCGAATGCTGCCTTCACTTCTCCGTTGTGTAGATGGCAAAGGGCGAGCAGATATTGGGCTTCAAAGGATCGGGGTTCATAGGCGAGGAGGCGCGCAGCGAGGAAGAGCGCATTGCGAATTAGGTTATTGTCGAGTTGGTAATAGATGAGGTGCCTTAGCTGGCTGGCAACATGCCCGGTGGACAAGGCCATGGTGAGGGGTCGGCGTTATGCGACAGTTCAAGGCAAGGTGGGGATTGTGTAGTGATTATTGGAAGTCGTGATAATAATGCGATTGTGGGGGTCGGTTCGTCAGCGTTACTGTAGCATCAATGTCTGGCGCCTTTGTAATGTCCTCCAAGACGCGGGGAGGAAACAACGACGCGATCGAGTAGGTTGTTGCAGCGCGATCGAATGGTCCATCAACAACCGCAAGACACGGACAGCAGCAAGTCCGATGTCTTGATTAAATGTTCTCAGATGCAGGAGCTATCAACTGCTCTTGGTACGCAGATGTGGAACAATGAGGAATGTAAACCCAAGCCGGAAACCGTAAGCGGATGAAGGGTAGAAAGAAGCGAATATGGAGTACTCTGGTTACGTCATCTGCGGACGCAGGATCAGTCTCTCAGAGTGCCAGGGACATTTCTAAAGAAGCGAAGAACTGCAAGATGGGCTCAAGATGAGATGAACATCGGTCGTTCTTTCTGTTATTTTGGTCTGAAGCGGCCTTTGTCATTTCTGCCGTTTTTTCCGGGCGGTGAGGGTAGTGGAGGGCAACAATCACCTGGATGTGCTATAGCTGTCATATGCATGTCCCCTCTCTTCATCTTTCTCCGTTCAGCTTCAGCTTCGAATTCCGGTCATTTGCCTGTAATTTGAGAGGGAAAAAGCTTGATTAATTCATCTGAGGTTATTTGAATTTGGAAAGGATCATCTTTGGCATCAGATTGCAGATCACTTGGTGATCGCTTTCAATCATGGCTCAGGTATGTAGTGAGGGCGCTTTGATGCTACTAAACTCGGGATTAGCTTGATAATTGTGTGAGAAATTCTCTGACTATATCACAGAAAGCTGCCAAATCCCTGGCGACCCGCAATGGTGCCGTGCTCAGCCGTACTCACCTCGTCTCCGCCGCATTGCACCTGCTCTTCCTCCTGCTGCACTTTGTCTTCCAGCGGCCGCGTTCACTGAAGCCATATTTCTTCCTGGCTGTTCCAACCCTTGCCATTGAATACTACTTGGACCGGATGGGCCGGCCCCGCTATAATGAGGATGGTTCTTTGCGCTCCGCCGGTGAGGACCTCAATGCAACTGGCCTGACGGAGTATATGTGGGATGTTCTTTACTGGACCCAGGGATGCATCGTCGCTGCCTGCCTCTTCAACGACCGGGCCTGGTGGTTGTGGGCTGTGATCCCATTGTACTCTGTGTACGCTGCATACACCACGATAATGGGCGTGAAGAAGGGATTTGCAGGAATGAGTGGTGGCGATGCCGTTCAACAGGGCGATGCCCCAAAGAGCAAGACGCAGTTGAAGAAAGAAAAGAGAGGCTCCACTATGAAGTATAGGTGATCTTGTTGGAGTGTGGGGGATATGTACAAAATGAGCTGGTATAGAATGGGAGCTCCAAAGTCATTGCCATCTTTACTAGTTGCCATGTAAAGCGCCATTTTTGTTCTATATCTTTATCTATTGAAGCAGGAAATTTCATACTACTCCCAAGCTAAGTTACGGTACGATGCGCACCGTGGGTGGTAGCTACAGATATCTTGTAGCGCAAGTTAGGAAATACATACAATACTCGAAAAATCCATTCATTATGTACCGAGCATATATATATCACTTCAAACAAGCCTCGTATTTCAACCAGGAAGTGACTGGAAAGGAACGCAAAATGAGGAGATAGAAGCCTAAAAAAAGCAAGACTGTGAATGTTGCAGATCATGAGCATATGGCCGTCGTGACATACTATATGGGGAACAATGCGCCGTGGGCCGCGCATGGCATTCCAAAGGCATGGTTTTCGTTCGGAACAAAATGATTTGAGTCCGAGTCAAGAGGAAAAGGAAAGAAAAGATGGTACACGCTGAATTAAAATTGATCAAAGTTCATCCTTGGCTGAAGCTGCAGCACTCTTAATGCTGCTTGTTGTATCTTCAACGTATGATGTGGCGGTCTCGACTGCTTCGGACGCAACGCTGCCATAGCTGGCGGCTAGATGAGCCAGCTGAGAATTGGCACTTTCAAGGGCTCCAACGAGACGGGTACCTGCGCTCTCCATTGTGTTGGGTTCCTCGCCGTAGACAGCGGTGCTGGCTTTAGATTGGATATTCTCAATGGCATCCTTGGCACCATCGATGTAACCAGATTCCTTGCCGTAAACAGCACTGCTGATCTGAGCAGATGCCGTTGAGTAGGCATCTGCTGCGGCTTTGGTGGCTTTTTCGTAGGAACCCTTGGGACTTTCGTAGATACCAGCGCTAGCGGCTTGGACAGCAGCATGGAGTTGGTCTTCCGCGCGTTGAATAATGTCCTCTACGCTCGGGGCTTCTGAAACGATAGAAGCAGCAGCGGAGGACGCAGATCCGTAAGCTTGATTGATGTAGCTAGAGGCAGAGGAGACAGCTGCAGCTGGGTACGGCGTCTCATATGCGGCGTGCAGCTTGCTCAGCACACTCTCGGTAAATGAAGGTTGCTTGCCCACAATCAGTTCAGAGACAAGTTCTTGGACTGCCTCAAACTGCGGACGTCCGTTGTTCAACACTTGCTGCACATACGGCGTTGGTGAACCGTAGATCTGCTCGCTGGCTTTAGAAATGAGATTTTCCCAGTTTTCGGACACTTGACTGGAAAGAGACTCTACAGGGCCGGTGGAAGTTCCATAGATGGCGGAGCTGGCCGAAATGGAAGCCACAGATAGAGAGGAAGAAGCCGCAGAGAGGGCAGCATTGTATCTGGACGAAGCATCATCAATAATACTTTGTGCTTTGCCGCCATCCGCAGAAGAGATGACGGAACTTGCCGATGCGACCACGGCGGCAAGGCTGGCAGAAGCCAACGAGGAAGCCTGCTCGTATTGATACCCAGCTTCCTCAACGATTCCATTGAAAGTTCCGACTGGTGTGGGGGTTGGAGAACCATAGACCGCGCCAGATGCTGTAGAGACAAAAGCAGAGTAGTGGTCGTGGGCCAACCCAACTGCCTCGTAGTAGCGACGCTGCGCATCAAGTACGAATGGTTGGAGGCCTGCCCGAGGAAGACTGGCTGTTGTCGCTGGTGGTTGCACTTGAGCTAGTTGTTCGGATGCTAAGCTCAGCCCCTGGCTTAGCCGGGAAGACGCGATAGATGAAATCTGGGCCAAAGGTCCGGCGTTGGATGGCGTCGGGGTAGCACGAACAGCGCAAAGCTTCGACTCCAGCTCATCTGTGGCATATTTTAAAGACCCAGAATAGGCCGACTCTATGGAAGCTAGGAGTTGGGCATGAACAGGAGCGCTAGATTCAGCCATTTGGCCGAGAACTTGAGACTTTGCGATCTCATAGAGTACTTTAGCCTGATCCGTGGAATCAGCAAATGCTGAGCTGGCTCCGCCCATCAAAGATTGGACAATTGGTGTTGGGGTGCCGTGTATGACCGACGACGCACTGTGATAGAAATTCGCATTAGCGAGAATTCGATCTTTGTATGCAATTTTAAAACAAGCTGGATATGGTATACTACTTACGCGGCTACAGCCTCGCTATATTTTTTGGAGGCGGCACTGGAAACCCGCTCTCCGGGGCTCAGAGGAGTGCCATGGATAACGGTAGAGGCGGCGGACCAAGCAAGAGAGTACTGTTCACTGGCCAATGATGCTGCCTTCTCACCGACTCCCGGGGTCGTCGATGCACCGTAGATAGCTTCACTGACAGCGTTACTCACATCGGCGTAAGCATCGCTGGCTTTGCTGGCCAGAGTGTCCAGGACATCCTGGCTCTCGTCATCCAGGATAGGTGCTTGATGCGAATTTGCATCGGCAGCCGCAACACCGAAGGCGGGTCTTGCGGAGGGCTGCTCTTCCACCACGATATCATCGTTCATAACAGACTCGTCATCGTCATCAAAATCCGCTTCAGCATCTACAGCTGGGGAAGGCGCCTCGGTCGAGTGTGTTTCCTCGTACGCGTCGTCCAATGTTGGTGCTGCCACCTGTTCGGAAGACTCATCGAGGTCGAAATCCACATTGGTGGCCTCTTCGTCAGGTACCTCAGTCTCCTGGGGCTTGGGCCTCGCCGGCGGGGCTTCAGTGCGAGTTTCGAAATCATCGCTTACTTCACGAGCAGCAATCTTCCAGATCCCAACATCCTTCAACCGGACAAGTTCTCTGGCAGCCTGTTCGGCTTCATGCATGCCCTCGTCCATGATGTCACTTGCCACGGCTCTAGCGTCGGATACAGATTTGTGGTTCATGCCAACATTTCGGATCTCGTTGCGCCATTCTTCGAGCTGCGCTTTGAGCGCATGATACTTCGCCCAATCCTTGTATGTGACACCATCCATCCACGCCCAGCGCATGCCAATCTCTTGTAGGCCTAGATCGCGAATGCTGTCGAGAACGTTGAGTGTCGAATTGACAGCAGCAGTGACTCGGCGAACAAGTTCGTCCTCGAACGAGATAGACCACTCTCGGAGCGCATGGGCGCGATCTCGCACAGAGATGGCAGAAGTTCGAATATCCCTAACCAGCAAGTCGCTAGTAGACTTCTCGATCTCTGGGGCGTCCTCCTCTGGCATTGAATCCGCAAGTTCATTGATACGTTGCTTGATCGAGGAGATTTGTTCAGCGGAAACCGACTGAAGCGCGGTAGAAAGGCTCTGGCCGTGGCTCTTCGCGCTGCTTGCAACCAGGGCGGACACGATCTCCCCAATACGTTCCTCAAGATCTTCAATACCTTTATCAGCTGCGAGAGTAAACTTTCCCTGCCACCGCTCAAGGTCCGAATCTATCTTCTCGCGGGCTTGCTGCGCTTGCTCGGTAGGAGTCAGTGTGGGTTGGGCAGGAGGCTGGGGGGCGGAGGTTGAAGTAACAGTGGTCGTGGTGTGAATCTGTTCCTGTGACTTGGTGGTCGAGGAGGTAACGGGCTGTACGGTTGAGCTGCTAATGACCATGGTTAGCAAGCCATAAACTGGAGAGATCAAGGGCCTATAAATACCTGTCCACATCCTCTATGACAGCGCGAAGTCGCTTGCCCTCCCTGTAGCTTGCCAGCCGCTGGCCAATCTTGACCAGCTGGGGCTCCACTTGCTCAGAGTAAAGACCAGTAACGTGAGGCCATAGTGAGCTGTTAGCATAGTAGACCGCGGATGACCAGGTATACTGCGCCCGGGGCATGACATGGGTTGTCAAAATACCCTGGCCCGTGGAGTAAGCTTTCCCGATGAAAGGCTTGGAACGGGCGTAGAAAGGTACCAGGTGGCCCTGATAGACAGTGAGCGCAACATTGTTGGCCCTCTGATAATATGGAGAGACAACAGCAACGCTTTGCTGGACATATGGATCGACCTCGGCTAAATAAAGCTGGTGCACCTTATTTTGAGCAGTCTGTAGTCTTGGTGTGACTTGATGTTGCCATTGCTCAACTCCATAGTCCTGAGCTTGCTTCAATGCCGGCGCTCCATACTTTTCATATCCTGATTTGGCAACTTTCGATGCTGGGGTATAAACTCGCTGATCAAACACTTCCACGTATGGCCGGGCCTGATCAACGTAAGGCGCTGCATAAATATCATAATATGGTGTCACATAGGGTTCCACATGCGAACGAGCAATCAGGTAAGGCTTGCAGACTCGAGGCGATGTCTCCGTGAGGTCTTCGAGGTGGGATGGGCACTGGAGGAATGGCGACACGAGTGCGTACCAGATACATAGCCTGAGAAGTGAAGAGGTTAAAAGAGTATTCTAACTATGTATAAGCATGGCGATATCATCACTCACCTCACGACAAGTCCGACTGTCCACCGCACGAAGCTCTTCTTCCGTGGCCTTTCAAGATCCGTTCGGCCATTGGTTTTGGTCGTGACATCTGTCACTTGGCCATTCTCTTTCACCACCATAGCAACTGAGGCTGACCCTGTCGAGGTCACGCGATTTCCTTGTGAGATTCGAGGTCGCCGTAAACTGCGGAGGGCTTCCCTTCCACACACTTAGATCGAGTCGGCTCAATAAAAAATTATTGCTGCATCGGAGAGAAGCTCAGAGCCCGGTTGAATATGTGACCTGTTGATATTGGAGCTCGGGACTGAATGAATCGAAGTAAATTAGCTGCTGTAGGTGAAATGCTCGCGTCGGTCTTGGCGCTAGCAACTTTCACGGGCCGCGGTCAGATACCTCAAGTAGGCTGGTTCAATTTCAAAAGATTGGTTTTAAGGTAGAAAGGGTCGAAATCAGCTTCAAGTCTGAGAAAGAGTTCAATTTTATTACATTAAGGAGACAAGGGGATCCGATCGCATATATGACACAATAATCAAGGATTTGTTTTTAGAGCTCAGTGAGGTCATCGGTGGCTACCCGTACTGCAGATACCACAATACCCCACTGTCACTGCCTTAATAAGCAGGTAATATCGTATTTAATGTACTGCCAGCACACACCGCTGAGTCAGCGAATTGGATGAGCACCTGGGCTGAATTGCTTTGTTACAAGCACCCAATGATCTACAGATTACGCTGAGGTATGATACTTCCTACAAGCAGTGTAAATTTTGTTACTAAAACTTTCTATTCAGCTCACCTCGGATCATCGAAGCCTTCCGCATGTTTCCATCTTTTACCATTCCCGCTCGACTAGGAACATGGTGAACATCTGATTCACCACCGTCAACTCGGCGAGATTCACGAAATTATGGAGCCCGCGGACTACCAATTCCGCGACAATGCGGATCACACCGCGTTCCCCGATCTAATGAACGACCCGGCTTATGACGAAAGGGAAAAGGGATTTGACGACCTGGATACCTGTCGGATATGTCATGGCGAGGCAACGGAAGAGGAATCGCTGTTTTACCCGTGCAAGTGCAGCGGTAGTATCAAATTTGTTCACCAAATATGTCTGGTTGAATGGTTGTCACACTCGCAAAAGAAACATTGCGAGCTCTGCAAAACGCCATTCCGATTTACCAAACTATATGACCCCAACATGCCCCAGAGCCTTCCTGTGCCTCTATTTGCAAAGCAAGCCTTGATCCAATGCTTCCGGACTCTGGTGACATGGCTGAGATTTGTTCTCGTTGCATTTGTCTGGTTGGGATGGCTACCGTGGTCGATGCGGGCAATATGGAGGGCACTGTTTTGGCTTGCTGATGGCCGGTGGTCTGCCAATGAAAACATTCGAAACCAGGCCGCACAAGCCGCCCAAAATGGTCTGGGGCAACTGTTCTCCAATGGAAGTGCTACTATGGTAGCTGACTCGATTACTTCGACCATTTCTAATGCCGCTATCTCATCTCCTACTGCTGTACCATCTGCACGGTCGTCCGTTCTCAATTTCACAGCTGGCGAGCCACTCATGCTCACACTCATCAAAAAAGTGATT
Source organism: Penicillium concentricum (assembly GCF_028827145.1). Lineage (NCBI taxonomy): Eukaryota > Fungi > Ascomycota > Eurotiomycetes > Eurotiales > Aspergillaceae > Penicillium > Penicillium concentricum. The sequence goes on from NW_026622756.1 coordinate 525,215, forward strand.
CCTACGCTCTTCATGTCTGCATTTACCTCGACTGTCGGACAAGACAACGCACAAAACAATGTCACGGCTAGCTCGACCAAATCTCGGTATCCATCATGGCTTTCGGATGTGAAGTTCCTGAACTCGTTGACACCATATCCAACCATTAACAACATGATCATGGACACATTGGAGGGACAGCTCATCACCCTTCTTGTAGTCGTTGCATTTATTCTACTCTTCCTGATTCGAGAATGGGTTGTTCAACAGCAACCCATGGTAAATATCGCAGAAGGAGAGCGCGAGGCTGCTCTTCAGTTAATTGCAAATGCCAACAATCGGGTAAATGATCGATTCAACGAAGGTGCTCTTGCACAACCAGAACCAATTCCAGCTCTACCAGAAAACGAGGTCAACGATGAACGCGCTGAAGCCCATGAGTTGGACAATGATATCCTTCCTCATTTTGCTCCCCACTCCCCAGCTCCCTCATCGAATGATTCCGAGTACGATATCCCAGGGCTCGAAGGGGAACTACGAGACTACAATGGGAACGACCTGGAAAATGAAACAGGGGGCCACCCCCCTACGGCTCGTGCTCTGGCTTTCCGAGACCTAGTGGCCCGGACTCATGGTAATCATGAAGAAATGCTGCGCATTCTCCGTGAAGAGGCTCATGGGGATGATCTGGACTGGATTGTGAATGCAATCACCGGAGCCACCATAAATCGGGATCCAGCAGTAGGGCCTTCTACTCGCCCCCACGATCCCGAAGATCCGGAACTCTCATACGGTGCCGATGTCAATTTTGAAGATGGACATGTCGATAATCACCAACCTGAGACGGCCGCCGGACCTTCTGCCCAGAACGCGGATCATGGTCCATCGACTAGAGACAATGACATGCCTGTCGTCAATGTACAAGTCGATGATCGGCCCCCACAGAGCATCACCGAACGGGTGTTTGAATGGTTTTGGGGAGACATCACACCCGTAGAGCGCAATAGACAAGAACCAGTTCCCGAAGACGAGGAGCGTATTGTCCAGGATCCAGCCTTGGAAGAGCCATTCGTGCCCTTGCCAAATCGGATGGAACAAATCCAAGCAAATGCTGCCGCTGATGCTGCTGCTGCTGCCGCCGCAAATGCTGGGATAGACCCTAACGATATCGATGCAATTGAAGGGGACGATTTCGAAGGAATCATGGACCTGATTGGCATGCATGGTCCCATTTTCGGGCTTTTCCAGAACGGTGTCTTCTGTGCCCTTCTGATTGCGTTCACAGTAGCCATCGGTATCTGGCTTCCGTATCTATGGGGTAAAATTGCCCTTGTGTTGTTGGCCAACCCTCTCGAACTCGTCATTGGTGTCCCCATCACCGCGGTTGAAGTCGTCGCAGATATCGCTCTTGATACTCTTATTGGTGTCGTGGGATATCTCATGTACTGGTTCACCTTTGTTTTCAAGATTCTACTGAGCCCTTTCAGTGCTCTTTTACCGATTGGAGAATGGATTCCCCGGGACAACTCAGTCACCAGTGCATCGCTTTCCCTCATCGATGCAAGCAGTCACCGCTTGAACAAAGTGATCAAAGCATTCCTGGTTTTCCATGAGTCTGATATTCCCATGTTCTCAGTGCTCTCCCATCAGGCGCTTAAATTGCATCAGGCTCGCCTTGGTGCTGTGTTCCAATCAGTCTTTGCCATTGTCAAGTTCATCCTGCATGACTTCCCACTTCGGCTTGTGACTCTCGGTGTTCCTGGTGCCCTGTCTTTGGACCTTGACCTCTCCCTTTTCAAGAACTTTATTGGCCAAGCCCAACAACAACTCACCACATTCGCCAAATCATCACTCTTCTCAATGCCTGGAACAAGGCTGATGAATGCAAGTGCAGCAAAAGCAGCTTCTGCCACAGTACCGGTCGATTATGACCTGGCAGTTTGGGATTCCAAGGACCGTGTCATCGCTATCTTCATGGGCTATTTGCTTGCGTTCATGACAGGCCTTCTCTATCTACGGATCACAGGGCTGCTTTCTGGTGCCAACCGAGGACAAAGAATCGAGGGTCTGCTTGCTGAGGTCTTGATACAAGCCGGAGGAGTTATGAAGGTCATTCTCATCATCGGGATTGAGATGATTGTCTTCCCTTTGTATTGTGGCAGTCTTCTTGATCTTGCTTTACTTCCGCTCTTCTCTGACGCTACAGTCGCCTCTCGTATCGCTTTTACTGCTGCATCCCCGCTCACTTCGCTATTTGTGCATTGGTTTGTTGGCACTTGTTACATGTTCCACTTTGCCTTATTTGTTTCCATGTGCAGAAAGATCTTGAGAAGTGGTGTGCTTTGTAAGTGCTGTTATTCATTTCCCAGACCTTGATCGTCTTGCTAACTTTTTGATTCCTTAGACTTCATTCGTGACCCCGATGATCCAACCTTCCATCCGATACGTGATGTTCTCGAACGCAGCATCACTACCCAGCTTCGTAAGATCGGGTTTAGTGCTCTTGTATACGGTGCGCTGGTGATCGTTTGTCTAGGAGGTGTCGTCTGGGGCTTGCACTTTGCCCTCGATGGTGTTCTCCCGATTCACTGGTCTGCTAGTGCCCCGATGCTCGAATTCCCGGTTGATCTACTATTCTACAACTTCGTGTTGCCTGTAGTCATTCAATCATTCAAACCTTCAGACGGCTTACATGATTTGTATGACTGGTGGTTCCACAAGTGTGCTCATTTCTTACGTCTCAGCAACTTTTTCTTCCCCGAAAGACACCTTGAGGAGGAAGGCTACCATGTGCGGAAGACCTGGTGGGGTATTCTCTCTAGAAGCGAGGGTGACTGGGAACACCCAGTAATTGGAGATGATCAGCAGGCTGCAGCCGAGCGGGAAAATCGTGACGTCTACTTCCTGCGGGATGGTCGATACGTGCGCGCTCCTGGCTCTGATCAGGTCCGCATCCCCAAAGGCAACCACGTTTTCCTTGAGGTCACCGAGGACAATGAACGTGTTGATGGGAAGCCTGATCCTGCCGATGGGCTACATGGCCGATCTAGCAACATGTTCACCAAAGTCTACATCCCTCCCTCATTCCGAACTCGGATTGCTGCCTTTATTCTTCTAATCTGGCTATTTGCCGCCACCACCGGGGTAGGCATCACCATTATTCCCTTGGTCATTGGTCGGAAGATTATCGGCTCCTACTCCTCTACTCTGGCTCCGGTGAACGATGTCTATGCCTTTTCAAGTGGTCTTTGTGTGGTCGGTGCGCTTGCCTACCTGGCGTACTACTCCAGCACCGCACTTGAATTCGTTCGAGACCATTTAGGCACATACCTTCGCTCCCCCCATCAAGCAGCCCAGACCAGTCTGGGCCTTGTGATGCATGCTGCTCGGCTTCTCTACGTTGTCTCAGTTGCCATTATCATTCTACCGTCACTCTTCGCACTGCTCACTGAGCTATACATTCTCATTCCGGCGCACACCCTATTTGGTGATGGAGAGTCGCATGTTGTTCATGTCGTTCAAGACTGGGCGCTCGGGGTGTTGTATGTCCAGTTGGCCATCAAGCTGACTTCCTGGCACCCCCGTTCCTGGGTGGCCGCTGCGGTCAAGAGTGTCTTCCAAGATGGTTGGCTGAAACCTAATGCGAGCCTTGCCACTCGTGCCCTTGTTCTTCCAATCATTCTCTTTACAGCAGCTGCAGTAACATTGCCCTTGTCATTTGGGTTTATTGTGCGCTGGACAATTTTCTACTCCCACGTCGGAGTGCAGCCTAATATTTACCGTTATGCCTATCCCATCACACTATTGGCCGTGCTCTCTGTATGGGTGGCGCATCTACTGCTGAGACGAGTGGCGGCCTGGCGCACCAATATCCGCGACGAAGTCTATCTCATTGGAGAGAGACTGCATAATTTCAGTGAGAAACGAGCACGGGATGTCGGTGTGTCGCGTGTGATGACAGGGTGACGAATCGGATGATAATTCTGGCCCCAATGGCCTGGTCTCTCCAGCGACTCTCTTACTTTTAGCTTTATTGTATGTACAGATTAACTTGAATGAATAGAATCCTAGTATTATTTACTACTATGTAGTGCCTTCCTGTCGAATGCCTGAGGCGATAAATTTATATCTGTAATTGGTATTGGTAATACCGTAATCTAAACATCATTACCTGCTGCCTGCCCCGTGACCCCACTATTTGGTCTCTCTTGTGATTGCTCATTGGTTAGGCAACAGGATTCCCTCGATGCGCCGTTCTGTGGTTATCGGCCTTCATCGCCTCCAAGGCACCCATTGAACCTGCTCTGCAAGTCCCTATCGATTCCTTCTCTCCTATCCGATGGATTCTTTGCATTTCAGCGACTCTCAATATGTGCTCTTGAACGTTACCACTGCAGTGCCCTGTCTCTAATGCTCGATACTGTATCTGTTCTTATCGACCCCCTCCGCAATTGCCAAGATGTCAGTCCTCCGGCATGGAGGAGGCGGCGGCTTCCTCCAGCGGCGCCTTACGAAATTATATACCGATACGAAAACCTCTTGCGAGAGTGTTACGACTGCCTCAAAGGCCCTCGACGACCCTGAGCTCGTCGCTCTTCACGGGAGTTTCCAGAAACAGAGGGATCGATTGCTCGCATGGGGTCTAGATTGGAGCGACGCAAGCGCTGCGCAGCCCAACGACATCGATGAATCGTTGACTGCTGCAGGCTTCAGCGACGTGGTTGAGAGTGTCATGTCATCAATCCAAGAACTACTCAACGATGCCGAGCAAGTCCAGCATTTGGATGCGCCCATGCTTCCTTCCAAGGAACGGAAAGTCGATATACCATCGAAGGATACCCTTGCTAGCAGACCTATTAAGACGCAATGGACAGAGGAAGACATAACTCGCTCCAACACAATTTTGAATGAACTCACCGGCTGTATTGATACCCTTTATGATCTTTCGCGCTCCCGACGGACAATGGCTTCCAGCATGTCATCCAGCAGGAATAGCGCGCGTCGCCCACGACCTAGCCCCATCTCACCGTACGATTCATCCCATGGCTCATTCTCCGAATCCAAGGAGAAGGTACAAAGCCCGAAGCAAATGTTCGATTCATTCACCTACTCGCCCACGACCGCGCACCGTGACGTCCTTAATCCTTTCCTGTCATTGAACCATCTCCTCATTGATCGCTCAGCTTTGCAACTATACGGAGCGGCCCACGATAATAGCCCGCCGCCATATGAACCTGTTGCGGCATCTTCCAACTCGCGTGCCATTGGACGCCTGAAATCATCGGCATCCCATCTTCTTGCCTCCACAAAAGAGTCCCATGTCTCCGTGCTTGTCGAGTTTATACCCATATTGGCGGAGTCGAAGATGGACAACAAGAGTCCTCGATTGGAAAAGCTCCAGCAGTCTCTTGATCAGTTGCTACAGAACGCCAGGATCTCGCACTTGGGGTTGATGCGACTTTTGGGCTACTGCATTGATAACACGAATTCTCGCTATGCATTCCTTTATCAGATGCCGGTCGACTACTTCCCATTCCTGCAGAATCCGAGTGACTTGTTGAAGGAGTTGAAGCCCAAGCCATTGGTCGCTCTTCTTCCTTCGGCAGAGGAGTATCGGGAGAATCGAGTTCCCAACCTTGACACTCGCTTCCGATTGGCTTACGATCTTTTAATGTCAGCTCTCCACTTAAGAAGCCAAAATGCCGTTCATGGAAATATCAACAGCAGTAACGTTATCTTCTTCCCGGGTCGAAGTGATGCGAGTGATGATGAGAGTGGTCTTGGACCTGATCTTCGCCGTCCTTATCTCACTTCTCCGGCACGGTTCTCTGGGGATGGACCAACCCCTGAGCCGTTGTCATCGGCAATGTATCGTCACCCAGATGACAAGAGATGCGTTGAAGATGATGGCGCATGGGCTTATGACCTTTACTCGCTAGGCCTCATCTTATTAGAGATAGGCCTGTGGGCACCAGTTGGACGGCTTTGGAAGATGAAGTATGACCGCTCATGGTTCAAGCATCGAGTGGAAGATCTCTATGTCAAAAAACTTGGCCCAAAATGCGGTGGTGCTTATCTTCAAGCCGTTCAGTTGTGCCTTGATGCCCCTAACTTCCATTTATCGACACAACCGATGACCGACCTTGGTCTTCGTGTTCCACAAATTTACCACTACCCAGTGCTTGACTTGTCAGATCCTGATGGCACTTTCTCTTTCTCAATGAATTTCATGTACACAATCTGCAAGATTCTGTGGTCATGTTGCCGGATTGATATCTTCTCGGCACCCTCGGCCGAAGAATTGGATGACTGCCTTCCACTTGCCCTTGTCCCCACCCCCGAGCCACTCACCATCCAGGAGAAAGTCAAGGCATACAAATCATCGAAGCTTGAGATGGCTAATTATGAAAAGAAGCTTCCTACCATTCCTGTCGATCCATGGGGCGTGGTGAATGAAGACAAGCAGTTTGAAAAGCCACAAAAGAAACGTACCGTCAAGAGACTTCCGAATTTGGATATACCGGACGAGCACCTGCAAGAGTGGAATTTCCAAATAATGCCTCGAGTGAGTCGTCTTCTTCAGAAGATCTTAAAGGAGTCTTCTGAGTCGTGTGGAGTAAACCTCATCATGACTGGCGAATCGTCTGAAAGTGCCAAAACGACAATCTGCGTTACTTGCGCCAGTGTGAAGAAAGTTCGAATGGCCCTCAAGAAGCACTTTTCTCTTGGTCGGGACGACTGGGATTTGATTGTCCTCCGTGGGGACATCGAACGGTCCAAGGTTCCTCGGAACAGGCGCCGGAGGCCCGCCAAGGCTCGCCCCAATATCTCCAATGATACACCCTTTCGTCAGCGAGAGCTCAACCCATGTCATCAACAGCGACCTCTATGCGGAGCATCTATCGGGGCCTTTCAGAATGAAGAGCACTTACCGCCTGTCTCATATGGCGGTGCCGTCTTTGTCGATGGCTTGCCGTATGGTCTGACAGTCCACCATATGTTGGAAGCTCCTAGTGAAGATGAAGGCCAAGACAGTAGCCCCGGAGACTCCAATCAAGATACACCCTCCAGGTCGTCGGCGGGGAATTGGCCCCGTGATACACCAAATATCCCACATCCTGGATTCATGTACGACTATCAAGAAGATGAATCGCCTGACATTAATTTCGATTTCGAAATTTCCGATCTGGAGGACGGAGACGATCCATCGCAAGGCCTTGAGTCTGGGTATGATGAATTCTGGCTTTCAGACGATGATTCATCCGATGATGAATCCGTCGGCCCAGACGACGATGACGGTGACACCGCGTCCATCGGCGATACTGCCGGTGTCGAACCAGGTGAAGAACCTCGGCTGCTTGTCACCCAACCAGCCATTGACGACGTACACGAAGACTTTTTTCCATCTCCAGAAGATCGCGATGACGAGCACCTAGCCTCACACTCCCTAGGCTACGTACACGCATCCTCTGGAGTACGACGTTGGACCCGAAAGGGTCTGAAACATGAGATTGACTGGGCACTCATCAAAGTCGATGAAGCCCGCATGGACCCTCGCAACATCATTCTCGATACTACCAGATCCAGTATCGCTCGTCCGGGACGCCCTATCCCCCCACAACCCATATTTCTGAACCAGGTGGCCCGGATGGAGGAGCTAGGTGGTTTGCAAGTTCATTGCTGTGGCCGCACAAGTGGACTGCAGACAGGACAGATATCCAAGGCTATGACATTGGTCAAACTTCATGGACGTCATTCATTCTCAACCAGCTTTTGCGTCAATGGGAACTTTGGAGGTAAGAGGTGCACTTCAGCGAATCTATGTTTATGTCTATACGATCCTTAATTAGATACCCTTTGTTGTTTTTTTCATGCACACCCATCATTTGTTGCCCTCCTTAGCTGGTAAACATACAGCACCATTGGATCCTAAGACATCAGCTCGTATCGAGTAAACATTTCATGAAGCTAATCTTTCCTTATTCGACAGCCCCTGGTGACTCCGGCGCATGGGTCTTCGACCGTCCCACCGGCCGTGTGTGCGGCCATGTTCTTGCCTGGTCCGCAAAAAGCAACACCACCTACATATCCCCTATGGAGGTCACCTTCGATGACATCGCCCGCACCCTCGGCGCCTCCATCGTCTCCCTTCCCGGCGACCCGAACCGATCCATGGGTTACGTCGACCCTACATCCCCACAGGCTGCCCAATACCGCTACCAGGCACAGCGACTCCCAGAGGACTTTGGCCGTTTGGCTTTTGGTGCGGGAGGTTCTCCCGGTCCGCCTGTACCACCCCACCCACATCATTATCCTCACCCTCAAGCTCACCACCCGCGATACGGACGTCCTCTACCTCCCCCTCCACCCCCTCCTGGCTCCCGAGAAGCCCATGGGCCCGTGTATAGCGGCCCAGTCCCTCCAATTCCGCCGTCGCTTCTGGCTGGGCCCCGCAATATCGAGCGACAACTTGCTTGATTCTTGGATGATTTAGAATATGGGCATAATGTTTTGAGATTCATGTTATATTGTTCTGGGTATAATGGTTTCCTATTATGATGATGTTTATGGACCTTGAGGATACCCATGATGGAACGATTTTTGGTTCCCTTTTCGTTAGATGCTTTAGGAATTATATCAAGTGAACTATTCAAAGAGAAGTATTCATGAAATGTGATACCACTCGATTTGAACACACCCATCTCTAGACTGGTCTTAATTCGATCTGTCGGCGTCGTATCAACCCTGCCCAGGTGATTTATGCTTGCTTTATCGATTATCACCTTTGAACCAGAATGCGAAGTTTACCATTGCTATTTGCAGCTATGTCTCATATCACGCCAGGAAGGCCCAAATCTCCTCTCTTCATAAAACGCTATACATCGTTTGTAGTTATGGATTAGCCAATAGACAGCAGCAGCCACATCCTAACACCAGGATCTAATGGGACCTTTTATTCTGGGCCAAGAGGAGGGTGAGAATGCTGGCGTCTTTGATATTCCTAATCCTGCGGCCCGTTCTCTCTATATATTGCCATTCGATGCTATGAAACTTCATAGTCTATGGCACATTGCAGTACATTTTCTACTCACCATCGGGTCTTCGTGAAAGTACATGTACAAATATGGATATAATGCTGATCTACGTGAGATGGGCTATTAATCTCTCCTGAATACTCCATAGTTCCGGATTAATTATAAAAACACATTTTGTATGTATTCCCCCTTCAGTAGGTATGTCTTGCTACAGACCATCTCTGCCTATTTGGACAAGAAGAAAGGAGAGAATGACGACTGTATTTCAAATATGAGTAGATGCGTTCCAATTCTTAGATTTGATATCAGTCATGCCATAAAGTAAGCCTGTATATAGTATACCGCCATAATATCATAAATCTGCAACAAAAATAATGTTTCTTAGTCAAGCATCCTATGGAGAGGGCGATAATGAAGACTCTTGATATCTGGGGGTAGGATTGTGTTAGGGTCGGAGATCTAGTGCGGCTTTACACGCCGAGTGGCACCAACCCAGCAGTCTCATAGTACGGCTTACTTATAGATGATACCACAAGGGTTCTCAATGCAACGCAAGTTTAACATTCAACCAAACAGAACGTGAGCATTCTCTCTTAGGGGGTGGAATGATACCCACATCTCCGCCGGACCATATATTTAAGCTGCCAACCCTTTTTCTTTGTAGCTCTTTACTCAATGTCTCTCCTACTGAGTAAGTTCGTCCAGCCCTTGTGTAAGCTCGAAGCCCCGTTGAACCACCCAGATAACCTTGAATCTTGCATCGGGTGGGTTAAGAGTTGACATAAAACCACCTAGAGAGCAAGAAATGGCGAGACAGTAACCCAAGAATGTGACATGAGCCTTGACTAGGGGACTCGAGATATTGTCTTTGTACAATACTAATGTACCAAGGAGCACTATGGTATGAGTATATAGTCATGCTATATTCCGTGCGAGAACCACCATTTGGTCTGCCTTTCACAGAGCCGCAGACTATTCAAAAGGTCTTTAACAACATTAAACAGAACGTATCAACGTGAATTCAGCTCAACAGACTAAGAAGGTGAGCTCAATCCTGTTATACCGAATGTTACCTCTTGAAAATTCGAGACTATGGTTCAACAATCACTTGAATAGAGTTTCTTATGCTTATAGCTCAATTTCAACAGGAACAGCACATCTAAATTATTTCCAGCCAGCCCAATGGCGATTCACAGGTATTTTGCGCTTCTAATTTTAGGGCTCATCTTACTAGCAACCGATGTCCTAGGGGCAAGAGTTTCTTATGCTTATAGCTCATTTTCAACAGGAACAGCACATCTAAATTATTTCCAGCCAGCCCAATGGCGATTCACAGGTATTTTTCGCTTCTAATTTTAGGGCTCATCTTACTAGCAACCGATGTCCTAGGGGCAAGGGTAGTTTACACAGCAGGGTACACGGAAGGGCTTGGGGGCCATCCGTCGTCTACCAGGCGCCTCGGAGAGATAGCAGATGAACATGTTGAACCACTTCTAGAACACATTGGACAATGGTCGAGTGGAAGATACACAGCCGAGAGGAGCAGACACAATCTCATCAACGTGCGAGCACGCGAACGCGTGAGAACACTTAGTCAGGCGCATCAAGAGGTACAGGACATGATTCACCTGGTTTTCCAGTACCTGAGAGAGTGTCGTGCGGCTTCTCCGGGATCTGAGTGAATTGTCGATGCATATGTAGGTTTTTCCCAGTTCGATAGCGAAGAGGCTAGTTTCCTATTCATATGGCTGACTAATTTTTGAACTCCAGAGTCTGTTTAGCGGGATGCCGGTTTTGTTGAGAGAAAGAAATGTAGTACCACCAGATATACTAAGGAATCATGTTAGCCTATGGCTTTGTAGTAAGTTCGGGAATTGTGTAGGATAACTGCCCAGGTGCATGGCTATGTAGGTAACTGGTGAGCACGTGAGCCTTTGAAACCTAATTATCCATGGATGTCGCAAGGTGTGCCCGGTACTTCTACTTTCCTGGTCGTAATTAATAATCCCCACAATTATTGACGTTCTCCTTACATATAAATTTGCAAAGGGGAGAGCAATAATTCATACAGGATTTGATTCGTGAAATAACTTCCTAAGCTCCATGAGCTGGTGACAATCCACTGACAGGTTGATGCTAAAGACAAATTCGGTCACCGGCAAAGACAATGGTCACTCACTCCTGCACAATCCCCCAGAGCATTCCTCTTAGCTGAAACAAAAGTAGATCAGACGGAAGTCGATGTGCGTCGTGGCCGTGGTCGGGATCGGTGTGTTGTCGGTGGTCTGGGACGTAAAGGAACATTCACAGTCTGACGGCATAGACAGGCCGTATCTCAAAGGCGGTGGTGCGTTCTCCGCCGGATGGACTAGGAAGTTCAGATACCATTTGACTGGCCTCCAATACTCGGTTGTAGCAGAGCGCATGGAGGATTTCGCGGCCACAGTTTGGGCTCTTCACGTCAAATCTCTTCTTATGTCGATTCCAAGCAAGTGCTTTCGCCTTTTGTGAGTCGTCAATCTCCCACCGCGGCTGAGCTTTTGCACAGTTACCATGGATGATATCAAAGCTTGGGTGCTCACCGGCGATGACATACATAACTGTATCACCGGAAAAACAGTGAATTGCGTCGAGAACGAAATTCAAAGACGCATCCTCCATCAACACACGCTCAGAGATAGCGAAAGAGCCAGTATCGATAGGAACAGTAAGCGTTTGTCGAGGATCATTAGCCAGTGCATGCACCCCCCAGCACTCCTTGGCAAAAGCTTCAAGTGAATCTTGACCAAACCATATCACGTCACGCATTGGGTCAAACGTGCGTAAGAAGATAAGACCCTGTCTGCCCTCATGAAATTGGACCTCAATGCCCTGCTTGAGAGCCCATTCAATGGCGACGCTGCGAGCTTCATGGCTCACGGCGGTGAGTGGTGTCTTCACACGGATAGGATCAAGCAATTCGTGATGAAGCTCCATCTCCACAGAAGCCAGATGGAAGGTATCTTCCTGCTCGCTTTCGGTCACAGGAACAGGACGCCAACAACCGGCTTGGTAAGGAGACATTGCCGGCGGGTCAATCTCTGGCAAGGCCGCATGCCATATCAGGATTCGTAGTTCGGGAGGAAGGCGGGAAAATGGATGGAAAGTTGGGAATCCGGCCGTCAACACGGGCAAGTCCGAGATACTCATGGCTTGAAGATATCAGATTTGAAGAATAGTTGACGATTGGGATTCTCCTGTAAAGTAAGTTGGTAGCGAATAGACTCGGGTCGTGGTTACACCTGATTTTGTCGCCGGAGCCTAAGGCAATCGTCGTTCTACCACCGTGGAGAATGACTCGACACTTACGTTTCGTTTTGATGAAATGGCACGTTGCCTAGGTGTTGGAGGCTTGCTACCAAAACCGAGGAAGAGAAGAGTAAAAAACACGATCACATGAAGTATGAATGTAAACAACGATATCGAAGGCGGTCAATGTGGCGTGGCGAGCTAGACTGCCAGCCTCCAAAACTAGATATCGATATCTGTTTTGATTCGCGCTATTGCAAGAGGTCATGGTATATTAAACCCTTCATTCTATCGATGGCAAGATTCCTATATTGACAATGGGTATTACAGTTTTAGGACTTGAAAATTAACGATCTGCGGAGGGACAATTAAATGAATATCATATAGCCATTTTCAGCATTCGGGCTAATGAACATAGTGAACTAGATATATAGAGGCAAGACAGCAGAAAGAGAATGTGATTGTGTATGCACATGTTTCTATGAGATATTAAATGGTATTCTGAAGAACAAAGAGGAGGCATAAAGGACTATGTGTAGATTGTCAGTGAGATGGAAGTCGACCCAAAATATGGGTCACGCTGGTGAAGCCACTGACCAGCATTGCTATACAACTTTTACGGAGTTCATGATTTATTATCCATTGGTTGAGCATGGAGAGGGAAATATTAGTAGAAGTTTGCTTCTCTATATTGGTGCATTAGCCGTTCATACCCTCTCCAGCCTAAATAGGAAATGGCCATGAAGTAGGTGACTCGTGACTTGAAAAATTGCCGCCATTATCTTCGGACTTGCCTTGTTGGTAAACAGTAAGTATACGAGTGTCTGTCCGCCCAGAAACGTCTTCGTCTACAGCGCGTCCGTTCCAAAATCTCTCACTTCTCTCTTTTCCTTCATTCATACCGAAGGATCTTGTATCTCACAATTCACTTTGCTATTACATCTTTCTTACCTGGTGAGTATTCTTTTAGAAAGGTATATTCTTTCGGAGACTGCTAGGGCATATTGTCATTCGGTATCCTGGGGGTGGACACGTCTCTGACTTCATACTTCGCTCGCAGATTGATCGGTTTTTCTCCCACAATGCACCACTTGTACAATTTCCGCGGATATCCTGAGCCGGGATCTCAGCCCATCGAGGATTGGCCATGCACCGTTCGTAAAGCCACGGATCTTCTCAAGGCGTGGTATGATAGTGACAAACCCTTCTTCACAAAGAAGGATCTGAAGAGCGTCTCGAACCAGCTCAATCGCCGGTACAACACTCGGAGACAGAACAACTCTCAGAAGCAATTGATCACTGTCAAAGGTCTCAGTGGATCAAACCTTTCTTATGAAGTTTTGACCGGTCAGGTTCTCACCGGTAAGGGGTATAACCAAGAGTGGGAAATGTAAGTTGTCCCTCATCAGATCAGGGCTCTTCTGGCACGTGACACCCAGCTAATACATATCAAACAGCCAACGACCAAAGATTCGTTACCTCTGCTATGAGCAACTCACATCGTCAGTGGAGTCAGGGCGTATTGGATTGGAAGAGGCCTTCTTCCCATTGCAGATTGAGCATTTCATGCTCAAACGCGCGAGTGACACTAAGCTTCCTGTTCTCTCTGACTGCATTGAGAACCCCGTGCCTGTAGATGAGTTTCTACAAAGTACTCTGAAGTCCTGGAAGCAGTCTCCCGAATGGGTAAATCTCGAGGCCCTTCTCAAACTAGTCGCCACTCACAAAATCACAAAGGTTGTTGGAATTGCATCGGGATCGATGGAGTTTGGACCCGACGACGAAGACTGCACCATGCGCAGCGCCGTGCAGCATTCCCTCATGATCTCGATCAAGGAATCAATTGAAGAGAAGACCGACCAGCAAATCCGATGCTATGCTCAAGATCCCCGCTACACCTCCGCCGACAGCAGGGCTCTTGCTCAATATGGTTGCGAAGTTCTGGAAGACCCCCAAGCTTTGCTTGAAATTGATGATGACTGTGTTCTGTTTTCCTGCTGCCCATCTCTCCCAGTGAAGGAGATTACTGCTGACTTTGCTCGTCCCGCCATGCTTGTTTGGGATTCATTTGATAATGACCGGGGGCGTAGGTGGTGAGTCTAATTCTGATTCTGATGCTGTATTCAATTTATCTTGCTAACTGACCAGGTCTCCAAGTCATAACCCGGACTCCGCCCGCGTACTGAACATGATCGATAACGAGTACGACTACTATGAGTTTTGGGACATGCATGAGTTTGAAGAAGCTCCCTTCACGTCCCACCTTGTTGCTTACATCCGCCGTAAGGTGGAGTAAGTTCATCTTGCGATGATTTGTTAGATTAGGGTGTGCCAGGGGCGATACGCAAAGGCCTATATGGCCCCTTTAAGCTTGGGGGGAATGATGCAGTTTATATGGGTTGTCAGGGATATTTAAAGGCCCAGAAAAGTCTTTGTTTGAGTAAAGGCCAGTTGTTTGAAGAAAATGCATGTTTATGATTATCAATCAATCTCTTCATCTCACTGCATATTAACTTTGTAGTAATTGCTCAGGGTTCTTTGCCCTGCACCAATGAAAGTACTTAATAAAGCCTGATATTGCACCACCTATACAGTCGCATCATGAACGTTGAAATACACAAACAGCCTTCCAAGGATGTTCTATGGACCCACTTGGTGCGACCCACTAACCTTATCCTAAAAAGGCCCAAGTTATTTATCACATCTGTCTTTAATTGTCTTCCATATGAGCATTGCATTGAAGGATTGGTGAATAGTTCAGAGCTCTACAATTTGTTTCTTTTATATTTGGTGATCATCACTAGGATTCCCAAATACTTTCGACTATGCTCTGCCATTCGTTTTCCCATATTGTCCACTACCGATTAGCCCTTAATCAAGGTAGTACATATTTCCCAAAGGTTGTTTCCATTGGTTGTATTAAAATTGAAGCGGCTTTGGGGCTGTCTATCGCCTGTTTCATGGGATCACATTGTACCAAGTCTTCCATCGATTCCATAGTTAGATTTGAAGATGCTACAATCTATGCGCCCTGACAGGACCAGCCGTCAGTGATATGGTGGACCGCGGTATATTAGTTGTGGGGAGTGCATGATCGTGTCAGAGGTGACAATGCACTTCTGAAACCCAAAACCTCCATACCAGTGAGGCTTTTTTGAGTCGTGGCTAGCCAGCAGCAAATCTAGGCCTCATCGGGTGCAGCCGCATTTGGCTGCTCGTACTCATTTTCCTACTCCTCCTCGTCCTCGTCGATACTCTCCCATTCATCTTCGCCGTCGCTCTGTTCGAAATCCACCTCATCGCCAAGCATGCTAAGCAGCTGTAGCAATCCGGCCTGTGTGCGCCAGGCGTCTTCAGATGGCAAATTTGGGCCGGAGCCACCAAGACCCCCGATACCCGCCGCTGAAGGCTCATCCGTATCACTGGAGGCAGAGGGTGGTTTATTTGTGAGGTCAGGAGCCAGGCTGAGTATGCGGATGACTTTTGTAGGAAAGACGCGAGGAAGATTTCTGCCTTGTGGAGGTACGCCACCTGGAATATTCGAGTCACGCCAGCCAAGGGTCTGCGAGTTCTGATGTTAGCTATTCTGCCTTTTATTTATGTTAGGTCAAATAAGGAGCTCACGGTGTAGGTGGTCATAATAGCATCATCGGCCAGCGCCATGTAACTGATTGGCACAGCAAGCTGCGGCGCAGAGCTCGTGAGCAACGAGTACGATGCACGAGCAGGGTTTTCCACATTTTGAACCTTGTTGTTGTCATCAAGGGCGACAACATAGATCCGATCTTGAATTTCGAACATCACACGGTGGTTGCGGATTGATAGCCAGCCACCAAGGTCAAAGCTTGACCCGTCTGATTCGCATTCCAGGATGGAGCTGTTTGCTGCAAGGCTAGCTTCATCGCGGAGAGCCTTGCGGAAGTCGGGGCATATAAACACACGACCAGCGCGAGAGAAGCCCACGAAGAGATCGCCGTGCAACATTCCCGCTCCCCATTCATCCTCCCCATGCCAGACGTGACCTGGGTCATCCGGTGGTGACAGTGGACCTTTCGCGATCTCAATTGGTACCAAACAATCGTTTCGGAAAGCCCCGGGCGGGAGTGGTTGAGGTGTTGGGCCAAGTCGTGCAGCGCCTGCTAGTGCTGCACTCGTAGAAGCAGAGGCGGCTTGCGGAGGAAGGATGTGATATTTTTCTGTGGACTTTGGCGGTTTCAAAGTGCCCAAGAACGCACCAGACTCCTTGTTGTAGGCAAAATAGCCTTTTGCTCCCATAGAGTATATGACAATGTCCTCGCTTTGGTCCAGATGGCCAATCCCACCTCCTTCAATCTTCAAATGTGTGGTCAACGTAGGGGGCCGCTGTGTCATATCGTATACAAAACCCTGACCCTCGTTGGAAACAACACAAAGAGTCGAGTAGGATAATTGGAAACCTCTTGTCTGGCAATTATGCGCCAAGGTGGCAATGCGCCGGAACTCTCCACGCCTTGCACCTTCGAGATCTGCCTGCCAAACCTCGAGCGAATCTCCTTCACTGTCAAACACAGCCATTCCATCCTGATATTCCAAGTGTGCATGTGGGCGAACTCCATCTTCATCATCCTTCAGCACAGGAAGCTGCCAGAGGATACGACCCGTGTCCATATCGGTGACATTCAGCCCACCAGCATGGGAAGTAGAGACAAAAAAGCGGCGCTTGAAGTCGGCACGGAATCGCCAAACAGGATCATTGCCGATTTGTAGCACAGACTCTTGGCTGACTGGATGCGGCTCGGCCCAATTTCGGGCCAGCAGTGTCTGGCGTTTGCATAGGTCTTTCCATGATTCTGTGCCCTCGAATACTTTTCCAAAGCTGTGGGTATCGGAGAGGAAAGAGAAATCGCGGCTGCCTCCAACTGGCTGGGCAGTTTTGGCTTCGGATGTGTAAATGGCATCTTGGTGAGTGACGTCGATAAATTGGTGCCAAGCCTTGGAGGCCGCAGTCAGGGACGCCAGTGCGGAGACGGGGGTGAAGTGCAAGATTTGCAGGACAATCTCTGGGGGTAAGACAGTGAGAGGGTCCGCCATGGGTAATATGGTGATCATATTTGCAAAGATGAGTTGCAGAAAGTAAGAGAGGTGGGGGATTTATATTTTGTTCTCCACTGTATATGCGATGACGTAGTTCTGTTTCCGTAGACACAAACAAATAGCCCTGGGAAGTAGAGCCCTAAATTTAAGCTTAAATTATTATTGTTCCTAGTCTGATCGCCAATTCCTCCAACTAGATTCCCAACCAAATCTCCGTAATCTTCGCCTCATTTCAAGATCCATCATTCGCTCTTCCATATCCCGCACAAACTCTTGCCGGTCTCTATAGCGTCTTCTGAATCCTTTCGCAATGATTGGGATAATCTCCCACCCAAAAAAAAGCAAAAGACCAGCAAATAAAGCAAACAGTTGATCTTCTTCGTTAATTGACTGGGGGGCACATGGCATGAAGAAACATGATTGTGATGCCTTGATACTGCGGGTCACATATCCCGCGAATGCGTACCAACCACTCGCACATCCAACCAAACAAATCCAATATAACGGACAAAAGAGCAAGAGTAAATAGAGAAAAAATGGAGCTAGTGGTAACATCCCAATCCACCATCTGGGATCTCCTGTGATGTTGATTATGATGATCGAGGTTGGCACCACAAAGAGTGACCCGTAGACAAAATAAACCAGCACCTTGTACGCCATTCTTGATGCTGTCACTTTAAGAAATGTTTCTTCCAACAGTTTCAGCAATCCAGGGCACATGTTGGGTACTAATGATATGTCCATATATCCAAGCAGCCATACAGAGGATGGCAGGATATAATATGGAGTGCTAACAGCAACAGCCAAATTAAGGTCATAAGCCCCGCTATGCATTGCATGCCAATATAGCGCAGGCACATTCATGGTTCTGAGAGGAGCAGAGTGCATGAGCGCGAGACAGGGCAATATCATTCCGAGCAAGAGTGTCCACAACCGATATCGCTGGGCCTTTCGGGTGTCGAATATGATCATTGCAAGGAGATACTGCATCAAGCCATGAAAGGTTCCCCAAAAGGTGACATTGAATGCCGCCCCAATAGAACCTTTTAGGCTGCCCAAATCTGCATCGTAGGTCAAGGAGTCGAGCGGAATGCTTTGGGCCATGCGGATTACGCGGAAAAGAGCAACCGCGGCCCAGTTGGTGCCGAGCAGAAATAGCCATGTATTTGGATCAAATCTATCTTCTGAAACGCGAAGGAGCCGGCACCACGACGCCACGATTGAGATGAACCATGCTGCCCAACTTCCTGGTCCATAAAACCCGCTCACATTTCCGATACCCAAGGCATCAGGTTGTTCAGATGTGACAGGTAGAATAACTGGGGGTCCGCTGTCATAGTATTCACTGCCAGGTGCAGGAGCCGCATCAGATGAGGAACTTGTCTTATCAGTCGATGTTGTAAATATTGTGGTATCGGAGGCTGGAGGGATAGTGGTGTAGCTGTGTTCGACAATGACTGCTGTTGGGTTTGAACCCGGTTCTTCTCTTGTTTGGACTACAAGTGCGCATGTTATGGAGATGGAGAGGAATGACAACAGTACAGCCCTCCAAATCATCGGATGTATTGCAAAAGACTAAGGATTCGGGGCTATCCTTGATGAAAGTCACCTCAACCTGTTGTTATTTCAACTTTCGAAAAGTGCGATCGGGGCCGTAATATAGGAAATTGATTTCTAGCCTCAGCCCGGATGCCTCGTATAATCGGGCTGTGTGATGGGCATGTCAGCAGCCTTCAGCCACTGGCGCTGTGGCGTCGACAATTATCAACAAATGTCTCTCTGCAAAAATATTATCTGTCGTATGATAATAGGAGGTTGACAAAAGTTGCTGTACCCCGCAAGTCCAAGCGACGTGCATATATTCAAAAAAATGTCCCGTTGCTTGGCAGGTAAAGCACCTCAACTTTTGATTTTCTCCCTATAACCCCCATCTTCAGTCATGGGTAATGAGACCCTTCAACAGTTCGCCGCTCTTGATCTCGACTACTTGATTATAGGTGGAGGTACCGCAGGTCTAGCTATTGCTGCACGCCTCACCGAGGATCCCGAATTTCGCGTGGGAGTCATCGAAGCCGGCCCATCGGTCTTAGACATAGATGATAATGGTGCGATCAATGTTCCTGGTCGGTATGGCGAAACCATCGGGTCGAAATACGATTGGAAATTCAAAACTACCCCACAACCGGGTCTAGGAGGAAGATCACTACCATGGCCACGAGGTCGTATATTAGGCGGCACGAGTGCGCTTAATCTTATGGCCTGGAATCGGGGTCATCGAAAAGACTATGATGCTTGGGCGGAACTGGGGAATGAGAAATGGGGATGGGAAGATCTACTGTATGAGCGACCAGCTTTCTAAGATTCGGGCTTCAACTTGAATTTCACCTGCTGATCTGTGAGATACTGATTTCTGTGCAGGCCTTTTTTCCGTCGCAGCGAGAATTTCCATCCACCGAGTGTCGCTCATCAGAAACATTATCACTCTTCCTATGATCCCCAGGCTAATGGAACGAAAGGCCCTATACATACAACTCATGCCAAGCAGTATGGCCCCACACACCAATATTGGCACGAGGCGCTCAATAGTCTGGGGGTTCCATCTACGCGCGATAGTCTGGCTGGCGATAATACAGGAGTTTGGAACATGCTCTGCACAATTGATCCAGATACTCAGGAGCGCAGCTACTCTGCCTCGGCATACTATCACCCCATTGCGAAACGTCCAAACTTGCATATACTGACTGAAGCAACTGCCATGGAGATCTTGTTTGAATCTGAAGATGATGATTGGTACGCAGTAGGGGCTCGAGTACGCTGGAACGGACTGGAAGCAAATATCAAAGCATACGAAGAGACAATCATCTGTGCCGGTAGCGTGCAATCACCACAACTTCTGGAGTTATCCGGTATTGGCAACCAGGATGTGTTGGAAGCTGCTGGGATTGAGACGAAAGTTCACAGCCCAAATGTAGGAGAGAATCTACAGGAACATATGAGTATGAAACATAAGCAATGCTCTTTCTGATCTTGGCTGATATTTACAAGTGACTGCCACCATCTTCGAAATACCCTCCACGATTCCAACCCGTGATGACATTCTCAAAGATCCAATTCAGCGCGAAGCTGCGGACTGCGCCTATTACGCTTCTCAGACCGGGCCTTGGACTGTGATGCCCTGTTCAGTGGCGTACTGTCCGCTATCGAAGATCCTATCGCCTGAGGAATGCGATGAACTACACACCCAGGCTAAGGAAGTTGCGCGAGGTACAGGACGTACACATGACGCTATTTTAGCCAGCCAATTCGAGTCTGGTGAAGCGCGCGGTCAAATCGAGTATCTCTTCGATCTGGGTAACTGGAGCCCATATTTTGTCTCTGAGCCCGGAAAGAAATACGCCACAATGCTGCAAATGCTGCAGTACCCTTTCTCGCGCGGGTCTATTCATATACCCCCTATGAGCGACAACAATTATGAAAAGGCCACCATTGATGACAAACCCGTGATTGATCCGCGTTATTTTCTAGGACCTGGGGAGATTGATAAGAAGGTCATGGCCAAAGCGCTCAGATGGGGAGATCAAATCTGTCAAACCGAGCCTTTGGCCAAACTCATTCGCGGTCGAGTATTTCCTCCTCCTGCTAAGGCGGGAGACTCCGAGGAGAAAGTCTTCGAAGAGTTTGTGTCAAATTATACTGTCACCGACTGGCACCGTATGTTCTCCCTTCAAGATTCATTCAGCAAATCACTAAATATACCTACAGCAGTTGGAACCTGCGCTATGGGTGAAGCAGACGGGATCAATGGTGGAGTTGTGAATGATATGCTACAGGTACATGGTGTCCATGCTTTGCGGGTTGTAGATGCTAGCATCATGCCATTGCAGGTTGGGGCACACATCCAAGCTACCGTATATGCGATTGCCGAAAAGGCGGCGGAGATGATCATAGAGGACTATTTTGCTCGAAATGGTCCTCTATAAGCCTCTTGAGGCTTGCGTCCAATGATAATATTCCATCTAAATGGCCTTGAGTCAATATCTTGTTCAGTACTCGCGCACTAAGGCCGACTGGCACAACAGCATATCTACCCATTCATATTTTCCAAGTTGTCAATGTTACACACATCTCGAGCTCAGATTCTGCAAATCTATACTTATTTCTCTAATAACCTTACATTTCATCTTTGGCTAGCTTCGCACCACAGCGTTCTATGTCCCACACGAAGACTTCGGGCAAGCGCCCTCCTTCTGGCGATGAAATCCCCCCCATGCAGTATCCCTATATGCCCCATATTGCTAACAGCAGCAAAATCTAGGAGTTTCGGAATATCGTATCAGACTGAGTGGAGCATCTTTTTATTGGACTACTCCACACTCCAGCATCCATGTCTGTGAAACACGGCCTGCGCACACAAGCAATCTTGGCGATGTCTCCTAGACGAGGATGACCTGAGGAATTTCCGAATTTAGCAACACAAAGACATATGTACCGGATAATGCCTGGCACTCGAGACCTTTCCCTTTCCGTTTTAGTGCTCACCTCTTGCCGCTTTTTGATCACTGAGTAAAACTGAGCACGTCCCTGAGTATTCTGACTTGATCACGGGCCATTACATAATCAACGTGATCTGCTCACTGAGCATCACCTGATCATCCCTGAGCACCCTGATCCACTCACTGATCATCATTTGAGCACTCTGATTTGCTCACTGAGTGCTCACTGAGTGTAGGGGATGAGCGGCCTGAGTAAGCTACATCAATAAAATGCGACACGCTAATCCCATCACGTGCAACCCTTCCCATTTAGATCGCCCATCAAAAAAAGACTGGCGCAGTCAACGTAACCGTTCGGTCTAGCGGTCTCGATCCTATCCAAGTAAAAAAACTCACAGCGGGGCTGTTCAATTGACCTATCATTTTCCATTTCAGCCTATGCTCCTAGGAATTCCCTAAT
The DNA here is from genome assembly GCF_028827145.1 of Penicillium concentricum. NCBI lineage: Eukaryota > Fungi > Ascomycota > Eurotiomycetes > Eurotiales > Aspergillaceae > Penicillium > Penicillium concentricum. Next base: position 547,543 of record NW_026622756.1, read on the forward strand.
CGGGCTTTAGATTACTACTAGGGCGAGGGCGATTGGATGGGTTTCCTTGAAGATATAGAACCCTTCTCTGTATCAAGGCAACTGGAGGAATCAGTGTTCAGCAGGTGATGATGATGAACCACTTCTCTCGCCAATGAGCGCACAGGCCGAAGGCTTTCCTGAGCGTATAACGTCATGTCTTTCGCGCCATTGCTAAGTAATCTGTAAGCCGAAGACAAACAATCAAAAGTAATACCCCGATGGGCTCCTGGGAGCCTACGGGGCGTTCCTAGGAGCCTACTAAGGGCCCATAGCTATTTCGTTCGAATCCTAGGAACTCTAAACATCGCCCTCTCCCCCTTAGCATGCCTGCCTAAAGTGATGACATTTCAAAGGGATATATATTTAGTCACTTGCTCCAAAAAGAATGGCCTTCATCATTCCTCTGCCTCCAAACTACTTTGCCAAACAAAAAGACTTCTTTTGAATATACCACAGTGAGTTCAGCCTTCATTCACGCGTTGTTCCGCATCAACTAACCGTACTCCAGATTGGCATTTCTTTCGTTCACGACTTTCGAACCAATCAACATTGCTGGGCCCACTGCCCACACAAAAGCTCGCAGCGGAGCATCTGTGCCCTTTGGAAAACCTCAAAGCTACCAAAAGTACAAGTCGCATTTACCAGGAGGGCGCCGTTTCCGGCAACCCCCCACGTTGGGTTTAGCGCCCGTCCCGTGCCGTCCTGTTCTGGTTTAGCGTCGCCCCATCGGGTATGGTGTCTCGCGCTATCCCCCAACGGGAACTGCCGCCATTCCCCGCCCTCGGAGGCCCTCGTCAACTATATAGTCTGGACGGTGCGTCGCTCGACCACCTCTCTCTCCTTTCCCACGGCCGTACGTTCTCCTCAGCTCGCGAGCACGGACGCCACTGCTCCGGCCCCCTGCATTTCGGAAATGACCGTTCCCACAAGGAGTACTTCGCCCCCTTCGCTCCCCACTCGTGTCACTGCGAAGTCGCTGGCATCCACCGACTGATTCGACTTCCGCCGCGTGAGACGCTGATCTTTCCTACATGGAGGCATGCGACATGGCTTGCGAGATGTCCTCGTCTGCCTAATCTGGCCGCCCCCAAATGGTCTCCTGGCCATTGGGAGTTGCCTATTTCAGCCCAGTTCAAACCTCTTACAGCAATCTTTCCTATTTGGGGAACCGCATACAGCCCGTGTTTCATTTCCGGGGCAGGACTATGACCTTTCCATAGGCATGTGGTGCCGTCATCTGCTCGGCGCAGCGTAACCACCAATGACAAAAATGCCTCTTGCGTTCCGGGGTTCCTATCATCCGGTGTGGGCCCGGAGGCGCTCCGTTGATTCCCAACAGAGGATCACTTGTGAGAAGGCTCGAGCGAGCTACGTGATGATCCATCGAACTGACCGCGGAATTATCCGAATGGTGGGACAATTGTTGGGTCACATTCGTAACTGTAACCGGACGATGCATCGCTTGCAAGGGACTGCGCTGATCCAGGAACCGAGATATTGCGGATTACGACTCTGCGAGACTGACGTGGCCAATCTAGGGAATTGGTCTACGAAGGCGCATGTCCGAACAGTCCGATGAAGCTGCGGAGAATCGGTATGCTTGTGCATTGGCCATGGTCTCTGAGCAAGGCAGATTCCGACAATGCAACTATCTCTTTGCTTGTGGGTCTAATTTCTTGTGGATCCCTAATGTAGCTCAGGAGACACGCTATAAATCTCGTAGGCCTTGACTGAGGATGCTGGCATGTGCAATCTCCGTGTGGCGATACGACGATGCAGCGGAGCTACTTGGCATTGTTTTGAGAAGTGATCTCAGATACTTTATAAGCCGTCCACCCTCCTTTTCCATTTTGCTGATAACTTTTCATTTGCCGTCGGTTGATTTGGCCGCCATGCATATCAGTCTTGACAACATTAGCTTCTACTCTCGCCCTCCTACAAAGTCCTCCTCGCCTGCGTTCCCTGCTTCCTGTTGGAGGGCCTATGATGCCTCTATGACTCCTCAACCACTTCCCCGTGCCCTCCCGCCGAGACCGTATTTCCAAGAAACGACCTTCAGCTCAGCACCTGGCGCCAGCACTGATGTCTCTCTGCAATCCCGAGATGCCGTGAAGGAAATTTTGGATTCACGTGCAGGCAGTGAATTTAATATCGAAATAGAGAGAGCTATGACGCAAAACAGCCAGGAAACGCACGAGACAGACTTAGACCTGCACCTCGATTTAGGGCTGCGAAACGAATGTAACACAGACGTGCCTGAAAGCGATCACACATATTTAATAACTGGTATGTCGGAATCATTGCTGAACCACCGCGATAAGCGAGCGTAGCTAATATCATCCACCAGATCATTCAGATCTATGCCCTTTGGGAGAGTCTCATGGTGACTTAGATACGGCTTTGATCCCGGCAAAACCTCAGTTGCATCATGCAGGTAGGCGCGACTATTCTCTTTCTGTCCGACTTATCTCGCTAACTCATGCAAGACCCGCCCATTGCCTCAGCCGTTGCCCCTGCCGACCTGCTAAGATGGCGCCGAGATAATATATCCTCGCTAGGAATTTATGATGACTGACAAGAGCCCTGCTCCGCCCAAAGCCAGCTTGACTTGCCTGCGTGTCTTGCCATCACCTCCGACAGATGTACCAGCACAGCCTAGCATTGAAACCATTATCCAAGATGAATGCGTCGTAGATGACACCACGTCCGGGTTTAAAAACCACGGAGATCAAACGGGTGTTACAAGGGATGGGGTGACAACACAAATTGTCCAGGTCAATGAACCCTCAATCAGCGAGGCTATCTCGGATAATGATCTAAGAGGCAGACTCACCGAGAGTCAAGCGCGTGACTTCTCCCGTCTTGGACCCCAAACTCGCTCTGTCAACCAATCGCAAGCCACACTGGCAAACTCTCCATCCTTTCGTCCGCGACGAAAGGCAAGATCTGCCCGGCGAGAGCAATTTCCTGCGGTTTCCGTTGTCATCCCTGTCCGTCGAAACGATAAAGTGGTTACAAGGGCCAAGAAGAACTCTCTAAGAAGAATACGACGGTGTAGTCGCTCGAGCGACAGCGAGAACGACAGTGACAGCCTCGACAAAGATCGAGTAACACAGACGTCGATGAGCAATTACTCACTATCGTCAGGTGAACCTGGTTCCAAGGCAAGGGGGCGCCCACTTAAAACGTCGAAGAGAGCAAAGGGAAACGTCTTAGCCCCGAGCAATGATATCGTCGGGAAATGTCCTAATCAGTCCCAAACCCCCTCAGGGGGTGGTTTGGCTGTCTCATTGGATCAAACACAAGAGATTTTCGGTCGCGGAGTTCTCCGTATCGAAACTCACGGTCCTCGACAAGCCTACTTCATGACGTTCCTTCCAGAGGTTTCTCACCCCCCTCTATGCCGTCACCGTACCTGTAAGGATGGAGATGGGCGATCGACTAAGCTGCCACGACATTCGCCATCTCGTGATGGTTGCAACGAAGCCCAGCGAAAGCGCAGGAGGCGCTTGCGGTGGTTTCCAGAAGAGGTGGATTTTTTGGTGGAGTTAAGAAGAGATGAGCAACGACCATGGTCGGAGGTGACGAGCTTATTTTTGGACCGATATCCGGGAAGAAGTCCTGCTGCGATCCAAGTATACTGGAGTACGCGCGGGCGTCGAGTAAGCAAGGCCAAGAGCACACCAACTACCGTCTAAAACAAGCATATGCTTCAACCGTCTCCCAGTCAGTACATACCGCTAGAAATTTTAGCTGAGGACGATTCGGATAGCAGTTTAGCCGAAAGCTACCATGATTTCATTTCACGATATTGAGTAGACATACGTCATTTCCTGTGAGAATACCTCTGCCGTGAGCCGTGGTCAGCTGACGTAAGCCTGATGGATCGTCCGGTGGTTGGGACTTGCCGCGATTGTCTCCGGCCATTGCTTCCCTTTTCTAACCAAGTTGATGGCCGCCAACAGCTCTCCAGATTACAAATCCCTTTATCTACAGGAACAGGAGAGGCGGAAGCCGGCAGAAGAATGCACCCGGCCCACCACTTTCGTGGAGTTCCTGTGCCATTCTCACAACCTGCTCTCTCGACCGTTGAGAGCCGACACACCATCTCGTTCGACCACCGGGATCGCTAATTTAACAGGTAGAAAATAAATTTTCTTATCACGAAACCCGAAGATGCTTTGTATCTCCTGCCTCCACTCGACATAGTCCTCGTTTTGCGGCCCTCGGTTGCTGCTTAGCCGGTCGGCATCTCAGAGTAGAACGGTGAAAGTCGATGATTAGAGCACGCCCGAGCTCTTCACTCCAAAGGACATTGTCTCGCCTGAGATCTTCATGTAGTATCCCGAGAGCTTTTATTTCCTTATTCGATTTCTGAATCTCGCGGCGAAGCCGTTGCGTCAGCTCCATCGTGGCCGTGCACTTACCGCCCCAGCCCATTACGAGCATATGGCGGATCTGTCCAGCACCATGTAGAAAGTAGATTTTTGCTAAGTCAATTGTCCCCAAAAAGACAGGGACAGCAGATCCTTGAGCCTTGCGCAGGATCTGATATACCTGCGCTTCGCGTGAGACTTCTTTCCACAACCGCGAAGTGGTGCCTTTACCGATAACCGTGTAACTGTATTTTGTGCAAGTCAATTTGAACGGGGCTCCGTAGGAGCCACAACCGCCAAGAGGAATGCAACGATCGATATTTTCGTCCAATTGGCCCTTGAGTGAAAGTATTGAATCTTTAGTCGAGATGGGATGCTGAGTCGGGTCGTCTTGGCCCCGGCGGTGATAGTCCACGTTTGGACACAGCTCATCCAGGGATTTCCTAGTCTGTAGGCCGAGTAAACATCGCTGTGTGCAAAATTGTGCAGCGTGGCGTCGGGAATGATCTTCGTAATCATGCACTGACTCTTGCTGGCGACCTGATCGTCGAGCGGACGGTGAAGGCGTGACTTGACTGATCCTCCGCTTATGGCCAGATGTTTGATTTGTGTCGGACCCGGACGAGTTAGGTGACCGCAAGCGCGGTCGGATCTCCGAAGGTGCACAGCTTGTTTGAGAGCGTGTAGGCACTCGACGGCCCTCTGAAGGTGACGGCAGCGGAGATGACGACGGTAATTCATAGGACGAACCAGACCCTGGGCTCGGGAACTCAGGGTTAGTGCTGTCGGAGTGAGGAATCTGCTGTAATTCATTTCTCGGGATCTGCGAACGAGTATGTTCAAAGCTTGTTCCCCACGTATGAAGATCGGGACACAAGCGATTTCTCCACTCTTGCCCACGTGTGGGTGAACGGAAGGCCATCAAACAAAGGCATAATACCCTCGCAACAGAGGTCTTCGACAGTTGATGAGTTGTATCGCCTGTTGGGTCCACTTCGTTGTGAGGATCACAAAAAAAGTAATATAGCGTGGTGGGTTCGTCTCGTGGAATACGAAGTAGTACACGAATGATTTCATTTGTCAGGTAGGAATATTCGAGTCCTTCATGAATCATCACGTGGTATTCTTGGACGATAGCAGAGCACACAAGCCGCTCTGCATTATACCTCAGCTTCGCATCCTGTTCGATGGGTATTTTGTTTGATCTGACCATTTTCTTCCACATATCCATTGGTCGTAGTCCCATACGAAGAGTTGCGACAGGCAGCTTGTGAGGCGGCTTATACTCGACGGTCGTCAACACTGTGGTCTTGTTGCCGTCGACACGATGAATGCAGAACTGGTCTGGTCGTGGGTGTGGTGTGCTTGACAGCTGGCTTGTATCCGCTTCAAAGGTTTCGTTCCTGCTCAAAGAATTTGCGTGATTGCTGAACTGGATTCCATCACCGAGGCCGAACTCGTCACATGCTGCTGGAAATTTGCATAACTCGGCTATTATATCATGGACGTGTTCTTCCACCCCAAACCGCTCATAGGCCTCGAGATCTTGCTCACTACTGAGGGGCTTGCGGGCAAATCGGCGGCCAAGTCCTTCTAGCTCCGGTAGAGACGAGAATAAGCGTGGCGCCTGCCCTAGCTCCGACTGTAGATATTGGCAGACAGAACTGTAGACCTTATAGCAGCTGCTCTGGGCAGTCGGCCCAATGTTCCAATCGAGTTGGGCAGTATTTTCCAGTGGGAAGGGGTATTTTTCCAGTGGTTGAGTGAGATGGTGTCTCGACTCGCAACTGGCGGGAGAGAAGGTCATGGCAGTTCTGTAAGAGCTCTGTGAAGGAGGTCTGTTGGTTGCGTTCTTCTGCTTGTCGCCTCCTTTCTGCTTCCTGCTTCCGTCCTTCTTCTGCCCTAAGGTAAAGATCTTTGTAATTTGGAGAGCTTTGGTCGGCCATCGATTTGTTGGAAGGGGTAAGTCATGCTTTAACGCAAGTGCGTCAGAGCCGGGCTGACGATCTGGTCAGATCAGCTTTCTGCCAGCAGATCCCGGGGTTCGGAAAATACTTTGTTCCGGAAAATGACTCAGGTCTCACATCCAGGTGCACATACTAGCCCAAAGCGGTTAGCGCTTGTCTTTACACTAGTCAGAGTTGCCCACCGTCCTTCCCGAGTCAGATTCTATACAGTAACGCCGCAGAATCCCTGCCACTGTTCTCGAAGTACTGATCTATGTGTCACGTATGTAGAATCATGCTCTTATTCCTAGAGGCTAAAGTGGTCTGGGATCAGTGCTCAAAGCTCATAAGAGGGTAAAGAGACAAACCTGCATAGTTATCCCTCGCCAAGAATAGGCTCGCTCTGTGGGCGATACAAAAATTGATAGGAACGGCAACGGTAAGTTAATTTGTTTAGGCATTGCCAGAAGACCCGACGCCGGGTTGAGGTATTAATAAGCAAAGGGCTTGCGTGATCGTGGTAGCCTTTGATTGAGTTCCTGGGTTTGGGTGGGCGTTGATGGCAAATATGATGGGCACGATCAAGCTTCCCAGCAGAAAAAGAGAAGTATGAATGATTCTTCAGATCAAAAAATGACTTTTTTCACCATCAATCGAAACTTGTTGGAACACCCTCAGGTTAAAGCAACCGCACTGTACGCCTCATTTTTAATGCCCCTGCGTAAATGACTCAAATTTCTGCATAAACTAACTTAATGTATCCAAAAAAAAAGGAGGAGATACAAAAGAACTTGGTTCAACACAAAGCATCAACAAGTTCTCGCAGGGTTGCCCTTGGTTGCTCCCAATAGTGTGGAGAATCCAGCGATTGGCACTTGGCATACCAATGGTCTCCTCCGTCCCGCAAAAGTCCAGTCATAAGATATTTGCCTTCGACGACCCGCCCTCTTATAAGGTTGGCAATTCCCTGCGCCTTGACAAGCTGCCCTAGTTGTAGGACAAGCCTGGTTAACGTCCCCTCCTCTGAAATGGAAAACTCCTCATTTCGAAGCCAGCCCCTCATGATGACAGACATTTCTGAGAATATAGACTTAGAGTATCCACCGATGATCCATAGGCCCGCGTAGATCTCAGCAAGCCTAAGTTTGTCTCCACCTCGATCAAGTGCATAAAGGCGTGCACAATCGCTTTGTACACTCCTCGAAATGAGTTTGTAAGAACATCCTCCTATCAGAGCCTGCCTGTTCGTGCGCATTATTACCAAGTCTATCACAGGTTAGTCTCCAGCTCTAGCTTAACAATGTCATGACACTCTTCTTACCAATGGGCACTCGGTATAGACCCGGCCTGATCGAGCATATTTCTTCTTTCTTCGACTTCCGGGAAATAAAAAAAATGCGTTCAAATAGCGCCCAAATGTGGTTGCACTTCTCAGATGTCTGGAGGGCCTCATATACCCGATCAAGTGTAAAATGCGTGACAACGCTGCTTCCGGCGCACGCTTCCCATAATTCTTCGTTGACAGGCTCAAATGAGGGCGATTTGTCTGCATCGTGTTTTATGACAAAGTCTGTGAGTTATCAGCTAATATAGCCTAACCCAACAGGTAAGTTTTTTCTGACCATCTGGAGCGTCATAAATTCCCGTTCTTATTTTTCTAAATTTTTGCAAGAATTCACCAGGATCTGGGGGTCCTTGAGTTAGCTTTATAACAATGCCGTGGTTGGAGAGCGTACCATGAAGAGCGAGGTCCATTTTTGTTGGTCTGACGCTTGCCTTTCTTAAGGACATTGCTGGGTGAGGTCTTTGGTTTTATATGCTGACAAAAGTTTTAGAAGTTCGAATGAGCTGATGTATTTGGCTTGCTAGGATCGGATCATATCGAAAAAGATTGAGCTTGCTCAAGGCTAAAAGGCTCGTGCTAAAACACGACGCCATTATTTTCGGACGGATACCCTACTGATCGCCTACCGGCACCGATCTTGGTATTGCCAAAATATATTCCCTCCAGTCTGAGAGTATCAATTATAATGTCATTTTTTTAATGGTTTGATTCATTTCTAGTGTTTACCAAGTTATGTTGAAGGATCAATGATCTACAGAGTGATTTTAACGATGTCCCACTGGGCTAGAGAACTTGCCGAACGCCAGCAATGATTCATTGCCCTTCGGTCCACTCAAACCCGGAGAACAAGCATACAATTCAAAGATCTCGGCCCTTAACTAATGTTTGACACATGATCACAGCCAGCTTTTTGTTTTTCCAATGTGTAGTTGACCATTCAGGCGATCTATGTTCCTCTTTCGCGCAAATAAACCTTGCCTTCGACAAATACAACGTCGGGAAGCTCAATAATTTCACAATCCATTTTGTCGTCGGGTTTCATGTAGATGGATTGGGGTCGGTTTGCTGAAAATTGGAGTGTGAGAAGGCAATATAAAAAGGCTCACACCTCGTCGGAAAACTTACGAAGTGGAGTCCGTGACCATGCCGCTCTCTCTGTTTGATTTGGAATGCATGCTGGTAGAGGCTTTGTGACGTTATATGCAACCTCGGTATATAGAAGCGCATATACCGCTGGTTCCGTTCCCGTATCCGGACTGGAAACATTGGGGACAGTTTGATCTAGGCGTTCTCTACTTTGCTCTCCTTGTGATATCCAGAGGGATTGTATCCAGTTCGGAAGAAGAGACCAGAGCGATGCAGAAGAAAGGCAGTGCATAAGGTCGAATAGTGTAGATTAATATGTAGTAGAAGCATCAATAGAGATGAACGGCCTCAAATATCAGCTGTGTGTCTTGGTCCAAGTCTAGCAGGTTATGAAGGTGCCTATTAATACTGTCCAAGGCGCCATTGATCGCACCTTATCATTGAACCAAAGATCTAGTCATGGTCAGTACCCGCATCCTCAGCTGGTGAAGATGATATGCTCACACTAGAAGTCCACGCCGATTCCTGTCCAGTTTCTGTACGGGCCCGCAGAAATTTCTTTGAAGACAATGCTCTTTTTAGGAATTGAATCTCCATCCCTCGGGGAATGGATGCCCTGGGAAAATCCCAGCCAAGATGCTAGAATACTGCTAGATGCCTGCAAGACTTTGAGAAGCAGAAGATCCCAGGAACCATGTGATGATACAAACTTTCTCGGAAATGACTTACACGTCTACGTGAGGAATATTATACACGTACTCGGTTATGATACTGTTTTGATGCTAGCGCTGATGACTTGGCATTTTGATGCTTCATCTCCGGAAGCATCACAGGGCTTGATTACTTTCTTGAGACGGCCTCACTCTAGTATCGTGAGGAGAATACTGCAAGATCGATACCAAAGCATTGGGTGTGAAACGGCCCCTTCAAACTTTGACTTTTTGCTTTTCTTAAATTAAGGCCAATCAAGTGATCAGTGCAGGTGCGAAACATGAGTTGAATTATATGGTCTTTAGTCAAATGTATCCGAGTTGTTCTAGGCGCCTCGTAATGTCTCGGAGACAGTCATCATACCAGTCCTTCAAAGACCTGTGTATCTCGTATCCCAAACATTCTGCCAAGTCTCGCCTTCTTTCATACTCCTGCTGGTATTTTGAGTGTATGCGCTGGTAACAGAGAGATTTCTTCGAGTTAGGGTCCGTTACCGATTGTTGCAAGACAATCGGGTCATCGCTGCTCAAGGGAACGAATTTTATAATCCCATATTCCCTTCGAACCCTTATTATACCAGCCTCGAGCACCGCAAGGTCCACTAGGAATGATTCATTCGTGCTGCCATGGTCATCCTGGGCTTGATGCTGCTCGCCAAGCTCTTGAAGAGCAATGGCATCAAAAACCACATCATTGAGACCCCTTTTTTTGAAGTCTTCCATAGGTGTGAGTCCATTGGGATGAAACCAAATTCGTACGGTCTTGTTTGGTTAGAGCTTGTGTTAATGTGGAGAAAGGTAACTTACATGTAAACGGATCGGTACTGAGTTTTTGGCCGAAAGACTAAAGTCTGAAGGGGGAGAACAGAACGGCTGTTCTTCCGACACCATAGGCATGGCGGCTTTCACAGGTTCATGCATACTACTTCGATTTGGGTCTGGGCCCCCGAATAGCATTGTCTCGCACGAGCTGTTTGGGGAGGGGAAGAGGCGGGAAATGCAGTTTAAAACCACACAACAAACTCTCTGTAGGCTCAGGCAGATCATAGCTCGCTGCCGGAATTAGCGATGGGCCAGAGAAACAGAGGCCTCTTTTATGTCATGATACACAGAGAAGAATCGGCATCTCTTGTTTAGGTGTTGCTGTGCCAAAATCGCATTCAAGTCGCTAAGCGGGAGAGAACTGATAACCCCACCCTGTCCAACCACGTCCTCTACCAGAGTGAAAAAAGAACTTATCTCTTAGTGAGCAACAGCAACAGCTTAGCTGCAGTCAATGGGCCAAGATTTCGAAATTCGTATTGTCCAACAGAATGCAGCCAGGCAACCTCTCGAGACGACTCAGCCTCTCAGCTGAGGGGTAAGGGCCCACATGCAGGAGATCTCCTTACTAGTGCGCCCGAAATATGACTTGGGGCGCACTAGTAGGGATCCCATACGCACATACTCGCTGCATCTGAGAGTTCGTGAGCGGTGAACAATGCCCACCGTTTCGGTCTTGATCGCTTTTCTCAGCCGTGACATTCTCCATTTTTCAACTTCTGCCCCATAATGATCAACATATCTGCGATTGTTGAGGCGTTTCAAATTTTGTCGAGACTGGATGCAATTAGCACCCAAGAGCTTATACCATATCGAACCACATTGGAACAAACCTTGCGAATTATAGAGAAAACACTAGACACTATTCCGAGCGAGGCTCCACGGTCGGAAACCAGACTCCAACAATCTTCCCAGCAGCCTACACCAACAACTTCCATTACTTTTTCGGAAACACCTGCTAGCAGTGGGACGTCCTGCGCTACCAAATCGTCAGTGGAAGAGACCGGTGAAAGCAATGACACGACCGAGGAATCATTAGAAGCCTCGGATGCTCAAAGGCTTATGGATGCGCTTCACGGTGCCCGTCGATCTGAAAAGGTTTTCAAGTATTTATCGTCTCATCGCGATCCGCTTGCGCAGAACGGTGATGATTGGGTCCAAGAGGACCCTCGCGTGGTCGATATCCGACTTTGTAACCGAGGCTGCTCACTGGATGCGAGTTTTCGACGCGGACTTGGACAAAGGTCCCTCGCAATAGAGTTCGATGAATGGGAACGTGAAGTCTTCGGAACATCACGAGTGTCCATGCGTTCTCTATATCCAAAGAAAATTGACGATAACAGCGGGCTTATCAGCAGGTTCCTGGAGCAAAGAGTTATTCGATTTCAAAACAAAGAATCGGCATCTCATGGTATTAGAGACGGCATACGTTTGCTCGTTTTCGAACGGATATATGGTCACATTGGCGTTTCAGCCATTCTGATATTATTGTTCACTTTGTTTCGCGACGTCAAATATGGAAGTTTTGTGGCTCTGAAACGTCTGCTTGAGAAATCTGGTGCCTGGCATGATTTGGCAAAGGACAAATCTTCATGGTTGACGGCCTGTCAATTTCGATATGATGGTAAGTTTGTCGCACATCCATAAGAGCACATCTAATTTCGATGGTAGCAAGGCACACTATGTGGCGAAAGATTCAAAGAACATGGCAGTGCGAACTTAGCGGAAGTTTGCTCCATACAGTTCCAAGTCAACTCACAACATTGGGTGATCCACAAAATTATGAGCAAACGTGCGGTTATCTACTCAACTCGGGACCCACAATATCGAGCAATCGCTTCAATCTTCACCAGCCGGACTCATATTCACATGATAGACGACAGCCTCCTCTGATTGAACATAATACAATATCGACCATTCAAGCGCCACGGGAAAGGAGCGTTCCGCTGGCTATCTCTGAATTGATCAATCAGGATTCGGAGCCTCGACCTCTGACTCGCTCGAGGAATACCGAAACAGATATGAGCCCTGCCAGAAGTCACAGTACGGAAGCGGCTGCATATCTGACAAGACAGATACAACCAGTTTTTGAGCAGGAAAGTAGAGTCTTGGAACTTCCACCAAATTTCAATCAATGTGACTACGGGACAATCCCCTCAATCAGCCAGGATGAGACGGTGGATATGGATCTCTGCGCCCAGTTTGACCCTGGCCGCATCCCTCCAGTATTCAACCAATTTGACTACGGGACGATCCCCTCGGTCAGCCAGGATGAGGCGGTGGATATGGATCTCTGCACCCAGTTTGACCCTGGCCGCATCCCTCTAGCATTCAACCAATTTGACTACGGGACGATCCCCTCGGTCAGCCAGGATGAGACGGCGGATATGGATCTCTGCGCCCAGTTTGACCCTGGCCGCATCCCTCCAGTATTCAACCAATTTGACTACGGGACGATCCCCTCGGCCAGCCAGGATGAGACGGTGGATATGGATCTCTGCACCCAGTTTGACCCTGGCCGCATCCCTCCAGTATTCAACCAATTTGACTACGGGACGATCCCCTCGGCCAGCCAGGATGAGACGGTGGATATGAATTTCTGCGCCCGGTTTGATACTGGCCGCGCTCCAGTCTTCAATTCCGGCTATGGAACTATTTCATCGACTACCCAGAGCGAAGGCCAATCTGAGGGCCTCCGCAATTACGACAATAATTTTTCATATCGCGAACGCCCTATGCTTTCCGTGTTTTGAAATTGAAGAGCTAGATATGATCATAATATATATCGTTGTTGTACACATTGCAATCTGCTTTCTGAAAACTAACCATATCTAATTTTTTCCACTCCCGTCAAGTGTTACTATTAAGATGTCCGAGCCAGTGAGGCGGTCTGGCATGAGAACTCGATCGATGTCTGTAATGTCCCAGTATGAGCCCGGCAGTAAGGTTTCCGCAGGTGTCAAGTTTGATTTTCCTTGTATAGGCGCGAGCCACAGCCGTTTCGTGGGGTTCTCAAGCCTAGCGGCTAATGCGAAGTGAAAAACTGTGCAATCGAGTACCTAGATGAGGAATGTAAGATAAATAGTACAAAATCGCTGTGGCAAGATAATACAGACTTTATGACCCCGAGCTTCTATATCTGCTTTCATTGCGATGCACTCCTCCAAAAGTCGGTATTGCCAGCCTAATTCACTCTCTTTGACCCGTTCCATGCTTCCGCTCTGGATAAGACACCTCATATTCGACAATATCGTTTTCGCGCTTTCCCACAGAGGCTCGCCCGCCATTTCTTCGCAAAGCCCAAAATTTGACTGTAAGAAAGTCAGCTTGGTGGTTTCACCCGACTTGGTTTGATACTTACCGACTATAGAGAGAAATGCTTGGGGAAGCGAGGGGTCTTGTCGACATTGCGTCCGACGGAGGAATAGGCGGGGCTGTTACGGCCTAACGTCACATGACAGGGGCCCAAGTCGGAATAATAAGGCAGTAATAATGAAAAATCTTGAGGCATGTTGGTCCTCAGTTCATTGTACGGAGACGCACGCAAAATGGAAAGTGGTATTGTGGTTTTCTAACTTTGTTGTGTAGCAAAGGATGATACATTGGCGTGTCTAGAGAGGACGCATGATGAGTAGCAATTCTCATAGTCCTCATTTCCCCCATATCGTGCACACATTTTATGTACTGTAAACGCTAGCTTGTGTCCCAAGCACTTCCAAAGTCAGCTTGTTTCGGACCGCCGGATATATAGATATACTCCGCGGGCATGTAGAGAGAAAAAGGAAGACTACTTGAAAACACAATGTGAAATTGTTCACCTCGCTAGCATCTGTGTGAATCAGAGGACGAAAAATTTGGGACAATTTAGGACCTATGAGATAGGCAAAGATAACCATTGAATCGCTTCCTCATGCTAAGTCATTTTCAATTGCTATCGCCCTGGACTATGAAACCTCCGCCACGCCCGGAATCCTCAGTCAGTTGGAGATGTAGACTCTCTAACTCCTTTTGCATTGACTCCCGACTAGCATTTCCCTGAAGGCATTCAAAGTCGAGAAGTTTTACCCCCCCTTCCGCTACGAGAAAGTTGTATCGGTTCGCGTCCCCATGTAAAAATCCCAATTCGTGGAGTTTCCCCAGAGCTGCTTCACAGATATCCAGATCCTGAATGGAAGCAGGGCGTCCTTCTATTTTCTCTAATAGAAACCCCATGATGCGTCCATTTTCATGAATATGGCCGAGGAAGCGCGGCGTCAGCCCGGAATACTCCAGTAGCTGATATGCTCTTGTTTCTCGTTCGATACGAGGAATCTCCCATTCAAAACGAGCTATTTTAGCGATAACGGTCGCTGGCGTTTGGAAGATGGTTGGAAGAATCGGATGCAAGACTGCTTCGAATGCCGATGCCGTGAGCAGCTTGGTTCTCTCTAACTCTAGGCAATCAAATAGGGCGTGATGCCATTGACACTTGACGCCGGCTAGTGGTCGGTTCGAGATGGAAGTTCTCAAGTCGCCGCTAGTTTTGTCTCGCGAAATGTGGGCTACTGTCCATTCATCGTACCAAGGAAGACTCGGCAGGGACTGAATAGGGAATGAAAGCGTATCTCTGTCGAAGGTTTTGGGAGTTATGATGATATATTTGACTTGATTTCCGATTCGCAGTCGATATTCACTTTCAAAAGAATCTTCATCATCCACTTCCATGGAGAGGACAGCCGGATGCATTGGGCTCTCTGGATGTTGATGGGAAGACATATTTGTCAATGCCCCCCTCACTATGATCGAAAGCTGGGTTTATAATATATGCTTGAAATTACCATAACTGCCGCTGTGCTTGCTATTTTTCTATTTTCGGAAGAAGATAATAAGGTACTCTATTGTCTAAAGATCGACATCGTCAATTCATGGGATAGGAATGTCGAGCGGGGTTAGGAAGGCCAAGGAAGTCTAGACCCTGCCACCGTCTCAGCTCAGCGGCAAGGCCTCTACGCAATTTGCTCAATTAATTCAGCCATACCAGCGGTTGGCGCAACTTGTGCATGTAAATCAAGTCGAGAACTCAGGTGATCATATTTACAGAGTCTTCTGCAGTAGTGATTTTAGCTCCGCGGTTACCTGAAACACCAAACTCTACAAAGCCCACTCTTGGTGGATCTTTCATTGGTCCAGGGTTTTTTTTCCCTCCATATTTGGAGGAAATGAAGTTAAATTGACAACAAATGACGACCGTGAACCTCGTATGCAACACCTGTGGTACTTTCCTCGTCTTTACCTCAGCGTGCTAGAGCCGCCAGTTCCAAATGCTCCCGTGCTTTCTGAGCCAACAGGAACCGAGGCAATATTCGGCCTGGCAGATATAAAATGTTCGCCTGGGTCATCTTTCAAACAGTAACAGCATCGGATTTCAGTCAAGCTCTTCTTTTATTGCATCAGCAAGAAGCAAACGTTTAGAACGGCCCTCCACCCCCTTACGAGTTTCTCGATAGTGCAAGTGAAGCTCTATTCTATGCACTAGTCGCTTCTACCAATTATCAGCAAACGTACAAGTCGTTTGACAGCAGAAAATCGTAAGGAGAAGACTATTCCTCATATCTAAGCCCCAATTAACTTCGGATACCTTAACAGGTCAAAATGTGCGATTCAAAGTATATCCAATATACGTGTGGCTGCAGGAAGGAGTGGGAGTTCGTCCAGTGTGAGGACCGCAAGGGAACAAACGTCAAATGCAGTCCAGTCAGAAAGGTATTTGGCAAAAACTCGAGCAACTACTGTTCAAGGCACCTGGTCAAGCCAGACGCAGAGGTGAAATTCATGGATCAAATGGGACAAATCATGGAGGAATAAAGTACAGTATTGTACGTTGGATGGCTGGAATATGTCCGCTTTCTAGGCTCTCCTTTGTCAATTCTAGGTAGTGTGGCTGCAATATACTAGTAAATTGGCTCTATATGAAGGTCATTCTCTTCTTCGAAAGTAGCCTCCTGTCCGAGCAGACACAGGTAGCTCGGGTGGCCGGTTTTTACCCTCGCCACTCGATCTCCACAGGAGCTGTGCCTGTTCACACCACTGAAAATGCTCCAAAAAGCTGTCTTGCGCATACACTTTGTCTCGAGCCTCATATCCCCATTTCGTGCCCCTAGTGCCGATAATACCTTTTTCAATACCAAGTTGACACCCAGCACACGAAATCCCGCGTTCCACTCTGCAAGTCTGTTTGTCGTAATAAGGAAGTGCACACGACCCCATGAAGTTGATTTTTTGATTTCGGTTTGAGCCCGCTGGTTGGGCTTGCGGTTGCCGTCTGCAAGCCAAAGTGGCCTGATAGATAGAAACGATCGTAATGCGGGAATTTTGTACAGATTCATTCATCGAGTATATTCCAGGCAAGGCCTTGAATGATCTCAGTTGGTCTAATTCGGCTTTGGTCATGTGAAATTGCTTTCGGACTGAGGCGAGAGTCCGCACTTGGGTTTCCGAAGACCACTGGAGGCAATTAAAACAGCACCTCTTCCAAATTAGGAGGGATATAAACCCGCCGAATTCGCCGCAAAAATTGCATGCTTTAGTACATAATGCGTTGTAAAAGTCGAGTAGAGAGATGTGGATGGCAAGTCGTGTTCGTAACAAAGCACAGAAGAGGTTCAGTCCATAAGAGACTATCCTCTGATACTGCTGGAGAGAATCTACCATTTGTCTTGATCGGAGGTTTATTTGTCGAAATTTGAACAGAGAATGCATGTCCAGACGGTACAATGTGTCAAATAAGAGCTCGAGGGGTAGCCGGTCGAGGGAGCCGACTCCAACATTTGATGTCCGCTGAAAGGGTGTTGCTATTGACGGGCGAATATCAAGGTGTTCACGGGGCGAGAACCAGATGACGGATAGACAGTAGTCTCTGCGGTGGTAGGCGGTGGTTCGAACAATAGCTTCGGCTTCTTCTTCGTCGAAACAGTGTTCGGTGGCGGAACGATATCCGCGGGGCAAAAGGGTAGTCATTCTGGAGGTTTGTCCGGTACGGGGTACGGGGTGGAAGGGGTAAATCTCGACAAGACTCGCGACTCTCCAGTGTACCTCCCTGAACACTTCTTGGAGGCTGGTATTGTCGTATAAAAGACACGACTGGATCACGGACCTGGGTGGCTAGAATTCATTGCACGGGGATTTCAATCGCGTTAAGGGGGGTTTTATTGTTGATAGGAGCTCTTCGCGGACTGATATACTTTTTCCTCATGACAACATGGGTTTTGTACCCGCTTAGGTAATCCCCATCTGGACCAGCAAGTTAACTGTCGATTCTGGCAGGATAAATCACAGTGAGCTGTGATTTGACTAGTGGCATAAGCCTCGCAACGTTTGGGAAGCATCCGAGACCTTACCGCTCACTAGTTCTTACAATCTCCCACCCAGCACTTCGAAGGCTTTCACGTTAAGTGAATCGTAGAATATATTTTCACTTTATTCTGACTAGGATGACCGGGAAACGAAAATCGTATCTTGGAAGACAAGCAAAGAGAAGAAATGGGATTATATTGAAACATGTACTTTAGCGGCTGTTAATTTATTATTGACCAACAAAGCACCAGGACCCTTAAGCATTTACGTAGGTAATGCTACGCCAAAATGACTCAGCAGAAGAGGGAACTACAGAGTTCGCGAGTGGGTTAGAAAGTCAGCATGCGATTTGCAGGGTTGGCCTTCCATTCGTTTAGGCTCGCGAGAGCCTCTTCAGTGACCGCTTCAGTACTATAAGGTCGCCACGCCTTAAGCGCAATAGATTCTATAGCGGGGGATTCCCCCACTTTTGGACGTCTTGTAGTGAGAACTTGTCGGAAAACTTGCCTGTGATAAGCAAATGGACCACGGCCTCATCAAGGGCGGGATAGGGCTTTGCGCCAGGAGGGTTCCCATGCAGAACGTATGCAATCATAGCATCCAGCGGGAAACGGAAATTGTTTCTACATACCTGTCAGTTGAGGGGAAATGACTGTACTGAAAGAATTCTCACATTTTTTTGCCTGCTTCTTTGCTGCACCGGATAAGAAAGCTGGGGCCGAAGTAGTACACACACCACCACCAATACTCACCGATTTTCTTTTCATTGTGGAAAGATTTGTGGAGTTTTCTTTTCTCGACTGGTGTCAGGCCTCTCGAATTGCAAAGCGTGCTGACGACATTTCTTTTCAGAGCTGTCTCTGCTGTGCCCCGTTGACGTTCACACTCGATTTCTCTGACAAAAAACAGAAACAGAGAACATCGAGCAACACGTAGCTTTACATCATGCATGTCATTCTCATTGTGCAGGCGCATTAAATAGGTCATAAGACTGGCACGATTGGGATTTTGAGCGGCATTCAAGGAGCTTGAGTCATTCCAGGAAGGGCCGCTCCAGAATCCAGAGACCTTCCAGGTACAGGAGTACTTTTCTAAAAAGGCAGCGAGGTTGTGTGAATAAAGGCGTTCGCCGGTGCGCTGGACTTCCGTCAGCTGTTGCAAAGTCAGTCGGGAATATACCGGTTTCAGAATATCAGGTTCATTCGGTTCACAATCTTCAACTGCTACACTTGGTTGCTCCGGCTCCTCTGGTTGCTCAGGCTCCTCTGGTTGCTCAGGCTCCTCTGGTTGCTCAGGGGCAAGGCGGGGCCTGAGGTTCCTGAAGGATTGGTCAGATTGAGATTCAACAGCAAGGGAAAGCTTCCGCTTGGAGCTTGCCTGCAGACACCCAATTGGCAAGGGCAAGTGAGACGCATCTGAAAGCTTTTTAGGCAGCGCAGACAGGCCATTATTATCAAGCGAAGGAGAAATAGATGTGGAAATGCCACCTTGGGGGTTCGAGGTAAAGTCGACCGGATTCTCGTCTTCACTCAAAAACCTTATAGAATCACCAATAGCCAAGTCAATATCCGATTCCCCAAAGCTTTCATTTGAAATTGAACAATCATCAGGGTCACTACCCCTTGCATTGCCAGGAGCATAGTCGGCTCGTTGCTGTGGTTCCAATGAGTATCGTTCGCTCGAATTGATGTCGTCAGAGCCAATTGGATTGACAGCAGCAATTTCGTCCTCATCGGGAGCATCTTCAACTGTCGGCTGGACTCTCGACAAGGATTGTTGGGGGCGTTCGGGTGTTGCGCGTCTCGATTCAATTTCCTCTGGTGTCACTGGTGTTGACCTCTCCAGTGTCCCGATCGTTGGACTCGTTGGGCTGACCGAACGAATATGAGTCTCGTTCTTCGTATATTGGGTACCCAAGGTTTTTGAAGATCCAGGCCGAGTCGAGGTATATTGGTGGTCATCGTTTAAATCGATGGCGGAGTCGTGAGAAGTCACATCCGAGTTGCTGGGTGAGTTTATGCTAAGGCCGTCCGGGAGGTGCTTGTCGAAATCGTTAGGGAAAGATTGATTACGGGTGTCGACGGATACATCTAGAAAACAAAGGTAAATTAGGTCAAATCTTCTGAGACGTTATAATTCTGGGCTTCTTTACCGGACGAGTTTTGGTCGTTCGGTGGGACCACCGAGTCTGACGATACTGAAAGATGGCCTTGATTTGGGCTACCATCAATGGCCGATGAGAAAAATTGCCCAGAGCTGTTGTGCTTCACCTCATAATCGATTAAACAGTCTGCATCAGCTCGAATCTGCTCGTAAAGGCTTATGACCGTTTCTATAGGTAACATCGATTGAAGTTTACAAGAGATGCGGACTGCGTCTAGAATCTATGACAGTGTTAATAAGCGTCAGGTCCTAAGTAGAGTCAAGCCTACCTCTTTCTCTGAATTTTCTCCAGGTAAGAAGTCGAAGCTCCCTTGTTCTCCATAGTGATTGGCCTAGAAGAGTCAGATGGTGCGAGTTCCGATTCGGTGTCTAGCTCACATTGAGAGAAAACTTGATCTGAAGCATTTCAAGGATAAGAGCTTCTGAAGAGGACCAAGGAATTCGATGGCAAGTGATAAACGGGATATCGAGAGCACTTAGAGATCGCTGGTGCACTTTGGGGGGAGGGGGCAACGCCGACTGCGAGGACAAAGTGGGTGCCACTCTTTCTCGGCTCACCTTCCGCTCACCCTCTGCTCACCCTCTGCTCACCTCCTCTGATCGTGGGATCCATTGTGTTCGTAAAGTCGAAACACACGGGATAGAAGTATTTATACAACATTTTGCAAGTGGCCGAGGGCACGAAAGGAACTCCACGGCAATTTGACGAATTCAACTTCCATAGTTGAAGTGAATGACCATATTCTTTCGTCTTGTTGAGAGTTGTTAAGGAAAGGAAAAAACGATCTTGTGAGTTAATCACACGGGATTAGTCATTGTCAAGCCAAAGCAGTTATCATGTGACTGGTATTGTGGACCAATGATGAACGTTAAGTTACAACATAATTGCGGGGTGCTCAGAGCGCTCAGGGAGCGCTCAGGGAGCAAGGTAGGGATTATTCCTCCGGCAGAAAATGCAAACAAACCCTAGGACAGAGTTATTAGACCTAGTATGAGTCACACAGTGCTATCTAGCAGGCTCGACGGGTCTTATTCCGTCATTTCTATTCCAACTTTCGTCACGTGTGTTGATCAGTGCGTTACTGCACTTTTTCGTTGTCTATTGATGCTTACCTAATACGTCCTGATTCAGGACCGCTTAATAAGCGATCTTCAGCTGCCACTCGGCGAGGCCCTTATCATCGGTTATTCACTATGACTTACGAGCTCTGAGAATGGAAAGTTCATCATTCCTTCACATTCTATGCCTATTGAGCGTAGGAATCGGACAATTTTTACTGATCTCAAGTTGCGCTCTAACTAGCATACTCTAATATCCACGCCCACGAGATTTGTACCTGATCATATCCTTCGTTGCTTGTGTTTATTCTCGGTCATTAAGCACGACACTTGTCTTTCAACATCTACAGCTTATCGGGTAGGTCGATTCGACCGTTTGAGGCTCCTTCAGATCAAGTTTTTCCTAGGTTTTCACTAGATTCATGGATAGGACGAGGGTATTGAGACTCCTGTACTAGTAATTAGTCAGGATACCTGATTTAGGTACAAGAAACAACATGTACCAGATTCGAAAGGTCTCTGAGCCATTGATTCTGCATAGAGGAATCAAATATATATATTTGCCCATTTTTTCGGATTCGGACGGCCATAAAGACATCGGATCCACATTCCAGGAAAAATTCCTTCGCCTTTTTGAACAAACTTCGCTTACGCCTATATCTTTGCTGAGATTTGGCTCTAACACTCTCTGACTGACGTTTTGCGACCATGGTTTCTTCGGCATAAAATACACACCGAAAAGAAAATATCATCTGGCTCGAGCTAGAACAGCCCATTATATATTCCCAGCTAGGTCCCTGAGGGCCATGGCAGTTAACTGAGGTGCACTTCCCTGCCACCCTCTTCCCCACAGGGAGGCCCACCGCAGCGAAGGCTTCCTCAGTGACCGTTCTTGACATAAAATGGCACTTGTTCTCTCATCTCCGTCAAGTAAACCTGCCCCCTCCTTTCCTTCGAAGTCGCAATCACATCGTTACATCTCCACATAGAGTATGGAGGTATCTGCCATTTACGCGATTGCTGCGGGCGGCATATTTCTGGCCCTGTTTCTGATACAAATCCGCTGTGTCCTAGTTGACTGGACAGGATCATTTTTTGTTTTACTTTCCAGACATCTGACCCTCCCTGTCCTTGTTCGTAGGCATCGGATCCTTGGACCATGGACCCGAGCTGGTATCCTCGTTCATGTCTCTTACATCGCCGTCAACATCGCTCTGGTCTTTTTGCGTACCGAATCGCTGGTAGACTCGGGCCGCCGGGCAGGCGAGCTGGCCCTCATCAACATGATCTTTCCTCTATCAACCGCCCACCTTGGTTTCCTGGCCGGACTGCTTGGAATCACCTGGCGTACTTGCCGTAAGATCCATCGAGCAACCGGTTGGACAGCTGTTGCTCTGCTGTCATTCCATTGCACTTCAATCATATTGGTAGTTAGAGGTGGTACTGTATCAGAGGAAAGCAATACATTTTTGAGGGCGTCAACAAACGCCGTTTACTCTTGACGTGGTCTAAGTTTCAATGGATTTCACCAGCCTGTGTAACTCTGTTTTATGTAGGTCACATAAAACGTACGCATCAGATACGAACGGTTTTTTTTTATAAAAAAAGGTGTAATCACTATTTTAGAAATCCACCCCAACATTAGTTTTGAACGGTATTTACAAGAGCTGAACTAAGCGTTGGAAGACGGACAACCCACACGTAGTTGAGAGATTGCTAATCCTATACAACTAGTACTGCTATCTCAATCGGTCTTGTCTGGCCATACTCTATCATTCCTAGCGGGATGAGCAGGGCTATAAAGAACATTGATTTCCCGACAGAGAGAGTAGCGTCTTTGCCAACACGATCAACAATGGAGGGTCCCAGCAAATTACCTGAAATGGCAGATGGACATGGAGAGGCACCGTCGAGCACATAGTTAGAGGACTCCGCTGACCAATCACACCCAGACTCACGACACCAAGAGAAATACT
Organism: Penicillium concentricum; assembly: GCF_028827145.1. Taxonomy (NCBI): domain Eukaryota; kingdom Fungi; phylum Ascomycota; class Eurotiomycetes; order Eurotiales; family Aspergillaceae; genus Penicillium; species Penicillium concentricum. The sequence continues at coordinate 570,379 of NW_026622756.1, forward strand.
TTGGCCGTGGATCCCTTCCAACCCGTACTTTAAATCTTGAAGCAGCTTGAAGAAGAAGACACTGAGCTTGCATTTCAGGCCGCGCCCCTGGTGGGGTACTAGCGGTGTTTGTGGGAGTCTTATGTTTCCAAACACATAGATGGCCAGCAGCTTGAAGAGGTGAACGAAAAGCTGCGGGCCGGAAATATTCAGCTGTGCGAGGAGGGAAATCACTTGAAACTTCGCCAAGATGAGCAGGTAGCTCGCTTGCATACCATTGACAATGCATTGGATGAAGTTCGGGGAAACTTTATTGGTGTTCTCAAAGTTTGGAATGATCAATCGGCCGGTGACTCGGCCATTTTGCCAAGAGATGGGTTTCCCAAACGTTAGTCTTCGCAGTTGAACAGGTCAAAGTAGATTCGGAGCTGTATCACTGAAGTATTGCAGTTTCAGTGTGCGACGATAGCGAGCCTGTGATAGCCCATCATAAATCCCTTGACCCTGTGTCCCTAGGATTCGTTGTCTACCACGTGGGTTGAACAAGCCAAATGCTCGCAGACTGGACTTCCAGCACTTCGTACCGCGTAAAACGATAAGATCATCAAGACCATGAGGATGAGTAGTTGAAGCTGTAAAAGTTAGAAAGGGCAGCAAGTAATCACCGAGGGGGTGAGGATTTACCTCCAGCGATAGCAGCCAACAGGATAGAACAGCCCCTAAGACTGCAATTAGAAGAAGAACAGCTGCCACTCCAACTGTGCAATACAAAGCGCAACGCACTTGCGCTCGAGTCCTGGTATGGGCCATTGTATACCCATCCAGCCACCACAAGAGAGATCCCAAGCCCAGGTAATCCACAAAGAGAAGGAAGAGTACGACGACTCGCAGTGGGCGATCAAAGTAAGTACCAACTACCGTGGCCGTAATCTTCGTCAAACACGAGAAGAGCGCAAACAGCGGAAAACAGATCATCAACTGATATGGCGCACTAAGGAGGCTTCGCAAGAAAATGGTTATTCGGAGATACTGATGTTTGGTGGTTAATATAAAATCGAGAAACAACCTGATGGCACGTACCACGAGTAAAGAGGGAAATAAACTGGTTAGCCCCAATACCACTTCTCTCCCTGCTTGACATTTTTTGGTCCAGCTCAGTCCCATGTGCACTGCCAGTAGAATAATCTTCGGCGCAGACACGGCAAGGTCGAGCCTCTGGTGTAATGAGGTTTTCTGAACTGCTCGACGAGCAGCACGAGAAGGACAAAGCTAGCGAGTAGCAACGCTGTGGCCAGCAGTGCATGCACTGTAGTCGGAATCTGCATGGCTGGCTTGTGGGTTACTTGCAAGAACAAAGGGGACTTCAGCAGACTTTATGCCCGGATTTCCAGCTACGGTGCTTACTAGATTAGCTCTGTATTGTAGGTTTCAACGTCATGAAGCCACCTATCTCGCGTTGTCTAAAAAAAATGGCTTAGAGTTCAATAAGTCTGGTATCTGCTCTTTATTCGTCGCTAGACATCCCCAGACGACATTGTCCCTCCCAGAAATTACCGAGTCTCCAGGAGCCTGATACAATCTCCTAAAAACCGAATGGATGCTCCCAGGAACGACACGGGTATTTCCAGGAGTGTCAGGGATATACATGAAGTATACAGGATGTTTGGAGAAAAGATCTGCGGGACCCACATGGTGCATATGGGTTCCCCTGAACGCGAGGAAGCCTGTTCCTTTTGCTTCCTCGCGCTACGTCTTGTATCTAGAGTCGACTATAGCTTTCTGTAAATATTGACTATTCATCTACGTATACGTGAGACCCTCACAAGGAGCCCCTGAGCCCCCAGGATCTTATAATTGGGCCCCAGGAATCAAACAACCACTCCCAGGAATTCGCATATCTTTGGGCATGTCCGGACCATCAAAGTAACCTTCTCCTCATTAAATTAGCAATTCATAGAATAGGCCCTCATTAGCTACAAAAGTTCTTTAACTCACATTGTTGACTACCCTCAGACTATCGGGTGTTTCCCAGGAACGCCAACGCCATATCCCGGGAGCCCTATGGCTCCTAGAAACCAGCTGCAGGGCCCTAGGAGCAAGTATCACAATCCTAGAAGCCTGTGGCTTGACGTCCAAAGTAGACGATCTTTTATGATGCCGACGTTTACACCGCAAGAACGTCAGCAATGCATAAGCCATGTCTTCAGAGAATATTTAAATAGAGGCCATTAGCCTTAAAATTTTGTATCTGACAATTATCTTATTTCTCCTACAAGAAGTGGTAAATCGTCCGAAAAGCCAAAGCGACCAAAATGCCTCCACAGAGAAGACGTGTGGCGTCGCATCGCCCGAACCCATCCCCCTTACCAATCGTTTATCAAGGTCAGTCTGGGATTGAAGTATCATGACAGTTCCGAATTAACATCGACCTAGGCACGAAATATCCAAATCAAAGGCTCGAGGGAATCATCACCAGCATATATGCTGAAATGTCAAAAATGCAACAAAAACACTACGAGGCAACTGTTATGCTACAAGACTGCAACAACATGTTACGGGCCCACGAAATGGAAAAAGCTGGCTTGGAGAACCAAAACCAGTGTTTTATTGAGCATATCAAGATAGCTCAACAAAAGGCTTGCAACCTAGAGCTCAAGAATAGGGAACTCGAGTACCAACTGGCAAAAGAGAGACAGCAGCACCCCGAACAACCTGAAGAAAGGCAGAGTTAAAGATTTACTGTTGAAGTCACAAAGTTTGCCCGGTTACCGATCGGTATTCGGGTTTATCAGCGAGGCTCTGAACAGGAAGAAAGAAGAGGTTTCTGGAGAAGATCAATGACGCCATAACTGATGGCTGGGTGAACAGGGTACTACATCCATTGGAGCTAGAAATGCTCGATTCTGTGTATTAGGACATGCGAAGGATCATTTTGTTGCGGCGACCGTTCTGACACGGGATTGTGTGAAAGGTAGGTAGTGTATTACTTTGCCTTAGCCCGCAAGAAATAGACTATAAACAGATGGAGGCGATGTACTGATTACCTAAATCAAAGTCGTTTCAGAATTTTGTATCCACACAATGTTGCAATTTCAGTGTGCGACGATAGAAAGCTTATGATTGCCTACCAATAAATCCCTTGACCCAATGTCCCTAGAATTCGTTATCTACCACGGTAGGAAAATTCTTATTCGGAGATACTGACCTAACGTTTGATGGTTAACGTAAAACCGGGAAACGTGATAGCACGTACCACAAGTCAAGAGGGAAATAAACTGGTTATCCCTAATATTACTTCTCTCCCAGTCTCAAATTTTCTGCTCCAGCTTAGGCCTATATGCATTACTAGTAGAACAATCTTCGCCGCAGACACGGTAAGGTCGAGGCTCTAGTAAAAATGAGTTTTTCTAAACTAATCGACGAGACAACACGAGAAGGACCAAGTTAGAGAGTAGCAAGGCCGTGGCCAGCAGTGCATGTAATATAGTCGGAATCTGCATGACTGTCTCGTGGTTAACGTGCAAGAACAACGGGGACTTCAGCTGACTTTATGCCCGGGTGCTTACTAGATTAGCTCTGTGCTGTAGATTCCAACGTCATGAAGCCAGCTATCTTGCGTTGCCTAAAGAGAATGGCTTAAGTTCAATAAGACATCCTCAGACGACATTGTCTCTCCCAGGAACCACCGAGTCCCCGGGAGCCTGATACTAGCTCCTAGAAACCAAATGGATGCTCCTAGGAACGACACGGGTAGTCCTAGGAGCCCCCAATCTCCCGGGAACCTAATACAAGCTCCTAGGAACCGAATAGATACTCCTAGGAACGGCACGGGTAGTCCCAGGAGCCCCTAAGCTCCCGGGAACCTATAGGTGGGCCCTAGGAGCGAAGGGCCGGTAAATGACCATTTAGAACATGCAAGACAATGCCTATGTTCGAGTTCGGCAATTAATTATCCATGACGGGGAAATCTATAAAGCCGTGACTACACCCCATCTACTAAACTATTATTGCTCTACTTTACCATCACCAGTCACGGAAAGCGAATCTCTTATCGAATCAGCGACTGCCTTTTGTTCTTTTCCAAAATAGAACTGACCACCAACAATCATGATATGATGGTCGTTACTTCCAAGAAACTATACTTATTCACCAAGGCTTACGGAGACTAATAATGACCTACACGCCACTATCCTAGACTTGCCGACCGAGATTATTTGGGTGATAGCCAACACCCTACGGGGACACGAAATTTCTGCTCTTGCTCGAACCAGCCGAATAATCTATAAATGAAGAGAGAGGGTTCTTGGGTACAAGAAAGCGCATGTTAAACATGAGAAAGAGAGGGCGAACGGAATTGAGGGGCAAAAGGGCAATCTGCTAAGGACTACATCTCTTCGGAAATCTGGCGACCGATGCTGACGTGGATCAGGGAGATGGCATTGTGAAAGACGAGTCTGTTCTGGCGAAGGGTTTGAAAGTGCGCAGTGCTAGTGGTAGAAACGCTCTATTATCATGCAATATGCAATCTCTCATAAAACACAGACTGTATGTAACCGATTCTCTCAGAGAACACGTAAACGCTTTGCATCGCCTGACTCTGTTCGCAAAAATCGTGTCTTTGCTCGTGACCGCTTTAGAGCTGGCCGATATTTCAATGCAGAGCGATGAAAGTCGATAATCAACGCCCGCCCGAGCTCTTCATTCCAAAGGACATTGTCAGGCCGAAGATCTTCGTGGAAGATTCCCAAAGCTTCGATTTCTTTATTCGATTTGTGAATATTTTTGAGAAGCCCCGGCGTCAGCTCCATCGTGGCTGTGCTTTCGCCCCCCAGCCCATGACGAGCATGTGACGAATCTCTCCAGCCCCATGAAGAAAATAAATTTTTTTCAAGTCGATTGTACCGAGGAAAACAGGCACAGCGGATGCTTGAGCCTTCCGCAGGACTTGATATACCAGCGCTTCGCGGGAGACTTCTTTCCAAAGATCCGACGTGGTCCCTTTCCCAACGACAACATAGCCATATTTAGCACAAATGAGTTTAAACGGCGCGCCGTATGCCCCGCAATTTCCAAGGGGCGTGCATCGGTCAATGTTTTCATCCAGTTGTGCTTTGAGTAACCCCACCAAATCCTCCGAGGTGATGGAATGTTTCATGACATCTTGGCCCCGACGATGGAGCTTCATGTTTGGGCAACTGTTGTCTAGGATACCTCCAGTCTGCAACCCGAATAAGCATCGCTGGGTGCAAAATTGTGCATCATAGCGTTTGGAATGGCTGCCTTGGTCTTTCGCAGCCTCGCTTTGACGAGCCGCTCGTTGCGCGGAAGGGGAAGATGTGACCTGGCTGAAGCCTCGTTTGCGTCCCGTCGCTTGATTCGAGTCGGAGCCTGACGAGTCTGGCGACTGCGTCCGGTGGCGCACATCCGAGGGCGCACAGCTGGCTTGAGACCTCGTGGGCACTCGGCGACCCGCTGTCGGAGATTCCAGTGGAGGCGACGATGGTTGGTAGTCCGAACTCGATTCTAGACTCACATACTCTGAGTTGGTACTGTCGGAGTGCGGAGCGATTTGCTGCAAGACTTCCTTGGGAATCTGAGAACGAGCGTGGTCGAAGCTCGTTGTCCACAAATGGAGCCGCGACTGTACAGTATTTCTCCATTCCTGGTCACGAACAGGGGAATGGAACGCCATCAAACACAGACACAGAACCCTAGCGATGGAGGTCTTCGGCTCTTGGAGACTTTGTTCCGCTGTTAGGATCACAGAAAAAGTAGTACAATGTGCTAGGATCGTCGTATGGAACGCGGAGAAGGATGCGAGCGACCCCATTCGTTACATAAGAGTACTCGAGCCCCTCCTGGATCATCACATGGTATTCCTGGACAATGGCGGAGCAGACGAGCCGCTCTGCATTGTATTTCAATTTTTCTGCGTGATCCGTAGTGATTTTATTTGCTCTGACCATGCATTTCCATATGTCCATTTCCCTGAGCCCCACGCGAAGGGCTTCGACAGAAAGCTTGTGGGGCGGCTTGTATTCGACCGTAGTGAGGAGGGTGTTAGTGTTGCCGTTGACTCGGTGGATACAGAACTGATCAGGTCGGGGGTTGTGTATGCCTGATGGTTGGTTTGCATTTGCTTCGCTACCGCCTCGTGGATTAAAAGAGTTGGTGTGATTGTCGAACCAAATTCCGTCTCCAAGTCCGAACTCGTCTCGGGCAGCGTCGATTTTGCATAGCTCTGCAATGATATCACGGACGTGATCTTCCACGGCGATTCGCTCATAGTCCTCGAGACCTTGTTCACTACTAATTGGGCGGAGACCGAATCGTCTAGCATCCTCCTCAAGCGCAATCAAGGGGGTAAACAATCGTGCTCGGGCTTCCTCGGTTGGCTGGAGGTAGTTACACACAGAGCTATATATCTCTTGCTGTCGAGATGAAAAATCGGTCCATAGTGCTAGTCGTGTCGGACAGTATTTTCCGGTGGGAAGAGGTATGTTCCCTGTAGTCGAGCGAGATGGTGTTTCGACTCTCAATGGTCGGGAAAGTAAGCTATGGCAGAAGCGCAGGAGTTCTGCAAATGTCGTTCGTCGATTGCGCTCCCTTTCCTGCTTCTCTCGCTCTTCAGCCTGCTTCTCTCGCTCTTCAGCCTGCTTCTCTCGCTCTTCAGCCTGCTTCCGTCTCTCTTCTTCCTGCAAAAAGAGTTTCTTATAATCGGTGGGGCTGTTATTGGCCATTGGGTTGTCGAAAGGAAGAGAGGGATTAGGAATACCTATCCAGGTGCGACCGGCGCTAGCTGGCTTATCAGTTGATCCGTTATTCGGCAAAGATATTATCCGGAATCCGTTGCTACTATGATTGGTTAACAGAAGCTCAAGCCAGGCTGAAATCTGAGGTGGGAGAAGGGACAATAGTTCCGGGCCTATGGCATGCAATCTAGAACCGATGTGTTGTATTTATGTCCGTGTCGCAACCACGGCCCGGGGAAATTGTCAGAGTTCGAGCATGTCTAGTGGGTTTTTGGTCGCTGACAAATGTTGTGCCTTTTTGGCCGGCTGGCGTAGTGGTACAACCCAAGCACCCACGATCCTTCACAGGAACCCTCATGCTCCCGGAATTTGTGCTGAGGCCAGGAGCAGATGTAATGCGGTCAGTTCTATTTCGGAAAGGAAGGAAAGGCAGTCGCTTACTCGATAAGAGATTTGCTTTCCGCGGCTGGAGATAGCGATGTAGAGCAATAATAGTTCAGTAGATGGGGTGTAGTCACGGCTTTATAGATTTCCCCGTCATGGATAATTAATTGCCGAACTCGAACATAGGCATTGTCTTGCATATTCTAAATAGTCATTTACCGGCCCTTCGCTCCTAGGGCCCACCTATAGGTTCCCGGGAGCTCAGGGGCTCCTGGGAATACCCGTGCCGTTCCTAGGAGTATTTATTAGGTTCCCGGGAGATTGGGGGCTCCTTGTCAGAGATCGAGCATATATAGTAGCTTGGGTGTTTGGTCGCTGACCAAACATTGTGCCTTTTTGGCCTGTTAGCCTAGTGGTTAAACCCAAGCAACTGCATCCCTGACACTCCTAGGACTACCCGTGTCGTTCCTAGGAGCATCCATTCGGTTTCTAGGAGCTTGTATCAGGCTCCCGGAGACTCGGTGGTCCCTGGGAGGGACAATGTCGTCTAGGAATGACTAGCGACGATTAAAGAGCATAAAACAGACTCATTGAACTCTAAGCCATCTTCTTTAGATAACGCAAGGTAGCTGGCTTCATGACGTTGGAACCTACAGCACAGAGCTAATCTAGTAAGCACCGTAGCTGGCAATACGGGCTTAGGGCTGAAGTCCCCTTTGTTCTTACACGATAGCAACAAGCCAAGATTCCGACTACAGTGCATGCACTACTGACCACGGCGTTACTACTCGCTAGCTTCGTCCTTCTCGTGTTATATATCTTGTCGAGCAGTTTAGGAAAACTCATACACCAGAGCCTCGAAGCCTCCTTAACCATATCAGCTGATGGTCTGTTTTCCAATATTTGCGCTTTTCTCGTGCTTGATCAAGATTATGGTCACGGTAGTTGGTACTTACATTGATCGCCTACTGCGAGTCCTCGTACTCTTCCTCCTCTTTTTAGATTACCTAGGCTTAGCTTCCCTAGATAGGCATACAACGGCCCATCCCCGGACACGATTACAACTGCGTTGCGCTTTATATTGCACAATTGAAGTGGCAGCTGTTCTTCTTCTAATTGCAGTCTTAGGGGTTGTTCTGTCCTGTTGGCTGCTATCGCCAGAGGTAAATCCTCACCTTTGCGCCATCAATTTCCGAGTCACCACCGGCATTTCCACCGCTAATCCCTGACCCCTGTATTTCCAATTGCTTCAAGAACACATCAAAAATTACATGTGTTGACTCTGTGCTATCGTGTGAAAAACACGGTCATAAAACTGCAGGAGGCTGGTGACCCTTCGTTTTCAGCTTTGACCGAAAACCAAGACCACCCGACAAAGGCAAGGATCGCTTCAACGTTTTATTCTTCAACGAAGTCAAATCATTGAGGGCTAGTGCTTTGAAATTTAGAAGAATATACAACATGCAATAAACGGTTGGCTCGCGTAGCGAAGCCCCACGCTGCTGACATAGGCTGCTGAACACATTGTGCCGGTGGAGACGATTAGCCCGGTTGTCTTAACCTGCCCTCAGAAAAGAATAGCCTATGCTTTGGACCTACCCTTTTCCTCAAAATTAACAGTTTCTAGACCATCACTTAGTTCCCGCTCGTTTTCAGCTTTAACCGAAAATCAAGACCATCTGACTAAGGCAAGGATCCCTTCAACGAAGTCAAATTATTGAGGGCTAGTGCTTTGAAATTTTATACAACTTGCAATAAACGGTCGGCTCGCGTAGCGAAGCCCCACGCTGCAGACATAGGTTGCTGTGAACACATTGTGCCGGTGTAGACGACCCGATTGTCTTCACCTCCCTCAGAAAAATCGCTTGCCCTGTTCATTTGGATCTGCCCTTTTTCTCAGAATCAATGTTTTCTAGACATCACTTAGTTCCCGCTCGTCGAAGTTGATCTTTTCTACTTGCCGTTAACCGCTGTTCCCACGGAAACCGACCGACCCATTGTTGAACATTTTGTGAGATGTCAACGTAAAAGTTTTTATTTGCCAATTTGTGACCTCGATTTTTACATTGAGTATCATGTTTAGCTTCAACAATTTCGTGCGCCATTCTGTCCTTTCAACGAAATTCACTTCCCACCCACTCCAACACGTAGACTCTGGTTCACCGTTCTGGAAGTTTCTCATCCAACCGGAAGGCCAAAGTCCACCCTTTCAACCGTTGTAGTTGATAAGTGCATTTGGTTGCCTCATTTTAATTTCTATCACTCAGTTTCTTCCTATCGGACTAAGCTATATGTAATGTTGGATGAAGATTAACCCTTGCTTCCAATTTAGACAATAGTGTGAGCTTGATGTTGCCGGGTCGACGTATCAGGACGTGGGGGCTCAGGGGAAGCCTGACCCAAAAAGCTAGACATGCCATCTTCTCAAAGTATTTATAAATGATCCATATAATGTCCGGTGCACACAAACGGTTTTATTTGGATTGATCGAACGGTGGCATATTAGGACTGGAGGATCAAGCTCTGCTTCTATCTGATGGGCTTTTTGCTATCGCATGCATTTTGAAGCCCTCCCTAAAGTCTAGCTTGAAACCTAGGGCTCCGCAGGAAAAGCGTGACACCTACATGACCGTGATCCTTGGAAATATCGTACGCTGTCGTGCCTTCCAAATCTTTTAGTCGCTTTTTCATATCACGTTGCATGGCCAACAGTCGCACAATTTCCAGTTGACCACCAGCTGCGGCCCACCAGAAAGATGTCCTCCCCAGATCATCCATTTGGATCCTCCAATAACAGGTTAGCGATTCCAAGTCTACCGTTAGTTGACGCGAACATGAGCGCTGTAAAGGATTGATATTTGCGCAGACTGCATACATTGCACGGAGTTTAATAGCTATTGCAAGTCCCGTTCGAAGTTTTCATGTATCTTACACGTATCTCAACGGTGGGTCCTAGGCGACACGATACAATTTGAGTTGTCCTTAGGAAGTCTAGCAAAGCATGCAACTTGCCTAGCTCATTCAAGAGGCATTCCCTTGGCCCAGAAAGCCTAGTCAAGGCTTAGTGGCACTGGGGAACCAGCTCCAAATTTATTTTCCGGATCCCATTGTTGCTTCAAGGCGACTAATCTCGGCAAGTTATGCGCTCCATACCACGCTTCGGGGCCTTCATCCCCGAAGGCCTGGTTGACATATACATGCAATGTGTCAAAGCCCATTGTGTCGTGGAATTCTTGTCTAACAGGCTGCATGAATGCATTCATGGCATCATCATACTCTGCAGTAGGAGTTTTTGCCAATAAATACCTGGGATTATACGTTAGTATAGATCGGACCACCGAGAAACAATATTGCATTTAGCAAGGAGATGGGACGGGTCTCATACACGTCGTATTTGGTATCACGCCAAGGGTACACTCCCCTCTCGCTCTCTGGTACTGCCTGAACAGCGTCCGTAGCATGCCGTTCCATCACCATCTTGCTGTCAAACCAGATGTTGGAAGCAGAGAATTGGGTGAGATGATTCAAATATGACTCCAAAACTGCTGGGTCTGTTTGGCGAAGACCAACGTCGTAGACGCTGTAATGGTCTCCCCTCGCACAGAGAGGCTCTCCCGGTTCATCCCTCTGGTGCCAAGGGATGATTTTGATAGACGCTTCGATTGGATCTATTGCCAGGAACTTGTCAATCCACGGCTGGGCAGCTGATGGAGGCCCAACGAATGAGAGCGTCGAAGAAATTGAGGGCTAACTGCATGTCAGCTGTCTTCGCCCAAGGTCAGACCCATGGTTAGAAAAAATACTTACCTGATGCAGGGTACGGCTGTAGCTGAATGTCAAACTCGTATATAGCTCCGGAGGAAATTCATCGTCCATGGAGTGAAATAACTCAATAACGGAGCGATTACTCTGCGGCGAGTGTTTAAAGTCGGCTTGAATACGAGTCCCATGATTGGTTTGGTCGTATAACTGGTAAGTGGCAGATGTGATGGCGCCAAAGTTAAAACCGGCACCACGTATGGCCCAAAAAAGGTCTGGGTGTTCAGTGCTAGAGACAGTAATTGCGTCACCAAAAGCTGTCACAAGGCGAACAGACACGAGCGAGTCAAGCAGTAGCCCATGGATACCGTAAAGTGCACTAAGCCCGCCTCCAAGCGTTGGGCCGACCGTATTAATGCAGCGGTCATCAGTAAGAGCTGTTTTCCATCCCCACAGATCGTCAGTGGGTGCTGGCTGAAGGGACCAGAGGGGCGAACGTACGGGTTTCCTTTCCAACAGAAGACAAGAGGTCATAGACCGGGCCATTCTCTACCCCACTCCCTACGGTCACCAAGTTGTTCGCGAGGTCCAGGTCAATCGATTTGAGATTGCTCATATCGATATTCACCGCATTTTGCACCGTGGCAAATCCAATCTTAACACTATGACCCCCACCCGTAACAAAAAAGGGGATTCCATGGGAGGACGCAGCCGTGATCTGTGATTTGTCTGAGTACAGGGCGTCTCTCGGCGAGTTTTTTTTTTCGGTGTACTCACAATACTCTGGACATCTTCCTCACAAGCCGGCTTGATTGTGGCTATGTACGACGGCTCCTTGTACGTGGACCATCTAGGGACCACGTGTTCCACGTCGGACTCGCTAGCTAGGTAAATCTGAGCCTCCGAGGACAGAACAGGACGGAATATTTTGTAAATATCGGTTGTTGCCTGAATTTCGGCTGTGACAAGGCAAGTCAACGCCAGGAGGATCCCGAAGCTAATCTGCATGGCCTCTAGCTGCATTGGACGATGTAACTAGATGCGGAGGAGCGGTGGGTGGCCAATTTGATGGATGGTTACTTTTGTTGATTGTTCCACAGGGAGACTTATATATGCATGCACTTTACCACTGGTCGTCCAGAGCATTGTTTAAAAGGGACATTAAGATTATCCACCCCCGCAACCGGTACACATCCTGCAAGGGGGTGAAATCCTTCAATGTAGGAGGCCCGCGAACAACGATGAATGGACTCTAAACGAACAGGAATCACTGCTATCACTCGTTGTATTACATTGCATTGATTCATATGGGGTATGCTAGGGAGATAGACTGTGTAACGGAGTGTGAGGTTACAGTTATGCAACATTCTTTGGCAACTACAAGTATTCGTAGCTCAATGTCCTCCTGCTGTTGTTCTAGTCACCCGGTATTCGGTGAGGCGGTATGGGATACGGCATGTAGGATATGCGCATTTATGGTGCTGAACGTCTTGTAAGTGGTACCTTGGCTTCGCGGATAGTTATATGGTCTTACAGGGAAGCAATGGATGCCCACTGCTATGTATGTAAGGAGGGCCGGGGCTAATTTCCCCATACCCAGTAAGGCGCAGCTAGCGCGGTGATAGCACCCCTTGTGGGACGAGCCGAACCGTAACCATAGGAAGTTAATAAGCTAAATTTGACTAACTAACTAACTAACTAGCTAGTTAGTTAGTTAGTTATCAGTTAAAATATTTCATTAGTGAGTTAGGCACACCGAGTGAGATACGTTAACCAATTTACAATTGTTTAATTAATTTAATTCAATATACGGATCCAGCGAATGGACTATGCGTAGTGCATTGTAGACCGGCCGGCAATCCTTGGTAAATTTCGCTATGTACTCCAGGGTATCGGATATCACCTACACCAGGAAATGCCCGTTGGGAGTTACGGAGACACGTGACCAGGGAAGCTACTCCCAGAGATACTCATGAGCCTACCCCGGGGGTAGCCACGAAGGATATATAAGGACACTCATTCATGTACTTAGATTAGTTCTTCGTCTTCAATCCTACATTGTTACTTGTGTTTACCTTTGGAACTACTGTGACTCTTTAACTTGATTATAACTTGACAACACTCACGAGCAGACCAATACTGCGGTATAGATCTACTCGGCGCTCTCACTGGCATCGTTTCCCGATCTCTCAACAGGACTTAGGCTAGCGTAAGACCTGACAGGCAATAGCTCAGTTGCGACAGACCGTTGACGTTGGATACCTGAGGAGTATTAAGGCAAGTATACCCGGAACCCATCTAACCTAACTGTGACCAGTTAGCAGTGCGTAACACTATAGTCGTCCCTTCAGTGTATATCCGGATTGTTTTTATACTTGGCCTATCGTAAATATAAACTTTTACGGTTAAAATTTTATAGAATGTTTAATAATAGGTCGGTCGATTTCCGTAGGAATAGCGGTTAACGGTAAGTAGAAAATACCAGCCTCGACGAGCGGGAACTTTAGTGATATTCTAGCAAATATTGATTCTAAACAGCTAGATTACCCCTGACCCACACTTTCGGCAGTATCTTAGTACAGTAATATATATTGGCATAAAAATAGCTATCGTATCATGGTTGTATGGGCTATGCGTGTCTAGAGCAATTCACTTGCAAACAAGCCAAACAGCCGAGCTGGCAGGAGGTTCGGTCGGTTGTCTGGTCACTTCTCACCTCCCCCTTTAGCTAACCACGTTCACTCGACTACTCTACTAATACAGTGGATGAGCGAAGACATACGTGGATACAATACTGGTAGGACGAAGTTTTTTTTTTCTTTCCTATTTCCCTTCGAATCTCCTTCGTTCCTTCGTTCCTTCGATCCTTCGGAAAACTGGAAGCAAACGCGGTATACTGTGCCGAGGATAGATCTGAGCCTCAATACGAGTTATGCAAGTGTCCGGGTCCCGATCGGCTTCAGGCCCCTGGATTAATTTACGGAAGAAGCAATAATAGTTAAATGAAAATCACTGGGAAGACCTGGCCATTTGTGGTTCTGGCGTCCCGATCGATCTCCATGCATCAGTTCCAGTGGATATATGGGAAGAGTCACATCGGACTTTTGGTATATGTATCATGCTGTATACATTAGATCTCTCTAAAAATCAAATCCTGGTCAGGCTGTGGTCATATTTGTGAATGGGCTTTCTCCATGGGGATATCCGGGCGTCGTCCACTGTCAGCGTCATCTTGCTCCGACTATTGAGAGGACACTTGGACATGTGTGCTCGGTTATCCAGGATCTCTCCACTTAAACAACCGCACAGCCACCTGATAGTGTCCAGTCCATCTGAATGGCAACAGGTGTCAGGACCGAGGTAGCTATCCATTGCTCGACTCGGCAGAGAGCAAATGCCGAAGAATACTCCTATGAGGAATGAGAAGAAAACCTTGAGCTCAGAGAAACTCGCTGCCGGCACTATCTCCCTAGCGGCCATGACTTTGTGTGGAGGGATTCAGGCTTGCAGTCCTCGGGGTTATGCTCATCTTCATGTTATCTCCCATCACTTTGCGGCAAAGAGTGATTGGAAGAGTCCGAGAAGCTTGGGCCATGCTAGGGAATCTTCTCAACTTGATGGGCCTGCCATACTGGCGTTGGGCTAGATTTGGTTTCTGGTCAAACAATAACTTGTTTTCGTGTCCATCCAATGTTTTATCCATGTCCTTTTATTATTCTTTTTCTTTTTATATTTTTTTCAAAGCTTTTTGTGACTTTGGTGTTGGTGATTTTTTTTACTAATACTTGTTCTCATCTCCATTTTGGTGCACAGGTTCCTCGAATTCTACAGCAACTCAGAATGTAAATTTTGGTTTGAATTCCATGAGCAGCTCTCCGAAATTCCATGTCTATAGATCCATATATCCACAAACAGGAATCCCATGGAATGAATGGTCTGCAAGTTCATCCAAGTCCTCTTCATAGAGGGCATACAATGGAAGTCCAGCTATGAATGGACCGAGACCCACGTATAATTTCCCTTGAGGAGCCATGGTACTGGGTCGCCGTTAATCTTACCATGTTTCGGTTATCCTGTTTTTCCTTGGATACTACACGGCTAGGCCTCTGGAATTCGAGACTCCATAAACGGACCGAGGTGAAGAATGTAGAAATCCCACTCTACGGAGTAATCGTGACCTGAGTACTTGGTAAAAAAGAGAATTAAGTCCCAAGGTGCAAACCCAAATTGACGGCCCGGAACTCTATCAGTCATCCTTCGACTGCTAGAATATCCATGGATGTCCATGGATAGGTCTCTTCTAGAAATTACAAAGAACTAGATCGCAGTATAACTTGGATACTTGGATACTCACCTTCAATATTTATAAGCCGTGCGTAGGTCCACAATTTCCCACCTCCCTTTTACCACCCTACAAAGATGACGTACACTAACCTTAGCTCATATAGGAAAGCATCAAGGATGATCACCTTGGATCTCTGGTTCATAAACCACCGGGGCTCCACTACGCAACTTGTCCGAACAAATCATATTTTCCTAAATTAGTTCAAAGATGATAATATGGAGACCTTCTGTTCGGGATCCACTGGGAACTGTAGGATATCACCCGTCGAGGCTCTAAACAAAGTTTTATGAGCGTTTTGCTATTCCACTGGGAACGTCGGTGGCTTTCAATTATGTTTACATTCGATTTTGACTACCTGAACGGGTTGGGGATCCGACCTCTCTCGGAGGTCTTGACTTTCTGATTTCGATATGGATCGTTTTGAATACTTACGTCTACTGAATTGGGTTGACCTTGAAGCTGATCTGGGATAGAGTCTGGTTTGGGAGAAACCCTAATCCGGGATCGCAGTCGACCTAGGATGGAACCTGACTCTAGCTGGGATGAAATGTCAAACTAGGATGGAACCTATCTGGGATGTTACCTGACTCGAGCTGGAACAACCCTAGCTTGAGCTAGAAGAACCCTGACTCGCGCTGGAATGGAATCTGGATCGAACCATACAACTCGATCTGGCCGCACTCGATCGGCGTGAAATTCTCGATCTGGCGATATGGACAATTGGAATCCTGTGACGGAACCGGTAGGCGGTCGAGTATCTATAAATCACCATTAGCTTCAGAGCACGTCGATGAATATAAGTCTGCGGGCCCCTAACCATTATTCTTCATGAGCCCCGTTTTTGTAGCCGGGACAGAATGACGGGCCACATGCGGATCTGGTAAATGCTGCGCTGTGCTAGTGCGGCCTATCTAGGTCTAGTCTTACAAATGGAGACATGGAGACCTTGGCCCACAGTCTTAAGCAAAGAGGATTGACTCTATAGAGGATCTTGAATTGAAATTGCTACCCTATTCCATACAGAAAACATCATCGACCCCCTTTTGTAGCGAGATATTCACGCTTTTAATGGTAACCTCGAGTTGCCGTCCATTCGTTCTGGCTGCTACACACCCTCGTTGATCACTGCGAGTTCAGTACATATTCCTCATGGCTGAAGACAATTCCAGAAAATCCACGGTGGAAGATGTCTTCATCCCCAAAGAGCTATTCACAACTGCCAAATTCAACTCGCCATGGGAATTGGCGCGATGGGAAGAGAAGAGTCTCTCCCGGACAACCATTGTATATCGCTTCCAGTCCCTCGCACCTCTTCGAATCGTTCTCTGAGTCTTTCTGCGCTCCGAAAAGTGACAAGACCAAGTCGAGCATCCGGCCTCGTGGACGCAGCGATCCTCCTGCTTTTCAGGGTATGGAACTGATATCCCCATATCTCGGGCAGAGTCCACTAGAAATACATTGAGCGACCATCTCATATCGATGACCATCTCTTATACACACCGATAAGCTAATTATATCTCATTCTTCAGGTACATTTGACTACCTGACAAAGCCCACCGCATTCCAGCCCGCCTCTCCAATCCCCGAGAAAGAACCAGTAACACTTGTTCAGAATGCATTCCTCAATTCCCAACCAGACAGCAGCAAAGTCAGCTCGCATACAATCAGCAGCGAGCAGAGCAGCCTGCAAGAAGTCTATGAACAGGCCAAATTGAGAGGCGTTGCCATTCAACGAAAGTATTGGGTTCGGCTTCTGTTTGAATATAGCATCTATGCATTCCTTGTGTTATTCGTTTACTTCATTCTTGTTGGTATGCCCCTCTGGAAAGGTGCGGTCTGGTGGCTGTATTATGTTGTCCGAACTAAGTTCGTGATCCCAGGAGGATACGCAATTATCATTGGTCTGGCTGCACTGTAAGTGTCTTTTCCCAACTCCCACTTTCTTACCCTAATCAAACACAGATACGCCTTCTGTCCTCTGATGATCCTTTTTGAGAAAGATCCTCCACCCCTGGACTCAGCATCCAAATGTCCATACCTGGAAAGCAACACCTCCTATGTACATTCAACTGCTCTCCTCATCCCCTGTTATAAATCAGCCGCCATCATCGGCGCAACTCTGGAAGCCGCCTTGAAAATATTTCCCAATGAGAACATCTTCGTCATCGCAAATGGCAACTCCAAAACTCCCGTCGACAACACGGAAGAAGTCTGCAAACCCTACGGGGTCAACCACCTCTGGGTACCTATTGGCTCCAAAATCGTGGCGCAGTTCGTCGGCAGTCACGCAGCCCGAGATCTTGAAAATGCTCTCCTGATCGATGACGACTGCCTCCTGCCCCCAAATTTCCCCATCGTCAGCCACAGACTCCAAGGCACTGTCAAATGTCTTGGGTACACAATCAAAAGCGTCGGCCCCAATTCCTCCAAGGGTACATTCTGTCAACAAGCCCAGGATCTGGAATACAAAATGTCCGGGATCCAACGGGCTTTTTTTGGGAAATTCGGCAGCGCTACATTCCCCCACGGAGCGATTTGGCTCTGGAATATCGAGTTCCTCAAAGAGACCTTCCATGAACATCCCGGCTTCTCCGTGTCGGAGGATTGGTTCTTTGGCGATGCATGTCGGCGTCTCGGGGGACGGATCACGATGTGTTCGCAGGTCTTTGTCGAAACAGAGACGCCGGCTTCGGTGTTTTACAGTAGTTCCGGTTGTAGTCGTGGTGGCTTTGGGGAGATGACTGTCCTCCAGCAGCGGTTCAAGCGGTGGAATTTCTTCTTCGTAATTGGTGTCTACTACGATTTAAAGTACATATTGACGAGCTGGAAATTGGGGTGGTGGGAGTTTGGTGCCAAGTTGTTCGTTTTTCAAGAGGTACAGAGACAAATCCTATCCTGGACATTGACTGTCACGCTAACCATAACCCTAACAGGTCTACGAAACCCTCATCTACCTCTTCTCTCCTTTCGTCCTGCCCATCTCATTTATTGTCCGTCCCTCCTTTTGCGGAATGTTACTCGGTGTCACGATTGGGATGTACATTCTTAACGTGATCATCTTCAACGAGGTCCACCTCCGATTAAAGAAAGAGCGCATCGACTGGAAAGTGCTGCTGCTCTATTACACGTTTTACAAGATCGCTCTGACGTTCATCAACGTGGTCAGTTGCTACTGGTCGCTGTACAAGTATGCGCGGTATTTTGCGCAACGGCACCCGAAAGTCATTGAAGACCGCGATGCAGTTGAGGTGTTACTTAATCTTGAGAAGGAGTCCAATTCGAGGAGAACATCGGTGGAAAATGATATTATTTCGCTTGATGATGGCGTTCTGGGGAGGGGCGTTGGGAGGAAATTGACGCTTACGAAAGTCAAGGCTGGGAAGAGGGAGAGTGAGAAGGATGGGTGCATTTGAACAGTCCGGAATGTATATATCATGTGATCTTATAAATTTGATATTTTAATGAGATCTATTGTATACAGCATGATACATATACCAAAAGTCCGATGTGACTCTTCCCATATATCCACTGGAACTGATGCATGGAGATCGATCGGGACGCCAGAACCACAAATGGCCAGGTCTTCCCAGTGATTTTCATTTAAACTATTATTGCTTCTTCCGTAAATTAATCCAGGGGCCTGAAGCCGATCGGGACCCGGACACTTGCATAACTCGTATTGAGGCTCAGATCTATCCTCGGCACAGTATACCGCGTTTGCTTCCAGTTTTCCGAAGGATCGAAGGAACGAAGGAACGAAGGAAATTCGAAGGGAAATAGGAAAATATAGATATCAACCGACTTACCTGGCCTACAAATGCTGGATTCCTTTGGTCCCCTTTTGTTGAACCCTGGATGACCACTATATGCTGAAATTCGGTTGATTAGGAAAATGAGGACGATGATTAACCACTTCTATCCCAACGGTGATGAATCCTAACCCTAGGACCTCTATCTGTCGGACCAGGACTCGTAATACGCCCTAACTCTAGGGTATTACGAACACACGCCACTATTAGAATATGGATTTAGCCCTTCACCGAACCATTGTCCCTAGGATGGTTCCGAGCCCTTACTTTTAACCCCACTAGAAACCAACAAGCTGCTTTAGCTCTCCGAGTGGGAAGCAAATAGGCTTAACGACGACCTTCCCGCAAGCTTTATTTGGTATACTATCGAGTGGAAAGTCAAAGTGAATAATTGGTCTATATTAAAGTGAGATCCAACAAGTAGTCTGCGCCAAAACCCGCAAACATCACACATGGGGTCTGAACAAAGCCAGATCCCGGAGTCGGGGCAAAGAGTGAGGATTGATCGGTTTGGTCATACGAGTCAAATAGCGGTGGGTCATGTTGAGTACTGAATGGGCTACAGCTCATATTTCTGGGACTAGCAAGGGAATCATTATCAACATCAATTTTCATCAATAAACAGACTCCCTAGGTGATGGTTCGCTTTGACCAAATACCGTTGATCCTTACCTGGAAAAAGCGACCGCAGAGAACAGAGCACAAGAAAACAGCAAGTATTGCAAAATGAATAGCATGGACGGTGACAGTGTTGGATTATGCAGTTTTGCTTGGATTTGAGCAATGATGATGTCCTAGAGAGTGCAGTACGGTTGTGGGTTGGGACACCTAGAAACGAGAAATCGAAGATCGCCGTGGGAAAGCCAATCAGCCACTCTAATCATGGTGATTGCCTTGTTTGCATGTAAATCTTCGCTATTCCATGGTATTCCATTGATGATCGACCACTAGTCCTGATTGGGATAAACGTCAGCATAAAATATTGAAGGCCCTCATAAACAAATCTGCGTCCTATTCCTAGCCCAGGGGATCAGAACAAAATAAACTGACCGATGCCAGGAACCTAATTATACGAAACATAATAATGTACATCGATATTTGCGTGTTGATGCTATTTAACAGTGAATTATTCATGGACGGTTTTTCAACGATCAGTCAGTAAATTGAGGGCGATAACTTTCGATGGATCTTCATCAGCCAATCGCCCTACGACTTCAATCACATGCATCATCCAATACCTCCGCACACCCCAACCGAAAAGCCAATTTCGTAGGTATCTGGTAAATAAACTAAGAACACAATTCTGGTATCAAATACCTGCCTATACCTTGAGCAGTCATATACATATATGTAGTGACGTATGTCAAATAATTTCACGCACTAGTGCCTTGGCAGTGGGGCTTGAGGGAAGAAAAGCAGTTGTCAGGGAGGAAGCAGATTTCGCTAATGACTGTAGCCGGAGATGAGGACGAGCTAAAGATCCAAGAAGGGTTCTCTAGGACTCCTTTCTACACCTTGGAGTAGGAAGACCGAGTAGCCAGGCTAGCCAATGATATCTCGCATTTGCCAGCCCTGTTTGGGTTGGTAATCAGGTCTCCGTGAGCCTCCATATTGTAGTCCTCTTCCATACGGAGCCTTCTTCCATACGGAGCCCTCGTCCATACGGGGCCTTCTTCCATACGGAGATCTCTTCCTTATGGAGCCTTCTTCCTTATGTAGAATTCATCATTGGACCGCCAATCAGAGCTACATTCTCGTAAAGTAAATTAGACTATTGGGATAATGGTTGCATAAAATCCCTGACCGAGGATAGGAAAAACAAAGGTTCTTTCTGGTGAGAGTTCCGCATCGGTCTTATGACTTCATGTAGGTTGTTGCGGTGTATCTTTACCAACCTGCTGTAGATCCTGGTCTGTCACTAGCATCGGGGCTGGATAGTAGGAGTTCTTGATAGGTCAGTCATCTTTTCATCAGAGCCATAGTTTGAGACATACTAATTGTGAGCTGAGGAAAGCCCAAAATCCCGAAGTATCCGCTGATAAAATATGTACCTGGCCCGTCTCTCGGATACGAATTGCCACGCACACATCTGCGCTGCACATCCTACTATATTCGCATGCCTTTTTCATCAGACTTGTTTTGCAGCGGCATTGTTTTTGCCGTATCAATTTTCTCTTCGAAGTGGTATCCTTGGACTTGGTAGCCATGATGGCGGCCATTGGGCACGTTGTCTTAATATCTGGGAGGTATTTGGGGAGTAGAGAAACCTATATAGAAAAATATAGATAGAGGGGACTCCTATAAGACTTAGGTCCGCTAATAGGAAAGGGCTCAATAAACATAAATGTTATTGCACAAAGGGGAGCCATCAATCATGGAACGCGAAAAGACCACGATATTCAAAGACCACGATATTCCTCAAATTATTACACGCAAATTGGTCCTTTATATATTGAACTCATAAAGGCGGCCCCCGCAAGACTTGAAGAGCAATCACCAGTGTTATTTGCGGTCATCAAATGGGTGCGGCAACGGGAAAGCAACCGTATTTCTAGAATAAAATGATTCTGATCAGAGTAGGTTCGAAATGGGAAAGGAGGAAATACACATTTTAATTTTCAAACGATAACGGTACTCGCCAAGAAGACCACGATTTTAGCTTCGCAAGTATCTTGGGGACGAAATACCCTTTCCCCTCTAACGTGGACAGGAACCTGTGTCGCAGGTGTTGCGGGCAGAATGTTATTTTTTAATATTTAGGACCCACCCACTTGCTTCCCCAAATAGTAAGATGGGCCGGAGCTAGCAGTAGGATAACACCCAAAGATAACTTACAAACTGTACAAAATAACATTTACAAAAAAGCGTAATATTCTGATAGGTAACTATATTTACCAGCTACTATTATTTCACAGTCAAAGTAGATCAACAACTTCGTGCGGGTCAGCACCTAAAATAGCGTTGCGGCCACGAAACGGGCGCGGTATTTTGCATTCAATCACCCTTATCCTTAAGTCCGGCTAACACCGAAGTGTTTTAATGTTATAGTATCGATAAAATTGGAGGAACGAAAAATTAGTGCATGTTAAAATATGGTACCTGCTAAGATTAAAGGCGTATAATCTTAAGCGTGGAGTAATATTCCGAGCTCTTGAATTATTTCCGTCGTTAACATTATTTTCTCTTTATTTGGGAGCCCGTCTAATATCTTAAACATCATTTATCGAGTTCGTCGTGTGCAATGGTCAACATACGTTCAGGATCTATCAACCTATCCGATTTCCACACTTGTTCTGGTTCAAACCCACCTAGCTGCTTACCTGATTAATCTACGTTTTGCTGAGTAGTCCTACTACCATCGCTCTTAGGGTCATGCTCACGGCCTCTAGAAGCTTAATAGCCTCCAGGAACTGTTGTGGCGGATCGTGGCGGATCTGAGATCCTTCTGCTAATGTAAGAGCTACCGGGGACTTACTGGAGAGTAGGGACTTACTGTAGGGGCTGAGGATCGAGTTGTAAAGAAGAAAGAACTCCTACGGATTGCTAAGCGATCATGAGATACTCCTTTTAGGTATTGAATAGACCTATGTGGCTTGAATTAAGAGCGTACTGCCTATAAGATGTATGATACCCTCAGAGAAATCTAATAGGAGTGGTACTGGGATGAAAAACTGTTTTTGTGTCTATGGTAGAGCTATGTAGCGTATACTGGAAGTGGTATGATGAAAGAACATTGACAAAAGATAAGTTTTAGGTAGCTCATTTCAAGAGTAAGGGTCGCTTGGAAGGCAGAAAATAAGAGACCTCTTTCGAGAGGGTTCAGGTCATGGGAGAATCCTCTTGAGAGGAAATTAGTCACAGTACGGCCAACTGAAGAGCACGTGCGACACAGAAGGATAAACGTCATATGAGCTGAGTCTTAATACTAGTTCTCTCCTAGTCCAATCATTCTGGACCTGGGCTGGTTTTGAGATGGTCTAGCGACCACGAATTGCGGATGGCGGTTTAGCCAGACGCTGTTCAGTGAGGATTGCGTTCATTGGCTTATCATCTTGCTGTAGGAGCGGGTCTGTGCAGTGGCTTTCATTGGACGACAGTGCATGCTGTGGACGCTAGACCCGCGTTCTCGTTTCAGAGCCTCGGTGGGCGCTTATATACAGCCACTGAAACCGTCCCACGATGAAGAAGGCGGAAGGGTGTTTTTTTGGCCCGCTCTCTGTCTGACTTGACTCGTTATGTATCTCGGTCACCCCACCTTCTACTTCCCGCTAACCGTCTCCTCCACCCTTCCTCTCAACACACTATATGACTATGTCTGCTCCCCCTTCAGACCCATTCGGCCTCCAATAACAACCAACAAAGAAGCAGTAGTTGATCAATTTCAAAATGAAGCATCAAAACAAGATACGAAGACATTCCACTGCCTGCAAAGAATGTCAGCGTCGGCGGACAAAAGGTAGGGAATATTATAATAGTATAGATCTTCTACTTACTTTTCGTTAAAATAGTGCAGTGGTGGAAATCCGTGCTCGGAATGCAGAAAACGCGACTGTGTCTGCGATGTCAATAAGAGCTCTGACAAACGACGCAAAGTCTACTTAAGTATGATGGAAGAAGAACTTAAGTACCATCAACAATTTATGGACGGGTTTCTAAGGCAATACGGACTTCTAATGTCCACCATATTATCGATGTTGTGCGGTCGGGATCATCGACCAGTGAGATACAGACTGCAGTGAATCGCGTTCTTACGGATAATCGTTCTTCTTACAATGACGTCCCCAAAGGAGGTCCATTAAGGGGCTGGTCTAAGAGGAAGGCTTCTAAATCGGCTACGTCGGATTATCTTATAGCCTAGCTACTGGATCCAAGCGAAATTCAAAGTGATGGCGACTCAGCCCAGCAACCTGTTTCCGTGCCCCACGAGCTGTCGCGTGCTACCAAGGAAGATCTCGAGAAGTCTGAGAATCTAGAAATGCTTTGCGGATGAGGAGCTTCCAGACGATGTTCCATGTTTTACGACGCTGGATCCACTTTGGCGCTATTCATCTAAAAGAATAGTCACCTCAACTGCAACTAGAAGTATCCTTGCTACATATGATCGCCATGCTATTGATGTGCATCATATGCGCAGTCAGTCGCTGGCGTTGCTCGAATTCAGTGCAGGAACTTCAAAGACAAGAATAAGCAGGCCATGATCTCCTGAGCCGCAAGCAAGTAGGGAGATCCGGATAAATATAGGTATACACTGTCTGCCTCGTCGGGGCAGCACATACAACGCTATCGCCTAGTTGCATCACTATCACGACTTGATGCCCAATCGTGTAATGTAGCTTGGAAGATTGCGATCGCACCAGTGTCCAATTATTTCCCGAGGCTGAGTCCGTCACCGTTGGATCTAGGTATATAAAGGGCCTCCTTCCCCCAGCCTGTTGTATGCTCTGACATTCTCTTTTTCCTCTTCCCAAGCTTGTATCGACTTTCCTCCCCTGAGAGTGGCGACAAAGATCACGATGGCAAGCCCCTCCGACACGATTGTTATCACCGATGACGAAGAATTGCCAAGCCTCGAGCCAGGTAGCTCACGACCTCGGAGGGCCCCTCGCCGTGATTACACTTATCGAGATTTTGAGAGTATGATCGTCGAATCAGTCGCTGATGAGACGGATAAGACACCATCACGCAAACGCAAAAGAACCGAAACGAAAGAGCCGTCTACTTTGGTACCAGTTCCCCATAAGACCTTGTTCGTCCTTAACTAACAATGGACCAGGAAAACGCCTTTGAGGAGCTCTGGGGGGCGGTTAGCCATAAAATGCAACGGCTACAAGAGAAAAATCGCATCCTTCGAGATGAACTTCGCCAGGAGAGGGA
Organism: Penicillium concentricum; assembly: GCF_028827145.1. NCBI lineage: Eukaryota > Fungi > Ascomycota > Eurotiomycetes > Eurotiales > Aspergillaceae > Penicillium > Penicillium concentricum. Next base: position 595,281 of record NW_026622756.1, read on the forward strand.
GAGGCACCAAAAGACGCAAGAGGAACTTTCCCAGCAAAGAGAAAAGCATATCCTAGAGTGCAAGATCTATTATATGCAGCCGGATCGCTGGGTGCTCATTCTATGTGGACACATGGTGTGCAGGTCATGCGCAGGAAGTCTTGGAACAATGGAGAAGTGTCCTATCTGCCGGGTACCAATCACGGGATATATCGGATGCTATCCTTTTGCAGGATAAAGCATGTATATATCGTGTTGCAGGTCTAGTTCAATGACTGAAAGTCTATAATCAACGCACACCCAAGCTTAACGCCAAGTGATATCTTCTACAGACTCAACTACCAATAGGCTCAAATTTCTACTGGATGCTCCCCTAGGAAACCGATATGGCCGTTTCATCTCTACCCCAGTAGACGCGAATGAATAGATTCTACTTATATGTGTCTAGTTTGGACAGCGAACCATAAGGCCAGGAGACGCTGTTTCTGGATCTTTAGGGGCCTCAAAGCACCCCAAGGAAGGGTTACCAAAACACGGGTATCCAAGAATACAGTATCAGAGAAATCCAAGAAGAGGACCGGTTGCTGCGCCGGATGATTCGAAATTTTGCGTCGTGATTGAACCTCATACCCTCGGCCCGTCATCTTCATGTCCAAAATTAAATCAGTACAGAAGTCTATTCCATGTGGTTTGTGGTGTTGCGGCTGAGAACAACATGTTTAGTCATCTCATTGGAAGCTAATCATCGACCCGATGTGGAGCCTTACCTATTAAGGCCGCAGAGCCCGCTTCGTTTATATCCTTTTTAACCCCCCTAAAAGGGTTTGGTACCTGATATTACTCCTTTAGGGTCCATGCTTGAGAAACACTGCAGTGTAGGCGGTGACACTGTTCCCAGAAGTACATTATACAGGAGCTAAGTATCATTCATAAGGGTTTCGCATCTATATTATGTCGACAAGTTCTACATGACCTGTGAGCATGTCGGCACTCTAGGGAGTTTTAGCCCCTGAATGGTGAACGACCCCTATAACGCTAATCTAAAAGCAGTACTTGTCTAAGAAAAAATGAAACTCAGCAAAGACTTGGCCAAAAGAAAAGACAAGTTCATTTCAGGGCATTAGCTCCCTCAGGGGAACTTCCTGCCAAGGGGGTCATATGAAAGCCGAAATCAAATCATAGTCAGCAAGCCTCATGAGCTAATCCCGGTGGTATCACAACATGCTCTTCAAGTCACCAGGATACTTGATTCTCCTCATACAATCCCGACTGCAATCCGCAACCGTCTCCATCCCGGCCAATCCCATACCCAGCCACAGATCTGCAAGTAAACCCTCAATCACAGATTTTGCACCCCTCTTACCATCGATAGCAAGGCCATATATGATAGGCCTTCCGACCATAACGGCCTTCGCCCCAAGACACAATGCCTTCATGATATCCGCCCCAGTTCTTATCCCAGAATCAACCATCACCGTCATCTTGTCACCCACCGCATCCACAATCTCTGGAAGCGCATCCAACGACCCAATAGCACCGTCAACTTGTCGACCTACAAGGCATCAATAAGAACATGTCAAACCAACGGGATAGGATAAACACAAACCCCCGTGATTCGAAACAACCAACCCCTCACACCCTGTCTCCAGCGCCCTCCTAGCATCATCTACATGCTGAATTCCTTTCAACACAATCGGACCTTTCCAATGCTTCCTCAAGAAGTCCACCTCTTCCCACGTATGCGGCTTTTCATTCAGCTCTGCAACCCAAGCACTCGCAGCGCCAATAATATCCTCCTCGATCTTTCCACCTGCCTTCTCATACTTGGCCCTAAACACCGGATCCGTAAAACCCACCTCATTGCCAATTCCCCAATAAAATGGAAAATATCCCTGATCAAGATCTGTAGGCCGCCATCCCAATGTCCATGTGTCAAGGGACACCACCAAAACCGTAAACCCATTGTCTTTGGCTCGTTTGAGCAACGAGAGGAGGATATCCTTGTCGTGCACCCAATAAAGCTGGAACCATCGATGGCCGGATTTATTTGCTGCAGCAACCTCCTCAATCGAGCTGCTGCTTGCTGTGCTTAGGGTGTAGGGCACCTCAAGTTCTGCGCAGACCTCGGCAACACCGGTTTCTTTGTCCTTGTGGAAGAGGCCTTGCACGCCTACTGGTCCAACGATGAGAGGAGATTTGTATTCCTGACCGAAGAGGTTGACTGAGATACTTTGGTTGTCCATCTGGAAGACATCCTGTCTTAGTTCTTACCCTTCAAGGAAAATATCTAGCCGATATTGGAGAAGCAGAGAGGGGAAAACGAACCGGCCTCATAACTCTTGGGATTCTACAACACCCAGGTTAGACATTCGATCCCATGAATACCCTTTCCCGCGCTCTCCCACTTTGCTGGATTTGAGGACTTACAACTTCCATTGACGAAATGCTAGCCGGTTGGCATCCATCGTTGCTTTCTCCCCTGCCCCGGTGGCAACATAGCTGTATGCACGAGCACTGAGAACTTTCCGGGCATGTTCTTCGAGGAGCGTTGGGTTTGTGGTTACGGCAGGAAATTTTCCTAGTGCACCTTCGTGGTAGATCTTCGTTTGGTAGCTGCCGAAGTTGATTGGAGGCATTGCGGAAGATCAGGTCGACCGAAGTGGCCGGTACACGGGAGTATCTTGCAAAAGGCTATGATCTTAGGAGAATAAATAGCTAATTTGGACGTTTGCTGGGCGGGACAAGAGCCCTTAAGATCATGGTAGTTTGATATAAGTTCAGGCCAAACTATTGCCCAAGAGAGTATTGTCTGTGGCTGCGGCAGTTGCACCAAAGCATCTAGAGAGTCCATTTCTGCAACCTAAATGACCAATATTAGCGGTGAGCCTGCACAGCATACTGGGTCTCTGATGTAGATCGGAGAGGATTGTAGTTTCTTTTTTTTTTTATTGTTCCAGCCATTGCTAGTACTAAGTGTAACAAAAGGCACGGAATAATTCCCCAAACTTCACCGTATATTGTATTGCCTGGGATGGCGGAGCTGAATGTTCGGCATGTCTGATACTACTATATAATACTGATCACTCTATGCAATGCGTGAGGAGCGTAAGGGGCCTGCATATATATTCAAGGCATAATTAACTTGAAGACTTAAGCCACTTATCAATTGTGCTACGTGTCAACAAATCATGTTACTCAGGACCGCAGGTACATAGACAGTGGCGTACCAAAATACCATCCCTTACTTCATGAGTTTGACATTGTCTCGTCTTCCTGATGATGCAATATGGAAATATTCCAGCGGAGTCCACCCTCGTCCTTAGGAGCGGTCATAGTCGTGATGCATTTCGAAGTAGAAAGGATATGATACAAGGTGTCTCCGAGGGAGGACCTATACTCCTTGCTTGGGGCTAGCATTGGCTCAGGCACAGATGGGTTTCATTCAAGCCCGTGCGTTTTTGTAACGGGATAGGATTAACATAGTCACCTCGTGAACGATTCAGACATCTAGCTTGATGCTATGGGAATGCGCATGATTCGAGTGTGACCAAAAAACTGGGATATAGAGGATTTGAAGAAGGTCAGCCATTGGACTGTGTACTGCATACTTTATGCTGCGGTACTTTCACACTAGAAGTCTCCCAGTCAATGCTATAAGCCGCGATGTGGGATCTTGTTGTGGTTGTGCTATCTATCGTCCATTGACGATATTTAAACCCCCACATCAAACGCACCGGCTCAACCGGAAGCAACAAAGCCATGGCACTATTTGGGGATCTAGAGCTGAGACAATACGGGGTCTCGGCTATATCCGGCTTTCTCCCAGAGACAAAGCCCTTGGGGAAACTTGCAGATCCTTTGTATAGTCCTTGGGAAAGTATCGTGAATGGCCTGCCACAGCTTATCAAAACCAACACTCTCAGTGATGCAGTCGACAATCTTCCGGTACTCTCAACAGCAAAACTTCGAACAGAGGATGAATGGCGTAGGGCATATCTTGTTCTTGGCTTCCTCTCTCAGGGATATATTTGGAGTGGCAACGAGCCGCGAAAGGTGAGTAATGAACCTAGCTGCCCAGATCTTAGCCTGGAAGCCTAGAAAGATACACACGCTAATCCAATCTACCAACCATAGAAACTACCTCTATCAATCACCTCCCCTCTCCGAAGCGTCTCCTCACACTTCAAAATAATTCCTTGCGCAACCTTCGCTACCTACTGCCTCTGGAACACAACCCTCGGAGATGAGGAAGACCGCACAAACCCCTCATCCTACTCCGCCCAAATTACATTTACAGGCTCACATGAAGAAGAATGGTTCTACACGACCTCCGTCGCAATAGAAGCCCAAGGCGCCCCGCTCATCCCCCTGGCGCTCTCTGCCGTTGACGCCACAACGATTTGTGACAGAAAGACAGTTACATCTTTCCTCGAGGCATTTTCTACGTGCATGGATCGGATATGCGAGATCCTGGCACGGCTCGACGAGAGACTCTCTGCAGATTTCTTCTATCATAAGCTTCGGCCCTTCTTAAGGGGCAGCAAGAATATGGCTGGTGCCGGGCTACCGGAGGGGGTGCTTTATTCGAACTGTCGATGTGGGGAGGGCGAGTGGGTGCAGTTCTGTGGGGGGAGTAATGCGCAGAGTTCGCTGATTCAGTTTTTCGATATTGTGTTGGGGACTAAGCAGGATTGTGGGTTTTTCAAGGCATGTCAAGTCCATAAGGGGTTGCACCGTTCAAGGCTAAATACATAAGAAATGTGGTGAAGCTGACAGAAGAATGATTTCTCAGGATATGAGAGACTACATGCCCGGCACCCACAGAGCTTTCCTCTCACTCATGATGGAGATATCGAACATCAGGGACTACGTACTAAGCCACTGTCCCAATTCTGCCGTCTACAGGGCGTATAGCAAAGCCGTGACAAAGCTTGGCGCTTTCAGGGACGCGCATATCCGCGTTGTGGCAAGATATATCTTAATCCCGATGAGAAAAGGGATTCCCATGCCAATATCAGCAGTACCCGGACTCGACCGTCACATGAAGGTAAAACTCACGGGAACCGGTGGTACTGATTTCATGCAATTTCTTCGGGCGTCGAGAGATACGACGAAGTCTGCTTGTTGTGGGACGGCCCAGCGGCCTTGTTCAGGGGTTAAGGACGTAATATTGACGAAGAAGGACCTTGTTGCTGTCAGCAAGACTACGGCGATAAACGAGGGCGAAGACAAAGGTAGCCATTGAAAGCTTGGTCCTGTGTCATTCCCTCTAGGAGCGTACGCAGCAGTTCTGAATTATTCACATTTAGTTTATTTCTTTTAATATTTGTGCGCAAAACGTGTATTGAATGCCCGGAGAAGACCGAATGGCATAACATAGAATGATCCAGGAAGAGCAGAAAGAGAATCTTTGCTCCCAAAGTAATGTAAATGTAGAAGAACACGGATATACCCAGCGGTATAGGCGCCAACTGCCAAAACCCCATTTCTAGTAAATATTTGATGCCTCAATGCATGATTTAATCTGGTTATTAACCGCTCCTTACACCGTCCTATACAATGTAATGTAAATTATTCATCCCAAAATTAAGGGTTTCATCAGCATAGAAATGGAGATATCTCACTTTGTATGGGTTCACAAGCTTCATTTTTGACACCTATAAACCGTCTAAGAAAGTCGAGATATTTCCATTTGTATGGGATGCAACCTTCATTTTCGAGAGTTGTAAGCGCTAGCAAAATCAGGCTACTTTGATTATGAAGGGGAGTGTCATAGAATTTCAGGTATTTTAATTCTTCTGCCGGTCTTAATTCAGGCCGCCACACCCAAACTATGCATCAAGGCATCAACATTTACCGGAAATATGGTTTTGGCAGCTGGCGCCTATACCGCTGGGTAGATACCTGTTTTAATGCATAGCCATGCATAGTGCGACGAAGCAAAAGGTATGAGCCTAGCATTCCGCCATATTCGGACCAGCGGTGAGACTTGAGGGAGACAATGCGAATACTGGAAGTATGTATTTTCGGTGCTCGTCCGTGGATATATTGATAGGTTACTCTGGTGGATTGCACTTAATATTTACCCATTTCCCAAAAACAACGTCTACCTGCTGTTGGCTGATTGAGCCATTGGATTCTAAAAGACTTTTTTATCATAAGACATGGAGGCCGAATTCTGTATCACGCACGTCGACAATGACACCGTCTCGAACCAGCAGCCGATGAAGGAGACGGCCATGACATACCTGACAGCCCAGGCTGAACTCAACGGGCTGACGAAGAATGGGCTGTCCACAATTCCACTCATAGCATGGGCTGTTGTGGTCCACAAGTTCACTGACACGGACACTGTCAGCTTTGGTGTTCATTATATCTCTTCAAGCAAGGCCACCGAGGAGAAAACCAGGAGACAGAGTTCCATCTGTTTAGTGAGCATTGATCCTGAGGCTCGGGTGAAAGACTTCTTATTGGGGAATAAGCACAAATTAGAGCCCCTTGGGTTGGAATTCCGGCCTGAAGTGAGCACGGCTATTTTGTTTCATCAAGGAGAGAGGGACTTGAAGGAAACAGTTAGTGTAATCTGCCACTCGGGATGCAAAGACCATGTAAGGATTTATATCGAGTATCCGTGTTAATTGAATAGGCACTGACATAATCATTAGCGTTACGATGTCCTGATTGCCCTGAGTGTGAACGATGAAAATCCAACAGCAAGACTGTATTATAGGTCACCTGCTATATCCGAATCCCGCGCCAAACGTCTCCAGGGTAACATGGCAGAGGCAATCCAGTGGCTCGTGAAGAACCCCGAGCAGAAGATGCGAGAAGCAAAAATCTTCAGTCCCGAGGATTATGACCAGATCGCTCAGTGGAACAACAAGTCTTATTTTGACCAACTGGACGGCCAAATTATCGACGCTATCATAGATCAGCATGCTCTTTCAAATCCCACTGCCGCCGCAATCCACTCCTGGGACGGCAACCTGACCTACGCCGAACTGAAGAGCCTGTCATTGAAACTGGCTGCCCATTTACAATCCCTTGGAGTCTGTCCGGGTGACATGGTGCCTCTGTGTATGGAAAAGTCCCTCTGGGCGATTGTCGCAGTGCTAGCTGTGATTAGATCTGGGGCTGCATTTGTCCCACTGGAAGCCCTCCAACCTACAAAGCGACTTGAAGGAATTATCGATCGAGTGAATGGACGTGTCATTCTCGCATCTCCTGCACACGCTGCCAGCTTAGAGCGCGCGGAAAGAACGGTAGTCCGCGTCAGTGCAGATGCTATGGCGCAACTATCTCCCCCAGAATACACCACCCCCCAGCGAACAGCAAGCTCTACCGCCTATATCCTCTTTACCTCTGGCAGCACCGGCCGCCCAAAAGGCTGCATAATGAAACATAGCGGACTGACAGGCTTTGCTGCACACGCGCTACCCCTCCAAATTACCCGCACCAGCCGGGTCCTCCAGTTCGCCTCCTACAGCGTGCACGCATCCCTCGTTGAAACCTTCTGTGCCCTCTCCGTCGGTGGCACACTCTGTATCCCTACAGATCACGACCGGATGAATGATCTACAGGGTTCCATGAACCGGATGGGCGTTACTTGGATGACCATGACGCCGTCGACGTTGAAGACGCTTGATACCCAGAATCTGCGGAGTATGCAAACGATTCTCACGGGCGCTGAGGCTATCCCGAAGAACGCGTACGAGATCTTCGAGGGTGAATTTTGGTTGCTTATTGGGTATGGTATGACGGAATGGGGAGGGATTCTGAGTGCGCAGAAGCCCGGGACAAGGGATACGATGAACATTGGGGAGGCGTTTCTTGGTAGTATCTGGCTTGTTGATACCGATGACCATACTCAGCTTGCGCCTCTTGGTGCAGTGGGCGAGTTGCTTATTGAAGGGCCTTACCTTGCGCATGGGTATTTAGATGACGAAGAGAAAACAGCTGAGGCGTTTGTTGTTGATCCGGTATGGTTGCGGCAGTTTCGCGGGGACGCCTGTCCCCAACGGAGACTATACAAGACAGGCGACCTCGCCAAGTACGAACCCGACGGGACGCTGCGCTACGTTAGCCGCAAGGACAGTCAGGTCAAGTTGCGTGGATACCGAATTGAGCTGGAGGAGGTGGAATATCATCTTCGGGAGTGCTGGGATGGGATGGAGCATGACGCCATTTTTCTTGCAGATGTAGTGGTTCCAGCGGAGAACTCAGCCTCTCCATCACTCATGGCATTTATTCTCGACCAAGGAGCATCTACGGCCAAAGATTCGTCGCTTTTCATGACACCAGACGAACAGTTCCATCTACGCGCGCGGAAGGCTGTGTCGAAACTGCGCGAACAACTCCCAGGCCACATGGTCCCAACCGTTTACATCCCCCTATCAAATGTGCCAATGACAGTCTCCCGAAAACTCGATCGAAGAGCCATACGGACCCAAGCCGCCACACTCAGCCAGCATCAGCTACTACGTTACCGAACCGAACCAAAGACTGGAGAGAACGAAAAGGCCCAGCCATCCTCTATTGCCGAGCTAGCCCTTCATCGAATGTTCGCTCTCCTACTTGACCTCAAACCTACGGAGATTGGAGTCAATGATAGTTTCTACGTGCTTGGAGGCGACTCGATTGGAGCAATGCAGCTAGTTTCTATGTGCCAGGCGGAAAATATACCGCTGACCGTGCAGGATTTGTTTGAGAAAGAGACTATTGCGGGGCTTGCAGATGCTGTAGAGAGGAATCGCTTGAATTAGAAGAGATTTGTCTCCTCTCTCAGGGTTGAAGCCAAACAATGCGCAGGTCATGACCGGTTAAGATGTAACGCTATACATGGAGAAATTTACCAAGAACTGCCGGCCGGTCCGCAACGCACTACGCATAATCCATCAGCTGGATCCGTGCATTGACTTAGGTAAACAATTGTAAATTGGTTAACGTATTTCACTCGGTGGCGTGGCCAATTCGCTAGTGAAATACGTTAACTAGTTAACTACATGTAGTTAAGTTTACCTCATTAACTCCACGGTTGCGGTTCGGTCCGCATGGGCTCACCGCAATAGCTGCGCCCCACGAGGGAAATGCAGCCCCCGCCCTCCTCCTTACCTATGTACATAGCACTCGGTGGCGTCCATTGCTTCCCTGTGTAACCCTATATGTATTTGCAAAGCCAATGTAGCATATATAATACGATTTTAACTAATGTAACACAGACGTGGAGCACTAAGAATGCGCATATCCTACATGCACTATCCCAGACCGCCTCGCCGAATACCGGGGAAACCAGAACAACAGCAGGAGCACATTGAACCACGGTTACCTCCCTTACTTTCTTGTAGGCAGCACTAAATGTTTATACGGTGACGTGGCCTGCAGTTGCCAAAGAATGTTGCATAACAGTAACCTCAAAACCTGTTACACAGTCTATCTCCCTGGCGTAGCCCATATGAATCAATGCAATGTAATACACCCAGTGGTATACGCGCATATATTCTCAGGGTTGGGCATAGTTAGGCCCTCTAAAGGGTGGAGACCTGCAACTCGTAGCCGGACTACAACCAATCCACTCTCCTGTCCGGTCGTGTCCTCCGTGCACGCGAGGTGAGATACGAGTCCGATGGTGGTATTATTGGGTCCCAAAATAAAATACTGTCCGTTATGTGTTGATACATGTCTCTGACCTCCAATGCGCCGTGGGTGAGGAGAGGAGAGTGAGGTGTGCGTCTGTGTGCTCCAGGTACGTTGGGTACCATACCACCACCAATGTAGGGCTCGTGTAAGTGGAGAATGGGTTCATGCATCAAATTATGTTGTACAAAGCCACCTTCTCTTCGAGAATCAGATCCTATAATTCTTTGAAAGAAGGAATGAAAGAAGGAAGGAATACCCAGCACCAGTAGACTTGACAAGATCTCATCTCATCCAAAATCATCATCTTCAATCAAGAGTCAATCGTTCAATCATGGCGCAGCCGAATCCCCCATCACCAAGCTTCAAACGAGTACACCGGGTGTCCCCAGTGCAATCCCGCTTCTGGTTCGCCGAGCAATACATGTCCGACCCGACGCAAGCCAACATGGCCGTGGCCTACAGAACCACCGGTGATTTCGACATCCAGCGGTTTGAATGTGCCCTAAAGCAAGTCCTGCCACGGCACGAGACGCTGCAGACTGCAATTTTCATGGATCCAAGCACGCGTGAGTTGTTGCAGGGCGTGCGTGTTGAGCCGGCGCCCTCTTTCGAGTACATCGAGGAAGATCTCGTCGGGGGTCTGTACACGCGGGAGATGGAGAAGGCGAAGGAGATTGTGTGGAGAATGGATCAAGGAGACGCGTTCCGGGTTACGGTATTTCCCAACAAGCATGCCCAATCTGGAGCAGAGGAAGGCGGGAGAGAGTATCTGATCCTCTTCTACTTTCACCACCTCGTGATTGATGGGTACAGCTGGTCTATTTTTCTCAAGGAGTTGAGTCTGGCCTACCAGCAGAAACAGCTGGCGGCGGTACCGCCGCCGTATACGGACTATGCGGACGCGCAGTATCGGGCGATCGAATCGGGCGATCTGGATCGGCAGTTCGAGTACTGGAGAGAGAATTTGATGCCACTTCCTGAGCCGAGTTCCCTGCTCCCTTTTTCGCGCGTGAAGGAGCGAGTGGCCTCGAAAGATTTTGGGAGCCACGCGATCACGATGAAGATAAGTGCGGCATGTACAGAGCGGGTTAAGGTCCTATCGCGCACATTGCGCAGTTCGCCCTTCCATTTCCATCTCTCTGTGATCCAAGTTCTTCTCTGTCGTCTGCTTGGAACAGAGGAGATCTGCATCGGCGCCACAGATGCCGGACGATCTGATCATCGCTTCGCGCGTACGCTGGGTTTCTTTGTGAATACACTCCCCCTTCGACTCCGTCTAGACAAAGGCGATACATTCACCGATGTTTTCCGACGCACAGCCTCTACTGCAATCGCAGCACTAAGCAACTCGGCCATACCTTTCGGCATGCTCATAGACAGACTAAAAGTCCCACTCAACTCAACACACACGCCGCTCTTCCAAATCATGGTCAACTACCGCATGGGCGAGACACTCAGTTTACCTCTGGGCAAGACGGCATCGCTGCAGTATGTAGACGCTGTGCAGGCGAGACTGCCCTATGACATGAGCATCAATTTCACCCCTTCAGAGACGGGTCCATGGCTGCTCGAAATTGAGAGCCGGAACTACTTGTACACTCGGCAGAGCGTGCAGATGTTTTCAGAGATGTATTCTCATCTTCTGGAGAGTGTTTGTGAGGATCAGTCTCTAGCTGTAAATCAGTATGCATTGTTTCCCAAGCCTGTCATTGACGCGACCCTTCGTCTCGGGGAAGGCGGGATTGTTGATTATCGGTGGCCGGAAACCCTGGTTGAGCGGATTGATGATATTACAAGGGATCATGCACAGGCTGTCGCGGTGACAGATGATACAGGTTCTCATACCTACACGGAACTGGCAGCGCGTGTAAATGCGATTGCGTCTGCACTCGTTGATAGCGGAGTTGGAACCGGGTCGCGGATTGCTGTCTTTTGCGAACCCTCGATCGAAGCTATTGCAGCTATGCTAGCGGTGCTTCGGGTCGGCGCAGTCTATGTTCCTGTGGATGTTAGCTTTGTAGCAGCGCGCCAGGCGGCTATGATAGAGGATTGCCAGCCGTCGGTGATTCTCTGCCAGACAACGACTGTACAGAGGGTGAATCAGTTTAGAAGTCAAGAGACACTCGTTCTCCATGTTGATGATTTTGAAGCAGACGATAGCCTCGCTCCGACTCCCATCAGAGGCACCTCCTCATCTCTGGCCATGATCCTCTACAGCAGCGGTTCAACCGGCAAACCGAAAGGAATCATGCTCCAACAGGGCCTCTTCACAAACTGGATCACCTCCCAAGGGGCCGTAACATTCTCCTCCCGCCCGGAGACGGTCCTCCAGCAGAGTTCCCCGGGATTCGACATGGGTGTCGCACAGGTGTTCCTGGCGCTCTGCTTCGGCGGGAGTTTGGTGATCGTGCCGCAGCAGATGCGGTTCGACCCGATTGCCATTTCGCGGTTGATGGTCGCAGAGTGCGTGACGATGACTCTGGGCACACCCGCCGAGCACACGATGCTCCTCCGGTACGGGGCGGATTTCCTGACGCTGCTAAGGTCATGGCGGTATGCGATTATCGGCGGTGAGCTTGTCACGGATCACCTGGTCAGAGAGTTCCAGGCGCGGTTGGGTGCGCGGTTTTCTCCGGAAATTACTATTGTATATGGGCCCACTGAAGCAGGGGGTGTCTCGCTTTGTTCAGTAGCCCCAGTCTCGGGAGGTAAAGAGCCAGCGACCACCATGGTAGTAGGCAATGTTGGTAGGGCCCTACCCAACACAGCACTATACATTGTGGACGAACACCTCAACCTCCTCGGTCCCGGCTTCCCCGGCGAAGTCTGCATTGGCGGTGCGGTCGTCGCCCTGGGCTATCTGGACGCTATAATGGCGAAGGAAAAGTTCCTCGCCAACCCCTTCGCCTCAGATGAATACCGCGCGCGCGGGTGGACAAAGCTCTACAAAACAGGAGACCAAGGTCGACTGCTCGAAGATGGCTCACTTGTCTTCATCGCCCGGATGACCGGCGAAACCGTCATCAAACTGCACGGAATCCGTGTGGACCTTGAGGAGGTCTCGCATGCGATCTTAGCAGCGGTGCCCGATCTAATTTCACACGCTGTTGCGTCGCCCAGAGGGGAGGGTGAGTCACGATTACTCATCGCGCATGTGGTTCTCGCGCCTGGCAAGGCTGTGACTCAGGGCCAGCTTCAGAATATCGTGGCTGAGCTTCCCCTGTCTCAGTCCACACGCCCGAGTATTCTCATTCCCGTCGATACCATTCCGACGACGTCGAATGGCAAGGTAGATCGGAAGGCATTGGCGATGCTCCCGCTGCCTGAGATCAAGTCCCCTGCTGGTCCAGGAACCGACCAGTCTTTTACGCTTGCGGAGGCCGAGCTGAAGGTATTGTGGGAGCAAGTCCTGCAGGGGAGCTCTGTCCCAGGACTGGCGATCCAGCCAAGGTCCGATTTCTTCGCCGTGGGAGGCACGTCGGTCCTTCTGGCCAAGTTGCAGGGGCTCATCCGGCAATCAATGACAATAACCATCCCCCTCGCCGAGCTATTCAAGGAAAGCACGTTGGGGAAGATGTCCCGAATGCTGAGCTCCAAACGAGCGCAAGTCACTGATGACACGATCAACTGGGACGAGGAGACAAAGGTACCCGAACATTTCCTCAAGTATCAACCCCAAGGGTACTGCCTGGACGAACACCCACGCACTGCAGGCACTGCAGGCACGATCCACAAAGTCCTCTTAACAGGCTCGGCCAGCTTCATGGGCAAAGCAATCCTGCACTCCCTCCTCTCGAACCCCAGCATTACGACAGTCCACTGCATTGCTGTCGAACCCGAGCAGATATCCTCACTCCCACCCTCCGACCGCATCACAGTCCACCCGGGCCTGCTAATAGACTCCTCCCTCGGCCTTTCCCAGGATACCCTAAACCACCTCTCCACCACCATCGACCTCATCATCCATGCCGGCACGTTCGGCAACTGCATGAACCGCTACGCTTCTTCGCGAGCCCCAAACTTCCACTCAACAATATTCCTCGCCGAGCTCGCCCTCCGCGCACACGTACCCATGCACTACATCTCCTCGAACCGTTTGACCCTGCTCTCCGGCGCCACATCATACCCGTCGATCTCAGTATCGGAGTACAAGCCTCCAACTGACGGCTCCGACGGCCTCATCGCTTCCAAATGGGCTAGTGAGGTCTTCCTTGAGCGTGTGGCGAAGAAAACAATGTTGAATGTGTGTATCCATCGCCCTTGCTATATTATCGGTGAGGAAGCGCCGAACACAGATAGCATGAACTGTATCGTGCGGTTTTCGAGGGAGCTGGGCGCCTTTCCTGCGCAGGAGGGAATGTGTGGGTATCTCGATTTTAAGGAGGTTAAAGAAGTTGCTGCTGAAATCATTCGGGAGGCATTGAAAGTAAATTCTGGTCTTCGTTCTCTATCCAAGGACGGAAAGGGGCAGGGGGCCTTACGGATCAAGCACTATTCGAGCGGAGTGAAGGTCCCCCTTGGAGAGCTGGGTGAGCGTCTAAGTCAGCTTTATGGAGGCAGTTATGAGAAGATTAGCACGCAAGAGTGGTTGGAAAGGGCTGGCCGGGTCGGTATGGACCCTCTTGTTCGGGTATTTATGGAGGCCGTCATTGAGACGGGGGAGAAGAGGTCATTCCCCTATTTGGAGACAGGAGATGCGTGAGTGCGTTGGTTTAGCCAAAGGTGCGGCTCACGAATTCCTGAGATGCTGGTAGGATAGATGATCAAAGATTGAATCGATTGATGCCAAGTCCCTGTCGTGTCTAATGAAAGTCTGAAAGATAATTCGCTATCGTAGGCAATTCTTTCTGTAACTATAATAAGTGGTAGACCTCAGTCTGGGAAGGATCGGTCACGGCTCCGGAGACAAGGTAGAAGAGTCGAGACAAATACCACGGCAGCTCGTAGGTATAGCAGTCAACTCATTTCACTTTGACCGGTTTGCCCAAAAACCCACAGGGAGAGGAGTAAAGTATCAAGGTAACCGAACTCAAGCTGGCAGTAAATTCGCGAAGGCATATCACGGCCTTGCTACGTACATCCATTGTATTTTCAAAGCTGCAGAGCAGATATACTGTCTCGAACAGTATGTCCGAATCTCCCTTACTCAACGCTCTCCTCTACTGTAGTAGGATATTGAGTTTGTTGTCTTGTATTATAGTTCGAAATCGCCTGCATATTAGGCCAAATTCATTCACCCAGAGCCAGTTGAGTCGAACAAAGGATGGCCTACTTTGGTAACCCGAATGCAGTGGACTGGTCTGCAATAATCAATGGATCTGCGGTCTTAGTAGATCCCCCGCCGTTCCATTCTTGGTACCAAAGAGCAATGTACGGAGGAACCCCCAGCCTTACCCCATGCAAGGGGTTTATTTATTGAATGTCCTTCTCGAGTGCTTTTAATGAAGAGCCGGAGGACTGTTTGAGAATTCCCCCCACCAAACCGAGTTGAATCTGCTGCATACACTTCACAATGAACACTATGGTAAAAGAAACCACCGCCCATAAGCATGAGGCAGTCTCAACGCCTACGGAATATGCATCTGCTGACGACTCGCCCGAGTCATTTCCGGATGGAGGCTTGCACGCATGGCTCGTGGTTCTGGGCTCATGGTGCGCTTGTCTACCATCTTTCGGGCTCATGAACAGCACTGGCGTATTTGCCGACTGGCTTTCGACCAATCTGCTGAGCGAGTACTCGCACTCGTCAATATCCTGGATTTTCAGCGTTTATATGTTCTTCTTGTTAGTTGGTGGTGTTCAGTTTGGTACGTCCCTCTCACCGTGAGAAGAGCACGATTAATGAGGGTTTAGGGCCGATATTCGACCGTTATGGCCCGAAGCACTTGCTTGTTTTCGGCACGATTGGTCTCACGACCGCTGTTATGGCATTCAGTGTCTCAAAAGGTATGTGACAGCCGTCGCGCCAAGCCCCTCCCCTATCCTACCCTCTAATTGTCCCATAGAATACTACCAGTTCATGCTCGGCTTCGGCGTCCTCGGGGGAATCTCCGCATCCATGGTCTTCACCCCCAGCGTCTCCGTCGTAAACCACTGGTTCTACACCGGTCGTGCCCTCGCTACAGGGATCGTTGCAACGGCCGGAAGTATTGGCGGCATCATCTTCCCACAAATTTTCAACGCTCTCGTGTCTTCGGCAGGGTTCGGCTGGGCTATTCGCACCCTCGGCATCATTACTCTCACACTTTGCAGCACCGGCGCGCTCCTCCAGCGATCACGCCTCGAACACCGCAAGACAAGCCGCCGGACGGTTGATTTCCGCCCCCTCTGTGAACCAGTTTTTACCTTGACTACCCTTGCAATTATGTTCGCTGACATCGGCGCCACCATCCCGCTCACATACCTCACCTCGTATGCGCGCGCAAATGGCATGACTATAACCCAGTCCTACACGCTCATGTCAATCCTCAACGCAACCTCTATTCTTGGCCGGCTTCTCCCGGGCTATGCAGCAGACCATTACGGCCGTTTTAATGCCATGGTCGTGACGACTGCCGTCTCCGGGATCCTCTCGCTCTCACTCTGGTTAAAAGCAGGGTCGAACGGGGCTGCCATCAATAGCTACGCTGCGCTTTTTGGGTTCTGGAGCGGCTCGGCTATTAGTCTCAGCCCTGTATGCGTGGCGCAGATTTCCAATACCGAAGACTTTGGGAAAAGGTACGGCACGGCGTATATCTTTGTGGCGCTGGGCGTGCTTGTGTCGTTGCCGATTGCCGGGGAAATTCTTAACGTGCAGAGTAGCGATGGGGTGGAGAAGTATTGGGGATTAATCCTTTTTTGCGGGTTGGCTTATATGGTCTCGGTAGTGCTGTTCGTTTGCGCCAGGGGACTCGGTACGCGGTGGGCGGTGCGGAAGATATATTAGATTGGGTTGAGTCAGTTCTACTATATATATTTATATATATCTTATTTAAAATCCGGAATTATGATTGTAAATCTGTAAAATATACAAATTTATTTGAAATATTTTGAGATGTATCAATAAAGATCACGTGTTACGCTAATTTTGGTTACTAAAAAGGCCCACGGGCGCCCACGACGCCCACGGCCCGTGGGCCTATCTATAGGGCCCATTTCCCGCTTACATAAGGCCCGTGGGAAATGCCCACCCGCCCGTCCATGGGCGATGTCGCAGTCTATACGCTAGTATAATTCTACTAAGGATTACCTGAAATAGATAGATAAAATACTAACTTATTTTAATAAGTTACTATTTTTTACTTATATATTAGTATTAGGAGGTAGTTATAGTCACTCACTACTAAGATTCGTATTAACTTACGTTTAAAAAATAGATTAAAAGTAAAATTAGCCTAAAATAGTATAGAATTAGTAGTTAATATTATAGGGAAGAGAATATACTAGTATTATATCAAGATAGGTTCCATTTTAATTTTCTATAGTAAAAGCCTATATTTCACCCTTTTTTTAAATAGTATAGTACTATAACCGGATAAATTACTATATATCTTATTTTAATCTTTATAATTAATATATTATCTATTTTCTAACCTTAGTGTTACGGACCTACCCGTCACCAATCAACGGTGACCCACAGGGGCACACAGATGGGCCACCAAGAGCCAACCAATCTATCTGTCATCAGATCACGTGCAACACCTAATACTCTGGCATCCCCAAGTATTCAGGGAAAGAACTCAACCTACGATCAGTGAGCAGAAGGGTGATCAAGACTGATCAGACCCACTGCCAGGGGATTTCCGGTACGTATGTACTTCAGGGTATCGAGCAACACCTGGTCCCGACACATGACACCAACAGGGGTAGATCTACCAGTGGAGGTAGGATATACCCCAAGGGGTCGATCTACTTGTTACGCACTGCTAACTGGTCACAGTTAGGTTAGATGGGTTCTGGGTATACTTGCCTTAATACTCCTCAGGTATCCAACGTCAACGGTCTGTCGCAACTGAGCTATTGCCTGTCAGGTCTTACACTAGCCTAAGTCCTTTTGAGAGATCGGGGAACGATGCCAGCGAGAGCGCCGAGTAGATCTATACCGCAGTATTGGTCTTGCTCGTGAGTGTTGTCAAGTTATAATCAAGTAAGAAAGTCACAGTAGTTCCAAAGGTAAACACAAGTAACAATGTATGATTGAAGACGAAGAACTAAACTAAGTAAATGAATGAGTGTCCTTATATATCCTTCGTTCCCTGGGGTCGACGGGTGCTGAGGAGTATATCCTACCCCGTATAGTAGATCGACCCCCTGGGGTATATCCTACCCCCACTGGTAGATCTACCCTTGTTGGTGTCACGTGTCGGGACCAGGTGTTGCTCGATACCCTGAAGTACATACGTACCGGAAGTCCCCTGACAGTGGGTCTTGATCAGTCCTGATCACCCTTCTGCTCACTGATCGTGGGTTGAGTTCTTTTCCCTGAATACTTGGGGGTGCCAGAGTATTAGGTGTTGCACGTGATCTGATGACAGATAGATTGGTTGGCTCTTGGTGGCCCATCTGTGTACCCCTGTGGGTCCCCGCCGATTGGTGACGGGTAGGTCCGTAACATATTAAACGACTATTTAATTATACGGCCACCTTTATAATATAACGTCGGACTAAGAAAACTATAAGACCACCTATAAATACTATATAAGGAAGATTAAGATATCTAATAAATACTAAGACTAAAGGTTCTCTATAAGAATTGCGTTTTGCTATTTGGCTGCCTTTTTCGGCCGCAGGTGAGGCCGAAAATGGCCGTCTTTCAGCAACCTCCCTCCGCCACGCTCCCGCCTCCTTCGACCACGCACTACACCACTCACCACTTCATGCCTCAGGCTGCCATTTCGTGCGCGCTGACGCTCATTAGTAGCTCCACTACGCCTACTGGGGAGGGAGAGGGGCGCCGAAAATGGCCTCCTTCAGCCCCATGCCAGCTGCACTCTGGCCATCTCCCAGCCGCCATGGCTATAAATATCCCCTTCCCACCCATTCTCCGTCCAACACTGTCCTCATTTCGACTCAAACACCACTCCAAAAATCTCCCTCTGATCTTCCGTCGTGCTTTCTTCTATTCAGTCGTGTCGTGCGTTGACACATCTCGAGCTCCGAGGTAGTTCCTTAGCACGCTCGGCGAAATTGATTAGCCATGTATCGTCGGAGGACGCCCAATACCGGCAACCACGGAATCACGAGCGAATCCTCTTGTGCCTCTCCCATCGATACCGACAATGATAGACCGTTCGAGCCTGATTCCTCTGAGACTGATCTCACCGAGCCGGAGCGCTCCCTTCAAGCGGGTCGAACGATTGCTCGGAAGAAGCCAAGCCCAAAGACTGGAACAAAATCGTTATCAACAGACCTGTCGAATGTGGAACGTGTCCACCAGGCCCGATACCAAGTGCCCGATGATGACACGGATGAGGACCTGGCCCAAGTGCCGGAGGATTACGGTCGATCCAACAAAACAAAGAAGTTGAAACTTCGACTGAAAGAGCGTTGGGCTTGGTAAGTGATCAGGATATCGTTGAAAGTTTATACTGTGTTAGTATTAACTGACCGACTTGCCTCGTTTCAGGTACTGCCAAATGAAAGCAATAGAACCATCCACTAATCACAAGTGGGGGTTTGCGGAGGATGCACTGCGTGAGGCATCACCAAATGACATGCATCGATTTCTCAATTGGTGTCTGAAGCTGGAGTACAGTCCCGATGGTCGCCGCCAGAAAGGCTATACAAAGGCCAGTGCCCTTGAAGCGGATTGGAAGTACTTCCGAATTTACTACCAGCGAGTTACCAAAACTGAGATGAGTAAAGAGATGGGAGAGGCCGTTCGCACGGTTTGTTTTCGACCTTCCTCCCAATCGTCTGCAGGAGGCTTGCGCTAACGAAGATTGACAGGGCATGAGATACTTGGTGGATAAGCGCGGTCTGGACAAACAACCGCGCGCAAATGTTCCAGTATATATCGAAGATATGATTCCATTCAATGAGACAATCCTTCAAACACGGGAGAAGCGATTCCACTTGGGGTTTCAGCGCATTATCCTATGTCTATACAACACTGTTGGGTTATTTACCATCAACCGAAAACAGGCAATGCTTGACCTTCAGTTCAAGCATCTACAAATATCGCTCCAGCAGGATCCGCACGGAGGACCTCCCAAGCCGATGATCGAACTCGAGCCCCAGTTTGTGAAAAGCGTCCTGGGCATGTCGAAGCTGTAGGTGGCACCCGAGTCACACTCGTTTGCTACAATCAAACTGACTGATCGATATTACTTAGCAACACGTTCGCGCTACCTGAAATTGTCTACGGCGTATCGCTTGTCTTCAGCCCGCATGTCCTACTCTTCATTATATTATTTTATGTCCACACCTTCGAAGCGCCTCACTTAACATCGATGGAAGACCTTCGGAGACTGCTTGTCGAGGGTGGCCGACAGGAAATGCTACTTCCCTTGAAGAAAAAGATGGATAATCACTATGTCTTCCCGAAGGTTGAAGTGATCTGTGGCCAGCCCCGCATTTTGTGGGAGACGCCTATGAATGGTAGCACACTCGACGCACAACTCAGGACATCCAGTGAAATACATGGCTTCCTTAATCATTTCTTCTCTCACCAATTTCGATACGGAGGAGGTGATTTACTTGACAAGAGTGGTGAGTATACTATAAATATCCAAGGTTCTGATTTTCTCTAGATGAGAGGGCTGACTCTTCTGCCTAGGTTTTGTCAGCGAAGCACAGCGTAATGTGATCATGGCCCACGCCACTAGCAGAACGTTTATCAAACATTATCGTCCCCGTCGGCATACTGGCTTACAAGAGATCATGTGCGGCCTCAATCCAGACGAAGAGTTCTCAAAGGCTGTGACCCGGATGAGCCGTTGGATTGATCGGCGGCGACCACGATACCTGAGCGACACTGACCGGGAATCAGTGGAGAAAGACCCAGAACTGCAATCAGCCATACGCTGGCAAGTCGATTTAGAGACCCAGTGCGCTGGTCGCTCTCAAAACCCAGCATTGCGAGCGATGCTGGAGGACCAGAAGCGACAAGCCCACAATTTGCGCCGGCGTCTGCAAGAAAAACGGCGGAAAGAAACACGCCGCGATTTCAGTCGGAAACAGGCGGTGATTGACATTGAAAGACAGCTGACTGGTGGGGCTGTCAGTGATGAGCCTGCGCGCGAGGTATTACGGAAGGAGTTTGAAATGCCATCGGAGCAGATTCTTCTCGTGGAGACGTTCTTTACTTGGCCTACCACCGATTCATTAGAAGACGAGTGGACGCGGCGTAACAAAGCTGTTGCGGCTGGAATACAATATTGCAGCTTTCAGGAAGGTGGGCCCCTTAGGGGACGACGGAAGCGCTCTGCCCCGTCCGACAATGAGGATATCGTTCCCTCTCCGCCAGCTCGAAAGATAAAAGCTGATACGCAGCTGAATACGTCGTGGGAGAAGGGATGTACCTCTGGCGGGAAACATATCCCGAATGCAGAGCAAACATTCGCATGCTTCCAATGCCCCAAGACATACTCCGACTATAATGGAGTGAAAAGGCATTTCAGGACATCACATCTGACGGACCTAAAATGTAATTTTTGCAATTTGTCCGTCCTGCACGAGATGCACTTGCGGCGGCATGCTTCTGATGCTCATGGTCTTCGAACATGAGCGTTAAATTCTACTTTTTCCATCTTGGGGACCCCTGCGCTTTTACTTTGTTCTCTATCTGGCCACAATTGGCGCTGTGGTTGGGTTGGTGACTATTTCATTAAGGCTTACCAGATTTGTCGCGATTATTTAGAGCTACCGGAACAGAATACCATCGTAGTTATCTCGACCTTTTTATTGATGGGTCATAATCAATTCGACTGCACTTTGATGATTGGCTTCCAATGAGATGACTAAACATATTGTTCTCAGCCGCATCCATTATACTTAAGTTCCGAGCACGGATTTTCACCACTGCACTATTTTAACGAAAAGTAAGTAGAAGATCTATACAGTGATATTCGAAATCAGTTTTACCTCCAATCTCTCTCTTTATTAGGCCTCACTTCAAGCTCATTAATCTGCATTGGGATATCTTTCCGTCGGCCTTTTATTCGTCCCATGTATCTTCGATAGTTACCGTAAATACAGTAATCTCCCCCTCATTTGGTCTTCCCGGGAAGCCAGTTTCGTCAAAGATGTAGATATTTTTGAGCGGAAAATTATGCCGATCTTATTCTATCGGTATATTTAGTGAGGATCAAGTCCTTTAGAAGACGCTTAATAAATCGATAGACTCGGTTCTCAGATATAGTGATATATATTCGCCAGCATTCCGATCAGGAATCTGGTTTGCGCAGATTTTAATCATTCTTGGTGTAGGTGGTGAATATATATAGCGCTTGTATCCACCGGGTGATAGACCGTTCCTGTGTATCATCTTGCTTCTTGCAGATGGGCATACGGCTCGGTCGAGGTTAACAGCATTGGATTCGAGCACGAAGCTGGTGGCAAGAAACGTCAAATTCTCGCGACAACGCTGCCAAATTTGGTTTTTGTTTGGACCTTGCGGTGCAGCAAGCTTCAATGATCGCATCACTCAGACCAAGGCTGAACAGCCCTCATTAAGTTCAGGTGCGTCCGAGAATCCCCATTTCAATGGACTTGACATTTAGATATTACTGTTCGAGGGTGTAGTTGCCCTAGGAGTTGCCCCTGTTCAGCCGGATATTAATTCGCCGATGCTCTGTTCATAAGTGGGAATCCTAGAAAAATTGGATAGTAGCGTGTAGGACTGCAGGCATAAATGGTCCAGGGTGGTGTCAAAAGAGCCTAGTGCGCATCAATAGAGACATGCGCATAAGCTGTAGATAGAGCTCGATCAATAGTCTTATTATTATGGATCGTTCGAATCCCGCAATTATTCTGTCACCTTCTGCTCAAGCCATAGAAATCTCACGGGCTATTTTTGTAGTTAGTACTGATTGAAGTAGAGAGATTTGGAGTTATTGAAAGATGCCTTAGTCAAGAAATCGTTGCAGCCAGCAGCCAGTGCATCGTGACGGTCGCTTTGTAAGATGCTGGCCGTGAACGCGACAATGACCACTGGGCTGCAAAATACAGAGAGATTGGCCAGAGTGTCCTCTTCACTTGGAGAGCGCTGAGGTCCTGGTCCCTTTCCCGATGGAGACTTTGAGACGGTGGAGCGACCAGAATCTGTCTTAGAAAAGACGCCAATTCCATTCAGTCGCTCGAGCCGCCGTACCTCTTTAGTAGCATCCAACCCATTCATGATGGGCAAGTGGATGTCCATCAGCATAAGGTGGAAACCGCCCTGTCGCCATTTCCGTACTGCTTCTTCGCCGTCAACTACAAACACCCAACGAACGTTCAGTCGTTTCGTACATGCATTCAGCAGCTTCTGGTTGATGATGTTGTCCTCCACGATGAGGACATTGATTGGCGGTACAGTGCCATCAACCAACCCGCCAAGGGCTGCACCTGGCGATGAACAGTTTTTCCTTGTTCGAAGAGATCGTGGAGATGCGGCTGGTGCCAGGGCCGTGTGCGTCTTTGCCTGCAGTGACTCTGTCGTGGGTGCGGGCGGGATTAGGGCAGTCGGGGCCAAAGCAGCGGGTGAAGTTTGGTCATGAGAAAAGTTGCCGGGCTCTATGGATGTCAGTCGTTTTTTCTGCCAGAGAATAAAGATAAAAGCAGAGAAATCAGCATACCTGGCATGGTAAGTACATGACAGAGCGTCGTTGGCGAATCTGAAGTATGCTGTGACCCAAGGCTTCCAGGTGACGGCAGCGAAGGGGCCAGGGGCCACATCAGTAGTGGGTATTAAGCCAGATGGTGGGTCGACGCCAGCTAGCGAGCTTGGTGGGCGCGGAGGTGGAGGTAGCACCGGTGCATCTTTACTCTCCAACATGAGAGGAGAGTAGTCGCCATGCTTGCTACACTCCGAACGACGGCGACCGTAAAATGTATAACGTGGTGATGGCCTCGGGGTATAGCCCGTGGGCACATTGATCACCAGCGCCTCTTCTATTGTCTGACCCCTAGGGTAGTATGCGTCGAGCACTGATGACAAAATTTCATCCAGGTTGAGGAGACGCTCTTGTTGGGCCTGTCGGTTCAAGCCCTGACGAGGAGTGATTTTGGTCACAATGTCAGGAGAATCAAATTTCCTCCTTAAGGAATTCGCATATTTCCTTATCACCTGGTCGCGCAGCTCATCCACAATTGCATCCTCCAAGTATGATACCAAGGTCGCGGAGCAAGCCGATCGCTTGACCCAAACACGGCGGGGCGCCATCTCCGCAGGAGCTTGCAAGTAGCCGTTACCCTGGCGATTTTGTAAGGTCGGCTCAAACAACTCGTTTATCAGATGTTGGTATGGAGCTGGTAGAGATAGTCGGCGGATGGGAAGGGTGGGACGCGATAAGTTCTGCGCCAAACGAAATAATCTCTATCCGTTGTTGATATGGCTGCTTTTTCGGGGCAAACGGCAGGAGTGATTTATGTCATCATTCGGTCACGGGACAGGTACCGCAATATTAACCAGGCACCATATCTTGCTCCCGCGTCCTTAAATTACGTTTTGTTACCCTGAAACAGGGCTCGCCATACACGGCACTGTCTATACTGGTTTGATCAATACCTACATCACCTCATCAACGGAGACGGTTGACACAGAAAAACGTCATTCTCGGTTCAACCCAAGTGAAGTACATATAGCAATAAACTCAGCCTGATTGCCGCTAAGAAAATAATCTGCAACCTGGGCCTCTCTCTCTATTCTTTCATTCAACGAAAAGACCACGCTAATCATACATACTTGATAAAATGGCTACGAAATATATTGTAAATCACCTTCTCTTCGTCTCCTACGAACCTCACTAATAAACAAATTCTGCTCAAACATTGAGACTAGAGAGCGGTTTCCCTGAACACGACGATTTCCGTGTACCCGATTTATTCTCACCGATGATTAATGCCAAAAAGCACAAGGAATTTCACGATCGCAATCTACCAGGGTCGGGCGCGGTCTTTCACAATAACGCAGGAGACCTCCACTCTCCAATGATTCAGTGGAACACAAATATTTCGCCCACTCTTGATGTATCAATCCAACGCGTTCCGCAGGTTCTTTGGAATGGGCCCGAATGTTTCACTCCGCTGGCTGAGTCTCAACGTTGGCTATGTGACAATACATATTTTGGAAAGGCGGACGGTATATCGAGAACTCTCATGCACCACGATTTTGGATACGCCATATCCGATGGAGCCGATCAAGATATTCTGACCGATTGTATTCATGAACAATCAGGGTCAAACTTTGACATGGCCACATCCGAGGCACAGGTCAACAAGCACTGGCCATACGGCGACGGAGAAAAGTACGCCTAGGCCCAACGCACGCTACATATACTGTTGATTAATATTGTTCATAGATTTCGCTACAACGTGACACTGCAAGCCCCGACGGCATGCCAACAAAAGCCTAGTGACATACCTCAATAAAGGTCAAACATACAGCCTCACGGTCGTGGGTTCTATTCCACCCCCAAAGAAGGCTGGACTTGCTGAATATCGAACGTTCGTGCATGTATCCTTCGAAGAAGAAGACCAGAGATCAAATCCGGATGCATCGTGGCGGCTATGGAAAGAAGGCCGAGGCTTGAAAGAAGCATATGAGCGCAAAGGCAAGATTTTAGCTGTCGAGTATGCCGATCCTTCTAAGGGCGATGTTAGAAATCAGGGACCTCGTCAGATACAGCTTGAAGAAGCTTTTGTTGATGGGTTTTGTATCACCTGGTCAGTTGATACAACGACGAACGTCTATGAGGCGGCGATTCCGCTGAAATTCAATTTTTTGTCAACCGATTTCACCCGCTTAAAAGGGGTGAAAGGGGTATTAGTTAGGATGCGGCCAGAGGGCGAAATTAAGACCATGGAGGACGAGCCAGAGATGTGCTACTGTGTGGTGAAGCTCTTTGGAGATCACGGTGCCGAACGAAAATTATCGAATGACAAGACACATGTCAAGAAAAGGATTGAAAAGCTCAACAAACAAATCATCGACCGAGAGACAGGTGCAGATTTCGGTAGACGAAGTCGCAACAAGAGTTTGATGAACGGTGGACAAATCGACATTCGGCCTCAGGATAAGGCAAGTGGTCGAGGAATTCGTGCAACAGCCCTATGTAGGATACGGACCTTCACTCCGCGCTTGCTACCACGACCGAGATCCTTTCATCGGCCTGTCCAGTGAGTGTACTTAGTCTCCGTGGTAACGTGAAGGATGATCCGAATCTACATCCTATCTGTTTATCAGATGGATCAAGCACTTCTGTGAAAGATGCGTTCTTGGACAATCAACATAGCACACGTGCTATAACCTTGGCCCCCCAAGGAGCGGCTGACTTGTCAAAAAAGGCCAACCTACCATCGCCCAAAGTGCCAGAAGTCTCTATTGGGACTTCTCAAAGCTCTTCACCTCCTGCAAATTATTGTTCAAAGTCTGGTTCGTGCCACAACAAAGCAAACTTTGATTTTCAGTCACTTACTTTATCACAGTCGCATGCTTTTACCTCTATTTCACTCAAAGCGGGAAGCAGCCCCAGGGCAGCTATTATGCAATATACCTAGCGGATCGCACTTCTCTCAATTTGAAAGTCGAGCTTGCGGAGAAACTGCAGATCGACCCTTGTCTTATCTCTCGTTTAATTTGGGTCAATAGTAAAGGCTTGAAGGTCCTGGTGGATGACGATATGGTCCAACAACTTCCCGAGGCGCTGATCATGAGTGCAGATATTTGTGAACTGTTGTACACAGAAATGGCTCCCTCGAGCGCAAAGTGCTCTAGGGTGGAAGTAAAGCTCGTGTTCTAGCTATTGCATATAATAAGAAACAATACAGGTCGCACTGACAGGATATTTCGGGGGAAATTCTAGTATAGGCTTGCGTGTCTCGGCAGTTAGGCTTCGAGAAACAATGGATGAAAGAGTGTAGGTGGTGACACCAGTTATGGAACGTAGGGTAAAAGAGATGATATTACCGTAATTTACGGGGACTTATCGAAGACACAGGGACGAATTTAAAGCCTGGCGGAATGATATCCTAGTACGAACTAGTGCGCTTGAAGTGGGGCCCTGGGTAAAAAAGAGAGAGAGATTGGAAGTACAGTAAAACTGGGTATACCCTGGAAAAGGGTAACACGGGAGCAGCCGACGATCGAAAAGACGTTGTTTATATTACCTTCGATATAAAATTGTTGTGGTTGTGTACCGAGCGGGAGCTAACCCTAGACCGATGGCGGACCCACCCGCAGGGGCTCCCGAAGCCACACCCACAAACACCCAAGAGACGACCAATCTCTTCTCGTTGGAGGAGTTTCAGCCGTCGATAGTTCCCCGCAAAAGAAGACAGCCTCGCCATGGTGATGAATCTACGTCCACAGCACGGACAAACCCCGAGTTCGCTGGTAAAAGCGAGCCTACCGGAAGAGTGACCACCAAGGAGGTCCGCCAACTCATCGACGGTCTAAAGGACATCATCCACCATCAGACTACACTCATCCAAGCGACTAAAGATGAGCTTCAAGAGGTGAAACACGATCAGAACGTTCTCTTAGCTCAGAATGAGAAACTTTTCGAGGAGGTTAGATCGCTGCGATCACAAGTCGAAACTCCCCCACCTACACCGCCGAACAGGTCATGGGCTGCGGTGGCCGTCGGTGGCAACAGCACCTCGACCCAACCAGCACACCAACGAACCGAAAAAGAAGGGAATTGCGTCCGCATCTACACCCAGCGCTCGCTGGTTGACCCACGAGACAACAACGATAGTGACGGTGCCCTTAGGGACCCGGCTAGGAATATATAATAGGCTATTCTAGCTCGAGCCAGATGATATTTTCTTTTCGGTGTGTATTTTATGCTGAAGAAACCATGGTCGCAAAACGTCAGTCAGAGAGTGTTAGAGCCAAATCTCAGCAAAGATATAGGCGTAAGCGAAGTTTGTTCAAAAAAGCGAAGGAAATTTTCCTGGAATGTGAATCCGATGTCTTTATGGCCGTCCGAATCCGAAAGAATGGGCAAATATATATATTTGATGCCTCCATGCAGAACCAATGGCTCAGAGACCTTTCGAATCTGGTACATGTTGTTTCTTATACCTAAATAAGGTATCCTGACTAATTACTAGTACAGGAGTCTCAATACCCTCGTCCTATCCACGAATCTAGTGAAAACCTAGGAAAAACTTGACCTGACGGAGCCTCAAACGGTCGAATCGACCTACCCGATAAGCTATAGATGTTGAAAGACAAGTTTCGTGCTTAATGACCGAGAATTAACACAAGCAACGAAGGATATTATCAGGTACAAATATTGTGGGCGTGGATATTAGAGTATGCCAGTCAGAGCGCAACTTGAGAAAAGTGAATTTTGTCCCATTCCCACGCTCAATAGGCATAATGTGAAGGAATGATGAACCCTCATTCCTAGAGCTCGTAAGCCATAGTGAATAACCTCCGATGGATGATAAGGGCCTTGGTCATTGACACTCATGGCTAGTTGGTAGAGTTAGAGGCGATCTAGCGTCAGACTTTACATACGTCATGTTGTTCGGAGTTATGCTTACCGCCATAACGTCGGTAAGTCCTAATTTTGTTCGTGGTCTTTATCTTTGACTTGAAAGCACATCACGCGCCTTGTTGCAGATTTTAAAGCACCTACTAACCACTCTGGGAATTCCAGAAAACTCTGCATCAATAAATCAAATAGATACGTTCTTTGATGGGGCTCTTCGGTACATTTCTAAAAGATTCACTACGTAAGAGGCTGAGGGCTGGACCATGATCTACCGTAATCGGTAACGAAGCGAGTGGCTCTCATCCCGCGTCTATGAACTAGCATTTCGTTGATTCACCCACCCACCATGCCCCCGATTCGCTCTCCCGAAGCTCTGTTAATTCAATAACGCAAGATGGTAGGATATTACAGGGTATTCAGAAAATTATTTCATTGCATGAAGTACTGTGCATTTTATAACTTTACTATTTGTTATGCTTCGTAATGCCAAGAGAACGGAGATGGTACAAATGTATGTAATCGATCAATGCTCAACATAAGCCGACGGGAGTTCGTGCCCCGAGTGGACGGGAGTTGGTGCCGAGTGGACGGGAGTTCCTGCCAAGTGTGGAGGAAATTCAAACCCCGTCATTATGGTTTTTGATCTCCCTTGCCGATCATTGTCTCCTAGGGTGATGTTTGCAGATCCGGTATGTCTCGGCTTACGTCGTGAACAATCAACATAACAAACCAATACATTTGAAATTGAGAATACGAATAACTGAGCATATGGTATGACCTTCATATTTACGACATACTTGCGTTGCCGGTTGGAAGCAGGAAAAGAAAACTAGTTCTTTGATGTTGATCTATGACCCTATGCGAAGAGTTTAGGTGAAAGAGGCATCCATGTAAACGAGGGTCCAGCTGGCGCGGGGAGGGGGTTTGCCACACGTATCCGCTTCCTCCTGCTGTACATCCTTAGCAAGGATATCGCCGATCAGTATTTTAAAAAGTAGCCGTTCGATCCTACAGGGAATGCGCATTGAGGAAGTAAAAGATGGTCAGAAAGAGATGAACATGCATCCGTTCCTCGGCTTGTTATGTTCCTCTTTTTTGGTTGGGTGCAATGACCTCGCCGGCAACAATACCGCCTGATGCTAGCTGATTTCAACCCAGCCTCGATCTCTCGCCCATTCAAGCGGCGCACTTTGTGGGCAAGCACCCATTCTTCGACTTTCGGCTCGTACGCATCCATGTCTGAATCTGACACCTTGTTCTCGTCCAGGTGGTTGGAATTGTCGATGAAAGTGGTGGCATTATCGTGTGGCTCCCATTGGGAGCTGATGTCGAATGATAATTCATCCGGTTTTTCAGATGAAGGCTCCATGGCAATATGATATTCAGCCAAGCAGTGAGGACAGTTATCGATCCAATTCTGCAGCAGGGAAAACCCCCATTATA
The DNA here is from genome assembly GCF_028827145.1 of Penicillium concentricum. Taxonomy (NCBI): domain Eukaryota; kingdom Fungi; phylum Ascomycota; class Eurotiomycetes; order Eurotiales; family Aspergillaceae; genus Penicillium; species Penicillium concentricum. Next base: position 624,965 of record NW_026622756.1, read on the forward strand.
TATGTTAGAACCCATTGCTTCATACATCATAGTTGGCCATCGAGAAATACGTGATAGGTGTGCAGTAACGAGTGAGTTGAAGTGATTCAAAGTATGTTAAGAAGATGTATACTGGAAGATCACGGCTGGTTCGTATTCTTATCTAGATTGGGGTCGATGAGTCGTAGATTGAATGTTGAGGAGAGTGCAGATAAAACAAAGCTGTATGTGCACAGCGGTAACTACAATGGACAAAAGGGGGCAGGGATGTAGACAGAGTAGAAAAGCCGAAGTGGAATCAAATTATAATCCAGATGAGTTGAGTGTATACAATGGGTGAATCATTCATAAAAGGTAACAGATATCATACGGGCTTGGGTGCACGATTAAACATATGCAGATTGGGTAGAGAACTTTGTTCCTTATTTCCAGACCCCAAAACCCAGGCGAGGGGAACCATAAGCACGTAGGGTCGATCCTCGACAGACATGAAGCACAGAATTTCGGATGTCATACAGACAGAAAGTGCATTTTCTTTTGCCCCACAGCTTCAACGACGGGGAGGCACGACGGGCATTCCGGGTGGGGCTCTAGACCACTTGCTAGTGCCCAATGGGGCCCGGGAAGAATTTTGTTATATAAAAATCTGTCTTAATAGGGTCTCGAACATCTGCGGTTCTAAATTCTAGTTTTAAGGCTCTCTCGCTCTCGCTCTCGCTCTCGATTTTGGATCGTTGATTAACGAACTAGCCGTCTTACCAACCCACCCTTGCGGGTTGCCCTGTCTGACTATCCGGTCAATTGTTGAAGCAGATTTAGTGGAAAGATATCCCAATTTGAACGCATTATTATTCAAGTTCATGAAATGAATAAGCCTATACTGAAATGTAGGGTGGAGTGACTTCAATTGGAGGCTGGGTTCCAGCTTCACAAGATTGCATGGACAGGTCGGGATTTGAACGGGATTTGAAGGAGCTGGAACGATGTTACCACCAACACAGCATTCTGCTGAAGGATGCAAATCCCATCAATAAGAAAGCCACATTACTCTTTCGCGCTAAAGGAATCGATCACTGGCAATATTTTCGGATCCCCTACATAAGCCTAGTCGAAAACAGAGAATGCACATTAGTTATGTTATTAGATAGGTTTAGTTGGTTACTGTATGCTTGCGCCCTCCCTTAGATATTCCCTGCACTACCAGGCTTCATTCTATGTAGCCCTTCCCACGGCAGACAAGACAAAAAAGGAAAAAGCAATGCCACAGGCTAATAAAGGGCAGGGATGTTTGCCTGGTTATGACACAATTATCCGATTTTCACGAGAACCCACTTCAATCGTACAGCATGGAGCTTCTCTTACTGTATCCGTAATGGTGATTTTCAGAGAGTCTAGGAGACTTTTAAGGGCGTCTACGCAAGTGTTTGTTGTCAATGTGTCTCTCGTCGAGGAATACGGGGCTACAACAAGCGGGGGACTACAAGGCAGCTTGACCTCTAACGTGTACTTCCATCCCGACCAACATACGCATGGTATTGCAGTTTTTGAGGATCTCGCCATTTGCCAGACAGGGTCATGGCGACTCCGGGTTTTGCTGGGGACCCTTTCATGCTCCGGAATGAATGTTGAGGCACGTGCCGATTCAAACGTCTTCTATGTCGGTAAGCAAAAAAATTGGACGATATTCTTCATATCATGACATAGGGAAGTCCACTGACGCGTACAAGAGCATTTTGAAGACTATACCCTATAAGGCTTTTTGAAACATTGGTCCGGTCATCCCCTGTCTGGTCTGCTTGGCTTGCAAGGGTATTCTCAGTTGTCGTTTAGGCAATGCTTGGTTCGGTATGCACCAAATATCGTCTCACAGTACAATGTAAACAGAAGATTGAAATGCTGCTTTCGTATGAGTTTTGTATGCTTGCTTAGACCTCATTATTGCTGTTCATATTAAATCTAGGAACTTTATACATCTTACTGGCTTTACTGACCTTGGTGTTGGACACCCTTCTAAAGTGTAGATATGCTGTTGAAAGCGTCACCAACCTTTTCTCGGAGCTCTCTCCGTAATATTCCCAATCTTGGGCAATCTAACAACACGTGGTGAACGCTTTCCCGCTCACCACAGATACACAGATCGTCGTCACGGAATCGGAAAGCCTTTGCGTATGTTGACAACTAGCAGTGTCCAGTTCGCAACTGCGTTAATAATTACGCTCTATTTCTAGGCAGAGAGTCATAGAGCCGTCTAGTGTACTTGGCCGGTAGTGTGTCGTCAATCTGACGCAGATGGGCGCCGGTGCTCGACTTGTTCCATTCTTTCTTCCATTGGGCGTGGATCCCTTGCCTAATGTGTGCCCTCTCGCGTGATAGCGAAGAGCAGAACGGGTGTGCTTTTCCCGGTATGGCTGCCTCTTTGGCCAGCAAATCGGCAGTGTCGTTCCCGGGCATTTCGCAATGTCCGGGTATCCACTGTAGTCGTATCGATGTGCCGTGGGTCTTGGTGTTCCTGGCTGCTTGTAGAATGACATGGATGATCTGTTGTCCCGACTTATTCCAGGCCACCAGTACAGTTTGTAATTCATTTACGCTAACCTCTCGTTGAAACGATATACAGCCTACCACTACTATATTTGTATTCCTAAGCACCAGCACAGTTATACTCGAAAGAAGTTTTACCCGCAATGTCTATATCTTTAAAAGCCACTAGTCTGTAATGGGATAACCTACCGCCAGCCCCATATTTGCATCTATCCAGTGTTAGCAGCTTTGCTAGGTGCTTAACATCACTTGGCACACCTGATGGGCGCTTGGCACCGTTAAGTGGTAGCATGCCTGCCTGCCTGCCTTCAGTAGTCGCGTCATCAAGTCCCACATTAGTGGACCAGAGTTGGCATTCTGAGCCTGCAGTTCGTATGTGAGTCAACCCATTGTTAGCTCGTTTGCGCCGCAAACCATCGTCTCTTACCTAATTGGTGCTGATTCCATTCGCATTGTTTGATAAGCCAATAGGAAGCATCTCATGTCTAACCCTGACTAATGGAATGATAGATCAAGATCCTTCTCGACGGATACAAGCAGTGTATCCCCTCATTTTAGGGCGATCTCCAGGTCACATTTAGCTATAAATGAAAACCAAAAAATCCGTGATCGGTGGTATCTATGGTAATCATCCCTAATCACCATGAAGGCCGACACCAATGACTCAATGGCTTGTCACATCCCTATAGCCATAGACGGTGAATCAGGTCGTTCTCACTTTGCGCTCATATTTATCGACACAGAGGGCGACCTTCACTTGCAGTGCTCTCGGTCGATTGCTACCAGCTTCCTGGGATCCCTGTCCGTACGGTTAGCGGATAACTTTTTGAAAGCAGTCGCGATGTCAGAAGAAGCTTCTTCGCCAATATATCAAAGTGGGTTTTACATTGACAGGAGTGTCCGATTAAATTACCAATTTTAACATGCTACGATATCCTAGCATCACCTCACCAAACTACGCCAGCCATGAGAAAATGTTCGCCCTCACCACGAATGGCCCACATTACCCCTCGCAAGACAGAATTAGATGGAAAAGCGCACACACAAGATTTTCCGCCAGCTAATCCATTTCTGCCAACGGTAGGATTTGCCCACACAGAGTCTTCGCCTCGCTGGGACATGCGGAGTCCGGAACGCATCAAAAGAAATGTTTGGAGCGTTGACAACAAAATGTGGAGGCCGGACGTCACGATATCTGTTATGGACCGTGATTTGCTGCGGAGGTACTATGAAAAGGCATTTCACAACCTGCAGCAGACGAATTGCCGGACCCTCGCGAAAGCCTATGTCAAGCTGGTGGAGCCCCGCAAGCAGGTCTATTTTCCGTACAACGGGCGGACAGTCGTCACAGGGTTCACTCAGGAGCTTGACCCCGAGGCGACCAAGCCACCCTGGTGGCCTGCAGGAGTGAGGCACCGAGAGCCTGACCATCTTCTCAAAGAGGGTAAGAACTTTCCCTAATTGGGTGCCTGACAAATGACCGACTGTCAACAGAGCGTATCGAGCTTCTAATTCATATATTGTGTGAAATGCGTACTAGCCACCATATCACCCCCAAAAAGCTGAAGGAGACAGACCAGCCAATTCGCCGATATATATTCCCACCAGAGCGAGTATTTATCTTAGATGAGATCTACCGGGTTAGACAGGAATATCTGGATATGTTGGAGGGGAAAAGTAGTATGTTACTATGAGTCTTGTCTCATTAGCTGCCCATAATCTCATTACTATTTGCAGATGGACAACGTCTGGTTAGGATTTGTCGCCTAAACCTGCCCGAAACAGTGGAAGCCACATCCAACCACAATGATCATAACGGAGAGAGCATCCCTTTTGATGCAGCGCCCACCGATATCTCGAATACCACATTTGCATATGTCAAGTCGGGCTCTGTTAACAATTCCCCACCGGCATTATTTGCGCCCGTAGCAAATTTCCCGGCCCACTTCCCTCTGGACCATCCCTATGACGTGCAGGGTCACTGTCTTGGGAACTACTACGCAGGACCGGATCCCAAGACCGTACGTGGTTTTGACATGACTGTGCCGGTATCAATGCCGCCGCATGGTTTGAAGAGGAAACACGAAAGCGAAGAGATAGCTCATGTCGACGCCACCAAGCCTGCCGTATTCACGCACGATTTTTCTCTTTCGGTCACTGGTGATCTCCAACCCTATCCAGTACAATACCCCGGTGGACCTTGTAACTTCCTGCCACAAGGCTTCATTTCGCCTGGGCCCTCTACAACGGAAGCATTGGCACAGCCGAAGGAATGTCGAGATATCTCTTATCATTTAGGCTATTGATAACTAGCCATTTTTAGCCAGTCCGACTGGCTTCCGGTATTGCGTGGAAAGATGTTGTTCTACTCTGCTAGCAGGTCTGCAATCATTTGTTACCAATGTAATTTAAAGGATATTTGTCTGCATGCCGTTTTCCGATTGGGCTCGGTGCAAAATTGTGAAACGTGAAATCGGGACTGGCTGCCTTGTTTATCCCCAGTTTCTCATTGACAAGCCACTAGCTGATCAAGAGAAAATATAACTTCTAACTTGGTTGAAACACCGTTTGAAGTGACAATATATACATACTACCATCTACAAAAGTTACTCAATTCTCTGCCAACTCTAATTTTGTGTATACAGTTGTGGTTTAATCATCAACTTGGGGTATAGCGGTGCGCGGTTTACGGGAGTGGAATTCGAATTCCTGCCACATCTCCAGACGAGAAGAGCAGACAACCCCTGTGTTTGACCTGTTTGCAGGGTCAACGTTCAAAAAACACTAAGAACCATACAGGTCTAATACAGAAGCTATTTTTATGCTGTCATTTACACGTGTATTGAATTACTGCCAAGACAGGGGTTCAGGGGAAGAGTAACTGTAAGAAGTATAGCGTGTTTCAAGAGAGGGTTCGAGATAGATTCTCCGTGTGCAAGTGGTGAAACTAATTTCGATCCATCCTGTATAGTTTTTTAAGGGTCGCCCCTCTCCCCTATCCTTTTTGCGTTCTTCAACGCCGACTTAGTGGACCAACCCGTCACCCTTCACGGTGGCGCCTCGGCATTTATCGATGACTATTTCCGCTGGAGAGTGGGCCGCTCAGCAGAGGAGAATTTGACCAAGTTACAATCCGAAGACATCCCCCGCATCGAAGAGTGGGCGTGGAGAACTGGGTCCTGCTTCGCAGCCCAGAAGACCGAGCTCATCCACCTAACCAGAAAGAAAGCCGAACACCTGCAAGGTCAAATAATCGTGAACGGAACGGCAGTCTCGTCCTCTCCCACAGCTAAGTTACTGGGTGTGAGTTTCGACCAGGAGATGCGGTGGAAAGAACACGTACAACAAGCGATCAAACGCGCAACCAAAGTCACCGTTGCTCTGGGCGGGTTACGACATCTGCGCGCAGAACAGATGCGACAGCTCTACCAGGCATGCGTCACGCCGGTCGTGGATTATGCATCAACCGTGTGGCACGATCCACTGAGAGACAGAACTCACCTTCGACACCTCAACACAGTGCAGAGAACCCCGCTGATCCGCATCCTGTCGGCATTCAGAACTGTGGCCACAAAAACCTTAGAAGTAGAAGCGCACATCCTTCCCACTCACCTCCATCTTCGCCACCGAGCCCAACGCACCATTGCAAATCTCCATACGCTACCGCGGGAACATCCCATTTGGGATACTCTCTCGCGGGCCCAAAAACGTAGAAACAATATCGGGTCATACGTTCGCTTCCCACTGGCGGAAGCGCTGAAGACCATGGACATAGAAAGGCTCAACGAACTAGAGACAATCGACCCACGGCCATTGCCACCATGGTGACTCGATCCCTTCGTGGAAATCGAAGTCAATTCAGACCGAGAGGTAGCAAGAGAGCAGGCCGAGTCCATCCGCTCAACATCAAACATCGTCGTCTACTCAGACGCCTCAGGACGAAATGGCCATTTGGGGGCCGCGGTGGTAGCATTCAACGACGACATGGAGATGGTCTGGTTTTTTCGACTCCCTTCCCAATTCAAATTATCGACTTCCATTGCCATGTCACAGAGCGACGGCCAAATTGGTAATTTGGGACTTCCGATCCCAGACAATGTCATAGGTAAGGATAGACGGATTCTTCCAAGTTCTTTGAAAACTCATGGTAATACAGGCTCAATGAACGAAACTAGAGAGAAGGCTATCAACAACTTGATTGTTCTTCTTCATGAAACACGCAATGCCTTTTTACACGGCACTCGGGGCTGTCGTTTTGAATGTCGCTCAATCATGTATGGGGCTCTTACTATGGAGATGCAGTCAAGCAACCTGCTATTACCGAAGCCTGAGAATCCTTTTCCGAATTTGGATTACAATTCTCTTATGCAGAGGGTAATGGCATTCAGATCGCCAGGATGGTATGTTTCATCCTCAATTTATTCGGGCTATTCCAGCTATGGATCCAGCTCTATGCACCGCTGCTCTGATTCCTCCTTCGCATCCGTATTCGAGAAGCTGGAGGATTCTCTTGAGGGGCTGGAACTGAATCGGTTCACAAGTTCACAATTTGGGATCTCTGTGTTGCCGTCTAAAGGATGATTTTACTTTGGTTGAAAAATGCGTTCATGGTGCGATGTCAAGTACAGGCCAGCCTACTTGATTTATCCTGCTATCTCGCATACACTCGTTGACCTGGACTATTTGTATGTAAGATCATGGATGCACACATAGTAGTCCTCATTATGCCATACTTTTGCTTCTTGCGCCTAGTTCCAGTGGTAGGATTTTCGATGGAACTATGATGTCGAATGAAAGTATACAAACTTTTTTTTGCCAACCCTAGTCATACAGTGTATAGACCCCTTGAATCACAGACGGTTATAAGAGCCATATCTGGATTTCGAGCTAGTCTCAAGTCACCAGGCGTCTTTAGCTCTGAGACTTATGGCTTAGCAGGTCGTGGAATTGTAGGGGATATAAGTTAACATTCTATTGGCCTGGCAGGTCTTGAGACCGCGGTCTTGGAATCTACTGGGTCTCTATCTCCGGTAAAAATGAAGGAGGCAGTGCGTCGGGCTGAAAGCAAATGCGCAGTAGTCTGTGGGGGCCAGAGTAAAATATTGGGGGCGGCGATGAGTGCAAGATAGAGGGGTAGGAAGAATGAAAAAGTGAGAGGGGGAGGAAGAGCAGCGAAGCCGGATCTTTTATGTCGGGAGCATGGAAGGGAGATTACGTGACGGCGTATTGGGGCGCTAAACCCAAATTGGCAAAACTAACCGGATACAGTAATTCACAGGTCCGCTGTTTACAGCTAAAAAAAGGTTGAACTATAGAGGGAACCATCACAGATTGAAAGAAAGAGAAGTTCAACTTCACTAAGCATGATTTCCTAACAGTTTCCTCTCTATGGCAGACAGACCACTAAATATTTATTCCTGGATTGCTTCAGGTCGTGATCTTGCTAATATCGTTGCCTTATATCATCAGCCTTAGGCGCGGTCGGAAGCTTTTTTCATTTACTTTAGCTAATCGGGAACTGATTTGCCAATAAATACAAAGCCGACTAACAAATTATTGCAGGATTGCCACCGGAGTACATATAACATATTTCCACTGCTTCCCAGAAAACAGTTGGACTGGCCAAAGATTGATAGTCATAAATAGCCAAAATGGTAAGAGATATCGCGAGCCTCATTAGGCTGAGCCAAATCTTTTGCTGTATAGGGCCCAGCCGGGACGAACCCTTGCTGCAGGGAGCTCCAAGGTCCGCCGTGAGCTTCTACTGGATATGGTTGGAGATCAGTAGTAACCGCAGGAGAGAAATCGTGTGTGAACATGGTATGCCTGGTTGCGTCGACTTGAGCTATCTCTTCAATTTCACGTTTCCTCTTCAAACCTTGCGGCGACATTGATATTGGCATAGTCGTGCCAAAACCACATATGGTCTTGGGATCTGGGCTTGCGTATTTTCCAAGGAAGTGACTCTGCACGTCATAGGTATCGTTTGGAGGGGAATGAGCCGGAAGATTTACTACGGGTGCAAATAGTGCCGGTGGAGCATTGTTGATAGAGCCTGACTTGTCACATGCAGATGGGTTGTTCGAGATAGGGATGTCGTGGCCGTTATGTTCATTATTGTTGGATTTGGTCCCTACTGCTTCAGGTAGGTTCATGCGACAAATCCACACCTGATGTTGTCCATCTGTAAATAATATTTAGTTTACCGGCAGCTAACGCGACTAGACAATCAGAATAGCATACCTCTCTTCCCCTCTAGTGATTCCACCTCTTCTTGGCGAACCCGATAGACCTCATCCAAGATGCATACTCGCTCTTCCGGGACTATATACCGGCGAATTGGCTGGTCGGCCTCCCTTAGCCTTTTGGTGGTAATACCGTGGCTAGTACATAGCTCACACAAAATATGAACTAGAAGCCTGATGCGCTCTATGCACGGTTAGTCATGTTCTAGAGGCCAAACTTTATATAATTCTTACCCCCTTTAAGAAGATGATCAGGCTCTCGGTGCCTCACTCTAGGAGGCCACCACGGCGGCTTAGCGGCGTCCGGGTCAAGCTGCCGAATGGCCCCTCCGACAACGACCCGCCCGTTGTATGGAAAGCATACCTGCTTGCGAGGCTCCACCAGCTTAATATAAGCTTTTGCAAGTGCCCGGCAATTCGTCTGCTGCAGGTTGTGAAATGCCTTTGTGTAGTAATTCCGTAGCAAAGCGCGGTCTTTGATAGACATCGCGACTTCCGGCCTCCACATTCTGTTGTCCTTGCTCCAAACATTTCTTTTTGTGCATTCCAAGCTCTGTGTGTCCCAACGAGGCGAAGGCTCTATGTGGGCTGCCCTTACTGTTGACGGAGATAGACTAGCTGATGGGGAATCTCGTGTGCCCTCTTTATCATCTAATCCCGTCTTGCAGGTAGTGTGGATTGTTCGTGGTGAGGGAGAAGCTTTTCTCATTTTCGGCGTGGTTTGGTGAGGTGGTGCTAGAAATTGAGCTAAAATCAGTCATTTGATCGGACTCTCCTTGCAGTCAATATGAAGCTCACCTTGAGTTATTGGCGAACCAACCTCTTCTGACATCGCGATTGCTTTCAAAAAGGTATCTGCTAACTGTACAGATAGGGACCCTTGGAATGTGTTGGCAATCGACTGAGAGCACTGCAAGTGAAGACTGCCCTCTATATCGATAGATATGCGCGCAAAGTGAGCTCGACCCAATTTACCGTTGACGGCGATAGGGGCGTTACAAGCCATTGAGTCATTGGTGTCGGTATACATAGTGGTTAAGGACGGTTACCATATAACTCACAGACTGCGAATTCACGGGATATCATTTATAGATGAAGGTGACTTGACGATCGCCTTGAGTACGTAAAATTTCGGTATTCCACTGGACGATTAACAGGAAATTTCACGAAACTATAACAATCCTTTCAGACATGGGACTCTTCCTATTGGCCTGTCAAGCAATTCGGGTCTGATTTGACGCATAACAATCAGTGTCCTATGTTAGTGATCGCCATCCTTTAACCTTGTTCGTAATCTCACACATATATGGTCCACCTTTTGAGTTTTTTGCCCTGACCTCCTATCAACTAGTGGCCCACTCATCTCAAAACGCGTCCATGAACCACATAGTATGTAGGCCATGAACTGAGACTAGCTAATTCAGCCAGCACCATATCCCCAATTCGCTCCCGAAGCCCTTGTTATTCAGTACAACAAGAAGGGAGCTTTACAAGTTATTTATACTTTCACGAAACAAGAAATTACTCCATTTATAAAGTACCGCGCATTTTATGACGTTACAATTTGCTATTATTGGTAATGCCAAGAGAACAGCCATGCTAGAAATGTGATCGATCAATGCTTATCAGCCGAGAGGACCGACGGGAGTTCGTGCCGAGTGTGCAGATAAGTCAAAACCCGTCCTTTGGGCTTTTAATCCCTTGCCGATCATTGTCCCCTAGAGTGATCAAATGCCGTATGTCTCGAATTACGTCTCGAATAATCAACGTAACCAAAGATCTAGAATTGAGAATAATAAATCAACATATGGCATGATCTTCATGTTTACGATATACCTAGATTGCAACCCCGTAGTTTAAAACAAGAAAGAAAAATTACCTCCCTGATGCCTATAGTTCTAAAGATTTCAGATGAAAGAGACATGTACAACATAAGCAAGGGTCCAGCTGGGGCGATGGAAGCTTTGACCGCCCCCCCCCCCCCCCCCGATCGGACTTGCGGAACCCGTGTTTTCGTATGCACTTCCTACAGTTGCCTAGGTGTACAATATACATCCTTAGTAAGGATATCGCCGATCACTATTTTTTAAAGCCGTTCGACCGTATAGGTCTTCGGGGATGCGCGTTACGGTCAAAGTTGGTCAGAAGATTGGCCTTTCGCTCACCTGCGCGTGGCCAGGAATAGCGAAATTCCGCACGACCAGGGCTTCCTCTTTGGACGACCAGTTTTGACCACACTCATTCCCAGATTCCTAAAGCATAACTGCCACAGACTCTTCCCCACTCCGATAGCACAACCTTAAAGTACACGAGTCTTGATTCCGGTTCAGCTTATGAACCGCCATCATCTCCACCGGATCCTCCAAAGGCAGTGGCTCACCGAGTGCCTACAAGATCTCAGACCAGCTGTGCACCCTCGGCTGTACATCGTCGCTCGCAGTCGCCAGACTCATCAGGCTCCGATTCGAACCAAGCAATTGGGGCTTCAGCCAAGTTACATCCTCCCCATCTGCCCAACGAGCAGGCCGTCAACGGGACGCGGGAAATAATCAAGGCAACCAGGCCCGGTATCACGATGCGCAATTTTGCACCCAACGATGTTTACTCGAATTGCAGTCTAGCGGTGTGTTAGATAACTGCTGTCCAAATGTGATGCTCCATCATCGAAGCAAAGACAATCCCCGTTTACTCAACGGGCAACTAGACAAAAACATTGACCGATGCACACCTCTTGGCGGTTGCGGGGCATACGCCGTTTAAACTTACTTGTGTTGAATATGGCTACACTATTGTTAGAAAAGGAACCACGTCGGGGCTGTGGAAAGAAGTCTCCCGCGAAGTGCAGGTATACTAAATTATGCGGAAGGCCCAGTCTGCAAATATAGATAAAAGCCGCAACAAACCTGTATATGATCTTTAACACATCTTTCGACCTTGCTCTCCATGACACTCATTCTGCAGCGATTCGGCAAGATGTTCAAAGAGCGGCTAGAACGATTCCCCTCATTATTCCGATCTTTTGTGGTGCGCCTTAAAAGCATTTTCCGGTTTTCGAGGCTTCAGAAGCATATACCAAAAGTCGGGCTATTGATTGTCTTGTGGTTACTTATAGTGGCCGCCCTACTTCATTATTCCCTCCAGTATCATCTCGATCCTCCGACCAAGCCAAGCACCAACAACGAAACGAACCAAGTCCTTCTAACTCAGGCCTGGGCCTCTTTATTTCCACGAAATATATGGCAGATATATCTCAGCCCGCCGGATGTCAGCACAAACAATTTTGAAGTCAACCCTAAGCAACTATCAGATATCGTCTCGTGGCTGGCTCATAACCGCGACTTCGAATACACCTTGGTTAGAGACGAAGGAGCAGAAGCACTTATGCGCCAGCACTTTCAGGAAAATCCAACTTTGTTAAGAATCTTCAAAGAGCTTAAGAACACCGGAATGAAGTCAGACCTACTAAGGTACCTGATTTTATCAGTTAAAGGCGGTGTCTATTCGGATCTCGATACCGTTGACTTGAAGTCCATTGATTTATAGGTACCTGAAAAATATTAGAAACACGCTCGAGTTGTTCTAGGGATTGAATTCGATCGCCTTAATAGGCCTAACTAGGGCGAGGTTCATCCCGATATACAATTCTGCTAGTGGACCATTGCTGCAACTCCTAGGCATCCCCTCTTCCGCTACATGATAGATTGGGTTGTGACCACCCTAGAAAACTTCATAACTGCAAGAAAAACAACATTCTCGGACCTCCATATCAGTTCATCGGAAGTCATGAAATTGACTGGACCATCTGTTTAGACAGATGGCGTCTTCCGACAATTGCAGCAGTATAAGCCGGATCTTATGTCGTTGAGCAACTTAAGTGGATTGACGGAACCGAGGCTTATGGGGGATATCTTAATACTGCCAATCGATGGGTTTGGAATAGGCCAGTCACATTCCAACAGTACAAATGACGGATCGATTCCAGAGGAGGCATTCGTACAGCATAAATTTCTAGGATCGTGGAGGCATGACAAGAGGTCAAACTAGACATAAATATAGAAGACAATGGAAATTGCAGATGCTCTCAGAAACATGGAACGGACTAGAGAAATTGAATGGTTCCTCTCTGTTCATGGACAACTTCAGTTTCCACCGCTGCTATCAGCAGAAATACGATGAGAGTGTCAGTGGAGGGAGAGCTAGGGGAAAAAATCATTCTCACGGACCTGCCGTCCTGTCAGCCATGGGTGCTTGGTACAAAAATATGAAAGCTACTGACTTAGAAGACCATTTTAAGCCCTCAAAATAGCGAGTGCTTTGGCTAATATTGGGCCGTTTATTCTCAATTGTTGCTTCCCTAACCATATATATTAGTGAGGGTAAGGTAAAAAGATGAATAGGGTGACACTTAATACGTCGAATTATTTCCTGCTAGTGGAGATTGAAAATGAAGACCAAAAGCCCTGGCCAAAAGTAAGTTTTGACTTATGCATATTTATGGCAGAAAAGAATAAGTGAGTAGCGTAATATTTCGAGCTAATATTTATCTGCCTATGTAAACGGCAGGGAGAAATAGCGGGCGTTGATATCTTAACAGGTAGTCTACGCGTTTTATATATGGGTAGTCCAGGGCGCAAAATAGTCCTAAATCGGCAGTTGTTTGCGGACTTACTAAGTCAAAGAGTGCTCTTAGATGCGTTGAACGAATGCTGGAGATGACCAAGGTTAACGTCCTAATAGTCCCTGATTAATCTTATTGATTGATAAGTGATGCTTCAGTATTCATGTTATTAAGGGGAGTTGATTATGTGTCATTGTTGCATGTTGTCTAAGATACAAGTAGGCTGGTGAGTAGGTATATATGTATGCACGTGATCCCAGCCTCATTATCTTAGCAACCGGGATATTTCAACAAATCTTTTAACCACTTTTTAACCACTTTTTAACCACTCTTTATAGCCACTCTTAGGTGTATTGGCTTGGAAATGACTTACTTGGGCTTTATCATATCACACCTCATGTAGAGAGCTCTCTTCTCTATAAGTACTAGGACTGAATTCAAGCGTATTATGGTACTTCTAAGTGTAAAAAGTCAAATGGCATTGGTAGATAGGTCTAGCTAACGTGAATCTTGATTTACTATTATTCTTTTAATTTAGGAACAGTAATTTGAGTTTAATTCCGGTATTTACGTCTAAGGTATATATCACCCATTCGACTTGTAAGTGCATATAGGAAAGCTCGAGATACGACCGCTGTGCGCGGATTAAGAGAAACAAGGTAGTAAACAGATTTTGTGCATGTCTTAGCTTCCTCGGGTATCGACTTACGACCACTGAGTACTGATCCCTAGCACCACGGAGAGGTGCTTACACATCGCTAGGGGAAGCACAGAATATAACCTCACGGGGCTCAAGGCAATAAGGATGCACAAAAATAACCTCACGGGGCTCAGGGCAATAAGGGAGCACAGAATATAACCTCACGGGGCTTAGGGCAGTGAGGACCGCAATGCTACGGCAGAATTTCAAGTCAGAAGACGAGAAATAGAGAGCTGAGATGAAATAAATCATCTAAGCGCACGAGGGCAGGAAGCCTACTCCTAGTTTCCGATAGTGGGCGCGTATCGCTCTTTTATATATTCTGCTACGGCACCCGGCATATACCATTAACGCGATGCAACACGAGCCCAGCCTCGCCTAGTAGTTAGTCCCACTTTTTTGATAGGTGGATATCGAGTCTACGAATATCCAATGAACCCTAAGTGAGCCTCTAGTACCCGTTCAATTGAAATCGGGGTATATAAATTAAACGAGGTTTATAAAACCGGCCGTTCAACTACCCTTATATCCTGGTATCTTCGAGAATTCAAGATGTCATAGTTAAATAGCCCTCTTTTGCCCCACTCGTCGTGATAAGTTTGTCGAAATCCCTCGCAGCACTTTCGTTACGTGAGTTATAAATCGCCTTCTACTCTAGCTAGACTAGGACAGTTAAGATCGCCGCCTCTAGGCATTTACTATCTTTTTACCTATGGTAAATCCGTTTTTGATATATAATAACCATAGATCACGGCATTTACCGGTCCGCGCTTAGTGCCTACAATAACGTGATCCACCACAAGCATAAATCATATTTCCGCCCGTTTAACCTTTTCTCCCTCTTCCTCCTCCCTATCCTAAAATCTCGCTCTCGATTTCTTAATATCTTATTAATAGCGTATACGCAACGTTCAGGGTTCAAAATCTAACCAGGTAATTATCAAGCACGATTCTCTAGCATGATATATCCAGTGGAAGAGCAAAACCCGATAGAAGCGACTTTACCTCGCCTCACGTAAGAGCAGCGCCCACTCCAAGAAACCCCTGATCTAACACCCCGTACCGACAACCAAAAAGGTATTGTCATCTATAGGCCAGGCTAATAGGCGAGATAAATCGTAGCTGACTTGAAGTTCCTTACAGTATAGCAATATTCGCACTCAACCCACCAAGGCCCGGAGCGAGTTTCCACCACACTAATGATTGGCTTTATTTACTGACTTTTTATTTTACAGCCTTCATAAGCGAGTCAACTAAGTGCCACAGCCTTCTACTTAATCTAGCAGATTCCCTCTCCAGTATATTGCTAGATTCCGCGCCTACTTTAGAAGTAGACAAACCAAGATGCTAACCAGAATGAATAGGAAGATCGAACATTTCATCAAGGGACTTACACAAGATGGCTTCGCCGATGTATTAGCGCAGAACACAACATCCCTAAGCGAAACAATAGCACTTAAAGACAGGATCTAGAAATTAGAGGAAACACTAGAGAATATAAAAAATCACCTAGATGAGTTATGTAAGGAAAGGCGAGTTTCCACCATTCAGAGCAATCCTACGCGCAAGAAACGGGCAGTGCCTCAGTGACTAGTTATTGGCCCTTTAACCAAGCCGGAGAAATAGAACAACAGAAAAGGCGCTGCCCTAAGACTTAGCTTAATGATATGATTATATCTTTAATCGATACTGTAGTTCTTTAGACATAATATCATAAGTCAAGATGTTCTCCAGCCTAGAAGCAACCTTTTCACCAGCCAAAACAAAAAAACTCCCCCGTTGCGGTAAAGATCAAGGGTAAACAATCAAAGTACGTAAATTTACTAAAGCAACCCCAACTATGTTTGATCTTCCCTTCCTAGCGGTCATTTAATTCGGGATGGACGGGAGGTACATAGACAGTGGGGCCCTGTCGACGCGAACCATGGAACTACCGGTGCCCTGTGCGCAGGGGTTCCTGACTCGCGAAAGTAGTATCAATAAATTATTAACGATCAAACCCTTTACCTTATATCCACTCCTAGCGCTACGCCGCAATCGTACATTGTAGAGCAAATGCTCAGGCTAGGGTTCCGGGAAGAGCACTGGGATCCCGATACGTTTTTTTCTTGGGGCTAAATCCAGAAAAGGGATTACTGCCGGACTCGGAGGTTCATGAGGGGCAGTAACCCACTAGGGTTTCAAATGATATAGTTTTAACAAAGTGCGCCATAGATCAGTCCCAATCAAAGCTCAGCCGGGCTGACCCAGCAAGCTGTCGAGGACGGCAATACAATATATATATACACATGGATATGGCGAGAACTACGACAGGCCAAGTATGAAAACAATCCGGATGTACACCGAAGGGACAAATGTGAACGCTCATCAAATTACAGCATTTCGTGACGCCCTTAAAGCAGCTGCCACACGGCGTATAAATTTCCAGCGGTACGCGACACAGCGCGAGGGGTCGGATCTTAGAGTATGTGGCATTTATATCGTATAATCTATCGAATTGTTAGCACTCCTGACTGTCGCCCAGGGCTATCTCTCTATCTCACCTGGTAGAATCTGATCAGTACCTTCCGACGCTCTTATCATAAAGCGATGTTCCGGAACTACCAGCTGTTGCATGGCGTGGAGCAAATGGCGGGTCTTTGCGCTGGACGCTCTGGGTGTGAAGATGGGAGGAGACGGTAGAAATATTCTCGGGGCTTCTTTGTGTCGGACTCGTGGCTGGTTTTTCCCCGACTAAGAGGCCTCAGACAGTCTCTTCTGCATAGCGCGGTATTCTCGTAATAGATAGTTCCGTTTGCCTCGCAACGACTCGCCCGTTCGCTTGAGTCCGAACTATCTGAAGTATGCCTTGGATTTTGCCTTCCACGATATCCATCGATGCTATAACAGCCATGTATGGAGGTTTTCTTCCTCTAGTAGAGACCAGGCAATTTTGGGTATCTTGGCGAAGACAATCAAACCTCTGAAAGAGAATGGCGGTGGAAGGTGAGGGTGTGTAGGGACCGTGCAATAGGAGGTGTTTAAGGAAGTCGGTCGAGCTTAGGGGTGGCCACGGTTTATTAATGATGTGAAAGCACCGGCAGCATTTTTTAAATATGGTCTTCTGTTACAACGGTATCTCTGATCTTGTCCAGCAAGGCGCTAGTCTATTATTCTCTACCAAAAACATTCTGCTTCAGACCGTTTATAGTGCTCCGGCGTAGATATTAAGGGGCAAAGATTAGTGTAGAAGCAAGAAGGATCTGTATTTAATTAGCCAGGGCAATTTCCGTTCAAGCCAATAGGTACACACGTTTAAACAGGCTGTTCATGTTAGGTGAAAAGACCAGCAGTTTTGTGAGGTTAGTGTCTCAGCCTATCAGTATATCCCACCCGTTAAGAAAACGGTCGATTTCCGAGGGGTATTTATCATCTTGTTTTTAAACGTTAGACCTAGTGAAATTTTGGTTGTAGTCCAGTCATAGGTACGAATCTCTTCTCCAATCTCCGACGCTCCGGCCAGACTACGGTCTTTCACCCCTATCCTATATGTAAACTTAAAGTCGTTCGGGAATAATAAATATTAAGTAATAAATAATAAAAGCGAACTTAAGGGGGCCTAATACACTTAGGGGAAGCATAGGCCCTACCCAACCAACGGACTTCCTAAGGTTATCACAATTCCCTTTCTACATTCTTTCTATCTCTGTTTTCTTTTTCCTTTTTCCTTCCCTCTCTTGGGGTCCGCTCGAAGGCTTGGAGACCTCCGTCAGTGGCCGTGGATAAATCCACCCATACTATATATCTCTGAGGGTAATGGGTGTCCAGACGCCTCCGCCTAACGGCAGTTTGCAGAGATACTTAGACCGAATGTCTCAATTGTTTTCATCGGGTTCACCTAAGCCGAGCAATGTTCACGACCTATCTAGATCAGTTGCTAGCTCCATTGGCGAGGATTGCCATTACCAGCAGACCAACGTTCAATCCGATAACGAAGGCAAGGGAACTTCAATGGATGAATATAGTGATGAAGAAGATACTTATCGGGCGATAAAACATGAAAGTGCGGCCGAGCATAGACACAGACATATAAAGCCTCCGAACCCTAGGCACTCCAGAGGCTCGAAATCGACAATCATCGATTGTATGGCAGAGTGAGTGTCCCAAACCGTCCTACGGGACTATCCGTGATTCTGCGTGCTAACAGCTTGTTTCTATTAGATTAGATATACGAATACAGTGAGTACTTGTGCTTAGAGACGACCCCAGGATTCCCACGCTAATACGTATCAGATCTATTAAAGACTCACTCATAAGCTAGGACCTATAGAACAAAGCAATGCAGCAAAAAGTGGGATATATCATGGATAGTATTAACACGGCGAGGAAAGAAGTGGCTACCTTAAAAGAAAAGGTTAGGATATTATAGAAGGGCGATGGCAAGAACAGTGTAGTTAAGGATCGAAAGGACGTGAGACGGGCCCTGTCGTTATTTAGCAATCATATAGAACGCAACTCGAAGCCTTTAGAAATTACCCTAATAGAGAAAATTACTTAATAGCCCGTTTATCTATTGTCCATCCGTTATTTGTATCTAGTCTCATTCATCGACGACGTGGTATTAGGCAATTCGCGTAAGGATCACGTGCTACCTTTAGGCAAGTTCCGCGCTAAAACCGCGTCGCTTATGAGAGCTAAGTTTATTCGTATCGAGACGATAAGTTCTATGGCATATTTAAGAACGGTTGTAGTCCTATTAGAGGACTAATGATCTCGAATCCACTATAAGACTTTTTTTTTTTTTTTTTTTTTGACCTTCAAAGACAGGTCTAGACGGTAGGAAAGCTTTAGGATTAGTCCGGGGGAAGCTTAGTCGCTTCCGGTTCGGATCGCGATCACCATTCCCTATATCCCCGATAGGTGTCCCGATCCACGCACGGTAGACTCGCATAATCTTATCATCGACCCTATATTTTCGCGTTTATCATCAAATCACGCACTAGGAGGGAATTAACCCCACTTATCCCGCGTCGCTCCACCAATATTTACCAATAGCCTTGATAAAACTAATTTACAGATCCGTAAAGGCCGCCTCGCTTAAACTACCCATTACGGGATCTAGCACATCGATTGAAAACGAATCATAGGTCACTATTTTTGACGAGCATATCCCGGCCATAAATTTTCCCTGATATACTATTGCCAGATTGGCCGAAGATGCCCGCTCTTATCCGATCTATATCACCCAAATTTGTGACTTTGGCTTCCGTACCCCAGACAGGGATAAAACCGAGCTATAGACAGCCCGAGATCTATCTTTTCTCTAGCTCAAGCCGTATTAGGTCGTGATCTCCAACCTCTTCATTCCGGCTGGCGGAATAAGCTCCCTTCGTAGCTAATTTCGCCACTATTAAGATATCTATATTAAGGGAGAATATACGACTGACCACGTCCACTCCACTCCTAGTCGCAAGAAGTAGTCAATACGGCAATAATCAATATCTCCTACGCGGCTTATGCCGAGATTCATATATCAGTCCTTATCTAGGTGGTGGGACTAGATATTAGAATAATTAGCGTAATTAGCTAGTGCAATAATTCGTGGTTCGCAGCTACTAGTAAGGCCTAAAGGCTAGATGAATGACGTGAGGTTAACGTGATAGCGGTATATCAAGGGTATCGTGACTCATAGACTATGCGCTATGCACGCCATATGAGGAAAGAAAGCTTACGATCCGTGCCGATATAGGTCGTGCCGCGGCCCGATTCTGATCGGATATTTTAGCGCGCGGCTAAGCGCTAGACCAAATCTGGCTTAAATTACCAGCCACCGTATTACGGAGGAATGCGTGCTATACCATGCGTCAATCTAATCAAATCCCGCAGATATCATTCGTTCCCCTAGTGCCATTGCATCCTCACGTCTGTAAATAAGTCACCTATGGGTATCATCCAAGGAAATATAGGTTATGTATAATAATCTCTCGATAATAGGCTGTCAGATTATTATTTCTCTATTGTAGCGGGGAAAAAACGCATAAAAGAAAAGGATAAGGTCTAAGGAGTGTGGAAGGCAATTAAGGTGTCGCCTGACTGTGGATACGAGATAAAAATACATATGCGAACGGGATCTATAAATCACCGCTAGCCCTCTTTAGGAATTACCCCTAGCCACGCCAAGTCTACGCCTAACTATCCACAAAAGGCTAATCGAAGTGATCACCGAGCTCCGCGTACAAGGGCCGTAGAAGGGTCAGAGCCGTAAGAAAATAGAAACTAAATACACACCCATATTAATTTCCCTTTGCCCTAAGGGCATTACGCCGATATCAGGGTTTTTCCGGTAGCTATAGTTCATTCGCGCCACTCGACTTCTACTGTTACGGAACTAGCCTAGTTGTGCAACTTAGACGGGTTTTAAGAACAAGAAGGTTTCGTTGAGGAGAGGAGTTCTCCTGAGCTAACAAATGTGTACATATTCCGTCGAAGGCGGTAACGTTTGGCAGATTCCGCGCAGCATAAGCAAGCATCTTCCATAGGGCTTCGTACGAAGTACGACGGCCCCATAACAATACCCCCCTCCCCTAGGACAATGACTGTTTGCTTCAATAGACGCCAGATTAGGAATCAATGGGAGAAGCAAACAAAATCGTGGCCTATGATTGGCCGAATAGGGCAAACGTGTTCGACGACGTCGTTGCTTTGTAGCATGTGGGCTGTAGTTGGAAGGCATAAATAGGTCCTCAATTCCCTTCTTCTTCTTCTTTTTTTTATTTTTTATTCGCAGTCTCCAAACCTCCTGTCAACCATGGAGTCGTCTAACTTCAATCTTCTGTCGTACGACCCGCGTCAAGTCGAACCCTCCTCCCGGCGTATGCTCCTGCCCCTGACTCGCATTGAGCACGGAGGGAAGCAGTATGTCAAGGTCCGTCTGACTGCTGCGGGAAACGAAGCCCTTCGAATGCTGTGCTTCACTCCAGTGCAGCGGGAAGTGTGGAGCTGGCCCTCTCCCTCCGCCCTCTGTTGTAGAGGAGCTCATTGACTAGACCGTACGAGGCTTAGCACTTTTCATAGACGCAATCAACACACAATATCGAGGTTTCTAGACTCAGTTAGCACTAGCACGAAGCGTAGTAGCTAGCCTTATCAAGGGACCCATCGATCTTTCTAAACGGTGCGGTCTTCTGTAGCCACACGTCTAACGCTATTGTGTCCTTGAGTGCGTCCGCTGGCTCTGTGGTTGGTCTCGTGTAGCCTCTCCACTTAACCTTGTAGCTCGTACGAGCGTTGTTCCTCCTGCGTGTTTGTGTCTCATCTATAATTTCTTCGATCTCCCACTCTTCTTGGTCGTCGACTATGATTGCTGGTGGTTGCGGTTCGTGTGCCAGTTGGGACGGAAGGGGGTCTTGTGTCGCGAGTCGTACGAGGTTAACATGGAATACTGGGTGAATGCCGGGTGGCGTATCCAGTCGTACTGCGTGGGAACCAATAACTTCCTGAACCCTATATTTTGCGTTCTTCCAGTCGAGCTTCTTGCAGGGTCGTTCGGTCTGTATATTTTTCAGGTTTAACCAAACAGCGTCTCCGACTTGGAAGGTAGGCGCCGGTTGTCGGTGCCGGTTAGCGTTTGCTTCCATCTGTTGGTTGGCGTAGGCTATCGATGCACGTGCCCAGTCCATAGCTCCAGCTAGCTTTCGTACGATCGTTTCTGCTTTTTGGATTGGGCTTGGTTCTGGCGTGGTAATGGTGCTGTTTATACGCGGTTCCTCGATTGGTGGGTCAAATGGAGAGAGGTTATAACCGTGGGTTAGGAAGAAAGGGCTTACGCCGGTTGCTGCGGAGACTCGTCCATTTAACGCAAGTTCGGCCATTGGGAGTAGGCGTTTCCAGTCGTTCTGTTCAAATCGTACGAAGAGGCGTAGGTACACTTCTAACGTGCTATTGTGTCGTTCGGTCTGTCCATCGGTCTCGGGGTGGTAGGCCGTCGACAGCCGTCGTATAACCTTACATAGCTGGCAGATCCGTTCCCATAGGAGGCTTGTGAATTGGGTTCCTCGGTCCGAGACGATCGAGTTTGGGAATCCGTGTTGTCGTACGAGGCTGTCAATGATTGCCCATGCGGAGTCTTCGGCCGAAATTGACTTCATCGGCCTTAGGATCACTCCCTTTGTCAGCCGATCTGTGATTACCAAGATGTTCGTACGGCTGTCGCTTGGTGGTAAATCGGTGATGAAGTCGAGGGCCACGTCTCGCCATGGTTGTTCTGGCACCGGGAGCGGCTTTAGGAGGCCTCGCTTCAGCTCTCGCCATGGTTTCGCCCCGTTACATAGGTCACAGTTCCGTACGAATCTCCGGATGTCGATCGACATATTCGGCCAGAAGTACTCGCGGCTAACCACTGTATAGGTCTCCTCCCTCCCTGGGTGTCCGGTGAGTCGAGAGTCGTGTGCGGTCTGAATGATTTTCGTACGAAGGGGCTCAGAGTTAGGGACCCATAACCTTCCGCGGAAGCGAAGTTTCTGGGCTTGGTCGATTGTGCATTCGGAAGTTGAGACTTTTAGCTTTAGTTCTGGTGGGAACTTCCGTAGGCCCTGTTGTAGTGTCCGTATAGCGCCCTGGTACTCGTCATCCCCATCTCTCGCTAGCTCCCAGTCTTGTTCGTCAGGGGTTTGCTGTGCGGTCGTGGCATGGATATTCACAGTAGCCTTATCGTCTCCTATCTGCGTTAGGAGACACTTCGTACGATCTGCGATTCTTGGGTCTTCCTCGGTTGGGTTGTCTTGGTCTCGTCGTGATAGGGCGTCCGCTCGGGCGTTGTCTGTACCGGGGCGATATTGGAAGTCGAAGTTGAACCTACTTAAGAAGAGTGACCACCGCATATGCCGTTCAGTGAGCTTCCTTGGTTTGAAGAAGTATTCTAGGTTCTTATGGTCGGTGATAACGAGGAATTTCCCTTGGACTGAACGTAGTTCTGCGTCCCATGCTTCTAGGCATCGTACGACAGCGAGCAGCTCCTTATCGTAGATCTCATAGTTACACTCGGCGGGAGCGTTTTTCTTGGAGAAGTAGGCGCATGGTCGTAGCACACCCTTATCATCGTACTGTGAGAGGACTCCTCCAACCGTGTATCCTGACGAGTCGGACTCTACCACTGTCGTACGAGATGGGTCAAAGGCTGCTAGTATCGGCTCTGTTGTGAAGAGTCGTTTTAGCTCCTGGAAGCTCTTCTCGCATATAGTAGACCAGACAAAGGGGACGTTGTTTTGCGTGAGTTGGGTAAGAGGTCGTACGACTTCTGAATAGTTTGGGATGAATTGTCGGTAGAAGTTGGCAAAGCCGAGGAATCCCCTCACGCCTCGGACTGTGGTTGGTGTTTCCCAGTCGAGTATCGCTTGCACTTTTTCAGCGTCCATCTTAACCCCTTCTCCTGCTCGTACGATAAAGCCAAGGTACTTGGTTTCGGTGCATTCGAATTCGCACTTCCCAATATCCAAGTGTAGGCCAGCTTCCTGTAGCTTCTGGAGGACCTTCTTTACGTGTTTTCGATGATCTTCGATGTTCCCTTCCGAATAGATCAATACATCGTCGAGGTAGGCGGAGCAGAAATCGTCTAGGTATTCTCGTAGGGACCAGTTGATATATTTCTGGAATGAGCTCGGCGCGTTGGCCAGGCCAAAGGGGGTAACAAGCCATTCGTAAAGTCCGTACCTCGTACGAAACGCGGTTTTCCATTCTTCTCCTTCGGCAATCCGGATCTTATGGAACGCGGCTGATACGTCGAGTTTCGTGAACCATCTCGCTCGTCCGATCTGGTTCAGCGTCTCATGAATCAGGGGAAGGGGGTAGCGGTCCTTTTTTGTGAGAGCGTTTAGCGCTCGGTAGTCGACGCAGAAACGGAGCCCTCCTCCTGGCTTTCGTACGAATAGCACTGGTGCTGCTGCTGAGGATTTGCTAACCCTAATGAAGTTCTTATCCAAGAGCTCATTTAGGGTCTTTCGTAGCACTAGAAGTTCTTCGTTCGACATATTGTAGAGGGGCCCCCAGGGGACTATTGGTTCTTTACCATTTTCTCGTATAAGTTCGATTTTATGGTCGATTCCTTCCCCGCGGTGTGGTGGGAGTTTAGTCGCTTCGTCGGGGTCAAATAAAGGGAGGAATTCGTGGTACTTAGTGGGGAGTTCCACCTTTAGGTCCTTTGGTTTCTTGGTTTTCAATGCTTTCTCGATATCGGCCATAGAGACAGCAAAGATTTGGGAATCGTACGAATTATGGTCTTTTATTGCTGACTGAATCTCTCTATGCATTGAGAGTGCCGAGATCTCTGTAGTATCGGGGAGAGGAGTTTTGCCGATCCCATAGAGGCGGGTTTTCGATGATCGAAGATATAACCGGTTCCTTAAAGGTTCGAAGCAAGCGTTCTGTTGTCTCAGCCAGGGTAGGCCAAGAATCAGGTCGTATCCGATGGAATCAGGGATCATATAGAAGTAGGTCTCTTTCTCAAAGTGGTGGTCAATTGAGAGGGAGGTTCGTACGATTTGTGAAATCGTCCCCTTTCCTCCTATTCCTCTTAATGTTCGTGGTAGGATCTCGAAAGTCTCTAAGTTCCTTTCTTTCGCAAAGGCTTCACTGATAGCTCCGTACGATAGGCATCCGCTATCGACTAAGGTACGGGCCATAGCTTGTCGGTCTAGGGTCGCGGCAATGACAAACGGTGGGGAGTTCATACGCGTGGCTTCAAATTCTTCCCAAACAGAATGTTTCAACTTTGAAGTATCTAGCGACCTCCGTACACGATTTCGTACGAAGGTTATTCTTTTCCCGAGTCGTTGTCTCCATCTGCATCGACAGCGTTCACCTCTAGAGGTCGGGTGGCAGGCCGTAGTCTACAGCCCGCAATCAGGTGCCCTCTCTGTCCGCAGCGTAGGCATTCCCCCTTCATTCGGCGTTGGTCAATCTCTTCCCGGGAGACCCATTTTGCCCGTTCGTTCGTACGAGAAGGACTGCTCCTTTGGTTTGTCTTTAGGGCCGCGATCTCGGCTTCTAGGGCGGCGATCCTAGTTGCTTGAGTAGGTTCCCAGTCCATCCTGCCGGCGTCGTCTTGGGTGTTGCTGAGATTGCCACGGAAGAAGGGTCTTAACTTCTTCTTCTGGAGCGTTTCAATCTGCCGAAGGTCGTGGTCGATCCGAAGAAGGCGGTTCCGGTAGTCATCGTACGAAGCGAATTCAGCTCCGACGGTACTCTGGAGTAGATCGACGTTGATTGCGGTCCGGAGAAGGGCCATCTTCTGGGCATCGGACCAGTGTAATCCACCCGCGGTAACTAGTGTCTGGTCGAACTCAGATAGGAAGTCGTGGAGACTCCTCCTACCCTGCTTCATCGAATTTACTCGTACGAGGGCACGTTGTTCCTTGTCTGGGTCTTCAAAGTAGAGATCCATGGCTTGGTAAAATTCATTGAGAAGGAGGGGTTTCTTCTCATTCTCCATTGCTACGATCCATGCGTGGGCTTGCTGGCTCGCAATGCCTTCTAGCCTACTAAACGCGTAGTAGGTCTTCATTTCCTCGGAGTGAAAGTAGTGGGCATCCATCAAGAACTTGATTTTCAAGTTCGTACGAAAGGCTGCGTACTCCTTAGGGTCCTGTCCATTGTAGGTTCGTACATCGGGGTAAGTTGGCCGGGTCGGCCCCCTTTCTATCCTATCGTTCTCTCGTGGTGGGGGGAAGATCTCTCCCATCGCTTGTTGTGCCGGTAGTGCGTCTGGTAGGTTGTCGTGATCAAAGGTATTATGTCGTCGTGGTTGGTAAGACATCTTGTCTCTCACTCTGTACTAGTAGGAACTCCTTACTAAGCGTCGATAAAGGTGACGAACGAAACCTAATGTTACGGAACTAGCCTAGTTGTGCAACTTAGACGGGTTTTAAGAACAAGAAGGTTTCGTTGAGGAGAGGAGTTCTCCTGAGCTAACAAATGTGTACATATTCCGTCGAAGGCGGTAACGTTTGGCAGATTCCGCGCAGCATAAGCAAGCATCTTCCATAGGGCTTCGTACGAAGTACGACGGCCCCATAACATCTACGGCATGATCCATCCAACTTTGGATCTTATAACCAGATTCACGATATTCCCTGAGTCCTTCATTTATAAGATAGGCACCTATGAAGCCGCATATATTATATTGCACACTATCCCAAAGCTACGTATATATCCATTTTATGTTAGCTAGATAAATAAGCCCGTAAGATCACTATGACAGCATGGCTTTCTCTGTGAGGCGACCCATCTCCCTCTCCACACCACGCCTATCTTCAGAAGGGCGATGTGTATTGGTTGGCTTGTTGGTTAGCTTATTGGTTGGCTTATTGGTTGGCTTAGGCCAGCGTTTGTTGATTGCTTAACGGAAGGGTACTCGGTAGTGAATAACCTAGAAGCGAGTTGGTATCAAGCATTCTAAGGTGCCTATTCTAGGCTTGCCAGTTCCCTTAAAACACATTAGAAGGAGGTAGGGTCGCGGCTAGGCGTTTGTTTTTCTCTGCTTCTACTCTGCTAGAAAGTTTAGTCTACGCAATCATGAAATCGGCGCTCGTCTGCATCAGCCAAGGCAACAAGTCATCACTCGCCATGCCACTAAACTACGCGGTCTCTAGTTACTGTTTCAAATTCCATATTTACATCTTAAGTGTCTAGACCCTGACTAGAGACTGATCTTTTTCGTTGCCTAGCTGGCGGATCTTCGCTGCGGCTTGGGCGTTGTCGGCCTCTAGTCGCTGGATAGAAAGCGTTGACTCGTCCCGCTCTCTATCAGCGTCTTTAAAAACCTGTAAGCATGGTCGATGAACAATCTTCTAGTATTTTTATTTCTAAGTCTTAGCTATCGGCGAGGGAGACTAGATTCCGCATTAGGTCTAAGTATACTTGTATTCACGGGACGGTGATAGCAGGACATACTAGCAGTGGCTGTAGGTATATGCCTTAAGTGCCGGACAGAAGGATAGTATCAGGTCCAGTGATAGTAGTCCGCCGAGCGCGTTTAGGGACAACATTTAACTCGGGAATGCCCTGGCTAGCTCTAGCGGGGGCTTAGGCTGCCGATCTACGGGAAGGCATATTAATCGTTAAGCCTCTAAAAGTGGTTACTTAGAGGCTTTCACAAGAAGAAACGGTTTTTTGCTCTAGACTTACCGGTTCGGGGGGGCAACACGAGCTTTTAAATATCTCCGGTGGTACTAGCTAGGATCTAGACCACGGTGAAATAAGTAGATTTACCACCAATTTATATAGACCGCAATATTGTGAGGTTGCCATATTGGGGAGAAAATCCGTTTATCGGCCTGATAAGAGACGATAGGCCCGCAATAAACGGTTATCCCTATAGTATCATAGATATAGTTACATTCCGGTGGCCGGCTATTAACCATTTTGTTCTCCGGTTTTGCTCCCTGCTTTCCGTTTACCATTAATTAACCGTTAGGCTCCTTAACGGTTGTGATGTTCCGTCACTAGTGATCCTACGGTTGGACTGAGCGTTGTACGAGATAGAGCACTCTACATGCTAGTGGGTAGCCCTCATAAACATCCTCAATAAACAGGTCACTAGAATACTAACCCCATGCTTATTCTAACTAACCAAGTTTTGCCTGGCCCGTGTAATTTCGCCCCCGTATCCGGCTCTCGCTATCCGTTTATTTGCCTTGACCTGTCCCGCGTTTTGTAGACCATTTAGTTAGCGCGGGGGATAGAGTCCTATTAATAACTAAAAGAATAGTAGTAACTTGGTCTTCTAAATTGGATTAATCGCGACCTTATAGATTTATTCGGCCCAGAAACGGTAACCATACTCTAGCTCGCACTCGTCGCGGCTAACTACTAGAGAAGGTCTATAGTATGATATATGACGTAAGTATTGACAGCAAGACAGAGTATGTGGACCGCGCGCTAATTCATGCTTAAGACGTTAAATCGTAAAATCATTTTAGAGATCATTCGAGGAGGCCGAACAATATTGCCTCTGATACGTGGAGGCTAATAGGGTACTCCACCTTCAGAGTCGATCGCGATTTAATAGTGCCGCCACTTAACCAGAAATCGAAAACATATTGTGGACTACCGGTAAATTAATCCTGTGGCATAATTTCCACCAATCCGTGATTAGGAGGCGTATGCCAGGGTACGGTACGCATTTAGCCTGGACTAACTGGCATACCAAGATTCTGTCCCATGTGACACTAGCTCGGTTGGCTTTTCCTAGGCGGCGCCTTTAGATCTTCCCCTTCTATTTTCTCTCTTCACCCTTTTCTCAGAATTAGGGCCGTAATCTTCCCTCCAGGCAGAGAGTCTGTCCTCACAAGGTTCGGCGCCGAAGTTCCAATTTGTAATAAATATCCTCGGGAGGCCCTTCCAGGATGGGGCGCCTTAAGAACTAACGGGTGTCAATAACATTGGCGTGGCTCGTCCTGGTCTATCATTGTTGATGTGTAGACCTGGTAGGTTTTCTTAAGCGATTCAAAGTTTGGCCGGTTACATTACAGAGGGTTAAACCTAGAGGCAGTTTCTATACTCGTGTAACCGCATATAGCCAGAAACAAGCCTATACGGCCCGTTGAAAACCCGCAGAAAGGGATGTCTATTAGGGAAGGCTCTAGTTAGAGGATGGCTATGGTTATAAAGCTATATATGCTAATGAAACATCCTTTTTTGATACAGAACAGTCGAACTGCTGCTTGCTTTAAGCTGCCTACTATTGACGACTTGGTCCTTATCTTTTCTATGGATTCCTCGGTAGGTTTATAGGATTACTTAGAAGCCCATCTAACCTAAGAATAGGAGTATCTTCGTATCCTTGCCAGGTTAGACACTCGGGCCGTCCGGGCAGAAAGAGCCCAGGCCAAGCTCGAACAAGCACTGGGTGATATGTAGGCTACCCTCAAACACGCAATTAAGGATAGGGACCATGTATCCAGGTTAGCGGATATCTTCTATGAACTCACTCAGAAGATAGGAGGCGTGATAGATTATCTTTTGAAGGAGCGCGGTGCTAAGGAACCCGGTCATAAGCCGGAGTCAACATATGTAATGCTTGATGTATTGTTAAAGTAGTTGGAAATAAAGGAGTTAAATACTAGCGGTGGAAATGTCGGTGACTCGGAAATTGATGGCATAAAGGCCGTAGAATAGGGTAGCTAACTCGATGCTAAACAATGATATAAATGTGCATGGTTCCTATTTCATATATGTTGATGTCCGTTTGTTAACTTGACCGAGGCTGTGAGAAGCAAGCCTTACGTCGCCAACGGTTACATATACTTAGGATCTACTTTGACCTTTTGCTATTAATAGTATTGGCAGAATTCTAATCGGGTTCGTTTCTAAATATATACATCCCTGTTTGGATACACACCGTCACTTCCTTACTTCACAGTACTTTTTAAAAAAGCCACGGAGCCATTTTAATTTAAGACGATATGGATTTTCGTCTTGCCTAGAAGCTGACGCGAGAGCTTCAGCTTATTCTAGGGGAAGATCCTCCTAAGCCTACTAAAACCAGTCCACGAACTAAGTCCGCTTCTAATACCCTTTAGGCTGCATTTAAATAGGACCGCGTTTAGCGGTCTGCAGCTCCATCACCAGAGTTGCTGCCTGGTGATAGATCCCAGAAAGTACACACACGTATAGGCAACTTCGAGTTTGGTATGCACTCCAGCAAGATTAAATATACATTCATGCTAAATAGATATAGGCGAGTTCCATTCCGGGGAAGGTGGTAGGGCTAGCGCTATCAATAGGCTACCTAATAAGCTTGGTCGTTGCCGTGTAGGGGAAAATCTAGTCAAAAGGACAACATAGGAGGCAGTAAGGAAGAGGATATTGTTTTAATCATGGTCAAGCGGTGATAGCTATTATTAGGCCGAACGGTTTAGATAAGGCCTGCTTATTTGCCAATGATTGGCCAAGATCTCAATGTAACGATCTCTGGCATTCCTGGCTGCACGAAGAGTACGTTGTGTATGTCCTTCATTAAGAGATTTCTGCCTCTATCTTGCCGCCTATAAAAACTTATCATGGGTTACATAATAGGACAGAGGCGCTAATAGAAGTCATTCGGTTCTACTAATGCCGTAGGACATAATAGTTGGCTAACGATATACTAATAGATCGTAGTTATAGTCATATTACTGAATTGGTGTGGTTCTCTCAACTTGATTGGCTTAGGCGTGAAGCAAATGCATCCATCGTTAGGCACACTTCCTAGCCCTAGAGGAATGACGTCTACATTCTGTATATAGCATATAACTTGCTACTTTTAATAGTCTTAATATAGGTGAATTGCCGATAAGAAGCTCTTGGAACGTCTTAAGGTATATTGCTCCATTTCTCCTTAAATCTTTCGACACGGTATTTCGGCAACAAATTCCATTCTCTTCGACCCATATACACTCTAAACGGTGAGTGGGATCGCTAATAATTCGACCGAACATTGATTGTATATGGTCAGAGCTCTAGTCCATGTTTGCAGCGATGAAAAGAGTATATGCTATAGATATAATGATGACCGCGATTCAACTTGAAGTGAGATTTTTAAAGCAGAGCAAGTGGCTAAAAGGTGTATATATTCAGTTATATAAGAATTTTGCATTTATCAAGTACTTCGGGGGCATAGTAGAGCCTCACATACGACCAGTTCAGATGGTCCAAGCACCTTTCCAAAAGAGGTGTAGAGCCTTCACGGCTATTAGTGAATGTTATAAATAATGGTAGCTCCTAGGGTGCGCTAGATGACTCCTAGGAACTCTTGTTTAGCCTCTGGGAGCCTAAATGCTCCCGGGAGCACAACCATCTACCCTGGGAGTTAGTAATTAGCGTCGCGTGCCATGCAGCCAATATGGACTTACGTATCATAATTGCAGGTAAGAGAAAATGATTACTATATATGCTCAACTAGATCTTCACAATGGTTTGACTTTCTACCGCTATAACCATTGCATTTCAGATTTGCCTGAATCCTTCTCCCCTATATATATTTAGCGCTTAAGATGTCAGACTCTTAGTGGCTTTGGGACCCCTTGACTATCTATTAGATAGGGCCCCTCAGGGAGGATAAGTCCTACTGTGGCATTACCCAGAAAGGAAATGCCTGTAAGCTCACTGTGAAGAAAGAGACCCTAAAAGAAGGTCGGCACAAGCTAAATAACCTTGCACAGAGCCCATTCGATCTTTCTACACTTGACTCTCAGCTGGATGGCATTGTCTTCTTTTTCCTCTGCAAGAGGTGGCACCAAGAACGTTAATAGAACGATGTCAAACAGCGGTGGTTTAACGTAGCCGTGCGTAACCAAGTCCACGCGTAGATATCTCCGCGCCATCTTTTCTCGCCATCTACAGCTGAAGAGGTTGATAATATAGAAGAGGAATCAGCCGGAATTTCCTCTAAGCCACATACGCTCTCTCCTCCGATATAGAATATTGACGAGATCACCTTCCCGGGACTTCCTACCCCTATATGGTTAGGGGTATCTCAGCCTCCTGGTCGTGAAGTCACATTAGATATGCTTGCAATGGATCGGGTGCCCTAGGATGTTTCACCGAATGATCCAGCCATCCTATCCATCAACAATGAGCATAGTGGACTGCACTGCATCCAGATTCACAGCTTCGACCAAGGGTCCTGTCTAGATGGCGAGGTGTGTCCGATCTGCTTTGAGGAAGACAGCGATGATCCCGTCATTCTGCAATGCGATGTATATAAGGGGGTGGTTCATTTAGGGTGCATAGACGGCTGGCTTGCCCATCGGTTGCCCGGGAATAATACCTCTTACCTAACACAGTACGTAACTCATCACCCTTTATTCCCGTGGTCGGTTCACTAATTACGGATACAGTCGATGCCACGGGTCTTTCAGCGCCCTCCTTTCCTCTTCGGTGGCTAGGGATATCACTAGCGAGTCGACTACCGAAATGCCTCTCGAAGTCATACACACAGGAGCAGAAGGCTCGGATATTCCAACAGTACCCTCGCAGCTTCGATCGCCTCGGCTTACCCGGCGTTCAGATCGTTTCCCGGTCTCTATCCCCTCAAGCTCATCCGTTACTCGTCGATCTACTCGACAGAGACGGGTTCCCGATCGCTTCCGGCCGTAGGAGTAGATTTCAGATAAACGAGAGGTGGCTAATGAATACACGAGACCATTTTATTCGATATTACGGGATTCACCCGGGGCGATACGCACCATCGTTTCTAAGTAAAGACAAATAGTACCTTAACTCATTCCAATTCTGGGATGCATAAACATTGAACCCGTACATTTTTGCGGGGCAGGGCCGGTTTCTACCGCGACGACCGTTTGTGTAACAGCAACTTTCAACGCTTGATCACTGACGTCGTTGAACACCCGTACAACAGCCCATGCTCGGCTTTGATGGGTCAGCATCAATCTAGTTCCATAGGGTAGCAGCCATCTCTGCGGCTCCATTAATATTAAATAGGATGGATGCCTCAACCACTCCGCAACATTTCCCTCTACTCAGGGTTCCTGGCACCGCCAAATCAAAGCTATCCCCTCGCACTCGACACGCTCCTAAGATGGATTCCATTCAGCGTCAGCCATCTAGACCTCCTACTATGTGGTGTGACGGAACACCCGATTGGGACACTTTAAAAAAACCAACCTATCCATCTACACCGTCTTCCAGGCCCTAGTCCGACCTAGCGGCAACTACTTCTGCTCCGGCTTATCCTGAACTAGCGCAGCTGAAAGATCAAGACCAAGCTTGGAATATTCAGCCGGTTTTCCAAAACCTATGGCTAAAGTATAAGGCGATCGTGGTGATTTCCCAAGGACAGTCCGTCTTCTTGGCCCGGCACAGAAATAACAAAGTGGCTCTGGTCAATATCCACCTTCTGAAGCAGCAGTTTTCGTCTGTCAAGCCACTGTTAGAAACCAGGAGTCAATTTTCTTATCCCAGCTTTCTGGGTCTGCTGGGGTGCTACTGTTGGGAGGATCAGGTATTTTTGGTCTGGGAGTCAGTAGAGCTCTTAGTGAGTCAGATCCTCGCATCGAGGTGCACTATTACTGAGGGTGAGGTTGCCGCAATTGTTCGGCCGGTAAGTGCTAGTCTCAGCGCCCAATATGAGAAAGTGGTGCTCATGCCTGATAGGTCCTCGAAGGAATTCAATATCTGCGCGGTCGCGGAAGAGCCCTCGCCGCCTTAAGTGCCGACACCATATTGCTCACGGAGTCCGGCGGAGTCAGGATCGGTGAGTAGGGAAACTGAGCACACCTAGTGGGCCACATAAGCATAGTTTACTAACGGTGATCAATGTTGTAGTAGGAGTGGAGCACAGCTGCTAAATCGATGTAGCCGAGATAGACGCGGTAACTCTGAAGCTATTCGCTTTGGCTGAGGTTATAAAAAGGCTGATCATGAAGAATCCTCCACACTATCTATAGAGTGCCGAGGCCAAAGGTCTGCCTAAGGAGCTGAAAAGCTGCTGTTCACCGGAGGAGCTTTTACGCGTAAGTCTTGACCGCCTAGTTAACCCCACTATATACTGACCAATTAGAGCAAATTCTTCGAGCAATTGGGGGATGAGGGCGAACTGAAGATGCTGGTGAACGCGGCCAATAAGACTGCTTATCACAACCTCGAGTCATTCAAGCGTATATGAGCGCGTTATGTTGGGCAAGGTGTTGGCTTCCCGAATATATTGACAGGCAAGGAAGGTGATCGGGTATTGGCTCTTGTATGCGCCAGGTAAAACGACCAACATTGCTCGCCTTGCTTGACCTTTGAGCACCAGTACACGAAGAAAGCCTTTACTGTTCGGGCTAATTTCTGGTGTTGGTGTGGGTGGATGGAAACATCGGTAGTGTCCCGAGTGCATATTGGGTTGGCACTGCAACATATGCCACGGATTCAGGGATATATGAAGCCAAGGATATATCATGTATGTATATATATATATAACACGCTTGAATGTTTCACCTATGAACCTCATGTCACGGCCATCCACAGTGCAGACAAGCCCTTCGTGCCCACACTCTCACTTCAAAGTTATTAGAAATAAACATCGGCAAATTTACAGCTAAAAACGCGTCATTCGTATTGCCATAATCGCGGTGCCATTGAAGCAAAATGATATTTCCTATTACGGGGGTTCAACATTAGACCCACTCAAAAGTCCCATTGGCCGGAGCCCCAGCTTACGATAAGATAACGTAAACACGCGACACGGAAACATGAAAACACGCTGAAGCTTTGACTCTCCTTCGCAACTTTTTTCTGTAATCGCAAGGCCCACCAAATAGTCTAGATGTGAAAGGCCCCAATAACGTGTTCGCTGTCGTTCGCCTACAACATGACATTCATCAGCAAACAGATCTTATACGTACATGCATAACGCCCGCCAACCGCAATGTGAAAGAGGTCAAGACGAGCCATCGCGTATCGGAGCCGGCGTTTCTAGCACTGTGCTGTCTATGCCATCACCGGATTTCTCTTGTCTGTCTCCATACGAATCTGACATGCTCCTCTCCTGCGCCTGATGAACCTGTAACACCTGCATAGCTTTGGCAATCCCCCCTGTGACACGAACCAGCTCGTTTTCCAAGTGACTTGCTCGGGATGAATTGCACTCCAGCTCATCCTGAAGCCGACGGACTTTGGCTTGCATTTCGCGGTTTTCGCCGAGGGACTCCTCCAGATGGACGCGTGTGCGGTCAAGCTCGCCGCTCATGTCGTGGTTGGCGCATTCCAATTCGCGGATTTTTGCCGTGAATGATCCGCTTTCCTTTTCGCTGCATGCCGGTCGCGCCTTGCGTCTATCTTCAGCGCTGTATAGGCCCTCGGGGCGGCTTGATGGATAAAAATGCTCACCTCTTCTCTAGGCAGGTGGTCCCGTTCTGATTGGGCAGCCTGTAGCGTCTGCGGAGTAACCGCCTCAAGCGACCGGCCTATTTCTTCGCAAATGGACCGGTACAGGCCCACACTTCCACTGCCCAAGTTCGACTGCAATAGGCTCTTTTTGGATTCCGTTATCGACCAAGCGTATCCATCCCCGCCCGATGGCTGTAGACGGACTTGGCTGGGAGCGACGACAAGGTCAAGTCGGTCAACTGAGGCGCGTTAATTCGTCTCATCAGATGGAGGGAATATAGCCACCTACGTATATGGGCTGCCAATGCCTCACGGCACTGTTGTCTGAAGAACGCACGCTTCTCATTGCTGCTAAGGACCATGATTGCTTTTGGTCTGTCAAGCAAGCTGCAAGCCCCTCTATATATTCAGCCCATGCGTTAAAAATCTTATTCAAGGCGTTGAGGATTGAACGTTTGACGGAAATCATGTTGTCGTTCAAGCATAAACATCCCAGTGGGGCCCAGCCGGTAACCGAAGACCAAAAACGTTGAAAATCTTTGATAGGACCTTAAGTCTAAGTAATTGAGTATAGGGGGAGAGAGACAAGTCTGGAGACAGTACAATCAACTTTCTCGGCCGCCCAAGTATGGACCTGCCATCGACCACTAATTTCTCATTCTATCCCCTCTAGATCCACTAAATGAGGGACGAGACCTGTTGTCCAGGATTTTTAGACGCTGCACTTTCCAGTGATAGTAATGACAAGGAGGATGATAAATAGCCTGATTTCCTCTCCCACGTTGTTTTGGATAATGGCTAATATCTCTCGTCGGTCGACGCGCCGCTTGCGAGATACATCTGACAGCATGGCTTTGCTTGACCATTGCTTCAACATGCAACCGTCGCCAAAGACCAAGGCTGCCCACAGCCCAGAACCACCCTTGAAGCGGTCACAGACTACGATTCGACTGCGGCTTCAGCAGCGATGCTTGAGACCAGAGACGTGGTGGAAATCTCTCACGGCGTTTAGTCCCCTTAATGAGGGCTTAGAACAAAAGTTGCAACATGAGAGAGCCGTTGCCCAGGAGGAAGCTCGACAGGAGTGGATGCAACGTCTGCGGCCCAAACCTCACCGGCAATGCCCACCGGCAAAATGAGGGAAAGGATACAGAAGGGGCTAGCAGAGAGAAACTATGCCCCGAGAGGCCGAGCCTTCAATTATCAGAATTCAGAAATTGATTTAGTGACCTGAATAAACCGGGTTGTTGCAATACTTTATTCAAACGGCCATCAATCCAATACAAACACAGTAGAAAAATTCAACTTACATGTACCGTGTTGAGCTATGAACAGCCTTCACCTAAATGGCCTTCGTGTTCCTGGGATAACACCAGGTCAAACCTAAGGCTTTGCAAGCCCCTGGCATACATCTGCTACTACACCAACTAAAAAGCAAAAACAAAAAAAAGTCATTGCAAGACAAGGGTTCTGTGTAGAGATAACAGCCATTGCTTGGGCTCTATGATGAGTAATTGCGCTGAATTAGCTCTCCCCGGCCTTCTTGGAGTCGGTATTACTGCGCACTCTGTAATGCAGCACAGCAGCATGAATAGGGCCTAGGCTGCCCTTGCGCAGCTCAAAATTTGAAGTTTAAGGAGGACACAAAATCTTATTGGTAGCTGGAGGCGGTACTACATCAGAGGAAGGCAATGCATTTTTGAGGGCGCCAGCAAACACCGTTTACTCTTGACGTTACTAAGTTTCAACGAGTAGGTACTATAGGCATTCCTGAATGAATTTCACCAGTCCGTGTAACTCTGTTTTAGGTAGTTTGTTTTATGTAGTTCACATAAACGTATGCATCCGATACGAACGCGTTTTTTTTTAAAAGTGTAAATGTGCCAATTCTGGTTCCAAGAGCTGGTTTGGAAAATCGAGTTAGACCACGGATAATAGACGGACAGCTTCACCAGTTGGATGTCGATATCGACTATAGGCTCCGCGGACAGGACCACGAAAACTTGATTACTGCGGCTCGGAACAAGCTCGGACCTGGCAAACAATGGTGGATGGTGGATGTCTATGTAACAGAGAAAATCCGTGCGTAAAATGGCCAAACCCAGCTTTTCCCTAAGTTTCTCCACTTACTGTTTTAAGCCTAGCGAGGGGCTCTTACAAAAAGAGTTTGTTCGCTCACTCCAGGAATGGTTCCCGAATGATCACAGACCACCGGATGGGTTGATTTATCAACGAATACGATATTATGAAGGATACCTCGATAGTCCTATAAACAGGACCGCAGGAAACCATTGGTGGGCAGTTCTGGAAAGGGGTCCTGGAAGCAAAAAGGGCAAATATCTGCGAGCTTTTTTCAAGCACCCAACCTTACCCGAAGCCTTTGATGAACTGCTTCCTATAGCGGGTATCTGGGAGGGCATGCGGATCGATTTACTCCACAAGCTGGTGGCAATGCGGTGCGATGAGGTAAGATATTCTTGCTTTGAGGCAGATCTCGGTGCTTTAAGATCCATGGTTTACTGACAGAGTAAGAAAAAAGCCTCTTCTGTGCTATTTGAAGCACATCAAAAAAACCTTCTTTAGTCTGATGGGAGACAGGAATGATCTTTTGGCTCAATTGGATGGAGCGACCGTTAAATTATTAAAGTCTCAGGTGCCCAAGGTCTCTGTTCGGGACTTGAGATTTTTGCAAGAAAGAATGTCAAAGGAAGAGAGAGTTGTTCCCTAATATTGAAGATCCTTAGACGGACAGGCCCACAGCCCAGCACAATCAACACAACACTAAAGTGAGGCTAAGAAAAAAAGTCCATGATTCCTAGGGATGAAATTGTAGGCGCTTTTAGGTGATTTAACGTTGAGTCGCTCACAGATGAGGTGATCAGAACAAGAAATATGAGCCTGTCATTGCGGATTGAATATCTCCCCAAACCCTCAATTTAAGAGGGCTCTGACAGATTCAACAGTCAGCCAACGTTTCTTGATCGACTCAGCCTCACTTTTTCTCACCACGACTCTTACTCATCTCTCTCCCTGAGCATCCAAAACATCAGAAATGTCACTGCAAATAGTTGTGGTAGAAAGAAGACATGGGTTTCAATAGGCCTCAATTAAGAGAGGTGTCCCTCAATGCTTCCTACCAAGCTTGTAGGTGACTGAAGCCGTAAAGCCTATAAATACGTTCTCTACCCCGGGCAATTTGCTCTACGATCAATTCACTTGACTCTGCAAAGTCGCGCAGGCTTGTGTCTGAGGCACTTGGTAAGTTCTCCCCTTTGATCGAGTACTGGAATTCGTACTGTACTGACAAATATATAATACAACGTGGACCAGCAAGCCAGACAGTCCTTGTGAAAGATATTTTTCTCAGCAGATTAACTGTGCCAACCAGCCAGCTGACTAAAGAGACAAGACTTAGGCTGGCTGGTCCAAGTGGTGTCTATGCGAAGATGTCTCTCCGACACAGCAGCCGATTGAGCTGATCTACTGTACAGCCCCTGTGTGTATTCCCAAGGCAAAAGCGCGAATATCCACGTCGCAGGTATGTGAATCTTAGCCTGACCTGTCTGGAACTCTACTGATCCTGAAGACGATGCGATTTCAATAGAACCGAGGACATTTGACCACAATGCACCAGCGCAAGGGCCACAGCTCTTTGCCGTCTCTTCGTCCCTGGTCCACCAGAACATCTGAGTCATGAAAGGTATCTCCGACCTAAAGGTAATGAATGACAGTGAACCATTGACATCGCACCAGAGGGCCCCAAGGATGCAGCATCCCCGTTAGTGCTCTACACAAAGCCATGGCTTAAAAAATATTCCCAGCCCCGTCGCTTCAGACCACGCAGCATACCCTAGGTGAAGATTATGAATTAAAGGAGCGGGCCAATAACAGGTACGGACATCCGATTGTGAGCTTCGCTGCATAGAAGCTTGGGACGTCCATTCTTCCTGGCAATGTGAGTGATTTATCGCGTCCACTGTTGCGCTATATCATTTATTTGTACACAATTTTGTGCTCCAAAACACAACACCATCATTGATTCTTATGCCATTGTTCATAGGAACAGCCCATCGCCACCCGTGAAACATCCTTATGGGGAGTCCTGTCGCCGGATCGGAGATAAGTCCAAGGTGGCACTACGACGC
This sequence comes from Penicillium concentricum, assembly GCF_028827145.1. Taxonomy (NCBI): domain Eukaryota; kingdom Fungi; phylum Ascomycota; class Eurotiomycetes; order Eurotiales; family Aspergillaceae; genus Penicillium; species Penicillium concentricum. The sequence continues at coordinate 664,040 of NW_026622756.1, forward strand.
GTGCTCCATCGCGTCTTCCGCCCTCGACCTTACCGCTTTCACCCCATGAACAGCGGGGAGTATGAACCTCTCGCCGTCCCCATCGCGAGGTCTTATCTCGTTACGACTGTACGAGTTCTCGTCACAAGTGGGTTCGTCACGCGCCTTTGGGTTTCAGAAGTTGCCCGGTGCACTCAGCGCACCTGCTTCGAAGCGACGGCCAGAGAGTTCGACGAACTGGATACAACATCATGTCAACATGGCATGAATGGTGACTGCATCGATGAAGACAATTGTAAGTGATCTCGTCGGTGATATGATCACGAAGCTAATTGATCGTCTCGTCTCAAGTTAATGTTCTGCGAATTTAATGAACAGGCAAGTCATGAAAACTCGTCCGAGTGGTTCAAGTCTTGCTGACTCGGATCGTACAACAGGACGCCCCTCATATCCCTTCACTCGAGTCGAATGCGAAGAGAGCAAGTGTCTTGTCTGCTCGAGCTTCCCTATACCGATGCGACCGCATGCTGTCTATCAATTCCACAGGACTACTGGTGGCATCGATGATGAGCCAATGTAAGGTTCAGATCGTCTACCTCGGCTCTACTCTCTCAGTCGACTCTGTGCATCAGGTCTTGTGCTGATGTGTCTACCTGATACAAACCCCAAGCTCCAACGGACTTATACCACTATGTGGAATCAGCACTTTCAATGGGACCGATGTTCCCCCTTTTCGCCGCCGAATTCCACCTCAATGAGACGCAGCTCAGTTTGCTAACCGGCGCGTGTGTATTGGCCCTTGGCTTTTCGAATTTTCTGATCGTCCCTTGCTCAAATATCTTCTGTCGCCGTCTGACAAGTCTCGTCTTTTGCCTGCTTGGCATCGTTTCTTGTATCTGGCAAGCCCTGGCTGGGTCATATAGCAGCATGCTTGCTGCACGCGTTGTGAATGGAATTGCCACGGCCACCAGTGAGACAATTCTAGTGCAGGTTGTTGCAGATATGCTCTTTCTCCATGAAAGAGGTCTCTGGACAGGTGTTTATTTGTGATTTTCGCCTACATGATTCTTCTTACACTATCTAACAATCTATCAGCATGGGCTATTTTCTCGGTCTATTTATTGGGCCTGTTATCTCCGAAAATATCGCGCAAAGGTTCGTTATTTGAAATCTACCTGCTTTGGTGACTGAGCCTAGAAAGCTAACCCACACATCACAGATATGGCTGGCGTAGCTTCTTCTGGCTTTCCCTCGCGTTGACTTGCTTCAACTTTATTACCCTTGTGATCTGCTTCCCCAAAACACGGTTCCGCAGAAGCAAAACAGCAGTGGAATTGCACCTGAGTGCGACTCAAAGCTCCGGTGAAGAAATAAAGCACAGCAACCACGAGGTTGCCTCCGAGCAGCTCGAAAACATCGAGCGGCCCACTGCTATTGTTGGCGCCGGCTGACCTTCAAAGTCGCAGTTCCACCTATAAAAAGCCCCGGAAAGGGAATGGAAAGCATTTCTCATACGGGATATAATCTCGCCGTTCCGCTTATTTCTGTTTCCGATCATCCTCTGGGCGGCTCTGAATGTCGCTGGTCCGGCAAACCTTCTCCTTTTCTGGAACCTCACCGAGTCTTCGGTTTTGAGCGCACCTCCATAAAACTTCTCGCCATCTAGTGTGGGATATGCCAACTTTGCGTTCGTCGTTGGGGGGTCTGATCGGCCTTGGTACCGCGGGACCATTTTCAGATCGGATTGCTGTCCGGGCCACACAGCGCAACAATAACATTCGAGAAGTTGAGATGCGCTTGCCAGCTCTAATCCCGTATCTCCTCCTTACAATCGTCGGAGTTGTGATTGGGTGGGCTACGATCGGCTGTGGGGCTGGCCTGTCATTTTGGTTATTGGGTATGGCTTGCGTGACAACTGCTCCCACTATTGCCATCGCCTATGCTGTCGACTGCTATAGGCCTGTCTCGGGGGAGATCATGATTGTTGCCACTGTGATCAAGAATACTTGTGGCTTTGTGATGAGTTATTGGGTTATGCCGATTATAGCTCGAAGAGGCTGTTTGCTGCCCACGATGGTTGAGTTTGCGTTGACGATTGGGCCGATGGTGTTAGGGCTTCCGATCTATCTCTATAGAAAGCGTTTGCGTAGGATGACGAGTCATTCGAGCGTACATTCGTATGCGGGTTGATCGTTTGAACCCTTCATTTATTGGCTGATAGCCTAATAATTTGAAGCCCCGGAGCTATAGTTCACAGGAGGATGTAGTATATGAGTACAATGTACACCTTTCAGTGCTTTCTTCAAAGTTAGATGAGCATCCTGCGTAATATCACGGCATTTGAGAACAAGAGGTCCAATCAATGTGGCTATCAAAACTTTTTGAATGTGATATCTGTCTGTGGTTAAATTGCTCGGGTCTTTGCTAGGCAACATGAGACTTTATCCACAGGCATAGAGAATCCTTATGGCGGCCAAGAGCCCCATCATCACTACGGCGCCCCGCGCTAATACGTATTGGATCCGAATATTATTCAACTCCAGTCAACACGGAATCACGGTTAAGCGGAGTGCGATCGCGGAGAATCGGACATTAAATCTCCGTCGCTCCATCGACCTGCCTTTTCGTACCTGTTGGGTGTCTTTGGAGGCCGCATGTTTCGGCCATGCTTCCTGGGAACTCACAAGAATGTCACCAACCTTCCCTTTCCATTCTCTTCCCTCTTTTCTTGTCTTCCCGAGTAACAACTTCAATACTGAATGATTTCAGGCCATCTAAATCTTCAGGGCGCAGTCTCTCCCAGCCTCTTCCCGTCCGTGGACGTTCTTTCGTCCGCGGACCAACACCTTCCCCGCTGTGGACCAGAAGATCGTGTGGAGGTCCTTCTCGTCCGTGGACTTCATGCCATAACATAAAAGAGATACTTTTACGGCCAAAAGATATCTATACCAGTCCACAGAACACAATTTTCCACGATGACTACCACCCAGAATATCAAGTCTCGGTTTCCGGATCTGAACTTTGTCAAGCCTATTCCCGTCCATGGACACCCGAGATACAAACCATTCAATGTCAAATTTGACCCAAAGCGCATTGTCCTGCCAAAAGGCCATACCAAAGAAGAAGGGCGGAAGCAAATGCTGGTCGACTCCGTCCTTGACCGCGACACGGCGATCCCTTTGCGAGACGGAGTTCATGTGTACGCCGACATCTACCGCCCAGCTTCTTCGGGTGAAGCCACAGTCCCCGCAGTGATTTGCTGGAGCCCCTATGGCAAGTCTAGCATTAGCATCGATATTGCTTGGCACCGCTCCGGGGTTCCCAAAGACTGGACATCCGGATACGAGACATTCGAAGGCTTGGACCCAGCAGACTGGTGCAAACGGGGTTATGCTGTCGTCAATGTTGACGCCCGCGGTGCTCAATTCTCCGAAGGATCATTCTTTTTCTGGGGTGACCAAGAAGCGGAGGATATATACGACACCATCGACTACTTGTCAAAGCAACCATGGTGCAATGGCTCTGTCTGCATGGGCGGCAATTCATACCTGGCAAAAGCCCAAGTCAGCTACGCCTCCAGACAATCTCACCCGGCTTTGAAGGCACTGGCTCCATGGGAAGGTTTCACGGATATTTACCGCCAGCTTCTTCGCCGCGGCGGGTTTGCGATGCATAACACCTTCGTGTCGAAATACCAATGGGGTGTTGCCGGCAACCATGAAGTGGAAGACATGACCCAAATGGTGAAAACCCATCCGCTTTTCGACGAATACTGGGCCGGCAAGTATGATGAGGTTGAGAAGATCAATGTCCCGATGTACCTGTTGGGGTCTTTTTCCAACCCGTTCCACATCTACGGGTCCTTCGACACCTATCGCCGCGCTGGTTCAACGAAGAAGTGGATGCGTGTTCATGCTACCTTCGAATGGTATGAAATGTATGAACGCAACTCGAACGATGATCTGCAGCGCTTCTATGATCGTTATTGCAAAGGAATCATGAATGGCTGGGAAACGGATACGCCTTCTTTGCGCTTGTCTCTTCATGGATTCGGATCTGTTCCCAACATCGTGGAAAGACCAGAAACCGAGTTTCCACTTCGCCGACAACGGTTGCAAAGTTATTATCTCGATGCGGCCACCAGGTCACTCAATCTGACTCCCCGGGACTCCGAGGCTTCCATTTACCACGACGCACACGGTCTTGCGGCTCCCACTTCGGTAAGTTACCACCCAGTTGTTTACATATTTGATTTCTTTCTGGTTTGGTAAACTGACAACCACGACCAGGATTTCGTTCTGAAATTCGATGACTACACTGAAATCGCTGGATATACCAAGGTCCGCCTCTGGATGTCCTGCAAACAAAGGGATGATATGGATGTTGTTGTCCAACTCCGTAAGATTGATGAATCTGGTAATATGCTAGAGGGCGTCAACTTCCCGTGCCCGGTACCAGCAAGCGCGATCCCGGATGCTGAGACTTCTAAGCTCTACGGTCCTCAGGGATTCCTCAGAGCGTCTTCCTCTGTCTCCCGTGATCAGGCACGATCAAGCTCGGACGGGCAGGAGGTCTTTTATCGACACGATCGCGAGGAAAAGATCACCCCGGGAGCTATTGTGCCATTGGATATTACCCTGTGGCCCACAGGTATGGTTTTCGCAGCTGGTGAAGGACTTCTGCTTCGTGTCGGAGGTCACTTTTTGAGTGCGCCTTCGGCTGCAGCGATGAAGCCTGTGGAATCTGAAGATGAAAATGTGGGCCAACACTACATCCACACAGGAGGTGAGCATGATTCGTGCCTTGTACTTCCGGTAATTGCCGGAAGCAGACCGTAAGCCGAAATTCTGCTATGGAGTCGGTCAAAGCCTTATTACAAATATGAACTTCTTCGGCATTCCTACCGAGGGAACAATATAAATCCTACCATTCATTAAATAGACTTCGAGACTGATATATTAAAACAATGTATACGTTCCACCACAAGCTGCCGTGGACAGTTCTCAGTAAGTCCTGTCACAAATGGCCCCTTTCGCCCGCTCGTTCCAAGTCAAACAAATGGCTTCACTTATCATAGAGGCGGTCATCGTCTTTTGTTGAGACTCCCACAATACGATCTAGCCACCCATTGCGGATGGGCACGCAATCGGTAAACAATGTACCCTGGCATTATCTCCCGCCCGGGGTAGATGCCAACTCAGCCGGTGGCGGTAAAGGCTCATGTGGCGCCGATTTAGTCTCCTGCGAGTGGCTATTTGATGCCTGCATTGAGCTTCCTGTCACCTCTCCCGATGATTCATTCTGTCGCCGCCGGTAAAAGAAAAATCCTAACGCAGCGAAGAACGCCAGGCCACAGAGGCTCACACCAACACCGATTCCCGCTTTTGCGCCAACGGATAGTCCGCCTGTATCGAAAGATGTAGCCTTCGAGCTTGTTGTGGAAGTAGTAGTCGGCGTAGATGAGGATGTCGATGTGGATGAGGTCTTCAACGACTTAGCTAGGATGTTGAAACCCTTTCCTAGTGGCACAAAGCTAAAACTGTACTCCTTGGTCTTTGATAGGGCTTTGTCATCAATGCTGACGGTCCAATCGAATGATCCATCAATCGCGATATTTCTTCCAGCTATTTCAAAAAGCTGTTAGTACCATCCATGACTTTATGACCGGAGATCGCGTACAAGCAAGAGTAGCTGAGTATGTCGCGTAATCGGGATTCCATGCTAGGAATATAGTGTGGCCATTGTCGCGTTGTCCATGAGGATACTCGTGTAGTTGACGTTCCAACCAGCCCATTGGATGTGGATTGGATCGCCGACGTACCAGTTGAAGTTGGCATCGACTTGTCCATCATGGATGATCCAGCGGTGTCTGTCGAGCACTCTCCGTGCTTTGAGATGCCTGGAATAACGAGATAAGTAGCAACCAGACCCACAACAGGTTGGCCATGAAGCCTAGCAGAACTCTAAATGAATGATCGTGTGTCAAAGTCAAGAACACAAAGAACCCAGGTAAGAACCGTGGGACGAGATCCCTAGGATGTTTGCTCTGGGGAGGTGAGAACAGCAAGCAACCCCTCAAGAAACAACCCCTGCACAAATCGCTCTGAAACCCGCGCAAACAACCTGAGATTGACAGAAATTGAAGAGGGATCACTTCAAAAATGGATTCTTTCATGGACTCTCGTGGAGCAGCCCCGGCTCTCTTCTATACGAAAAATGGCGAATCTTCTTCTCCAAAAGCGTGGTACTACCCCGGTTATTTCGGTCGGCGAAAATTGGGCTACAAATTTTGTGAAATAACATCCTCTTCTCTCCTCTCGATTCTCGAAACGGTATGGCTACGAGCGTGCGAAATGCGAAGACCCGAAAATCATCGGGGAGTGGTTTAATCTCGATTAAAAAACCATATTTTAATTTAGAATCGACCCCGATAATATTGATAACTTTGAAAAGACCGGTTTCGCGGTAGGATTAACGGTAACCGCGAGAGTTATTACGAGGAGTGAATGCTACGGTCGCCGATCGGTTTTATAACCCGGAAATCGAGAGTGGGTGACTATTATCGAGTGTACGAATGCTTCCGGGTGGGTGCTTCCACCGTGTGTGATTTTTAAAGGCAAAGTCTTTATTAAATCCTGGTTCTATGGCCTTCCGGATGATTGGCGATTTGAGCTTGATCCGAGCGGTTGGACCTCCGATGAAATTGGACTTCGATGGCTCGAAAAGCTCTTTATTCCCTCCACTTCTTCGTGTACGAAGGGGAGGTATCGACTTTTAATACTTAACGGCCACGGAAGTCTTTCAACCCCGAAATTTGACGAAATTTGAGAAAAAAATAGAGTCATACCAATCTGTATGTCTCCGCATTTATCCTATCTTTCATAGCCTCTTAATATGGGTTGTTTTGTAGTCTTAAAACGGTTATATAGTTAAGAGGTTGAATCAAAAATGCGGGACGGAATCAACTATATCGATAAACTTCACTTCCTCGAAGCATACCAAAAAGCACGAACTAAAGCTTTTAAATCGGAAAAGATTCAAAATAGCTCGGGCGATATCATTGAATATATGATGTTCTTCTAATCGCACTAAATTTGCTCGTAATGTGATATCCTCATCCGACCGCCCGTTTGTCAAATGTGCGCGGACTGGGGAACTACTTTTTCGTCCGCGGACAGAATCACGACCGTGCCGAAGCGTGCCGACCACGACCTCAGAACTCGTCCGCAAAAGAAACTATTTAAATGAAGATGAGATCCCCTCCTCAGTTCTTTCAAAGTTATCATTTTCCCATCAAAACGCAGAGTCGAGCTTCAAAATCAACTTCTTTCAATTTTTTCTGACTCAACAACATGGCTTCTACTCCCTTCGCCATCGACGTCCTGAAAGGCCCTCTCAGCAAACGTGAAACTAAGGACCTTGAGGCAGGATTTGCACGTCGATCAATGATGCTGGTTCGTCGCCTGCTAGGCGAGGACCGCCTGATCGAGCTTCTTCGTGACGAAACGGCGGCCAGTACCGAATGGTGGAAAAAAGTGTGTTCCAACTCGAACGGAAAGTGGACACCAGCTCGTATAGCCCTTTCTGTACGAGGCGTCCTTTCACAGGAATTTGTTCAATGGTTCCTTCCCGCACAAGGTGGCATGCTTCCCGAGCCAGAGAAGCTTGCCGCCCACCCCGAGCATTGGGTTGTTCGCCCTTCCAAGGAGTCTAAATCAATGGCAGTGTTGGAGACACTGGGCGAGAGGCCAACTTTGTTTACGCTGGCTTTCGATGTGCAAGCTGCCGAATTTGTTCAGGATGAGCCGACTTTCACTACCAAGATGACTGCTCGAGGCTATCTTGAAGATGGTTCTCAAATTATAGAGCTATATCACCAGTTCAGGGACCATGCGGATGGCCAAGGATTCGACGTTGATTTGGCGATATATTTCCCGGTGGGAGCGGGGGAAAGCGTTGTTGAGTGCCATCGTCAGCATTTGCTTGTTGAGTTCAGCAACTGGTCCAAGCAAGCCTTTGAGGCGAAGGCAGCGCGATGAATGCCTTCTTGTTCGTGCATTGACGCTCGATCACAGAACCCTGTTCCAAGGTTTTGAATGACATTGATTACTCCAACCTTTTGTACTCAATAGATTATAAATCATGATCACGGCTTTCCAAGGTTGTTATATTCAGTGCATGGTGGTCTACTTGGTAAATAGTATGCTAATTATTTCAATGAAAAGGTATATACCTGAGGTTCCAGTTTTGTCCAACCTTGGAATCACATATTCTGCAGATCAATGGAAGGCTCTAGAGACATGTAGGAATCGGGGTTTAGTTGAAATATCTGTTCGCCTGCGTTGCAAAGTCCGAGAGCTGACATGAAATCCGAAGACCAATCATCCTCGGATTGAGAAGTCTGCTCATTGCGTTTGACTTGCATTTTACCGAGAAGCGGAGCATGAAATGCTATTTGGCATACATCAAAGCCGTTTTCGCCAAGCAGATCATCGAGGGAGCGAAGCGTGGTAAAACCATTATAAGCAATACAGGATCCAGAGGGACAGTCAGACTTGTCTTGGAGAAGCTGGATGACTTGTCCCACCTCGTTTTTGATCTTGATTTTGTCGATACCGACTTCCAAAGAGCACTGGGAAAACATATGAGATATGAGAAGAAGAGTGACTGCAGCAGAGAACGCCTGTATGTCCAAAATTTCGGAAAGGAAGAGACCAGGTGGAAGCGTTCGTCTCAGCAACTGGTATCGCTGCACCATCGATTCGCAGGCGGCGACACAAGCCAAACAATTAAACAAGTTTTCGCCGTCTGGGCCCTGTCGCAAACTGAGAGGCAGATGGATTCTCATGGCGACATAATAATGCAAGAACTGCACTATGTGGTCAGGTTGAACATTGTTCGCACCATGCACACCCCCTGACCACCAAGCTTCTGGGGTTTGGGAGGCCAGTGCTTTCAGCTCCCTAGAAAGCTCCAAAGCAAATGCGTAGCTCTCCGTTCCGGGTACATTCGATTTGCGGATTAGATCCAGATCTTGGATCTTGTTGGCTATGTCTGTCAACCGAAAGAGATACAATCGGGTTTGCACGATGCCATTGATAGATAGGGACTGGTTTGTCAGTTGTTCATGACGGCCAGTAATTGGAGAAATGTTGAGAATCATCCCCAAAAGTCTGTCTGCGGCACATATTAGATCCCATAGCCGCAATTTGCCGATGTAACCTTCATCAGCAGCCTCGGTAGCGGAACCCATTTGGATTACTTGAACCAGGTTGTGAAGTCCCATCAGCTCTGCGATCGCAATAGCCCGTCGCAATTTTAACCATGCTTTATGGATGTTTCCTCGGCCCATTTCCCTAACATTGGTCAGCTAATACGATGGGCAAAGTCGGGGAAGTCGAATTCTCACAGCCTGATAAACTGCATCAACAGCGAAAGCCCCTCTATCGATCCCGTCAAAGTATCGTAGGCCAAAACTTTATTTTCCACTGTTGTGGATATGGCTTTCGAAAGTGAACTATGTCGCTGTCGGTTTTTGAGCCGAATCTCCATTCTCACATTTTCTTGTGGCAGTTGCTCGGTTATCATAGCAACGGTTACCATCCAAGAAGCTAGCTTGATGGGATCAACATTGGGACTATGCATCTCTTCATAACCCGCAACGACTTCCTCTCCACAAGTGGTGCCGCATGGTAGCGGAAAAAATGACTGTAGCATGCTAAGCCATTCGGAAGCTGAATCGCTGGTTTTGAGTATTTCGTCTTTCGAAGGAATCAACACCTGTAGCGATTTTCTTGCGACAGCGAGTGGATGGGCAGTGCTAGTGATACCATGACCTTGTCTGACCCGGCTTTCCGAGGGGCCTTCGATACTGAGCCAGTCATTCTGAAACAGCAAACGCAGATGAAACGGTTGCTCGGCAATCGACTGCTCGGAAACGGAGATCCCAGGGCCATTATCTTCGAATGGTTGCTCGAGACTCATATCACCGTTCTGCGTGGCTTGGACATTGAGTTTCTCTTGCATCTGACGAACAGTCTCGGCCAAACTTAAGACTTTCGATTCAAGTTGAGCGACTCGTTGTTTGGAAGATAATCTTTGGGTTCTTGTTGAGCCTGAAGTATGTGTTTGTGCAATACATTCCAAACCCTGTTCTTCGCACCGACGACATGTTTGTGCATTCTCAAAGCTTGGAATACACCGGATCTTTCGCCGTCTGCCTAATTCTGTTAGACTGACGACAAAGGAGATAACAAGAGAAAGAGAATTGTAGTCACTCACATTCTGTGCAGCTTTTGGTCCCTTTTCTGATTGTTCGAGCTTCCCCGGGCATAGCTTTTTTCCACTTCAATGATTCTTCCAGTGCCTCTCAGAGGGGAAAAGGGTTCGGCGTCGTCGTACACAAAGCGGGGTTATACGAAAGTGGAGAAATGACCAAAGGATTTTGGCGAGCTTTCACAGATAATCAATGTATAACGAAAACCATCAATAAACTAATCAAAAGGAGGTTTCACGAAAATCACAGACACCCTGAACCTCCCTCGGCGTTCGGGCTTCCGCGTCTCCGAAGTCTTCGCTTCATATCCGCGTTTCAGCCCGCCCCTCGGCCTTCACTTGTGTCGATCGTGTCCGCTGTTTTGGCTTTTGTGCGCTCATTGGAGCTAGAGATATAATTTGTGAAGCCCAGTCATTCTCCATGTCTGATTTACATTTACTCATGGAGGATTCACATTGCGACTAATGTGTATCTGTACATGCCTCCCTCGTGTTTGAAAGAACACGGGAACCCAAAATTATTTTCATGTCAGCGATCTCCTGTCAAGAATCAAATAGGGAACAACGACAAAATCATGCTAAAATGCGCACACGAGAGAAGGAAGAACAAAACAGAGGAGAGAGAACAAATGTTAGAGGGTCAGGTGACCTCTAGCGTTGATGATCGTTGATGGTCGTTGACGTGGTGGGTGTTGATGTGTGTTGATGTGTGTTGTGGTATATGACCGGGCGGTGAAGGTGAGTGGTGGTCATCGTCTCACGGACGCAGCGCGAGCCCTTTCTCGCCATCTCATCCACATGACAGATGTATCAATTTCATGGTTTCAATTCGCGTCATTTCTTGTCCCCAGCTTATCACTCAGTCAAGTTGGCATACGGCCTCCAATTCGATTGAGCTGGTCGAATGCAAACACCGGATTCACCTCCATTGGTTCACTACAATCAGGCAATACGCTCAAGATTAGACCTACCAGGTGTAGAAGCATTTGATGAGGAGCCGCTCGAAATATAATTTGTTGTCTCAGCTAAACATCGTGATGCGATAGACTGTTCCTTGCATAGTCAAATTTATCGCTTCAGGCGGCTTGCAAATCACTCAATCCTACTCTCCAGTAGAATGCCTACATCCTAGAATGGTCGCGATAGTCAAAGTGGATTCGCAACAAAGACAACCAAGTTACAGAGGACTTTGGCACAAGAATATCTGATCGGCTCCTTCCAGATATAGGATGTTGAGATTCATGAAACTAACTAACGTGTTTCACTACCGAGCTGCGCACCCAACCTAACCTATTAATCTCAAATGCATATATCTCAACCAAAACTCCATTAAATCAAGTACACTGAAATCATCATCTATCTGGACATGCATCCCTTCTATGACCCTGGTTTTTACATAGCCCGCACGTTGGTAATGCTCTCGTTCGTGGTTGTAAAGGTGGCGAAGGCCTTCTTCGTAGGGAGCCGGGGGGGTTGGTGTTCGAAGCCGAATATTTAGCTTTGAAATCACTTGATCAGGTGAAGACGGTACTAAACCGGTAGCCCTAAAGCTGCTTTTAATAGTATCCGTTTTAAAAGCTTCAATTCGAGCCTCTAGGTATGCTTCGAGGAAATCAAGTTTATCAATATGATTTATTCCAACCCGTATTGTTGATTCAACCAGCCGGCCGTACGCACGTTTTAACACCGCAAAACAGCCGATATCGAGAGGTTGTAAAAGGTGAGAGGAGTGCGGAGGCATACAGATTGATCGAAATCGTGGAGAAAGCTAAGACAGACAATAGGAGGCGGACATGGCAATTCCCCCTGTCCCAGCACTTTTCACGAAACCTCGGACCGCGATAGCCAATCCGTATCCTGATACCATCAATATCCCAAAGTTTGCTCAGGATGGCACGAGTGATTATGAGGCAGAATTGGTTGTGGTGATTGGAAAGTTAGCTCGGGACATTACCGCCGAACAGGCGCTTAGATATATCCTTGGGTTTACTGCCGCCAACGACGTTTCAGCGCGGGACACACAGATGAAAACCCCAATGCCTTGCTTTTCAAAGGGCATGGACTCTAGCTGTCCTTTGGGTAAGTGCAAAGATGCTTTGATGGCAAGGAAAATCATAAGAAACAAACCCTGACCTCTCTATCTACTAGGCCCTGTTTTGGTCTCCCCGGCCATTATTCCAGATCCCCAGGACTTGCAAATCGGCGCAATCTACAATGGCAAAAAGCTTCAGGACGGTAATACAAGTGACATGATCTTCGGAGTGTGCGAACTCGTCGCATATCTGTCCCAAGGGACTACACTAGAACCTGGAACAATTATCCTAACTGGAACCCCGCCGGGGATTGGAAACTTCCGGTCCCCCAGAATATTCCTTGGGGATGGGGATGATATTTGAGTCCATATTGAAAAGATTGGGACACTTGTCAACAAGGTTCGCTACGAATAGTTGTGGGATTCAATAATGTGTTTTCATGTAAATCTGGAATCTATTCATAGTTTCATGGGCCATTGCTCGGGTTTCGTGTAGATTTCCAGAATACCAAAGTCTATGAAAAGAGTGATCTAGCCGAATAACAACTTCATCAAAGGAGGCATCAAATAAAAAGATTGAAGAGAAATTCCGAACACATATCATCTGAAAGTAGGCAAATAATCCATGTCCAAGCCAGATTTATAGAAACCACAGTATATACTCTCCCTAGTCTGTCTTGAAGTTCAATTCTCCACCCCAAGCCCTCAACTGTTTACCACGGAATTGCAAAAAAATGAAAACGGGAAATATGACTGCACATATAGCTGCTTGAGTCCCAAATGCCGCCGCCGCACCCACACGAGTAACCCATTCAACCTGGAAATAACTGATAGTAAATCCCCCCAGCGGTGCGGGAGAAGTTGATCCACATTCCAACTTCACCACTGGCCTCCGGGTAGCAATTCAGCACATACATATTCACGCTAGCGGAGTTGATAATCACCCCAAATGTGTGGAACCCCCAGCCCAGTGCGAGTAGCATGTAGTGGTAATGGTATTGGAATGCGAAGCCAACTAACACCAAACCCGAGAGCATAAACGGCATGGCGAGCCACACGATTATGAGCCGTGATTCGGGGTCAAATCGGCCTTCGTTTCGTCGCATGGAGAACTTGGCCAGAGCGTCATGAAGCCAGTGGCCTAGGGCATATGCCAAGATGGATGCGACGACGGGAGAAAAATACATAAAACCCGATTTAGCCATATCAGTATTTTCTTCCTGACCCAGGGCTTGCATCAGAGGGAAAAAATCGGAGCCTTCGGACGTACCTATCTGCTTAGGCCCAAAATTGTACAGGGGAACAAGAAAGATGGGAATTGTCGCGTTGATGGCAACGAGCCATGCAAAGATGCAGATGTAGTAGAGATTCGTTAGTAAAATAACTGGTTTCTTCAGTACCGCGAAAGACCGTGAAATAGCTTGGTATAATGTGTTCCTTTGTGAGAGTGATTGCCACTGTTCAACTCCCACTAGCCGCAGCCACCGAGACCGAGGGGTCGGCTGCTCTGATAGTGGAATTTGTCGGTCGTAATATGTTTCCTCGCCGAAGAAGATAATCCCTACGAGAGCGAGGCCTGTCACAATCGTATAGATCCAAAATGGCCACCGCCATGATACACTGATGGTCATGAAAGATGCGATAAGAAGGCTGAGAAAAGGCGAAAGGAGCACACATGACTGCCAAAGATTGATCTTGCGCCTGAAATTGATTATTGGTTGAGTGGGATGCTTTTGGAAGATAATAATCGGCTTGGCTTACGCTTGCTCATGAAGGAAAAACAGGTCCTTGATAAACATTAAGCCGCCCTGTAAAACTCAAGTATATCAGCCACGTATTCCCTTTGAATTGAATTGGTCTATCAGGGACCTACTCCTTGAGCAACACCTGGGAAGAACCCGTTCAAGACTCGTGGTATGAAAAACCCCGTAAATTCACTAGAGCCCGCTTGACCAGCAGCTGTTGCGAAAGAGACAACTATGAACCAGAAAAGCACCGGTAGTCGACCGCAGATATTGACATTGCATCACTACTCGAGCAGCAAGCTCGAATACCCCGGATTTCCCCATAGTGTTCACACAGCGGGTCCCGAACAGATCGGGTTAGTCAAAGCTTGGAGGGCTCAATACCATTGACCACAAATAAAAAGCCCTTGAAGGATGACTATCATTGGCTCTGTGCTGGTCGCGGTAGCTCGTATCCGGCCAGTTGACTGCTTCATGTGCTCGGCCTTTTGAAGGGATATTATCCATGCATTTGAGCAATTGCCATAGCACAGAAGGATAGAGTTTCAATTCCCGGCGGGGTTCCAGTCAGCATTATGGAAGCCATTACATAGCAACAACCGAAATCCAGATATAGTGTAATGGGATAGGTGGTATATTTAAGGTATGGCAAGTAATGACGAACCTCACAGGAGGGGAGATCTCTGATAGATAACTTCGGGAGAGACAGAGAGAAGACCTATCTAGCAAGGAAGCAGGTCCTGATAAACGTAATTAACCACCCAGCTGGACAAACCCCCGAGCTGGACACTCAAAAACACTATAGTAAATGGGATATATATTTCTGGCTCACAGCAACGTAATTTTCAATACCATAATATTGTAGATATTAGATTTATTCGAAACTGATATCTAGTTTTAATAAGGCTTATCAACAGTTACCTACAGGAGATTAAATAAAATTAAAGAGTGGTTATTGAGATATATGTGTAGAAAATGTCTCCTTTGCTATGGTGTTTTTGGGTGTCCAGCTCGGGGGTTTGTCCAGCTCGGTGGTGAATTACGTAAACCGGGAGAAGCAAGCGTCAGACAGCCACCATGTTACGGAATAAGCCAGGTGGTGGTAAAGATGATCCATATTACTATGGCATAGCTACGTAAGATAACTACCCTGCTTAGTAATATCTAGTCATACCCCCAGGCCCTCACAACTGCCCCCTTCAGGAGCCTGCTATCGCCCTCGGTAGCATGGGGAGACACGGGAAGAAAAGGAAAAACAGTACATGTATTGCGCCCCGAGTAAAAGCACCACCATCACGCATTGCGTCCACAGTGCTCAGAAATTCGCGGTCAGCTGCTCCTCTTAGGGGAGCGGTGTCTACGGCGGCGGTCGCATTGAAGTAGCAATTACTTTAACTTGTGCTCTGATTGCGCCGTCCTTCATCGTCTCAATACATCGATCAACGAGTAGGAGGCCCTTAGCAAAAGCGGTGGCGTCCCGAATGGCATTGAGAGAAGACCTCGCTTTGGGTCGGGTTTGGGTCCAACTTCATGACCCGTACCCGCGGGTCAGGTTCATACCCAATACCCAAAACCTATACCCGTAGACCCGTGGGTTCTTGGCGGGTACCCTCGGGTTACCCGCCAAGAGCCCGTTTCAGCATAAAAATCCTAATTAGTCTATGCCAAGACGTACAAAACTGCTGATTTACCTTAATAAAATACTGTTATTTATATCTGTTCCGATCACCTCTATGGTTCTAACTAACAAAACCCTCTTTTCTCTATGAAAGATTAAGAAATTAGCCTGTTTTCTAATTAATCAATAGTAGTAATATTATATATTTCGCTTTGAGGACTGTATGATATTGTTATGGTTATAAAAACTAATATTGATCAAAATTGTCGTCAGAAGTGCGGAAATATATACATAAACTGCAGAGTTAGACTGCGACATCGCCCATCCACGGTGGGCCTTGGGCCTTTTGACTCTTAGGGGGCCCGTCCAAAAGGCCCAAGGCCCATGGGCACGCCCATGTTGGGCATTGCCCAAGTGCCCATGCTTGCATAAAGTCACCCAAAATGGACGCATAACCTACTGACATAGCAGAATAAATTACTGTTATTTATATGCGTTTTGCCAACTCTATAGAAAATGTCATTATTAGTACACAAAATATTTGAATCCAATCAAAATATTTTGATATTTAATAGATGGCTATACCCAACATGCGAGCAAGACAAAAAAACCCTTCTAATACTTGTGATTAGTTGGTATTTTTAGAAATCTATTAAATCAATCCTATCACAGCTGGAATATATATTTGAGACATATAGTAATTCTACCAGTTAGTTCACATAAAATAGTAATTAGAGTAAGATTTTGTATCTTGCGATTAATACGGAATCTATGATTATAATTCAAATTTCTATCAATATCAGTCGCATTTTATCAACTTATATCGCCTGAATTACTATATTATATTACTCAAAGGTCGAGTTTTAGTTCTGCAATGTCACAATATTTAGATTCTCTAAGTTAGATGGGCGCTTGGGCACTATCCATGGGCATGCCCATAGACATGTCCGTGGACAATATACTAATATAGCCAATTAGCGCGTAGTATCGTAGTAAGTCTACACCTAAATTATGATATATCATATTTAGATGATTACCCTTTACCACGGTCGCAAGTTCCCTTAGGTAGGTGAATAAGATCACACTCTCCCTGAATTTGTATACACGTGGATTATCCCTTACATTTCTATCGATCGTTATTAATTATGTCACACCCTAGAGCCTATAACGTGTTTCACTACCGAGCTGGACAAGCTGGACACCCCCACCAAGTCGTTATTTTAGAATGTATTTATCTCAACCAAAACGCCATTAAATTAAATATACTAAAATCATCTATCTAGCTAGGCATCTATTAATCTTATGCCCTATTTCTCCACAACCACTGCACTTTGGTGGCGCCCGTATATGTGGTTGTAAAGCCGGCGAAGGGCTTCTTCGTGGAGGGGGAGGAGGTGCTTCAATTGCTTCCACCGGCTCAGTAATCAATTGAGAAGCTTCTTGAACTGAGAGGCCTTCTTCGGCGGGTATCTGCCTCCTAGATCTAGTACGCTTTTGCTTCTGCTTCTCATTGGCGGCGCGTAATTCCTTGAGTTCTTTGGCGAGAATGCTAGCACCTTGCATTTGAAGACGGAAGCCTTTCACAAGCTGGTTTAATGCACGATCTGACGGGCTAGGCGGGCTTCGAGATCTTGCACGAAGTAAAGCTTTGATTGATGAAGCTTGACGGCGTAGTTCTTTCTCCGTAAAGGGGGTTTTTGGGGTAAAACTCCGGCTTGATTCACTCCCCCGGCTAGCTGGGGGGTTGGGGTTCGAAGCCGAATATTAAGCTTTGAAATCACTCGGTCGGGTACAAATGGTACTAAACCAGCTGCTCCGAAGCTATTTCTAATATTCTCCGATTTAAAAGCTTCAATTCGTGCGAGAGGGTATGCTTCGAGGAAGTCAAGTTTGTCAATATGGTTGATCCCGTTCCGCATCTTAGTTTCAACCATCCGACCGTACGCACGTTTTAATACCACAAAACAACCAATATCCAAAGGTTGTAAAAGATGAGATGAATGCGGTGGCATACAGATTGGTATCACCTTGTTTTGCTCGCAAATTTCGTCAAATTTAGGCGTTAAATGACTTCCGTGGCCGTCAAGTATCAAAAGCCGGTATACCCCCTTTGTACACGAAGTACTAGGAATAAAGAGCTTCTCCAGCCAGCGAAGTCCAATTTCATCAGAAGTTCAGCCGTTAGGGCTAACTTCGAAGCGCCAATCCTCCGGGAGGCCGTCAAACCATGTTTCAATAAAGAATTTGCCTTTAAAAATTATACACGGCTGAAGTACCCATCCAGAAGCATTCGTACATTCAACCACCGTCACCCATTCACGATTTCCAGGTTGTAAAACCGGCCTCCGACCGTAGTATTTACTCCTCGTAATAACCTTCGCAGTTGCAGTCAATCCCATAGCGAAACCAGTCTCATCAAAGTTATAAATATCGTCAGGATCAATTCCAAATTGAAGGATCGTCTTTTGAACCAAATTAAACCACTCCATAATGATTTTAGGATCTTCACATTTCGCACGCTCGTAGTTATACCGTTTCGAAAATCGGGAGGAGAGGAGGGGACGTCGTTTAACGAATTCTGTAACCCAGTTTTGACCGACCGAAAGAACCGGGGTAGTTTCACGCTTTTGAAGAAGAAGATCTGCCATTTCTCGTACCATAGAGGGCCGGGGGGCTGCTCCACGTAGATCCATAGAGAGAATCCATTTTTCAAGAAACTCCTCTTCAATTTCTGTCAATTTAGAGCAATTTGCGCGAGAAATCGCGCGGGTTTTAACACCATGGAGACGTGTAGAGAGTGTTGAATTTGGTACGTTAAATCGGCGGGCTGCTTCACGAATTGAAGAGATTTCTTGATTCTTAAAAGCCTAGATAGCTAGTAAGATCCTACCCTCTTGCTCTATTAAATTTTTAGAGCTTCGAGAGCGTATTGGTGGCATGGTGGGTGGTTGAAGAAGCAGGGTTTAAATTAATTGACACGTTTTGGTGGGGTTTGTCCAGCTCGGGGGTGAAATACGTTATCGCTGGGCCTTCGTCGATTCCTACGAGCTCTCAACTAGACGTCTTATACGCCGAAACCCCTTCGATCCTAACCTCGATCCCAATCTTTTCGACAGCCAACAGACAGCTACATCAGTAGTAGAATTCGACTTTATCGACCTAGCCATCGAACACTCCTCCCTCCAACGTATCGGCCCCGATCGGAGGAAGCATTTCGTTCTATTTGCCACAATGAACGACGCGTCGAAGGCGAAATTCATTGAATGGTGGCGTACAACCGTACGTGGCAGCGAACCAGAAACACAACGTAAGATACGATAGGATGCAAAACATATCTCAGATATCTGGAATAGCTTCGAGCAAGTGGCACACCATACTACAGGCGAACCTCTAGTTATGTGCCGGTCTTGCGGAGTGTCACTTCCGCATCCACATTCAAAACAGAGCGGTACCAACACAATGAAGCGCCATTTAAGCACGGGTAAATGCCAGAAGGCTGGCCGAAACCCAGCGACACAACAATCAATAATACAGACTATGCAACATGCAGCAGTATGTATTCTATATTAATATATTCTTTATATTATAACTGACATTGATATACACTTGATACTTGAGTCTTCTCGCGCGACGAAAATTTCACAAGATGAAAGGAAAGAGAGTAGATTGAATGTATCACTGCACTCAACCTACCTTTCCGCAGTCTCGCAAGGAAGCAGCTTGCTTCCCTTATTAGGATGGCTCAGAGGGCTCCACCTGAACCTACTTTACTCCATCCTCGGACTGCTTAGCGCCGGCTAAAGAAAATAGTGTATGAAGAGCACCATACTATTCTCTCTACCCTCCCACTAAACGCGAAGCTCTCTATCGCTCTTGACTGCTGGACATCACCATTCCAACAAGCATTTATGGCGATTATAGGGTATTTTATTAATCAGGACTGGAATTATCGTGAGCTTCTACTTGGCTTCGAACCACTCAATGGGCCGCATTCTGGTGTGAATCTAAGCGAAGTGCTTATAGAGATCTTCAAAAAGCACGATATCGCCGATCGTATTCTCGCGATAACATCGGATAATGCATCAAATAACACGACCTTGGTACAGTCAATTCAAGACTCTATCGACTCTCTGAATCTACCAAGCAGTCCAGTGGTTGTTCGGATCCCATGTCTCGCTCATGTTATCCAGCTGAGTCTTCGCGAACTACTTGGATCTGTGAAGGCCGATCCCCAGAATGACACGACGGATACAAATTTCTCCAATGTCGAAGCCCAAGCTCGGTCGCTTCGCGCATCCGAGAGCCAGCAAATAATTGTACAAACTCTTATAAAAGTAAGTGTCTTCCTTTCTTCTTATCTTAAATGATTCTAATATGTTTTATAGATCCGTGGGCTTGCTGTGTTTATTTACGCTAGCCCCCAGCGCCGCGATGATTTCTTCCGTTTACAGCCCGTAGGACTAAAGCTTGCTCCAATACAAGATGTCCGCACACGTTGGAATTCAACATTTTTGATGCTTCGTCGTGCGAAACGCCTTACGAAATTCTACGATGAATACTGCGATAACATTGGGACGCAGAAATACAAACTTAGTAAGGCAGAATGGCGGCAGGTCGACTACCTTCCGTATATTACAGAGCCTTTCTACCGGTTTACCACAGTCCTATCAAAAACTAAGAAAATCACCGTGAATCATGTTTTCGGGGTATATAACGCGCTTTTCGAGCACTTTGAGAAATCTATTGAGCGACTTACCTTAAAGACAATACCCTGGAAGGTAGCGATGCTTAGTGCCCTTCATGCTGGTACAGCAAAGCTTAGGGTTTACTACACAAAGACGGAAGAGATCCACGGGAGTCTATACGCGATTGGGACCATTCTCGCGCCCCAACACAAACTCAATTTCTTCTCAAGCAACGCGTGGGGCAAGTCTGTAGACGATATAGACTGGAGCAATAAGTATAGGGAAATGCTTCCTGAATTTATGAATCCTTATACCCAGCGATACTCCCATACTAAGTCGCTACAAGGCGAGCAACTACCACGGGGTTGTTTGTCTAGTATTAGTGACTTTGATGCTCTCCTCGACCTTACGGCGCCTCAAGTGCACTCCGATGCATCTAACTCAGATTATGAACTAACGCAGTACCTTGAAAAACGTATGTTATATCCATAATAATATTATTCGCCTATACTAATATCATATATAGCTCGAAAAAAGGTCGATCCTTTGCAATTCTGGAAGGAATACGAACATGAATTCCCTATCCTCTCAAGTGTTGCTCGCGATATTCTCTCTATCCCAGCAACAGGCGCGGGAGTGGAGCGTTTATTCAACACCGCTCGGGATATTTGCCACTACCGCCGTGGGCAGCTAAATCCGGAGACAATCCAAGATATCATGATGTTTCGGTGTAAGACCCTGTTTGATATTGAACTTGAAGAGTCACCTAAGGAGGACCTTCGCCTAGATGCAGTACAAGAGGCGGACGAGCAACGAGAGGCCGAGCTTACTATGAACGTACCCGAAGCGATTAGCGAAGGAGAGGATTCTGATGAGAATGATGATGACGGGAATGACCCTATTACACTGATTGAGGCGGAGTTTGTACTTGAGAGTCAGCGTCGGCCTATGATTACAGTTCCAAGTGCGGGTAAACGACAGAGAAGTCTCTCCGTTGATAGTGAGGACGAGACAAGCCCTCATCTGCAGATAAAGGTGGCACTCAGAGGCGCTCTGGACTAAGAGAGACAAGGAAGCGTAGTAAACCTGATGATGATGATCAATGGCTACGGTATTAATTTATATATGAATATAAATCAATGACTGGATTCATCTAAATGGCCGTGTATAAGATATTATCATAAGATTATAATAAATGCTGTAAACAAAATACTTAAAAATACAGAGTCAAATAGCATAAATAATGCAAGTCACGAGGTATAGAAATTTTGCTTACTAAAAAGGCCCATGGGCACTGCCCACCGGCCCGTCCATGGGCGATGTCGCAGTGTAGTATTTAGTATCTTGAAATCAAATGCACTCTATTCATTGAAGAACTGGCAGGTCACAACCACCAACACAATCATGGTATAATAGTCGTTACTTCTAAGAAGCTATGCTTATTCATTAAGGCTTACGGAGACTAATAATGAGATATAGACTATTAAGTTACTCGCCACTATCCTAGACTTGCCGACCAAGATTCTTTAGGTGATAGCCGATACCCTAGGGGGACACGAAATTTCTGCCCTTGCCCGAACCAGCCGAGTACTCTATCTAAAGCTACTATTGGCCTTGATCAAATACAACATCAAGCACCAGAACAGTTCCGCACTTCACTGGGCCGCTAAAATCAACCGTACCGACTTTACAAAAACCTTGCTCTCCTACCGAGCCAACGTTAACGCATTAGTTGATGATTGGTCCCCTTTGATGACAGCCGTACAATATGGGTCCGGGTCGACATTCAAGCTCTTCCTGAAGAATCAAAAGACAAAAGTCAACCTAAGGAATAAGGCTGGAAAGATTGTCCTGTAGTACAGCGTGGAGAAAAATTCATCGGCCGTCGTGAAGAGGCTCCTCTAACACCCTGATATCGAGATAGATCTTTTGTATTGCCAGCGCTAAATCGCGCTCTGGCTTGAAGTCTTTTATGAAAGCAAAGAGCTTGTGGCCATGCTCCTCTCCAAAGGTGCCAACCCTGACGCGATGGATTAGGATGGTATATCGCCTTGGATCGAAGCCTGTATCAAGAACAGGGAGCCCATCAAATATTTATTCCTAGATCATTGCAGAACAGTGTGCCCCGAGAAAAAGAGCGAGACGTGCACCGGCAATGCAGAAATGATTAGGGATGATGCGGACAGCAAGGACCCTGGTGCGTTGCGAATGCGGCTTAGCCGGGAACCGCTTCAGATACAGGCGACGGAGACGAGCAAGCTGAAGCTCGGCGAAGACCATCCCGACGCACTGACGAGAATGGGAAACCTGGCTTGGACATATAAGGAGCAATGTCGGTGGGAGGAGGCTGAGCCGCTTCAGATAGGGGTGATGGAGTCGAGCAAGAGAAAACTCGGCGAGGATCATCCCGATATGCTAACGGGTATGTCCAATCTTGCTTTCACCTGGGAACATTCAGGCAACGTTGTTGAAGCCATCAATTTACTACGGGATTGCTGTCCCAAGCTCCAACACTCACTAGGGCTGGATCACCCGGCCACTTTGTCTAATTATGAAACATTGCAAGAATGGGAAATCGAGGCACTGGATAGGAATGTCTAGATAAGCGCAATGCTTGAATATCATATGTTTACATATCACTGCTTTCTATATTATTTGTGAAATGATCTTTACTATCATACATGGACTTGGTATGCATCACTCGAAACGGATTCACCTTGCCACTTCAAAGAGCACAGCTGCCAAGAGATTCAGGGCAAGGGTACCTGCGAGGTGCGAGTATTTTCGGTAAGGGTTTTGCAAGTAATTTATAGAACTCTATAGCACGGGATAGAGTATTTTATCGGGTTCCTAGAGACACAGTATGCACTAGTACTAGAATGAACCAATGAAGCCATTGCACAGTCCTTGAGATGTGTCTCTCTATATAGTTCTGATAGCAAGATAAAGGGCTCCCTTGTGCTTATTCAGCAATTGATGCCTTTGGAATCAGGAAGCAGTGGGTGTTGAATAACTAGTTAACTAGTTATGATAAATCACACTGTAACATTGTTCTTCACTTTTACTGACATGTTTTAATACGATTCAATGTTTGAAACCAAGCTATGTCCGAACTGGATTAGCGTGTTTCGTCATAGGGCTGGAGAAGTTATTTTTACCACTAAACTAAAATATAAGTCCGTCCTCAGTCTAGTGGGTAGTGGGTTATAATCAACTCTTTCGGCAATATACAGGCTACCACTATGGATGATTGTCTCCACGGTATTGTTCCAAACATTCCTGCGGTGAACTTTGAGCCTCATCGGTGAAGGCCTGTAATGATTCCACTTTAACCTGTGAAAAGGCTGAGGTACTCCATTACCCCGGCTGTAGTGTCTCGCACGCAGACGTGATGACGGCTATAGATGTGCCGGCTTCGGGACTCGTACCCCATGTCTGCAGGATAAAAAGTGATGTACGGCCATTTATGTGTTTATTTAGTTATTTGTGTACATTAAAGACCCACATATTCTGGTCTGTGATAACACAATGTACATTAATTGAAGTTATTGATGAAGACCACATATCTCGCCTATCCAGAATCGGCCGAGAAGCGCGATATTTCTGGATTTTCAAGATATGGTGACGTCCGTTGTGTGACCCTATCTCCCTGTCCCTGTGAAAATTGGACATTGGCAATTTTAATTTTCCCAAGCTTGCGGAGCCATCGACGGCAGGGCCTATGTAAAAAAAATAATACAAGCGAACACCACGGCAAAACCCAATATGGCCCCATTATTGACATCCAAAGCTGTCGTAGAAGCCGATGCGACGATTGATTCTGTGTTATTGTTATTTCATTATTTGTCAATGATCCTAAGGCGCCAGTTGTTGTTGTTTCTGCTGTTTCCGGAATTGTGTGGGTGGATAATAGGCTCGTTTCTGTCCCCTGTAAACCAGGGACAGAAACAGATATATTTAGTGCCCTTGTCAACTGTCCCTCCTTCTCATGACTCGTCTCAATTACTGTTGCGAACTTTTTATCATATATGTTTCTGTTAGGTACTGATTCTGGTCGCATATCCATGGAAGGCTCATTATGTTGGAGATTTGATAGAGGCCCACCATAGACCAAGGATGGTCCTTCTGCCTCAATGCTCTGAACACATTTCTCTTGGAGGGCTTCATCATCCAATTCTAGAGCATTCGAGGGTATCAAGTGCTCATGGAGGTTTATAGGATCTATCGATTGGATTATGTTCTCTATCGGAGTTGAGGCCGCCAATGAGGTACCTGTAGGCTTCCCATGTATGGAAAAAGATAAAATAATCTCATTCTTGGAAGTTTCTCCAATGCCGAGGACTTGAAATTTTGACAGAAAAGTAGCTTCGGTCGTAACCTGATCAGTATACGTTCCTTCGGAAGAAAATGATAATGTAGCCTTACCCTTCACATCCAAGAGTGCTAAGCGTAGTACCACCATGGTCACGGCTTCATCTTTTACTAGGTTCTCTTCGATGTTGGTGTGATGTGGCTTTGTTTGTTCACTGGGTGACCAGCTGATCCAGTTTTCAGTTGATGTCTTGCTGAGTTCATTTGGAGGGACCTGGGTCAAACTCCAAACAGGATCCTTAGTTGCTTCATTTGGATATGTAGAAAATGGATTGTTCTCTAGGGTAACACTAGGCGGCCGTTCGGTGAATGGCTTGAATCCCAACCCCCCTCATGTCACCCGTATAGCGTAATCGCTTGATGTATATTTCAGTTGTCTAGACTTCATGGCAGGACTGGACTCCAAGAGATGCCTTGAAAAATATATTAGCGTTTACGTTCGATACCATGGTTCGTTGAAATTGCGGTATGTACGTCTTAACAAGTCATATGACAACTTCCACTTTGCCTGGTATGGCTGCGGTACGCATAGTGGTCCGCCATTCAAGATAATTCAGTCGTTATGATATGTTGGTAGGGAAGAATATAAATTGAATATGGTTATTCTAGGGCAAAGGATTCTAGACGGTACATTTTTGCGGCGACCAAAGCCAAATCGCTAGATATTGGGGGTTATTGTGGTGCATCATAAATATGCCCCTCTATACCTTGAAACATTATTAGGACAGTCCCTTGAGGGGCGTTCTGATACGATATGGATACGAGTGAAGAATGTGAGGTATACCTGATATGGGTATCATTATATTCAGACTAATCGCTGGTCCTCCTAACCTTTTATAGGGGATGTCCCTGTGCGTATGTAGGCAGGTAAGCGAGGTGATGTATCAACAGGCGGTTCCGGTGGTTCTTAGGCACTTCCTCCGCCTTCACGATACCTCATTGTATGGTCGGCGTAACAGACTTTGACTAATAGCCGTAACATCTTGGAAACCAGGTGTTAATCAACTATCGTATTTCGATTGTGCAAGTATATCGGCATATGATGTTTTACGTGGTCGTTGAGAACGCCTCTCCGGAACTGGCGCGGTAGCCCGCGACGAGGCTTTGATTTCTTCGGGCGTGTCTGGCCATGTAATTTGCGTCGCTTCCTCATCGTCGTCACCAGGTGCAATTATTTGAGGGGAATCCTGGGACTGATGCGTGATAGGAAGTGATTCAGTCTGTGACCTTGCAGCCGATTTGGTCGGCGTTTGTGGGCTGGCTCTGTGAGACCAACGGTCCACGCGCTTCCGTTTACCAGTAGAGGAAGGAGTAGCGGGCAACTGGTGATTTGGTGCTGGGAGAAAATGTATATCATCCGTAACGACAGCTAACTGGCGATGTTCTTTTGTGAGGCCGAAAACGCGACCGGTCAAGAAAACATGGGTGTTTATACTCAGTGGTGGAAAGTTGGCCCAACGCTGTTCATTTTTGAAGTACGCGGTGACGGGAAAGGTGTGATGGGTTCGGGTTGAACTATTGTAAACAGTGGTTTGGAGGCGGTAGTGAAGAAGAGTGAGCCCGCCGTTCAGTTGACCACCGCGTTTAATAACAACACCGAGAAACGTCACTATTGGCTGGGCAGCCTCGGGACAGTGCATGAAATACGATTCGATATCTTCTTCATTGCCCGGATGACTAGATTGTGTAAGCTTGGTTCTGTAGCAGATAGGACAAACTGACCCGGTCCAAACTGTGGGCGTGGAGGACAATATGAAATTCCTCGTCATCAGATGAGGTAGTCAGGAATGAACCGGAGGAATAGACAAAAGTGTTTGGTTTGTAAAGGTCGGACTGATTGCCCTCATTAAAAAATCTGACCAGGGTGGGAATATCATCCTGCTCAACATCGTCTGATTGAATGTCTTTCCACGGTATATTGAGCGAAACTCGGAGCTGCATGGAAAGCCCTTTGCCGGGCCGTGTAGGATCCGGTTCAACATGCTCGACGAAGTCCCGAATATGGATAACAGCGGGGAAAGTTGAATTTGAAGGTATAATATTCTCTGGTGTATATCAGACCTAGAGAGAAGGAGGAGGTGAAGTATGTTCGATCAGTAGGGTTTCTAGCGAGGGTTCGGGAGTGATTGTGTGATGAAAGGAGAAGTGGGTAAGAGAGAGCCATGATTTTGTGTGTAGTGTTCACTATGGCGTAAGATCCCTGTTGTAGATACGAACACAAATATGATATATCCTGAATGTATCTCACCGCTGGTTTGATAAAGAAACTTAGTGGATGATTTTAGGTTTTTGCAAGCCATCTTTTATGTATGTAAGACGTGGAGATGAATGACCTATGAAGGTGTTAGATAAGAGAATTGTTCTAGAATTGTTAGCTTAGGGTATCTTTCCTTCTTCTACCACAAAGAGATGCACGTGTGCTGATAGAAGCCAGAAGCGATAACCTCGCTCATAGAGGAATATTAAGTTCTCTTACTATTGTAAGTATCAACTCATTCAGCGTTTCTGACAAGAACTGTCGGAACTGTTCGTGGCAGTCTCTATCTGAGACAGCGAGTGCGCTCTCAAGGGTCTGCAGCCTTTCTATTTCTGATGAGTTGGTTAGGCGAGAAGCAAAGAAAATTAACTAGGATACGTTGACGAGATGGAGATAGTGGAATGATCGCAGCCTGGGCAGTTTTACGTAGAGTTATCGGTACTCTCGGTGAGACTCCCGATGTTGCCGGGCAGCTGTATTATCTAGGAAATGAAATCACTAATTTGAATGCTTCCATGCGTCCAAAGTTGCCTTTTCTAGTTTTTCAAGTCTTCGGATCTCTGCGAGAATCCGGGATCAGGTCCGAATTGGAGGTCCTTCATTTCGATCTCCTGCAGTAGATGGAGGCCTTTACGTGTTCGCAACCTGGACAACTTACGTAGGTCGAGCAGAATTTCTGGTGACGATCTCGACCGCGTATCGCGGAGTCGTCTCTAAGATCCAGGATCGCAGAGTCAAGCGTGGAGCCCTGTACTTTGTAGTCGGTAAGAGAGAAACCCGGGCTCATAGGAACTTGTTTCCTTCGGACCGAGTAACCCTTCAGAGTGATGAACTTTTCTAAGGGGAAGACAGGCATGGTTGCTGGAGCAAGGCCTTCGAAAACCGAGGTGGTTGATTTGTCCTGTTTGAATAAAACACACGCGGGAGGTTTGGTGCACAGGATATACAGGTCGTCAATTTCATAGAATTCGGCTAAAATCGTTTCAAGTTAGATTGGTACTTTAGACGCAAGGGAGGATTAACCCGCCCACTGGGTCAACCACCACACCGATAGCGGTTCCAGTCGCCCCATTGACCTGTCCTAACCGGGTACAAACATTTGTCAATATGACAGAAGGCATGTTAGGAGTGTAGAGAAACATTCCGGGGAATGGGATCCTGGTACCGTGATCTGGTTGCTGGGGCAAGTCGTCGACACGCAAGCGAAGGTTGGTGGGACCAGTGGACTTGGTTCGTGTGTATTGAGCAGGGAAGGCATAGATTTTTTGACAGCAAGACTTGGCAAAGTGTTCCATTCGAATACGATTCACCTGATGTCGCAGAGAATTCAGCTTCACCAGCATTGTCGCACTGTGTAGCTGGGGGTCCACCAAGGAAGTGATGACGCAGGAGTTAAGCAAGTCCAGGTCCTCTTCTGTCAACGTTGACGTCCTCGCTCGATGTAGAAGGCCCCGAAATGATGGATCCCCGGACTGCCGCATCTGCTCGTCTAGGATGATCACATTTCTGAACTGATGCCATATGAGCCAGCCCTCTTCGTCCTCTGTGTTGCCGCTTCTGGGTTCCTTCCACAATGCTGGGCCCCGCACAGGTGGGAACTAGAAAAAATCACCCATGAGGATGACAATGGGCAAAGCACCGAAGGGGTCGGGAGAACCCCTATCGAGGGATCTCGCCATTTTGCAGTGGTTGTTGATCACACTAAGCATGCTGAGATCCATCATGCTGACTTCATCGATGATCACAATCGTTTTACGGGACCAGAGTTTTCGCACACGAGCAGCCATCGAATGTCCTGTAGAGCGAGTAATAGAAATCCCAAGAGATGTGTGAAACGTGTTGCCGCCGATATTGTCTGCCGCGGCGCCAGTCGGAGCCATGAGGATCACCTCTTTTTTGCGACGGATGAGATCCATTCCGGCCATAATGCCTTTGACGATTTGGCTCTTACCCACGCCTCCTTCACCCCCGACATAATGAAGTGTCGGATGTCGTTTCGAAGCATCGTACGGATGACTAGCCCAGTCCAGCGCTTCGCCCAACACCTTTGCGACGACAAGGCGCTGTTTAGTATTCAATGTGATACTTTCATTGACAAGTAGAGTTAGAGAGGTAGGCGAGGAACTGTCCTCGACATAGGACTGCTAGTCAGCGAGGGTAGGAATAACTTCTGGTTCATTAAGCATAGGCTCCAAGATGGCATCACCAATGTCCAAACTGAAGCCGTCCAGGTCATAGGCCTCTCCGACCACATTATGATACACGTCTCCATGTTCACCAAACTTGGCAAGTTCTTTGGGTCGAGACTCCCATTGCTGTAATGTGGATGGCGGGAAGAAGCTAAGGCCAGATGCGCTATACGCAGGGCTGTCGAAAAGGTTGAGAGGCAGAAGGTTCTGCAGCGGTTGTCCCCGATTGTGAGTTGGTGCGTGTTTCAGTGAAGGGATGCGTCGCCCAGCGAGGAGCGTTTCATGGTCCCAACACTTAGCGATGGAGTGATAGGCTGCGATCAGAGTCTCAACGTTGACATTTTCATCTAGGTTCGCAAGGGAGTCGTCAGAATCTGAGGCAAAATTGTCTATTTCGAGCTCATTAATCTCGCGGTCGATTAAGCCATTAACTCTAACTGGCGCTTCCTGAAGTTTCGCATCAGCCAGACTGTCCTCCCTAGACTTTCGCAGGAGCTCAATATTCGCAGCAAATCTTCGAACATGGGCCGTGAGTGTCGGCTCTATAACTTCCCATATTCGGGAGCAGGCATCGCGCTTTATCGGTACAGCGTTGGCATTTTCTTGAAAAAGCGCCGGTAACTGGCCCCAAGGAACAAATAATCCGAGTAACATCTCCGCTAAGTCATTCATATTTGCGGCAGTTTGAGGATGACCTCCCGGAACGGCGTCTTCCGAGGCTTGGAATTCAGTGAGCTGTCCGTTAAAGGTGACAGTGCTGACCTGAGATGATGTGTGAGCCAGACGTTGTACATGGGTATTTCTTTGAGGGTGTGACAGGTCAAAGTCGACGTCGTTTGTAGTCGCATCTCGTGCAGTCTTGATTCGTACGAGCATACAATATTCGAAGAGCGCGAGGCGCTCAAGCTGCGGCTCACGCCATCTATAGTTGTCAAACATGCTGACAGGGGCTGTTCCGCCAGCTTCATAGGTGCAAGGTTCTTCGGCCATGGGGTCAGAGGATTCGCCGACGTCAATGTTGAGAGGTTGAATGAGATCACGGATGTATCGCCTTAGCCACCACAGATTGATGCGGACGAAGTTATAGTTGATCTTGTAGTGGGTTAGTAAGTTGAGCAAGGTGCTTGCCACCTGGACGCCGCTTATCTCCCGATCGTGTGAGAGGGTATTAAAGCAGCGAAGTGCAAAATTGTCCAAACCCTTGTCTCGAAGTCTAAGGTCTGTTCTTGTTGGCAATTCAGCAGCCTCTACCCTTTCAATGCGCTGCTTAAACAGGGCAGCCTTTGCAAGCATCTGCCATGGGGAGACGTCGTCTTTTGTGGCATAATTGGTGATGTAATAAGTCAGGGACAAAGACTTGGAGACTGTAGGGATCCAAGAAATATCATGATTAGAACGAACGCAGCTAGCAATGGCGGGGTTCCAGGGGTTAGTCCACACATGATTCCGTGCGAGGTGAATTAAGCCAAACTCGTCCACTTTGGAGGTGGGAACAAGATCCCGGGGCATGCCGAACCGACAAGCATCTTTACCTGGGCCCCGTTGTCGGTACTTGAAGCAGGTTGAATGATGATGCCTGGAGTGAATTTGCGTCCTACGCGCGACAGAGTTGCTGTCATATGACAAGCCTAGAAAGAACTCGGCATCGGTTTCTCGCTCCCAGCGGCCTACTCCAGGAAGCTGTATGTGAATTTGCCCCGGGGCCGTCGGTACCTGCTGACACAGCTACGCACGGGCCATAATTGGTTATCCAACTATCCCAAGGCCTTCGGCTTCAGCGACAATGATCAGTGCGCGTGCGGTGCACAAGAAACAATCACCCACGTGCTGGTGGCTGCCCAAATCTACGGGAAATTCGAAGGGAGTTAAGAAGTGAAGCTGGGGATGCGTTTAACAGCGTGTTTAGTCTGCTGGGAGGCTCAACCGAAGGTAAGAGAGGTAAACCATTATTTAATCTTGGAAAAAGATTATTAACTATCTTTAAGTACTAGTTTTGTAGCCGTTCCTCTTTTTGAACCCTTTTTATCACTCCCTATTTTTCTATCTCTACCTTTCCTACCTGCTTTTTGGAAATATCATTTCGGAACAAGCTTTCTTTTCGGACTGCCTCCGGGTGGGGGCCCCTTATTCCAAGTTACCCTTGTACTCAAGTCCACCAACCCATACTCTTTTGATGTCTCTCGTGTTGGAGATATTAGTCAAAGGATTACCCCCCACGAGCAGCAGATCTGCGCGAAAGCCTGGCTTTATTGAACCACGATCCGGCAGAGAGTGCAACTTAGCACCTAGGCATGTCGCACCACGCAAAGCATCGACCGGCTGCAAACCTGCCTGAACCAGGTACTCAAGTTCAGTGTGGATGGAGCTTCCAAATGGAACCCTGAGTAATGCATTATCTGGGTCAACAAAGGAGTCTGTGCCGACCAGGATTGGCACACCGGCTTTGTATATGATACTGACGCTTTGTGCGGCATTTGAAAAACTATAATTTGCTGGGGTTCCCGGTACATCGAGAATGTATTGCATGACGTTGAGGGTAGGAGTGACAAATTGCTTTTGCTGAAGAAGCTTTTGGGCCATGTCTGTGGTAATCACCCCGTCCTGAGGGGTATGTTGGATACTATCAGTCAAGGACATGATAGCCTGGTTGTATGTGGCAATCGTAGTAGCATGAGTCGTTGAAACATGGCCAGCATTGTGGGTGCACTGTACCAATGCATTGAGAGTGTCCTGGCTCGGTCCACCCTCTTCGGCAACCATTTTAAGAAAAGCAGAATGATTGCCAAACACATTGGCTACAAATTGAGGGGCCTGAGCGGGGGACGAAATTGTATCTTCAATGGGTGTGTCGAATAGCATTGCGTGCTGACTCCCTGGGGCGATGGCTGCAATCCCAGTGGTGATGAAGGACGTCAGGCCAGTTTGGTTCTTCAATGCGTTGCACATGTCATAGCTTAAGCATGCCATCCCAATCGCAGTCGTGACACCGTAGCTGATCAGGTTGATCAGATCATCAAGGCTTCCGGGATGGCAATGGTTGTCAATGAGTCCTGGTAACAAAACACCTCCTTGTCCATCAATTATCTGTGCTCCAGACACTGGTGTCTTTCCGAAGGGAATTACGGCTGCTATGTATTCGCCGTCGATGATGACCGTGCTGGGCCCGGTAATATGAGTTCCGTCAAAGACCTGCACATTGGTCACAGCCACCTTTGTTGAGGGCGCTGCCAGAATTCGTCGTCCATGAAGACGAGTAAGTTCGTGGTTATCTGCTCTCCTTCGAAGACTCGCTCCGCCGTGTGAGATACAAGCATTAGCTATGGGTGACAAGGCGAGGATAGCGGTGAGGATGTTGGCGAGGTTGCCGTATTTGAATTTGAACATGTAGAAGACGAGAGACGTAATCGAAAAATTATAGAATGGGAGTAGAATGGGAGAATGGTGGCTGTGTCGATGAGCTATTTGAGGCTGAAGTGAGAAAGTTTTTGAGGTTATATCGTTTATGTCCCTCCGAGCCACTATTTAAGAGGTGGGGCACAGGTCAAGGTGAATATTGAAGTGGACCTTAAAACATCGTATTAGTAGTTCTTTACTGTTTCTAGCGTTTCGCATGGGCATTCACAAGTCCCGCGGGACCAAAATATTTTGGTCCCATTTCCCCGTAGTTCCGCGAGACTCCTGTGGGACTATATGGAACTCACTAAATGGTCCCGCGCTGGCATGATACCACCAAAAACCATCTAAAAGAAATGTGCCGAGTAAAATGAATATTAATTACATTACTAGCTTGTTCGACTTTTACAACACACACTTGCTGATTGAAGGGAGTCAGGTTCCGGAGGCATCCACATGCTTATTAAGTCCACACAAATATTTGTAGCATTGAATAATTTAGAGAATACGCTCAAGGTATGCCAGAAACTTTGGAAGATCGGATTTCCAAGGCCTTGGAAGCTCACCATGCAAGTTATAAACCAAAGATCGCACCGATCGCGCGACAATTTGACATTCCGTACCACACCCTGTATGGCCGAGTTCACGGTCGCAAGCCTCTCGAAGGCCATACCGGCGAAGTAAGAACAGACATCAATTCAATGGATTGATACCTTGGGACCAGACCTATTCTGCACCATCAGCTTCCAAAACCCAGAACGCTGCGCGGCAAATAATACGGCGTCATGGTCCTTTGCGCTCCGTCGGAAAAGAATGGTGAAAATGATCTCGAGCCCGTCTGTATAACGTTCGCGAGAGATCGGGGTGAATGAAATCATCATCATCATCACCCTCATCGTCTACATTCAGAAAGCGATTGGCAAAGAAAGTGGTTTATAGGGTTGATCTGGTTATCTTTTGCAGAAAGCGCCTATTTTTTCTGTGATACATGGAATAATCGCAGCAGTAAATTTCGCACCCCAACCATCACAGCCCAAGAGATTCCGCGTTACCAGTATATATCCTCTGCACATCCTTTTCATTAAACAGCCGCTGAAGGTTAACATCCATCTTTTGATCCAGTGCTTCCACCATGCTTCCGGGTGTGTAAGGATAATCACTGCCATAAAGCAGACGACTCGACTCCCCAACTCTCAAGTATCCATGAATCAGATCCGGGAATGGCATGCCGGCAAGGTCAAAAAAGAATCTTGTGCGAAATAGCTCCTTAACTTGGTCACTCGTCAGCTCCCCAGCACATTTGAACCACGGCAACCCAGAGAAAGTGGTAAATCGTTCAATGAGCGGAGGTAGTGTTGCACCACAGTGAGAAACCAGGAATGTAATATTTTGGTATCTTGTCACGGTGCCCGACAAGAGCAGATTAACAACAGCTCTTGTTGTGTCGAAAAAGTACTCCATCATAGGCGTTGGGTATTGGGGCAGCGGTTTGTCGGTGTCCGGGTTGTCCACTGAGCAGCATTGTGTCGGGTGCATGAACAATATGGCCTTTCGCTCATTGAGCTTGTTGAAGACGGAATCCAGTCGTGAATCGCCCATATAGTACCCTTGGGCATTGGTCATGACTGCAAAGCCCACCGCGCCAATTTCCAATGCACGGTCGATTTCCTCGAGGGTTCCCTCCACATCAGGGAGTGGAAGGGAAGCAAAGAACTTGAAGCGATCAGGAAATTTGCGGCAGATTTGGGCAATTTCATCGTTGGTTTCACGTGTAACCTGTTTAGCGAGTTCAAAATCTCCTGTCTTCAGATGGGTGCCAGGGGATGTGATGCTAAGAATGGATCTCTTAATGCCAAGCTTGTTCATAAGCTCAATATGACCTTCCGCGGTCCAGGCCTGATCTGACATTAGCGTATAATCTATATTTATATTCGGAAGTTAGATTACCGGTATGCATGGCATCCCATCAGGCTTGTCCCAGTCCATCTTTTCGCACCATTTTCTCCAGCCGTCGGTTACAATGTGACAATGGGTGTCAATTTTCTCCATAATGAGCTTTCTGCGGTCGTTGAAGAAAGTTCCATTCCCTTGCACTCCCAATTTTTATTATATTTTCTGCATTGGAAGCACCAGCAGCTATAAGGTAGGTCCCGTGGTAGGTCGAAAATTATTTGCGGGGCCTATATGCCATTAAGGCCGGACCAGGAAATGTTTTGCCGCCGCTGAATGACGTACATGACCTCCTCCACATATGGAGATCCAATAGATTCAAGGAACACAGCCGGCAGCACGAAGCACATCATAGAATAAAGGCCGTCAAGCTTTGTGGCCCGTAGACTGTGGAAGAGCGAACTCACTTTCAATGCAAACGGAATGACAACAGACAAACAACATAGAAGGAAATAAATCGTGCAAAGTAAGAATTTGAAAGACGTCATTTGCCCGACTTAGCATTTCGTACATAACTCCCATTTCGTTTCCAACCTGAATTTGTACCCTAATACATTTCCCAATCTAGCCGGTAGACCCCGATCTCCCACTGCGTATTTTGAAGTCTACACTATAATGTGGGCCGCATTTATCTCCGACGTCCGTATTTTCGACGGAGTTTTCATGTTATCCGAATGCGACCATGTTCCCATCGAGTCTGGCCGCATAATGGAGATTGTCAAAAACCCTAGTTGACTTCCGCTGGCTGTTGTAGGATTGATGCCTCCCATTACATTATGTCATGTTCTGCATGCGCTAGTGTCTCAACAGCCTGTTATGCGCGAACCCTT
Organism: Penicillium concentricum; assembly: GCF_028827145.1. Classification (NCBI taxonomy): domain Eukaryota; kingdom Fungi; phylum Ascomycota; class Eurotiomycetes; order Eurotiales; family Aspergillaceae; genus Penicillium; species Penicillium concentricum. Next base: position 699,364 of record NW_026622756.1, read on the forward strand.
GCCCGGGTGAAGGCTAGCGTCCTGAATGCTATATCCGCCATGGTCTGGTGGCTCATAAAAAAGTCCACTTTGGTTGAGATGCACTACTGCTGGCCCAGTGCTATTGGACAGATCAGACTAATTAATAAGTGTTTTCCTGTATGTACCTTCTCGATCAATCTTGGTTGATCTCAATGACAAGTTGATGGGAAATTAACTTGAATTTCGTATTGTGCCGATATCGGATCTACTTACTTTGTATGAAAACTCATCGGAATGGAAATATATTATGTACGATTTATATAATGGATGGACTAATACCTCTAGGTAAATGCACTGTCACTGATTTCCAAAGATCCTGGCCAGGCTAGAAGTGACTTTGGCCAAGTCGGCCTTGGTATTGCATGCCGCAAAAACAAAACGATCCATTCTCACAATGACGTACCGCTTTGCGCCAACGCTCTTCCACATGAGGTCCTCGTCATATCCTCGAGGTACGGGACGATCAGCGCATAGTGAGGATTGTGCGAACTCTTCGCCCGTGGCGGTACGAAATACCCGGTGCCACCTATCCGCCTGCTTATGCGCTGCATAATTGGTGTTCGAAATACGAGGAACAAAGAAGGTAGCATCATCCGCCGACAGCAACCCCATCTGAAAAATCTCGTCAAGATCTTCTAGCGCAGCATCCAGTTCATGGAGGCCATTCAGTAAGACAACGAGTTGAAATACATTCCCACTCCGGAAAATGACATCGTCCGTAAACTGCACATTCGCATCTGGATCCAGAGCGATGCAATATGTCTGCGGGAAGCAGAGCCCGCCATCGAACTCCGGCATGAATGGCATCCCTGCTGAGTGGGTGTACCGAGTCGGACCATCACCTCGCGGGCCCTGCTCAAGCCAGTGTTTCCAGCTAGGAATAAGCTGGAGGAACCACATGCCCCAGTTGCGAATTAGAATGTGTAGCAGGCTTTTCCCATTGACCATATCTCCATTTCGAATGGTAGAGCCAAGTGATTTGTCGAGTTGTTGTTTCCGTTCGAGATACCAGCCGGTGAAAAGGCTTTCATAGTCTAGTTGAGGAGATGAGCATGCGATACCGAGGCGCCAAGCGAGGGAAATAGCATCTCGAAACCCGGACGTAATTCCTTGCCCTCCGACTAGATGTCATTGTTAGATAGATGATATGAGTATCATAACACTTGATCCACTTACATGGCGGAAATACGTGAGCCGCATCACCACACAGAATCACCCGTCCGAGGGCCCATTTGTTGCAACTCCTCGCAGAGAACCGAAAAGGCCTCGATCGCAAAACATCGATGCAGTCCTCCGGGTACTCGACATCCTCAGCGAGTCTAGGTAAGCCGTCAGTCGATTGACCAATCATAGTCTCCTTCTCGTATCAGAACATACCCATAACGACTACCAGAATGCGTCAAATAAGGGTAAACGACTTCTCTGACTTTGTCCCGCCCAGCCATTTCCGTACCATCCTCATCGGAGGTAATGACAAACTCAAAGCGCCAGAGTCGGTCTTCCGGGCGACCAAATCGGCCACATACAGCCGGACGGCTGGGGTTGCAGAGGAAACGGAAGTCGGCTGGGAAAAAAAGGTCGTACACTTCATCTGGTGTATATCCAAGATCCCACAATGGGAATGAAGGGTGCGTCTCCTTTGTCGGAAGGTGCATTTTCCAGTTGAGAGCCACCCAGGTCTCTTCGTATCTTGTTCTTTACTGGAGTTAGGGGATCATATATCGTTTTGCGATAGGACCTGATAGCTTACTGCTCGGCCCACTCTAACTTGATCCCCTTTGGCTCTAGGTACATCTTGCGTGTGAACCCTGTCTTTCCATCTGCTGCGGCCAGGAATCGTGCTCGGGTTCTTTTCTCGGTACCGGATTCATTGGTGTAGGTCGCGTATACCCACCCCGCATCCTCGGTGATGGAAGTCAATGTGCAACTACTTCGCAGTTGGGAGATATCAAACTGGTCCATGGCCGCTCGGAGGTATTTCTCCAGGACTGGCTGCTTGTGAGCAAGCACGCCGACATGGCCGGTATTTCCCTCTGTCTAAAAGATATCAGTTGTTGTCTGATTGGTATATGTGGATGTACCTACGGAAGCTGAATCGAAATGAAGGAACGGTTTGGCGTGTAGGTTCTGATGTACGCCACTGACGAATCGAATCTTTGGAATGCCTGGGTATAAAAATATTAGCCCACATGTTCATCTGTATGTCAAATACTGCTTTTCCTAACAGGACCCAATCTCCGTGAAGATGTGCTCGTAAAGGCCAAGGCCTTGCATCAACCGAATTCCGTCATCGTCGAGGGCAATCCCACGAGGATCCGTGGTTATAGTGGGTTCTTTTTCTAGGACGATATTTCGAACGCCCAGTCTCCCCAGATACGCCGACAGCATAGCTCCGGTAGGGCCACAGCCGCATATCAATACGTCTGTGGTCTCCCACTTATCATGAGAAGCCATTTTAATATATATCTGCGATGGTCAATGGTCCTCAATTAAGAGCAGGCGGGAATAAGGAAATAAAATAATTATTAGAGTATTTAAAGTAGCTAGATGAAGATGACCTAAGTTTATCGTTTTGGCCGCGGGATATCCAAGGTGTGGGGACAATGTGTCCTGCGGGTACAATTATGCCCCTTTTTCCCGCAGAAGACATCATATTATGACAGAGATCTGCCTGTACGACAATGTATGGTATGACACGACGATATGTAACTCTCTAACTAACTAAAATGACAAAACCGCATTATTTGACAATCTGCGCGGACATGATGACTAACTGTAATATGCACTTTTGTATGATATGGTTAACTGCCGATGTCTACCGACATTCGGGTATTCCAACTCTGTATCAACTAGGTATTGCAACCTTAGTTTCTGACATAGTACGCCAGTCGGATGAATAGCAATATCTAAGCCCTACACCCAGCGGCTGCAGTGGCAAGGCTACACCTCGGATGTACGCTTCTCCGTATTCCCGAAAATTCCGGGTATTAGCAGTCCTCAATGTCGGAAATGAGGGATCAGGTAGGAAGGATTCGAACCTGCAGATCTCGATTCTGCATGACAAATCCAACATAAAAGTGCACATTAAATTAATTAGCCTTCCATGTTGATTTGTCAGATTGTGTGGGTTTCAATTGAAGGCAGAGGGAGTCATATTACCATTTTAGGGCTTCCATACAATAGTAGTGGCTGATTTTGGTCTGTCATTCAATCCAAGTTGAGAACTAAGCTTCTAGCTTCTCCGCAACCGCTTACTGGGTACGTTCAATCCATGCAGGGAGGCCATTACAAACGCATTCCAAGCAAGTAACCTTAAAAAATTGCTCCAGCTCCCTAAAGCGTACTTGCCAACCAGTCGGCCCTGGCTCTTCCAATAGTGGGTGTCCTTTATTGAATTGGTCATGTTATTCCGGGGTTGTGGAGAAACGATGGGCTCGTGAATCATGGAGCAGCAAGCATCAGTGACGATCTGGGCCCAAACCTCTCTAAGGCTCATGATTCCAGACTTGTAAGCCTGGGCGTAGATTTTATGACTACACATGACGACCAACATAATAGATTTACTTTACATGCGGCGGGTAGTGAAATGCACAAGTTTAGCCTGTCTCGGTATGAGTAACGGGGATAATCAATCGAAACGAGATCGACCAGCGTGTAATATTGATCTCCACTGTTGTTGTTGAATAGGTACTATTGCGTTGCAAGGCCCTACCGCGTGATGTAACTCTGTAAATGTGCCTCGACATCTGCTGGATTGTGAATTTCGATGGTGATACCTGTATCATGATATTCTGGGCACTATGAGACTGTTGTAAATCCCGTATCGAAGGCCTTCAGCTCTGTAATGGTTGCTATAGACTTCTTCAAGGTGGTGATGATCGGAATATACGCTTCAGCAATGTCACATGTAAGATACCCTAAGAGCGGGAAAAGCTTGCCATTGGCATCTCGTGGGAAATCGTAATTTATTTGGATATGCACTTTTCGTTGCTCTGTGGGGTGGCGGCTAAGCCGCATCGCGCGCCCAGATAAGGTTGTATGCAAAATATATGGGAATATGATGACACACCTAATGTACAAGGCTTGCTATCGAGGCTTCGGTACAATTTCTTTTATACATAGTATATATCAAGGCGAGTATAGTTGGAAATTGGGGGTACAGGAAGAGAAGACAGTTGGATTCGTATGGAAATAGGCTACAGAAGCGAATATACAAAATAAAACTACTCCAAGAATGTCGCAGGCACCTCGGGCCCCCACACAGCAAGGGACTCACTCCCAGCCTGCACATACCCAATCGGGGTATCCCTATTCACCAAATCACCATCGGCATAATGCTCAATCATATTGCCAGTAGTATCCCACCAATAGTCGAAAATCTGCGATCCAAGCACATGTCGGCCAATGCCCCAGACAGAATTGTATCCCCTCTGGGCAAGCCACTGGTGGCCCAGATGCTGGGTGTCGAAATCATGGACCTCGAAGGAGCAGTGATGGACATGTGCACCACCGGGACTCGCACTCAAGAAGAACGAGTGGTGGTCTGTGAGAGTATCGCCTAGATCGATGTGAGCGAACATGCTCACGTTTTTCTTGTGGCCGTCCTTTTCGATGTATAGCAGGTCGGTAGGCACAAGGTTGAAGGTGGATGTGTAGAACTTGACTAATTCGTCAAACTGCTGTGTGCATAATCCAAAATGGCCGAGCTTAAAAACAGGTCAATATGTTTCAACTTTGTTAGCATAGAGTCAGACATACTTTGTGGACACCTGCTGGTCCTGGCTCAAACCGGTTGAACTCGCGACGGCGGGCTTTGTCACCGGTGTAGTTGAGCACGACCTGTTCCGGATGCTTTACCCCTGCGTCTATAGGCTTCTGTCCGAAAGCCACGTTGAAGGGAAATCCTTCGGGGTCGGTGATGGTCACTAGAAAGCCTCCACCGGGGGCATCGCTGAGGTCCTGTACTGGACTGGCTGTCGGCAGACTCGCTGCTCTGGGAGACACCAAAGATGTCAAAAATATATATCTTCCAATAAAGTTATGGTCACTCACTTGTTGAAGTCTTCTTGGCTTAGCGCCTCAAATGTGCCACCTAGGAACTGCTTCGGCCCCTTCCGCGCATAGTAGACATACTGATCAGACCCGTATCCCCGGTACCAAATCTCATCTTTGACCTTTTTTGCAACCTGCATCCCAAAATCTAGATTTTTCAGATAAAGCAGCCAAAGTAACGGAATGCTCAACTTACGGGTCATAAAACGGTGCGTCTCTTCAAGGTCGGGGTGTTGGTATCGCATGTGAGACAGCTTCTTGAGATGAATACGGTCCTTGCGATTGATCTTTTGCTTTTCAAGCCAGCTTCTCTGTGATTCATTGGCTTTGCCAACGGCGACCACGTCAGGGACTGTGGCGCCAATATTGGGCTTGACAGGGGTTGCTTCCATCTTGAATAGAGTTAACTGCGTAGTGATTCAATTCAAGGCTATCCTTTCGGCAGGAATAAATTGTGATGTCAGGTGGTGAGTAGTTCAGTCATCTTATATATGTTAAGTCTTCCCCATGTATATCCGCTGTGTAAATGGCAAAAGGATTGATCCCACATCAACTGAGGATCAGCCCCACCCCTGCTAGTATATAATCAACCCGAAACTCTTGAGATAGTGGCCATAATAATTCCGTTGTTGACTCAATATGCCTACTTTCACAAGACTTGTGCGGTTTTCCGCCGGCTCGCAATCTCACTATGGAGATCTCCTGGCCTTTACGGACGGGAAGTATACGGTCCGGAAGCTGAACGGAAACCCGTTCACGAAACTGGAAACTACAGAGGAGACTGTCCAGATTGACACAGTAAGTCATTATTTCACAAGAGGCTAGGATACATAATTGACCGTTTGCAAGCTTGAGTGTCCACTCGAAAGTACCCCGGTCATCGTTTGCATCGGACTGAATTACAACCAGCATGCGAAGGAGGCGAATGTCAGTATTGGGCATGTATATTTTTAATTGATAGCTACTGACTTTGACAAATAGCTTCCTATCCCTACTTACCCTGCCGTGTTCACCAAGCCCGCTGACGCACTTGCCGGACCCTTTGAAGCAATTGACATACACCCCGACGCCCGCGAGCTTCTCGACTACGAGGGTGAATTGACCATTGTGATCGGTATAGACGCAAAAAACGTGTCGGAGGAAGATGCTTTGGATTATGTCTTGGGATATACAGCTGGAAACGATCTATCGGCTCGAAATTTCCAGCTGCCTGAAGCCTCTGGGGGCCAGTTCTGCTACGCCAAATCCTTCGATCGATTTGCGCCCGTTGGCCATGTGATTGTGGCCGCATGCGAGATTCCAGACCCCCAGGCACTGAAGCTGACTACCAAGGTCAACGGGATTGTCAAGCAAGAGACCAGCACCGGTGACATGATCTGGAGTGTCCGTCATATTATTAGCCACCTTTCCCGGGGCACAACCCTCCGAAAGGGCACCATGATTATGACGGGCACTCCATCTGGTGTAGGTTATTTCCGGAAGGAGTTCCTTAAGCATGGAGATATTGTTGAGGTGGAGATTGAGGGAGTTGGAGCAACCAAGAACCGGGTTCGCCACAACTGAGTGGTATAGGCCCCGCATGGTAGACCCCACATTTGGAAATAACGGAGGTCGGAGCTTAGAAGGGACCAAATAGTCGTCCTCGGACCTATCGGAAGTCTTATCGTTTATGATCTTACCGCTCGATTAACATAGCCTCATGGGAAAATTTCGGATATCCATTGGATAATATTCAATTTCACTTTTCCATTCCTCTTCGCTTTATAACTTTAATTGTTTGATAATTTTTGGATACCGTTAGGGGGAGTGAGTCGCTATAGTACCGAGAACGGGGAATATGCCTCGCCTACTTTCCCGTTGAAATAAACCTCCAAATCTAGTTCCGTTGGGTTTACCGACGATATTTCTGCGATATGCCGCAAAATGCTATCAGGTCTCGGTCTACATCGCCGTATCTGGGCTTGAAGGCCCAGCGCAGGCGCAAGACCTCCAAGGAAGAACGGATTTGTCCGGTCTGCGCTCAAGCATTCAAGAAAGCGGAGCATCTGGCCCGGCACCTCCGGTCTCACACAAAAGAGCGACCATTCAATTGCCCTGTGTGCCACAAGGCATTCGCTCGACAGTAAGTCACCCTGAAGGTAATTAGGGACTAGTCAAAGCCAGCGCTGATATTCCGAAGGGATACTTTGTTGCGGCATTCACGGTCTCACCCCGCTAATAATGAGGATTTTGAAGTATCAGAGATGAACTGTGAGCCAGTCGGTGGCGGTCATGGGCGAGACATGAGCGATGAGCCTTTGATAGCCCAACCTCCCTTCGCCTTGACAGTCTCAGGCCAAATGGAGTCCGAGTCGATGGTAGGGAACATGATCCCTCCTGTCTCCCCACCTAACAGTGCATCGATTGGTAGCCAGACTCTAAACCTTTCTGCCCCTGACAATAGTATATATAATTCCCAAATGGCCTCTTTGACCCCGTCATTATTTTTGGAAGCAGGAGAAGATTGGGACGGCAGGTCACAACTCGCCTTGAGGGATCACCAGCTCGACCGAGATTGGGAGACCCTATTGACTGGGGAGTACTTCGATTTGAATGCTGTGAACATGTCCCTCTACGCAACCTCTGAGCCTTTTCCTACAATCGACACGCTACCCAAGATATCCACCACTCGGCCACATCCTATCTCAAATCTTGACGAGCAATTGAATCAACGTCAACGTGCTAGCTCAGTCCAGCGGAAATGGCATACTTCCTCCGAGCTGACGTCTTTCTCGGGAAAGATGACCCCGGATTTGTCCCAAGAGGGCAATGACATAAACGAGTCTTACCGCGAGAGACTCGCGGAACATCTCCAGCAACCAGTGCAATATGGAGTCCTGCCATCTACTGCATTTCTTGTATGTTTGGTCTTTTTTTGATCCTGAACCATCCTGCTAACTTTTGAATAGGGCCTTTGTATTCAGGCTTATTTTTCAAACTTCCACCCTCTATTCCCGGTTGTCCATATGCCCACATTCCGACCGGGCACACAAAACTCGATACTACTTCTCTCCATAAGTTCTATCGGCAGTCTATTTATTGGATCGACCCGCGCGCTGGCTCATGGAATCAGTATGTTCGAGCGGCTCAACAAAGCCATTTTAGCATCGGTATTTTTTACCAAAAGTAAAAGTGGCTGAAAAACGCTAACAGTTGCAGTGGGACACTTATGTGTCAAAATCAGGGTGCTCATCCACGATAGCGCTGCAGGCTTCACTTATAGGCCAAACATTCGGTCTATTGATGGGGGTATGTCTATATTTTATTGCCTACCTTCTCTCGGCCCTAAAAACGTCGTTTAATAGACTAATTTTCCACCCGGTATCTAGAGACCAAAAGACTTGTTTGGTATTGAAGTCTTCCATGGAAGTGTAATCGCCGTGAGTCTTCAAAGCAGGAAAGGGCTAGTGGTGTGATCTAACAGTATCTAGTGGGCGCGCAAAGCCAAACTGTTCCATTTAAGACACTCAGATTGCAACATCCTAGATCTAGATGGCAATGCTCTACAGGATGCTTGGGTTTCATGGGTCAAAACCGAGGTGAACCTGCGGTATGCAATACTCCAAGCGCTCGTATTCCTCTAAATAATATCTGACGTCCACAGGATCGTCCTTAGCCTCCACATTCACGACGCCGAACTCGCACGATTTCATCACCACGAACCCCTCCTCCGCCACTCCCTCGACCGACTGCCCCAGATATCATCCAGCGAGCTCTTCGCAGCATCAAGCGCTAGCGACTGGAAAGCACTACTAGCAGAAACCCAACTTCAAAATCTAGCAAGATCAACCTGGCCCCAACAATCCTCAGCAAACACCCAATCCCAATTCCAGTCCCAGCCTTGTTCCAATCCCCCCTTGGCACCCGGCGACTTCGCCCTAAGCGGGATGCTAGAATCTATCAGCGCTCTATCTAGCGATGACAACACGACAACAGCAGAATGCCGCAACCTCCTAACAACCTGGTATGCTGACTACGCACCAGAAACCCAAAGCAAGCCATCTTGGCTGAACCTACTAATCCTGTGGCACTCAATATTCATAACCCTACACGCAGACTTCAACGCAATAGAAAGCGCCTGCGGGCGCGACGGCTACGACGCAGCCCAAAAGCACATCCCGTACGCCCGCTCATGGGCCCGCTCCCTCGACGCAAAGCGCTGTGTCCTCCACGCCATGCTCATCCAGAAGAATTTCGAGTCACTCCCTGTTGGCGCCGAGCCGGCGATTCATGTCCCACTTTGTCTGTACCACTGTGGTCTTGTTTGGGCTTGTTTTATGTGTTTTAGTGATGATTTCGAGCCAGTTACCGTTGATGCCACGGATAATTTGCAGTTTGGCGAGTTGCAGCTGGATGGTGTTGATGGTATTGGTATCTTGCTTGGGCAGGCTGGTGCGCTACTGCCGAGGAGGTTGGCGACGGGGTCATTGTTTCGTATCATTGATTTGCTGCAGAAAATTAGCCATTGGAGGATCTCGCAGAGCTTGGCATCGACGCTATTGACGCTTGTTGAGGAGACGCAAGATTTGTTTTGATTTACTCGGATAGGCCTTGCTTATATTACCAATACCAATCAATCTCTACAACAATTTTGCCACATATTCCAATGGTTCTCACCGTAGCCTGAAATATGACAATGGAGAGTCCCTGGCGAACACCCAAGACACCCCTGGGACTTAATCGGCACAAGCTCATTATTGAGCTAACCACCCTGCTGCGCGCGCTCATCCTTCTGGAAACTCGTCGTGCTGCTCGCGCGAGATACTGAACTGTGCGGCCACATTTTCCGAAGTCTGCCCCATACGCTGCGATATTTGTGATGCGACCGGGTGCGAGGACATGCAATCCGACATCTCGGGGCACCGTTATCGGCATTCAAGCTTATGCTCCCAGCTCCAATTGTCACCCCAACGTCAATCGTTCCAGCGATGATTTGGTTGGCAGTGTTCTGTGTGGGCAGCAAGCCGGACGAGCAGAAGCGGTTGACGACGAAGGCTGGGGTAGTTACAGGGTATCCTGCGGCGCGAATGCCGGAGCGGGCGACATATACCGAGCCTGGGCAGCGGACATGGTCGACACAGACATATTCGACGAGATTTGTATGTTTTTTTCGTGTTGAGTTTTGTGGATTAAAAATAGGGATGCTTCCAAAGTTGCCTACTGTATATTACGTACTATTTTATCCTCAAACAATATTTAAAGGCTTGGTGAACACGCCTACTGCGGTATGCCAATCCCTGTTGCGGATGTTCGTGTGCATGTTCTGTAGCCCCAATTCACCGCTTATAGGGCCCGCGCTGTAAAATTCCCCACAGTGTGTCATAAATAGTAATTTGCTCGTAGTTAAGAATAAATTACGACTTGCTAAACAAAGTAAAGGTAAGCTTGACAGCTTGTAATCAAAAGTAGGAAAAACCCTGGATTAATTACGAGAACTAGAACTAGATTATATGTATAAGAGCGCGTGTATGTGGAATTATTCCAGATTATTTAACGCAAATGCGTTTGTTCAATTCAAGAATAGAAAATGTCTCAAACGTCCGTGTATGTAGGTGATCCGTTTCATACAAGCGGCGTCCCGTTATGTGGGGATCCGTAATTTCAAATAAGGAAAATGTGTCGCGTCTTGGAACCCTTAATGCAAATGACTACTTTATAGTAGAGGACACCAGTTTCGGGAAGTACTGTATCAATTGGTCGCTACTGTACAGCCAGACCAGTTTCGGGAAGTACTGTAGTACTCCAACACCCGGTAGACACTCGATCGGGATAGCAAGTCGACTCACAGAGAGGATCCTGTACCGGAAAAATTGTTGTGTACCGAACGGAAGGGATGGCGGACCCACACGCGGGAGGGCCCGAGCCCCCTCGCACAACCACACCTGGAACGACAACGACCAACGCGTTGGATAACTCTAATTCGACTACTGCGCCTCGGACCAGAAGACAGGCCCGGCCCAGCGATGACCACACCACCGCAACGCGTTCCGAGACCACGAGATCCGGAGACAACAATGGACGCGTCACGACCCGGGACATCTGCCGCCTGATCGAAGGCTTAAAAGAGACGATCGCCTACCAAACCGAGCTCATCCAGTCCACCAAGAACGAACTGCTAGAAGTGAAGCACGACCAGAACGTCCTGCAGACGCAGAACGAGAAACTCCACGAGGAAGTTCGAGCCTTGCGGACACATATTGATGCCCTCCCACCACCACCGACCGCAAAATCATGGGCCACAGTAGCAGCGAGCCACCCACCTTCTCAATCAAACCACCAGCGCCTAGACAAGGACCAAGACTGCGTCCGAATCAGCACCCAGCGCTCTTTCGTGGATCCTAGAGACAATGAAAGCAACGAACCAAATACCTTTGGGCGATATCTCCCAACGGAGACCGCAAACATCCAAATCCGCACGGCGCTGTCGAACGCACCGTCTACACACGACGCCCAAGTAGCCGGGGTTGGCACCACCAAAACTGGATATGTCATCCGGTTCAAAGACACAGAGTCGGCGGAAGCGGCCCGCAACAGCACAGAATGGCTGAACGAGCTAGGAAACAACACGAAACTGGTCAAGGCGCGGTTCGGCGTCGTGATACACCGGACCCCGACTGAGGATTTTGACCTCGAGAACGCGAACGCACAGGCGATTGAGAAAATCATGAAAGAGAACGACCTAACCGAGCCAGGACTCCGGATCGAGGAGGTGGCTTGGCTTAAGAAGAAAGACAAGGCACTAGGGAAGTTTGCCTCCCTAGGCATCTGGTTCGACACCGCGGAAGGAGTGGATTACATTCTAGGCAAGGGCTTCCTGGTCGGCCGGAGATTCATCGACAGTGTGGAACGCTGCGAACTAAAAAGAAAGAGATGCTTCCGGTGCCAACGATTTGGACACCTTACATGGTCATGTAAAGAAACGCCGCGATGTGGACACTGCGCTGGCCAACACGAGCGAGAACGGTGCCCCCCGGGTGTGAGAGCCCGATGCCTCGACTGTGGTGGTGAACACCCAACCAGCGATCGCCAGTGCCAAACGCCGGCAACCTCTAACTCCCAATGTTAGAGAAAAACCTACGTGTACTACAGTTAAACATCATGAAATCGGGATCTAGAATGGAAGCGCTCATCAACGACCACCAGAGCCAGGACCTCGATGTACTCCTGATCCAAGAACCATCTATCACCGCCTATCAAACACACGTCAACCACAGCGCCTGGCGGCTATACCGGCCGACTACCGAGCCTGATGCAGGCCGGTTTCGCAGTCTGATCTACGTCAACCGAAAAGTCTCAACCTCGTCTCATCGACAGATCGCCTGCGACCACCCGGATATCACGGCAATCAAGATCTGGACAACCGACTCTCAATTTCTTATCTTCTCGGTCTACCTCTCATGCGTTCCACTATTCACGCCGAACGAGACGTCGGCAGAATTAGCACTCACGGCAATCCAGAAAACACTGTTAGCCAACACCCAAGAGGATCAAAAGACAACAAGCGTCATCTTGTCAGGTGATCTCAACCGCCACCACCCGATGTGGGGCGGCAACAATATCCAACCGCGATTCATTGAAGACGCAAGCGAACTGATCAACTTCTTTCAAGCGCATGGCTTACATAGCTGTCTTCCACGGGGAACAGCGACATTTTGGCCCTTTAACGACCCAGGGAAGAGCACCACTATCGACCAGACGGTAACGAACCGCCCGGACCTACTCGTCAAATGCCATCTCTACCACGAAAACTATGGGTCAGACCACCGCGCAACGTACTCCGAATGGGACCTACGATCTCAGCGCCAGCCCGCCGCTAAGGCCAGGAAAGCCTACGACCGTGCGGACTGGTGTAAGATCGCCGAAGACGTACGTCGACAATTGGGCCCATGGAAGGAGGTGAAAACGAGACCAGCGCTAGATGAGACAGTCGACAAGCTCACAGAGGCAACGGCCATGGCGGTGGATAAGCACACTCCCGACCTACGACCAACGCCATACTCCAAACGCTGGTTCACCCCAGCCCTCAAAATACAGCAGACCGAGGTCAATCAACTACGCCGGACGTGGCAAGAAAACTGTGCGGAACTCGGGCGGCACGACGCCCGCTCCACGACCCTCTTTCAAGAGATGCAGCGCAAACGACGATTATGGACCCGGACCATCGAGAAGGTGAAGGCGTCACATTGGAAGCAGTTCCTTGACGAAGCCGGGGAAGGGAAGCTCTGGAATGCAGCCACCTACATGAAACCACGAGAAGCCTGGGGATGTGTGCCGGCATTGCACGTCGGCACAAACGAGCTCATAGAAAATGAGGACAAAGCGCAGGCGTTCCTAGACGCTTTCTTCCCGCAGATGGACGAACCTCACGAGGACTTGCCCGCCCAGGCACCTCTCGCACTCCCGTGGCAACCAATCACCGAGCTTGAGATTCAACGATCTCTTCATGCCGCAAAAGGATCTACCGCACCTGGTGAAGACGGCTTGCCGACGCTAGTGTGGAAACAGCTATGGATGCACCTCAAGGTCTACATCACGGGGATCTTCACCGCGTCATTCAATCTAGGATACCACCCGGAGCGATGGCGGAGCGCGAAGATTGTAGTGCTACGGAAACCCAAGAAACCGGATTACTCGGTCCCTGGGGCCTATCGCCCGATCTCACTCCTCAACACACTAGGTAAACTCCTTGAAGCGGTGATGGCGCGCCGACTGTCGTATCTCGCTGAAAAGCACGGCCTGCTACCGGACACCCAGTTTGGAGGACGACCAGGAAGAACTACTGAACAGGCCCTTTTGGTCCTCTCCAATGCGATTGACCGAGCGTGGTACAAACACAAAGTGATAACGCTGGTGGCATTTGACCTGAAAGGTGCCTTTAACGGAGTCAACAAAGTAAGCCTAGACGCTTGCCTCCGGGCAAGGAGAATACCCACCGTGGCGAGGAAATGGATCGAGAGCTTCATGAGCGACCGCCACGCCAGCATAGGATTCGATGACTACCGCACCGAGACCACACCACTGCCGAACGCGGGACTCGCACAGGGTTCGCCCCTGTCCCCGATCCTCTTCGCATTCTTCAACTCTGACCTGGTCGACCAACCTGTCAACTCTCACGGTGGTGCATCTGCCTTCATCGACGACTACTTCCGCTGGCGCGTGGGACGCTCGGCCGAAGAAAACCTAGCCAAAATACAATCGGAAGACATCCCCCGCATTGAGGCATGGGCCCGTCGAACGGGGTCTTGCTTCGCAGCCGAGAAAACCGAATTGATTCACATCACCAGGAAAAGACGCGAACAGCTTCAGGGTCAAGTGGTTATGAACGGTAAGACAGCCGAACCGTCATCCACGGCCAAGCTGCTGGGGGTGGTTTTCGACCAGGAGCTTCGCTGGAAGGAACACGTCCAGCAAGCGATCAAACGCGCAACCAAGGTCAGTGTTGCTTTGGGCGGGCTGCGGCAGCTGCGCCCAGAACAGATGCGACAGCTCTACCAAGCCTGCGTAACGCCGGTCATAGACTACGCGTCGACAGTCTGGCACGACCCTTTACGAGACAAGACCCACCTACGACACTTAAACACAGTCCAGAGAACCACATTGATTCGCATCTTATCAGCTTTCAGGACAGTGGCCACCACGACTCTGGAAGTAGAGGCACATGTTCTGCCAACGCACCTCCGCCTCCGCCAACGAGCACAGAACACCATCACAAGCCTCCACACTCTACCGCGCGATCATCCTATCTGGGATGCACTACGGCGAGCCCAGAAACGGAGGAACAACATCGGGTCGTACGCTCGTTTTCCACTGGCGGAAGCCCTGAAGACCATGAACCTAGAAAGATTGGATGAACTAGAGACGATCGACCCACGGCCACTGCCCCCATGGCGAGCAGAGTCCTTCGCGGAGATTGAGATCGGGTCCGACCGAGAGACGGCAAGAGAACGGGCTGAGACCGTAGGGTCCACATCCGCCATCGTGGTCTACTCTGATGCTTCGGGACGTGAAGGCCACCTGGGCGCTGCTATCGCTGTACTCGACAACAACCTAGAGGTCATTGAATCTCAGCAGGTCCAGGTGGGACCGATGGACCGATTGTCGGTTCACGTAGCGGAGCTGATTGGCATCTTCTACGCTGTCAGTACAGTGTTCAAGATCAGCCATCAGCGGCGAAGAACAGAAGATAGTGAATCAATGTTTGCAACGATCCTCTGCGACAGCAGATCGGCCTTGCAAGCAATCCAGAACCCGGGAAACAAATCAGGGCAACGCATCATCCACGCGATCGTCCAGGCGGCTACAGAAGTCCAAGCAAGCGGAATCGCGCTCCGTCTCCAATGGATACCTGGCCACTGCGATAACCCAGGAAACGACGCGGCAGATCGGCTGGCCAAAGACGCGGCAAGCCCGGGCAAAACACACCCCTTCCGCCCTTTGCTGACAAGGCTGAGGGCGCTTATCCGCGACAACATCCGCGCCCAATGGGAGCGGGAATGGAAAGCAGCTACCAAAGGCGGTCACCTGCGGAAAATTGACAGTACTCTACCGGCGGCCTACACCAGGAAACTGTATGGGAACTTGCCCAGGGGCCGGGCGTACCTGTTGACACAGCTACGCACGGGCCATAATTGGCTGTCCACCTACGCCAAGACCTTTGGCTTCCGCGCCAATGATCAGTGCGTGTGCGGCGCACAAGAAACAGTCACCCATGTGCTGGTGGATTGCCCAAATCTGAGGGAAATTCGACGCAAGTTAAGGAGTGAAGCTGGGGACGCGTTCAACAGCGTGTCGAGTCTGCTGGGAGGCTCAACTGAAGGTGAGAGAGGTAAACCAGACACCGTCTCGCGGGCCAGGACGGTCAAAGCCGTCTTGGAGTTTGCTGAGGCGTCACAACGATTCAAAAGTCGCGCGCCATAAGGGCAGCCTAATGAAACGAGCGGCAACTAGGCCACGATAGGCCTTGACGAGGCTCCAAGTTCGTTTTCAGGAAGTGGGACATCATACATGTACATACTCGGATATATAGTTGCTGTATCCTGTATATCGCTTTGCGAGAGGTCGGGGTAAATGATATCATCCATCCATCCATACTGTATCAATTGGGAAACACCAGAGATAGAGAGACCGGACCATGGGGATGACCACGAGAAGCCAGCGGGTGGGGCTGAACCCCCAGCTTCCAAACCCCCCAACCCGTCGCCCATCTCCCACCCCCGAAGCCGCAAACCCCACAATCTCACCCGAATACCCCAACGTTGAGGACTTTTCTCTCGCCGAGGATGATTCTCATGATGAGGACGATTCTCACGTCGAGGATGATTCTCATGATGAGGACGATTCTCACGTCGAGGATGATTCTCATGATGAGGATTACTTTCTCGTCTCAATCATCTACGACTACTCCACCATCACAGCCCGAGCTCGTTCGTTCCAAGGAATAGTGCTTGCTAGGGCCACTCCGCTCCAACTGGCCCAGAATGGCTTCTATTACCGACCTTCGGGAGTCAGCAATGTGGCATGCTGTTTTGCCTGCCAATCGACCAAGCACTTATCCACCTTCCAATGCACCCCGTTCGAGGAAGTGCAACAGCTACACGAGGAAGACTGCATATGGCAGATAATCTCGTGCGATTGAAACACCACCTCAGAACCCCTAACAAACCCCCTCCTCAACCACCGCATTCCCCTCCCCTAAACCGTCAACTCCTACCGCCGATTCCAGTACACAAACTACAGACGACTCCAGTATAAAGTCTCGAACTCAATCCACGCCGATCACATTTACTTCAGCGAAGGAACGGTTGAACACTAACCTGGACTGCTGTTCCAATCCGCTACCCACCATAATAGACCCAGAGCCTCAACAACCTCCAACAGCCCACTCTCCCCAGCTTCATCAAACTATACCGTCCATCACTTCCTCGCCCCAATATCAACAAACAACGTATGCTTCCGTCCTCCAGCGACCTGTCACATCCATACCGCGACCGACTCCTCCAGTGCAAGAACCTTTTCTTCCCGCCAACCCCACAGTCACAATTGAACATCTTCATCTCCGTTTTCACAATAAACCGTCACCGTTCCAGGTCGAGAATAAGACAATCCAACGCTCAACCAAACGAACTCGGAACAAAACCGCATCTGTCACACAATCACTGTCCAGATTCCTAGCCTCTGCTCTGCCCGCGTTCTCGCGGTTCTTAACAGAGATGCAGCCAAAATCGGACGCTTGCTGTCCGTCTCATTCGTATATTTCTCACAGCCGCGCCATGAGGGCAGCCTAATACCGCAAACGGCAGCAAGGCCACGACAGGCCTTACCAGGTGAGGCTCAAAGTTCACCGTTCAGGCAGTTTGGATCAATCCCAGGGATCAACCAAGATGTATTTAGAAAGTTGCTGTAGCCTGTATATCGTTCGCGAAGTTGGATCCCAGGTCACGTGATGTATATAGATCTATAGGAGTGGCTGCCTGTTAGGCAGACACTCCGCTAGGCAGCAGGGAGATGAGCTGCTGCAACTACAAATAGCTGGATCTCCTCATATGGATGAATAATATCACACTTGTACCTTAATCCAGGGTTCAACTCGCGAGAGGTCAGGGTAAATGAATTCTACTACTACTACTACTACTACTACTTTATAGTAGCCATGTGGGGCCTATCGCCATATTCGGTATGTGATGTCAACTGTGAATACGGAGATTCGCTCTCTCCCCCCTCCATCTCCTGTTCAAAAATGGACAAGCGATCCCTCGTCATAAAAATTTGTATTCAACCTCAGCGAACATGCCAGATATCCAAAGAGGCGGACGCAAGTCTGTCATCGAAAATGTTCACGTTTTTGACGGAGCCGGTTTTACCGAATGCCGGTTTGTGGTAATAGATGGTGGCATGATTGGTAGCAACCCGCAAGGAGCAGAGGAGATAATTGATAGACATGGCCGTTTTCTTATACCTCGCTTAATTGATGCCCATGTTCATCTACATCATGAAGGGCATCTGCAAGAACTTGCAAGCTACGGAGTGACCACGGCCTTAGACATGGCGATGTGGCCTGCCGACAAAATGAACGGACTACGAGAAAATCCCGGTCTACCAGATATACGGAGTGCCGGACTACCAGGCACGGCTGCCGGTAGCATTCACAGCTGCATGCTGCCTCTCCCGGAGGAAGCGTTACTATCCGGTCCCGAGCAGGCCGAAAGTTTCGTGCAAAGGAGGATCACGGAAGGGTCTGACTATATCAAACTTATCTCAGACGTTCCTGGGCCAGTCCAAGAGACTCTAAATGCTGTTTCTCCTGCTGCACACCGGAAACATAAGATGGTTGTGGCACATGCTTCGGCTATCAAACCGTTCAATATGGCATTGGAGGCCAACGCAGACATCATAACCCATGTACCACGAGATGAGCCTATCGCTACAGCTACTGTGCAGCGGATGGCTGAAAACAAAGTTGTCTCCGTGCCGACATTAACGATGATGCAAGCAACGTCTTCAAGGCCGCCCCTTAGTGCAGCGCTCGGTATGATGGTTTCAAAGCCTTCACTTTTTATGGCTATCTTGAGAGCTAAGAGGAATGGTCGAGGTGAACAGACCCATGAGAATGCTAGGGATTCAGTCATGGCTATGTACCGTGCTGGCGTTCCCATCCTTGCCGGCACTGATTGTCACGACGAGCCGAATTCATTTTTCGAAGTCAAGCACGGAATGGCTTTACATCGGGAACTCGAGCTTCTCGTTGAGGCAGGCTTGGCCATCCTTGATGTCTTGCGTGCGGCAACAATTTTGTCAGCAGAGCATTTCAAGATCTTTGATCGGGGCATTATTGCTGAAGGGAAACGAGCTGACCTTGTTCTCCTGCGTGAAGACCCGACGAAGGATATACTTGCATCGCGTAGTATCGATCGGGTTTGGTGTGCCGGAATTGAATTCATGCATATTGCATAGGAACTTCGTTTTTTACTCTTGCTTTCTTTGTTTCTGCCTTGTTTGCCCTATAACATTCATTTTTTTACCAGATCTGGAATTGGTAATGCGTAGTCTTATTAGCTGGTTATGGTGTGGTAGCCAGTTGGTCCCCCGTCCCCCGCGGTTCTAGACGACCCTATGGGGCTATTCCATTTAAGGTATAGTCTGGGGTGGTGAGTTAGATGGTTTTAGGAGCTGTTTGCTCTCTTCCTTTCTATCCATCTTCTCTCTTTTCGTTTCTCGTTTCTCGTTGATTCAGATCAGGATAACAGTGGCGGTGTGAAAATGGCTGGCAGCAGCCACTTCATTCCTCGAGCTCAAAGACCGGCAGGTAAATAATCGCTCCGATGCAACGAACAAGCTGGATCTTCATATAGACCAAGATTTTATCCTATTACGATTAGCAATATTCCTTTCGGATGACCCAAGCCTTTTCTTTTTATATAGCATGTTATAGTGCTTTTTATACTCCTTACTTAAATCCCATCCCCCACTATAACGCAGTCAATTGAAAATGGAGGCAGTCACGTACCTGTTGAAGTCTGGGTATGTAATAAATTGAAGAGCAGTCTATAGCAGGTACTGTTGAAGGCCTCTTTGCCATTATATTGCGCGTTAAATATAGAACCAATCTCCGTGGTCGATGCAAGCATAGAAAGCCTAGTTGGTCATTGCGAGCGTCACTGGAAACTCCCAGAAATACGGAACGTCTTCTTATGAGCAAGATAAAGAAAGAAGTGCTTGTAGATACGAGGCATTGCGGTTTGCTTATACGAGACACGCCCCGACGTCAATGTGTTCGTGTTCAGGTTACCACGTGTACTTAAAATATGTGAATATTGAATACTGATAGATATAAGTAAATGTTGTATGGGTACCAAAATGGTAATATTAAACTCTCTGATCAACTAAAAGCTATGAAATTGGCAATTTTGCAGGGCATGTTGACAAAGAGTAATATGCCACTTTTATGTGAGGTGTCTGATACCGATGTCGTAAGATATTCTCGGGTGAATATCCAGAAATCCATATGTAGACCCACCATATTTCTAGCAGTTACTTCTGCTAAGGTAAGCTATGTATTTTCCAGACCTACCAGCGTTCCAGACAGGCATTGGTAATCCAGGCCAAGGAGACTGGAGACATGGGTACCCGTCATCTTTGGGAGCATGTGAACAAGCAATACCTTCTGTTTCTTATACAAGCCACGGGAAAACGTTGACCAGCTACAATCCGTGTAGGCCATGGGCGGTGGGCTTCTTTACGACTTCCACTTCTGGTAAGCAGGCAGGGTTTAAAGACAGGATTCACAGCATCAAGATCAAGATAGGGTGTGCGTAGTTACCGAAGTTTTATTGGCATCATTCGAAATCAGCCATCCAATGTTTGTACATTTCGCCAATGTCCATCAGATGCTACGTAGCAGCATCGGAACGAACCAACCTCACATACGTACGAACTCACCCCACCCAGCTGAAACCGTCAGATTTGATGACAGCAGAATGAATCACCCGTTTTTAACTGCAACGAGATCGGATCTACAAGTCTTCAGCTGCATTTCAGCTGGGAGGATGCTCACCACTTAGATATTAACAAATCAATCCAAGATTTCCCTTCCATGCTGCCTAGGTCTCCGTCTTACAAATAAGCATTTCAACTCGTATTGATGCCACCTTCCTTAGAATAACCAATAGCTCGATGTGCAGGTGCAAAGGGCGTTCATTTGCGACAGGCAAGAACGTTTTGGATTACCATGAGGTGATATTACTGTGATTTACGCCACCTCATCAAAGTACCTCGACAAATGCAAGCTGGCGGAAAGGTAACCTATTGCGGCCTAGTGCACTGTTAGGTGGGGCCTTGGGAAACAAAGAGACAGAGATTGGGGTCAACCTGATTTCGAATATTACTGTAACTCTGCGTTACTTCAAGTTGTGTGGGGTGCTGCTGTCTCGCCTTTGCCAGTTGGTACTCGAGTTCCCTATTATTGAGCTCAAGGGCGCAAGCCTTTTGGTGAGCTATCTTGATGTGTTCAATGAAACACTGATTTTGCTCCTCCAAACCAGCTTTTTCCTGTGCGTGGGCCCGTAACATGTGGTTGGATTTTTGAACACAACAGTTGCCTCGTATTGTTTTGTTGCATTTTCGAAATTTCAGCATATATGCTCGTAATGTTAGTTCGGAACTGGAGGTTAGCCCTGGAATGGACGGGGCAACGGTGAAATCATGCGGGGGTGATGGTAGACCGGAAACAGACCTGGGGGTAATCTTGAAAGAGCTACGGGCCTCTAGGAGTTCTATCTTTGCAATAATCAAGCCGCTGTAGGTAATCATGACTGCTTGCTGTTATTTCCGTATGACGACCAGTTGTGCGCTTGGAATACTAGGTAGAGTGTAGGAATCTGGAATCTTCATTTGTCTCTTATAATTCCTAGTGGTATCTAGACTTTATCCTGGCGAGGATGCTTAGCATGTAGCTCTTCGACCGGCGCATCAACTCCATAGTTCATAATGCTCTTCAAATCACCCAGGAAAACACAAGAGATGATAGCCACGACGCCGAAAGGGGCTGCGATGATGAAGACAATTCGGATGCCGTCCGCATATGCCTGTTCGAGAGCCGTAACACCAGCGGCGATAATGTGGGAACTAACGCCCGTCACTTTCTGAAGTGCTGCAGTATCCTGTGATGTGAGAGCCTTGATGAACTCAGCAAGAGAAAACTCTGGGAGGCCCACCTCAAGAGCTGCTTGGGCTGTATATGCGGGGATATACTTCTCCAACCGACTATTCAGTGCCGCGGACGCAATTGCCGTGAAGACTGCCGTAGCCACAGCTCTGGAACATGTAGTAGCAGCGCTTGCCGTTGCAATGAGGTGGTGCGGTACTGAGAGCTGAACGCCGGCGATAACGAGTATAAGGGGTGCTCCAAATCCAAGGCCGGTAAGGGCGGCGAATGCAAGGGCATTGATATCATCTCCAGGCTGGATGGTTGCTAGTCCGACAATACCGCCAGTGAATATCATAAATCCGGCTACCATTGGGAAACGTATAGTGCGGAACTTCACGCTTATGTATCCGTATAACAAGGTACTCAGGGCTGAGGAAATCCAGTAAGGTTGTTGTCTAGCAGCATCAAGGAAAGCATCCGTTCCAAAGAGTGATGTGGTTCTGTAAGACATTTTGTTAGTTCACCGGGAAAACCACTTCTTGGTAGAAAAGGATACTCACAGGACTGGATAAAAGATGACGTAGGCAAAGAGGAAAATGCCCTCAATAAAGATGAGGCCGATGCAGATTCCAAAAGTGCAACCAGTTTGATTAACGCCCCTAAAGAGATCATGATGAAGAATCCCAGTTGTGGTGAATCTCCACTCATAAATACCAAAGGCCACTAGGGTAAGGATGCCAGTGATCAAGGCCGCTAACACCGAAGCACTGGCCCAGGGATAGAGACCACCACCGAGATTAAGGCCAGTAAGTAGTAATGTAAGCCCTGCCGTCAACAGGAAAGATCCAGGAAGATCAAGTCGACCAAGCTTCTTCCAAAACGGTAAATGATCTAAGCAGGTGTGTCGTTTCGGTGGTTTGTAGCCAACAAAGAGGCAGACTGCTGTTATCCCCCAGAGGGCCATTTGAATCCACTAAATCGGCCGTCAATTCAAAAATGCTATAGGA
Source organism: Penicillium concentricum (assembly GCF_028827145.1). NCBI lineage: Eukaryota > Fungi > Ascomycota > Eurotiomycetes > Eurotiales > Aspergillaceae > Penicillium > Penicillium concentricum. The sequence goes on from NW_026622756.1 coordinate 722,125, forward strand.
AAGGCCGGCTTATACTCACGTAGAAGTAACGCCAGCCGGTGTGCGGGTTCTTTTTGGTCAATGACCCAATGATCAAAGGACCCGAGCAGGCACCAAGGGCAGCCGCAATGTTCATAAAGGCTTGTGCCACTGCAGAACTTAGTGTGAACATTTAACAAAGTAAAATCTTCTCTAGGCACTGCAAACATACTCGGTCGCCACTTTCGTGGAAGAATCTCACTGGGAATACAATATGCCAACGGTACAGTGGCAAATCCGAATCCGATCAAGACCTGAGCAGCGATAAGACGATATATACTGTCCGAACCTGGCGCTATCGCACAGCCAATAAATGATATAACAGCTGGACCAACTAGTAGTGCTTTGCGGGCTTGGAAGGTATCTGATGCAGAAGATATGAGAGGGGCGAGGACGGCTTGAACAAGGGAGAGTGAATTCGGAACCCATGTACCAGCCACGGTATTGTTTAGGTCTTTTTCGATATAGGACAGCTTAAGGATAAAGCCCTTCAGCTTAGAAACAAACCCAAACAAAAGGGGATGATTGACATACGCCTGATGGAGGCCCCAGGAGACCAAAGACTTGTACCAGGTTGAGAAGAAACATAGCAGCCAACGTGAAGTATGTCTGCGTATGAATCTCGGGCTCTTCATCACCTTCATACACGAAATTTCTATCGGAAAGGCTTTCTGCTTGTTCAATATGCTGAAATTGTTCCACACCCTTCTCCTGGCTTAAGGATTCCGGACCCTCGTGGTCCACTGCGGAAGACATCTGGATATATGGAAATAATAGAGATAGATGAAACGAAAAAGAATACAGACAAGTTCATTTAAGTAGGGCCGGACAGCGATCTTGCCGCTTTATACTTTGTATCCCCAGATTTCGACCTGGTCGAAACCTACCGGGGCCCCGCGTACGCTCTCCGTCTTATCCCCGCAAACCAATTGTGGCAACTATCCCCATACTGCGCCACTCGAACCTACGCCCATTTAATAAAGTATTGAATCAAATCAGAATTAAGCAAAATGTGATATGACCTCGACCACAGCTAGAAGCCAGAAAACTAAAAATTGGACGACAGGCTATAGGCGGGGAGTAGCTTCCAACCATACCTAAGAGTAAGCTATCGCGCCAAGGCCTCGGTCTTACAGCGCGTTAGGGCGTGAGTGTTCTATAAACTTCTGCAGCCTTTGTTCCCAATTAATGCTTATTTGCGCATTTTACACCACTCAACTTCGTTCTATTTCCAATTTATTTTATTTTTCTGTTCTATATCTTCCATGGTGGACAATGATGGTCCGGAACTGCTCACGTCAGGAGTTAAAAATTTTCAATGTGGGAACGTCCAGATTTTCAAGACGCGGTTTCATACGTGATGTATAGGGGAACCACATCGACCTTGTCTTGGATATATCGGCGTTCGATAAAAAAATGATATACGGTAAAATCCGTCGAAGGTTGGGGCTTGGCGCTGTCTAATCGTGGAATTGGATGTGAACTGAATACGAAAGCCTGACTGACAAGGAATAATGTCAGAAACACGGTGGATCTACATTTGGGTTTCCCGGTATTTACTTCTTACGACATTGGTATCAAACACCGCATATAAAAGTGCATATCACTCCTTGTCAGCATATCCTACAAATAGTTGAGAATTTGATATTACCATTCTGATTTCCATACAATATTGGTCACTTGTTTCGGTCAAATACTGGTAGGCTGAATTACACTCGGAAAAAGAATACACTGGTTTTGCCACAGCATTCCTTCCGATCGACAGAAATTTGAGCACAGTTTTTGGTGCCAACACCAAAAACATCCTGTTGTTATGTGGGCTCATCTTTGGGAGCGAAGAGAGGCGGCGGAAGGGATAAAAAGTCTGGGTTAAGCGCCCCACTCCCAGGTTCTGCAGACTAGGGGAAAATGCGCCAATGCTGTAGCTCTGGTTTGAACAAAAATCAGCAACCCAATAATTTTGCCTGGGTTACGGGAAGTGTCTTCGAAGGCTCCGACAAGCCATTGCCCAATGGTCCCACAAAGGGGGGACCGAGGCACCCCCGGTGCGGTCTGCCGCCGGTAGGACTATAAAGTTCGACGGTGTCGCACGACATCACCATTGCCATACGGGTCATGGTTATGGGCCACCAAATGGGATGGCCTTCGCTGACTTGAAGGATCTGTATCTGTCGACGATCAATTCTATCTTTTATTTAAGTTCTCGTCATAATATGGGGTAAATTACTTTCGTGTTAATAGTCCCTGATTAGCAGGGAATGAAGAAGTAAATTTGAAGCTACGGTTCGCTGGCTCTTTGATCTAAAACCTTGATCTCGTGTGTGATGCTATGTGTGTCGGCTAATATTCGTCCGTGGATCAACCTCCACGGCACTTCTTAGTATCACCGATTTTCTTTTTACAGACCCCCCACCCCACCATCCCCCCGGGTGACAGTGAGGTAGAATTAATCATTTCTCTGAACAACAACACAAATTGTAGAGCTTACCTGCTTCAATGCATAATTTCTTCCGTGAGAAGGCCATCGAAGGTAGTACGCTCAATCACCTTGACGTCGATATTCGCCCCATCGGCACTATCGCGCCAAAATACCGGGTCTTATCGCCCAATTGGGCTTGATGGGCCTAGCTGTCCCACAATGATGAGACGTAAGGAACTCGATACTTCCAATGGGCCCGAGCGACTTGAACTCAGATTCGGAGAGCAATGACGCTCATCCCGCCGGGTAATGCGGGGCGTGAGGATACGGAATATTGAGAAGGAAAGCTGGTTTACTCTTTGATTTGCCCCACATAGTTACCGTAAAGACGATTTGTAATAGAATGGAAGCCGTGGGATCAATACTTGAGGGTTTATGTGAGGGCACCTAATGAATATGCGTCTCTTAGTGGTTTTGTGTCTTCCCCGTAGAGTAAGCACGATACTGTAGCAGTTCAATTCTATGTGGAAACTAAACACAAGTCTATAAAGGTACGGGATTATATCATTCAAAATTGGGATTAGTTTGTCACAAGAGATCTGACCAAGCACCGAATCCTACCGTTCCGACTTGTTGTTTATTTTACAATGTCTGAAATTGAGCACATAGTTCTCTGGCCTTTCAAGGACTCATCCGATCTGGAATCCGCCACCCAGGCAATCAAATCGATTGGTACTAAAGCTGTTCGCGATGGGAAGCCTTATATCGTGTCTGTTAAATGCGGTACAACCAGGCCTTGCCCCCCAGTCAGAAGTTATGGTGAATTCAATCTTCAACCCCTATAATGTACATCGAGGCTGACTCGCAACGGTACAGGATTCAATCTTGCCTCGATCGTTCGATTTAGATCGGAGGAGGATCGGAGATACTTTGTGAAGGAGGATCCAGCACATAAGGAGTTGATCTTACTACTGAAGGATAAGGTTTCTTCCGGCCTTCTGGTGCTGGACTTCATTGATGGTGGCGTAGAAAATGTACCAATTACAAAATGTTAAAAGAAAGGGTGTTTTTGGCAAGAAACTTCAGATAGACAACGATGATAGCGGAAGTTACGGACTTCGATTTTTTTGTTCCGCACTCTGGAGTATTATTCGTTCCCGATCGCATTTCTTGAAGTCGATGTCATTTTCAAGGGACCATGGATAAATGCCGCGAATCTGGGTTGGCTTCATATGTACATACTCGTTTTGGCTTGCTAGGTACTGATATTAAGTGTATCTCATGGTGCACCCCAACATGCAAACATGCAAACCCCTCAGAGCCCCTAGCAATATGATTCAACATGATCAGCTGTGCCTCGAACAAGGGTTCCGGGGATTAGCAGCGCATCATTTCTACGTTAAGCCCTGGGATAGTAAATCAAACATTCATTAGTTTCACTTAGTGAAGCTTGGGATTAGACGATAGATAAGATCTAGACACTTTTGAATATGTTATTCGGTTGTAACATTCGCTACTACCGGGTACAAAATGTAAGTTAAGTCTTATAAGAAGGTATCAGGATCTAAGGCTAGGCTCACATTATAGAGAGCGGCACGTCTCGGTTAAAACCACTAGAAGTCTTCTAGTACGGTCATATTTTCCTCGAAGTTAAAGTCAAAATCTCCTAATAGTTGCATTCCTAGCAATCACGACTTAGTCGAAGAGTAAAAAGAGCGCGAAACCTTTAGAACCGTAAATTGCAATTATGAACCCTCCTAGAACTAATTTTCAGTGTAGAATCTTGGCTAGCCTACCTACAATAGTAGTAACCCTAGTCCAATATTAGGCTCGAATATAATATAAGTTAATATATAGAATTACACAAAAGTCTATATCCGTCGATCTAAACATTGATTTCTCGTTTACACAAACTTTATCTGACATCGAGTTTTAACTAAAGTTTGTGTTATAGTGTACGTAAGGCTTTATTCTACCTCCTGAGATACTAAAAAATAAAACTGAACAGTACCACTCTCGAGTTCATTGTCAGGAAGTGGTTTACTCTAAATGTACACATACGGATATGTATGGTTGTAATAGCATGAATGTCGCTTTGGCAGTTGGATTCTAAACCACAACCCACTAGACTGTGTACGGATTCGCATTTTGGTCTAGTGGTTAAATTAACGTTGGCGAGGGGTTAGGGTGGATGAAATCCACCTACCCATCTACCGGCTATACCCTCCTCCTAGGAGATGAGAGAGATATTAAAACAGGCACCGAAAAAGGCATAGATAATGTCAACCAAGAAGGTGCTCCGTAAAGAGAGGCCACTCAAGAGGTGGTTGGAACCTGTCTGTATAACTTCCTACCTCTGGAACTTCTATAGTTCTTACGTCTACAGATTGTTGTGCTCCCGGGAGCACTCGGGCTTCTAGGCGCTAGACAAGAGTTCCTGGGAGTCATCTAGTGCACGCTACCATTCTCTGCATCATTTACCAATAGCCATGAAGGTACGCCTCTTTTGAAAAGCTGCTTGGACCATCTGAACTGGTTGTATGAGAGGCTCCACTGTATCCTCGAAGTACTTTATTAATGTAAAATTCTTATATAGCCGAGCACATACACCTTTGACAACCTGCTCTGCCTCAGAAAAATCACTTCAAGTTATATTGCGGTCATTTTTACATCTACGGCAGATATTTTTGTCATCGCTGCCATCATGGACTGGAGCTTTGACCGTATACAATCAATGTTCGGTCGAATGATCGGGGATCCCACTCACCGTTTCGAGTATATATGGGTCGAAGATAATGATATTTGTTGCCGAAATACCGTGTCAAAAGATTCAGGGAGAAATGGAGCACAATGCTTCAAGATATTTCAAGATCTTCCTGCCTGCCATTCACCTGAATTGAGACTCTCAACGGCAGCAAGTTACATGATATGTGCGCCATTCCTCTAGGGCCAATAAGTGTGCCCAACGATAGATGCATCTGCTTCACGCTCAAGTCAATCAAGTTGAGAGAACCACACCAATTCAGCAACATGGCTACAACTACGATTCATTGGCACATCGCTGGCCAACTGGTATGATCTGCGGCATTGGCAGAACCCAATGCCTTCTATCAGCGCCTCTGTCCTGTCATGTAACGCATGGTAAGTTCTCATAGGCGGCAAAATAGAGGCAATAATCTCCCAATGAAGAACATACACAACGTATTCTTCGTGCAGCCAGAAATGCCAGATATCGTTACGTCGAGGTCTAAAGATCAATCATTCCGAAACAAACAAGCCTCATCAAACCATTCGGCCTGACAACGCTTTATTACTCCCCAGCCATCACCGCCTGACCATGACCAAAACAATATCCTCTTCCTTGCTGCCTTCTATGTTGCCCTTTGACCTAATTTCCCCCTTCACGGCAACGACCGAGCTTGTTAGCTAGCTTGTTGATAGCGCTAGCCCCACCACCTTCCCCAGCATGGCGCTCGCCTGTAGCCATTTGGTATGAATGTATATTCATACTTGCTGGGGTGCATACCAAACTCGGAGTTGCCTGTACATGTGTCCACTTCCTGGGATCCATCACTAGGCAGCAGCTCTGGTGACGGAGCTGCCGGTCGCCGAACGCGGTCCCATTCAAACGCAGCCTCAAGGGTATCATAAGCAGGCTTGGTTCGTGGCCTGTTTTCGGAAGGCTTGGGAGGACTTTCCACCAGAACAAGCTGAAACTCTAGCGTCAGCTTCTGGGCAAGACCGCCTCAAATTAGAATGGCTCCGTGACTTTTTTAGAAAGTACAGTGAAACAAGGAAATGACAATGTATATCCAAACAGGAATGGTTCTTTATCAAAAAAGGATGTTTCACTGGCATCTATAGCTTTATATCCCTAGCCATTGGGGCCTTCTCGGACCCCCAATAGACTTCCGTTTTTGCGGGCTTTCAACGGGCCACATGAGCTTGTTTCTGGCCATACGCGGTTGCACGAGTATAGAAAGCTTCAGGCCTGACCATCTGTAATGTAACCGGCCGAACTTTGAATTGAGAAAACCTACCAGTTTTACACATCAACAATGACAGCCGCGCCAATTTTATTGACGCCCGTTAGTTCTTAGGGCGCCCCACCCTGGAAGGGCCCCCCGGAGGATATTTATCACAAATTGGAACTTCGGCGTCGAACTTTCTGAGGACATAATCTCTGCCTGGAGGGTAAAATACGGCCCTGATTCTGAAAAAGGGGTGAAGAGAGAAAACAGAAGGGAAAGATTCAAGGGCGCCGCCCCAGGAAAATTCAACCGAGCCAATGTCGCATTTGACAAAATCTTGGCATGCCAGTCAATCAACACCAAATCGCGTACCCTGGTCACGGATTAATGGAGATTATGTCACGGGATTAATTTGCCGGTAGTCTACAATATGTTCTCGTTTTCAATCGCGATCGACCCTGAAGGTGGAGTAGCCTATGAGCTCTCACGTATGAGAGGCAAAATTTCTGCCCCCCCCCCACCCCAATGATCTCCAAAACATGTATTTTACGATTTAACGGCTTGAGCATGGACACCAGCGCGCGATCCACATACTCTGCATTGCTGTAAATATGTACGCCATGTATCATACCCTAGATCTTCTCTAGCAGTTAGCCGCGACGAGTGCGAGCCAGCGTATGATTATCGTCTCTGCAGTGAGGATAAACAAATCTATGAGATCGAAGATCAATCCTATTTAGAAGACAGAATTAACACTATTCTTTTAGTTATTAATGGGACTCTATCCCCCGCGTTAACTGAATGGCCTACCAAACACGGGACAGGTCAGGGCACATAAACAACATACGTGGATAGGGAGAGCCGGGTACGGGGCGAACTACACGGGCCAGGCGAAACTTGGATAGTTGGAATGAGCATGGGGTCGGTATTCCAGTGATCTGTTTATTGAGGATGTTTATGAGGGCTGCCCACTGGTATGTAGGGTGCTCTATCTCGTACAACGCTCAGTCCAACCGCAGGATCACTAGTGACGAACATCACAACAGTTGGGGAGCCTAACGGGTAAGTGGTGCCCTCAGGGCAAAGGGGAAGTAATATGGGTGTGTATTCAATTTCTATACTCTTACGGCTGGCTCTGTCTGGCCCTTCTACGACCCTTGTACGCGGAGCTCGGTGACCACTTCGATTAGCCTTTGGTGGATATCTTGGCGTAGTCTTGGCGTAGTCTTGGCGTGGCATACGCGACCGTTCTCCAATCTATCACGGAATTCATTGTCTCGATGCGAATAACCTTAGTTTACCGGGTGCCTGTCAACATACCTGGCCTCTCACAAACGATGCGGTTTTGGAGCGGAACTTGCCCGACGGCAACATGATCCTCATGCGAATTGCCTCATACCCTGCCGTCAATTAATGAAACCATATACAACGAATGGATAGACAATAGATAAATGGAATATTGGTTGATTTGTCTCCATTGTGATAATTTCAAAAGCCTTCAGAGTACCGAGCTGCGCTCTATATGATTGCTGAATGGTGACAGGGCCCATATCACTGCGCCTGGCGCTTAAAGCGCCCGGACTTTCGATTCTCAACAGCACTATTCTTGCTATTGTTCTCCCACAACATTTCTATCTTATCTTTCAAGGGAGCCACTTCTTTTGTTGCCGTGTCAATACAATCCGTGATGTATGCGACCCTTTGCTGCATTCCCTTATTCCACAGGTCCTGGCTCTTGAGTGAGTCCTCAATAGATCTGATGCTTATTAGCGTGTGAATCCTGGTTTCGCCTCTAAGCAGCAAAACTCACTGCATCCGCACATCCAATCTAACAAAAGAGAACTGTTAGCATGCAAGACCACGGGTAATTCCAAAGGGCGGTCTGAGACACTCACTCTGCCATACAATCGAGGATTGTCGATGTCGAGTCTCCGGGGTAGCCAGTGTTCGGAGGCTTGACATATTTGTGTTCATACTCGGCCACACTTTCAGTTTTCATCGCCCGATGAGTGTCCTCTTCATCACTACATTCGTCCATTGAAGTAGCCCCGCCTTCGCCATCGGATTGAACGTCGGTCTGCTGAGGATGATAATCCTCGTCAATAGAGCCAGCAACTGATCTAGATGGGTCGTGAATATTGCTCGACTCAGGTGAACCCGATGAAAACAATTGAGACATTCGGTCTGAGTATCTCTGCAAACTGCCGTTAGGCGGAGGCGTCTGGACACCCATTATTATGTTGCGTGAAGTAGGTCAAGCAGAGAATTTGAGGAACGAGGAATGATGAGTTAGTCATGTAAACACAATGGGGGAATGGGCTCCTTTTAAAGCTCCAATTTGAAACAAGCACTCAAACAGTCTAGAAGTACCCTCAGAGATATTCAGTATGAGTAGATTCATCCCCGCTCACTGACAGAGATCCCTCCGAGTCTTTGAGTGGGCCACGAGAGGAAGAAAGTGAAAGGGAAAAGAAAACAGAGACGGAAAGAAAGTAGTAAGGGAAGTTGTGGTAACCTCAGAAAGCCCGTTGGTTGTGTAGGGCCTATGCTTTCCCCAAGTGTGTCAGGCCCCCTCAAGTTCGCTTTTATTATTTATTATTCCCAAACGACCTCAAATTTACACACAGGACAGGGGTGAAAGACCGTAGGCTAGTCGGAACGTCGGAGATTGGAGAAGAGATTCGTACCTGTGACTGGACTACAAACGAATTTTTACTGGGCCCAACGTTTGAAAACAAGGTGACAAATACCCCTCAGAAATCGACCGTTTTCTCAACGGGTGGGATATACTGACAGGCTGACACATCAACCTCACAAAACCGCTGGTCTTTTCACCCCACATGAACAGCCTGTTTAACCGTGTGTACCCATTGGCTTGAACGGAAATTGCCCTGGCTAACCAAATGCAGGTCCTTCTTGCTTCCGCACTAATCTCTGTCCCTCAATATCTACGTCGGAGCACTATAAACGGTCTGAAGCAGAATGTCTTTGGTGGAGAACCATAGACTAGCGTCTTGCCGGACAAGATCCGCGATACCGTTGCAACAGAAGACCACAATTAAAAAAAGCTGCCCGGTGCTTTTCCATCATTGATAAAGCGTGGTTACCCACAAACCCGACCGACTTCCTTAAACACATCCCATTGCACGGTCTCTACACACCCTCACCTTCCACCGCCATTCTCTTTCAGAGGTTTGATTGTCTTCGCCAAAATGCCCAAAATTGCCTGGTCTCTACCGGAGGAAGAGAACCTCCATCCATGGCTGTTACAGCGTCGACGGATGTCGTAGAAGGCAAGATCCAAGGCATACTTCAGACAGTTCGGACTGAAGCGAACGGGCGAGTCGTTGCGAGGCAAACAGAACTATCTATCACGAGAATACCGCGCTATGCAGAAGAGTCTGTCTGAGGCCTCCCAACCGGGGGAACGCCAGCCACGAGTCCGACGCGAAGAAGCTCTGAGAATATTTCTGCCGCCTCCTCCCATCTTCACACCCAGAGTGTCCAGCACAAAGACCCGCAATTTGCTCCACGCGATGCAACAGCTGGCATATACGGAACGTTGCTGTATGACAGGAGCCCCGGGAGGTGCAGACCAGAGTCTACCAGGTGAGATAGAGATACAGCCGTGGGCGACGGTCAGGAGGGCTAATGATTTGATAGGTTATACGATACAAATGCCACATACTCTAAGATCCGACCCCTCACGCTACGTCGCGTACCGCTGGAAGTTTATACGCCGTGTGGCAGCTGCTTCAAGGGCGTCACAAAATGCTGCGATTTGATGAGCGTTCACATATGTCCCTTCGTTGTACATCCGGATTGTTTTCATACTAGGCCTGTCGCAGTTTTCGCCATATCCATGTATATATATATGATGTATTGCCGTCGTCGGCAGCTTGCTGGCTCAGCACGGCTGAGCTGATCTACGGCGCACTTTATTTAAAACTATTTCAATTTCAAACCCCAGTGAATACTGCCTCATGAACCTTCGAGTCTGGCAGTAATCCCTTTTCTGGATTTAGCCCCAAGAAAAACCTATCGTGATCCCAGCGCTCTCCCGAGAACCCTAGCCTAGACATTCGCTCTACAATGTACGACTGCGGCGTCGCGCTAGGAGTGGATACAAGGTAACGTGTTTGATCGTTAATAATTTATTGATACTACTTTCGCGAGTATCAGGAACCCCTGCGCACAGGGCACCAGCAGTTCCATGGTTCGCGTCGACAGGGTCCCACTGTCTATGTACCCCCCGTCCATCCCGAATTAAATGACCGCTAGGAAGGAAAGATGAAACATATGTGGGGTTGTTTTGTTTATTTTAGTAAGTAGTGCATATTTACGTACTTTGAGTTGTATACCCTTGAGCTTTACCGCAATGGCGGGAGTTTTCTTATTTTGGCTGGTGAAAAGGTTGCTTCTAGGCTCGGGAACATTCTTACTCATGACATTGTATCCAAAGAGCATCGCTTAAAGATGAAACCATATCACTCAGCTGAGTCTTGCCGTAGGGCACCGTCTTTACTGTTGTTTTATTTCTCCGGCTTGGTTAAAGGGCTAATGACTAGTCACTGAGGCACTGCCCGTTTCTTGCGCGCAGGATTGCTCTGAATGGTGGAAACATGATTTATGCTTGCAGTGGATCACATTATCGCAGGCACTAGGCGTGGACCGGTAAATGCCGTGATCTGTGGTTATCATGTGTGAAAAATGGATTTACCATGCGTAAAAATACCGTAAATGCCTAGGGGCGGTAATTTTAACTATCCTAGGTCAACTAGAGCAGAAGGCGATTTGAAACTCACGGAACGAAAGTGCTGCGAGGGATTTCGACAAACTTGTTACGACGAGTTGGGCGAAAGAGGGTCATTTGACCATGACATCTTGAATTCTCGGAGTGGTGAACAGGAAGACAGATCTCAGGGACGGCGTCGTTGAATCAGCTAGACTAGCAAGGTAAACTTGACTGTGTCGCCTGCAAAGGTGCACTTCTGTCTTGGAAAGTGATATAAAATGGGCTTTCAACAGTACCCTTACTCCTAATGGTGTCTTCATAACATATATTTCGCCCAAACATCGAAACCATGCGTCTTGAAACACCTTTCATCCTTGGACTAGCCAAATCAGCATCTGCTCTGTGGTTAGTCACTTACTACACCACAACCGATTGTTCAGGCGCGGGAAAAAAGGTTGGAGGTTTCGAAGCCGGGTGCTGTACTCTGGAAAACGACACAGAATCAGACATGGTCTCTAAAGACAGTGGCAAGAACATTTCCTTGAGTACCGGTAGCACCTACATCCCTCGTTACGAGGATTCCATTCTAAGCGGAGTGATCGACCGCTGTCTCAATGCCGCTATTCGTTCCTTTCTATCATATTAATATTGAGTTGTTTTCTTTGAACTACCTTCCCCCACCACAATTGAAATCTACAAATCAACACTGCAAGTTTCTTTAAAGTCTGGAAAACGCGCTGAGTGGATGTTGATAAAGGGGTCAAGATGAGCAGGCTTCCAGAATCTTCCTGTCTTTTACTATATGTATATAGCAGATCTTAGATACCGGAACTAGGGGAGCACAACAAACAAGTCCCCCTTCTCATTGAAATACCCAAGCCTTTACAGGACAAACCGATCATGCATGACGGGTATCGGGAAAGTGTAGAGGGTTGGAAATTTACAACATGAGAATATGAATATTGCAATTTTTCTTGCTTCTGATAGATCAGCTGCATTGAAATCATATTTAATTCTTTGTTTTACTATGTAGCTATGTGTCACATGTTCACAACTACTCTCCCCCTCCCACCCGCCAAAGCGATCCCTGCGTTGCTAAAGCTTGGTGAAAACTTAGAATAACGAACGATTCCTGTGTAATCGATAAAGGCATGGCGGTGTGGATATAGGCACAGATAGCAGGAGCTTCAAGAGTTCATCTAGAGCTTACTATCGCGCAACCTTTCCACATCCGCAAATTGATAGTAATATGCCAGACTACCCGGGTTGAGCAAAGTGCCCGAGGGCTTGATTACCTTGCCCGACACGATCTGCTTCACAGGCAACTCCACCTTTTTCAAGTTGACGGTGGTCTTATGAAGAATGTCAGCTCCACCTTTCATAATCTAGGGGCTTTGCCTTACTGGAATTTCAGGGGTCTTGAACGTGAACATCGGCACATGGCGGGCACTTAGCTCTGAGCGAATAGCGCGATTGACCCGGCCCACAAGGTCGCGTGTAAATGAAACCCTTGGCTTGAGGAGTAGGAATAGCATGACACGCTCGTCCGTATCTGTTGGTCGTCGCTGGCCAACACAGATCGAATCAGCGATCTCATTTGGGAAATGACCCTCAATGACTCTGTAGATTTCTGCTGACCCAAACCGCACTCCTGACGGATTAAGGACCCCGTCGGCGCGGCCATGGAACATCAGTTGCTTTGTACCTGAATGGATGGAGACAAAGTCCCCATGAGTCCACACATCTGCAGAGTGTCAGCGACTATACGCACACAGGAAGTGGTGGTCGTACTGTCGAATCTCCTAAAGTAGGCATCGTGATATTTTCTGCCGCCCTGGTCGCCCCAGAACATTGTCGGCATGTTGGGGAATGCGAATGTGGCCACCAATTCTCCGGGGACATCCTCCTCAACGGGGACACCCTTAACGCCGTCGCCGCCTTCAATTGTTGAGTCGTAGACCTCCACGGGGACTCCTAGACTAAACCCCGCACACCCGCCAACATATACGGGGACAAGAGGGTTACCCGTACCAAAGCAGCCAGCGATATCCGTGCCACCAGAGATATTGTTCAAACGGACGTGAGATGGGAATCCTTCATCATAGAACCATTCAAATAAGTCGTCCCGTAGGACCATCCCAGTGCTTGTTACCACTCGCAACGAACTTAGGTCGACTATCTCACGGGGCTTGGTTTTAGCTTGCTGTAACTCGTGCAGCCATCGAGGGGAGATCCCGAGGTGTGTTACCCTATACTTGATTAGTATTAACTTGAATAACGGCAAAGGAATCTTACTTCTCCTGCGCTGCAAGTGTAACTAGAGTCGTGATTCCTGATACGAATGGGCTTCCATCGTAAATCACCACCCGAGCTCCAAAAAGCAGAGCTTGTATAGAACACAAATACATAATCCAGCCAGTGGTTGTATATTGCAAGGTAACACTGTCAGGCCCAATCTCACTATGCAAGCTGCCCTCCTTGGTCGAGTTTAGAAGAATGCCACCGACAGAATGGACGATACACTTTGGCTGTCCTGTCGTGCCAGACGAGTAAACGACCAAAAAAGGATCACCGAACCCAACTTTCTCAAACTCAAGTTTCTCATTACCTCCCGCCTTTGAGATATAATGAGCTAGAGTTTGGGTCATCGGAATAGAACTAATATCTGCAGCGGAAGAGAATCGTGGCTGTGAGACTATTCCCTGAAATTCAGGAATAGACATCATTCCGTGGACGATGTCACGGATCCTTGATCGTAGGTCAATATTCTTTCCGTTGTATACAGCCCAATCATCCATGAACAGCCAGCGAGGTTTGATCTGCAACAGTCTATCCAGGATACCTTTAACGCCCATATCCGTAGAACTGGACGAGAAAATAGCGCCTATGGCCGTCGAGGCTAGGAACACGAGGAGTGTATCAATGCTATTTGCAGCGCATACAGCAATGCGATCACCCCTAACGACCCCGTGAGCTTTCATCGCCTGAATCAACACACCAGTCTGTCGTCGAAGCTCTACCCAGGTGAGATGTGTAACCCCATAAGCAGCGCTTTCTCTGACTTCGCTGACGGCAATTTTGTCGTCTTCCTTGCCAGACTTGCCGCCGACGACATGTGAGAACAGCAAGTTCTCGGCAAAATTTAAGCGCACACCTGCAAACCATCCAGGAATGCTGTCCATCCGGGCAGACTCGTCGACTACATTAGTATAGGAGCCCTCGTGGATTAATTGGGAGTATTTCCAACAGAAATCCCAGAATGCCGACCGGTTCTTGATCGAATACAGGTAAATATCATGGAAGCTCTAATTCACGTTAGACGTCAGTATATAATCCCGTTCCAAGATGACTCACTTCGAACATTCGGCCGGTGGAATTCTCGAGGTCTCGTTGAAAATGACCCATCTTGGTCGATTTTGGGTCTGGGTGCTCCCATAGTTTCCGGGGAAGAGGTGCCATCATGAAAAGGAGAATATTTAATTACTAAAAGTCTGGAGGCCAGAGGCTTCAACCCCAGAGAAGCAGCTCATTTATGGTAGTGCACCTTCCCGAGGTCCGAAACCTGATAGCGGTTGCGGTGCAACCCCGTGGGGGCATAAGGCCCGCAGGAGGTAAGGCGAGTTGCGGGATCTACTTTAAGTCGTTTTATTTTGGGGCATTATTGACGAAGAAAAGTATATTGGGATATCTGATTCAATATATCTATAAAGGAATAAATTGATTCCCTAGATCAGCCAGTCTCGTAGTGCTTCATCCAGGTCGGCCTTGGTGTTGTATGCGGCGAAAGCAAAATGATCCTTCCTCACAATGACATGTCGCTTTCCAACACTCCTCCACATGTGTGAGCATCTCATCATAGCCTTGAGGTATCAGACGACGAGCGTATAAAAATGATGGGGCGAGCTTATCGGCCGCAGCAGAGCGGAAGATTCGGTGCCGCTATATCCGACTGATTATATACGGGTAGGTCCCGGATCCCTTTGTCTTGGCGGGCCCTCGATCCGGGGGTACAGGGTATAAAGCGGCCTTATGGCTCTTTTCCCTATGTGTATACCCTTTGATATCTTTATGGATATGCCCTACTTTCCCGACCATGGTCATTATATTCCAATATATCTTCAATGGTAGACCATGACAGTCCGGAATTCCTCAGACAGGAGAACGAGTTAAAATCATTTGATATGGGTACCTCCCGGATTTTCAAGATGCGGTTTCATACGTGATGTGGTGTATAGGGGAACCACCTCGACCTTGTCTTGAATCTATCGGTGCTCGGTAAAAAATGATATACGGTAAGATCCGTCGAAGGTTGGGGCTTAGTGATTTTAATAAAGGAATTGGATGTGATATGACTACCAAAGCCTGACGGACAAGGAATACTGTCAGAAATACAGTGGATCTACATGTGGATTTCTCGGTATTTACTCGAGAATATCTTATGACATTGGTATCAAACACCGCATATTAAAGTGCATATCACTCTTTGGCAAGATATCCTACGAAGTTGTTAATTTCATAGTTTTTAGTTAGTTAGAGGATTTGATATTGCCATTCTGATTTCCATATAATATCGGTCACTTGTTTCCGTCAAATACTGGTAGGCTGGAATTACATCCGGAAAAATAATGGCCACACTGGTTCTGCCACAGCATTCCTTCCGATCGACAGAAATTTGAGCACAGTTGTTGGTCCCAACGCCAAAGACACCCTGTTACGATATGAGCTTATCTTTGGGAGCGAAGAGAAGCCATAAAAGTCCGGTTTAACAGCCCCACTCCCAGATTCTGTAGACTAGGGGAAAATGCGCCAATGCGGTAGCTCTGGCTTGAACAAAAATCAGCAAACCAATTAATTCCCCACACTAATTTTGGCTGGATTAAAGGAAGTGTCTTCGAAGGCTCCGACAAGCCATAGCCCAATGGTTCCGCAAAGGGGGGACCGAGGCACCCTGGCGAGACCTGCTGCCGGTAGGACTGTAGAGCTCGACGGAATTAGAGCGATGAGCGACATCGTGCCGGGGAATGTGGGGCGTGAGGATGCGGACTGTTGATGAGGGGCATTGGTTTACTCTTTGATATGCCCCATGTGGTTACGTAAAGGCGATTTGTAATAGCATGGAAGCCGTGGGATCAATAGTTGAGCGTTTATTGAGGGCATCTAATGGATCTGCGTCCCTTGGTAGCTGTGTGTCTTCCCCGTAGAGTAAGCGCGATGCTGTAGCAGTTCAATTCAATATGGGAACTAAAGACAAACCTATAATGACACCAGGGTAATATAATTCAAAATTGGGATTGGTTTATTTCAAGAGATCTGACCAAGCACCGAATCCTAACATTCTGCCTTGTTCTTTATTTTTACAATGTCTGAAATTGAGCACATAGTTCTCTGGCCTTTCAAGGACTCATCCGATCTGGAATCTGCCACTCAGGCAATCAAATGGATTAGGGTTAAAGCTATTCGAAATGGAAAGTCTTACATCGTATCTGTCAAATGCAGTACAACAAGGCCTTACTCCCCGATCAGAACTTATGGTAAACTCAATATTTATCCTACATAATGCACTTCCAGGCTGACTTGCAACTGTACAATATTCAACCTTGCCTCGATCGTTCGATTTAGATCTGAAGAAGTTCGGGGATACTTTGTGAAGGAAGATCCAGCACATAAGGAGTTGATCTTACTAGTGAAGAATAAGATTGCTTCCGGCCTCCTGGTGCTGGACTTCATTGATAGTGGCGTAGAAAATGTATCAATTACAAAATGTTAAAAGAAATGGTGTTTTTGGCGAGCAAGTCCAGATAGATAACGATGACAGCGGAAGTTTACGGACTTCGATTTCTTCGTTACGCACTCTGGAGTATTATTCGTTCTCAATCGCATTTCTTGGGCTCTATGTTATTTTCAAGGGGCCATGAGCAAATGCGACGAATCTGGGTTGGCTTCATATGTACATACTCGTTTTGGCCTGTTATGTACTGATATTAAGCATATTTTAAGACATAAGCATTTTTGAATATGTTACTCGGTTATAGCATTCTCTACTACCGGGTACAAAATGTAAGTTAAGTCCTATAAGAAGGTATTAGCATCTAAGATTAGGCTCACAATATAGACAGCCGGCCGTCACGGTTAAAACCACTAGAAGCGTCCTAGTATAGTCACCTTGTCGAAATTAAGACAAAATCTCCTAATAGTTGCGTTTCTAAGAATCACAACTTAGTCGAAGAGTAAGTAGAGCGGAGAAACCTTTAGAACCGCCAATTTCAATGATCAACCCTCCTAGGACATATTCCAAGTGTAGAAACTTGGCTACTTTACTTACAATGGTAGTCACCATAGTCAGCATTAAGTCTGAATATCAAATAAGATAATATATAGAATTGCACAAAAGCCTATATCCGTCGATCTGAAAATTGGTCTCTCGTTTACACAAACTTTATTTGACACAGAGTTTTTAAAGATTGTTCTACAGTTTATATAAGGCTCTATTATACCCCCTGAGACGCTAAAAAATAAAACTGAACAGTACCACTCTCAAGTTCATTGTTAGGGAGTGGTGCACTCTATATGTACACAATCGGATATATATGGCTGTAGTAGCATGCATGTCGCTTTGGCAGTTGATTTAACCACTAGACCAAAATACGAATCCGTACCCAGCCTAGTGGGCTGTGGTTTAGAATCCAACATTGGCGAGAGGTTAGGGTGGATGAAATCTACCTACCCATCTGCCTAATTTACCCTCCTACTAGAAGATGAGAGAGATATTAAAATAGGCACCGAAAAAAAGACACAGATAATGTCATGTAAAAAGGTGCTCCATAAAGAGAGGTCACTCAAGAGGTGGTCGTAACCTGTCTGTATAGCTCCCTACCTCTGGAACTTCTATGGTTCCTACGCCTACAAGCGGTTCTCCTTGTTTTTATAAACCAGTAAAGCAGAAAGCCGTGTAAAAAGGTAGTGAAAAGCCGTGTCGGTAGTGATTCCAAATGGGATTGAGCGAACATCTAGTGGAGATGTAAAAGGAATTATCAATCTCGAGAAGATATAAGCACGTTCATTATTTATTTATGCCTATTAATAATGACGAATTATCAACAGAGACAATCGAATCAGCAAGCTTTTGTTAGGACAGTGTATCGTGTCCAAGAGGGAGTTGCCCCGTGACTGAATGATTTCGTTTGGTTATCTGTGACCGGACTGTGGATGCGAGGCCCCACGTAAGCGACGACCGGTCAAAAACCTATGTTGGTCTGAATTAGGACGTTTTCCCATAAAGTTTCGGCGGAACCATGGTTGATTTTCCCCGCACATACTCCCCGCGCGACCCAAATAGATCCCGCTGTTTGATATCGGGTGTAGATCGGTGGGGCTTTCCCCAGACAATTGAATTGCGGGGACAGGTCCTCAATACAATGAGCAGTGAGATTGCCTGAGAATGTTGCATAGACCTTACTACATAATCATGGCGACATGGGCTGTGTGACATAAAACGACAATACACTTGAACAAAATGGCAAGTCTTCATATGCGAGTATCAGACATAATCGACCACTATTTGTCTTCATACAGTCGTACCCAGAAGATGGCTGTTCTTGTCATTTCCCTCTTAGTACTTTTCGCTTTCGTCCAGACCATCATTACATCTCTAAAACTTGGGCTGAGGTCGATACCTGGTCCCTTCATTGCACGATTCTCGCCTCTCTATCGCGCATGGAAAATCGCTAAAGGGAACGCTCCGGAATTCTATCTGCAACTTCACAGCCAATATGGTCACATTGTTCGCACCGGACCAAATACTGTGGACATCTCTGACCCAAAGGCTATACCTACCATATACGGGATCAGCAGCAAATTTCTGAAGGTATTGTCTGATAATTGATAGCATTCTAGTCAACAGACCCTAAGTCTTTTACCAGTCACCATTTTATGAAACACTTAACCCCTCTTACGAGAATGAGACAATGCCAAGTATGTTCTCCGTCCGCGACCCAGTCCAGCACCAAGCCCTACGCCGACCAGTGGCGCAAAAGTTCTCCATGTCGTCAATTAAAGCCCTCGAGCCATTGGTAGACGAGTGCACCAAGATCTTCATTGATTCAATGAGGGATTTCGAAGGGCAATGTGTGGACCTTGGTGTATGGTTGCAGTGGTATGCCTTCGATGTTATTGGGGCAATCACATTCCAGCATCATTTTGGGTTCCTAGAGAAACGGAAGGATATTGAGGGAATGATTGGCGCTCTTGATAACGGACTTATGTATGCTGGCATTGTTGGTCAGGTTCCAACACTACATCGCTGGCTCATGGGGAATCGCTGGGTTGCGAGGATTTTGACTGCGCAACCTTTTGTTGAGGTCCTTGATCCTCTACGCACAATTGTGCAGGTAAGCCCTGTTATCCCCAGTACATTTTATTCCAAGCGGATATTTTGACATTGTTCCAGTTTACCCAAAGATGTATCGATGACTATGATCGCAAACCTTCAGAGCACGATGATCGTCCAGACTTCCTTGCTTGGCTCCGTAGCGAGGAAGCAAAAGGAAAGCCTATGCCCAATCGGGACATGATAAACCACTTAAGCAACAACCTGTGGGGCCCCTACCTTATTACCGATAATTCTAAGTACTGGCTGACACAGTATATATCATATCAGACTTGCAGGGAGTGACACAACGGCGATCTCGCTACGAGCGATTATTTATTTCCTTGTTCAGAATGGGTCAGTTTACCACAAACTCCAAAGAGAGATCGACGAAGCAGACCGGACAGGAAAACTGTCCGAGTACATTACCTACGCCGAGTGTCTCGAACTTCCTTATCTGTAAGTTGGCATGCTTTAACCGCTCTTTCACTCGGCAGTGTTCCTAACGATTTTCAGACAAGCTGTAATGAAAGAAGCCATGCGATGCCATCCAGGAGTCTCATTTCCTCTGGAGAGAGTAGTACCAGAAGGTGGAATAACTCTATGCGGTGTTCACCTCGGCGCAGGCACAGTCGTTGGAATTAATCCGGCAGTGATACACCACGATAAAACAATTTTCGGAGAGGACGCTAGTGTGTTCAGGCCAGAGCGGTGGACAGAATCCGACAATGAGCGCATCAAGCTTATGGATCGGCATTTGATGACAGTAAGTCTGTCTTTAGTTCCTCTCGCATGTTCCCCCGAACTAATGGTACTTATAGTTCGGATATGGATCCCGGACGTGTATTGGAAAGAACATCTCTATCATGGAGATGGGAAAATTTGTTCCAAAGATTATCCGGCATTTTGAGCTTGAATGGGCTTCCGATATGGCTGAGTGGCATGTGGAGACATTCTGGTTTGCAAAGCAGCACGGTCTGAAATGTCGCCTTCGGTCACGGGCAAAGTAAAATGACGAGTGTGTGAGCCGATGTCAAGTCATTGTGCGATGGAGAAGAGATAGCCCACCAAAGGCATACTAGGAAGTCAGAAAATGCATTTTATCGATACTTTATACACTACTCGTCCAATAATAATCTGTGTACTCGTCTCCGATATTCTATTTGTCACCTTTGCATGGGGAGGTCTCCTGAGCTAGTAACCTTTCTTACATTAGCCTTTTCGCGAAGAACTCCAGTTGAGGAAATTGCAGCAATGGCGACAGGATAATCGAGTCGTACCTTGTAAATAATCAGTGCCATTTGCCAAAGATGTCTGTCTGCTACGAATACATTCATTGGACTCCCCGTCAAATATCGATTACAGTACACAATTACACGGAATCGTTACATGAGATGCCAAATTCTGACCCAGTTGCCTTAGGATGTGAAGGTATATGCGTCCAGTCAGCCACATATTGACCCCTTGTTATTTCCTCATCATCAGGGTTCAGGGCTGATATCAGTTGGTAAAGTGAGTTACGAGGTGTGAACTTATATCGGTCCACCCCCCTCTCCAACAAAAAGGCAAGTCTTATCATTTAACTCAGACTGTCCATTCGCTGTACGCCTTTCATTGTCTATTCCCAGATATCATTATTGGCCATGTCCTCGTCCATACTCCCTTGATAATTCGAAGTTTTGGGAAAGATACAAGTCGGGTAATTGACTGCCTGTTCATTCGGTTGGTTAGGCTGAGCGATGTAGCTGATCATACCTGCATCCCTGCTCATGGCGGAAATCTGAACGTCGTTTTTAGGGCGGGAGGTGATCTCCAGATATTGTATACCGGGATTCCGCCCTGCCAAAAGTGCGCTTGAAAGTAACCTGGTCGTAACACGCAGGCTTTAGCATAGCAGTTTCTTTGTGCTAAGACTCAGTGCTGGTAGATTCCAGTGGTTGGCTCATACGGCCATAAAGAGCTCGTTGGATGATATCTCGGGCAGCTGATCGAGATAATGTCGCAGAATAGACTCGCGATGATGGAGTCTGGGGAGCTCGGCATCATGGATATGTAATCTGAAGACGACTTTATCGGAGTTGGTTGGGATGCTAATTCAGGTAATGGTTTCATTTATGTGACGTACCACATAATTACCTCAGTTTTGACCAACGCTATCCAGGCATCACCTAAAGCTTTCTCGTCCAGGTCGACGAGGTTGAAACTGCAGCTTTCAGATGAACGAGTTTTGCTTTGCGTGTCCATTTAAATGCTATGAGTTATTGTTGATAACTACATCCGCGAGATACACAAAGATCTAAATTTTACCGCAATTGTGCTCCCATGTCAGACTTCAATTCTAAGCAAACCTTTTGGACTCTGGATGCCGCATATAAAATCAGCTCATTGGACAGAAATCCGCCCTCGTTGATGTGGCCCAGGAGATAAAATGAAAACTGATCAAGTGAAGATATAACCCCGCCATAAGTCCAAATGTTTTGCCCTATAAGCGATTCCTGCAATGCTATCGTGAATTACAATCCCGGCTTTGGCAACGAAGTTTCCCACCACAACTGTCAGTAAGCAGGCTCGTAGCCCTGCCCCTATCCGGAATGCCATACCGATGCAAGAATGACTTTGTTTTAACAGCCCAAAAGTTCGTCTCCCATGTGTCAATGGTCGAGTCGACCCAACGAATAGTCTGCCGGCAGAGCACATTGAAAGGATAAGTATTAGTTTTTATGTGCCAGGCCGAAATGTAGGCATGTGAACAATCGGGAACCAGGGATGAAAATTGGAAGAATACGCTCCAAAACAGACATTTTTAGCAGATCAGCAGCTTGGAGCAAATTGGAATGCAGAAATATGAATACACACAATGAATGGCGCTGATAGAAGAGTTCCGTTTGCACTCGTTGCTGAAGACGCTCTGTGAGTCAATTCCGGTAAGTCTCTTCTTCTATGAGCACGCCGGGCGTCCTTTGACCAGAGGATACTGCCGGCTCGGCAAATGTATGCCATTTTTAAGATAGCACTTTGTTTCATAAGTTCATCGTTCAATAGTAAAAATGATCTGTTATCGCAGCCCCCTACCTCACAACATTCGCCTCTAGGCGCGCCTCGAGTATAGGCGGAAATTACGATGTAGCGTGATATAGCGAAAAATTCCCTTCTTCCCAACCAAAGCCATCCTCTGTTAACAAGGCCTCCCATTGTGGGCCAAGACAACGATCCCACATAGCAGGCTGTAAGCTACCACTCCGCCAAGGGCCCTCTGTTTCCAAAGGGAATAACGAAGTGAAAGGTGTCAATTGATTGTGAGATATATTGCTTTCACGCGTGGAAGTATTAGAGCTTCGAACACCAGGCGAAGTACTGTTTGTTGAATAGCCCAGAGCCATCGTATCAGCAGTTGTCCAACCGAATCCATATGCTGTTGTGCGGTTTTATCTCCTACGGTGATGAGATACTGCGCGATTGAATGTTAAGTCTCCACATTGCTCCCATAGTATTAATTACTTAGCACAGATTGCTGCTCTTACACTTCAAAATCTTCTACTGAATAGATCGCGAATGCTGCAAAGGAGTATCCCTTCGAGACATTGGTGCGGTGGCTTTGGCATAGCTGGTCTTTGAAAATAGTTACTGTCGAGCAAATTCTTTGTTACACAAAGGGCGCTTGAATGGCTTCTACTTTGTGTGATATCCGAGATGCCGGGCCAAATGCTCAGCTTTCTTAACTGTCTGAACACAGTTGGAGATCTTGCGCCTGCGCCGGGCCTTAAGGCCTCGAGATGGTGATTTCGACCGTGGCCTTTCAGAGTTTGCCAACATTTTATCGAGAAGCTCAATGTGTCACTCCATGAAACTGTATTGGTGGCATGAAAGGACGCTTCAAAAAGTGCGCTTATGCCGACGCCATCGCGCATGTTACATAATCATACTTACCCAGCTCCGTTGTATTAAATCTTGTAGTTTTACCTACCTTGTCTTTAGTCGATGCGTAATACTTGCGGAAAATGTGTTCTCATCACTTGAGGCAGCCGTATCATTCGCCAAAGATTGTGGAGGCTAACTCGAGAAATGCACGCAAATAGGCCTCGCCAAACTCGCTGGTTGGGTTTCAACGTTGGACCCAAACCCCGAAATAACAGTAATATATACCATATTACAAAGTTATACATGTATTATTGTTTGTATTACAACCGCAATCCTATAAGACAAACACAAACTCAAAAGGTTCCTTTCCTGGTCGTGGGTAGACCCATAGGTACCCAAAAAAGCAATATGGTGAGGTCTACATACATCTGACCGGTCCACAAAGATAACCACAGCTTATTGCCCGCACCACAGATTTAAACGAAGCGCAATATAGCTATGCTTTGTCATAGTGAACAGATCTCCTGGAGCTTGCTAATTAGAACAAAAAGGATCAGAACACAAGCAATTTGTCAAGATCATTCATAAAAATAACAGTTTCCGAATCCCAGATGCCTGGGCAATAAGTCCGAGCCAATACAGAGGAATCACCAGTCCCACTACTGTGCAGACATGCCACTTCCCCTGAGTCCGTTCCATTTCGCGAGCGCGAGGGAGAACGAGACGCCGGCATATAGATGATACCTTTCATAGGCGAAATGTTTGCGTATTGTAGATCCAGTTGGACCTCCTGGTAAAGCGAATTATCGGTAGAATGCTCTCCTAGAGATGTTTTACAAAGGTCTGGGTAACTCTCTAATTGAGCTGATGATGGAGACCCAATGTGGTCCAAATCGCTATCGTCGTTTCCTGAGGGAGGCAATAGTCGACAAATTTCGGAATAGAATGAATAAAGTGCACTCCATCGTGGAACTTCATGGTCGATACCTTGTGGTAGAGGTAGGTCCAACAGCTGATACGATTGGTTGCGGCTGCGATCATCTTTGGCAGATTGAGGGGCAGATCTATTAGGCGAAGTCTGGTAAGCTTTTCATCTTTGACTACCAACCACTTTCGTTAAAATATATCAATGTATTTTATACATACCTCTTGACAGGAGCCCTAGGCAGGCAGATTTCATCACCCTTGCGACAGTTTGCGCACTGGGTATGCGGCCAGGCTATGTCACATCGCTTCTTGCGAGCATGGCAGGCACTGCACGCTGTTTTCCCTGGTCTTCGGCCGTTTCTTTCGATTGATTTAGATTGTAACGGCGCCGCGTATTCCATTTTTGAATTTTGTGAAGCCAGGCGGGCGACCTTCAGCATATAAAACCGGAAACTTGGTTGAGAGGGAATAAGCCCCACATTCATTACCCATAGTTATACGTTTTGTCACGAACCAAAATAGCCGTTTAAGCTCTTTCGGATTTTGAGAAATATCAATTTCTCCGCGAATGTGCAACAACGGCTGGAATTTGGGTGCGCTTATTTTCCGGCTGGCGAATGTTGGTGTGAGGGGGAATTGGATCTTGCGGGGCAATTCACGGGTGCGCGTGGGCGCGGGCCATTAGGACGTTGTACGGACCTTCCGGTGTTGCCCCTGTTAGCTCACTCTTGGGTATAACGAGTATCCATGAGGCGGTATAGTTGCCTAGGGGCTTACCGAGCACTGGCAGGTATCAGATAGGTGGGCTGCCAAAGGATGAAGAGTATGGATGACGCTATGAAGACTCAAAGGCTGCGTGCTGAGTTGGGGGAGGAATGCTGGTAATCATCAATATATGACCCGGGAATGCAGAGTTTGGAGCTGCTCGCTGCATTTGTCTTCTCATAACTAGTCCGGTTTGTTATATGTTCTTCGCGGCTTTTGTCTCTAACTCGTACAATTGAGCCGGTCCAGCGAATGTTTACCGGTGCCTGCGCGCACCCGCGGTTTCTTGCCGGCCCTCAGTTAGATGAGCACGATTAGGTGTAACAATTCAAACAGTTTTGCCTTCAGTAAGGCATCCTTAAATTGAATCTAGTGCAAAAAAAAAAATGATTAGAATAGTTTAATTAGACTTCACCATAAACCGCAATTAGGGCCAAACCTTCGCCCCAACCCCCAACCCCCAAACCGCAACCGCACCTGCGGTTTTTCATGGGCCCGGTTGGGGCTCCAAAAAAACCACCGAAAACCAATTTTTGCATAAAATAAAGGTCTTGGCGTACGTAAATATACTTAATCATCACAATAAATTACTGTTAGTTATTCATCCTTGTATTGGTCGCACTCATTAATATCACTTCAAATTGGCTACAAAATATACAAAAGTAGGAGTAATTTATCTATATATATAAATCTGTAGCAGTTTTATTATATTTCATATTCTTTCATGAATTTCGACAAAAGATAGTTAGTGAATGTTGAATTTGTAGATTCCTCCACGTTTTGCTTTTTTCCTCTATTAAACGTAAGGTTTTCTATATACAAATCTATAAGCTTACGTGCTATAATACTCTAAGTATTGTCATTTGATAGTGAATTTTCTTATTCGAAATCATATTTTTCCTTAAATAAGAAGGGTGATCTAATTAGGGCTCTAGTGTTACGCACTGCAAACTGGTCACAATTAGGTTAGAAGGGTTCCAGGTTATACTTGGCTTGTACTTCTCAGGTTTCCACCGTCAACGATCTGTTCTCTTAACCGTACTGTTGCTTAACAGGTCTTACTGCGGTCTAGGTCCTTTTCAGGAATTGAGGAACGGTGCCAGGTACAGCGCCGAATGGATCTATGCCGAGGTAATGCTCTATCCCTGGCTCGGAAATTTGATAGAGAATCAGGTCTTCATTTTCACGCCTCGCGAGCTTTGAGCATCCCTGTTAAATTGGGCACTCAGGCCTGCTGGTTAAGAGATCTCGCAAACTCACTGCCTCTATCTCTTGTAGCCGTGGTAGAGGCTATCTGAAGCTTCTGAAACCAAGTGTAGGGTTCTGACCTTGTTGGAACTTTTGAGCTACGCTTGGCTCAAGGAGGTATGGCATCTACACGTTGCAGCCTTAAAACCAGGAGTAACTCTCGTGCACACGCTACAGCAGTAAGCACAGCATATTTGTGCCAGTCGTAATTCTTATGCGAGTCATAATAATCGCAAATTCTGCGAATAATCAGACATGGGACATGGGACATTGTTCATGAGACCCGCGGCTTCCATCTCAAATCACAGAACGTTCAACTTAGGGTCATTTGAATATTCATCCTGAATAATGACATCCTTGGGTACATAATTTCCTGATGCAATATTGCCGTAGTGAAAGTGTAGCATACGATGGTTCCGGCGTGCGGGGCGATCCACCACTGAGTGAGTATCACATTGGTCGCAATTTTGTCCGTTTGTATGAGGATAGTTTGCGGCGTAGAATCGATCACCCGCTGGTTGTTGGTATTCTTCCATGCCATCGAGAAGCTTAAGATGCTCGGCGAGTCTGTCTGGCTTCTTTTGATCAATGTATAGCCTGCGCATCTCAGGGATAGCCCCAAGAAGTTTCCCAGGTGACGCGTTTAGTTGGCCTGTCTTATAAAACAGACCGTCCTTCAGCTTACCCAGATCTTATTGTATCACACCGCTAAATTGGGTTTTTTGGCTGTCTACCACTACGCTATCTTGACCATGATCGCCCTACATGAATCCAACGTCATGTTTGGTAGGTCCTCTCTTTGCCGTGGCCCATGAGTCTCCCAGTACCGGATGCAAGATAAATAAGGATGTGAAATCATGGCTCTTCATTCGTGATGCTATATTATTATACTCTAAATGCTTATTTTCCGAAAACCTTGAAGCGATCCTGAATAGGAGCGAAAGCCTTCTCGCCGGGCTCAGAAGTAGGAGTACCGAAGACCAGCTGGGCATCTAACTTCCATGAGGCAGGGATGTTCCAGGTCTTAGCGACCTGCTCATCGATCAGAGGGCTGTAGTGCTGCAGGTTGGCGCCGAGACCCTCGGACTGAAGAGCAACCCAGACTGGTGATAGTAAGTCTCCTGTCTATTTTTTGCGATCAAATCATGAGTAGGAGAAGCACATACTGAGGTACTGGGACATAGCGTTTGACTCAATGGCGAAAGGATCGAACTTGTCGGCGTAGATGGCGAACTTCTCCTTGATAGGAGCGAGCGACTCGAAGTCGACGAAGAAAAGGACCTAAAATAAACAATTAGCTATTTGATCAAAACTCGATGTGACAGATAGTCGCATTAAGGCTAACGCACAGTTCCGTAGGCGGCGCGGAAAGATTCCAGCTTGGGCTTGGTGGAGCCCTCAAATTGCTCTTTGGGGACCACGCCAGCGGTGACGAGACCCTCAAGAGCATTGAGAGCAACGTCCCACACCTTCTGGTGCTCCTCCTTGAGCAGGAGGACGATGCGGGAGGTCTGGGTGTTGAAAGAGCTAGGCACGTGGAGAACAGAGTCACGGACAATGCTCTCAATGGCCTCGTCGGTGATGGCGCTCTCAGCCTTGAGGTCGTAGTAGGTGCGACGGGACTTGACCAACTCCAGGAAAGTGAGAGTAGCAGCGTTCTTGAACTCGGGTTGAATGGTCATTGTGAAGGTGTTGAGTGACGGAAGATAGCTGGTTAGATGGGTAAAGTGATACAAAGTGACTTGGAGGAGAAGGAAGAGAATGTGAACAGGGACGGCGGTGTTTATATACATAGTGGATTGGGAATTCATAAATCGGGAGATCTGGCAATTTCTTTTTCTTTTTATCCACAGCCTTTGTACGGTCTGAGGGCATTCGTTCCCCTGGCAGTTGTCCCGCCATATCGGAGTTAAAAACTGCGACTTGTAGCCAATCAGTATACAGATTCGAGTCGGATGTACGGAGCTAGGAGCTAACTGTCGCCGAGACTTCGTAAGCGGCACATAGAGCCCACATTGAAGCTGAGTGGCTGAGTTTCAATTATTAAGCCTCTAACTTACATTAACTAGTTAGTTAACTAGTTAGTTAACTAGTTAGTTATTATCAATGTGTTACAAAGCAGAGTAAGCATTTTTAGTGGGCAATCCTGGCGGTGCGGAATCATTCCGTCAAAATCTCTCATATCGTTCAGATAATGCTAACTATCGATAGCCATACTAAATAGTTAGAGCCCAGTATCATTTCACGTCCAATCCTGATTTCGTCCGATTTCCAAAAGAGAAATCCTTTTGGGTACCTCAGTACAAACCATCAAACTGGTAACACGTGCAGGAGAACCCGCTCAAAACGCCAGAGATCAGTTCAAGAACTCACCTCCAGCAAGTAGTCCACCCGTCAATGCGACAGATACTGTCGTCTTGGCTGCATAGTTCTTCACTACCGGGGCATCCGAAGGCAACAGGATCGGAAAACTCGCACTTCGGCAATCGCATGCACAGTGACGGGAAACGCCACTGGCAAGCACAGTCATGGTCAAAGTCACAGTGCCTTTCACAGCAGGCAAAATACAATTCGGGGGGGGGGGGCACCTGAGCGCCCGTTGAAGTAAACGTCGCATTCAGTTCATCGGAGGCTCCGGAGGTAGCAAGAACCAGAATACCAGTCACAGTAAACCTCTCATTATCGGTTGGAGGCACAGGAACTGGGGTACTGGTCACAAAAACCTTTCCATCCCCAGTTGCAGAAGCGAGGCCAACGAGGCTTGGACTTCAGTCGCACTTGGAGCCGCAGGGAAGTTCCCAGTATCAGTCACAAGCAAGGGTGCTGGGTGCTCGGCGAGAACGCGGGACTGAGAAGACAGACCTACGCCGTGGTGGTCCACGGCGTGACTTGTCGATTCTCTCCCTCCGCCACGGTCGAGAGGAGGCAGCTGAAAGTCGAGAGCGTCAGACGAATTTCTACTGCTGCTGAAATCGTGTACATGGACTGGCTGATGACCAAAAGGAAAATGGACGAAACGAGGCCAGCGTCCGCGAAGCTCCTGATCGAGTTTGCCGACCCATACGCTGCCAACCAGGCCATTGTATGTGGCCTGGCAATATACGAAAGGAACCACGACTGCCAGCTTTTAAACGGCAGTCACCGCCTCAAGCAATGCTATCGCTGCCAGGTGTACGAATACATAGCCCAGAATTACAAGCGAGACATTCAATGTGCCTACTGCGCAGGGGATCATAATTCCAAGGAGTGCCCACATGCACATGACCGCCGCAAGGCCAAGTGCGCTGAATGTGCCAAGCCACGACCTCAACTACTTTGCTTTGGATCGGGGATGCCCCATCTGAGGTGAAGAGCTGGCGAAGATCGAGCTTAACAGGCGCGAAGGCCGCGAAAAAGAAACCATCAAGCCGCTCCCGCTCCCGGACGAAAAAGAGGCGAGTTGTCGAATCCGCCGAGGACCAGGAAGGGATAAGCGCGCGACTGACCCCTTCGACGTGTATTGCAGCATGATCAACTTGGAGATGGATTATATTTTTCAATGCCTATCTTTCATCAAAAGGCATCCCAGCTTCGTTCCTTCGCCGAATCATACTAAACGACTGTCCCTGCCCAATGACTGGACCTTGTTGGCGAGATTGAAAATGAAAAATAGTGCTGCAGCACACTATCGCCGCTTACTATTGAATGTGTTCAATTGGAGACAGTTATCAATAGTAATAAAGATTGAATACATAATCGAGAGCAGAAATTGGGATGATGTCCCAAGGTTATTGTTGTTGGTGACCTTGAGGGCTCCAAGCCGGGGTGTACACCATTTACGTGGGCAAGACCGTGCTCGACATTCAACTGACGGGCACATTAAATCTTCGAAATGATGTTCAGCTTTTCGGTGCTAAATTACCATCATAGTCATTTACTATGAGTGTTCAAAAAGCGCAGTGAGTTGTTTCGTTGTTTCCGGATCCGAAAAAAGGCGCAACTTACGGGATGCTCTTAAGGCAGGTTGTATAGTGTCTTGAAGATGTTTTGTGCACGCCGGCATAGATGGAAAGAAGATGGTAGTAAATGTGCTTCTTCATCAAGTACGGTGTTGGCAACTGTTTGAAAGGCAGATAGGATGCGAATTATAGCTGTCCGCTGCATGTTACTCAGGTTCCGTAGATGGGTATTGTCTCGGAGTGGATCATCTCAAAGGCTCGAATAGTAGTTGGCAACCTCTGCGGCGCACGCTTTGTGAAGATGTTGCATTTTCTCTAGACGCAGGTGTCGTAAACCCCAAGTACAATGTTGGGCCTGGGTGGCTCGTTTCATGACCTGTTGTATATGTCCTTTTCACCGTAGCTCATGGCCGAGGACCACTCCGAAAAGCTTGACAGTCATCAATGGCTTGGGTTCATGTCGAGCTGGACCTGACTTTGCTTTTTTCCTTCCTAGGTAACGTGAGCGAGTTCGGTTGTTGCTCTCGGCAAAAAGGCTCTTGCGCCAATTTTATAAGCGGAATTATTACATATTCCGCCTTGATTCTTCAGCTATAACTAACATTTCTGTACAAGGGGACGGGCTGCACATCAGACTGACGCCATGTAGATAACTAAGTTATATTATTATTTGAAGGAGGCAGAGTGTATGGGCCTTCTCGATTAATAGTCCAGGTGTTATCTGAACCCGAGGCTACCGAATAGGCTCAGTAACCCACGACCGAGGATTATCGCTCTGCTAAAAGCGTGGTGGGCCCTCATTCTTTCAATCCCCTCAAATTAGGACCCACGGGTCCAGGCGATGGTGAACTCGTCATACTGTTTATAACTGGTTTTATTAGAACATTCTGGAAGCTTATTCGGGGATTTTACCAACCTTGTAGTGTTAATTTGCAGATTTTAATTGAGATGATGAAGGCAGTTCAAAACACATAACTTACGATCAATAAGACAGAAAGGAACAGATGGTGACATTCACACATGGGTCGGTTACTTCGCTTGGGATAGCATTTTCGTAAGGGTGGTTGCAGTTGCTATCTGCGCTTAAGGTAATTTTGTTGCCACTGTCGGTAGAGATATTGACTGATTTCGTGCCGGTATTCAGAGTTTGGCTCCCGGCTTTGAAGCTATAGCAATTGTTTCGGGTCCTGTAAAGAGAATTGCCTTCAGCTGCATGATTCACTGTCACTATTGATGAAATATAGGAGCACCAACAGGCTCAACACGGGGGATTGTTGACTAAAGGTCACAAGTCTTTCATCATTCCATCTTTTAAAACTTTCATTCAATTTGACGTCATGAGTATGGCGACTAGATTGCGGGAGTGCGATGATCATCGCAATTTGAGTTGAAAAAGCCTTAAGATACTTCATGCCCCGGATGATGAAGTAAAAAGAAATGCCTGCAAGTTCATAGTTGTAAAGTCGAGATTCTGGCCTATGTCGGATTGAGTAAAATGAATCAAACCCTCACAACAGCCACCGACCACCTTATTTTTCGGCACTTCCAGCCGCGTAATATCATTCCGGGTCATTGACGGATTCGCAATCGCACCAACATATGGATCAGGTGATAAGCCTTGGTAGTCAAAGAAGGGGTATTGACTATATCCGTCAGCGTGCGCTTGTTGTACACCCAACCGCTCCGATTGAGTTCCGTATCCACCATCCGATTTGGAATAAAGAGGCAGTTCGTATGACAGTTGGATCTTTTTAAGTACGACCTGGATTGCCGAGATAATGCTTGTTATTGGATCGCATGCTCGCATGCCAGAAAGAGTCTGTAGAGAGGCGTAAACCCATGGCAGTTGGAGAGGTGCAGCTTTAGTATCGTGATGAATGTGGATGACGTCCTTCAGTGTGCCGATCAGTTTCCACACCTCCTTGGTGGTGATTCGACCGGCTGGATCCGAAGGACTGAAGGGCTTCCGGTTCTCGACGGTGGTTCTGGTTGCGAGGTCTTCCCCAGTGAAGCCGTCGGTGCTTTCTTGAGTGTTTGTGGGAGGGCTCTCGGGCCCTCCCGCATGTGGGTCCGCCATCGGTCAGGGGGTCAGTTCCCGCTCGGTACACAACGTCGCAGTTTTATATTAGAATAATCTTAATCACAACGTCGCTCGTCTGTCCTTTCGCCTCCTACTCTATACAGTCGATACCCTTACGTCTAGGGGTACAGAGCCGCTCCAAAAACTGTACAGGATCTTGTGGTACAGCTGTATCGAGCTGTACAGTAGTAGTAGTAGTAGTAGAATTCATTTACACTGACCCCTCGCAAAGCGATATGCAGTATACGACAACTATATATCCGAGTATGTACTTTTAGAATGATCCACTTTCTGACAGGAACTTAGAGCCTCGCCACGGCCTACCCTGGCCCATTGCCGTTCCCATTGTTAGGCTGCCTTCATGGCGCGGCTGTTGTGAAATTTCAAGTGAGACGGATAGCGACTGTCCGGATTTGGCTGCATTTCTGATAGGAACCCCGAGAATGCGGGCAATGCTGAGTGTAAGAATCTGGCTAAAGAATGTGCTGCAGAAGCTGGTTTGTTGCGGGCTCGATTAGCCGGATGTTTCCTGGTTTTCTTGTCGTCCTTGAACGGTGGTGGTTTATTGTGAAAACGACGATGAAGATCTTCGATTGTGAGTGTGAATTTGAGGGGAGGTGCAGGTTGGTGAGTTTTAGGTGTCGGTTGCGCTAAAGATGTGGGTGCACGTTGGATGACCGAGGCATAGGTCGGTTTTTGGAGTTGAGGTGGAGAAGTAGCAGTCTGTGCCAATTGGAGAGGGTGAGGAGAGCCGGCTTGCTGCGACGGTTGCCGGTGCGGCTGCGGTTGAGGTTGCGGTTGAGGTAACGGGGTTGGTGGGGGTCTGGTAAGAGTGGTAGGACCGGCTGCTGGAGATTCCTCGTACTGTATGCTGAGGTTTGAAATGGTTGCCTTCGGGGGTAAACTGTTGGAGGGAAGGCGGTGGTGCGTAGGTGGTGATTTGGTCGAAGTAGTTGTTGACTGGGACACTGAGTCGGGGTTTTCGAAATGTGATTTTAGATCGCGATAGATGATCTGCCACATGCAATTCTCTGTGTGAAGTCGCGGTATTTCTTCGATGGGGGCTCGCAAGAATGTGGTTAAAGGGGTTGTCGTTCCACAGGCAAAGCAGCATGCAGCTCGGTTGTTCGGCCCTAGTGGCTTGTAATACAGGCCATTCTGTGCTAGTTGGAGAGGGGTGACGCCGCTTAGGAGCTGTCCATGAAATGAGACAGCCCTGGCGGCGATGGTGCCGTGGGTGGTCGAGATACGGTCATAAGGCTGATCGGCGTGATGCGGGGCGGTTTGTGCGGGTAGAGTAGTGGGGTAGGCGGGTTTGAGGAGAGAAGATGGGGGACGAAGGACAGGGAAAGGTCTCCTGCCCTTTTTACCCTTTTCCATGGCGGAGTCGTCCGAGACCGAAAGATCCTCCATCTATTCATACAGTCTGAAATCTCGATAGTGTCCCTTAAGATGTTACAGGATGGATGGATGGATGATTTCATTTACCCCGACCTCTCGCCAAAGCGATATGCAGGCTACAGCAACTATATATATCCGTGTATGTACATGTGTGATGTGCCACTTCCTGAAAACGAATTTGGAGCCTCGTCAAAGCCTATCATGGCCTAGTTGCCGTTCACGTTGTTAGGCTGCCCTTATGGCGCGCGACTTTGAAACCGCTGTGACGCCTCAGCGAAGTCCAACACGGCGTTCACCGTTTTGGCTCGCGAGACGGTGTCTGGTTTACCTCTCTCACCTTCTTTGGAGCCTCCCAGCAGACTCGATACGTTGCTAAACGCGTCCCCAACCTTCATTCTTAATTCTCTTCTCAACTCCTGTAGTTTTGGACAGGCCACCAGGACGTGAGTGACTGTTTCTTGCGCGCCGCACGCGCAGTGATCGTCGTCACGGAAGCCAATAGCATTCCTAAAGGTGGATAACCAATTATGGCCTGTGCGCAGCTGTGTCAGCAAGTACGCCCGGCCCCTGGGCAGGTTCCCATAAAGCTTCCTAGTGTAGGCCGCCGGCAGAGTGTTATCGATCTTCCGTAGGTGACCGCCTTTGGTGGATGATTGCCATTCCCGCCTCCACTGAGCACGGATGTTGTCGCGAATAAGCGCCTTCGTCCTTGTCAGCAGAGGGCGGAAGGGATGTGATTTGCCCGGGCTTGCCGCGTCCTTAGCCAGCCGATCTGCTGCGTCGTTTCCTGGATTGTCGCAGTGTCCAGGTATCCATTGGAGACGAAGTGCGATTCCCTTTCCTTGGACCTATGTGGCCGCCTGGAGGATCGCGTGGATGATACGTTGTCCTGATTTGTTACCTGGGCTCTGGATTGCTTGCAGGGCTGATCTGCTGTCGCAGAGGATCGTCGCCGTTATTGTTCCATAATGTTCCGTTCTTGGCCGCTGGTGACTGATCTTGAACACTGTACTGACAGCGTAGAAAATGCCTATCAGCTCTGCTACGTGAACTGACCACCGGTCCATCGGTCCCACCTGGATCTGCTGGGATTCGATGGCCTCTAGGTTGTTATCGAGTGCAACGACAGCAGCGCCTAAGTGGCCTTCACGTCCCGAAGCATCAGAATAGATCACGATGGCAGGTGTGGACCGAACAGCCTCAGCCCGTTCTCTTGCCGTCTCTCGGTCTGACCCGATCTCAATCTCCGTGAAGGACTCGGTTCGCCACGGTGGTAGCGGTCGTGGGTCAATCGTCTCCAATTCATCTAGACTCACTGGGTTCATGGTCTTTAGGGCTTCCGCCAGTGGAAAACGAGCGTACGACCCGATGTTGTCCCTACGTTTCTGAGCTCGCCGTAGTGTGTCCCAAATGGGGTGATCTCGCGGTAGAGTGTGGAGGCTTGCGATGGTATTCTGCGCTCGGTGGCGGAGGCGCAGGTGCGTTGGCAGAACGTGTGCTTCTACTTCCAGGGTTGTAGTAGCTACCGTCCTGAAAGCCGATAAGATGCGGATCAACGTGGTCCTCTGGACTGTGTTCAGGTGTCGCAAGTGAGTCTTGTCTCGCAAAGGGTCGTACCAGACCGTCGACGCGTAGTCCACGACCGGCGTGACACAGGCTTGGTAGAGCTGTCGCATCTGTTCTGGGCGTAAATGCCGCAGCCCGCCTAAAGCAATACTGACCTTGATTGCTCGTTTGATCGCTTGTTGGACGTGTTCTTTCCAGCGAAGCTCCTGGTCGAAAATCACGCCCAGCAGCTTGGCCGTGGGCGACGCTTCAACTGTCTTCCCGTTAATAGCCACCTGTCCCTGGAGCTGTTCGCTTCGTTTCCTGGTGATATGAATGAGCTCGGTTTTCTCTGCTGCGAAGCAGGACCCGGTTCGACGGGCCCATGCTTCAATGCGGGGGATGTCTTCAGATTGGATCTTGGCTAGGTTGTCTTCAGCTGACCGACCTACTCGCCAGCGGAAGTAGTCGTCGATGAAGGCGGATGCGCCGCCGTGGAAGGTGACGGGTTGGTCGACTAGGTCGGAGTTGAAGAATGTAAACAGAATAGGCGAGAGGGGTGAGCCCTGTGCTAGTCCTGCATTCGCTAGCGGCGTGACCTCGGTGCGGAAGTCATCAAATCCTATGCTAGCGTGGCGGTCGCTCATGAAGCTCGCGATCCATTTTCTAGCCACGGTTGGGATTCTCCTTGCCCGGAGACAGGCGTCTAGGCTCGTCTTGTTGACTCCGTTGAAGGCGCCTTTTAGGTCAAATGCCACCAGCGTCACTACTTTGTGTTTGTACCACGCCCGGTCAATCGCGTTGGAGAGGACCAAAAGGGCCTGTTCAGTGGTTCTGCCTGGTCGCCCGCCGAACTGGGTGTCCGGTAGTAGACCGTGTTTTTCGGCGAGATATGACAGTCGTCGCGCCATCACCGCCTCCAGAAGTTTACCTAGTGTGTTAAGGAGTGAGATCGGGCGATAGGCTCCGGGGACCGAGTAATCTGGTTTCTTGGGTTTCTGTAGCACCACAATCTTTGCGCTCCGCCATCGCTTCGGGTGGTATCCTAGGCTAATGGACGCGGTGAAAATTCCCGTGATGTAGTGCTTGAGGTATCCCCACAGCTGTTTCCACACGAGCGTCGGTACGCCGTCTTCGCCAGGTGCGGTAGATCCCTTCGTAGATTTCAGAGATCGCTGGATCTCTCGCTCGGTGATAGGTTGCCACGGGAGCTCTAGAGGTGCTCGGGCGAGCGGAACTTCGTCGGGTTCGTCCATTTTCGGGAAGAAAGAATCTAGGAAAGCCTGTGCCTTTTCCTTGTTTTCGGTGAGCTCGTTGGTGCCAACGTGTAAGGCCGGGATGCACCCCCAGGCCTCTCGCGGTTTCATATAGGTAGCTGCTTTCCAGAGCTTCCCTTCCCCAGCTTCATCTAGGAATTGTTTCCAGTGTGACGCTTTGACTTTCTCGATAGTTCGAGTCCAAATTCGTCGATTCTGTTGCATCTCTTGGAAGAGGGTCATGGAGTGGGTGTCGTGTCGCCCGTGTTCCGCACAGCTCTCTTGCCACTTCCGGCGCAGGTAGTTAACCTCGATCTGCTGTTTTTTAAGGTCCGGGGTAAACTAGCGTTTAGAGTATGGTGTTGGTCGTAGGTCGGGGGTGTATCTATCCACCGCCGTGGCAGTTGCTTCTGTGAGCCTTTCAACTGCCTCATCTAGCGCCGGTCTCGTTTTCACTTCCTTCCACGGGCCTATCTGTCGAACCACGTCTTCGGCGATCTTGGCCCAGTCCGCGCGGTCGTAGGCTTTCTTCGCCTTAGCGGCGGGCTGGCGCCGAGGTCTCAGGTTCCATTCCGAGTACGTTGCGCGGTGGTCTGACCCGTAGTTCTCGTGGTAGAGATGGCACTTGATGAGCTGTTCTGGCCGGTTCGTGACCGTCTGATCTATAGTGGTGCTCTTCCCTGGATCGTTAAGGGGCCAGAATGTTGCTGTCCCTCGTGGCAGACAGCCGTGTAGGCCATGCGTTTGGAAGAAGTTGATCAATTCGCTCGCATCTTCAATAAATTGCGGTTGAATGTGGTTGGTGCCCCACGCCCGGTGGTGGCGGTTGAAATCACCGGAGAGGATGACGGTCGTTATCCTTTGATCCTCCTGGTTATTGGATATGATTGTGTTCTGGATTGCCGTGAGTGCTAGTTCCGCCGACGCCTCGTTGGGCGTGAAAAGCGGGACGCATGAGAGGTAAACCGAAAAGATAAGAAATTGAGATTCGGCCGTCCAGATTTTGATAGCTGTGACGTCCGGGTGGTCGCAGGCGATCTGTCGATGGGAAGAGGTTGAGGCTTTCCGGTTGACATAGATCAGACTGCGAAACCGACCTGCATCGGTCTCGGTGGTCGGTCGGTACAGCCGCCAGGCGCTGTGATTGACGTGTGTTTGATAGGTGGTGATAGACGGTTCTTGGATCAGGAGTACATCCAGATCCTGGCTCTGGTGATCGTTGATGAGCGCTTCCATCCTAGGCCCCGATTTCATGATGTTGAACTGTAGTATGCGTAGGTTTGTCCCTAACATTGGGAGCTAAAGGTTGCCGGCGTTAGGCACTGGCGGTCACTGGTTGGGTGATCACCACCGCAGTTGAGGCATCGGGCTCTCACCCCCGGGGGGCACCGTTCCCGTTCGTGTTGGCCAGCGCAATGTCCACATCGAGGCGTTTCCTTGCACGACTATGCGAAGTGTCCAAATCGTTGGCACCGGAAGCATCTCTTTCTTTTTAGTTCGCAGCGTTCCACACTGCCGATGAATCTCTGGCCAACGATAAAGCCATTTTCTAGTATAAAATCGGTCCCTTCCGCGGTGTCGAACCAGATGCCGAGGGATGCGAACTTTCCTAGCGCCTTATCTTTCTTCTTAAGCCACGCGATCTCCTCAATCCGGAATCCTCGCCCGGTAAGGTCATTCTCTTCCGTGATTTTCTCGATCGCCTGGGCGTTTGCGTTTTCTAGGTCAAAGTCCTCTGTCGGAGTCCGGTGTACCACGACGCCGAACTGTGGCTTGACCAGTTTCGTGTTATTTCCTAACTCGTTCAGCCATTCGCTATTTTTGCGGGCCGCTTCCGCCGACGCTGGGTCCTTGAACCGGATCACATATCCGGTTTTCGTGGTGCCAACCCCAGCCACTTGGGCGTCTTGTGTGGGCGGTGTGCTCAACAGCGCCGTACGGATGTGGGTGTTCGCGGTCTCCGTTGGGAGATATCGCCCAAAGGTGTTTTGTTCGCTGTTATCATTGTCTCTCGGGTCCACATAGGAGCGCTGGGTGCTGATTCGGATGCAGTTTTGATCCTTCTCCGGGCGTTGGTGGTTTTGTTGAGGAGGTGGGTGGCTCGCTGCTACTGTAGCCCACGATTTTGCTGCGAGTGATGATGATGGTAGCGCATCAATTTGCGCCCGTAAGGCTCGTACTTCCTCATGAAGTTTCTCGTTCTGGGTATGGAGGACGTGCTGGTCGTGCTTCACTTCTAACAATTCGTTCTTAGTGGATTGGATGAGCTCGGTTTGGTAGGCGATCGTTTCTTTTAAGCTGTCGATCAGTCGCCAGATTTCTCGAGTCGTGACGCGGCCATTGGTGTCTCCGGCGCTCGCGGTCTCGACGTTCGAGCGTGCTGCGGTGGTGTGGCCATCGCTAGGCCGGGTCTGTCTTCTGGTCCGAGGCGCGGTGGTCGGATTAAGGTTGTCTAAAGCACCGGTCGTTGTCGTTCCTGGCGTGGTTGTGCGAGGGGGCTCGGGCCCTCCCGCATGTGGGTCTGCCATCCCTTCCGTTCGGTACACAAACAATTTCTCCGGTACAGGATCGATATTCTCCGAAAGCTAGGTACCCAACGGATCCAACGGATCGACAATTACAGGATCTCGAGCGTGTCCGATCCCGTGAAATACAGGATCCCTGTGTTACAGGATGGATCGAAATTAGTTTCACCACTTGCACACGGGGATTTTATCTCCAACCCTCTTTTGAAATACGCTATACCTATTACAGTTACTCTTCCCCTGAACCCCTGTCTTGGCAGTAATTCAATACAGTATTACCTTCAAATATGTTGAGGACGACTGTCTCCACAAAATTACCTCGGGTAGGGTCGAGAAAAGAGGAAGGTCATCGGTCACCAAACGAATGCTCAACGAGCGAGATGCTCAACTGGATGCCGAAGAAAACGTGTCTGGGCAAGAATCGATATGGCGGGGTGTTTACAATCTAATGCGTTGCCCATCCTCCTCATGCCATCTCGGCCCACATTGCTGGCAAGACCCCCACGGGAAAAAGCACTATCAATTGAGGAGCCATCGACTAAAGCGTTTGATCGCCTTTGCGGAAAAGGGCGGCACCTTGCATTCCCATGAAGACGTCCCGGATAATTTCCGTGAAGAACTATATATGGAAGAGCGGCACAGGCTGGAGCCAACAATCTCAGAAGAACAAGATGGTGGGCACCCCTGGAAGCTGTCAGCCTATCAATATAAACTTGAATGGGATGCAATCTTCCCTGCAACAAGACACGTCCAACCCAATCACAGCCTCAGCAATGGTTCTGCCACCCAATGACCAAGTCATGGAAGACCTCAATCTTACTGGGCTAAGAGATGAAGCTGTCAAAGATTATGGCGCATGGCATGAATCAAATGTTGGTGACGAAAATCTGAAAGCACAGTTTCGGCAAGCATGCAATGTGGCGTTAGCCAATGGTCTTGATCTTAGACAAGGCTTCTAACATCGAAGGAGTAAAGGTTCGTCTGCGACCGACACGCGTTTGCGGTGCTTTGACGTTTCCGAACCAGCGAAGGTTATTGCTGATGTTAATAATTGAACGTTTACTGCATTCAGCGGCGTTAGCCATTTCTGAGGTTGTCAGTGATTTGCTCGATATCATATCTTGAATCATTTTAAGCTTTGCCCGAGGGAGCCTTGGAGCCATGTTGCGGAGAGATGGGAGAAGGGAGGATCTGGATGGTGGTAAAGAGAGATCTGGCGAGGAAGCCATGACAAGCTGCAGGAGGGAACGGGGAGCAGATTCATCTGCCCCCTTGGCGTTCCCAGTGAGCAGATGAAATAATTTTAAGACGAAGGTCTGGGGCATGCTGGATAATAGGAAATGCACGTGACTTGCCGATTTCAGGTTCCTGGGACCTAGATGGCCCCTCTCAAAGCTCCTCTCAAAGCTACGGGCCTCAGAAAAAGGTGGTTAAACAGTTAGCACATCATCCCTCAACTGTTTTAATCACCAACTGTAATCTGGTGGTTCTCGAACTGTTCATTTAAATTGTTGAGAGGTCTCTTCAAGCGAGAAGTTCAAACGTTTTTTCTGGAAAATCTTGACTGCATATGGTAACGGGGCTCTCTTCGATCTGAGTCTTTGGGTCGGATCGACCCGTTCCTGGGAACCCCCACTACCCGCCCCCACATGAAAGTATGGTCATCGATACGAAACCATTCGGGAAGCAGTGTGAGCGAGGAAAAGGCTACAATGATCTTTCTGGCCTAGCGCGCTAGTCACATGGTTACAAGGCTGAGGATACGCCCCTCTTCCAGCTCGTAAGAGTCCAACTGAAATTGTTGTCATAAACCACCACATTGGAACGTTTGAAAACAGCTACTCCTTAGCATCCATCTATTCATCAAGTATTCACTTTGATCTCCCTCTTCTGGAGCAGATCGTCCAAGACCTTTGATGTTGCGAGAAGAGAGGGTCCTTCGTTGACATATTGAGTACTTCTGGCGCGTCTAAACAACCTGCCTGGTCGAGTACGTCTCATACAATATGGCTGAGAACCCATTATCTCAGCCAGAGCAATCAGTACCAGCACAAAGCAATGCTGGTGCCGAAATGCCTCCATGCCGAAAGCGACTCCGACACGATGCCTATACCATCGGTTGGGTATGTGCTCTTCCAAAGGAACAGACCGCAGCCAGGGCCATGCTAGATGAAGAGCACGAACCTCTTCCGACCCCTCGCAATGATCATAATGCATATAAGCTTGGCTCAGTATGCGGCCACAACGTCGTCATAGCCTGCCTACCTAATATGGGAACCAGGAGATCACCAACAGCTTGGTGACGGCAATTGAGATTCGTCCTTCGCCACTCTGCTACCTCCATCTGCTTCAAGGTGGCGGAGCGGTTGGCGACGTGGCAGCTGATGAAAATGCCTTTGGCTGTCGAGATTGGGACTTTGCCTGTATTGTGACTCGTGTCTGGTACCGCGACCAAG
Organism: Penicillium concentricum; assembly: GCF_028827145.1. Classification (NCBI taxonomy): domain Eukaryota; kingdom Fungi; phylum Ascomycota; class Eurotiomycetes; order Eurotiales; family Aspergillaceae; genus Penicillium; species Penicillium concentricum. The sequence continues at coordinate 763,632 of NW_026622756.1, forward strand.
ATGGAACCGAAGTTGCTCGAGCTGCCGTGTGTTAGGTATACAACATCGCCATGAACTTGTTGCCCTTGAGTAGCGGCTTTTACGGTGCAGATCTCGGACCTGACCCTAGAGACGCCGCACTGGCGGTCAAGGCTTTTGGACCAAATCGGCCGCGTCTCGCCCGTCTCAAGCACACCTCAGACCCGCGCAATGTGCTGGCATACGCCTGCCCTCTCTCAAAAGCACCGATGGAACCGAGGCTCATTATTCTCGTCACAGGAGATAGCTGCGCCGGTAAAGACTATTGCGCCGACGTCTGGGTCTCCATGTTCCTCAAATGCACCCAGAAAGGCCTCGTGGCGCGCGCAGTCAGCATCAGCGATGCGACTAAGCGAGAATACGCGGCCGCTACCGGTGCCGACCTGAACTGTCTGCGTCAGGACCGTGCCTACAAAGAGCAACACCGATCAGCGTTGACAACATTCTTCCAGCATCAGGTGCCAAATCGACCTCGGTTGCCCGAGGAGCATTTTCTAAATGTGGTATATGGCGCTGCAGATGTAGACGTGCTGCTAATCACCGGGATGAGAGATGAGGCCCCGGTCGCGGCCATGTCGCATTTAGTGCCGGATAGCAGACTGCTTGAGGTTCGTGTCAAAGCTAGCAAAGACACGCGGCGTGCTCGCCGAGGATGCCAAGGCGGTGATGATGTGTCGGAGTAGTCCGTATTGTAAAGTATGGGTCCAATCAATGGTGTTCAACTCTCTGTATTGCTGTACCCCAATTTCTGGCAATTTATACTATCCTGATTACATAAGAAATATTACTGTATACGTGGGATTAATAAATCCTCCGGTAACCCGGTGTATCTGCGCCGACACCTTATCGCATTGTACCTGTTCATGGCACCCGATGTCACTAAACAACACATCTGTGAATGCCATAGGATCCACGAATCGTATATTCACAACTGATTATACGAGCAGTGAAAATGGTGTTGAGTTGATGCCTCAGATAGAATGAGATCTGTAATTACTGCTTATATACACGGTGCCTCGGGCATCCAACAGAAACCATCTGATCCCCTTAGTATTACACTTACTGGAGGGGTTTCCCCTCCGCAACTGCCTCAGGAGTCAGTTGCTCGTCTCCGTCGGTAGCTTGTCATCTCTCACGCAGCCAAGCCTCATTCTATCCCACCCACCTTCGCTCTGTATATGGAAATCATTTCAATATACAAATATATTGCCTCCCACTCCAGGTTACCAGTTTTCCCTTGGCACTGGGGCGGCTACAGCCACAGCAAAGGCCTAAGTATGCTGACATGGCCAATAACGACCAACTTGTCGCTGGATCACATCATCTGATCCGTAACTTGGACAAACAGAACGTTCCTACCAAGGATTTGGATACTGCCTCGGTAACTCCGCTTATCCTATCAGTGAAAGAGCAGACTATATCGTCTCCCACCGGGTCCACCTTATCTGTATTTAAAATGGTTGCCTGTCCTCCATAGACAGCTATGCTCATTCGCTCTTGCCCCGAGCAAAGTCATTTACGCATCTCGCGGGAATATCCCATATGATCTGACAGCTTCGTCTCTCATCTCTCCCTGTGCACCACTACTTGTCTGTTCGCAGTAATTCCTAACTGGACGCCCTCGTGTACGCTCTAATAGAGTCATCATTCTGGGTGCTATCATCCACAGAGAACTCAGGAACCATGAATTCGGGAACACTTCAGTTCCCACTTGATGGTTTTGAATATTCATCTCTACCCTGACCACCTACGGACAAGAATGCAACATACGATAACCCAGTACCCGACACCATCTGGTTTGATGCCTTACTGGATGCCTTACTCGATGCTACCACCATCCCGGCACATCCATCGCCCCTCCACGAATCGTGCGTTTCATCAAGTCGGGTCCCAATATCAGCCTTACCACCTTGGCTTGAGATGGTGTCTGTCGCTCAGAAGACACGTCCTCCAAAATCAAGAACGCGTATGCTGCTTCCCTACCAAGACCGGCGAAAGATATGTTTATATCATGAACTAGACAACCAAACAGTGGGAATTTGGAGATGAGGTATTCGTTCTCTTGGAGTTTGTTGGTAGGAACAATTGGATAGCCTTTTTCGGAGTGGATACAATGTATGAGTTTTCACTAGCTCTGCCCTTCAATGTACCCTGACATAAAACTTTAGCACAGTTTCAAGAATTCTGCGCCAGAAAGCAACAAACGTTGCCCTTGACCAGGGTCTGTTTGCAGAAAAAGAGACCAGGAGCCGTGTTACTGATGTCGAAAGGGCGCTTTCCAACTTGGTAAAGGAATACAAGAAAAGAAAAATTCCAACGAATGACAGGATACTCATGAAAGCTTTTGGCCACGCCTGCAGCCTTACTGAAGGCAGCGATATATTGGACAAGGTCTGGCTAGAGGACTTTAGAAATAGAAACAACATGTCGTTTGCCCTCGACGCGCCTTGCACAGAGAATAACCGAGCACGCCGGATCGAGCAGAATTGCGACAACGCGAAAAGAGAGATCAAAAACACGTAACAATCTACGCCAGTTCACGGGTCCAACGATGAAACTGAATTCCATATAATACTATAGCACTTAGTTTACTGAGAACAGCCTCCCAGCAATCAGAATGATGTATCTATCTGACAGTCAAATTAGATTGGACCCGCGAAAACCCTCATTAAACCAAGGTCGCTGCTGCCCTGCATCGGGCCTCCGTCTATTTTAGAAGGAGGCAAAAGAAGAAGCTTCGGGCAAGGTACGGCGGCCCATGCTCCAGCGCACGACGTCGACTACAGATAATTCCCGACGCAATAAAGTCTTGCGTTTTTCAAAGCAACTGGGCTCGTGATACATTCAAGTGGAGGATCCCCTGTATGCTTGTATTCCATTTCACCATTCTCGAATACCGGTCGGAAGGAAAGGTTTCGGTAAAGCTTTAGTTGCATTTCGTCAAGACGGAGGCCTGGGTGATCTGGGCTGATGAAAATCCAGCAATTGTTCCCAACAAAGTCTTTGCCTCTATGGTGTTCCCATTCTGGCCTAGGCTTCCAGTCGAGATAGAAAATCTTCTTATCAAGGGCCGACTGAGGCGTGCACGATGGTACGTGATTTAGTTCGAATTCTTTGGTACGATGCTTTTTGCGAGCTCTTGTAAGAACTTTCAAAACCCTTCCCATGATATAGGCTTGTTTTTTGAAAGAGATTTTCCCACCGAGGCAGTATAGATATGTCTTTGGAATATCACGTTGCTGTCAGCCAAATGTAGTCTTGCTTTAAAGACCATATATAGAAGGCCAATCCAACCTATTTATATCTTTCGAGGGAGACATATCATGCCGCATTCAGGGCTCGAAGGATAAATGCTCTATCAGAACCAAAAAATGGCTTTTACATCACTTTAATCTACATCACTTTCTTGCGAACTCAGAATACGCAAGACAAGCAGCTATTCTTATGGTCTATCACCTCAGAAAAAGGCGAGAAAAAGCAGACATCCCATGCCTCACGAAAGTTAGTGCAACTTACTATTTTGCGGGCCACATTTAGATCTACAGAGTGTTAAAATCAATACAACATCATTGAAGTGAGAGCTGCAGAATCTTACGCCTTAGAACAATCTATAAATTGACAGATTTTACTGTACTGTAACAACCAGCTATTATTATCGAGCCTCTCGGAATTTATCGAGGAATACGTAAAGTTGTATGGTCTAAGATAGATGCTATACAGTGGGGTTTCTTGTGGATTCTTTGATCCAAGTGTCTAGTGAAATCGAAGAGCCCTAATAATTTTTGGTGATCTTTCCCCCAATCAGAACTTCTATGTTGCAGGTGATGAACGCTGACATTCCTCCTGAGAAAGCGCTTTTTATTTTTAGGAACCCGAGGGTCTCTCCGACGGCTGAAGATTGATACGATGCTGGCATAATTCGCCCTCTAGACTTTGTGACACTACATATCTGTAAAACAGAATTTGCATGTACATGTATTGGAACTCCCACTGAGACTTCACTAAAGCATGCTTCACTGAAGCTATCAATGACGCCGCTATCACCCACATAAGATAATCTAAGGGTCCTGAACTAGGCTAAATATGGAAGATAGGGGAAATGCATTCTCTAGGCTATTAAAATTCCCAATTGGAACGACATAACGTATAATAAATTCAATTTCTAAAAAATGAAACAGCATCAGTCTACTACAGCATTGATAAGTTTTCCTTGACGTTGCTGTCACCCCCCCCCCTTCTATTTTGCACTCAACACATCGAAAATTCAAAAATGAGATAGAATCAGACATCGTGAGCCTGCAATGCAGTAAAAAGCATGGCTTGTACATCCCAAGAGTGATGCCACTTTGCCAACTGCTTTACAGACATTATCAGGCTGCAGAAGAATTGGAAGTAGGTGCGAAGGTAGCCGAGGATTACTTCGAAACCGATGACGAAGAGTTCGGCATCGTCAAAGCGGAGCAAGACTTAGTGGAAGACGACTTGGTGGAGGATGGCTCGGTGGAGGACGACTTGGTGGAGGATTTCAGGTCTGAGGCAGTGCACCGGCTGCCATGCTTGAGCCCCTTGTCCAGCGACCCTCTTTTGTTGACAAAATACGTTAACTACCTTCCGTTTGTCTGTAGCAATACAACAACCTTCTCCTCTCTTCACCTCACAACAGATCCTAATATAGCGAGTGCAGTACCAACAACTGGCGCCCATTGACCTAAGGATTTATCTGTTAATAAATGTATGCCACCTGCGCTTTCATTGGCCATAGTCAGATAAGGCACAACATTTACTTACCAACGCTTTGCATAGGCTCTGTTTGGTACTTCATTTGCGCACTCCAAAAGTTCATCTCGCCTTTGACGATAACTGCAAGCGCTGCTGCAGCAAACACCGGTATCTCGACTAGAGCTAACCAGGCTTTTGTCTTCTGGTTAATTCCAGTCATATGGCTGATCGTAGCCCCGTTGGTTCCCTGAATGGGTTCATCTGGCTTCTGCTTATTTTTTCCATTCGAGAACTTCTCGTCCAAGATTTGGAGCAACGTGGATACCAACGACCGGATGGCAGGGATACAGCATCCTGCCGCAATGAGTGTACTAGCATTGGCTGACAGCTCATGAGGCACTGGAACCACGTAGAGATTGTCGGCTACCTCTAGTCGCAATGGTGAGACAGGCCCATTTTCTGGGGTACAAGCAACGCTACAGTTGGAGCCATAGCTAAACACACCACCTTTTGCGGCCCAGGAAATGCTTGCCGGATCGTCACTTGAGCAAGTAGTGACACTGAGGCGCATAAATTCCACAGTCAAGCTCACTAGCCCAGCCAAGAGAAGGACGTTCCATAGAAAGACGACCCGACGGCCAAGGTCGTTGAAGTAGTCCCTGGATAGCCTGACGGTCACTGGAAAGGTTAGGATGCCAACTGCGCACAGCTGGAATGCCCCATAGACATCCATATCGACAGCGCCTGTAGATTATTAAATTCATTGATCGTTTCGGTGGGTCAGATCAAGCGGGAAACATCAATCCGGAGCGAAAGGTTCGTTGGACTCACCGTCGACATGAAGCGCAGCAAGCACAATCGCGTGGAAAGCCGCGACAGCAGGGAGAAGTAATATAGCGGACACACAAGCTTCCCTAAACCATTGTATTTTGCGAATGGCCACACAGGCTGCAATCAAGACATAGTATCTGGAGTAGTGTCAGTATATCATGGTAACACTGCCAATCTCTTTGTAGGGAAACCTACAGGAGTCGGGTCCCCGGGCCATATTGACCGGAAACCGGCCAGGCGCAAACAACCTCGAGAGATGAGGAACTTGCAGTCGCTGTCATGTTAGGGAGCGATGCAGTAGCACGATGCACAAGAGCGTGCTCTAGTAAGGAGGCAACAAAAGGAATTGCTGGCATTGCATGTTGTCCGCTTTCGGCGACGGTAGATTTAGGCTAAAGCAGCAAAAAAGTCATATATTTAGGTGTTGTTCTCTAATGCTGACAGTGACTTAATGAGACTCGACGTGATATCATGAAAAATGGAGATAGAAAGAAAGCAGGGAGCCGCCCTCGGGCCGTTTTATCCACGAAGCGCTACTGGGAATTGCTAAGGACACAACACCTTTTTACTAGGGACACAACAGATTGCTTATATAATAATATTTAACTTTGTTATGTAATCTCACCACAACTTTGCACCTCGCAGTTGAATTACCAACTTGATCAATTTTTATATGATAAAACGCCTCAAGTTGGCACATGGATTGATTTAACCTATTATACTTTACATGACCTGATTGTATGCCCAATTTCCCCGCATTTTGAGCACTTGGAAGGCGCTTTTTTCTTGACGGTTGTAGTTGAAGTTGGAGTCCCTATTTTAACACCTAATTCATCTGAAGTTCCACCTTTTTTATCTGACCTTTTTACCTTCGGTATAGGTAATCGAGGTTCTAGTAGTGGTAGATACTCTGATTCATCCGGTGCTAGGTTCTGTTTCCAAAACGGATGAATAGCGGATAGTGGAATTGGTTGTTTCTTCTCTAATAGTTGTGCGATTCGGTGTGCGCAAGGAAGGCCCATTATCCTAGTAAATCCATTAGTACAATTCGATAAAGGGGCAAGGTGTGTAGCCCTCTTAGCGATGTTAACTTGATCTTGAATTAGTCTTATTGAATGATGTGAGGTTCGCTTATTGATGTTTGAATATAAAAAGGATTGGGCGAAAAGTAAGGTTTGTAACTGGTCATGTTTAACCTCATATACTAACGTATCAAGTTGCGTACGTATAGCATGCCTAATTCGACCCTAAACAGTTAGTATATCACCTGTTGAAGCTTGGATATACTTCTTTAAAAACGCATGTGAACCTTCTACTCGTGAGGTTGACGAGTTACCTAAGTGAAGGTACTGATTTGTCCAATAGCGAACTACCTTTTCTTTATAGATTAGCCATGTTTCTTTGATATATCGGACGGCATAGGGGGATACTAATTGATATTTCTTAGTAAAATCTAATAGTCTTGCTTCATATTCAACCTCCGTTAGTGAATTAATAAGGCTCTGCCAATGGGTATTAAATTCATCCCATGCTTTATTAGTAGTAAAGCATTCTTTCAATTTAGCGGCAATATTCTTATTAATATGCCATAAGCAAAGTAAGTGCGGGTAATCTATAAAATCATTAGAAAGTGCACCTAATAGAGCAAGATCTCGATCAGTACAAAGAACCGGAGGTTGTATAGGGGAATTAAGCCAAGAAAAGAAAGTCTTTAATGCCCATTTATATGATTCTTCTTGCTCGTTTTGCATAAAGCAAAAGGCAATACTAAACGTCGTATTTGAAGGTGAAACTCCAATAATATGAAGTAACGGCATTCTATAACGATTCGTCTTATATGTGCAGTCTAAAACGAATACCCTATTATATCGATTAGCGTATTGAATTGATTCTGGGTGAGCAAATATAAAAAACTCAATATAACCCTCCTTATCCTGTTTAAATTCATACTTCCACTGGTAAGATACTAATTCCTCTTGGAGATATTGAAGCGGCGATTTATCTTAAAGCTTTTCTCTGCGGAATTGGATATGTAGATTATACACATCTTTTGGTGTTATTAAAACACTAGGATCGCTATTTTTGATCAATCCTATAATCTGCCGTGGAGGAGTGCCTTGCTCAAGAAGGTGCCAAATAGTATCCCGCTGCTCTTGATTAATCGTACGCGCTGCTGGATGGGCAATCATATTATCTTCAAGCTCGTGATTATGATCAGGATTCCTTACTTTTATATGCCATTTTCCATCTGAATTTTTAGCACTTGATTTACTAGCGTATAAGCGAAAAGTGCAGCCGATTCGCTTGGTACTAGTCTTCCGGCGCTTTGCCCCCTCCGGTGCATTAATACGATCGGTATACTGACCACTACGATCGCATCCAAGAGTAATATTCCTTCCCGTATTCGAACTAATCGTGGTGATAGCGTAGCCTTGAGAAACTGCGTAGTTGCATAGAGTTGTAAGCATTCCTTCGCGGGAGTCGTATACTTGATCAAATGGGGTTGCCATAGTGGAAATTAAGTGATAAATTGATCAAATAGTGAGTCCAATAGGGAGTCAAAAAGATTGATAGATATAAGAGGGAAATATCATAACTAACTAGTTAATAAAATAGTTAACTTCAGGCATACTGTTGCTGCAGCAATCGATGGAATTCGCCAGATTATATAATACTTCGTTAGGTAAGCAATCTGTTGTGTCCCTAGTAAAAAGGTGTTGTGTCCTTAGCAATTCCCAGCGCTACTCTGTAGATTATGTAACCATGATCAACAACTTTGGAAAAGCGAACTGGGCATGCACCCGGGCTGCAAGTTGATTGGTCAGCAACAACCTCATCCCGGATTTTTTACTCCGTAGCCTCAGCCTAACTGGGATTGGGTACTCAGAGAGAACGTTTATCGTCAAGCTCCAAACCTCGGAACGACAAGTGCCCCCGTGATGTTGATTTGGGCGGGCGCAGCAACTGGGGCAATGCCAGTTTCCGCTGATTGGTAAGTTGAGGCCCTGTGGTACATATCGCGCAGTGGCTTTGTCTGCAAGGCAATTTCTCGGTATTCCAAGGAGAAATCGGAGCTGTGATGTAGGAGAAGTAGGTGAAGTAAGAAATATTTAATGATTCAACCCGAAGTCACGAGATAAATCAAAAAAGGAAGGTTGGGACTCTGATATTGACCGAACCATGGGTCGGCCAACATTAAAGGGACTTCAACTTCCCAAAAGTGACAGTGCGGGGTAGACCTCGCCACGGCCCACCCATGGGGCAGCATAGGGCGCCCATCAACCGCCCAATTTTCCCAAATAGGATGTGTCAACAAAAGAGGGTCGCGATTTTACTAGTGCGCCCGGAATTTTCAGCACCCCCATCTGCCTGATAATCCTAAGGCTCCCAACGACCTTACTAAGCTCATCCCCTAGTTATTTATTCTGCACTTCCTATAGTATATGACAGAAATCAGGCGTACCAAAACGTATGGTAAAAATGGCAGATATTGAAGACTCTGTTAACTCTAAAATGACAAAACCCGCTATTTCAACAATCTGAGCGGACATAGCTGACTAACTGTAATATGCACTTTTGTATGGTATGTCGAGTACCACTGATCACATGATTTTCGGGGTAAATTACCCTGTCTCCACCACGTAATGCACCTCTGTATTCCGACAGATTTGAATGATAAAAGGCCTACGTAGGTAATCACCTACGCGACCCAGTGTCGCGTCCGACAAAAGCCGTCACATTCAGTACACAAAGCCTTGTACCAAAAAGCAGGCTGAAAACATGTTCCATACGCGGCGTGGGAATGAGAAGTCCCTAAGCATGTGTGCATTTGACGAATCAGAAGTGGAGGCAACCAAGCAAGGCAGACAATTGTACAGGAACAACACACCAAACTATGCGCCAAGCTGACAAACATTGGCAAGGACTAAGTCGCAATTGTTGTACGTGTCACTTTAATGGCATATTTGCTTCTGTCGATAAGAATGGTGTAAAACAGCTTCCGATTTTTTCTAACAAGATCCGCTTAGAAATAGCCAATCAAAAGTGAATTAGATCATGTCTCTGCCGATATTTGCTAGAACAAGAAAGTGCTGCCGAGCGTGAGATGGAGCAGGATTGACAGGACATTCCATGATTGCACCTTAAAGTACTCGCCCTCTATGCAGTCGAACACTTTTGGCACCATATTCTTCTTGAGCTTCTAAGACCAATCGAACTGCCTGAGGATGTTGTTGCAATTGACTCTGAATCAGAAAACGAACAGCCCGGATTTTGCAGCCCTGTTCTACGAGAAAAAATCTATTGCCTCAAACGCATGAGCCTAGCCAAATCAGACTATTTACTTTGTGTCTCAGAACAAGCCATCATGATAATTTCCCAATAGAGTAGCCCTGTGCTTGCTGGAGACAAAAGTGAAGCGATATGATAAAGACATAATATGGCAAGATCGAACAAATTATGCTATCTCCTAGCCACCTGCATAAGAGACAGCCTTTATGTATTGTCGATTTATCACGGTTTCCGGGGCGTAGAAATTGCTGGGACTGATTCGCCAAGTGTGCACTTGTAATGATTGTAATTTTGTCTCACCGCAAGTCTACAAAGCGTTTACGTTTGACTCGGAATGCCACGCAAGTCTGCCAGCTTTACTGATGCTGGCCTACCCGCTAACGCATAAGTTAGTGATAGCCAACACACAATGTTACTGCAGTCGGTGTCTCATATACACAGCGACCACTCTCAATTGTCTGGATATCAATCATTCCATGGTTTACATAACTTGCAAAATTTAATAAACGGTTTATCAAGTGATGTTCTACTGAATGCGGCAGCTGAGGAAAATCACAGAACGCGAAAGGGTCTGAAGCGTCGGAGACTATCCTCCTTTCATCAACGAGCAGACATTTCATCCCGGCCTCCAAGTATGCGAGTATCGTCCTGCTTCGAAGTCTGTGCCATCTCCCCGGATATGAATACAGTCTACGCTGCATACTCAAGCACCGTATGCAGGATAACCCTCGAATAAGTGACAGCGCTGTAGGCCAGGACCAAGTGCATCAAATACAGACTGGGCCGCCAACCATTCACCACGCCCATCCTCTCCAACGGCCGAAGCAGATAAAAGACAGCCCCAAGAGAATTCCAGATGGCGACTCGACCAAAATGTACCGCCAATAGTGGGGGGATTTGAAATGTCCCGGTCAAGGTATAGATGGTTGGTATCAGCGAAAGTAAGCCCAACGAGACACAACTGTACGGGAAACGGTACCGCGCTGCACAGATTCTGGGATCCCAGACCAGGAAGTCCACCAGAGTCCCGACAGCAACGACGGTGAAGGCCGCTAGGTACCCGAGCTGGAGGGAAGGCTGGGCACGGAACAGCAACACCACGGAAGGAATAGTAGTCGTCCAAATCAGGACCAAAACGCTTCCAAGCTCCAGCTTTTCCCACTCTGCCGCATCACTGCCGTGGGATGCGTATAGGATACGATATACCAGGCTGGACAAGCACCAGAGGATGACACCTGCACAATAGGCGAGCACCGACAGTGAGTCAAGAATCCCTCCCGGGGATGAGGGGAAGTGGAAGAGTAAGAAATGAATCATAAAGAGGTAAAAGTAAGAAAGTCCAAAAATGCTGATTATGGCGAGGATTGCACAGTCGTGCAGAGTCTGAGCTTTAGCTTCAACCATTGCACTTGGGTTGTTGATCGGTTGGGCAGAAGGGGTTACCGCTGGATCGGACTGGGACCTGGAAGACGGTGCAGATGGATGGGTTGGTCTCTTGGAAGTGGTCCAATCGGGTGTTCCGTCACACCACACAGTAGGAGGTCGAGATGGCTGACGCTGAAAGGAAACCAACCATCTTAATTCTAGATATTATCATGGGGTAGGCGGGCTATTTAATTGAGAAGCAGGAGTGGAGAAGATGAAGCGGCTGGTTGCGTTCACTTGGTGGAATTGAACTATTGTAGGTGTGTGTCCCCTGTCAGAATCCAATCCATGAATTCTGTCCAAGTACGTACAACTGTCAACCTTGATGGTCAATGAGTGGGTGGATTCATTGATGGCAACATGGCCAACATGGCTGGTGGTTTAGAGAGGGTGTTTAGAGAGGGTGGTTAAATTCAAGTGGTAAACGGTTCCACCACAAATTTGGAGCGGTTGTTCATCAACACCTCGGAGGTCAGGCCGGCTTCGGAAAGATACATGGTTCAAGCTAATATTAGAAATACTTTGTTTGATAATTGACTTCCTGGACTTGGTTAAGGCTTCACTTCCTTAGTTCGGGGTTGGCATCATTTACGTGGCGGTTGGCTCAAGCTTTTTCCTACTGGGATGGGAGTATTTATCCACCTATCAATTTCACACCTATCAATGACCCATTGTTAGAGCCATCACATTGAACTCATCAAAAAATGCATACACTCTGGTCTAAGCATTTTGTTCAATTGGACAATACATATACGAAGCTGCCGCCGGGCGTTAATGAATTGGTTGTTTGTTTGTATACGAAGCTGGTCAAAGCCGCCGCTTTAGCCACCCTCAACATCTAGGGGGTTGATTACCCCAGCGAGCCAGCAACCGAGAGCTTTCGCTGTAGCCATTAATTTTCAATCGCACGAATGAAAGCATTTACTACTGAAGGTGGCTCTAGCGACCCGGAATCTCCAACCAGCCCCAAGAGGGCATTACATGTTGGTTTGTTCTTCCTCGACTGCCTATCGCTGTCCATGACCTGTATCTCTAGCATATAGCGGGGACGGCTCACACTATAACATTATTACGGTCGCACAAAGAATGACTGCCTTTCCACAGCAGCAAAACAGTCAGATAAGCGCTATGGAAGAAATCGCCGATATTGTTCGACAGATCGGCCGGCAGCAAGGAGAAAACGCATACTTCCGAGCTTGCTACGCCCTTTTCAAGCACCTGCAGGACAAGGCCAGGGAAGCATCTGAGGACCTGCTCCGCCTTCACCAATCTGGCACTTTTGGTTCATCCGATGACGAGTTCTACGCCGCCTACCAAGTCGCACAGGAACTTCGAATCTCAGTACATGATCTGGTTGACCAGGCATGCAAAGCCCAGTTGGCCTGTGAGGAGTTCTGTCAGTTGGAGCCCAGATATTCGGCGCGTAAAGCTTTCAAGTTTACAGACACGACACAAACAGCCGAGGCGTCTGAGACCAATACCCAGGAGGGCTGTGATAGCCCCCGGTCGATGCGGTTCATAATACTACCAGTGAACGATATCTGAGGGCACCCCATGCCGTACAGTACGATTGCATAAGGACTTCGACAAACCTGTAAATAGCCCTCATAGTTCCTTTGATATGTATGCAACATTTATTGTGAAACATTGTGAAAGAATGAACGACATTAGAAGCCCATAGAATCCTAGTAGATCGTAGTAGCAGCCCGTCGGCGGCTTTTGAAACAGTAACAGAACATTATCCGCAACGATAGAATAACATCCAAAAAGATTGCAAGCTAGTCAAATCTTGAGAAGTCAGCAAAATAAAACCAAAATCTAGGTCTTGTTGCATGTATGGTTTCTTTTCTGAATTCATGTTTGTGCTGTCTGGTTGAAAAGCCTCTGTTTTCTACCAACAGCTGCAGTTGAGTGCTATGCCACCGTAAATATCAGTGACATAATTGGCCCATCAATTTACTGACCTTGCTTGTTTCATTGACATGATAGAAGCCACACTGGTCTACGTCTCAGTAGATTATTAAAAAATGGTTAGCTAATGGTAAAAGCAATCATTTTCGGTGGGCAGCGATTTCTAGGGGAAAGAGAATAAAGAAGGTAGTCTACCATACATTGGAGAAACTATAAATAAGGGAAGCTCTTCCATCCATCTCAAAGGTATCTGTTCCAGAGAATATTCTCAGCTAGTTTGAGCCATGTCTTCCTCCAAGCCAGAAAGCAAAGGAGTCACAAAAAATCACAATACGAGAAGCCAGTCACCCAAGGATTATAATGAAAACAACATGCAAAAGGCAGCTGAAAGTTCTCCAGCCAAGGCCAGGGCTGCGAATGAACAAGTCTCGTACGTCAAGCCAAAGTCCAGCGGAAAAGCAGATACGCATGCTTCCGATCAAAGCCAGGAGGTCCAGTCACAGTCAAAGCCCCAATACAGTCCACAAGACAGCCATCCAACCACGGATGGCCCGAATGAAGCTGCTCCAGTGAAACCAAATGACGCGGACACGGATATGAAAGACAGTGAGCCTGAAAGGGACCTACATGAACCGCCCAATCCGAGAATGGCCAACAACGGAACGAATCCCGGTGGTCCAGCGCCAGTCGACGTTGACGACGAGGAATATGGCGAGGTCCTGAGTGATCTGAAGACGCTGTCAATTGGTCAGGATCGAGGTGGAGAGCCAGACGCCTGGAGCCGCCTAGGACGATCACTAGTATTGCTGGTTCGATACGGGCCCTACAAAGCGGCAAAATACCAAGTCCAAACCGCAAACGGATACAACACTGCAGGCCTGCAAAAAGTATCGGATCCCGAGACTAGAATTTCCCACATCACATACCGAGGACAAGATGGAGAAAAGCATAGGCGGTACACCAGGAACAACGTTGCCGGTATTGTTGGCGTGGCAATCAAAGAAAGGAAAAAGGGATCCAAAACAGCCCCCGTAGCATATGTCAAAATCTTGTGGCAAGACATCGATGAGGACGATCAATGGTTGTTGAAAAGGAACACCTGCTGGATTACCAACGCAGATCTCATCACCTTGACGGATAAGGTTACGGCAGCACAAAAGATAACCGAAGTCTGGGAGAAGCAGGAACTACGCTACAATAACTGGCAAGGCTTAATTGGAAGAGACAGCCCTGATCGTTCACCTAGTCCTTGTCCGCTGGATACCTTCAAAGCGGAAAAGGATTGGACACTAAAGCGAGAGCGCACAAATGAATCATTTCCAAGTTTCGAACGTAGTCTAGATGCGCGGAGTCCTACTACCCATCTGGACCAAGTTGGACGGAGGCAAGTGAGGCAACTGGCGGCAAACAACAGCGAGCGTTATAATCCAGATCTGATAAAGCAAGAATTGAACAGTGAGGAAAACGAACTGTTTGTCAGTACGAATGGTCAGAACGCCAATGGTCAGAACACCAATGGTCAGATCACCAACGATCAGAACACCAAAGATCAGAACACCAATGACCTGGATAATAACACAAGCAGCGGATCTGGGCAAAGTCGGCCACCAAAATTGAGCAAATTCTATAAGAAATGGTTGAAAAAACGGCAACTTGAGGAAACAGATCTCGATAATCTCGACGATGAGTATATTGGAAGATTCGAAGCCGCCGCCTTTGTTTATGTTGACGAACTGAGGAAGCAAGGCTACATTGTAGAAGATGATATTGGTGCGGATCTCTAGGGTGGAGATAGTGATCAAAAGTTTCGGCAATCGAAATGATCGAGTTATCTCGTGATATGACGAGAATGGCAGCATGATTGTATTTTCCTTTTCCATCGCTGGCGATGTGAGAGGTCCGCTCAGCAGACTTGTTAAATTGTTTTCGTTTTAGGATTTGTATATATGCACTCAGAATGAATATTAACCTTTGGTATTGGATAACACTAGCATGGGGCGGAGAGGAGAGTATACATTTTGAGCAGTCAATTGTTTAAAATTTGAGAGTAATATGTATAGGGTTTAAATAGTAGGGATTTTGAGCAATTTGCTCACTAGGGCTGCGGGCGCTCTCCATTTGCTATCTACAATGAATATGTATCCTTCGGGGCTGAATCAACAAACATTGAATAATCTATGCACATTTTTTGTTGACCAAAACATCTTTGTGTTTAATATGTTATATGTTGCTCGCCTTATATAGACATGACTTTTCATTATGCTCTCCCATAATAATAGAACAACAAAATATGTAAGCATAGAACGAAGTAAAGAACACAAGCCCATAGCTGCATCGCTGTGATAACGAAAATACATGATTTAAGTTGATGGACGGGTGGAAAATCACTGACTGAAATAAGATAAATACCTATACATACTGTATCGCCGTGCTCAAACCCACCGGGCTATTATAATGACGACTACCATTTCGTACAACGCTACAAGTTCTGGGTTTCAGGCAAGGGTGATCAATGACAATATCATGGCTTGGTACACCTCCAGCATCACCAGGGGGGAAACTTCACCACCTAGCCCAATAGTGCTGCATTGCAAATAGTAATGAACGATTTAGGTTGCAAGAGAGACATCGATCTAAGCAAAATATGAAAGCCTGACATACCTTCGCTTAGGAATTAACATGCAGGATTTAAATTAATTCACAGGGCAAAACTATTGAATTGAACCAATCAAATACATAAACATAGAGATTTGATGGAGAATCTACGGAGTGGAGATCCAGATATGGAGAAACAGTACAGTAGATTCACCTGGGAGCAAAGGGACGGAGAGGAAGAGAGAGAGAGAGAGAAGAGAGAGAGAGAAGAGAGAGAGCTATCTAGCTATCTACTACTATCTGGATCTGTCCCATGTGGGGCTGCTGCCTAAGGCAGCATCAGGCACCCCACAAGATTTGCTTAACACATGTTTTCTTTCTCCTTGGACTTACCACAGTCGATGCTACCAAGTGATTTCACTTTAATGGCACTCGATCTGTCAGTGGATTGTTCTGTTCCATTGGTGTTCACCGGAAAGAGCATAAGCACTGGTTCTCGCACAGGACCCTGATTTTCAAGTTCCTCTTCATCTTCTAGTATGACTCTCCTCAACTTGATAAACTTATAATATGCAAGCAATAATGAAAATACAAACAAGAGAAGACTGGTCACCACGGCTGTAACAATGGCCATTACAGACCAGTGACCTGATTGGGAAGTGTAAACGTTGACAAGCGTGGCGAGAAGCCCAGCGGCTGCATTTAATGCGGCAGGCCTATAATTATGTCAACTGCGAGAATCCATGATGACATAACTCTAGGGCTGTGCTTACATGAAGATCTTGTTCACTAGCCACGAATAATTGCTTTCGAGTGTTCGGAAAAGCACGATCAATGCAGCGGCTCCACCGACAAGAAATAAGCAGGCAATGACGAGCAAGGGAGGATTTTGAATAGTGCTTAATACAGCTCGTCCAGCAGTATTCTTTTTCAGCACTTCCTCCACCTGGTTTGATTCTTTCAGCGAAGTAAATGTTCCCTGGATTACCAGATATCCTGCAAGTAAAGCCCAATTTGCTATGCTAACAAAGACATTGTATTTCCAATTCATTTGCGCTTCTTCTTTCAACATTATTGTGTAATTTGTATCATGGCTTTGGCTGGCGGAGGTATCTGCGCGTTGTATATTTTCAATGGATTCAGATTGGGTATTCCCCGTTCGCCTTCTCACAACCTCTGGTATCTCAAACTGCATGGCCCTCGATATGATTCGATGCGTAAAAAGTTGCAATATGTTAAAAAGAGAAAGAGGACATGTAACATATTTATATTGGCTTTTTAATCTTCCTGTTGTGGATTAACTGCTCCGCATTTTCATATTGGCCCTTGCTAAGCCTACGGTTTCTCACAAAAAGGTGGGGGCCAGATCCAATCAACCCATTACTGGAGTAAGAATTCAAAATATTGGAGGTGTCCTTGTAGTTTGGAATTTATCAGTTCACCGAATCATAATACAATCGAATCGAGTGGAGTCTTCGATAGAGGATAAAGAACATCAAGAATAATGTTGCTGGCCTAATCTACATAACCAGAATGTCACATGTAAATGATATGAGATTCGCACTCAATATTAATTATTGGGAATCAATTGTTGGACGTAATTGAAGAGAAATGTGAGGGTCAAAGAGTTTATAGCTGCTATAGTATCAAATATTTGATGACAGGCCATTTCCTAAGTAGGCTTAGATATAAAAGTACATCATATCCGTTGTTTCGCTTACAAGACGTGTTTAAATTTACAATGGCGGCGTGGCTAGACCTGCTCTCAGATGTCACAGGCAGGTCCTTGGTAGACACCGGGCGATTCGAAGAAATTATCCAGGGAATGAGCCATCCCAACTCGCAATACCCTTCATTTATCTACTTTGCTGGCAATGGAAATCGGATCAAGGCCCTTCAAGCTTTGTTTCCTCACAACAATGTCACACGCAAGGGACCTACTGGACTCATTCGTCTTCATCTCAGTACTACGACCGCCCACACTGAACATCCTATCATTTTTGCCGAGAGTAACCCTTTCAGCCAAGCTGGGGTGGGTGACACTTGCTTGATTAGATGGTCTGGAGACAAACATAGAAGATATTCTATTTCCCTTCGGGAGTCTCAGCCTCTAGCAGATCTTCAACAAGACGTGATTAGACAAAAGATCTTGCCGTGGACTCAAGTTCTTTGTCTTTTTGTTAATACCATCTCTGAGATGCAAGATGTACAACAACTGCTAGAAGCACCATTTGGAACCCTGTCCATCGGAACTCAAAAAATACCCAACTTAATGCGTGTGATAATTATCCTGTCAGGGAACGTTCAGCTTAAAATGCATGACACGGATGAGGACTTTGATACTCCCGAGGTATGCATGGGGCGACACAAAGTCACAATACTGGATCTCCGAGACAGATCAGAATTATCTCCCACCGTTGTCTTTGAGCCATTACGGAGCCTTATTCTTGATGAAATCCAAAAAATACGAAAAATACAGAAAGAAAAGTGCCTCTCAATCTCAGCCGTGCATCTCAATGCGCTCTGGGACCGAACTCTTCAACTTCAAATGAAAGGACCGAACCCAACCAACCTTGACTGTCTTTTAGTGGCACGAGGGGCTTATATAAGAAATAAAGCAATGGTGAATTGCTTTGTCGAGTTACAAAAGCAAATTGCAAATTCTGCATGCCATGAGAGTGAGCTCTATGAATTTATCGCTTCGGCTCTGCTACTAGACGCCTATCCGCCTGGGATGCATCGTAAGCAATTTCTATATTTACAAGATTACTCCCACTCCATGAGTCTTTCTAAAGTCTTTCACCAACGGGGCTGACCAATATAGTCTTTCAGCCACAGATGATTTTCGATGCCCTTTATCGGGACCATTGTCGGGAGGCCTGGGATGAGGAAAACTCGGAAGCATGTTGTGTAAACATTTCAGATCAATTTGTCGGGAGCTTCGCTCAACTGGAACCGAAGACGACCTCAGCAGCCATTCGTCGGGAGTCGCTGGTAAGGTTCTATCGTCAGTGGGGAGGCTTGCAGTCGACGACAACTTGCTTTTCTTGCATGTGTCGGCCGCCAGAGCATATGCTACCTTGCAGACATGCAATCTGTGACACTTGCGTTGTACTGTTTGGAACTGCAAGTACTTGTGCAGAATACCATATCGATTTATCCGAATGCCCTATCTGTGATATACCACTCCAACTCACAGTTCGCCAACTTCCTCCAACCAAGCGACCAATTGTGATAAGCCTAGATGGGGGAGGAGTTCGTGGTGTCATTCAGCTAGGGCTCCTACGAGCACTAGAAAGACGCCTTGGAGGTATGTCGATAGCACAGATATCTGATTTGTGTATCGGGACAAGTGTTGGTATGTATATTTCTCTGTCATTGTACAAAAATGCATTCCTTGGCTGAAATTATCTGACATTAAGAGCAGGGGCACTTTCAGCGATGGATATAATCTTCAACGAAGTATCCGCAGAGGAAAGTTGCGCTAAATTTCCCGCTTTTGCTCGGATGATTTTTGGATCATCTCCAAAATGTGCACCAAAATCTACAATACCTCGATGTATTAAATGGGTTAAATGCCTGGTAGGCCTTTTAGCCGACTGCCAGTACGACTCAGACAACCTAGCGAGTATCCTGCAGAGAGTGGTCGACCCCCAACGTCGAATGTTTGATGTCATGGCGACGAGCTCCACCGGTTGTCGAGTGGCCATTATCACAAGCCGTACTTCTGACGGGAAAGCGTGCGTCTTGGCAAACTATCGTGGGATGGGTCAGCGCAATTTTAATGCGGCATATCAATTCTTAACTCCTCGGACGGAGGATGAGAATCCTCTCTTACGGGACGTGTGAGTAGCGTTGAATTATCATCAGTCCAAAGTATTGCCATTTGTATCAACGCGTGAGACTTGCTGACGATCATTATTCACAGAGCTGAGTGCAGCATCGCCGCTCCCTTGTAAGTGCCCCGGTAGGCTTTTGAAGATAACGAGGGCTAATATCAAGCAGCGTCTTTCGAACGAAATCTCTTCCAGGGTTTGGGTTCTTGCAGGATGGTGGAGTTCGTGCCAACAATCCTTTGGCAATTGCACTCAACGAGCTAGCGGTCATCTGGCCCTCAGCCAAAACGCATGATCTACTCTTATCAGTGGGAACAGGGTCATTTTCCTCTACGGCTGAGCCAGTTCATACTGGCCGGAGTTTATTGCGGGATAGTGCTATCCCTCGCATGATTCGAGCAACAATGTCTTCCCCAGCCATGGATGGTGAACAAGGATTTCGTGAGGCACTCAATTTCGTGTCGGATGACAAAAGATCAAAAGTTTTTCGGCTCAACCACGAGCTATCTCAACCGCTTCCTCGGTTGGACGATGTGAGCAGACTAGCGGAGATGTCCGAAATGCATTTTGCCGCTCCGGATGAGCTAGTGAGAGCTATCCTAGCATCTGCCTTTTTCTTCTTTGAACTGGATGAGCTGCCAATCAAAAGACAAGGGGTATACTTCTGTCAAGGGTCGATCTTGTGTTCCCGATCATATGCCAGGGATCTGGTGAAGCAGGTCATGGTCGAATTTCCGGAGGCAAGGTTCCAAACAGCCCGCAGCCATCATCTCGGGGACGTCGGTGAAGATGACGGTTGCCATGTATGTGGATACTATCGCAAAAAAGTGAGTTTTTCTGTCAATAGTCTCGAAGAAATGACATCAATCGGGATTGCCGGCTCTTCGTTCTTTCAAGTAATTGGCGGCTTTCCAAAATCGGCGCAGGAGCTTCTCGAAGATCAACAAGCAAATTCCCATTTTGGTCGTGCCGACCATTTAGTTGCTGCCTGGCCTCCAAAAAGGAATTGCTACTGCCCCCCACAGGTCAAACGCCACGTTCAATTCATAGAACCTGCCTTGGAGCATAAGAAGCGGCGACTATGAATTTCTATCCATTCTATCCCCTCGCTGTGCACTGGCTGGTTCAAGATGTTCATGTGATTAGAAAATCCTAAGGCTATGTCAATGTTGATTATTGTTGTGTACTATCGGTGCGGCTCTTTTGACCTATTAATGAGGTGCGTTGCTTGTGAATCCAAGAGGGGAAGCTGAAAGCCATGCATTAAAAAAATATTCGATCTTCCACCTGTATCCAAGAAAGAAAGAATTATTTCTCGTCTTGATTTCGATAATGTTCAAAAGTAACTGGACAGGGGTAGTTAGGCCGATAATGTCGTCCCCGCCAATGCTTCATCAGGCGTGTACATCGGTACGAGCGGAACGTAGACTGAAAAGACCGGAATCTGGGAGTCGGCCGTCCAGATCTTGATCGCTGCCAAATCTGGGTGATCGCATCTCTTGTCGGCGAGAGAAGTTTGAAACTGTGCGGTTAATGTATATGAAGCTTCGGAAACGAACCCAGTCGCTCTCCACCGGGAAGGTATGCATCGAAATAAACCGTGAACACCCCACTGCAGGTCTTCGATACTACCGTTTGGTTTGAACTACGGAACTGAACATCCTCCATGTCTGGAGGCAGACAGTCTATGTTTCCGTAACTCGAATACTGGATTGTAAAACTGTCTAATCTCTTCATACATAGAAAGAACCCCATAATTATAGGCTTCTCCTTCTCCCCCCTGGAATCTCTCGACTGATTAATTTGTAATAGAAACAGAGTGGTAGAATCAAAAAGGAGCTGAATAAGCGGTGATAGCACTGAGTGCTGGATTCTCCCGTATTCTATTGACTGAATGCAGCCTGAATTGAAATGACTTCCTGTGCTACAACAAACTGGCGCGGTTGTATACAGGAATTGGTGGTGTAGACGGCAAACTGCATCGACAGCGCTAATCTCGATTCCGCGGGACTTCGAAGTTCTTGGCATGCGAGAAAGACATGGTGATTCGTAATACATAAAGCATGCCGAATTAGGGTTAGCGTTGAAAATTCCATGTTAAATACTAAGAATTAACCTGGATTCTCAACAGCTTCTGGTAAAGTAACTCGAAGTCAAATATCGTTTTTATGTTTTACAGTTGAACAGCGCTCCTTAACAACTGTAACCGTTTTGACCGCGACGTTGGCTGTGCATGCACACTTACCTGTTGCCCCACATGAACCGTGGGGCCCTGTTTGTTTGGCCTGTTCAGGCCAAAGGTTGTTTGGTTGAACGTTTTTATAATTTTGAATTTGACAACGGTTGTCCCCAATTTATCGTCTTATTCCACATACTACAATACCGGTGAGGGGACCATGGCTACCTTGTGGTCACTGCGTCTTGATGCCGCTCATGCCGAACATCCCACCAAGCTAGGAACGAAACATATCATGAGATGCGCTTTACAACAGATTGTGCCTTGTGGTCAAGAGAGGTTACTAAATAAGGCACTGAGCCTGGTTATTAAGGACCGGATGGGCTAGCTTGTCTTCTAGCACGATGTGCGATATGTCTTCCGCGGATACCAACGAAATATATTTTCTTTGTTTAAGTGTCTGGGTTTGATTTGACTAGGCGCTCCAAGTCTCGGCAAACCCCTGCTTCTTAAGTCGCTCATTGTCCAGAATGCATTGATGCAGTGAACAGATGTCACCTCTCCTAGTACAATGCTGGAGACGTTACCGTGTGAGATTCTGATGCTGATCGCGGACTGGGTAAGTCCTGGCGTGTTTGGTTTGTTTGATTCACGTCCTCTGACCGCCTGCCAGCTGCCACCCGCCCACCTACGCGCTCTCAGCCGAGTCTCGTCGAGATTATATTCAGTTTTGGTTCCTCATATCTACCGTACCATTGCATTCCACGCAGCAAGTGAGTGGGCGCTGAACGTTTTGGATGTCGACTCCTTCTTTCTCCACCTCGGTTAATCCCGGTCCGTGGGCTATCTTTAGCACGTGAAGAACCTGCAAATCCAGGCTCCATTCCATCTCGTCCGGTTTAATCGATGTGCATATTACAACATCTTTCGCGCGGCGGGGCTGCCGGAGTCTCCGACCATATTAGGAGCTTCGGACGAGGCGACGGCACATCAGCAGTTTTTGGACGACGTGAAGGATCAATTGCAGTTGATATTCACCCACTTGAAGCCGAATAGCCTGAGCACTTTCGAGTCCGTATGCGCTAGTGCCCATTCTCCGGATGTGTGACTGACTAGCAATAGATGGCGGCTTGGGATATGTGTCCCGATGGGAGTTCTCGATCAGGGAGGCTATCTCAGCCGATATCAACAGCGCCTCGCCCGTCTCTCACTCGTCACCGATGGTACCTGTCCTTAGATATGGCACCGTCTGGAAGGGCTATCCGAACTATCGAGTCTAACGGCCTTCGAGTGGGAAGGAATCCAGCATTAGAGCGAGGTTGATTTGCTGCGATAGTGCATCCGTTATAATTGGAGCTATCTCGATCACCTATCTATCGGCTTTGTTTATTCCGCTTCCGCCCGTGCTCTGTGCTGGGAGAGTCTTAGACTATAAGGGCCGGAACTCGGGGTCGGGGATATAAGAGTCGAGAAGCCGATAGCTGTTCCGACCTTGTCCTCTATAGCACTGTCAAGGGTGACCCTTCCCCTAAATCTCTTATCAGAGAATAGTTCGATATTTTGTTCCCTGCGAGCGCTTACCCTCCGGGACTGCCCGAATTAGCTACGTCTCTTGTAGTTGCTGTCGCGGTCATAAAAGCCACTGCAACTGGAGCATTTTAAAACTTCTTTGGATCTCCTGCTGCACGAACCGGGCGACGGGCGTAGCCTATCTGCGGTTGTGCGGTTCCTACGTTCGTTTCGTGGGCTGCAGTATCTGCATCTGCGGTTGTCCAATTTTCCGACGTCGGAGTCCCGCATCCAGGACGCCATAAAACACCACCAAACCACGTTGAAAAGCCTTGTCTACTATGAGCGCCAACTCGCCCCCATCGGCGAGGATGGCTTGTTTGAGGACGATCGGGATGTGTCGCCCGTGTGGATTGCAAATTTGTCAACCATTGTGGACCTAGGCCAGGTGACTGCTTTGGCACTGTGTGTAAGACCATCTGCCGCTATAAGTCTTTGTCAGCCTAGCGAACGTGTGCATACTAATCAAGACAGCGGCGGTGCCTTCGACCCACGGCAAAGCATTCCCAGCTTCGGCTTTTACATTTGCGGTTTAGCGGTCCCGAGCGAATCCATCGAGATATTCAACGAGAGATTATCACCTTCCTCCATGAGACACGCAAACCGTATTCATAGGACCCTCGTTCGCGCAGGGGTCTTATGGACGAGGATATCTCTAGTGATAATAATGACTACGATCGTATTCTCAACGCGTACTACGATAGGTCGCCCCTCGAGTGTATGGATTTTCAGGAGGCAGTGCTCGAGTCGTCCGCAGCAATAGCAGAGGCCGAGGATTTTGTGTCATTTGCCGAATGGGCATTTGGCCCCGGTGGACTGCCGGCTCTACAGGTCCTTGCGTTCGGCGACTTCTCCCACGGTGATCGGTATAGGGGGCAGCAGTTTTTGATGCGTCGCGCCTATCCTGCATGGGATAGTGACGGCAAGGGACTCGCCGGCCTCACGTGCGACGATACGACGCGGCCACCTTTCCGTCCGGCAGATATGGCTGATCCTTCGATTTGGGATGGTGTTTCGGTGGACGGAGCTCGGTTTCTGTCCGCATGTCCAGGAGGCGGATTGATGGAGTCACCGTATGAGCCGTAGGCCTGTTTGTCCGTTCTTGGGTCTTTTCGCTGTTCTTCGCGGCAGACTGCCTCGTGCCGCAAATATTTCAAGTACCGAACTTGGGTAAATAGCTCAGCCAAATATCATTATTATCTCTTACTAGCTTTGATATCTAGAATTCATATCTTTGAAGTCGGACCGTGATTGTCTAGCCTGCCGTCAGCCAAACCACGCATAAACATATTAGGTGCATCTAGACAATTTCCCAAGCAAATCCAACAGAGATGATTTTTGATTGGTAATTTCGCAGTTACCAGGTCGACCTTTTTTTCCATTCACTTATACATTCTTCACGGCTTTGTCTCTAACCCGTACAATTAAGCCGGTCCAGCGAAATGTTTACCGGTGCCTGCGCGCGCCCGCAGTTTCTTGCCGGCCCTCAGTTAGATGAGCACGGCCAGGTGTAACCGGCAGTTCAAACAGCTTTGCCCTCAGTAATACATCCTTCACTTGAGTCTAGTGCAAAATTAGAACAGTTCAATGCGGGTTTGTTTATAGTGATTCTAGTCGCATGGTTAAAGACGGCTTTTTTTGCGATGGCCAATGGCTCTCCCTAAAAAAAAACCAATTTAGCGTGATGCGGTAGATTGGCATATAATATATAAAAAAACTATTTCCTCGACTTAGATTGACTATCTTAAACTCTCTGTCCTCTTCTATCTGAATCTAGAGGAGCTTTGAATCCCTCCAACCCAATGGACACTCCTGCTTCCCACTCTCCTGCGGGACGGGCCAACAAAAGAAAGCGAGAATCACCAGATTCATATGAGAAGCCAGTTGGGACGCCAGGCAGCACCAAACAAGTGACAAACTCTTCGAAACAAATGCTACCGGGCGAGATAAAGGTCAGATTTCACTGAGTCCGTATTTGATCGGATCTAACCAAAAAACAGACAACCTCGATGGGTGCGGCCTGTTCTCTAACCAGTGATTTGACCCAAATCCTGCAAAAGAAACCCGCTTTAGCATCTTCCGCTATTGACCTCCTGGACCTCTATTTGTGCCTGTGGGAGTGTTACATGATCAAGTCCGCCGGCAAAATACGCTTGGAAGAGGAACGTCGCTTCCTACAAGGCTCCAACGAATGGCTGGTGGGGGAGAATGAAAAGCTCCAAGAATGCTGTGATAACCAGGAGCTGCTGCTGTGGGATCGTCGTCAGGCCTTTGACTCTATACATCAGGGTATTCTCGGAACATTGCAGAATAGTGATAGACGCTATTGTCATATAAATGAGTTACAGTGAGTTTTCGCTCAAGCGAAATGAGATCGGCACGCTTGACCTGGCTATGGCTGGTATTGTACTGGTAGGCAACAGAGTGATAAACAGGTCTCGTGGTTCTTGCGTTGAACAGAAAAGGCAGGCAATGAACGGGTCGGAAAGGATAGTTCAACGGGGTGGAGTATGGGTGGGGCGTTCCATAGGTGATAGATACCCTACTACCAATGAATGTACTTTCAACGCAAAAACACAAATCGATCACCGTCTGCGTCTGCGTGAATCAAGAACAACCAATCACTGGTACACAGGGACTTTTGTTGAATATGGCCAAATATCTGGTTTTTGTTTGGTTTTTTTCCTGTGTTTACAAACGCCTTGCCACCCCAGTACTAAAGCTCTGCGCTAAAGACTTGCCTGCCAGTCATTCTGGTCTATACATATAAATCCCTAATGAAACCACAGAGATTTTCTCACTCTCCAAGCCTACCATTTCTTCGCAAACCGCCTTTTGTCGTGCAATCTCTCGTGGTGCGCAGAAAGAATGGGGCAACTTGATCAACTTGGTTGGTTGAAATATCTTCGATGACTAGTGTTGGCGCTGACAAAACCCTTCAGACTTCGATTTGGATCTAGACCTTGAGTCAATCTGGAGAGAATCGCCGAATATACCGACATCACCACCTTGTCTCGCAGCCAATCGCAGCACTCTCAGTTCAATCCAACCTATTAGCATATCACAGTATGCAAAAAATGAGGCCGAGAGGCCTCATGCTATCGAGTGCATTTTCTACCCTAACCATGATAGCGAGTGCGCCTTTCGCTGGACGGGGCCGGATCTGTTGTCCCCAGACACCTGTGCCGATGATATTTTCCTCTACGTGTCAGCATTCTTTCTTTTTGAACGGGTGCACTGGATAGAAATCCGGCTCAGCAAGCTCAGCACGGGACACGAAGAGGTTGTGGAAGAGTATCCGTTCTTTCTTCCGCGGGTTGAATCGATGTTGGGGAACCTACGCAGAGCGCGTGGTCAGATACGTGATATCATCTCGCGGAATGGCTACATGGGAAGTGCTGGGGAAACCCGATTTCAATTGTCTTTACGACCGCAAATAGAGACTGCAACAGGCCCCGGCATGCGGAGCGCGATTCCTCTATCTTGCATCCACCCTTCTATGCCCGTATCATCGTTCGATCCACAATTCTTTGTGCAGGATATTGTAGGAAATTGGGGCATATGAATGCTCTGGCTCTTGGATAGCCTGTTATCATAGCGCGGTCTGTTTTGATCCTTTTAGTTATGGTTTTGTCGAAGACGGAGGGGCGATTCAAAGTTGCTTATTTTTGGATAATAATCTCAACAGAACAAAATGTGGATGAGCATCGCGTTTACTGAATGATATTCACTAACTTTCGTGGTTATTTTTTTCATTTGTGGGCATTCCTGGGTTTCCCACAACCGGTGATATCTAAACGGAGGTGTGTTTATGGCATGTAGTGTTGGAGACTGCGGGAAATCAGCGCGTTGGAGATATTCCGTGCCAGAACCGAGTCGGTGAATTGCGACATTGAAATCTCTGGTACAGTTGGGCTTCCCCTAGGCGATGAGTTGAAGCGGAGCAGAGAGCATCTAAAGCTCGCCAGCTAAAGCACTCGAAATTATTGTTGAATCGGCTACGTTTACGGTAGATCGGGTATTGGGA
Organism: Penicillium concentricum; assembly: GCF_028827145.1. Lineage (NCBI taxonomy): Eukaryota > Fungi > Ascomycota > Eurotiomycetes > Eurotiales > Aspergillaceae > Penicillium > Penicillium concentricum. The sequence goes on from NW_026622756.1 coordinate 791,029, forward strand.
ACTGGCCTTGGCGCCACCACTACGGCGGTGACCGGTGCCATAGCGATCATCGGTGCGAGTCTATTCATAGATCGCATGGTTAACAAAGAAGCAGAGTTCGAATGTACCCATCAGAGGGGCGGGAACTTAGGGCAGTTGAACGGGTTTATTCTACGAGCTACGTAACACAGAAACATTGAGTGAAATGTCTTTTCTTTTGCTGTTGTTTTTCTGCCATTAAGTCAGGCATGTAAAGAGGATGATTATGACCTATGAGCCTGGTTGCATCTGGAAGATCCATTATAAAATAGTTATGGATGTTTAAGTAACCAAACCACCGGTGTGGTGGTCATTTGGATATATTTTAGTACTCCTGCAACGCCACCCAAGCCAGTTTACAAGTAAACAAGGACTCGGTTGCGCTCTGTATTGCTTTGGACCTTGTCCTCATGACAACACAGTTCGCATGGGCCATTTGACTTCTGGGGTCCTCCTCCATGGTAAATTCCTCATTACGGTTACAGGAACGTTTATCATCTATTTTCTAGAAACGCATATAAGAAGTGAGCGAGAATGTAAGCAATGCGCTTTTTAACCAAATGCGTACATCAAGATCGTGATCTCACAATGCATTCTCTCTTCTTAGTATTTTCTTTATTCTTTTCACTGCGAGCTTTCGATCGTATGCTAACCCACGTATTCATTCCAAACTTCATGTTGCTGGGATTCATTGTGGCCGTGCTTGGCCACATTCCCTTCATTATAGCCTCCTCACTCCCAGCTGAATACACTACCACGGCTAGTTCTGATGACAACCATGGGAACAAGCTTGTTTTCTGCCACTTCATGGCATGGTACTCCACTATCCCCCATTGGATCGTAAATCCAGTACTAACTCTCGTTAGGTTGGCATAGTTAGCAACCGCCAGAGTGCTAGCGACTATGACGACGATATGAAGCGCGCCCAATATGCAGGCATCGACGCTTTCGCCTTGAACATCGGCACTGATTCTTACACGGACACGCAGCTGGGGTTTGCGTATCAATCTGCCGCCAACAATGGCATGAAAGTATTCATCTCATTTGACTTCAATTGGTGGCAGACTAGTCAGGGCAATGCAGTCGGTGCAAAGATCGCGCAGTATGCCAATTTTCCTGCCCAGCTCAAGGTTGATGGGAAAGTATTTGTGTCTTCTTTCGCCGGTGATGGTGTCGACATCGCAGCGATCAGAGCAGCTGCCGACAGCGATATATATTTTGCACCCAATTTTCACCCCGGTCGGGGTGATTTCAGCAATATTCAGGCCGCTCTGAACTGGATTGCATGGGGAAACAATGGAAGCAATGGGTCTCCAACTCCTAGCAAGCAGCTCGTTGTTGCCGATAGTGATAATGCTTACAAGACGGCTCTTAACGGGAAGCCCTACATCGCGTGTAAGTGGCTCGAACAAGTTTTCTTTCTTATGCTGATTCAAAATTAGCGGTCTCACCTTGGTTCTCGACACATTTCGGCGGCGACGTCTCTTACACCAAAAACTGGGTGTTTCCCTCTGGACTCCTGTGGTATAACCGATGGAGAGAAATTCTAGCTACCAGCCCTCGCTTCGTAGAGCTTCTCACCTGGAATGACTACGGTGAATCGCACTACATTGGTCCGCTATCATCGCCGCACATAGACGACGGGGCCTCCAAATGGGTCATGGGCATGTAAGCAGAACTCCCCCAAGAAACAAAAGGGGCGACAGCGAATAACGCATAAATAGGCCCCATAATGGCTGGCTCGATATGGCAAAGCCTTTCATAGCCGCCTACAAAGCTGGCTCAAAACTGCCAATCCGTTTCCTCGACGAAGAAAAGCTGGTCTACTGGTACCGAACGACCCCCAAGAATGTCAACTGTGATGCAACCGACACGACAATGCAAGGGTGCTCCAACAGCTGGAGTGGCAACTTCGTCTGTGGACGACCCGATGGCGCGGATAACATGACCGACGAGGTGTTCATCGTAACGATGCTGAAGACTCCTGCTACCGTGCATGTGCAGTCTGGCCGCATGGCTGAAACTTATGATGCCAAGGCCGGAATGTGGTCGCACTCTGTGCCGATGGGTGTGGGTAGACAGAGCTTCAAGGTTGTTCGTGAAGGAAAGACGGTTGATTGTCTGTGTGGGATTAGTCGGAGGGATATTACTGACACGTGTCCCTGTGGCATCTACAATTTCAATGCTTATGTGGGCACTCTGCCGGCGGAAGCCTCTGTTGACCGGCTGCAGCCGGCTGGATTGGCACTGTTGTCGCAGGGATTGCAGATCGCATGTCCGACTACTCTGGGTGCCAGATGAAAGAAGCAATATAAGTATTACTGTACTCTTGCCAGTTTCTAGAGGATATTAATTAGTCAAGCAGTCACTTACAAGACATAGTGGCTCAAGCATCTGACGATCTGCTTTGTCTTCAACAATACGAAACACTATTCCCCTCCACTGGCTGCTTGCCCATCTATTACATTGCCACAGAATTACGGATCTCGGCAGAAAATTTGTCGAATCAAGAATACCCACCGTATGTCTGTAATTAAAATTAAATTAATAATATTCCTATACTATTCTGTATATCGTCTAGTTTCCCATGGCGTTGACTTCAAACAAATATGGACATCGGACTGATTGAGCCGCTGACTGTAATCGATTGGCAATTATCGCAGGTGATTCTACAGGTATCAACATAGCAAATGTCGTCCTGGAGATATACAAGATCCAGTACCATACGTGGTGCACATTACGGTGTTCCCCAATTTAACGTGGCCCGCTCGATTATGGATATGCGCTAGGCCTTGGCGATAGAACTAGAGAAGAGTTATTATGGTAAGATCGATTGCGAGAATGTCTACTGGGCTTTGATTTCCCCCAACGCGTTGGTAATTGAATGACCGGTCGGTCTGCGCAGGGATCATAAACTCCCTCAAAGATATGCGCCGTCTCCGCTTCTTCGGACGTGAGAATCTGAGGGTCAACGGTGAAATATTTTTATTGATGCCTGATCATGAATTGTCTTGAGTCGATTTTTCAAAACTTGCAATTTAATCCCAGTCCGAGCCCAAGATTATTGAACGACCGACCTACTATAGAGAACACAGGTTGTTTATGTTTATGTTTACATCATGTTCAAACGTTCAAGTCCGTTCCTTGACCGTGTATGTTTGGGGCGACAAGGTCATTTCGGCGAGCAATTTTCTCTATACTTCACGGCAACAGACTTGTCGAGGATCAGGTATTTGAATCATTGAAATGCCGAATCAAAATTGCCTCAATGGGATAATACAACGTTGTGCATCTAAAGTCTCTATTATCTCTACGGCCTACTCAACTATTTTCAGTGCCCACGCGCACAATTATGAGCTGGTTTCTTGGTACTAAGTTGTGGGCACATGCCAAGTGTGTCAGAGTTTGATGACCCATGTGTATTTTCGGAAAATACTGATATGCTGAGCAATAGGGCCAAAAGATCCTTTCGTCCATTGAAGTCGCCTCGAAGCAAGGACCGTCCACCAACTCACATGGTGCGCAATAGACCAACAGGAAGAAACGCGGACAACGACCTACCAGAAATCAGGCCGCAGATTGGCTTTCTTCGGTGCCGGCTTTGCCACGGTCGCCGATCATCATTCTATCATATCCAAAACTCAAAAGATCCAGAAGCATTTCCTCCAGAAGGGATCTGCTCGCGAAGGCGAACCAACTGTGCGGCGAACAAGGCCAGGCTCCAAGCTTCTCATGGGATGCTCCCTGTGATATATGAACTGCCAGCGGATGAAATGGTCAACTAGGTGGTGAGTTTGCCAATGAGCTCCGCGAAGTCAACCAGTCAACAACCAAGCTAACATTGCGCCGCTCGTAGGAGTACTCCAATTGAAGGCAGGCGGAGCGTATCCGAACATTAATGCGCGTGAACGAAGCGCACTGAGGGCATTGAGATCAGGGTGGATTGTTTTGCGCACTAAATGAAGCTGCTAGAAGCTGGTAATTCGGTCGTTGTAACGGTGGGGTTTCTGCACCCATGAGCTAATATATTTACAATCTACTTCGCATGGTTGCCCATCTGAACACTTCCGGTTTGCGTATTTACTCCCTCGGACAATGACGATTGTGGCCCGTTTCTGTCCGCGCGAAACCGTCGTACTTGGTCAATTTGCTTATCCTCTCCCGTAATTGTTGGTGGTGGATCCTGGCGGTCCCCAATTGTAGACTGGATGTTGTCGGGCAAATCTTCGTCTCCACCCCGTGCATGAAATGTATCGGGATCGAAAATCATCAGTTGGAGATTTCTTCCCGCGCGGGGTTGAACAGTCTTCGTGACAGCCTCACGTATTGAGCGACTCGCACACACTGCACAAGAACTTGTCAGCACCATATTGGCCATCATTTCCGCTTTCAACCCATAATAGTAGATGAGATCGGAATCGGTGACACTCACCCGCCACGGCCACAGCTCCGCTTTGGTTATTGATAAGCCGCGCAACTTCTTCTACTATATTAATCGAGCCATAAAAGTACTAGAGCCGCTCACCCTTTTGGTAGGAAAGATTTTCTTCGGGGCCTGATTGGGTACGTGAGCAATAGATGCTGAATTGCAAAATCTGGAGCTTGGTCAGATTATGGCGCCTAGGATGAGTTGTGCACGCAGACAACTTACACAAAATCCTTTCCGATCGAGATGGAATAGCTGTTCTATCCATTTGTTCACCCACTTTGGATACTCTGCGTGCAGTATGTCAGCAAAGGCGATCCCTAGGCTCCGAACCACGGGCCATAGTCAGGGACATACCATCTGTGCCAACTCGGCGCTTCCAGAGAACCTCCAGCTTTCGTACCATTACTTCTCGCTTATTACTGGCTTGCACTAGCATTTCAATGTACGACAGTGCTCGAAAAAATCCAATGTCCTCCACCACGAAGAGGATTGTACCGAACCGATAGAAATTGAGAGGGTGTCCGTAGGGTCCTAGTACGATAACCGGCTGCCTGCTCGGTGATTCCAGTGCGTCGTGGTACAGCTTTCGCGTAAACCCAGCTTGAGGCTCAGCTACCATGCGGACTGTTCGTTGAGTCGGTCCGTCTTCCCAAAATGCAACATAGAAAAGAGGAAGCTGAAAATAAGCGCGGAAGCTGGCCCGTGGAATCCAGAGCTGCACGTACTGGCCAGGGCGGATCGGTCGGTTGAGGGGTTGTGTGATGTCAAGCCATAGGAACTGGCTTATAGAGTTCATGATCACCTCATTTCCCGAAGATTTCTAAGGCTTCTGGTTCTATACGGCCATCATGCAGACAACGGCACTGATGGATAACCATAGGCAAATAGCGCCTACCAAGTACCACCGATACAGTGACTGTCGCTCCACGAGGTGGTATGTAAGCGCGCAGACCGCGGTTACTGCAAGAAGGTAGTGGCATTTTATTGCAAACTGTATGTGACGCCGTTGGATCGCCGCGCAAGTCACTGGTATCACGAGAACGAGAGCAGATCCTGCCTATATTGAGTTAGCTGTAGCCACCTATGCAAGTCGTAAATATAGCTCCGCAGGTATTAATACGTACCGCTATTGGAACAATGTACCGTGGATTTGCAAGGGTCGTCGTTCTGGCGACGCTGACGAGTAGCGAACAGTGCAGCAGAGAATGGAGCACATATATGCGACCTACCCAGCGATGGAACCACGCGAGCATGTGACGGTCCATATGTAGCAGATCTGCCGGAAAACCAAAACTTACACCGGTGCATAAGGGGATGAGGTTGATGACTGCCAAAGAGCCAGCTCTTTTCTGTGCTTCCCTCTAGGAATGGGTTCGCAACCGAAGGCCAACAATATTTGCTGCAAGCATGACAGCCAACACTAGTGCTTGCCGGTACTGGGAGATGTCCAGCCAGCTCATGCCCTTTGGCAGGTGGACGTAGGCAAACTGCCGCTAGGAGCCTAACATTTTCAATTGGAAGGGGCGACAAAAGCCCATATGACGTCTCCCCCGCGCCCAGCGCCACACACCTCGTCCAAGCCAATAGATAAACCATATTGATAGGACAGCTGCAGCGCTGATGGCATACAAGTTAGGGAGAGAGGTGCTAGCAAACCATCGATACAAGTCTGACCCAATCGGGGGCATTCTGTTTGGTTGTCAACAACTCAGAGGGATAGACGATTACCTATATAGAGGCGGCTAAGCCTTGCTTTTCATATTGTCAATTTCCTGAGGGCAGAAAGAGCTTTCTCTCGTGGTTTTAGGTAATAAGCTCCATCCTTTGTAGTCTGTTTGTTGCGGGCTCATTTAGAGTAATGCTCTGCCTGTCTTTCACATAACCCCGTGTCAGAACGATCGCCGCAACAAAATGATCGTCCGCATATCCTAATACACATCGCTAGCCTGTTCACCCAGCAAAATGCTGGAATGATCCGGAGTGAATCTCGATTAATTTTTAAAGAATGAGACATAAATGACAGCCAGAGACTATTCTTATTTGATAAAAGTTATTAGATGTAGGCAAACCTCACATGTCTTGTGAATAGCTGATCTTGGCTTGGATAACAGCTGTCCCGTCTTTTCCGCTCTATCTCATCTTCAATGAGCTTCTTCACAGCATGACTGTTGCGGGATCTAGCAAGGAGAGCTGGAACTTTCAGGTTTGAAACACGTTTCGAGTCCTGGAGCAGCCTTTTGACTATTTTTACGTCTCCTCCTTTGACTGCCAACCCCAGCGCGGTATCGCCCCAACGATTGGTCAAATTGAGGTTGATATCAGGATGCTGAAGCAAGATGTCCGGAATATTTAAGCTTTGATTACGGACAGCCACGCAAAGTGCACTCTCCTCATCAATGCTGTTCAGCTGGTTGATCTTCAATCGACCACCTTGTTCCACCAATACTTTCACCGCATTAACATCGCCTCTTTCGGTGCCCATTACTCGCTGCAAGATGCAAGGCTGTTCTTCTTTGGCCGTCCACTGCATTAACGTCTCCTCCGCGGCGGAGCAGCTTTCGCAACACGCCAGAGTCTCCTTTGCTTGCGGCACCATGAATCGTTTCTGAATTGCTACTGCAGATCTTGCTCTTTGATTCGGGGCGCAAAGTATCAAAATGTTCCAGGAGCACATCTAGCATGGGTGCCCTGCTGAAGGCTGCCATCCATGGCGAAACACCGTCCCGATCCAACGTGTGGGGATCAGCGCCTTTTGAGAGCAGCAAGCGCACCAATTTTTCGTTTTTTTGAAAGATGGCAAGCCAGAGCGCAGTTTGTCCGTCATAACCAAAAGATCGATTTCGATATCAGGGCGTTGGAGGAGCTTCTTCACGATAGAATATGACCCTTTTTCCACGCTGTACCACAGGGTACTTCTTCCAGCCGCATTCCTGAGGTTGATGATTGTTTTTGAATTTTTTAGAAAAGGTTTCACCGTCGACTTAGTGTAGAGTAATAATGGTTCAGTAGATGGGGTGTAGTCGTGGCTTTATAGATTGCCCCGTCATGGATATTTCATTCCCGAACTCGAAACACAGAGCACTGTCCTACAGATTCCAAGCAGTCATTTGCCAGCCCTTTGCTCCTGGGACCCAGTTATGAGTTTCCAGGGCCCAGGGGCTCCCGGGATTACCTGTGGCGTTCCTAGGAGCATCCATCCGGTTTCTAGGAGCTAGTATCAGGCTCCCGGGGACTCGGTAGTTCCTGGGAGAGACAACGTCATCTGAGGATGTCTTATTGAATTTAAGCCATTCTCTTTAGGAAATGCAAGATAGCTGGCTTCATGACGTTGGAACCTACAGCACAGAGCTAATCTAGTAAGCACCCGGGCATAAAGTCAGCTGAAGTCTCCGTTGTTCTTGCACATTAACCACAAGACAGTCATGCAGATTCCGACTATAGTACATGCACTGCTGGCCACGGCCTTGCTACTCTCTAGCTTGGTCCTTCTCGTGTTGTCTCGTCGACTAGATTAGAAAAACTCCTTTTTACTAGAGCCTCGACCGGCGAAGATTATTCTACTAGTAATGCATATAGGCCTAAGCTGGAGCAGAGAGTGTGAGACTGGGAGAGAAGTGATATTACGGATAACCAGTTTATTTCCCTCTTGACTTGTGGTACGTGCTATCACGTTTCTCGGTTTTACGTTAACCATCAAACGTCAGGTCAGTATCTCTGAATAAGAATTTTCCTAGTGTGTTAGATAACTAACTCTAGGGAGATAGGGTCAAGGGATTTATTGGTAGGCAATCATAAGCTTTCTATCGTCGCACACTGAAATTGCAACATTGTGTTGATACAAAATTCCGAAACGACTTTGATTTAGGTAATACATCGCCTCTCTCTGTTTATATTTTATTTCTTGCGGGCTCAGGCAAAGTAATACACCACCTACCTTCCACACAATCCCGGGTCAGAACGGTCGCCGCAAAAAAATGATCGTTCGTATGTCCTAATACACAGAATTGAGCATTTCTAGCTCCAATGGATGTAGTACCCTGTTCACCCAGCCATCAGTTATGGCGTCATTGATTACCTCCAGAAACCTCTTCTTTCTTCCTGTTCAGAGCCTCGCTGGTAAACCCGAATACCGATCGGTAACCGGGCAAACTTTGTGACCTCAACAGTAAATCTTTAACTCTGCCTTCCTTCAGGTTGTTCGGGGTGCTGCTGTCTCTCTTTTGCCAGTTGGTACTCGAATTCCCTATTCTTGAGCTCTAGGTTCCAAGCTTTTTGTTGATTTATCTTGATATGTTCAATAAAACACTGGTTCTGCTTCTCCAAGCCGTCTTTGTCCACTGCGTGGGCCCGTAACATGTTGTCGCAGTTTTGTAGCATAACAGTTGCCTCGTAGTGTTTTTGTTGCATTTTTGACATTTCAGCATATATGCTCGTAATGATTCCCTCGAGCCTTTGATTTGGATGTTGCGTGCCTGATTTAAGTTAATTCGGAATTGTCATGGTATTTCAATCCCAGACTGACCTTGATAAGGGGGATGGGTTCGGGCGGTCCGACGCCACACGTCTTCTCTGTGGAGGCATTTTGATCGGTTTTGGCTTTTCGGACGATTTACCACTTCTTGTAGGAGAAATAAGATAATTGTCAGAGACAGATTTTCAAAGGCCAATGGCCTCTATTTAAAATTTTTTTTGAGGGCTTATGCATTGCTGACGTTCCCGCGGTGTAAACGTCGGCCTCATCGGTATAAAATCGTCTACTTTGGATGTCAAGCCACAAGCTTCTGGAATCGTGTTGCTTGCTCCTGGGCTGTGAGGGTCTCACGTATACGTGAATGAGGACAGCGTCTTCCAGATGAATAATCAATATCAAGGAAATCTATAGTCGACTCTAGATACAAGACGTAGCGCGAGGAAGCTTCCGCGTCGAGGGGATCCCATAAGCACCATGTAGGTCCCGCAGATCATATCTCAATTTAGCTTGTAAGCTTCATGTATAACCCTGAAAATACGATGCATAACTCCCAGGAATGGGTGAGTGCTTCCTGGGAACACTATAACATATCCCGGGATCCTTGGGGCTCCTAGGAACCAGTCGCAGGATCCCAGGAGTAAGTATCACGATCCTAGAAGCCGGTGACTCGACATCCACTTTTAAATAAATCCGTATCAGTGATATGCCCTCAAAAAATATTCAAATAGAAGCCACTGCCTCAAATAAATGCGTCTCCCAAGCTCCTCAGCCAACTACTGGGGGTGACAGACTTCTCTCTGAATTATTACTCTTAGCCATCCTTTTATTACCATCTGTATAGGTAGTCGTTACCTATACGTTTACGAAATCTGCCAAGATGCCGCTTTTGGGACTTCCACTAGAATTACTTTTGTGGATTGGCACGTCCATCGACAAGAAGGACCTTCGAAGTCTGCGTCTCACATCTCGAGAATCCAACGTCGTCTTCACAAAAAGCCTCTTTGATTGCATAGACTTCCAAGACACCCCGCCAATTCATTGGGCAATCGAGCATAGAAACTTAGGCACCATCCAGCACTCTCTGGGTTGGGAAAAGGCAGATATCAACAAACCGTTTTCTGGCCTTACACCGCTCATGTTGACTACAAAATTGCGATACGCAGATGCTGTTGATTTGCTCTTAAGCCATCATTCAGTGAAAGTCATACAGCGTAATATTTTGGGAGGAAGTGCCTTCTCGATCGCTGTTCTGCATGGAAGCGTGAAAATTGTCGAACGACTCCTCAATGTACAGAACATTGATCTCAATAACCAATCCCTGGACGGAAATGCGCCCATTTCAATTGCACTGACCTGTCACCAAATCTACATCTTCCAACTTCTCTTGTCTGATGAGCGGACAAATTTCAACATCTGCGACCATCATGGCCAAACACCACTGCACCTAGCGACAGAAATTGGCGACTATGGAGCAATCCAAATGCTTGTACGAAATCCGCGAGTTGATGTCAACTGTTTCAACCACCGACAGGAAACTCCGTTACTTCTGGCTGTCTAAGGACACGGTCGTTTTCTCCCCATCAACAAAAGACTACTCATCATTGAAGCCTTGCTTTTGAGTCCATGCATCAACCTTTATTATCAAGATAAGGACGGACGCACCGCAATCTGGTATACAGTGAACAATTCCGACATAAAACTGGCTGAGCTCCTCTTGCAGCAAACAAAACTGGACGTCAATTGCGCCGACAAGCTGGGTCAGACACCTTTGGCAAAGGCTGCTGCAAAAGGCTCCTTAGACTTGATCAAAGTCCTCTTCCGACAGCCGGGGCTTCATAAAAGCCCTCAATCTGCGGATGCATTTCCGCCGCTCTGGTCAGCATGTCGCGCAGGACGATTTTCAATGTTGAAATTCCTTTTGCAAAGTTCAGCCGACCTTAACCAAAAAAGTCCATCGGGGACGTCGCCACTTCAGGTCGCAATAATCATGGAGCACGTCGACATTGTCCATCTCCTTCTCAGCTACGAAGAATCTTTGTTGATCAATGACCAAGGCCCTTGCTCCTTTACTGCGCTCCTGTTTGCGTCAGCTCACGGTAGGTTTGAAATTGCCAAAATGTTATTGGAGCATCCCAACATAAATGTAAATGCGGTGGACGACCAGGGGAGAACATCTTTCTGGTGGGGTGCGGCTGGTGGGCATTTTGAGGTTGTACAGTTGTTGGCCCATCGGTGTGGTGTGTAAAAGCGACTGAAAGATTCAAATGGCCAAACGGCGCATGCCATCGCCAAGGAACGCAAGCATGGGCATGTCAAGGTTTATTTGCGAAGCTTCTAGGGTTCAGCTAGTTTATAGAATGAGATTTCAATTGATGTGTTCACGGCGATCGGGTTGTCTGAGTGCGATACGGTATTGTAACAGCAGTCTTTTCACCGCGGCCTGTTGTCTACTGCTCATCTTCTCTAGTGATAGATACCAGGGACAGAGCTGACGAGCGCATTTATAGTCCGGGGAATTAGCAGTGCGACGGGCGTGTGCTAATTCTAATTCAACTAGAAGGACTAATCTCCATCTAACGACATATAATATTAGCTAGCTTACGTTGACAGGAAGTACATAATCAAGTGATTGAATTAATCAGACGCACAGCGTTAGCGGGGTACGACTAGGCCTGGCACTGCACCTCGGGTAACCCTACCGACCCTGCACCTGCACCTCCATTTGGGCGGGTCAGGTTCCAAGATTCTGAGCCTCAGGTGCGGTAGCTCGAGGGTCGCACCTCATGAAGGTAACCCTGAGGTGGCCCTGAGGTGCGAAAACCATGACTAATAGGCCAAAAATGTGACTCGGGGTCAATTGCATAAATTATGTAGAATTGGGCTGTATTCTCTTGTAATTGTAAGCTAAAACTTTATTACTGTGTAGCCTTACAAGAGGGTTGAGTGCATATCATAGGTCATAGGCTCACCTTTGAACAGGGCCTTCAATTCTCATATTTACAGTGATAATGTCTATAAACCAGTATCTTCTCAAGAGTCAAGAGTCAAACCGTTAAGTTATATACCCATCCAGTAATCTCGACTTCTTCCGTATCCTACCTGATACACGATGCTGCGTATCAGGGAGCTCAGGCGATAGGGAGACCCTGTCCTTATCTAAATCCGCAAATCCATCGGCATCAGAGTCCTCCTCATCGCTAAAGGAGACCGCAGGGCGCTTCCCAGCGGCGACTGCTGAGAGTGGCGGTATATCATGAGGCACCTCGACATCTTCCTCATTATCGCTGATAGCGTCAAAGGAGTGCGTCTGGACGTCAAGTGCTTCGGCCGAAGCTGCCATCTCATAGTCCATAAGATACTCATGCAGAATTAGCCGCTGCTCCTCCTTAAGGTCAAATCTTGTTGTACACATATACAACATGATATCGCGAATAGTCTCTGAGTTCAATGAACCCCGGCGGTAGTGACATATATCCCGGGTAGAGTTGAAAAGACGTTCAACCCCAGCACCAGTCGCTGGAATTGACATAATATCACGGGCAATGCTTGCAAGAATAGGAAACTCTCTTTGATGACCCTTCCAGAAGAGTCTGGCTGAACCATCGATAGTATCTAAGAATATCAGTATCATAATCGTATAGACTTAGTCCTAACTTACCACTCTGGAGATATTTGGTAAGTTCGTCGTATTGCGGACCGGTTGATCCCTTTGAAAGATCACGCCTACATGCCCTCTCAAGTTCTGATTCAGCTGTCATTAACTTACTATCAGACGGAACCATATCTGATGGTGTATGCTGGCGATATCTCTCGAAAAGTGAGTGGAGATTCTCGCGGTATTCCTTTCCATAGTCCTTTCCAGTCTCAGGATCTGGGTCCCAATCACTTGTTGAAAAGAACTGCATCTTATTCGACGGCGCTAGGATTGTCCCAATTGCATAGAGATTACCCTCGATATCATCTGTCATACCATAGTATTTGATCAGTCTCTCCTTTGCGGCCTCGAGGGAAGAGAGCATTATTTGATTCCAGTGAACCTTCTTCCGCCGAAGCTGAGACATTGACCTTTCAAGATGCTCAAAGAGCTTGTTATAGATCCTAAAGACAAGGTGGATACTCGACTCCTTAGTACGACACACCAATGGGGTGAACGTGAAAAAGGGCTGGAGGATACAAAGTAGATAGTCAATCTGTCGCCACCCTTCTAGACTTGTATTGGATATGTTGGAATCCAGGAGGAGAGAAGAATGTCAGCGCGAAATTGCAGACCCAGTTGAAGAATGTCGCCCGAGAGACTGATTTGCTGCGGATATACAGAGGGATAATCTCGGGAGGATAGGCCCTATGAAAAAGGTTAGCTTTTGATAATGGAAAAGAGATTACTTCCGCGTAGTCAAACATACCATCCTAGAGGTCTTGTGAGAGATAAAATGTTAGCTACCAATCTCTGAATTCAAAAGGGACAAGGTACTCACCCCCGACTAGGCGCATAGACAGCAATAAACAGGTACGAACAGGCGATGGTTGCCTTTGACGCTCTTCCATCAGTCACCCTCCACGTAACCGTGGGAGAGCCCTTAAGACCTCCGGGAACGGCCTCGCCGAATGATTTCATGAGGGCTCCTTGGATGAACTGAAGAAGAGACATGCCAAGAGCACCTGCAATGAATAGGCGGCGGCGTGGGAGACGATCCATGAAGAGTAGTGCAGAGAGTGTCATGACCACATTGATGATGTATTGGATTGTCGCGGACAGGAGGGCATTGTTGCCCGACAGACCAGCCATCTGTACGTACCAAGTCAGTTCTATATGCCAATCCGAATGGTTTCGCCTGTTAAGTCTTACCTGGAAAATATACACGATGTAGTACATCATGGCGTTTGTTCCGCTCAGCTGAGACCAAATATGTGTGAAAATGCCGCAGTGCACGCGAACGATATTTCGGGAATTAAACAGTTCGGACCAGGCGGTGCTCTGGTATTGCCGCTCGAGCCTTGACATTCGGTTAGTAACAGTAAACAGATCGAGCAAGAGGTCTAGGAATCTTACTCAAGTTTTTCGCGAATTTCGGTGGCTTGCGCAACGACGAGCGGATCAAGGGTATTACCCTTCCCGTGTAGTCGTGCAAGAACATCCACAGCTTCCTCCCACCGGTCTTGAGTGGCTAGCCAGCGAGGGGATCTAGGCATCATGGGCAAACAGACCATGAGGATGATACCTGGAATCATTTGGAGACCCCAAGGAAGACGTAATGACGCATAGCTGCTCATGAAAGATGCGCCGTATGATATAAAATACATAATGAGGATCTGAGACCAGCGTTAGCTAGGCACAATCGGAAAGGTAGGAGAACTGATAACATACGCCCAAGTAATCATCCACTGTTGCAAGCTGAGGAGCCTACCACGCTGCTGTGGAAGACTGATTTCGGCAATCAAAATCGGACTAGAGATTGTGTTAGCGGAAGTGGCAGGGTTTTCGTAGGGCATATCTTACCCTTGACTGGTAAGTATTCCAACTGCGAAGCCATTTATAATTCGCGAGACAATCAGCATGGCGACATTTTGCACTGCGCTCATCAAAGTCGAGCCAATCAACCACAAGATACACGCAATAAACATCGAGTCACGACGACCATATCGGTCACTTGTCCACGAGGAAAAGAGTGAACCAAGCAGCGAACCACCAGTCATACTGGCTGTGATACCACCCTGAGCAACCGAGTTTGGTTTGTTGAAGTAGTCTTGTAGTTGTCGGTGCCAATGATAGCAGACATGCTGGAGACATCGAAACCCTGGATTAGACCACCGATGGTGGCCAGCCCACTGATGAGGTAGACATTGTTCAACTGGGGTATTTTGCCCATCTTGCACACGCTTGATAGACAGTTTGACAGAGAAAAAAGAGTCATAGAACACAGCAGGAAATACTTCATGCCTGGGACCCCGGATTTATGTCGCTCCACTTCGTTGACATGAGCTCGATAGCTTCGTTCGTACCCCATTGTGATTGGCTCTTGTGCCGATATCCGCCATGTTTTGGCGACAGCCGAAGAATTCTAGTCAAACGTCAAATGGATATCGAATGGTGAAATTGTGGCGTTCGGAGCTAAGAAGTATACGAATTGTTTTGGATTCTCATTATTAAGGAAGCTGGCCAGTTGGTTCAATGTCCTCGGCAATATCTTCGATGATCTCTTCTGACCGCGGCATAAAGTGCAAATAAAGTGACAAAGCACTCAAGGATGTTTTCGAATTACGCTAAACATAGACTATCCAAAATCTGTTCAAACACCGAATCGCGGAATTGTTGACGAGAATCGCGAGGATCACGAATCGAGTAAAAATTTGTCAAGCCTAAGCTTAATCGGGTTTTGCCGCAGTCCCCCGCCATCGGGGATATCCACGCGAGATCCGCTCGCTTCTCTCTTTTCCCCTTTCTTCTATAGTCGTTCGGCACCTACATCGGGAGTCGGCAGTCATGTTATCGTGGAGTGGAGATCGAGAAGCTTCAAGCACGAGGAGATCTCGATCAGGTTGGCCCCACATGTCATTCCATGCCAAGCAATTCAGTAAGTATATGCAAGGGCTGACATTTCCAGGCTGTTTTCTGTGTCGCGCACGCAAGGTAAAATGTGATGAGCGCTGGCCAATATGCTCAAATTGCGAGCGTCTCGAATTGAACTGTCCTGGTAATCCAAGTCAGGCTGGGTTTTCTGCGAGAGTGCAGAAGAGCGGTAAGCACAACGCAGCATTAACTCAAGCGGGCACAACACGACATCGAGTGTCTAAATCATGTCATGCTTGTCGCCATGCAAAAGCTCGGTGTTCGGGAGGAGAAAAATGTACCCGGTGCTATCGAAGAGACATCGAGTGCACGTATAGCGCAGGTCGCATGCAACAGACCCAAAGCAAATCGACTTCTGAATCACACTCGGGTGTTCCTACCCCATCTTCAAGCTCTGTCATTACACCTGATATGCCTAAATCAATGCAATTCCCTTTTCAAACGCCTGCTGAAAGCACTCCTAGCTCTATCTCATGGTATATTCTCTCATTCTGCTCATTTACCGTGACACTGAATGGGCCAGGCTTGATTCCCCAAAACTACCCGACAAAGAGCGAATCCTTATTCTAGTTGAAGAATATTTTGCTCATGTTCACCCTTTACGTTGCTTTGGCTTTGTGCATAAGCCTTCGTTCATGCAGCGGTTGGACGAAGACCTAGAGTCCTGTTGCAATCATGAATCCCTTCTTCATATTATCTGTGCGCTGGGAGCAAAGTAAGTCTCAAAATCTGTCTCCCCAATCTGTGTATTGAATGTGCGTCTTACAAACAACAGGTTCCTGGCCCTCGACCAGCCCTCCCAATTTCCCCCGCAATCAGTACTCACAGCTGGTAATCAGTGGGCAAAAATTGCCAAAGCGCGAATATTCGCGGACTTGGATGATCTTTCCCTCGAGAAGTTGATGGTAAGCCCGTGCGATGATCCTATATGCAATAACTAGCTCTGTTGGCTAATCTTCGCTCACTAAGACTGCAATTCTTTTGTATGATCATGATCTTCGAATTGGAAGCTATGCAAGTGCGTTCATCCTTAGTAGCATCACTGCAAGAATTTCACAAGCATTACAGCTTAATCTTGAAAGCTCTGCCGACGTCCTTTGTACTTAGCTGAACTCGATATGTCCAATTGCCAATGAATCTAAACGGCGTCTGATGTGGAGCTGTTATGTTATGGACAGTTGGGTGGGTAGTGGTGTCAACCAGCTCACTCTGCTTGAAGACAAAGACCTCAAGATTCAGCTTCCTTGTCACAGCCATAATTTCTCCCTGGGAACTCCATGCATCACCGAAGTCCTAGATGAAGGAAAGGCTCTTGGCTTTATTTCGAGAGAACAAAATCAGTTCCAGCCGGCTCAGAATATGGGCATAGAGGCTTATTTTATTCGCCTTGTGAGCATTCGAAAACGGGTTCTCAGGTAGGGATATGTTGGTTCTAGTTCGATCATACATATTTTGCTTACCTTGAACCATTTACCAGATACGTCAAACAGCTTGATACCTCCAAGCCCCCTTGGGAACCCGATTCTGAATTTAAACAGTTATCGACCGAATGTGAAAGCTGGCGGCAATATCTTCCGCACAGTCTCAAGTAGCACTCAAGTTCAATTTGGGCCCGCAAGGAATCGTCACAGCTAGGTGCATTGACACTGCTTTGGTGTACCTATCACCAAACGTTGGTTGATCTCTATCGCATTGGCATGCCCACCCTTTTCCGTATAAGACGACATGTCGACTTTCCATCAGACAAGAAAGAGTTCTTGGATTATTGTCGCAGGGTCTGCTTCGACAGCGCTCGGGGAGTCTCTAAGATAATTGTCGAAGCATTGAGACATGGGATCAAAGCGCTGGCTGATACTTGGCTTTGCATCATTGCACACGACAGCACCAAAGTCATGCTATATTATTTAAAACACATTGGGGATTCATCCGCTTCTTTGAGCGCCTCCGACTCAAATGAAACGAAGATTCTAGTGAACAAAAATCTGGAAACACTCATGCAGATGAGATCTCTCGTTGCAACAGCCGAGCATTGCGTATGTCTCTCGTTCCTCCGTACATACACGCTGTCGGAAAACACTACTAACCATTTGCGTCTAGTATCTTTCTGTTGTTAAGATGATGATTTCAGCAGGTCTTCACCCTCGATTTGCACATCATTCTACAAATGAACGAGAGTCAGAAGAAAGCGAGGAAATGTGAGATTTCCAACTCGAATATTCTTGGAGTGACTTGCTAACATGACCTATAGCCCCTCCCTTTCAGGTTCCCATGTTGAAGAATTCCCGGAAACTGTGCTTAACCCGCTTGCGATCTATCGTATGGCGCGAACAGCTTTACACGGCAAGGATACACGAGGGTCGACCTCAGATTCCCCCTCAACTACAGATACCGCGTCGCCTGGCATATCACAATCCAGAACAAGTGTTGGACAATCTCATGGAAACTTTAATATCACAACGTTGCAGCCAATTCCTGGACGAGAGCAATTGCACCAACCACACTCGGCCCGGATTGAGGACCGATCTGCCATGATACAGCCCTTCTATTCCGCCCCTGAGGTCCAATCAATAAGTTCCAACAACTTCCCACAATTCGCATCCTTCGGCACTGCCGGCGTGTGGGATCCGGTAGAAATGGCTGTAATGAACATGTTGGACGATGGAACTTCTCCTTGGCCCGCAGAATATCTGACTGGCGGCCAGTCAGGGGTCGATCCATTTCTTTTTCCATTTTAGGCTAGGTATATGACCAACTTGATAAATTCACCACCTTGATCCTTTGGGCGAGCGGCCTAGATTTGGGCGAGTTGCACAAATCCAGCCCCTATGTAAAGGCTAGAGTTAGATTGTGTTCCGTTTCCAATACGGAATGCGATGTCCGTGCCCCCTAGTTCCAGTAATTTCCCAACGCTCAAGTTCTACATACAACAATCGTGTGGTACCATCACACTGAACAGATTGAAAAACTTACGATCATTGGCCAAAAAGGTGTGCTCCGAGCTCCGGTGGAAAGAAACACGGCATGATGTTGAGTGACTTTTCACCCAACACTCGAGTTATGAGCTTTGAGACAGCACTGACTATAAAAATAGTGGATAAGCACCGAGGTTATCATTTCTGCGACTTTCCTCACTTTGTCATTATTCAATGGCTGCACCAACTCCGAATCCATATGACTTTATTGTTGTGGGTGGTGGAACCGCAGGAAATGTCGTTACAGGCAGATTAGCAGAGAATCCTAGCGTGAAGATACTCGTGATTGAAGCTAGACTTCGCCATAAACCGCAATTGGGGCCAAACCGCAACCGCACTACGGTTTTTGATGGGTTCTGTTGGGGCCCCAAAAAACCCATTTACAACCCATTTTTGCATAAAATCAAGGACTTGGCATACATAATTCTGCTTATTTATCACCATAAATTACTGTTTTTTAACCTTATCAGGTACTCTTCTAACTATCA
Organism: Penicillium concentricum; assembly: GCF_028827145.1. Lineage (NCBI taxonomy): Eukaryota > Fungi > Ascomycota > Eurotiomycetes > Eurotiales > Aspergillaceae > Penicillium > Penicillium concentricum. The sequence goes on from NW_026622756.1 coordinate 809,975, forward strand.
CCTTGAATAGGCTACAAAACATTCGAATTTTATACTACTTTACAGATATTATTTGGCCTTTTTTGCTATTAGTTTTGAGCAAAAATAGTGTGTTGAATTAGGTGTTGTAAATTTTTATATGTTTTGCCATAGAGATATATATTTGATATACTATAAGCTAAGTGATTTTCCTCGAAGTAAAAGCTAGGGTTCTACAGTTTATAATTTCCCTTGTTATTATGCCTTAATTAGTATTATTTCATGGGACTCTCATAGGACTCATGGGACTCCCATATAGTCCCACGCTAGCATAATTTTGCCAAGAATTTCCTCTTTCAGCTGCACAAATCTGCAAAGTAATTAGATAAAATACTCTTATTTATAGGTATATAAGCGTCCCTACCTTCAATATCAACTAGAGAGGCGGGCGGTTGTGATAAATCCGAGAAGAGTTTGTAGGAAATGGTCCTGGCTAAACCCCTGGGGCCTTGAGGACTTTGGCTAAGCAGGAAATAGAGTTAGATATCAAGTATAAGGCAAAGGTAGTAAATAAAGGGAATACAAGCCAAATTTCGTACTAGCTGGTCTATACCTTTCTTCCTTAGAGGGCGCGGCTGGATAAATATAGAACTGTTTAAGTGCGCCCTCATTGGAGTACATCCAGAGCGGCGATGCCCTGGATAAATAATGACATTTTGACAGTGTTTACACATAAAATTGGGCTCACCAGCCCTCTCATGTGCAACCTGATTGAAGGATGGCCAAACGTCGAATATTTTGAGCTCGCTATCCCATTTGATAAACTTACGTAGACGTGACTGGTGACCATAGTCAGTCTTTAACCACCATTGCACAAATTCATCACACGAAGCCTCAATTTCAGTATCCTAGTTATCCTCGTTGTAGAGCGCGTAGACCTGCTGTAAAGGCTTACCAACACGTCGAAGCGATCAGCTGCATAAAGGTTATATGATAGTCTAGAATAGGATATATTGGCGAGATTTATACAGGTCGTAGGTTGGACTTGGTTGTTAGATCGATATCCAACATCCGCAATTTGCGGACTTGGATATGAACCTGATACCCGAGTCGTACGATATGCCGCAGCCTAGATATTCCGTTTGATGACATGTTGAACAGCCAGTATATCGTGAAATCTTGAAACCGGAAAACTCTGTACTTTTTTGATCTGATTCACCTTGAGTCATGTAACTCCACTACTCCACTAGAGCTCTTAAGTCTCGACTCTGGCTCATTATCTCGCTTATGATTCGACATTCATTTTAGTATTCCCAAGGATACATGTTCCCAATTAGGACTACACTCCGATACCAAGCAGGGGTAGAGCGGAGACTAGTCCTCTTTTGATTTGGGGTCGGGTCCTGGAATCCATTTTTCGCGTCTGGAGTTTAGTCTTCTTTTTTTAATCTTTCCTTTATAATTGTATTCATATCCCCTCCTCTAACTAGCCTGGCTATAACATGATACACCTGTATCTGCCATTGGATCGAGGCTCCTAGCTTCTAGACCTTGAGAACGCGAGTTGAGGATGACGACTAACGGAGGCTCCAATGCTGAAAAATATCTTGTATCTCTCTCCGGAGAACTGCATCGTGGCCGCTCATTGATTTATGCGGGCCCAAGTTTCGATATTAGCGAAGCTGGCATAATGAGCGCTAAAATTATCATCTCTCGTAAGAAAGGGGATCAGGTACGGTAAATAGACTTGTTGCTCTTGCGGTTTGGATAATTCTCAAGTCGATTGTAGTAAGGTATCTATCTCTACAAGCAACTAAGTAGTCAAGACTCAATTGAATTTCTATTCTTTCTCATTATATTATGCCTCATGTAATAATCATATGAAAATCAGCCCAATAGGGCAATTGCCGAGGTATGTAAACAATTCATTCGCCAGGTCCATTCTATTCTTCCCAGAGACCCACTTGTCGTGAAAAGATTGGACCAATGCTATATCTCCTGCAAATAATCTCTATATCCGGATATCCGGTGGCCAAGGGAGAAAAATTTCTTTTTTTCATCTTTTTTTTCCAGAACAACTGGAATATAACAAGATAGAGCCAACAAAAGACTTGAACAACCTGCCACACCTTTGAATCAAGGCTAGATCAAGGCTATCCGTCCCCTTGCGCTGGCCCCAATAATTCCACAGCCCACACTTTCACAATGGCTCCACAACCCATTCCATTCCCGGGCTTCACCCCGATATCTGATCGGGTATACCTTCGCGATGGCCACGAGAAGGCCAAGTCAGCCCCAGCTGACGAGCCAACAACGATCGTCATTTCCGGCTGGGGTGACGGCATGCCGAAACACGTTACCAAATATTCCAACGGTTACCATGAACTCTACCCATCCGCGCGGATTATCGTCATCCTATCGCGTACTTTCCAGGCCACCAACCAATCCGAGGAAGCCAGAATCGAGGCCATGATGCCGGTCGTTGACACCGTCTTCCCGGCACCAACTGGAAGCGGCAACGAAAAGGAGCGCCTTCTTGTGCATGCCATGTCAAATACGGGCGCCATTTTCACTGCAGCCACCGTTATCGCGTATCAGCGACGCCATGGCACAGACAAGCCATTCCCACACCAGCTGATTGTGTTCGATTCCACGCCTGGAAGTCTGGACTTCGCGTCTCAGGTTAGCCGGTGGTCGCGTGCCATGGCGGTCGGCACGGCGAATTTCTTCCCTTGGCCTTTTATTATCACCCATGGTCTGTGGTATGCTTTCCTCTGGGCGAACAACCTGTGGGAAGTCCTGTGCGGCTCGGTTTTTTCGGGTGTTTGGGCGGACAGGATCATAAATGATAAGTCCTGTGTCACGACCGATTCTAACAGACTTTACCTTTACTCCAAGGAAGATGAAATTATTGGTTACAAGGATTTGGAGGAGAATGTCGCTCATGCCAAGACATTGGGCTACTTGGCTGATCTTGAGATGTTTGAGGGCTCGTCACATGTGGGCCATATGAGACTTCACCCTGAACAATATTGGAGTAAAATTTCCAGCTCTTGGAAGCAGGCCATGGCGGGGAAATGAGGTGCTGCGGGGACTGAATTAATTGTATTGTGTGTATATGTTACTTTACCTACCGGACAATAGGCGCACCAGAAGTTACTCTTTTGGGAACAAGAGGAACACGTGACCGTGACTCCAATATCTACCCCAGGGGATAGGTCAGTGAGTAGCGAACGAAGGATATATAAGAACACTCATTCATGTACTTAGTTTCTCATACATTGTTACTTCTGTATACCTTTGGAACTTTAGTGACTATTTAGTTGATTATAACTTAAACCACACTTACCTAAATCCGAGATAGCTGATGTTCAGCTCAAAGAGGAAAAGACAGGCCCAGCTTGTACAATTATCCGGTATTTTACGACACAAGACCAAGATATTGGGTGGATGAACTGAGTATTGCGAATATAGTCTAGCGTGTCTTGGCATAAGAGTTCGAGAAGAGTGAACCCAAGCTACACAAAATTGTTGTTGTGTACCGAGCGGGAAGAATGGCGGACCCACATGCGGGTGCTCCCGAATCTCCTCGCACAACCACGCGAGGAACGGCAGTGACCGACGCGTCGGAAAACCTTGATTCGACTACCGCACGGCGGACTAGAAGACAGGCTCGCCTCGGCGATGGCTACTCAGGGAAGGATAATGATAGGTTCTCCTCCGGATCCATAAACCCATCAGCATCAGAATCTTCCTCATCACCAGAATTAACTGCAGGCCGCTTTCCAGCGGCGACTGCTGAGAGTGGCGGTACGTCCAGGGTTGCTTGCGTAATTGATATAGCAGCCGGTGTATTGAGACGGACCTCGACATCCTCCTCCTCATCATCACTGATGGCCTCAAAGATATATGTCTGGACATCAAGTGCTTCTGTCGAAGCTGCTATCTCATAGTCTGAAAGATACTCTTGGAGAATCAGCCGCTGCTCCTCCTTGATATCGAATCTTGTTGTACACATGTACAACATGATATCACGGGCAACGCTTGCAAGGACAGGGAATTTTCTCTGATGATCTTTCCAGAAGATCCGGACCGATCCTTTGATAGTATCTAATCAGGTAAAGGGTTAGTTATATGATCCATAAAATAAGCTTGCTTACTTACCACTCTGGAGATATTTGGTAAGCTCGTTGTACTGCGGAGCAATTGATTGTAGTAAAGAATCGCCGTCAAGGGCCTTCTCAAGCTCTGATTCAGTTATTGATAACTGGCTATCAGGCTGTGTTATATCTGGTAGTGTACGTTGGCTATATCTCTCGAAAAGAGACTAAAGACTCTCGCGGTATTCCTTTCTGTAGTCCCTTCCTATCTATCTCAGGATCTAGGTCCCAATCGCTTGTTGAAAAGAACTCCATCTTGCTCGACGGCACCAGGATCATCCCAATTGCGTAGGGATTACCTTCGATATCATCTGTATCGCTGTAGTATTTCTTCAATTTCTCCTTTGCAGCCTCAAGAGAGGAAAGCATCAGCTGTTTCCAGGGAACTTTCTTTCGACGAAGCTGACGTATTGATCTTTCAAGATGATCAAAAAGCTTGTTGTAAATCCTAAAGATAAGGTAGATACTCGAGTCTTTAGTACGACGAACCAGCGTAGTAAGCGTAAAAAAGGGCTGGAGAATGCAAAGTAGATAGTCAATCTGTCGCCACCCCTCTATACTCAATGCAAAATGGGGTTGGGTATAGTCTTCGCAGTACTTGTCAAATGTATCATGAAGTCTTTTGGCCCGCCGGAGCATCAGGAATGTCGAATTCCATCGTGTACGAACATCCTGGATTGGGAGAAGACTTATCCCAGTGTTGTTAGATTAAAGATTCAGGAGGGCTTCTTTACGTTGAGGGCTTCCGTTAATATAAACCGCAAGACCGCGGACCCATAAGGACGATTAGCGTTATTGAATTATGATTTGTAAATAGAAGCTTTAAGCTTACCTTGTTTAGAGTATCGGCGATCTCATATTTCTGCTGGCGCGTACGAAGTGAACGTACACGATCTTCAGACCATTCTGTCTCAGCGTTGTTGTTCTTTGGTGAGGCCTTGATTTTACCAAGTAAATCAACTAGACTTAATTGAATAACATGTGCAAGGCATGGCACTTGGATAATCGTGGAATATGTCTCAAGCTGTAGCGTCTTAATCGAATCATTTAGAGTGTCTGGGGCCTGAGGTACCACACGCGATCGATGGGTTGGAAGGGCTGGAAGGTCTGGAACTGATCCAAACTGGCTTTCAGATTGTAGTTGACTCTGGCTTTCGCGTTGGGATAATGAATCGTCAGGAATAAGGTATTGCAGCGCGTCTAACTGCACCCCGTCGAAGCTAGATGATGCGTAGATATCGGAGAGCTGAGACATGATAGATTTAGTAACCAAAAGACAGTTCTATAACTGAGGAGGAAGATATTAAGGAACTTACTGATTAGTTTGTACAAAAAGATGCGCGATATTCTTGGGGCATCCGTTTGTCCCTGTTCTATATGCTAGAATTGATCTATCATCTTTTGTATCCATATAGCTAGATCTGATTGGATAGTATAGTGGATAACCTAATAAACGAACCTCAACGAACCTCGACGAACCTCGACGAACCTCAAATAGACCCTCACTTACCCGCAGCGACCCTCATCGACCCTCCAGGGGACCCTCACTACCCGCAGCGACCCTTATAGGGACCCTCAAAGAGACCCTCAAGTTGAGAAAATAGTATTGATCAAAACGGCTAAGTCCAGTAATTGTAACCTTTAAACCAGATTGACGACATACCTAGATCATTTATCTTGAATTCTTAAAGACAGATTGATAGAAGAAGATATCACGATTTAAATGATGTAAAAAAAAGGGGATATAAACTACGTCTTAATAGCTTTCTTAAAAAACAGTAGTTCTACAAGGAAAGATACATATAGGTTACGGTATCTACAATATATATGTCAACAACTTTATATGCGATTTTATCGACAACCGCCATTGACCACCCACCATATCGATATCATCGAATATTACTTATAATCTATAGGTAACTATACCTATGGTTTACTTTTATATGAATATTTCTTTATAATTCATTATATTGATAGATTATTCAGTGAAATATCTGCAATTAACAGAACAGCTGTAAAAAACAGAGATGAATCATCAATTTTATCCAACCGAAAGAGGTAAGGCGTCTAAAATTTATGCAAATGCGGGTTGTTGAGGGTCGCCAAGGGTCCGCATAGTGAACCTCAACGACCCTCAGGGTAGGTTGAGGGTCGGAAGGTTGGAACCTCCCCTCAAGAGGGGAGGTTCGAGGGTCCGGGGTAGGGACCCATGCGGAGGGTCGTAGCCAGGTCTACTTAATTGCTAGACCTCGCCTTTCGCCTAGGCTTTTATAGTAATTACTAGATATCTTATCTACGATAATTAGTAGTACTATAAAATCCTTCTTAGATTCGAACCTCTTTACGAAATATACTCTAGTACAAATCTTTCTATTATCCTTATAGATATTCTTAAGAGGTATAATGTCAAAGATAGAGTTCTTATAATTATAACCGATAATACTTCGACCCCAAATCGAAGTCTGGCAATTTCGTTCCTAGTTCCCACCCAACTAAACCCCCTCCATCCTCACCCCCAGAGCCTGGCGGCAAGGTCATCAGAGGTTCGCCACGAGCCTTGGCTGTTCAAGCAAACAGCCGTACTGGCTCTGATTTTAATTTGCGGAACGAGTCCCCTTGGGACACTTACAAGAAACACTACGAATGTGATCTAGCTGGAACAGTTATTGTATGCGTCCGGGCTTCCGATGGGCGTGCTGCACGGGCGATTCGTCAATTCTCAAGCATGGACTGCGACAAAATCCTTGAAGTTCTCCGTTCGACAAATCATAAGAACGTTGCTTCCGTCTGGGAATGCTTTTGCACCTCTGATTCCCTGTACACTCTATGCGAATTTGACCCGTTGTCACTGGATCATATTGTTGCTTGCAAGGCTTTCCCAGACTAGCAACAGCTGGCTGCTATTATGTCCCAGGTCTGTGCCTTAAACATATTTTCACAGAACGACTGAACCGTTGACAGAGTGCAGTTTCTGGAAGGACTAGCTCATTTGATAACCCAGGGCTTCCGTCATACTTCTTTGGATTGCCCCAGCATTCTCATGAATCTTAGTGGGGAGGTCAAGATCGGTAAGCCGAATGCAAGAACGCCTCTTCGGAAATGTTGCCTGACAGAACGAACAGCGCGGGTTGACTGCTGTATCCCCCGGCAGGCAAACCGAGTCCAAGCGAGCGACCTAGCGCCTGTGTCGAGAATCATGATGGAGTTGATGCAAAATAACGCCAAGAACGACGGGGCAGTCGGTATTGATGATCTTGAACGCTGGTCAGCTTGCCCAGCTACCATAGAATTTCTTTCTGCGATTACCTCAGCCAGCTCCTTTGAAGAACTGAAAAATGTTTGTGAGCCGCCCAGTAATTTTGCTCTTCATATATCGACCCGATTCATCGAAGACGCCAGCGCCCTGATCGCCTTTTTCCAGACTAACAGACTTCACGGCTGCCTCCCTCGCGGAACTGCAACTTTCTGGGCCCTGAACGACCCAGGGCAGAACTCCACTATTGACCAGACAATGACTGACAACCTGGACCTGCTCATCACGTGCCACCTGTATCACGAAAACTACGGATCTGACCACCGGGCGACATACTCCGAATGGAACCTGCAAGCTCGGTCCAAGTCCACCACTAAAGCGAGGAAGGTGTATGACCGCGCAGACTGGACCAAAATCGGCGAACAGGTTACCCAACAAATGAGCCCGTGGAAGGAAATCAGAACTCGACCAGCACTCGACGCAATTGTGGAGAGGCTTATGGAAGTAACAGCTCAGGCCGTCGACCAGTTCGCACCAAACTCACGACCATCATCATATGCTAATCGGTGGTTTACACCAGACCTCAAAGCTCAACAGGTCGAAGTCAACCAGGTTCGCAGAAGATGGCAAGCGAGCTGCGCCGAGCTTGGACGACATCACCCGACCTCTATGGCCGCGTTTCTGGACATGCAACGGAAACGACGAACGTGGACTCGGAAGATTGAGAAAGCGAAATCATCCCATTGGAAACGGTTTCTCGATGAGGCGGGCGAAGGCAAGCTCTGGAAAGCCGCAACTTACATGAAACCTCGAGAAACCTGGGGGTGTGTTCCCGCGCTGCAGGTCGAGGCAGCGCAGCTCACCGACAATGAAGACAAGGCACAAGCGCTTCTGGACTCGTTCTTTCCTGAAATGAACCCGCCCGACCCACGTCCACCAGATGTGACGGAGCTGGAACTCCCGTGGCAGCCGATCACCGAGCCCGAAATTCAACGAGCGCTTAACGCGACCAAAGGAACCACCGCACCCGGAGGAGATAGTCTGCCGATGCTAGTGTGGAAGAAGTTATGGAGTCACTTGAAAAGCATTATCACTAGTATCTTTACCGCCTCCCTGAACCTAAGCCATCACCCAAAGCAATGGCGAAGCGCGAAAATCGTGGTACTACGGAAACCAACAAAGCCAGATTACTCGATCCCTGGAGCTTACCGCCCAATCTCATTGCTGAACACGCTCGGTAAACTTCTGGAGGCAGTGGTGGCCCGACGACTGTCCTTCCTAGCCGAAAAGCACGGGCTACTCCCGAACAGCCAATTTGGCGGACGCCCGGGAAGGACGACCAAGCAGGCCCTGTTGGTCCTCTCCAACGCAATCGACCGTGCATGGTACAAACACAAAGTGGTGACCCTTGTCGCATTTGACCTTAAGGGTGCTTTCAACGGGGTAAACAAGACCAGCTTGAATTCCTGCCTACAGGCACGAAGGATCCCCACGATCGCAAGAAAATGGATCGCAAGCTTCATGAGCGACCGCCACGCGAGCATTGAATTTGACGACTTCCGCACCCCGATGAAACCGCTTGCAAATGCTGGGCTGGCACAAGGATCGCCTCTGTCCCCGATTTTATTCGCATTCTTCAATGCCGACCTAGTCGACCAACCTGTAGATCACCATGGTGGTGCCTCAGCGTTCATTGACGACTACTTTCGCTGGCGAGTGGGCAGCTCGGCTGAGGCCAACCTGGCCAAGATCCAGACAGAGGACATTCCCCGCATTGAGGAATGGGCGCGGCAGACCGGCTCCTGCTTTGCAGCCGAGAAAACCGAGCCTATCCACCTGACCAGGAAGAAAAGAGAACATTTGGAAGGACAAATCGTCGTGAATGGCATAATCGCCCGACCATCAGCCACGGCCAAGCTACTGGGAGTGGTATTTGACCAGGAGCTGCGGTGGAAAGATCACGTACAGCAGGCCATCAAACGAGCAACCAAAACCACCATCGCACTGTGCGGGTTACGACACCTACGCCCGGAACAGATGAGACAACTCTATCAAGCATGTGTCACACCTGTGGTGGACTACGCGTCGATGGTGTGGCATGACCCGCTTCGGGACAAGACGCACTTGCGGCACTTGAATACAGTACAGAGAACACCCCTGATCCGCACCCTATCGGCATTCAGGACGGTTGCGACCGCAACGCTAGAGGTAGAACCCCACGTACTTCCCACCCATCTTCGTCTTCGCCACCGAGCACAGCGCACCATCGCCGGACTACACACACTGCCTCGTGATCACCCGGTTTGGACGGCACTTCTGCGGGCACAGAAACGTAGAAACAATATCGGATCGTATGCGCGCTTCCCGCTGGCAGAAGCCTTGAAGACTATGGACCTCGACAGGCTGAATGAATTGGAAACGAATGACCCCCGACCGCTGCCGCCATGGCGTGCCGATGCCTTTACAAAAGTTGAGATCGAGTCAGACCAGGAAATAGCGAGGGAACGGGCAGAGACCGCGCGGTCCACGTCTGATGCGATTGTGTACTCGGACGCCTCGGGTCTTAAAGACCATCTAGGCGTGGCCGTGGTCGCACTAGACGCAAGTTTGGAGGTAGTGGGATCTGAACAAATTCAAGTAGGGCCAATGGACCGCTGGTCGGTTCACGTAGCGGAGCTTATAGGCATCTTTTACGCCATCAGTATGGTGTTCAGATTGGCTCACCAGCGCTCAAGCGGCGCGTACGGACGTCCAACGACGGCGACAATTCTATGTGATAGCAAGTCGGCCTTGCAGTCAATCCAGAACGCAAGAAACAAATCAGGGCAACGGATCGTCCACGTGATTCTCTTAGCAGCCGCCGAAGTCCAAGCAGAGAACATCGCGCTTCGTCTCCAATGGATCCCAGGACATTGTGATGACCCTAGGAACGATGCGGCAGACCGACTAGCCCGGGAAGCTGCGCGCCCAGGCAAGACCCACCCGTTCCGTCCGCTGCTCACAAGAGAGAACGCGTATATCCGCGGAAATATCCGAGCGCAGTGGGAGCAAGAGTGGAAATCTAGCACCAAAGGCGGTCACTTACGGAAGATCGACAACACCTTACCGGCGACATATACTCGAAAGCTGTACGGAAGCTTGTCTAGGGACCGGGCGTACCTACTGACACAGTTACGCACGGGCCACAATTGGCTGTCTACCTACCGCAAAAACATTGGCTACTCCGACGACAATCAGTACGTCTGCGGTGCGCAAGAAACCGTCACGCATATGCTGGTGGACTGTCTAAGACTGGTGAAATTGCGGAGGAATCTCAGAAAAGAAGTGGGGGACGCGTTCAATAGCGTGTGGAGTCTGCTGGGAGGCTCCAACGAAGGTGAGAAAGGTAAACCAGACATCGTCTCGCGAGCCAAAACGGTGAATGCCGTGTTGGACTTCGCTGAGGCGTCACAACGGTTTCGCAGTCGCGCGCCACGAGGGCAGCCTAACAATGGGAGCGGCAATTAGGCCACGAGAGGCCTTGACGAGGCTCTAAGTTCGTTTTCAGGAAGTGGATCACTCTACATGTACATACTCGGATATATATAGTTGTTGTAACCTGCATATCGCTTTCATTTGCGAGGGGTCAGGGTAAATGAAATCCATCCATCCATCCATCCATCCTGTAATATGTCTATCACTGGCGGACAGTTAGTCGCCTATGACGTTGGCGCAGGTTTGGCCGAAGTTTCCCATGGCTGGCGATATATGGTTGGCCTGGGAGCTGTACCAGCCCTCGTTTTGGCAGTTTGCCTCCACTTCTGCCCCGAGTCGGCGCGCCAGTTGATGTATCACGGCAGGTCCGAGGAGGCAGCACGCGTGGTGGCGAAGATCTTTCCGAAGATCTTTCCGAATGGAACAGAGCTGCAGGTTCAGCAGAAGATTCAACATATGGCACTCATGAAGTTTGATAGATTTCAAAAAGTGACTGGAGAGCCTTGGAAATCCTCATAGCTACAAGTCTGATGTTGAACAGGAGGCGAACTACCTTGTTGCAAGTGGCAAAACCGTATCAATTGTCTGAGCCAATAAGAGCTCATCTGGGGCAATAGCGCTCACATCCCCCAGTTTCCTACAATATTTTGCACAAAAAGCTGCGGATTAAGTGAAGATACATGCATGGAAGAGTCGATGTAAGATAGAGGGATCGCACCCCGCATAGCAGAATTCTGTGAACTTTCAGTCCGTGGCCACATCGACAGTTGAAATCGGGTTTCTCCAACACTTTCCACGTGGTTACTCTGCAATATGATATCATGTATCTGACCACGGGTTCTGGGTAGATTCCCCAGCATCGATTCAACCCGTGGAAGGAAAAACGGGTACTCTTCCACGACCTCATTATTTTCTATGTTGAGCTTGCTGAGGCGGATTTCTATCCAGTCCATGCGCTCAAAAAGGAAGAATGCCGACACGTAGAGGAACATATCATCGGCGCAGGTGTCAGGGGACAGAGGATCCGGTCCGGTCCAGCTGAAGGAGCACTTGCTTTCATAGCTAGGATAGAACAGGCATTCGATGAAGGGAGGCCTCTTGGCCCCGTATCTTGCATGTTTTGGCATGCTATTAGGTTTGACTGAACGGAGACTGTGGTGGTTGGCTGCGAGACAAGGTGGTGGGGTCGGCATATTGGGGAATTCTCTCCAGATTGAATCAAGGTCCAGATCCAAATCGTAGTCTATAGAGGTTGTCAGTGCCGGCACTAATTATCGAAGCTCACCCAACTTACCCATTCGATCAAGGTGTCCCATTATTTGGGCGCCGCACGTGCCAAACTGACGACAAAGCTGGTTTGTGAGAAAAATGCGAATTGGAGAGTGAAGAAAGCATTGGTGATTTATAAATCTTATATATTTACCAGAATGCCTGGCAGGCACTTCGTCGATATTCTGGGTGGCAGCAAGGTCGTTCGTTCACATGCACAAGACAAGAGCGGAGAAAGCAAAAAAGAAGTTAGGAAAATGATAGTTAATATATTCGGCAAAAGACATAGCGTGTGCATGACCGGTTTCTAGATACATGCAGCCATGATCGATTTGTGATCTTCGTTCAAAGTGTAACTACCCATTCATTGACCGTGTACCTGGGATGTGCCCCACCCAAGACCCACTCCGTTCAACCATCCCTTCCTATCCGTTCATTGTCTGCCCATCCCGTTCAACGTAAACCTCCAAGTTCGGTTGTCTTATACATTGAACGCCATTAAGGTCCAAAAAAGACGGGCAGTTCTGATTCGGTTCCAACAAACTCACTGAAGCTCACTTATCTGGTGAAACCGTCTATCACTATTTTGCAATGTTGCGAGAACTCCCTGGCGTACCGAAACAAAGGCCTGACGACGATCCCACAATAGCAGTTCCTGGTTATTACAGCATTGATGGAGCTTTTCGTTTTCTTTCACCAGCCATTCGTTGGAGTTCTGCAGGAAGCGGCGCTCCTCTTCCAAGCGTATTTTGCCGGCAGACTTGATCATGTAGCACTCCCACAGACACAAATAGAGGTCCAGGAGGTCGACAGCAGAGGACGCCAAAGAGGGCTTTTCTTGCAGAATTTCGGCCAAGTCACGGGTCAGCGAACATGCATTATCGATCGAATTTGTCTGTGTTATGGTCAGAGTCGGTCAAACAGGGACTCGGTGAGGTCTAACCTTTGCCTCCCTGGGTGGTGTTCGTTTTGAGAAACGAGTCGCTTGTGTGGAGCTTTCTGGTGTCCCAGCTGGCTTCTCATCAAGATCTGATGACTCTCGCTTTCTTTTGCTGGCTCGTCCCGAATGGGAGTAGGAAGCAGGAGCGTCCATTGGGTTGGTTCGAGAGACGTGCGGGCTCTCTTGTGTTTCAATGGCAGGGCAGAGATAGGCTTAATACTCAAGAAAGTAGGTTCTTATATACCAGACGCCATGCTACGGTAGACTAGCTCTTGTATAGACTGGTGGTCGCAGAAAAATTCTCTTCAGCTATCGGAGGTATCATGATGAAACGGCCCGCATCGAAACGTTCTCATCATAAGTAGACTCAACTAAATGATGACTTCAAAAACGAGAAGATGTCTGCGTTATCGGTTACACCTAATCGTGCTGCTCTCTGAGGGCCGGCATGAAATCGCGTGGCGCCCGGGAACTCGCTGGACCGGCTCAAACCCACGGGCTCAAAGACAAGGCTACAAAGAAATACGAGCAGGAAAAAAAGGAGGTGCGAGCTTCCGTAATTGCACAATTTATCAACGAAAAATCATCTATCTGTTGAAAATGCTTAGAAAATGGCTTTGTACGGCTTTGAATTTATGCGTGGCTTGATACCCCCCGTAGGCAACACTAGATAGCAACAGAGCTGCGCAGATATGATTCCTTGGCACGAAAGTGAATTTGACTGATCTATCTAACGGAATCTGGTACTTGTGACGTCGCGTCGCGAGCCAATCCGCTGCAAAAAATAGAGCAAAGACAAGATTAAAGACAAACAGCCGAGGAAACAGATCTACAGCTCGTACGGTGACTCCATCAACCCGCCCCCTGGGCACGCGGACAGAAACCGGGCTCCGTTCACTGAAACACCATCCCAAATAGAAAGATCAGTCAATCCCGCCGGACGAAATGGCAATCGCATCGTATCGTCGCATGTATCACCGGCGACCCTCTTGCTGCCATATTCCCATGCAGGATAGGCGCGACGCAACAAAAACTGCTGCTCACTGTATCGATCACCGTGCGAGAAGTCGCCGAACGCGAGGACCTGCAGAGCCGGCAGTCCGCGGGGGCCGAATGCCCATTCGGCAAATGACACAAAATCCTCGGCCTCCGCAATAGCCACCGAAGACTCGAGCACTGCTTCTTGCAGATCTATATACTCGAGTGGCGACCTATCAAAGTACGCGTTGAGAATGCGACCATAGTCACTTTTGTCATTGGAGGAAATCCCGGCATCCGGGTTCACGGGACACCAGTGCAAACGAGAGCCCCGGCGATACCATCTGCGCTTCTCATGCAGGAAGGTGATAATCTCTCGTTGGATGTCTCAATGTATTCGCTCGGGACCGCTAAACCGCAAGTGTAAAAGCCGAATCTGAGAATGCTTCGCCGTTGGACGTAGGCACCGCCGCTGTTATGATTAGCATGCACATGTGGGCTGGGCTGCTGAAGACTTACTGCTGCAGATGGACTTGCACATAGGGCCAGAGCAGTCACCTGACCCAGATCCACAATGGTAGACAAATCTGCAATCCACACGGGCGATACGTCCCTGTCGTCCTCGAACAAGCCATCCTCATCGACCGGAGCGAGTTGGCGCTCATGGTAGACAAGGCTTTTCAACGTCGTGCGGTGGTGTCGAATGGCATCCTCGATGCGGGACTTTGACGCTGGAAAATTAGACAACCTCATGTTCAGATGCTGTAGCCCGCGGAATGAACGTAGGAACCGCACGATTGCAGGAAAACTCCGTCCTTCGCCCGGTTCGTGCAGCAGGAAATCAGAAGAAATTTCAAAATGCTCCAGTTGCAGCGGCTTTTGTGACTGAGAAAGCAAACGCAAGAGAAGCAGCTGATTCGGGCAGTCCCGCAGTGTAAGCGCTCGCAGGACGCAAAACATCGAGCTGCCGTCTACTGAGAGATCTGGTGGAAGTGTCACCTTGGACAGTAACAGGGTGGACAAGGCCGGAACAGCTGCCGGCTTCTCGACTACTGCATCGTCGGCCCTGAGATCTCGCTGCTGCAGCCCAAGGCTCTCCCAGCACAAAGCACGGGCGGAAGCGGACGGAACAAAGCCGATGGATAGGTGGTCGAGTTGGCTCCAATTGTGACGGATGCACTGTCGCAGCAGATCGGCCTCGGTCGGATGTTGGATTCCTTCCCACTCAAAGGCCGTTAGACACGAAAGTTCGGACAGCCCTTCCAGGTGGTGCCACTCATGAGGGCAAGTGCCGTCGGTGACGAGTGAGAGATGGGTGAGGCGACGTTGATACCTGCTGAGATAGCCGCCCTGATCGAAAACCCCCATTGGGACACATGTCCCCAGACGCCATCTATTGCGGTCAGTCACAAATTTGGGAATGAACACCTGTCCATACGTACTCGAAAGTGCTCAGGCTATTCGGCTTCAAGTGGGTGAAGATCAGCTGCAATTGATCCTTCACGTCGTCCAAAGATTGCTCATGTGCCGTCGCCTCGTCCGAGGCTCCCAGAGCATTTGGGGACACCGGCAGTCCCGCCGTGCGAAATATGTTGTAGTATGCACATCGGTTGAACCGGACGAGGTGAAATGGAGCCAGGATCTGCAGGTGTCTCGCGTGTTGCAGATAATCCGCGGCATGAGGCTGACCGAGGTGGAGAAAGAAGGAGCCAACATCTAGCACGTTCAGCGCCCACTCACTGGCTGCGCGGAATGCAATGGTACGGTAGATCTGAGGAATCAGGATAGAATACAATCTACACGAAGCTCGGCTGAGGGCGCGCAGGCTGGCCGGTGGCAGCTGGCGGGCGGTCAGATCTGATCAAACAAATCAAACACGACAGGCTAGGACTTACCCAATCCGCGATCAGCATCAGGATCTCACACGGCAATTTCTCCAGCATCGTACTGGGGGAGCAGACATATGCTCACTGCATCAATCCTTCCAGGGCAATCTGCGATTTAAGAAGCAGGCGTGGTGGGTTTGTAGGCTTGGAGCACCTACCCCTGGTCAAACCAAGCCCAGACACTTAGACAAAGAAAGCATTTTGACAGAGTTGGCGCAAGACATGTCGAACTCCCCGCCGGTAGACACTTTAGCTCAGGATCATTCGAAATTTTGCTCGGTGAACGCTCTTGGTTACGATGCCCTATTATTGTGAGCCACCACAAGATATTTCGTTTCCGCAGGACAGAAGAATGATCGTTCAACCGGGTGACTGTTGTTGACTTGAACGGCCAAACAACCAGGGTCGACCTCCAGGTGTTGTGGGGCACTGGGTAGCGTAAGGCCCGGCGTGCGGCTGAAACGGTCGCGCTTGATGAGACATTTTTTCAACATTGCAACACAAATTGTCTTTAGCCATACTTTCACCAGAATGGCAATTTTTCGCTAATTTGCTCAATGAGTACAGCTCCTTGCAACCTGGCTTGAGGCGCTGGGAATAAAATCTGCCAGGCGGTCAGTCAGCGGGCTCTGGCAAAAACAACCAGTCGTTGTCACGCAAGGTGCATTTGTTCAAAATAGATAAGAGCAATACAAGCGGCTAAATTTCCAGTACGACACATGGCACACAAAACAAATGTCATATTGGTCTACCCACCTGGAATAGGTTGTGCTTGGTACCGTTGTGGGGAAAATATGTATATACTGTTGTTGGGCTATTAAAAAGTGAACATCAACACCACCCTTTGGCCGATTCATCCCGGCTTCAAGGACGCCTTTCGCTCTCATTTTGCCGACACATGACCTATGGACTCTAAGCTGTGGATCCAAGCACCGTGTGCAGAATAGCCCTGGAATAAGTGACAGCGCTGTATGCCAGGACGACGTGCATGACGTAGAGACTGGGCCGCCAGCCAGTCACCGCACCAGTCCTCTCCAACGGCCGAAGCAGGTAAAATGCGGCGCCAAGGGAGTTTTACATGGCGACTCGGCCATAGTGTATCGCCAGCGACGGAGAAGTTTGGGGCGTCCCGGTCAGGGAGTGAATGATTGGTATCAGGGACAGCAAGCCCAATGAAACGCAAATGTACGGGAACCTGTACCGGGCTTCATGGCTGGAATCCCAGATCAAAAAGTCCACCATAGTCCCGACCGCCAGGATGGTAAAAGCACAAAGGTATCCCAGCTGGAGAGAAGACTGGGTGCGAAACAGCAAAACCGCCGAGGGGATGGTGGCTGTCCAGATCATAACTAGAGCGCCTGCGAACTCCAGCTTCTGCAACTCGGCAGCATCATTGCCCTGGAAAGCATGTAGAACACGATAGACGAGACTCAACAGGCACCAGATTATAAAGCCCGCGCAGAAGACGAGGACGGACATCGCAACTAAGATCTCTGTCGGAGATGAGGGGAAGTGGAAGATTAAAAAATGGATCATAAAGAGGTAGAAGTAAGAGATCCCAAACACATTGAGGATGGAGAGGACTGCACAGTCACGCATGGACTGAACGTCAGGGCCGGCCATTGCACTTGTGTTGATTGATTGAACAGTTTCATGTCTTTTCATGGATATAGCGGGAATATTTAACTACGAATTAGGAATGGACATGGTAAGCGGCTGGTCTGAGTGACTGTAGTGCGTGAATCGAACTACGACGTGATGTTGAGGGAGTATGTATCATTGTTGATAGCGATAGGTGGTTTCGAGAGGGTGGTTTCGAGAGGGATTAAATTGAGGTGATAAACCATTTTCTAATGCAGAATTTGGAGCAAGTATTCATTAGCGCTACGGAATATGATTGGCCTCGAAAAGAGTATCCCTCAAGAATATTAGAGATATCTGTCTGACAATCCGGTTAGATGAGCTGGTGAAGGACCACATTTTCGTAATCTGGAGCTGGCGTCCTTTACCTGGCGGTTGGTTCTAGCTGCTGCTGGTGTATTCACCTTCGGTAATTCAAGACCGTCAATCGCTCATCATCAGGGAAATTACGTAGAGTGATAATACAATAGACTATTACCTATTCATTTTGTTCAAGGGGCTATTCAAAGCCGCCGGCATTTGCCGGGCTCATTATCAAGGCGGCCGAGCATCCAAGCTAAGTAGTAACCAAATGCTTTCGCCTAGCCATCGATTCGCGAACGCACGCATTCAAGTGTCCACCCAAAATTTGAAATTCATCATTCCTGGATCCCCGAGAACAGTAATTCTCGACCCGCAGTAGTCGAGAACCGACTGCCCACGACCTGCATATCCGGCTATGCACTATTAGCTGGTAAAGCCTGGGGGATAAATTCATCACGGCCGTGAAAGTTGTATGTACAAAGGCTTAACTATTTTATTGAATTACAAGCATCAGCTGATCATAATTGGCCTAGCCTTCCTGGAAAACAGCTAGCCGACCATCCAGGTGCTTGATCATCTTCTCCATATCGCGAAATGAAGCTGCGGCCGCGGTATCCCGAACCGTCTTTCCCATTTCGGCGAGATCTGCCCTTCGTCGCTTGGTCTCTTCCCCCGAAGCGTCTGAAAATTTGAAAGAATTTCTCACGTCTCCAAGGCCTCTTCGAGCTCCTGTTGCAGATCGCGAGGATTGCCTTCTGCGGGATCATTTGCTCGTCAACTAACACCTGTGAATATTGATTCATCGTGCCCATTTGATGTCGTAGACTGATCAATTGATCCAAATGCGAGATTTTCATTGGCATTAACGTGCATCTCTAACAGCTGCATGACATTCTCCATATCGATGGTTCTTGAAAAACTGTGCCGGCAGGCTTTCTATAATGTATCTGATGCTCCGAGTAAACATCAACTCATCTAAGAAGCTCGATCGGTTCGACAACACTCCACTTCGTCAAATAATTTGGACAAGGTGCATGACCCAAGAACTCAAAAAAGAGCGCACATCATCAAAATCCCCGAAAGGTGCTTCTGCAAACTTGACAGGCGCGAAATCCACAATCCGGACATTCATGGATATAGAACGGCATCCACTCCCCACAGCGGTTACACTCCCCTCCTTCCCGGGTCCTGATGAACCGACCAGGATGGCTACAACGAGGTAGTTCGTCTAGAGTTTGGGCATTTCGGCCACCCAGGAGCCTGTTCTCATCCCATTGATCACATCCACAAGCCTTCCATTCCTTGGCGCACGCATAGCAGTATTGATGTCCGCAGCGGTATCTAACAAAGTCTTGATCAGGCACTTGCTTCAAAGATAGGTATTCAAAAATGGCAGGAGGGTGAGATGGGTGCTGGTACTTACTTGATATGGTTACAGCCACTTCGAAGCTCGACCATATGGCTGCAGTTGGGGCAGCGTTGCCATCCGTTGTCACGCGCCAGAATCAGAAGATCCTCATCCGGTTGCGGGCAGGTTCCTGCATATGCTTTCGTTTTGCATATGGTGCATGTCTGTTGGTTACATTTTCTGCATGTCACGTTCTGAGTGCGGTTTTGTGTTGGAGGAATGTAGCTGGAACAACCTGGGTCGGAACAATAAGTCCGTGAGTTGTCACTATGCTAAATCTTCTTCTCCTCAAATCTGGTCCATAGTTCATTGCTGACTAGCGCCCGTGCCTCGTCCATCGGTAGTTTTGCGTAGCAGCAGACTGGAGGAAACAGAGTCTCACTCCGCAGAGAATTCTCGAGAAGGTGTTCCAGGCAATGGCGACAATAACGATGCAAACAGCTGCCGGTGAGTAGCTGGGCATCAGGAAAACTTTCTGAGCATGATTCACACTCATGGCGGATTTGTGGTACCTGTGGCACTGCTGGGTCGACGCGAGCTCGCTTGTTTGACTGGTCACCTGTGTTGACAATCTCTCGTTCGAGGCATTTCTCATCATTTGCTCAATTACCTTTTGCCCTGAAACACAATGGTTCTCAACCACCATTGATTCAATAGCGCAGAGTTTCACCTTTCCAAGTCATGCCCCCATGTCGGGATTTGCCGTAAGACAATACAGCCTTGGAGCCTCCCATTAATACCTGCACATCTATACACTGAAGACGAGCGGCATCCGGGATGGTATCACCCCGCTTCAACCCATGTGACTCGACTTGAATCACCTTCTTGAGTGCCACAATTGCAGAAGAGACCCATGGGCTAGAAGCTTTGCAAGAATTCAACAGGGAAAGGATTTCATCCCTAAGTGACCAATCTCGACACTTCATTCCACACCACAAAAGAGCGACTGCAACATAGTCGTGGACCAGAGACAGAGACTCTGGCTCCTTACTCAAATCAAAGCGTAGAAGATTCTTGCAGAGCAGAACGACTCGCTGGAAAGTCTCCAGATACTCATCAAACAGACTCTCCGTTGGCTGCGGGCTGACACCGACAGATACTTTGAGATAGATGAGCAAAGTATATGGCTCAGCCAAATCATAGACATATTGATCGATTGGCGAATATTCTCCGCTAGCTATGTGGGTTTTCACCGTAACCCGCCAAAATCGCATCCTGATCAAGATTGTGCGCCCTCCACGGAGCAAAGGCGCACCAGCAGATACTATCTTGAACCCTCCTCTCAGAAGCCTTTCCATCAGCTGTCGTCCAAGAATCATCATGTGGGTGCGATAGTTGGTCAGCTTCTCCGCCTCGGTAAGATGAAACTTGACTTTAGTTTCGTCGGATTCGAGATAATGATGAGGCTCCTCGTTGGTGAAATCCGGTGGGTTAACACAGATTTCCCAAGCACGTTCCATTTGAGACAATGCGAATTTCAGCGCTTCCCAATTGGAACCCCTTCCGCAGTCGACGGCTTCCCATTCCCTAAACAGCTGTTTGCCAGACAACATATGGCGGCGAGCACCATGCAGATCTTCTTGGAAAATCGCCTGGACCGTCAAGAGAATGCAGGTGACAAGGACCGTCTCAGTATGTAACTGACACGCTGCATGGCGGATGAGATCTTCTCGGAGACAAATAATCGACTTGTGGATATGTTTCAGAGCCAATGGACTCTCCCGATGCTCGACATTTTCCACTTCCACTTTTTCAATTTCGACGTGCCTCGCACTCAACGATATCGCAGCATGTCGGACAGCTGCCTGTCCCTGGCACATCTGAAAAACCAACCTGCACCAAAACGCATCCTCAAAGTACCCGGAAATCGAAACCGCAGTGTGTTTGTGGAAGTAATCTAAGTGCCAGCGGTCACTCCATGACAGTCCGTTGGGGCTGGGGTCCACAAATCGAAGAATCTTGACAGGGGGGTTGTCCGGGCTAGAGTGATGCCGACTCGAGGCGGGACTGTCCGATTGCCGCGGCTGACGCCAAGCCCTGGTTCGCTTGTCGGGGACCTGCGCATATCCATCGCACGTTCGCCCTGTTCTGATGCAGTTCTGACAGGCCGGTTGGGCCTCGTCGCACTTCTTACGGCGCGTTCTGTTGACGGTCAGTCAAACTCGGTCAGATACCCCCTTTTAAGGGTGCATACTTGCATGTGATACAGCCCGTTCGCACATTCGAATGCTTTGACCTTGTCTTTCTTTCCTTGGGCCCAGGAATATACATCGTAAAAGCCTTTTGGGGGGGGGGTTCTCCCTGAGTCGTGAAGGAGACGATGTTACAGGCCCGTGCGTATAAACCGGCCCCACTCTTGGCGGGGCCGATCTCCCTCTGCCACGTGGTCTACAACGTACACAAGTACGGCATCGTTAGTCGGGGAATGTGGACTTTGCTTTTAGGATGTACAATATAGCCTTGTGGAGAGAGGGATTCTCAGACATTTGTGCTCTCTCTCAGCCCTGCCATCCATGTAGAGGTGCCCATTGATCTCCATGGATCGACCAGGTTCTCCAGGTCCACAGGCGGGAGATTGATAATTGCAAGTGGAGCAGGACCATTCATCGTGAAGATTACAGTTACAATGATTTCATGTAAGTACTGCAAATGAAGAATTCCAGGTACATACGTTGCATATACGCTTCAAGTACTGGTTAAATCTCCTCGTATCTCCACAGCAAATTCAAACTATTCCCGGGATCCAAATGTAAGCACAACTTGAACCATGGAATTACCAAAACGATAGATCTGACACCATCTGAGACAACCCATGGTTGGAACCATGATTGGGAGTTCCTGGCAAATTACATACATACGGCCACCGCGCACAATCTCCTTCTCGTAAGCCTCTCTGTCGACTCAAGCTTGGATTCCGATGGGGTCGTTGAGTTGATCGACTATGGGTTCGGGCAGCCATATCTGTCACATTTTTCCCTCTCTATATGTGAGGCCATTGGGTTGGGAATACGACCCGGACACTTCGGGGTGCCAATATCCTTGCAAGGTACGAAGTTCATGTCTTCTTTCACCCTGCAGCCGCATGGATAGGAAGTGTGAGTGATTGGCCGATGAATTTCCGCTTGAATAACCCACCTTGGCGATTCAAATAGTGAGTTTAGGGGCTCCTGCAAGATAGGTACCGCTACGTAGTCTTTTTTCTATGCCGGGTGGGGCTTTCCTATCTAAGCTACCGCCGCTTTTATCAGGGCGCTCAGAGTCAGGCTCACTGAGTAAATCTTAGTCCAGGCTTAAGCTCAGTGAGCAGCTTAATATACCACGTGAACGGTCAGCGTTGTGCCTAATAGGATTCCCAGAACCTAGCACGTATATGACGATGTATATGTTTGTGTTCTCTCCCGAGCCCGTGATCA
Organism: Penicillium concentricum; assembly: GCF_028827145.1. Taxonomy (NCBI): domain Eukaryota; kingdom Fungi; phylum Ascomycota; class Eurotiomycetes; order Eurotiales; family Aspergillaceae; genus Penicillium; species Penicillium concentricum. The sequence continues at coordinate 832,658 of NW_026622756.1, forward strand.
GAGAGCGTTTATAATAAGAAATAGGGCAAATCTCCATATGTTCACACTTCTTCGGATGCCTCAGAGGACCCCTTGGCATTCTCGTCAGGGCCGCAAGCGGCGAGTATGGCATAGCGGTCCGGTTCCAGCAGCTAGTTGTCTCGCATAGATACATCGCAGTTCGCAGAACGAGTGCTCCTCTGGACGTAGCTATCGTTGGGATCTGATGGATGCGTTGAGGCCGCCGAGGACTATTTTTCTAATGTCAGTAATGTTTTTCGAAGGTTACAGCGATAGCAAAATCTATAGAGATTTCTTGTACGCGTGGTGGAGTTGTAAGTGTCTAATCAGGAATTGCCCGTTAGCCTCACAAACACTTCAAATTGGGCTATCTTATATTAAGAGTACATCCAAGTCCAAACGACGCATCTCTTCTTTCCAGTCCACAGCTATCAACCCGGGACTCACATCGTTCTCACGTGCATACTTGTCCCGCTGTCGCCATACCGTCTCCACCAAGGTTTTTATCTTGAATCGATTGCCTATTCCTTGTTTCATAGCAAAGTCCAGCCATTCTGCGGCCATGGCTAGATCCATCACCGTGTAGGCCTCCACAGCTGCTATGAAGACCGGCCACACCGAAACCGTGCCTCCATCTATTTTAATATATTCCATTGCGGCCTCCAACACTGCTGACACATGACGAGCCAACGCCACTGGCCGTGCATTGAAAACCGTTCGGTGCAAGTATATGAAACTTGCAGCCTTGAACATTCGCAAATGCAGCCAAGACAGGTGCTTGATCTTGCAAAAGGACTGTTCACTAACTGAGTCCTCAACAGGGAGATAATCCCTGCATACTGTATCTTCTTTGTTCAGTGGGTCTTGTACTGCTTGGATCAAGGAAATAACTTGATTGTTGAAATCATCAACAACACCTCGAGCCAGCCTTTCCCCAAGAAGCTGGATCTCGAGGATGTTATTGATGATAGACCGCGTGTTGCCAGCAGTGAATCCAAACATACCATGTGCAGCAACTGACTCGAAAATTTCCCGGTGATCAAAACCACCGAGGTTCGACGTGCCCGGAACAGTGGCTGTTCTTCCGATTATGTTTGTATGTAAGAAGCTCTGCGTGATCACCCAGGCGTCATGTGATTGGTTCCACGGCTGCTCTTGTATATGTTGTCGACAGAAATAGGAGAGTGCTTTAAAGTGGACTCGCCAGGAACTGCTTTTGCCCGCATATACAGCCTTGACAAAATACATTAGTAATTAAATTCGGTAATCATGGAATCGACGCGCAAGGTTCCTCACCTCTGCCATGACCAATGTCATCAAGGAGGCAACACGGCTTTCGTAGTCGCACTCGGGAGACACGAAGCTTTTCCGTAAGTCCTCTAATGCTCGTCCATAGTATCGTAACCCCTGTGATCGCATATTATTCGCGTCGTTGGTGAGGTTGCTCAGATTGAAAGCCGCTTTGGCCAGCTGCGCGTTGTAGAGTGCAGATGTGCTTAGTGTTCTTCCTTGGAGAGCGATAGCGGGATAAGTGGACTTCCATGGGTTGCGAAGGTCCTCAACTGCGATCATTAGACGCGAAACGTGTGTAACATAATGGTTGAAGAGCAATGTCTCCTGCGGTCCCCCTGACTCTTTGTATATGGGGGAGAGCGACGAAGGTAAAGTCTGATATGGTGGCCTTGGTCTCTGGTCTGCATCCAGTATGAAGAAGTCAAAAGATCTGGAGACTTCTGAGGTCGAAGTGGACACTATGTCCCGCTTGTCCTTCGCCCTTGTATGAAGTGAAAATACAGCGAACGGACTATCCACCGACTGGGAATTTTCCCAGTCGTGAATATCGCATTCCGCGATCAGTTGATCCACTTCATTAGATTCAAAGATTGGCCAGCCACTCCAGGTCAGCCCACAGTGGAGGGCGCGTCGTTTTGAGTGATCATATGCACCGGTTTCCACGTTAACCCACGCCAATTTACTCTGATAGCCCTCGCAATTGATGCCTTGCTTTGAACAACGAGAGCACTGTGGCAAGTGGCCATCGCACCGAATTCTACGCTGCCGGCAGGTCCAGCATGCGGTAAAAGTACGACGACTGTGTTTTGCTGACATCTACGGCATAGCCTGCAACATGAGTTGCTTTCTGTCGTGATATTGCTCTAAAGAAAGGTGAAAAATGCTAAGTGCAGCCGATCGGGGTTGACCTCGCGAGTCATCAAGAATTTTTTCCTGCAGATCACGTTACTCACAATCAGCTGTTTCAGGTAGACCTCGCCAATACCCGCCCACCGCCCAAACCCGCCCGCGAAAACCCAACCCACGGGTTGGGTTGGGTCTTAGTCAGCAGACCCGTGGGCGGGTTGTCATATGGGCAACCCAACCCAAGACCCAAATGGGTACCCGTTATAACCCAAAAAAGCAAAAAAAGTTGACTTGTCAGTTTACATTAAGTTATGCAGTAATTTTCGATTATATAATTGTATCGCTTTTGTTTGAGATCATGGTATACGGCTAGGAGTATTCGGAACAACTATTATGGACAAAGAAAAGTACTATTGGCTTATGATAAAGACTAGTATACCTCGTAACCACGTAATCGAATCGAGGGCATTATTACCCTACTAGAAGATCTCTTCTGGCTTCTATCACCCAGCTGCGTGATTGGGGTGGAAGTAAATCTGCATCATCCTCAACTACCTCCTTCTCCCACTATTCTAGAAACTCTCTACCTAGATTCGGCTCGTACAAAATCCATTTCGTTCTGTGTTGAGGTCCAAACATGTCTTAGCGTCGCCGGAGGTCTTCAAGTGAATATATCGTAGCTCTTGCGGGGTCCACTGAAAGGCTGCAGGCCGTCTTAGCATACCTGTAGGTAGACTTGCAAAGTTCAAAGGCACCGAAGAGGGCCCATCAGATTTGGGAATCAAATATTTCATTGTGAAGGCTTAAATGTGGATTTTGTAGGAATCGCGTCGGGCGTTTAGATCTATCTATTTCTAAGTCGCGTAAACCCGCGGGTACCCAAACCCAACCCAACACAACCCAACCCAAAACGAATGCGAGTTTGGGAGGACGCTGAGAAGATCGCAAATCGCCGATTTAATTGCTCAAATTTGAGGTGATTGGCTTGAGACAGCGCAATAAGCTCAAAATTCATTGAATCCTTATAGTTTCATCGCGGTGGCCATAGAACCCTGGTAGTGTAGAGAGAGCGTAATGAACAAAATAACTAGACGTTGCAGATATATATTTTCGAATCGGCAGCGGACATTACCTTAGAGTAACACACACCTAAAGGCGTGACAAAGGTAAAATACCAAAATTACAACAGGTGACTAATCAATTTTATCCACGATTTATGTCCATTTTTGGGTATTTTGGGCAACCCGCGGGTACCCGCCAAGAACCCATGGGCGGGTTTATGAAGGCCAAAACCCACGGTGGCTACCCGTGGGCGGGTAAAGAAAGTCAAAACCCAACCCCAACCCGCGTTTGGCGAGGTCTAGTTTCAGGTAGATTTTCTTTTGGAAGTGATGAATCTTAAACCTGGCTGATTATAATCTAGAAATATTCAGCACCCTCTGCCTGATGATCCCCTATTTATTCTGCACTTTCTATAGTATATAAAAATGGCACTCTTAAGTACTCAATTGGCTATGCCCCTACTAGTCCGTACTGTAACGACCGCGTTCCGACATACATTACCGCGGCAACTATATTTACTGCTTACTGCATTATTGATTGCTACAAGAACCATTCAGATTTCGGCGAGAACCTCATGGGGACCGCATCTCCCCGCGGTTCAGGTTCCGATCTCTAAGGTTGGAACCTACACGGGTGAAGCTGAGGTTCCTTAAACACAACAGAAACTCGTATAGGTTCTCGCTGCGTTTCTATGTTTTTCTCGTATCGCTGGTATCTACTTCCTAAAGCGCGAATAAAGGATGATTTCAGTTTATCCAAAAAAGCTCATTAATATACTCCGTACACGAAGCCTAATTAAGGGCATAGCCATCAAGTAATCTTGAACCCTTCCGAACCCCTCCAGAAGCCCGAAGCTGCGTATTAGGTAGATGATGAGTATTTCCATCATCATTTTCATACTCTTCCTTAATGCTTTCTTCTCTTCCTTCAACATCGGATTGGATTTCACCTTCAGGGCAGGTAGTACCCCCACGTCGTCTCCCAAGAACGGTTCTCGAAGAGGTCCTCGGAGCTGCAAGCACCTCACCTGGCAGCGCGGGACCTTCTTCGGTATCACTGATTGTCTCAAAGGAACTTACCTGTACCTTATTTGCTTTTTTTCCTTAACTCTAGTTCCTGGAGGGAGAGATACTCTTGTAGTATCAGTTGGATATCGAATCTTGATAAGCACATGAATACCATGACATGATACCTCGAATCGTCCTCGCCTTTTAAGGAGCCTCGCCGATAATGACAATTATCACGGGCAGAATTCAAAAGACGCTCTACGCCTGCTCCTGTCGCTGGAATTGACGTGGTTTCCCGGGCAAGGTTTGCGAGGGCTGGAAACTTATACTGGTTCTCTCTCCAGAAAATACGAGGGGATGTTCGTACGATTTCCACCAGTATACAAGCATTATGTCAACAAGATCCCTCACAACTCGTGGTAGCTCTTCTAGCAATCCTGAGAAAGGTAATTGATTGCCTCTTGATCTGATTGCAGATTTTGAATTTCCCATATCAACCGAATACTTCTTCGGGGGTTCCAGAGCGAAGCCTTGCCACCATGGTCGTCTGCGCCAAATTGCTTCCAATTCAGTCATGAATCGGCAACATCACCAACTCTGTGATCGGCGGTCTAAACAAGAGCGGCGCAGACTTCAGAAACCTCAAGGCGTGGACAGAGGTACTGCAGGACTTCTTCCACAGCGGCAAATCAGAGTTTGCGACTGCAACATCCGTCCGGTTCTCTCCAGATGGTTTCAAGCGCTTCTACGATAACTGGGAGAGCTATGCGGGCAAGCTACTCATGCGCTCGCAGCAGATCTCCAATTTGCCAGAGATCATCCGTTGTTTGGGGTGCACTAGCATGAATACCCCAATCGCGGTCAGGGGCTATATACCGACCAGCGCCTTCTGACGCTCTTCGCCAGAAAGTAATCGGGTTGAAATTTTTTTTATTGGAGCAGCGACTGGGTAAAGATCGGGGGAAATGATCTATAAGCCAAGCTATCAATTACTGATTCAATTGAAGTCGTTGGGTTTGAACGTTGGAGCTGGGAACTCTGCATGTCGGAGATTGAGGGGCGGATAACGGTGGGTCCGTTCTTGGCCAGATACAGCAGCTGGTGGGCCTGATTGGCCATTGTGGGGTTCGTCCTGGCTTTCCCTCGTCCTGGCCTGCCCTCGTCCTGGCTTGCCCTCGTCCTGGCCTGCCCTCGTCCTGGCTTGCCCTCGTCCTGGCTTGCCCTCGTCCTGGCTTGCCCTCGTCCTGGCTTGCCCTCGTCCTGGCTTTCCATCTTCCCCACCATTACTTATTTTTGCTCAAGATCAAACCAAGGAACCGTAAATAGTAAATACCGCTGTTCTTAGCCACGGGTGCGGATGCGGATGCGTATGCGAAAAATCGCTTGAAAGAAAGTAGTCGATAAAACCTCACCTTTCGACTACTTGTATTTTTTGCTTCTCTCGATAAAATTATATTACTGAGGGCACTTTGCGGACCATCTTTTTATTGATCATTTCAACCTCCCGAAATCATGGATGAGCTGGCTTTTAGAACGAGGCTGAACTCGCTGATTGAGCAATACACCGCCGCAAATCCTAAGTCGAAAGCCGCTTTCAATAAAGCACAGCAATTTTTGCCTGCTGGAAGCACTCGCTCTGTGCTTTATTCCGCTCCCTTCCCGCTTGTTATCGAGTCTGCCGAAGGCTGTACAGTGACATCTTTGGATGGGCAAAAATACATTGATTTCGTCTCGGATTTCTCAGCTGGCCTCTATGGACACTCGCACCCGGTGATCCACAAAGCAGTCCATGATGCGCTAGCGAAAGGATTCAATTTAGGAGGAATCATTACGCAAGAGGCCCAGCTGGGCCAGATTCTCTGCGATCGATTTCCCAGCATTGAGCGAGTCCGGTTCTGCAACTCGGGCACCGAAGCCAATATGTATGCATTGGCTACAGCTCTGGAGTTCACAAAGCGCAAGAAGGTAAGTTGTATAAACTGGATCTGTCAGATCCCACCTTTCTTGTGATTTTCCACTTTAGCGTTTCCCTGTGATATAGCAATTTGGCGACTTCCAAGGGTATCTCTAATATCTGGTGTGGAATAGGTTCTGGTTTTCAAAGAAGGTTACCATGGTGGCACGCTCAGCTTTTCCGCTGCCGGCAATACTAGTCCTCTAAACCTTCCCCATGAATACGTGTTCGGCACATATAACGATATCGAAGCCACACGACCATTGATCGACAAGACCATTGGCGCCATCTTGATAGAGCCAATGCAAGCAGTGGGCGGCATGAAGCCATCTTCAAAAGAGTTTCTCCAATCTCTGCGCGATGCGGCGGATGAATATGGTGTTGTCCTTATTTTCGATGAGGTGGTTACATCACGCTTTCACTTCCACGGTTTGCAGGGAGCTTGGCAAGTCACCCCGGATCTGACAACGCTCGGAAAATACCTCGGTGGTGGCTTTTCTTTCGGTGCGTTCGGAGGACGTGCTCAAATCATGAGTCTCTTTGACCCCACCGTCACGGATACCCAGACTCTCAGCCATTCAGGTACATTTAACAATAACGTCTTCTCCATGACCGCTGCTGTGGCAGCCTCTCAGCTTGTTACGGAAAAGTCGCTCAGTCGGATCAATGGATTGGGAGACCGTCTGCGCCAGCAAGCCAACGAAATTGCGCACATAGCAGGCCACAAAAGCATCGAGTTTACAGGATATGGTAGTGCAGTTGGTGTGCATTTCCATGGTCCTTCCGGCGTGGATATCCGCGATGCATTCTACTTTCACCTTATCCAAGAGGGGATCTTCATAGGCCGGCGTGGCTTTGTTTCTCTGAACCTTCAACACACTGATGCAGAGGTTGACAGAGTTTTGAAAGCTATTCAGAAGTTTGCGAAAGATTACAGCCAGATCTAGATGAGGGAACCATGATGCCGTGATATATAACGATCTTCCATAATCTCCCTCGGAATCTCAAATGCACGCCTTGTGAAGCAGCTGATTGACTATCATGTTCGTCTTCAACCTTGGGATTTTCTTTTTTCAAAAAAACTGGGTTGCAACGGCTCGATTTGTTACATGTGTTAATCCTAGCCCCTTTGTAACAAAATTACGCATGACACGTGCATTTAGAACTAGAGACTTGGAAATCTCGGTCCAGCTTCACCTCAGCCCCTCATTCTTCTCCTACCTTTTCCCCCTGAAGAACTCTGGCATTCAGTTCCCAAGGTCTGCGCTCCCTAAAGATGGTCTATCCAATATAAACACGCGTATTGTGCAGCTGCCAATGAATTCGGGTTGGGCTTTTTGGCTTTATTAATCGGAAAATTAGGAAACTTGATGCCAAAGACATCGCGTCGAAGTGTTTTACTCATGGCTTGTAGAGTCGGGAATTCGAGAAAACTGTTTAATGCCCAGCTTTTTTGCCCGAAGGAAAGATCTAAATCCGTGCCTCCCTCAATCCATCACTCCTCTCCTTCATCACTCCTCTCCTTCATCACTCCTCTCCTTCACTCACATGCCTCGTTCATCTTCATTTTTACGTTCGACAAAAGAAATTTACGCAAACGATCGGTATTTTCTGATCTCATAGATCATCTGTCTAAGGGGGTCACTTTTAGCTCATCAAATCTGTCTAGCATGCCACGTCATTATAGCCATTTATCACTCGAATCACATCATTGAACAGCCTATTTTCTCTCTAGTTTTCGATGGTGTCGCATCGCTATGCCATATCTTTTGGCAAGTGATGTGCTCGATCGTCCTTTCTTTAATCTGATACGCATATTACCTTTTGTTCGATTCGATAATCGCTAATAAAAAATCATTCTTTCGCCAGAATCGGATTCCATTCTTCATTAGGGATGATTCTCGGGGTTTAAAAAGCATTTTATCTGGTTAAGGGACCTAATGAGTTGATCACTTCGAGCTTGGAGGTTTGACAGTTAACATAAAACGCAGATATTTCCATCGCTATCTCTATAGCACTTGTTAACTCTTGTAGCCTATTGCTAAGGATTCGTGATTCTATGTCCCTAAAGATGCTAAACACATCCCAATCCAACTCGTGTAGAGAGCTTTTAATGGAGTGGCTTGCCTACTTTTTGGTGTGTCCGGGTATCTTGCACAGACAACTTTGTTGCTCCAAATGGCCATCCGAAGATTATGCCCAGGTGCTAGACTTTAAGACTGAGCTTGCAAGCACCTGACGGGTCAAATGCCGATGTAAACCTCCTTTATGCTTTGCTGAGGGAAGATAGTCGATGACAATCTCGTCGAAAGCCTCGCCTGTACGCTCAGCTGCTTTATGTTTTCCAACGGGGCAAAGATGCTGCACTGTGCTGCTTGTGGATGTGCAGTGGGAGTATTGATATTTGTGGGCTCAGCCATTGTAGGTGAAAAATCTGAAGTAGGATCAGTTGACGTGTCTTAAAACACGAAAATCCGATTGAGGAATCATTATCATACCAAGGTGTAGTTAACAAAATTAGATAGACGGATGATTACTAGAGAGTGATGAAATTGATTATTTATAGACGGAGGAGACTCAACTGTCTTTAACCATGCGACTAGAATCAATCAAACCCGCATTGGACTGTTCTAATTTTGCACTAGACTCAAGTGAATGATGTATTACTGAGGGCAAAGCTGTTTGAACTGCCGGTTACACCTGATCGTGCTCATCTAACTGAGGGCGTGCAAGAAACCGCGGGCGCGCGCAGGCACCGGTAAAGAAACATTTCGCAGGACCCGCTCAATTGTATGGATTAGAGACAAACCCGTGAAGAATGTATAAGTAAATGGGAAAAAAGACTTCGTGGCTGCGAAATAACCAATCAAAAATCATCTCTGTCGGATTTGCTTGGAAAATTGTCTAGATGCACCGAATATGTTTATGCGTGGTTTGGCGCTTACGGCTGGTTACACAATCACGCTCCGACTTCAAAGATATGACTTCTAGGTACTGTATCAAGGCCAGTAAGAGATAATAATGATATTTGGCTGAGCTATTTACCCAAGTTCGGTACTTGAAATATTTGCGGCACGAGGCAGTCTGCCGCGAAGAACAGCGAAAAGACCCAAGAACGGACAAACAGGCCTACGGCTCATACGGTGACTCCATCAATCCGCCTCCTGGACATGCGGACAGAAACCGAGCTCCGTCCACCGAAACACCATCCCAAATCGAAGGATCAGCCATATCTGCCGGACGGAAAGGTAGCCGCGTCGTATCGTCGCACGTGAGGCCGGCGAGTCCCTTGCCGTCACTATCCCATACAGGATAGGCGCGACGCATCAAAAACTGCTGCCCCCTGTACCGATCACCGTGGGAGAAGTCGCCGAACGCAAGGACCTGTAGAGCCGGCAGTCCACCGGGGCCAAATGCCCATTCGGCAAATGACACAAAATCCTCGGCCTCTGCTATTGCTGCGGACGACTCGAGCACTGCCTCCTGAAAATCCATACACTCGAGGGGCGACCTATCGTAGTACGCGTTGAGAATACGATCGTAGTCATTATTATTACTAGAGATATCCTCGTCCACAAGACCCCTGCGTGAACGAGGGTCCTGTGAATACGGTTTGCGTGTCTCGTGGAGGAAGGTGATAATCTCTCGTTGGACATCTCGATGGATTCGCTCGGGTCCGCTAAACCGCAAATGTAAAAGCCGAAGCTGTGAATGCTTTGCCGTGGGTCGAAGGCACCGCCGCTGTCTTGATTAGCATGCACACGTTCGCTAGGCTGACAAAGACTTACAGCGGCAGATGGTCTTACACACAGTGCCAAAGCAGTCACCTGGCCCAGGTCCACAATGGTTGACAAATTTGCAATCCACACGGGCGACACATCCCGATCGTCCTCAAACAAGCCATCCTCGCCGATGGGGGCGAGTTGGCGCTTATGGTAGACAAGGCTTTTAAACGTGGTTTGGTGGTGTTTTATGGCGTCCTGGATGCGGGACTCCGACGTCGGAAAATTGGACAACCGCAGATGTAGATGCTGCAGCCCACGAAACGAACGTAGGAACCGTATAACCGAAGAGAGGCTACGCCCGTCGCCCGGTTCGTGCAGTAGGAGATCTAAAGAAGTTTTAAAATGCTCTAGTTGTAGTGGCTTTTGTGACCGCGACAGCAACTGTAAGAGACGTAGCTGATTCGGGTAGTCCCGGAGGGTAAGCGCTCGTAGGGAGCAAAATATCGAACTGTTCTCTGATGAGAGATTTGGGGGAAGGGTCACCCTTAATAGTGCTAGGGAGGATAAGGTAGGAACAGCTGTCGGCTTCTCGACTCCTATACCCCCGACCCCGAGCTCCGGCCCTTACAGTCTAAGACTCTCCTAGCATAGAGCACGGGCGGAAGCGGAATAAACAAAGCCGATGGATAGGTGATCGAGGTGGCTCTAATTGTGACGGATGCACTATCGTAGTAAATCAACCTCGGTCTGATGCTGGATTCCTTCCCACTCGAAGGCCGTCAGACTCGATAGTTCGGACAGCCCTTCTAGACGGTGCTATGTCTGAGGACAGGTACCATCGGTGATGAGTGAGAGACGGGCGAGGCGCTGTTGATATCGGCTGAGATAGCCTCCCTGATCGAGAACTCCCATCGGGACATATGTCCCAAGCCGCCATCTATTACTGGTCAGTCACAGATCCGGAGAATGGGCACCAGCGCATACGGACTCGAAAGTGCTCAGGCTATTCGGCTTTAAGTGGGTGAATATCAACTGCAATTGATCCTTCACGTCGTCCAAAAACTGCTGATGTGCCGTCGCCTCGTCCGAAGCTCCTAATATGGTCGGAGACTCCGGCAACCCCGCCGCGCGAAAGATGTTGTAATATGCACATCGATTAAACCGGACGAGGTGAAATGGAGCCTGGATTTGCAGGTTCCTCACGTGCTGAAGATAGCCCACGGACCGGGATTGCCCGAGGTGGAGAAAGAAGGAGTCGACATCCAGAACGTTCAGCGCCCACTCACTTGCTGCGTGGAATGTAATGGTACGGTAGATGTGAGGAACCAAAACTGAATATACTCTCGACGAGACTCGGCTGAGAGCGCGCAGGTGGGCGGGTGGCAGCTGGCAGGCGGTCAGAGGACGTGAATCAAACAAACCAAACACGCCAGGACTTACCCAGTCCGCGATCAGCATCAGAATCTCACACGGTAACGTCTCCAGCATTGTACTAGGAGAGGTGACATCTGTTCACTGCATCAATGCATTCTGGACAATGAGCGACTTAAGAGGCAGGGGTTTGCCGAGACTTAGAGCGCCTGTTCAAATTAACCCTAGGCATCTAAACAAAGAAAATATATTTAGTTGGTATCCGCGGAAGACATGTCGCATATCGCGCTGGAAGACAAGCTAGCCCATCCGGTCCCTAATAACCAGGCTCAGTTCAGTACCTTATTCGGTAACCGTTCTTGACCACAAGGAATAATTTGTTGTAGGCCGCATCTCGTGATATGTCTCGTTTCTAGCTTGGTAGGCTGTTCGGCATGAGCAGGATCAAGACGCAATGACCACAAAGTAGCCATGGTGTCCTCACTGGTATTGTAGTGTGTGGAATAAGACGATAAGTTGGAGACAACCGTTGTCAAATTCAAAATTATAAAAACGTTCAACCAAACAACCTTTGGCCTGAACAAGCCAAACAAACAGAGCCCCACGGTTCATGTGGGGCAACAGGTAAGCGTGCATGCATAGCCAAGGTCGCGGTTGAAATGGTTATGTACAGTTGTTAAGGAGCGCTGTCTAACTGTAAAACATAAACGATATTTCACTTCCACTTAAGCGAATGGCAAAATCCTACAAAATGGGCTGCAGTAGTATGGGCCCGCGAGACCTGGGGTCCGAGACGTTCAGCCTGGAAGATCTTCGGACATTAGGCCGTTTGCTTTTAGGGGGGAAAAAGGCAGACGGCCCTCGCGTTTGATTTCTTCCGTAGAAAACAATACAGGTACTGTATGTCAGTCTCGAAGGCGCACTAAGATTGCACAATATTTTAACGGGGACTAAGGGCGCCCGGTGGTAGACTATCTATCCTTGGCGAAGGCGGTCGGTTGGCTTGGCAAAAACAGCTCACGTCTCTTCGCGCAAGATGCATTCATTATTGCCAAATAAGAGCGAGCGATAAGAAGACTCCCGCCAGAGTGCTAGTAACCACCCCCTGCATTACGAAACTTGACAAATAAAGGGTTAATCTACTGATCTGGGATATTCTGTATTCTATGTCATGGTTGTGTTAAATATATATACACTAACTGGCCCATACGAAGTAAGCACCAACTATCCTCCTTTCATAAACGAGCAGGCATTTCATTCCAGCCTCCAAGTATGCGAGTATCATCCTGCTTCGAAGTTTGTCCCATCTCCCCAAGATATGAATAGAGCCTACGCTGCATATTCAAGCACCGTATGCAGGATAACCCTCGAATAAGTGACAGCGCTGTAGGCCAGGACCAAGTGCATCACATAGAGACTGGGCCGCCAACCATTCGCCATGTCCATCCTCTCCAACGGCCGAAGCAGATAAAAGACAGCTCCAAGAGAATTCCAGATGGCGACTCGGCCGAAGTGTACAGTATACAGTGTACAGTGTGTGTGTGTGTGTGTGTGTGTGTGTGTGTGTGTGTGTGATATCATTTACCCTGACTTAGAGCCTCGTCAAGGCTTCCCGTGGCATAATTGCCGTTCCCATTGTTAGGCTGCCCTCGTGGCGCGCGCCCGCAAAACCTTTGTGACGCCTCAGCAAAGTCCAGCACGGCCTTGACCGTCCTGGCTTGCGAGATGGTGTCTGGTTTACCTCTCTCACCTTCTTTTGAGCCCCCCAGCAGACTCGACATGCTATTGAATGCGTCTCCAACTTCTCTCCGCAACTCCCTTCGAAGTTCCCTCAAGTTCGGGCAGTCCACCAACACATGGGTTACTGTTTCTTGCGCGCCGCATATGCACTGGTCATCGTCACTGTAGCCAACCTTTTGGCGGTAGCTAGACGGCCAGTTGTGGCCCGAGCGCAGCTGCATCAAGAGGTATGCGCGGTTCCTCGGTAGGTTTCCGTACAGCCTCCTCGTGCGGCTGGCTGGTAGTGTGTTATCGACCTTTCGTAAGTGACCACCCTTTGTGGATGATTTCCATTCTTGCTCCCACTGAGCGTAGATTTTCCGACGAATGAGCGTCCTCTCTCTGGTGAGGAGCGGGCGGAAGGGATGGGTTTTCCCGGACTGGCGGCGTTCTTGGCCAATCCATCTGCAGCATCGTTGCCAGGATTATCGTAATGCCCTGGCATCCACTGAAGGCGCAGTGCGATTCCCGCTGTTCGAACCTCGGTGGCAGCCTGGAGGATCGCGTGAACGATTCGCTGTCCTGATTTGTTTCTCGCGCTCTGAACCGCCTGCAGGGCTGACCGGTTATCGCACAGAATCGTCGCTGACTGTTGTCCGTCTATTAATATTAAGCGCTGGTGGGCGATCTTGAACACTATGCTGATCGCGTAGAAGATGCCGATGAGCTCCGCTATGTGGACCGACCAGCGGTCCGTCGGTCCCACCTGGATCTGCTGGGCTTCGATGATCTCCAGGTTGCCGTCGAGAGTGGGCACGGAGCCGTTATTAGACCGTTACGAGCAGGGAGAAATTTCATGAAAGCATTTATAACTTCACTATAACACTAAAAAGGAATTGTTAATTACATATTCCCCTTGGTGCGGGGATTTCATTCCTTCCAATAACCCTCCCTGAAGTTAAGAGAATCGCGTTAAGTGGGGCATCACCCACCCTTAAAGCGTGGTCCCACATCATTTTTGCTTTCAAGAAAACAAAATTTCGGGTTATGTTAGTCAAAACTGTCCGGAAATTTAACGCACTGAATTCCTTTACAAAATGTATGTAATTTTCTCCGCACTAAAACTAGACTATATACTAAATTTATCAAACAGAAATGATACTAAACTCAAAAACAAATGGGCAGCACAGACTCGGCATAACCGTTCAATTGAGGAATGCTGAGAAATAGGGCATAGGCACTTTTTTGATGTCACCCAGCATCGTTCAGCGCCTCGACAGGCAACAAATGAATCATTTTTGAAACCTGATCTTATTGCGGTATGGTGATATATTACGTACAAGTTGACGGTCTAGTCCACTCCACATGACCTGGCTTCCTTGTTGCCACTGATCATCGTGGAATTGGTGGCAGATCTGGCTCATATAGTAAGGAATTTGCGAAATTCTTTAATAGAGGCATGCATATGTCGAATAATCAAGCTACCACGTGTCATTCAGGAAAATGGTCGCATCACTGGGGCTACTCGTTGATGGAGTCACCGTACGAGTTGTAGGTCTGCACGTGTCTTTCTTGATTCTTCCTTGAAGATCGCGGCGGACTACGCGGCGCAACGCGTCCTATGATGGATTTGGTCAAAGAAGGCGGTTGCTTTTGGTCATGATCTGCCGTACTTGTAATGCTACCTAGAAAATATAAACTTGCAGCTCTGGATCTCAGTTTGCAGTATCCCACTGTAGGTATATGAACTGTCGTGCTTAACTAGGTATCAATGAAAGCAAGTCCAACAGAAACTGTGCTCATCATTAATTAGCAGCCCCGACCAAGATATTCGTAGCTTACTTAGCTGTAAAACAAGCTCGAGTCATGTATTTCTAAGCAGTCTGATCCCTTTGAGGACAAGTACACGATCACAAATCTCATTCACGTAGAAACTTCGACCGGCGAAGATTGGTGAAATGTTTCTCCTCGCCGTAGCAGGCCTCCTACCCCCACCTAGCCCATGGTGAGTTCAGTCGCGCCTCTTGCCAGGGTACCCACCAATCTTCTTCTTAGAGACCACAAAGCGTCATGCAGCATAATCCCACTGACCCACTGACTGCAACCTACCGAGATAATGTGTTTTATATAATACACGCATTTGTGATAGAATCGGGGATTTACCTTGTACAGCCAACGGGTGTGTGGCTTGTTCTTTTTGGCGCTTAACGCGGCCATCATGTGTTGACTTAACCACTATAAAGATGGGATTCCACATTCCATTCTTCCACATTCCAGGGCTCTTGCTACGAGCTTATCACTTTTCTGTTGGATGGGCATTTTCGAATTAGATACCCAATCAAAATTAAACTAGATAGAACACTGTGTTGAGCTCAGCTATAGACATAGCTTCCCGTAAAATCGCATGCACTCAAGGCAAATCAAAAGACAAAGGCTGTTCAGAGAAAAGAGGGCCCAAATCTGCTACCATATCATCCAGAGAAGGGTCGTTCCACGTCAGTGAGTTCGACTTTAAAGGATTGATGAATACCTCCGGGTTCTCAGGGTGATCATTTTGATGTTTGGAAGATTCTGGTGCGTCGTGTCGTTCCTTCCACACTTCCGTTCCCGTATCTTAAAGCAGAGTCATTAAATGTTCTTGTTGTAAACCGAGAAGACTTCTTCATACCAGTGTGCATATTTGAGCTTTGCTCAATTGAATCGCAGACTTCGTGAAACTGCCTTGCTACCTGGGCTCGCGACTTCGCAACAAATTCAACTGCTGTTGCTCCGTGGGAACCGAGAACACAGTTCCTTTCTTCAGTCGCTCTGTCGCTACCCCAATCAAGACGTCCAGTCAATGCCTGGCCTATGGCATTGGAAGCACTGAACCAATTGTCCTCAGTGCGGCCCACCTTTGCCGCATGATCTTCATCCCCTATTCTTTCAGCATCGTGAAATTGCGGTTCTGGCTGCTGCCAGGCCTCAGCTGAACTATTCACATTGTACCTTGTACTGAGCCTTTTGGGGACTGTAGAGAATCTGGTGTCAGGTCCAATTTGTGACAGTTTGAGGAAGTTTGAGGAGGAAAATGTCGTTGGCCAACGGAGAATTTGCGGAAGACAGATAACCAAATCACCTGGCTGTACCGCAATATCCCGAGCTTCCCCAAATATTTTATATGCACTTCCATACTTCAACTCCAGCGAGCTCTGGAGCCATGAGTTTATTTGGCGATGAAACCCTGGGACCAGTCGGATCTTTTGTGCAGTCTCACAGGTCGGAAATATGACAGTACTCTGTACATCGCTTGTACCTTCTCCTTGGACCAGTGACCTAATATAGTCAATTGGGACACCGAACCCAACATCTTCATTTTGAAACACTGTGCTTTGTTGATGCTGGCCTGGGGAATGAATGAAGTTCAAATTTTGGTCCGCTCTGCATGCGACCAGAACAGCATAATAAGCTGGGTCCTGTTGAACTATCTGAGATATCATGCTGTGGAATATATTTTGACTGAGATTAGAATTTTCCTTGGTACCGCTTCTGTCAAGATATTTGCGGGCCCGTTTGAACACGCCAAGCTCTTCCATGTAGGAAAAGAAGCCAGGCATGTGGAGATATCCGTCCCTTTGCCAACGCCACCACGCATCAGCAGACCCCGTATAACGACATAGGAGCTCCGTATTCGAACAAAGGTTGGGAGTCGAGATAAAGGGATGATCGCCTAGTATTAACGGTACGTAAGCAGATGTTCAACATTGATGACCTCATGTATCAGTCGTAGAGGGAAAGTTTCCGCACTTATGGAGGTGTAGCATTCACGCGAGCAGAAAGTCTCCAAGTTCTGAATCACAGCAGCTCTAGCACGATCACGCGAGTCTGCTCCGGGAATGAACCGTGCAAGGCGCGTCAAATGCTTTGAACAAAAGCTACCCCACGACATTTTGTATGCCCAGTTCACCAATGCTGCCAGAAGCCATTTGTCGAATTCCACCTCAGGAGTGGAGATTAATGCGATGAGTGGCAAGCATATAGGGGTACATCCGCAGCGCTGCCACTTATTCCGGTCTGTGTTGGTTTGTGGCCGCTGTGGAGACGAGATGTCCAACGACAACACCCCTGGAGAGTGTGTGTTTGGGCGGAAAAATACTTCTGATTGGATGTTGGAAGATGAAGATCCAATCTCAGGGCTATTATGGGTGCCTGTGCTTTGAGCTGAACTTGAGGGGATTCGGGATTTTCTTGCTTGAAATACCGTTAGCTTTCTTGGGAATTCTGAGTACATCATGACTTACATCCTCGTATTGCCAATCGTACCTGGGGTATCTCTAAAGTCTCTAATACGCGTTGAACATCACTTGCCATCAGTTGATTCTTCTTGCGTCCACGTTCTGGTCTGTTTTTCATGCTTTCTTCCAGAAGCAAGAGTGAGTCGAAATGATTCCGGTGCTTGCTCAAACGGGCTACCAATGAAAGCAAATGTTTGCTCCAACTTAACGGACGAGTAAATTTTGGAAGGGCCTCATCGAATGGAACTTGCCAGTGCCGAAATATCGTCCGGGTGCTTGATCGTTTCGCTAGCTCCGATTTTTTATGTCGCTGTAAAATCGGTCGGACAGTTTTCGCATATCCGATGGCCCTCTGGTAGTCGCTAAGGCTCTCGTATCTTATAGACCAAAGATCATTCTGGCATATCCATTGCCAAGCGGCGCTGATAGATGAAGCAACACGCTCGTTGATCTCGGAGGCTCTTGTCAGAAAGTCGGTCAACACATCCAATTGTTCATGCTCAGGTTTCCCATGTAACAGAGTTGCGATAGATATCTCGGAGGAGTACACTAGATCACTCGAGAAATTTCGTGCCCCGGGATCCATGTTGAAATATTGGATTTCTCTATCTTCAAAGGATACGACCTGTTGTGATTTGGACTTTTCCGTTGGCTACTTCCCTCATACGTATGGACAATTTGTCTTTGAATAACCCCAGACTATAACTTGATTTGGTGTATTGATTCTCTGGATCAGTAGAATCGGGCTAGCCGCAGGACACTTCGAGTTGCCACACACCTCTAGAGTGGTGATCGCCATTTACAGAAAATTGCCATTGGTCTCTATTAATATATCAAGGACTAAGATATTGCACCAATCACGAAGATGATAAGTTACGCTAATTGAAAACTGGAAATGAGGTTTGACAATATACCCATATTTACCTAGGACACTTCACCAAGACTTTATACCCCACAAGAAGCACATTCTGATTATTTTTAAGGCTAGAATGTCATAGTTAATCATACTATACTATATAAAGACGTTGTTCAAACTTAAACGAGCAATTTACACCGAGATATCATGGAATAGCTACCTATCAGCTAGCATTCCCGATACGGGAGACCCATAACAATGCGCATAGTCGCCTCTTCAGTGAAGAGATCAACACTGTGAGGACCAAGCTCGAGTGGCCTACTACACCACACCTACCCCGGCATGATGACTGTATTTATTCTCAGATAATGGGCTCAGGCGGAAAGGTGAGGGACGTGGATATTTACTAGGCCTCTTGTGCTTATTCTCGATGCAATTTGTTATAGATGCTGCCACCCCCACTGACATCTATCATATTCTTGATGACCAGCTCACGCTTCTCTTGGTCATAATGAAGCACGTATGGTTGATGATACGTTAAATGCGTGGAAATACCGAGGTACTAAGAAGAAAATGTGTCTTGGCCGCTTTAAGCGGTGCTTTCCGTTGCTTTCCTTTGCTTGGCAAATTCTACGGTGCTAAAAAGAAACAGAAATAATACACCACGTACTAAATCGATGTACCAATCAGATGCATGGGCACCTTGAAGAATTGCCTAAAATGTGGCTTGGGTTGCATCATACCGCATGATACCCCGACTGGTTCTTGTATCGTTTACGAAGCTCCCATCGTCAGCATCAAATATCAATATATCTTAAGCACAGTTTCATAAAAATACTCTGGATTTCTCCACTTTCAAAATCACCTTACGAAATAAATTTAGCACATGGATCGACATAGACATGAGCCTTTAGAACGTGACTCTGTGTATTTATTATTGCTTCTGGTATTGGAAAAGATATCAATGGGTCCATTTAGCCTCCTGTGTTATATATCAGTCATATCACAACCGGATGCAGTCACGGATTTCTGCAATGAGTGACGCAATAGCTATCAACCGATCTACCACTAGACCCAGAAAAATGAAGTCACTCCTAATGTCAAAGGTAACACAATTGGATCTGGTTTGACCCTATCCTGATTATGTATATTTCCTTAAACAACAGTGCACTGCGGGCCTGCATGGAACCGATGTATGAAGAGGCACGGACCCAAGTTCGTGACGGTTTATACACTGCCCTTCGTTGGTGGCATTTACTGTCTTCACTGCTTGTTGTGTATGTTGCACATATGCACAGGATGATGTCCTCCCAGTGGTTCTGCTAATTGTAGATCATGTTCTTGCTCATTGACCATGCATGGTCATGGTTTCTCTTTTCTCTGGATGCTGGAATGGAACCCTAGGTGATAAGCACCAGCACCGCACGTGGCTTAATGACAAGTGTGTTGGTTGGCTCTTGGTGGCCCATCAGTAAGTTGCGGCTGCAGGGGCCGTAACACCAAGGTCTGTCTTGGACGGGCATTGTCACAGTAAAATAAGGAAAGAGAGAAAAAAAAAAACAGGAGATGACACAGGGAAGCAAAGCGAAAAGAGATATCAGGTTTCATGCTACACGATATGCATGTTGGTATACCCGTATGTCATTTTCACATGCAGAGGTGAGCCAGTAACATAACCCATAATTAAGTAAGTTATATATCTTCTACTATAAATCTTTGATATCATAAACGGGAAATAGTTGATATAACATATTCTATAATTCATTACTGTTAGCCAATAAATCCCTTTATTCAAGGGGTATTTGTCTGGACCACCTGCAATAAGAGCCTGATAGTACTTAATATGAAGCAGGAAGCGTAATCAGGGTTCTGCTTGCGCCATCATGCAATCCCTGCGCCGAGCCACTACGATGGCATGTGAACAGACCGAATGCCTTGGCTTCGGTTAACTACATGCATACTGTTAGTAAGTGCACCGTGTATCCAGAGAGGGGCTGACCTTCGCATGGAAAGTCAGCGATTAGTCTTCATATCATTATCGTACTACCTTCATAGCCTCTATTTCTCGAATCCCACCTGCAATACTGAGACCCACTAGGTAGCGGTCTCACAGTATTATTATAGTAGATCATAAAACGGGCATAACTAAGCAATGGCTGTGAAACATCGATTTTAAATTATCAGGTGGGAAGCAGCAATTATAGACAGAGACTTGAGGTTAGAAACCACCCATCTTTCTAGCTTATATGAGTTTGCTTCATTCTCTAAAAAAAATTACCCGCGCATTATACAGAGTAAGTCAACATAGTATGAGGGTGGAGGAGGGCTTGTATTGGAGCCTGGAAAAAATGGCATGAAATAGGCTTGGCACAGGGCCTCTCTAACAGGGTAAAATAAATTCTGGCAGTACTTGGGGGTCGCCGAGAATTTAGGAATGCGCGTGATTTGTAACTAGTGGAGACTAACTAATGTCTGACTAATGATATTCAATCAACACCCTACTTCATTCATTGAGTTTAAAAAAACAAAAAAACAAGGAGATTGCTAATCTGACACCCCCCAGCGTTTTCTGACCCCCTTTGCCTATTCTAACCCCCTCCTGCCTGATCATTTAGTACCGCCTTCTTAATTGGGTGCGACCAGTAATTCTGCCATATATTCTGCCACCACCATAATAGAGGAGTAGGAGGATATAATAGGGATACGATAGAGGAGGGCGCCTTACCGATAAGTGAATATAGTCGTTCTTACTAGTATTACTACCGACCTATATATAGACGCGAGTGTTAGGGAAGAAACGTAAGAATCGGGATATTGTTAGATTTGAATACCATCAGATTACTTAAGAATGAATACTTGATCAAACGCTTCTCTTTCACCCATTTTATAATCAAACTTAAAGCTAATCAAGTAGTAGAAATATAGGCTGGGTCTAGATTGGGTCTCGATTTTACTGGGTCGTGCGGAAGACTAGTACTGGCCTGTAAATTAGTATTCTATCTTTACAAGGACTCGGGCTATAGATCTGCTACCAATCAAGAAATACAACGAGCAAGGCGCTCATAACCTAAGAGCAGAGAGTTTACAGTAAATGATACGTCTGGTAAAGCTCTTACATTGTGTGTGGAGGGCGGAAGACAAACTATCTACCAGAGAGGACTTGACATGGTGGCCCACCATATCTTTGCTCCCACTGGGAGCAAACAGATATATCACGTGATCTCTGACAGCAAGCTTAGAAGCCGGCAACGGACTTAGCACTATCAGCTGGACCGTGCAAGCCGGCACCAATGTTCTGTGTGCACTCGATTCGCCAGTTGTTCGGGGTGAATTTATCAACAATGGCCTTGAAGGCGTCCAACGTGCAGAATGTCTCGTCGCCAGGCAGGTGGTTCTCGGGCTTGGAGGCGCAGCCGGGGATAGTAACGGGTCGGTCATTATAGCGTATACGGACATAGTGCTTCTGAAGAGACTCGCGAGTACCACTAGGTAAAGATGAGAGAGGTTTTCGCGCCGTCTCGGATAAAGTGGGCTGGCTCAGTGCAGACACACCAAACAACTTGGAGAGGACACTAGACGTCTTGGCTCCAATAGAGGGATTGGAGAACTTCTCGAGCAAGATAACAGCGGTAGAGGCGGTGCGAGGAGTTTGTGAGAAGAGTTCAACTACAACAGAGGAAGTGAAAGGAGGCCAGGACTCGTCTTGGAACCCGCCAACGCTAGCCAACATCGCTGCAAGCGTGGTGTCGTGGCAGCCGCTCATTGCAAACTTGATCAACTTCCCGGTCTCTAGATCGTCAGAACTAGATGAAGCGCTTTCGCTACGCCAGCCACTTCCCACGGCAATGCTAACCATGCGGTCAACCACATCGCCCATAAGAGCTCCAATTCCTAGCTTGCGGTACTCGCTACTCTCGCCATAACCGGCAAACCACTCTTCGACTACGATCCGATCGACAACTGCACGTCCCTTCTTATCATAGAATTCGGATGGGAGCTTCGTACTAGGTCCATGGGCATCGGTAGCATTGATAGTATCCATGATTCCAGAAAGTCGAGGGTGGGAATCAACAGCAACCTTAGGTGATTCCTCCGGCATATGCTTTGACCAAAGACTGTTCAGGTAAGTCATTTGCTCAGAGTCATTCCCTACAGTCCATAACATTAGTAATAATTCCACAAATCCTCACAGGAAAACTCATACATCGTGTAGCGGAACGATCGGCAAAAAGCCGAGCCAGCTGTGCGAACCGCTTACAACCCCCCTTACTAGGGAACAATGTCTCCTCACTAAAGTGACGGCCCACAATCACCGGCGGTGAGAAATCGAGCGTTCGCGCACTAGCCGGGTACATACCCAAGAACGCTTCCTGGAGGGACTCCAGAGCGCGGGGGATTGGCGTCGCGCGAAGGTACATATCCTCAGCATTGGACTTGATCTCGGGCATGAAACCAAGCTGATCGACATAAAGATGGCGCAATCGTTGTCCAAGCGCATACGTCGTCTCACGGCCCTTATTTGTAAGCTCACCGTGCATGCTCAGTACGAGTTAGCCTTTCCCCGGATTTAACCGTCCAATGTCAGCTCCACGGGTGTCTTACCACATCCCTTCAGCTTCTGAGCCCGGTCCTCTGGCAATAGTTGCCTTGTCATTATTGCCGAAAGTCTCCATCTTCCGTAGCCATTGAAATCCGTTCCGTACCGATAGATCCTTACTGCTCGAGGCTATCTGCACCATGCGTTTTGCGACGCCGCAATACGGCCAGTCTTTGAGGTATCAGTATTGTATCCGCCGATATCGATCTTGGGGAATTGCCATACATGGTGTCAGGCCTGCCTTTGGGAAATGTTAGCGGAGAGCTTCGGAGATCGTAGTTAGGGGCCGGAATCAATAGCAACCTACATTTGTGAATCTTGAAGACACGGGGGTGCGTTCGCCTGGGTTCAATTAGAAATGCTCTGCGGGCCCTATAATTTTAATGGGATATATTTATCACCATGGCGAAGGAACTGTGGTGGTTAGCTCGAGCTCAAGTACCTGGAAAGTCAACTGGAAGTTCACGCACCACTTGCACCAGCTGAAGCTTCAGCTCCTTTGGGTACAAGCGAGCAAGCTCATCCTGGGTGTAGGGCTCATGGGGAATCAGAGAGGTCATAATGAAAACCTATGAAAAAAACAAACGTGAGAAGAAATATTCAATATTGAGTCAGAGGGACTAGATGCCGCGTGGGTTGGAGAGGTGCCAATCAGTTGGGGTACAGTTGATTCTCAATTAATTGATGACAGTCTCTTGATCATTTTAAATGAATTGGTCCAGGACACATAAAAGGCCTGCCTAATTGTAAGTTCAACAAAGGTTATTGAAAAAACATGGAGGTGATACTGTAGCAATTAAATTTCAAGTGTGTTAGGCTGAATGAACGTCCTACATCCATCCATACTGTAAAATATGGCAGCTTGCGTGGGTTGATAGGTGGAAAAAGCAGCCTGATCTTGAAAATTATCACTGTGGCAAAACCTTTCGCATGGCAGGTGTGACAAATTTTGAACAGAGTTTAGGGGTACTGGGGTCTAAACCTCGTCATAATGCCTTTCTGGATACCCTACGGCTATTCGTGAACCCCCTGTCATATCATAAACTAAGACAAGTTATTGACTGAGTGCATTGCCAATTGCATGTGGCATTGTATGAAAATATCATGAATCAAGAAAATTCCCAAACGTCATGTGAAAATGAGCTGGAATTATACCAAGTGTGACAAATTACGGCGCATATTCCGGCTTCAAAGAAAGATTTGCTTTTGAGGAATGGACCAAATGTAGGCGCACCTTCTGTATAAAGCCCATTCTGGAAGTCTTGTGACATACTACTCACCTAGTCTTCCCGATCATACCCTTATCCATAAAACCGACCAATTAACCACACAAAACTGCAACTTCACAAGCTAAAACTCCTGCACGCGACCCCAAAAAGACTGTATACAGCGTAAGTACCGCCTATTAAGTACCTTTAGTCATTCATCCTGGCTTGGTAAAGTATGCACCAGTCCCAAATTAGAAATTACTAGACATGATGCTTGTCTATCATTAACCCCGTAATGACCACCACCCCAGTGAGAATCCCTGGAGGCTGCGACTTGACCACCGCTGATTACAGTGTTGGTCGGCTCCAATTTATCCGGGGCAACGTGGATCCGCTCGTTTTCAATTCTTAAATGTCTCTTGGTTCGGGCTGCGATCGTCGCTCCACGGTTTTCCGGTGCGTCGATCCTTTTCTCTCTCTGCGCGTTCCTGGTAAGGGGCTCGGGAACCCCCGTGAGTGGGTCCGTCATTCCGCTTGGCACACAATCACAATGGATCCATTACTATCAATTGAAATCCCAACAGGTCCCAATGTATATCAATATATTCGGACTATTGGTAAACTAACCTATGTTATGATCGAAGCATTAGTGAAGTAAAGTCCGAATGTGGCTTCGTGTGGTTTCGGGTACGGGCAAGGAACAAAACATTTATGCATCTAATATCGGTGATCACAACACCAGAGTTGTAGATTGATGTAAATGACATATAAAAAGCAAAGAAAGTTGATCACATCCGACTAATCAGCTGCTAGCTTCAATTTACCGCTCCATGTATAGGCACTTCCTTGGTGAAAAATGAGACCTAAAGTGTTCTAGAATTGTAGCGGGGCTAGAACCTCTTTCAGTTGATCTTGATGGTCACCTTTCCGAAATGCTTTTGAGCCCACTATATAGCACAAAAATTAGTCATGACGATGGATATTTCGAATCAGTTAGTAATTCACTTACCATGTACGCATAAGCTTCCCGAGTCTGTTCGAGACTAAACACCTTTTGATCCATAATGGGATGAATATTGTTCGCCTCAATAGCACGAACCATATCCCGCATCAAGGCCTTGCTACCGACATACACACCCCGGATAGTACATATATTGCTCAAAGAGTCAAGAATGCTCGGCAGGCCCTTAGGGTCGACACCACCAAGAAAGCCAATCACATTAATGATACCCTCATACTTGATACACTTGAAGCTCTGGGCGAGGGTCCCGGCTCCACCAACTTCGATAACATAGTCGACTCCGGCTTGGTCGGGCGTTAATGTACGAGCAGTCTCACCCCAGTTGGGGTCATCTCTGTAGTTGATTATGTGGTCAGCGCCAAGCTTTCTGAGCTTCTCGACCTTCTGTGCCGAAGAAGTTGTTGCAATAACGGTTGCACCAGCACCTTTGGCAAACTGTTTGGAGTCGGTTAGCTAACAGTATGGGAGATTTCGTGTGTATTGTAATATTCTGGACAGACCTGTAGAGCGAACATGCTGACACCGCCTGTTCCTTGGACCAACACGACCTGACCGGGCCGGAGAGGTCTTAACCCATATAGAGCATTCCAACTTGTGAGGGCCGCGCAAGTAAGAGTACTGTTTTCAAGAGGACTGAGATTTTTCGCGGACTTGACAAGTCCTGTTTCATTGAACACGCCATACTCGCGGAGAGTGCCGTCAATGACACCGCCCAAGCCGGTTTGTGACGCCCGAGCATCAATAGGTCCATACTGATGACCCTGATTGAAAAGTGTCACGACCTTGTCGCCCTCTCTAAATTCGGTAACCTTCGAACCGACTTCGGCAACCTCACCGGCACCGTCGGATCCGACCACCACGGGGAATTTGAGAGGAAATGGATATGCTCCCTATTCAGAGATACAAATGTTAGTCTACCAAGTATGTGGCAAAAGTGAGAGATGATAAGTGAAAGCCGTGCTTCACTACCCATACCTTAGGAATGATTAGGTCACGATAATTGAGCGATGCAGCTTCCATTTTCACCAACACCTCGTTTTCACCGACTTTTGGGATCGACGCGTCCTTAAATGTGAGTCCATCGAAGCCATTGTCCTTG
This sequence comes from Penicillium concentricum, assembly GCF_028827145.1. Lineage (NCBI taxonomy): Eukaryota > Fungi > Ascomycota > Eurotiomycetes > Eurotiales > Aspergillaceae > Penicillium > Penicillium concentricum. The sequence goes on from NW_026622756.1 coordinate 858,690, forward strand.
TTTTCTGCAACCCATTGCTTCATGGTCACGGGAGCCGTTGTGAAGTTTGTGTTTGAGTTGTCTGTGATGTGGCAATAGTTCAGTGAATGTTTGACCAGTTAGGTGACGGTCTGATATCATAGAGCGAGCTCACAGTGTATGAGCTAGTATACGACTAGGGCAAGTGAGATCAAGTGAAGACAATTGAAGATGAATAGAAAGTTTGGAAATGTGCGATCGAAGGCAGGTTGAAATACCCTCGAGTCTATGCGTCTAATACGCCGGTACTCGGTGGTTACAACACCAGAGTTACAGGTTAACGCATAATGACATACACCAAGCAAACGAAGTTGGTCTCCTGTGATTAATCAGCTGCTAGCGATAAATTACTGTCCCACCCTCCGACAGTCTATAGTTGACCGTTTTGGGCTTTGCTTACTAGCTGAATGGATCAATGGATGGATTCATTTACCCTGACTCGCTTTCCGTGAGATCCCAGATCACGTGGCATCTATAGGCAGAAGGGAGATAACTTTCTGCGACTTTAAATAGCCGGATGTTTGACGGTTTGAACAATATTAATCATACTTGTACCTCGATCCAAGGTTTCAACTCTTTTAGCGATATGCAGGCTACCACTATGACGTATAGAGGATTGTCTCCACGATATTGGTCCAAAATACCTGCGGTGAAATTTGTGGAGGCCTATCTTGTTCCACCTTAGCCTGCGATGAGGCTGGAGTGTTTGATTACCACAGGTGATACAGTCTCCCCACGGAGACGATGTAGTGGGGTTTGGAGTTGCCGGCACTGGAATTCGAATAACAGGATCGGCAGAACGATGTGCATTGCAGCAGCTATGTAACAGTTCAAATACGGGAAGGAGAATAAGGAAGAAAATCGCGGGAGGGCTCAGCAGTCTCATGTGATAGCTTAGGTTCTACGGAACACCTGCCATACGTGACAGTTTTTTTTTTTTTTTTTTCTTGCATATCTCAATTTGCATAAAATGACTACTGCTTCTTATTATCCTGGAGGGATAAGATATTCAACAAAAAATCATCCTCTGGGGCTACCTCAAAGTCGAATCGAATGGATTCGTCTTGGAATGGGTAGATGCTCGTGCTCGTGATCCTATTTGCATAATGAAATCCTCAGCGCCCATAAAGACATTTTATAGATTTTTGGGATTGCAGAGCCAACCAAGGTCTGTTTCCCACATACCTGTGGTGTTCCTCGCTGTTCCGATACTTTTCCAGCTCTGTTTTATTCTCATGGAAGCTGACGAGAGCAATCTCGAAGCCCTTACTTCTCTCCATTGGCACTGTGATAGAGGCACCAACCACCAGGCTGCGTCCCTTGATACTGTTCATTTCTTTCATTTTCTGGATTTCTCGGATAACGTTGTCTTTGTGCTCCTGGGCCACCTCGGGGCGGAACTTGATAAGAACTATGTTCGAGGTATCAGTATCTAGGCTTGAAAAAAAAATCTTAGAGCCCCCAAAAGCAAAACGATATTCAAACGAACCAATATGAGCGACAGTCATTTGGACAGGTCTTTGGTGGGAATCAAGGTCAGGTTATGGTATGGTACAGGATTTTTTTGTCTAGACAGTCTTAAATATTACCAAGAGTGGCGAGAGGTGTTAGAACCTGATAAGACCATGCTGGGCCGAAACTTATATGTTCGATGGTCTGGAGAGCAACAGCAATGATTGGTCCAACATATGGTCCTTGTGAATGGGCTCATCGCCGGATTTTTATTCGTGTTTCTCCACTCACACCAAAGCACTTTCAATCCTACTGTCCCTAGAGAACACTACAGTACTACATACTTCTTCAAATCTTCATAGAATCTATATGGTGACCCTGCCATTTCTATTCTATGAATGAACATGTAAAAACTTAAAATACATTGCCTTCTATACGGATTTTTCAGTGTCCAAGCCTCCTCGGTCGGGCGCTCTATCTAGAGAGGTGCCTTCCTTCTATTGAGATTATGCATTTGCACGCCATAGCAGGGGAATGATATGCACGCCCAAGTAGGACAAAATGCCCCGTATTGAGTGCATTTATAAGCATGCTGACTTCAATCAGAATGTGGTGTGACCCGGGGATTCCATATTCGTAGTCAGAAACCACTCGCAGATGATATCATAAAGCCAGCGCATACTTGAAACATCATGAAATGTGGCCCTCTTCTCCACAATGGCTCCAGCAGGAAATGTCTGATGCACCTCCAAGTCCACTGCGTTCACGGAGCACGTGCAGTGACGCTCCGAATCCAAGTACGTCTCCCTCACTGGCCAACCTAGGAAGACGACAGACTGTCATCACGATAGCTCTAATACTACCATGGAATTATCCTATCACAGCCGAAACTTTCGAGGTTTTCGGTTGCTATATCCGTGGGCCATCACCGCCTTACTACCTCTCGATGGTCGGACATGGATATGTCCGATATGTTCCGGAGATTAGCCTTCAAATTTGACGATAATTGATTGCAGACGTGTCATTTTACGTACTGTTCTTGTTCAAACACGTTTCTTCGCCATGATCCAACATCTTATCGATGTGGCAATTATAAACAAGAATCGTTGTAGCATGCCTACCTTATTATTTGTAGCAAAGCAACAATATGAGAACTAGAAATCAATCATGCTGAACGAGCTCATTAATGTGAAAGATGGCGCAATTTTTCATGCGATTCTAGCAACTGACGGAGTATAATACGTCTGTAAGTATCAAGCTCTGTATTTCGCAGAGTTGAATCAAAGTACCCATGTTCATGGAACTAATAGGTTAAAATTGTTGGTAGGTGTGACCCGAGTGGTCCTGGCAGCACCTTAAAGCGGTAATATATATTTACCCTGAACCCCCTATCGTATGATAGGATGCCTATCGTAATGCTGGCTAGATGATTTGACAATATCAATAGGCCGGGTCTCAGGGAACACCTTTCTCTGACAGTATCTCGAATATTCACTGATGAGTTTCAATTATCTTGTTTCAGTTTTACGATTGGGAAAGGATCAATGTGTGTCTGATGTCTAAGCGATCGATGAAATCACGAGGCTGCATTCAGTATCAAGCCTATCTAACGAGTCCCATTGGGACACTTGAAACTGAACCATGCGGAAAGACCTCTGCGCGATATTTCACGAAATATGCAACGATTTTGCTCTTGCAATATTACATTGATGTGGAATGAATAACATTCCAAATGTAAAGTAAATTATGACCGTACTTGAACTTTCTTCAGATCTCATTATCAATTCATAGAAATGAGTTCAAAATGTTTCACCTTCCACTTATACTCAGTGTGGCCATTTAGCAACGGTTAACATATAGCGGCGACGACAGCGAGGTAACCAAAGAATAGGATGCTAATAGCTCGCTCTGGGCTACTACGAGAACAATTGATTACAATAATAGGTTAGATAGGGGTAGAGGCCAACTACCAGACTATGAAACAAAGTGGAGAGGTTTTAGAAGAACCATAGGCCACTTGCCCCAGCAATGCGAATCGTTAAAAAATAGCTACCGAGACTTCTACGCCTATATATCCCCTTCTACGAATCGATAATGTATATCCTAGAAACTATATTGGATTCGGTCTCCATAGAACAAAATTCAATACCACTGGTTACCAGGGCTAACCTGTAAGCTCAACCTCAATAATTCCAAAACATTCTGCCGCGTGTCTCCAGTACTTGATCACCCGCAGCCCATTAGCTGCCAGCAATTTCTCCCATTGCTGATTTGTTCTTTCCAAGCCTGAGCAAAAGACCATCACAGCAAGATCCGTTGTGCAAGGTAAAGAGCTAGCATCCCGATCAGGGAGAACATATTCCTCTATGAGAATTTTCGAGAATCCAAGTTTCATAGCAGGCTTAAGGTTTGTAAATATCGTGGTTGCCTTTTCATCAGACCAATCATGCAACACGTTCTTGAGGTAGTATGCCCTGGCACCTATGACCCTATGTAAGTATCACGAAGATATTCTAAGCAATTTGAATTCCACCTACCTCGAACCGGCTGAGTCTCATTGAAAAAGTCAAAGACCTGAGTGTCGATATTTGCTGCGGCAAGTTCCTGTGCACCGGTAACTTCATTTATGACCGCCGCGAGGTCTTCTAGGATTAACTTGCCGTGAGCATCTGGGAATCTTCGTCTAAACCCGAGAAGGTCATGACCACGGCCACCACCTATGTCCACAATAAGGGGTGTTTCGGAAGTTAGATCTGGGTGGTCCAGGATCCTCTCGTGAACGGGAAACCAATCACACCAGTGGGGACGGTCTGCTCGCTGTCCTTCCATGAAGTCATTGAAGCGAGTCAGAGCATCAGGATTCTGGCACAACCAACTAAACCCGTCTAGCCTTCCCAGATTATTTGCGTACTGCAGCGGGGCAGCCAGGGGATCATCAGGGTTCCGGTATTCTGTGGCCCCCAGAAATTCCGGTGTCTTTTGGAAGGAGGGCAAGAATTCGCAGAACCTAATTGACGGGATCAGTTTAGGTTTGTGAGGATTTTTGTAGAGGTTCCAAGGACCTACATTGACTCTATCACCCCTATTGAGGGTCGCTTCGTCAACTCTCTAGATAATTGGGTTTGCAAGTACTCGTTGGGGACGGGTTCGTCCACGATGGCATTTGCGACTAAAACACGTAGAATACGCCCTAGCAGCAAATTATATCAGTCTTCGGCTAACTTGCCTATCTATTCAAAATAACGGACCAACCAAAAGAGGGTCTGCGGGCTTTGCCGCTGCCAGCTTAGCCAAGGGCACTGGCAATGCTGTTTGTGCCAACATTGGAAATACCTTCATGTCAAGCGCTATCTTCACAGCCATAAGAATTGCTGGCTTTATTCGTTTATTGCTGTTAAAAATCATTGACAACATTGTTTGAATGGGGTGGTTCTTGTCTTACGGTGAAGGCAAGCTTCAGAATAGCATCTCGAGGCCTTTCCAAAGCGCGCGATAGCTGCAGTGCCCGTTCCTGGGCTTGAACGCGACTGGCTTCAGCCCCTGTAGACACGAATTCATTGATTGAGGCATGTGTAAGCTCGGATAGACCTTGAATCTGCTTAATATGCATTTCAAAACTTCATGTAAAAAAAGGTGCGAAAGGGATTGGGATAAGGATGTGGGAAGTAGTTAGTATATATGATACGGGTAATATTTATATCACCGTCGAACCGGCTCTTTGATAGCATAGTGCCGTCTGCGCTGTCCAATAATTCCCCCTCATTGTCGCCTGGGCATCGAAAACAGGATTTGTCTATGGTCTCCTTGTCGGCCTGTCATGCTTTGATATCATGGTGGTCACGAACATTGCGCCATCTAGCTGGTCTCCAATGAAACAATTCCCGCATAACCTCCGTTGCACACAAATGTCGTCATGGCGGCCTAGAGGAATTATTTCTGCCGATCGGTACTATCGGACTATCAAGCTTGAACCTTCCTATAGTCTCACTCAAGAATTGGGATCCGTTGATTTTGAATATTTGCCCCGCCTTTGAGCTCAAGCTATGGACATATATCCGAGGCTCTGCCAAGATAGTTGTCCACTACAAGTCCAACATGTACTCAGATATATTCTCTCCGCGAGACATGCAAAGTCAAGCCTGTTGGCATACAACACTTGTCATCGTCGATCTGTCCCTTGATATCCTCTATCTGAGAGCCTCGCTTAACTCCGACCCAAAAGACAGGATAAGCTGCGAACTATACTTAACATTTGCTATTTATTGCGCTGTACGAGTAAAAATTCCTCACTCGCCCACTTAACCAGTAAATCTCTAACTACTGAATTGAAGGGTATGGATTATTTCACCAGGGCCGTTGTCTACCGATTGGAAATGGTGCACATCAATGGACTCATAGCTATCTATAACATCCTGAATTATACTAGCGTAATCGAAAGTATAGACAAACATCACTTACCTCCTGGCTTAGTTTCCATCTCGAATGAGAATCTCTTGCATGGAGAGCTTGTCAGCTATTCGCAGATACGACGCAGTGACCCCATAGTGTACACTTTCGAATCGGCTTCTTAAACCTTCAGTCGTCATGCCTACATGATTCAACCGGATTTTTTCTGTCATGGGTGTTATTCGATTTGAGAGGTGCGTGTAGTGAAACTGGGAAAAAGCAGAGAAAAAACAACAACAAGGCCCTAACTTCGGCTTAGTGCTTTTGACCACATCATATTTCCCATACCTGAACAGATCTTTTATTCCCCGCGGATATGCTCTAGACTCTGTTTCCATGGCTGCATAGACCGGTAATATAAAATATCAACTAGGCTTTTATCTCCTTGATGAAATTAAGACCCAACAACTGGATATTGAAAGCAAAGTATAAGGGCATAACATGGAGATCGATGATCAAGTCGCTATGACCCTAGTATAATGCAGTGTGGTCAGCTTTTGTGGTGTGTATCTACCACGCTAGATTGTCTTGCAGCTGTTCCATGGAAAGGCTGCCCCATTGACAGTCTATTTCTATTCACATTCCAGCTTCATGACTCCACACCACCATCAATTCCTCCATTTACGATTGCCTTGTTCCGAATAGAGAATGCTACAGATCCTGCGGTGGTGGTATCTCAATCCAGGTAGTGTCGGAATCCGGATTGTGTCACACTTTTGGAAAGAGGAGTTACCCTGGCTTTCAGAAGCTTCATATCAGGGTTTTTTATCCATGATGTCGTGCCTGGCATCATTGTCTATATAATACACGCAAGCCTATACTCATTGACGCCCACTGTCGTGCGTGCAACAGTAAAGCCTTTTACATCCCATAATATCATCTTCTCAATGCTTTCTATCGTCTATCCGAAGTGTTCCAAAGAGTATTTCAGCGCCATTAGCGACCTTCTCCGGAGATATGGAGTTGGAAATGTTGTTGAATGTGACTCTCTGTCTGTTCCAAGCATACCAACTGGATATGAAGAGGTGATTTTGGTGAACAGTGCTCATCAATTCTCAAACTCAGCCATCCGGCGGGTGACATTTCGAACTGCACGTTTGCCAAAGGCATTCGTCGTCTGGGATAGCCCACTTCAGCAACAAGTCTTCATTATAAGGGTTCCTCTTGCTACTTTCGCAGAACAACAGAGTATCCACCAACAAATTTCACCTACGATCAATGCACTGGTGCAACAGAAAACCTTGGTCTCCTTTACCATGCATGAGTTTTGCTCTAACAGTGCAACTTCCGTCGGTGGATCTTTCTCTGATTCAGGGGTGCACCAATACTTTGCCAAAGTTGCGAAGGGCCGTGGTGCCCAAAAGCTGTTGGACGAAATCCAGATGTATCAATCCCTACCGGCCGATCTGAAAGACTATTACCCCCAGCTTCTTTTTCAATCGGAGCAGATGGAAACAGTTAGCATGGGAACGCATTTCCAAGACTTTCCCAATATGCGGGACCTTTTTCTGAACGGAGATCTTTCCGCGGCCGAGGTCGCTCAAATTCTGTCGGAAGTTCTGGATTATGAGTACAACAGAGCATTCCTCGAGCATAAACAGCCTACGCCACCAAATTATCTTCGCGACTATCATTTCCATCGGGTCTGGCGTCGCCTGATGATGTCCGTTGAGATTGATCCTATTTTCAGCCAGCTTCTCTCTGCCCATTCGTTGGAGATCAACGGCCAGAGGATGGCGAATATCCCAGCAATGCTACGATCGATCGAAGATAGTGATGAGGCGTTGCAGCGTCTAGATCCAGGAGGCGTTTCGCCCTTCATTCATGCCGATTTGCATCTAGGGAATATTATATGCGACGTCAAAACGAACCGGTTCTGGCTTGTGGACCCGCGCGGTTATCCCGTTTGCGATATCTATTATGATTTGGGAAAGCTCACCCAGAGCACCTATAGCTGCTATGATCTCTTGCATGAAGGTCGCCATGAAGTGAGATATGAAGTGAACGGCGATGTAGCTACTATCAACTACCATTTCCTCACACCTATCCTGCAAGAGCAATACGCAGACCTGGACGAGCGCTTGAAGCCAATTATAAACCAGCTGCTCGATGCCAACATCGAGGGCCCCGATGTGGACTTACGCATTCGATTCAATGAAGCTATGCATTACTGTTCACTTATGCCATTCCATATCCATCCAGAAGCTCAGCCATCCCTTGCCGTTCCAATTTTTGCAAGGGGTGCAAAACTTCTAGCGGACGTGGTTGGCCTTCTTGGCATCAGCATGGATGAATGCGCGGGCAGGCAAGCCGGCGGAATGGAGCGCTTGGCTGAGATGGGTCATGCGAGATGGTGCTTCGACAGTTAAATTTTGTCAAAGGATGGATGGAGCGGTAGTTCATCGCTGGTAGCTGATGTGTTGCACAGGATATCAGGTTTCTTTGCTTTTCGTATGTCATTTTGCGTCAATTTGTAACTGTGGTGCTCTAATCACCGAGTATGGACGTGTTAGACGCATATATCGAGGGTATTTCAACCTGCCCTCGATCGCACACTTTGTCAGTATAACAGTAGCTAGACTGAGGCCACCATTGACGCCTCAGGAACCTTTGCACTTAGTATTTTCCTTCATAACTTAGAATTTCCTTCATACTTGTAGGAATCAGAGGCTTCATCATCACTACCCCCACACTTCCGTATGGAGCATCCGGAGTATTGATGGAGTTATCATGATGACAAGATACAGGGGAGGTTTATATGAAGAGGAGGACCCTCCTGGCATACTTCTCTTCAGCAAGTATTAGTTTCTGTCTAACAGAATACAATACGTATATCCTACACCATAGCTGACTTGTCTGGTCAACAGGTACTGGCCTGAAAATCAGTATTCTTTTTTTACAGCTACGTGCGGAGCCATTCAAGGCCTAGGTGGAACGCATTAATGCCTATCGTAAGCAGTTTCAGAGCGTTTACAGCCAGCTACACAGGCTAGGCGAGCGTGTGGAATATGTAATTATTGGAGCATAGAAGAGAAATATATCCAGATAGATGATGAATAAAGTTGAATTCCATGGGTTGGTTTAGGTGGGCGGCTTGCTTGTGAAATACGTTAACGGGGGACCACTGGTTCCGAAAATTTTTCTAATCGACATTTCAACTTGAATTTGCTTCCTTATCGTCTGAGCTGCGTAGAGCTCTCTTTCCACTTCCAGCGTGGATGGTTGACTTCGGTCTGCTGTATCTTGAGGTCTGGGGTGAACCAGCGTTTGGAGAATGGTACTGGTCGCATATTGGGAGTGTGTTTATCCACTACTGTGTCATTCGCCTTATGAACCTCTCGACTGTCTCATCTGAAGCCGGTGTCATTCTCACCTCCTTCTATGGACCTACCGGTCATCGCTAGGCCTTCTAGTGGTCGAATTAAGGTTTTTCAACGCGTTGGTCATTGTTGTTCCTGGTGTGGTTGTTCGGGGGCCCCCATCCCTTCCGTTCGGCACACAACAATTTCTCTGGTACATGATGCTTTGACTCAACGTCATCTCTATACAATACTTCCCGTTATTATAGTAGTTTACATGTCGTCTGTGGCTGGACCATACAATGAGACCGTGTAGATCCTGTTCTCTAATATTCTTGCTTCTACAGAAAGTCTACTGCACAAGGCAAGCCGTAGCAGACCTGTATCTGAACAGTCTGGCAATCGGCCTTCTTCCCTTCTCAAGATCCCTTTCTCATAGGCGTGGAAACTGGCACCACCCTTCATTAGCATGAGACGCCAATTTAGTTTCTTATCTAGGGAAATATCTGGGCACTTGATATCTTAGCGCATTCCGTTACTTTTTTATGCAGGCCAAATAAATGTTCCTGCCGTTGCAGGTGCTGCTGTTGGTTCAGATTTGTGACGCAAGGATTATATAGCTGATGTTCTCACGGTCCGAAAGCATTGACCCACACAGGAGCAGAATCGCTTGAAAATGCCAAAGCACAAATTTCGGTCGCATGGTATTCGAGTTTTTGACTCAAACTTTCGACGTCCCTTATGCGTTGTAACGCTTTTAAGGGTTTCGTTGCTGGCTGAGATAACCAAAGAATGCCCATGGTGGTATGGTAGTAATGGAGAGTAGATACTTTTCACATTAGAAGGGAAAGGCGAACGGTTCATGTGAAGGGTTTTACCATGCCAGCTTCGCATTGTCCGTATAGAGAGGAATCTCCTCTGGATCGATAGCCCTGGGGTTTCTATCACGTCAAACGATGAAGGAAGAGAATATTTCCAGTTGTCGAGGTCAGCTTTCATGGCTTCCCACTCCAGGAGGTCTAAAGCCGGTGAATCAATGCATAAAGACCGGTTGATGATTCTCGCCAGAAGAAAGGTAATGTAGTTAGCGAATCCCGCGTCGTCGGTTGGTTCTAGAGGAGCGTTTTGAATCAAAGAGTGATCATGAGACTGCGGTGCTCAATTACGGCTACTGTGATATCCTCGCGCAGGTACTTCCAGTAGCCAGCACTGTGGAGATCTGCTGTGAGATGAAGTTCCCAGCTAGCCAAAATAGAAAAACATCCTTGCAGATGACTTTGGGAGCTGGCATTTTCTAGCACCACATGAGAGCCATCCCCCGGTTAGCTTCAGGTTCACTTGACGAAAAATGATTTTGATGGATGCGATTTGAATCCACCTACGCGTTATGATCTCATAAGAACGGAGCAGGCAAATAGCGGCCAGGGTCTCTCCAATAGGGAACTGATCCGAATCTTCAGTTAGAGATATCAGTGTTAGAGATATCAGTATCCGAACACTACCATAGTGATAAAACTCCGAAATCTCCAGATAAGCATGGTCTCCGAGAGTGCGGTGGTGGTTCGCAGCAGCGAAAGCGAGAGTAGCACTAAGTAATAGCGGATTACATCGCGCTCGAATGGGAACGATGTCCTCAAAATTCCGCTTGCTGTCGTTCAGATCATACCAGGGAGCTAGGTTTTTTATATAGTGGCGAAACAGTTTGGCGACCTGTAGATCTCGTAAAGCATACTCAGGTTCTTGAATCGAAGGGTATCCGCTTTTGTGGTAAACAGCTGAGCTCAAAGGATTTTCTTTATGCGCAGGACTTGATGGTGAAGCGGTTGTGCTGATTTCATGGATCCAGCGACAGTCGCGCGAACTTTGTTCGCAAGGTGAACAGTTGGGTCTTCGTCCATCACCTTTGTGTTCAGTGGATCAGCCGTCTGTGAATAATGATATCATATTATGAAACATGCAATACCGATATTTAATTCGCCGTGATCTGCATATTTGGCTGCAGGACGCTATATTAGCAGAGGCTTCAGACTCGATTGCCACGGCATCGACAAGCGAATAAACACATAGTGACCCTGCCACCTTGGAAGGCCATTTACCAGCCTGTTGTCACTTTAATAAGGGGGCAACATGAACCGGTGGAGATGCCAGCTTAGGACTGACGATTGCGTTGAGGCGGTCGCGGCATTCGTGCGTTTCGCGACTACAGAGCCTTATAAGTGATTGCTCAAATTAATAAAGCTGCGGGGAAACTGAAATGCCAGATCAAAGGCAGAAATTCGATTCGTGAGCCCTCACATTCTAGACATTCGCTTGCCTTGGATAAACTCACTTGATGGCTGCTCCACACAAACCTCTCCCTATTCGCGCAGTCTGCCGTGGTCAACCGCTTCGAGGTTATGACTTCACCGCCTTCTACCAGATCACTATGCCGCGAAAACAAGGGAAAAACGATACCCGAACCCTGGTAATTCATTCATTTGAGCATGTTCATTGGTTGCTCGGCTAAAAGAATATAGATCCGAAAGGCGAAAGGCGAAAGGCGAAAGGCGAAAGGCGAGAAAATCGTTTCGCGAATAGCAAGATGAAGGACGGAAGACATCCCTTTTTAAAGTTCCACTTAAATGAAGTATTAGCCAATGGAGAGTATTATGACTTGGCCAAAAATATGTACACATCAAGGGCGCGAACAATGTGAAAAAGGAGTGATGCAGATTACTTCCACTAACCAATTCGTAATTGCAATAGTGCATGCACTTCGTTATTCCTTATTGGAGCCAAAAGCAAAAGAATTTTTCCTTTTTTCATTTCAATTTTTTTTAATATAAAAACTGCGTGCTTCTTCTCCATCTTCAAGGATGACCCCGAGCTAATTAATTACATCCACCAAGCATTCATGTGTCTTACTGTGTGACCTGTTTGAATTTTGACAAAATTATGAGTCAAATCCTTTTCGAATTCTCGGCATTTTTAGGCCGCCACTGTCAAACACGGTCCTTGTCAACCCAGCTAGGCAAACTCACAAGCTATCCAACCTCAATCCGCCCAACAAACACCGAGATCCAACATGCGCGACTTTCCCCCAGAATCTAGAGGTCGCGATTCGGAGCCTTCATCAGGATGGTCTTGTCGTTGTTGAGAACGTCATAAATCATGATAGCCTCGACCGGCTCAACGCAAAAATGATCGAAGATGCATACGCTCTTCGGTCCAAAGGGGTTGATATTCCATTCAACTACAACGCTGGAAATATCCAGCAAGATGCTCCTCCGGTGAAAAAGTATTTTGATACTAGCATCTTTTTGAGTATGTCCAATAGAAATTCAAAGACCCAGCCCTATATACAATGTCTAACTATCACAAAGACCCATTTGCAACCCAGATTACCTCATCGGCATTGGGACCCCGTCCGAAATGGACATTTTGTTCCGGAAATACTGCTATGCCACCCACAGCAGAGTACCCTCCCATGTCCCAGCCTGTTCATTCAGATGCAGACTTTGCGCATCCGTCTCACCCATTTGCATACGTGATCAACGTGCCTCTTATCACAATGACTCCTGAGAACGGCTCCACTGAAGTGTGGCTGGGAACACACGCCGACAGTGGACTTCACGTTCAAGAAGGACTGCACGGTGAGCGTTCAAGCGGTCGAATCAAGCCAGACGAACTTGAGAAACGCCGTGCGGACAGACCTCCCTGCCAGCCTGTTGTGCCAAAGGGCTCTCTGATCATCAGAGACCTGCGGCTTTGGCATGCTGGAGTCGGTAACCAGACTGAAACCCCGCGAGTGATGCTGGCAATGAGTAAGTAATTTTTGCTTATATGTTTTGAGTAAACAAAACTTACATAGACAGTTCATTTGGCATCTTGGTATCGAAACCCCATGACGCTAGAGTTCGCAGATGACTTGAAGCCTGTCATTGAAAGTCAGAGTGATGTCGAAATTCCAGTGGACTGGGTGACTAACTCTGAAGCCCTTTCACGTTATTTGAACCGCGGCTTTGGTAATGCCTATGATTTTGACCAGCAGCCCTGAGCTAAGAGATTCTTGCTATTGGCACTGCTGCTGAGGATTTCAGGCGATTACATCGTGTACACTACCTGCGTTTCGGTTTTACATGACTCATTTTCCCTCCGTTGGAATGACCAGAAGGAATAGTTGAAGATAAATGATAATAACATAACACCTTGCCAGATTCCATGGGCAGAGGTCTTTGTAATGTTTGCCTTGCCACGAACTCACAGGACATCTTCTACACCGGTGCCCTCTTGTTAAGTAAGGTACGAAACTAAATGGTTAGGCTCAAAGATGTCTAGCTCTTGGATGTGGCGAGAAGAAAGAGCGAAAGAGGGTCAATCGTGCAGAAGCCGAACTTGTTACTGTACTCCTACCCGAAGCGCGGACATCTGGCTTGCCGCACATGTCTTGGGTACGGGATTGACGGGACAGGTAGGTGTCTATGAGTGCAATACAGTGGTAGTAGTAGTATATTTCATTTACCCCCACCTCTCACAAAGCGATATACAGGCTAGAGTAACTATATATATCCATGTATGTACATGTATGATGTCCCAGTTCCTGAAAACGAACTTCGAGCCTCGTCAAGGCCTATCGTGGACTAGTTGCCGCATATATTATTAGGCTGCCCTCATGGCGCGATTTTCAAATCGTGATAACGCCTTAGTGAAGTCTAGGGCGGCCTTGACCGTGCTAGCCCGCGAGACGGTGTCTGGTTCACCTCTCTCACCTTCTGCTGGGCCTCCTGGCAGACTCGATATGCTGCTAAACGCGTCCCCAGTTTCACTACTCAGCTTCCGTCGAAGTTCCCTTAGGTTTGGGCAGTTTACTAGCACTAGTGTGAGTTTTTCTTGCTCCACTAATCATTGTCGCAGAAGCCGAAGGTCTTGGCGTAGGTGGGTAACCATCATGGTCCGTGAGATGGTCAGCCAGGTGTTGCTGGAATGTCCAAATCTACGAGACTTGCGGACAGAATTAAGAAGAAATGTCGGGGACGCGAGGAACAGCGTGTCGAGTCTGCTGGGAGGCTCAAACGAAGGTGAGAGAGGTGAGCCAGGCACCGTCTCAAGGGCGAAGACGGTTCAGGCCGTATTGGACTTCGTCGAGGCGTCACAGCGGTTTCGCAGTCGTGCGCCACAAGGGCAGCCTAACAACGGGAGCGGCAATGGGCCAGGGTAGGCCGTGGCGAGGCTCTAAGTTCCTGTCAGAAACTGGATCATTCTACATGTACATTATCCATAATTTATAGTTGTTGTATCCTGCATATCGTTCGCGAGGGGACAAGGTAAATCAATTCTACTACTACTACATGATTAGAAATCATATACCGGGGTACGCGATTCGGCTCGGTCTCGACCGAGTGGCACGCGTTAAGTCCGTCACTGTTGACCTTCCCTGATGGGTTCAGCATTGATCGTTCTTTCTGTTGTCGCAAAGGCCGCGGTTCCCTTAATATCTAAGCTGGCTGTATTTACTCGTCGTCAGCCAAGGAAATCCTATCAGTTTCTGACGGCGAGTGAATCCTATCACTTTGGCATGCATAGCGGTTCTCTGTGAAAATGTGAAAACGTGCTATGAGGCTTGGATCAACAGTGTATACTACTAGTCTAATCTTCTTCGCTATTTCTGTCCTAGCTGATACATACGCATGATTGGGGTTGAAGAAGAGCGAGAATGTTTGCTACTATCACAGGCGGGAGGTACAATGTAGTCCTCGGGTTCTCTCCACCGTTCCAAACTTGGGCCGGTTAACCGTCTATGGTCCAAAAGAGCTCAAACGGACCGTTCAAGTTCCGTAAGATGTGAGTCTATTGGAAGTCCAAGGAAACTGTAGTTGAAGACTGACCATTGACATAGAGATTTATATACAAAGCACAACTCCGTTGCTCGAATAAGCTTCCTACTGCTTCTGTCAAATCCATCTCCTCGTTACTCCGATCAAGACACAACTTAGTGTCAGTCTTTATTCTGATAGAATGGATTCCTCGGTAGGCTTACTAATACCACTTTCAAGCTCCATCTAACTCCAAGATAGGAATATCTTCGACTCCTCGCGAGGCTCGACAGTCGGGCAGTCCGGGCAGAACGAGCCCAGTCCAAACTTGAACAAGAACTGAGCGCCTCCAGGGCTGCCGAGAAGCAAGCCACAGAGGAGCTGGGCCATGTGTCCAGATTAGCGGATATCTTCTTTGAGCTCAGTCAAATTCTGGGGGGCGTGGTAGATCGTTGGCTGAAGGAGCGCGGAACCAAAGAACCCGGCCAAGAGCCGGAGTCAACAAAGGTAATGCTTGATGTGTTGTTAAAACAGTTGGAAGCACAGAAGTTAGCCAATAGCGGTGAAAATCCTGGTGATGACTCGGAAAGTGGTGGCACAAAGGCTGCGGCATAGTGCAGCTAAATCATCGCTAGACGATAGCTTACCGTGCATCGTCCCTTGTTCATGTACATTAGTTTGTTTGCGAAATGACTGGGATTGTTTACGGCTTGTTTGAGTGCAGAGATGTCGTTATATTCTTTTTTATCTACTTTGCTATGGCTGTTGAAACGGATCCGTTTCTAAATCTGCCCATATGTGTGCCGTCGTATTCTTAGTTCAGTTTACAATACCTCTTTCCTTGACGCCACGGTTACATTCCAATTTGTTCTGATTATGGAAACTAACAGATTTTCCGTCGTGCTCAGAAGCTGACGCGTGAGCTTCAACATGTTCTGGAAGACGATCCTTCCAAGTATACCATCACCGATTCGCTACCCCAAACTCAATCTGCTGCCAGACTGGAAGCTGCATTCGAATGGGACCGCATTCGATGATCGGCAGCTCCATCGCCAGAGTTGATTTCTAAGGAATTCCAGAAGCAGAAGATGCAACCAGACAGCTCTGAGCTCGGTATGCAAGTCCAATATGAATATATCTGTCACATCAATACTGAACCATATAGCAGAGGGCTATTAATGAGAAGGTGAAGGGGCTGCTCCTCAATAAGCCAGAACACATGCCCGGTTGTTGGTGGGATGCTAGAACCGGGGAGAGAAAAAAAGGCAAAATAGGGGCAGCAGAGTGGAGAGTGTCATGGTTTGTTTTCGTTCAAGGCTGGCGACCCTGCTGGGAAATAATAAGACATTGTCAGGCCGATCTGTTATTGTGAAAATTTATGTCAGAGACCAGGATAACTGCTGCAGCAGGGACCCCCTGACCGTTCGGGGGTCGGACTTGACCAGGTTGCCCGCAACAGCATGGATGTCGAGTCAAAGCCTGCGAACGGACTCACATCGAGCAGGGTCTCCTGTTTGTCCAGCGGTTGAGTCTTAATTCTGTGACCCAACATGCAGCAAAAGTTACATCAACCACGGTTCATTGTTCGTCCAGCGATCGAGCCCAACCCCTGGTTGAACATGTAGCAGCAGGAATTTCAACTCGAACGGTTTGAAAAACGTGACCGGGGGATAGTGGGGTTCAGTGGGGTTTACCAGGTACCATTCTGCCTTTCAGCCAATCCCGGTTGTCAACGCCCAATACTGCAGGCAGGGCCCATTGGTTCGTACGCAAGAAACATCGCTGACAGCTTAGACCGAGAATCTGGTCGCTCCAAGGTTACTGGTCCAAATTTCCGTCCGTGCGCCCCGTTCCCAGCCGGATCTGGTCCCATGGACGGCGCCGACGGATGGCTTCGCCCTCTTCGTACCTGCCTTGGCTATCAAGGACTGAGCCAAGGTTGCTGGCGCTAGTGAGCGTGTCTGGGCGTTCCAGCCCTAGCACTTTTTTTCGGTCTTGTAACGCCCGCCGGTGCATGGCTTCGGCCTCTTCGTACTTGCCCTGGTGGGAAAGGACTAAACCAAGGTTGTTGACGCTGGTGAGCGTGTCTGTGTGTTCGTGCCCTAGCACATTCTCCCGAGAAACAAGGACCATCTGATACATAGTCTCCGCTTCGCGGTATCGTCCGTCGTAGTAAAGACAGTCCCCACACTTCTGCGCAAGATTGAATTCTTCATTGCTACACTTCTTCTCATCCCCGCCCAAAGCATATTGTGCATGGGCTATGTATGGCCGCCAGTACACACGATTTGTTTGGCTGGTGTTTGACAGTAGTATAATTGCCCCATGCCTGCTCCGGGGCATGTAATCAATCAGACACTTGGTCCCAGCCTCAGATGTGAGTGGGGATGTCCACAGCTCTAAGTCATCGGCGTTATCCAATACCAGCAGCTACGGGCCAATAGTCTCATCACTGAGATATGTTTGGACAATTTCCAGGATGTCAACACCTATTTCGTCACAGCCGTTGAGACCAAGGTTTTGAGACACCTTGCGATACAAAACAAAAGTAACAATGTATGATTGAAGACGAAGAACTAAACTAATTACATGAGGGAGTGTCCTTATATATCCTTCGTAGCTACTCCTGAATATACTCCTGGGGTCGATGCGGGAGCCAGGCTTAGTCAGGCGTATCCTGCGATCAACCCTTTCCTATGAAATACCGGGATCATGCTTAGCCAAGCATGTCCTGCGACTGCCCTGCGACTAGTCTCATCCTAGGATAAGTCTTGTCCTGTGATATGCCTTGGTCACGTGTCTTGTCGGTTGGTTGGAGAGAAAATCAGAACCTTGGGTATTTATAGTCCACTCACCACTCTTGTCAAGTAAATCACCTCCTCCGTATTGGTGAGAGAAGAAATGATTAAGGAAGCCGTGTATCTCACTGGATGTCCTTAGTTGTGCGTCGAGTGTGTTCCCATTCATAGGTATGAATGGGCGTCTCCCACAAAATGCGGGGCTGGCCACAGATCACCTCAACCTTCGGGAAGACATAGTAATTATCCATCTCTTTCTTCAAGGGAAGTGGCGTTTCCTGTCGGCCGCCCTCGACAAGAAGTCTCCGAAGGTCTTCCATCGAGGTTAAGTGAGGCGCTTCAAAGGCGTGGACATAAAATATTATAATGAAGAGAAGAATTTGAATTTGTTCACTGGCGCAAGCATTGTACTGATTGCATAGATATTTCCTCGAATATCATCAGCTTGAGAGTAATACTCATCAAGCTTAGTCCGACCAGCTTCAAGTGCTTCTAACATCTGTTTCTTCCATGGGACGCGCTTTCGGCGTAGCTGTGCCTGTGATCGCTCAAGATGATCAAACAGTTTGTTATAGATCTTGAACAAATTGTGGGCAGTGACATCTCGAGTCTTTGATAGCTGTGTTGTGTAATCAAAGAAAGGCTCGGTGATATAAAGAAGATAGTCGATCTGACGCCACTCTTGCTCGCTAAGTAGCATCTCCTCACAATCATACTCTGTACAGAATAAAGAGAAGATAACACGTAATCGAGCGAGTGGATGCAGAAGCAATGCTTGATGAAGAACATGCCGCTCCAACGGGCTTCACTCGACATCAGTCCGATGCGAATGTTTATACCTGGGGTCGTATGGGGGAGCACAACATTGTGATTGCCTCTTTGGCTGCCGGGGACTATGGAACTACCTCCGCTGCGACCACAGCTTCAAACTTGCTGAGTGCTCTCCAGGTCGCCTCGTCGAATGGCCATCACAAGATTGTCAAACTGCTCTTGGATTATGGAGCCGACATTGACGCGGATGGCGGCCAATACGGCAGTGCTCTCCAGGTTGTCTCATCGAATGGGTATCAAGAGATTGTCAAACTGCTCTTGGACAAGGGTGCGGACGTGAACACGCATAGCGACAGATATGGTAATGCTCTTCAGGCTGCCTCGTCGAATGGTCATCAAGATATCGTTGAACTGCTCTTGGACAAGGGCGCGGATGTGAACGCGCAGGGCGGCAGATACGGCAATGCTCTCTATGCCGCATTGTTGAATGGCCATCAAGAGATCGTCAAACTGCTCTTGGACAAGGATACGGATGTGAACCTGCAGGGGAGCAGATATGGTAATGCTCTCCATGCTGTGTCGTTTGATGGCCATCAAGAAATCGTCAAACTACTCTTGGACAAGGGCGCGGATGTGAACGCGCAGGGCGGCAGATACGGTAACGCTCTTCATGCTGCGTCGTCGAATGGCTATCAACATATCGTTAGACTGCTCTTGGGCTATCAACATATCGTTAGACTGCTCTTGGACAAGAACGTTTATTATTACTTTACTGAAGGGAGAAATTTCAGCAAGCATACCCTTCTTACAACAAGATTGGGAAGAGGATATCCTACAATTTCTTACTCTCAACCGGCTACCATTCCATCTGATCGAGCATCCATCATTCAAACGCATCATCCATAAAGCTCGTTCCGCCCCAGCCCCTCTAGTGATCCCGTCTGGGTCACCATTGATTGGTGATGGGTAGGTCCGTAACAGAACACCCGCTTTGTCTCTCGGCTTGTACCCGAGACGGGACTTATCTTAGTGTGGTCTAGCTGTATCCAACAGGAGACTATCAGTGGATGTTAATTTACCGCTTTTTTAAATAGAGACTATACCTGTTTCGGGTACGAGCCAAGAAACAAATTGTGTCCTTTAGGGGTAAAATGTTTTCGAATTCAACTGTAGTTGCACCGGAACAAAGAATAGGACTACGAGATCCACTATTCTACGAACCAAAGGATGGCATGAAATAGGCTTGGCACAGGACCTCTCGAACTGGGTAAAACTTGGGGGTCGCCGAGAATTTAGGAATGCGCGTTTTGTAGTGGAGACTAACTAAGTCTGACCAATGATATTCAACCAACACCCTACTTCTTTCATTGAGTTTAAAAATACAATAAAACAAAATTTTTATTTTTATTTTCAGCCATTCTGTCTGTACTCGCATTTCTGAGACAACCAATTGTTTAATCACCAGCTGCAGGTTTGCTGGCCATTAATTCTCATGCTTTCACAACTACGGGTCTTGTATTACTCTTCGATGACTATTCGTTTATTTATTTAAAATCGTGGAAAGCATCGTTGAAAATGTAAAATAGCCTACTTATAAATAAAAGCTGCGTTTTATTCGTTCATCAGTATTGTGACTATACGAGCAATTTACTCGCCACTGTATCTTTGACCAGTTACTTCAATCTGATTAGTGCCAGTCTCTTTTGACCGTAAAGATGCCCTCTTTTATGGAGATTGGGGCCGGATACAATATAACCCCAGAAATATGATGGTCCCACTCGCGAGATGAAGAGCGGGACCTGGTATGGTAGAGTCAAATGGTGTCAAGACGCGGTTCATAGAGGGATGATGCTGATGAACGGGATAATTATTTGGGAATCGACAGATGCGCATTTTCAATGATGCTTTCACCATTTATGGACTGATTAGTTTTTTATCCCTCGTTGACGATGCCTCACATGCTGTGTTCCAATCTTCCGATGGCTTTATATCACATATCTGGCCCACCAATGAATTAAAACTGCATCCAATCGGCACGTAAAATGGATACACTTTAACATCCCCACTCATTATAGATACTATTTTAAACAACCTTCAGGTACATTTGTGTCTAGTAGGTTCCCCATTAGAAAGTCCGCCAAAAGATTTACAAAAGCAAAAGTATGATCTCATACAAGTGGTACACACCAACGATTCTTCCCTCTCTAACATATAACACTTGAACATTGTATGCCTTTTCCATGATCGAGGATCTCGTGGATAACTACCAAAGCTTAGTAGATGTTTTCTCATCATCACAAAAAGGAGTGTATTCTACAAATCGTAATTCATTCACCCGACTTGATCTTTACAGCCTTTTCATCAAAAACTACATTTATTGGATTTATATCCCTATAGAGATCCTCCAATGATCGAAGATCCTCCGATCTGGTGGCGAAATACCGCGTGAGCCGACTGCGTTAACGCATAATCTCAATGATTTGAGATGATCACAGAAAATCAGGTTACCCTTATGCAGTAATCTGCATGGAGAACCAATTAAGGTTAATTGCAACACAAGTGATCTTACCATGCGGGCTATTCCATATCAATACTACAAGATTAAGGGCTGTTTAGACAAAATCTTGTTCAGCGACCTTAGGGCTACACAAAGTGGACGATCATATTCACTTATAGCTATGCCTGCATTAGAAGCGCGGTACAGGGTACCGAAATTCCCTTGAGTGTGTTGCCAATGGGGTTCATCAGCCCAAAATTCGAGGCTTTGAGATCTATTTAAGAACAAGTCTAGCCCATGGAGAGGTGCTCCCACAATCGCTTCAGTGGGCAAATCAGTATACAGAAACAGATGATGTCTTGCTTCCACCACCTCGATCGCTCTATTCATAGTTCTGCCACTCAACTGGGGCGTCCGGATAGTCAAGAAACCCAAGCTTCGAGGCATTCGGCTCCAGTGTTGTCTTCTAATTCCTCTAATCCATTTTGCTCTTCCCATCGTGCCCAGTCGATTAGGCAAGAAAAGCTTTCGAATTCCGCAAACCAGTTCCAGCCCTACAACCTTACCCCGCTAGACCACTTTGCGCCTCCAGGACACTTCAATATGTCTGTCGCATTTAGTTTGGTCGATAAGGATCGTGTGCAGGTCCTTCGGCGAATGGAGGATGCATTTGCTCGTGTGGTCTCCAAGTTCCCCTTCTTAACTGGGATGGTGGTTCCATCTATGGAGCTAGATGATAGAAGCAACGCACTTCAGTTGCGGCCAGCTACTACTGCCGAGCTTGAAGAATGCCCTTTGCTAGTCACTCAAGATCATACAGAGTCCACTACTCTTACTGTGAACGGGAAATTCAACACTTCCTTGATGCCATTCCCAATTGTCTCCCCAGTACCTATACCTTCTCCTGTTTTAAGGTTGAAGGCTAATGTGATAGGAGACAAGTTGCACCTGGTTTTATGCTTTGATCACCGTGTATTGGATGGGTCAGGAGTTTTTTTATTACTCTCTACCTTGAGCGCGTTCTGTCGTGATCTAAATGCTCCTGGTCCATTCACAACGCCAGATGCACAAGAAGAAACAAGGAACTATATTGAGGAAATTGGATCTACAGCCACACCGCAGGATTTTCAGTGGACAACATTTCCTTCCCAAACAAATGAAGATGGAGCATCTATAGATGTTGGTCAAATGCCTATCAGTTCTCCTCATATACTCGATGGCCGAAAAATAAACTTATTGCACAACGCCTGCAATTCGGCTTTACAGTCTCTTTCTAAGGAATACACGATGGGTCTTTCCGAGATATCCCTTTCACCGAATCTGGTCGTCACCGCGCTAGTGAGTATATGCAGTAGTCGAGCCCGCTCGAAGGCTTTCCCCGATAAGCCGGAACTCTCATCCGCTATGTTTATGGTGGAAAATGTCCGAAAGGCACTCAATTTACGCCGGGGATATATGGGTAATACCATCGTGGGAAACCAAAGCGCTTCTGATAGTTCTGCACAGCCTCCGCCCGAGATCTTACAGCATATCCATATGCCAAAGCCTCTTAGTCCTATAGAGCCAGAGGATATCTGGCGGATCTGTAAGGTGGCCCAGACTCTTCAGGAAGCATCCGGACGCCTTGATAAGCAGCGTTCAGGGGGAATGATCGCAACAATGTTCCGAAAACGTGATTGGGCTTCGTTCCGACCCGGGTGGGGAGTGAATTTCCTTATATCTGATATCAAGTCAGGAAAGCCTTATAGGAACTTTGGGCCACTTGGAGACCTTCAATTGTTCGATGTGCCTTTCGACGCATCTCCTGGCTTTTGTTGGATTATGCCTAACCTGCCATCGGATTCTCTATCGCCGGTTTCATGCTGGAGATTGCGATGGAATTTGGAACGGGCGGCGATGGAGTATCTATCCAGCGATCCCCTCTTCCAGTGGGCTTCAACTCCTAGTAAAAACACCAGAGACGTCGAAGTTTGAGCTAAATGATTAGCTAGTCTTCGTTGGCTACATCGATTAGTTAGATTCTGACGAACCCCAATCATAATAGGATATAGGGCTAGTTTTCGGTTTTTCGGTTTTTCAATTTTCGATGAACGTATACTCTCCTTGAGATGACCATGTAAAGTACTTTATGTTCATATCATTAGGATATATATGTTTTGTAGCCTTTGTGACTTCTGTACAAAATCTACCTACCAAACTCGTCTATACGTCTGCCTGCTTTTCGTGTGACTATAAAAGGAGAATCAGGTCAGAGATTATGGCGAGTTGTTCCATGTTTCAGCCCAAGGGAGCTGAAAACGCATGATCCTGATGCTATGTCTTTTGTAACTCGCGAAGTTCTTACATGTCTCAATCTGGGCTCTAATTTTGTAGCAGCTATCATCAAAAGGTATAGTAAATAGCTGCCCTTCCAGAAAACCATTTCTGGATAGTTGACTAGCATATACTATAAGACTATGCGCATATTGAATAGTTGGTTGACTAGCCATCGCCTTTTGCTCCCACTTAGGCGAGGCAGGAAAGGTGGAGCCAAGCAGCCAGCGTGTGGCTAAGCACCAGAAATCAGCCCCGCCCATCACCAAACACGACACGGGCATCTTCGCTTTCAGATTCGGAATTAACCAAGTAGTCACTCTAATGGAAATTAAGGGGACTTGATAAACTGCAGCAGTGGCCGGGAAACGTTAGGCTATAAGAATTTGAAATCTAGTGCACCCCTTTCCCTAAAATCCAATAACGAGGTCAGTTGTCCATTTCAAGGTTTATCGGTCCCCCTTCGCCTTCACTCTCTTCCCGACATCCAACACTTGGCACTTCTCTTAATCGTGCCAAGCGCCCAACACACACACCCTGTGTTGGTGCGCCCCACTAGATGCAAATTACCCACAAGATGCAAAATTTCAAATTATCAACCTATGAAAACTATTTACAGGTAACCCCCAGTAGTATCTATATACCAATTCCCACCACTACTATCTCTTGCTGCCATTGAAGCTTCATGCTCAGCTTCAGCTAAATCCCTAGCTAATTGGGCCTGCGATTGAGCTTCTAAGGCCTTAGCCTGCCTTGTTTGTAGACGAATCAACTTCTTAGCCTCCGCATCCTGCCTTTTTACCATCATCCTATTTGCGCATATAGGTGATAGAGCCGAGCCCCTAGTTCCAAGAAGCGATTTCCCATTTTTTGGCTGATTAGCAGCTGATTTGTGGAATTGAGAGTTCTTTAGACTCTCCTTCACTAGATCAAGCTGTTGGGATAAAAAAGTATTTGCTTGCATACTTCGTTGAATATGCCTTTTGAAATCCTGAGATAGGTTCTCTAGCTTCCCAACGTCATCAAGAAGCTTAGAATTAAGCTTATTAACCCGCTGGATTGTATCTGGCGGGGAGTTGGTGACTGAGCTTGGGATATCCGGAGGGGGTGAAGGTGTGAAAATCCTAAGGGGGGACCCTTCTAATTCAAGGGCCTTTTGACGTAAAGGACTAAGAACAACCTCTGGATCTAGCTGGTAGATACCCCTAGATCTGAAAGAGGATCTGATAGTTCTTTGGGTAAAAGCTTGCTGCCGAACCCCTTCGATAATCCGGAAGAAATCTCGCTTTTTACTAGCACTTCCACCCCACATAACGACCTCGTTATTTGTCGTACGAAAGTAATGCTTTAAGCATTGGAAAGCTTCACCATCGAGCGGTTGACAGATATGTGTTGTATGGGGTAAAAATCATGCTGGGATAATATTTTTCGCGGTACAAAATTGGGTGAATTCGATAGTTGTATGGGATACATGATTATCCATTAAAAGAAGCCGAGGCCTCCCCTTCTGAACCCGAGAAACTGTAGCTTCGTGGAAGGAGAAAAGCCATTGGAGAGCTTTTTCATCGTCCGAATAACCACTAGGTGTAGGCTTAATTCGAAAATCAGGCGTAGTAATATTTTCATACCACTCCGCCATATGTAGACTACCCTTTGGTAGAAACCATGGTAACATAACCCAACCATCAGCAGCAATACATTCAATACCAGTAATCGACTCTGATTGACCTCCGGTAGCGATATCATTTGTCGTACGAGACGTAATAACTTTGCGTGGCTTTCCGCCGATTCGATAGCCGGTTTCATCCCAATTGTAGATCTCGTGAGGTAGGAATTGGTGCTCTTCTGTCACCCGGGATAGGTTATTATACCAAAGGAATAAAGAGCCAAAGTCCTCGCTATCAATCCTTGCTTTTTCCTTAGGTTTTCGGATAAGATATTTGAGCCGAGGGGGTAGCCTTTGTGGAGGAAGCGGTACGCCCAGTTATGACCAACAACTTGGTCCGAACCCGCGTTTTTTAGAAGACGATTGGCGGACTTTTCCACCAGTTCTGGGGTAGGGGAAATGTATGCATTATCTAGGGATTCGACCCAAGTAATCAATACCTTTTCTTGAATTGAATTTAGGGTCTTCGTTGCTTTGGCGCGGTCGGAATTAGACTGACGACCCCGAGTCCGACCGCGTAGCTGATGATACGGAACATCAAATTCCCGCGCCAATTTAGCGATATTAGGCTTAGTCGTTGCGTGGAAGGCTTCAAGTGCTGCCTGGATTCGCTCCTCCGTTTTTTTGATTTGATCTGACATCGTGGTGTAGTATAAAAATGTATGAAATGATGATAAAAAGAGGAAATTTTTGCATCTTGTGGGTAATTTGCATCTCGTGGGGCGCACCAACACAGGGTGTGTGTGTTGGGCGCTTGGCACGATTACTCTTTCCATCAAAAAATATTGCTTGGCCGCTATCATGAATTGATCCTCTATCGATAAGCAGACCGAGCCTTACCGGGAACGACAAAATAATCCCTAATTCCAATTTCTTCCAGGCGTGATGCCAGCAACGTCCCTAGGTTATATTCGCTGGGAGTAAATTTTTTGTCTTTACTCTATTGAACCATTCAGCATGGTCTCGGGACTAGGAATTTGCAGCACAGTTCGTCCCTGCATCTTGCCCTGTTGCATTTTCTCAAAGACTGCGGGCAGTTCTTCAAGGAAGAGTACTTGATACTGAATGCAAAAGCGATCATTCGCATAGATTGCCAGTGCCTCTTCGGTCACAATACAACTGCCAACGTAGGAACCCTTCACTGTTTTTTGCTTTACGACCGTAGAAAACAAGTCGGCCTTGATGATAGCATTCTTATGCAGACCAACAACGACGACGGTACCTTTTGGCCGGATGTACTAGATGCACAATTAGTGTGACGGCAAAACAGTATTTTAGTGTCATGAAGCTTACCTGAATCGCTTGACCAATTGGGCTCTCTACTGATGCGACCACAATAGCAGCATGAGGTCCGCCCCCGGTAAGTTCCTGAACTTCAGGAATCAGACCCTGTTTAGAGGCGATGTAGTCTACGAAGTAGTCAACTCCAATTACCTTCACCAGCATAGCTTTCTTACTGGACCCCTCCGAAATGGCGAGTACACGATATCCAAGTGCTTTGGCATACTGACAAGCGAGTGTACCAAGACCCCCGCCAGCTCCGACAACAGCTGTGATCATTGATTAGACACAGAAATCAATATTTTAGGATATTGGTAGCATTACCAACAATCTGTCCTGGTTGGAGGTTGCTTTCTTTCAATGCTTTGTATACAGTCACTCCAGCACAAAGAATCTGCTTATCATGAATGTCAGCAACACGGGAATTAATTAGGTCACATCAAGTGTTTTCTACCTGACAGGGGCGGCTTCGTCCAAAGAAATCCCGTTCGGTATACGAACAGCATTCGTTGCTTTACAAACGGCATACTGCTGGAATGTGCCATTGACAGTGTAGCCAGAGATTTTGGCACTGGGACAGAGTGGCTGGTCGCCATCGCTGCAGAACTCGCAACTGCCACAAGTGTCATTCATCCACTTTATATCAACCATTTAATATCAGTATCGAGAAAATCTCGTGATTGAAACCCTTCAGAAGAGAGCATTACCTGTACCCCAACTCGATCCCCAATTGAGACTCGACTAACATTATCCCCTCGAGCAACTGCTACCCCGGCTCCTTCATGGCCACCTGCCCGTAGTGAGAATCTTTACCAAGTGTTTCAAATCTAGAATAACTGACTCACCAACCAAATCTTTCTTGCTCTCAAGTGGCCAATCTCCTGTTCTAAGTCAGTCGAAAATCTCCTCGACGCATATCCTTGGGAGTCAAACCTTTCCATACGTGCAAATCGGTATGGCACACTCCTGAATAGTGAATTTGAACCAATATTTCGTCAGAGGAGATTGATGGCACCGGGATTTGAGTGTAAATCAAAGCTTAATAATCAGCACAATTATGGTACAAAAATCAGATTCAGGGTATAGCGCAATATTTACCTGAGGCTGTCTTTTCAAACACCTGTGCCCACTGCATCTTCGGGATCTCGAGCACCCTGTGAGCCCCATTCACTTTCTTTGACTTGATTGTTGTCATCCTCGCGGTTCGAATGAATAGAAGCAACAAGATAACCCAACCAGTAGGATATGAACGATATATAAAGCCTAAAAATACCTCTCTCGAAAGCTAATGGAGAAATCAAGAATGGAGCTATTTTGGAGGTTCTCTGAGAAATTTAAGAGACTGATGCGATGATGAGTCCATTATTCAATGGTATGCTCCTGCAATTTATCGTCTTCTGCGAGATTCAGCTTCGAATGATTGATCATTAGTAGGTTCTGATCAGATCGTCATTTTCCCTGCATTATCCATTGATTTCAAATCATCCACGTCGTGTAACCAAGTGAGTTATGGGCGGCAGCAGTGGTGACAATTAATATGCTCCACTTGGCGCAAGAATATGCATATCCAAGTATAGGAAAGCACTTTCTGATTGTTGGTATTCACACCAGAAACAATATTTTCAATGAGGGATTTTACAACGGGCTCTGTTACTACTCATGCATTCAACCAATGGAATGCAAGGCTGTATGCTCGCATGCTCATCTTTTATTGGTAGCATGAAAGGTGGGAGAAAAAAGTCATGAAAAAGCGGTTATAAATGCAGGCATCCCACTGACTTCATCCTACAAACCAAGGGCTTTGTAAAATAGGCTATCATATGAGGAAATTAGTTTATTGAGCCGTACATGCTTGCAGGGCCGATAGGTCATTTCTACCTCAATGTGTCTCTAGCACTTCTTTCTGTATTTGAAGATGTTTCGGACGGATCTTGGGTTGCTGCACAAGATTGACATAGTGCAGATACGGTCTAGTGGTGAGAAGTCTTTAACTTTTCGGCTTTACCATCAATAAAAGTTCGTCATGTGCATGCATGCTCGACTGTTTGGTTTTATGAGAGAATTCATATATTTTAGATACACCACTGGTTGATCAATCTATATTTCACGTACCGAGGCCGTTAGTGACCCTTCCTCACGT
Source organism: Penicillium concentricum (assembly GCF_028827145.1). Classification (NCBI taxonomy): domain Eukaryota; kingdom Fungi; phylum Ascomycota; class Eurotiomycetes; order Eurotiales; family Aspergillaceae; genus Penicillium; species Penicillium concentricum. The sequence continues at coordinate 887,163 of NW_026622756.1, forward strand.
ATGCAAGTAAGCAACAGAGGCAGAATGTCTGGGTCTGATTGTGCCGGTTAACTAACTGCCCTTTCAGTTAGTTCAAATATCGCTCGGGACGGGTACTACCCGGCACTACCAGATTGATTTGAACATGCATGACAACAATTTTTGTCACACAAGGTATGTGTCGAAAAATCAAGTTTGGAGTGACACAACACCCCTCATCAATCTGATGTTCTCTGCAGTTTATAGCCGATTCGTTGCCACTTCCAAAGGTATGTTAGGTTTACCAAATATCATGGAAGTTGGAATACCGATAGGCCAAAATGCCGCAATCGAATGTGGTACACAAAAAGTTGATAGTTTCTTGACTTTGAACTGGTTTGAAAGCCCGGTCTCGATCTCCGATCTCAATTGACGCAAGTCTGCAAGAAAACATGTTTGCGATACCATTTTTTGACAGGCAACAATGGTAGATTATTGTAGGATTCGAGATATAAATATGTATATCCATCTGATGCGACTTTTCTTTCGACTAAATTACACCATGTCTATCCTGTTCAGATCACCACCTTTTAGAATTTTGAAGACCTTCCCTGTTGTCAAAGCGATCACCACTCGTTTTGAAACCTTGACAGGCACCACTGGGAAAATACCCGATACCACAAGCCAGAGTAAAAGCTTCTCGGGATCTTCTTCAAAGTTAGTCGAATGGAAAGAAATCAGCAACGGCCAGTATGTCAGGCCATTTGATCCATTTGAGAAGATTTCTCATTCTTTTGTCATGACCCGGCCAGACCGGAGTTCCAGAGCCTTGACATCGTGGCCAGCGTTGACATGGAAACTGTATCTATGGACGCAAATAAATTTCTGGAGACGATGAAAAAAGCATGGATCAGACTACGTTATCTTCATTCTACTCTTGCCACTGAAGTCGGCCAAAACAAATTCCGGTACATGCCTCTCAAAGATCAAGCGGATGTTGATAATTTGCTGGAGAAGACTTTCATCGTGAAAGAGTGAGATTCGGATACTGAACTCGAAGGCTGTCAAGATCTCGCTATCGCACCTTCTGCACAGTCGCCTTTGCTTTACTACTTTCCTGGCAAGCAAAAACTTATTCTCCGCATGAACCATATGCATGGGGATGGACAGCCAGTTGTGCTCCTCTTACAAGACCTCTTTACTGAGATGCAGCGCTTGAACTTGGGCGGAGAGACTGTAAATGAACCTTGGGGTGCGGAAGTACAGAGCTTATGAACCGCCATCATCTCCACCGGATTCTCCAAAGGCAGTGGCTCACCGAGTGCCTACAAGATCTCAGACCAGCTGTGCACCCTCGGCTGTACATCGTCGCTCGCAGTCGCCAGACTCATCAGGCTCCGATTCGAACCAAGCAATTAGGGCTTCAGCCAAGTTACATCCTCCCCATCTGCCCAACGAGCAGGCCGTCAACGGGACGCGGGAAATAATCAAGGCAACCAGGCCCGGTATCACGATGCGCAATTTTGCACCCAACGATGTTTACTCGAATTGTAGTCTGGCGGTGTGTTAGATGACTGCTATCCAAATGTGATGCTCCATCATCGAAGCAAAGACAATCCCCGTTTACTCAACGGGCAACTGGACAAAAACATTGACCGATGCACACCTCTTGGCGGTTACGGGGCATACGCCGTTTAAACTTACTTATGTTGAATATGGCTACACTGTTGTTGGAAAAGGAACCACGTCGGGGCTGTGGAAAGAAGTCTCCCGCGAAGTGCAGGTATACTAAATTCCGCGGAAGGCCCAGTCTGCAAATATAGATAAAAGCCGCAACAAACCTGTATGTGATCTTTGATATATCTTTCGACCTTGCTCTCTATGACACTCATTCTGCAGCGATTCGGCAAGATGTTCAAAGAGCGGCTAGAACGATTCCCCTTATTATTCCGATCTTTTGTGGTGCGCCTTGAAAGCATTTTCCGGTTTTCGAGGCTTCAGAAGCATATGCTAAAAGTCGGGCTATTAATTGTCTTATAGTTGCTTATGGTGGCCGCCCTACTTCATTATTCCCTCCAGTATCATCTCGATCCTCCGACCAAGCTAAGCACTAACAACGAAACGAACCAAGTCCTTCTAACTCAGGCCTAGGCCTCTTTATTTCCAGGAAATATATGGCAGATATATCTCAGCCCGCCGGATATCAGCATAAACAATTTTGAAGTCAACCCTAAGCAACTATTAGATATCGTCTCTTGGCTGGCTTATAACCGCGACTTCGAATACACCTTGGTTGGAGACGAAGGAGCAGAAGCACTTATGCGCCAGCACTTTTAGGAAAATCCAACTTTGTTAAGAATCTTCAAAGAGCTTAAGAACACCGGAATGAAGTCAGACCTACTAAGGTACCTGATTTTATCAGTCAAAGGCGGTGTCTATTCGGATCTCGATACCGTTGACTTGAAGTCCATTGATTTGTGGGTACCTAAAAAATATCAGAAACACGCTCGAGTTGTTCTAGGGATTGAATTCGATCGCCTTGATAGGCCTAACTAGGGCGAGGTTCATCCCGATATACAATTCTGCCAGTGGGCCATTGCTGCAACTCCTAGGCATCCCCTCTTCCGCTACATAATAGATTAGGTTGTGACCACCCTAGAAAACTTCACAACTGCAAGAAAAACAACATTCTCGGACCTCTATATCAGTTCATCGGAAGTCATGAAATTGACTGGACCATCTGCTTAGACAGATGGCGTCTTCCGACAATTGCAGCAGTATGAGCCGGATCTTATGTCGTTGAGCAACTTAAGTGGATTGACGGAACCGAGGCTTATGGGGGATATCTTAATACTGCCAATCGATAGGTTTGGGATAGGCCAGTCACATTCCAACAGTACAAATGACGGATCGATTCCAGAGGAGGCATTCGTACAGCATAAATTTCTAGGATCGTGGAGGCATGACAAGAGGTCAAACTAGACATAAATATAGAAGATAATGGAAATTGCAGATGCTTTCAGAAACATGGAACGGACCAGAGAAATTGAATGGTTCCTCTCTGTTCATGGACAACTTCAGTTTCCACCGCTACTATCAGCAGAAATACGATGAGAGTGTCAGTGGAGGGAGAGCTAGGGGAAAAAATCATTCTCACGGACCTGCCGTCCTGTCAGCCATAGGTGCTTGGTACAAAAATATGAAAGCTACTGACTTGGAAGACCATTTTAAGCCCTCAAAATAGCGAGTGCTTTGGCTAATGTTGGGCCGTTTATTCTCAATTGTTGCTTCCCTAACCATGTATATTAGTGAGGGCAAGGTAAAAAGATGAATAGGATGACACTTAATACGTCGAATTATTTCCTGCTGGTGGAGATTGAAAATGAAGACCAAAAGCCCTGGCCAAAAGCAAGTTTTGACTTATGCATATTTATGGCAGAAAAGAATAAGTGAGTAGCGTAATATTTCGAGCTAATATTTATCTGCCTATACAAACGGCAGGGAGAAATAGCGGGCGTTAATGTCTTAATAGGTAGTCCACGCGTTTTACACATGGGCAGTCCAGGGCGCAAAATAGTCCTAAATCGGCAGTTATTTGCGGACTTACTGAGTCAAAGAGTGCTCTTAGATGCGTTGAACGAATGCTGGAGATGACCAAGGTTGACGTCCCAATAGTCCCTGATTAATCTTGTTGATTGATAAGTGATGCTTTAGTATTCATGTTATTGAGGGGAGTTGATTGTGTGTTATTGTTGCATGTTGTCTAAGATATAAGTAGGCTGGTGAGCAGGTATATATATATACACGTGATCCCAGCCTCATTATCTTAGCAACCGGGATATTTCAATAAATCTTTTAACCACTTTTTAACCACTTTTTAACCACTCTTTATAGCCACTCTTGGGTGTATTAGCTTGGAAATGACTTACTTAGGCTTTATCACATCACACCTCATGTAGAGAGCTCTCTTCTCTATGAGTACTAGGACTGAATTCAAGCGTATCATGGTACTTCCAAGTGTAAAAAGTCAAATGGCATTGGTAGACAGGTCTGGCTAACGTGAATCTTGATTTACTATTATTCTTTTAATTTAGGAATAGTAATTTGAGTTTAATTCCGGTATTTACGTCCAAGGTATATATCACCCATTCGACTTATAAGTGCATATGGGAAAGCTCGAGATACGACCGCTGTGCGCGGATTAAGAGAAACAAGGTAGTAAACAGATTTTGTACATGTCTTAGCTTCCTCGGGTATCGACTTGCGACCACTGAGTACTGATCCCTAGCACCACGGAGAGGTGCTTACACATCGCTAGGGGAAGCACAGAATATAACCTCACGGGGCTCAAGGCAATGAGGGAGCACAGAATATAACCTCACGGGGCTCAGGGCAATGAGGGAGCACAGAAATAACCTCACGGGGCTCAAGGCAATGAGGGAGCACAGAAATAACCTCACGGGGCTCAGGGCAATGAGGGAGCACAGAAATAACCTCACGGGGCTCAGGGCAATGAGGGAGCACAGAATATAACCTCACGGGGCTCAAGGCAATGAGGGAGCACAGAAATAACCTCACGGGGCTCAAGGCAATGAGGGAGCACAGAAATAACCTCACGGGGCTCAGGGCAATGAGGGAGCACAGAAATAACCTCACGGGGCTCAAGGCAATGAGGGAGCACAGAAATAACCTCACGGGGCTCAGGGCAATGAGGGAGCACAGAATATAACCTCACGGGGCTCAAGGCAATGAGGGAGCACAGAAATAACCTCACGGGGCTCAAGGCAATGAGGGAGCACAGAAATAACCTCACGGGGCTCAAGGCAATGAGGGAGCACAGAAATAACCTCACGGGGCTCAGGGCAATGAGGGAGCACAGAATATAACCTCACGGGGCTTAAGGCAATGAGGGAGCACAGAAATAACCTCACGGGGCTCAGGGCAATGAGGGAGCACAGAATATAACCTCACGGGGCTTAGGGCAATGAGGACCGCAATGCTGCGGTAGAATTTCAAGTCAGAAGACGAGAAATAGAGAGCTGAGATGAAATAAATCATCTGAGCGCACGAGGGCAGGAAGCCTACTCCTAGTTTCCGATAGTGGGCGCGTATCGCTCTTTTATATATTCTGCTACGGCACCCGGTATATACTATTAACGCGATGCAACACGAGCCCAGCCTCGCCTGGTGGTTAGTCCCACTTTTTTGATGGGTGGATATCAAGTCTACGAATATCTAATGAACCCTAAGTGAGCCTCTGGTACCCGTTTAATTGAAATCGGGGCATGTGAATTAAACGAGGTTTATGAAACCGGCCGTTCAACTGCCCTTATATCCTGGTATCTTCGAGAATTTAAGATGTTATGGTTAAATAGCCCTCTTTTGCCCCACTCGTCGTGATAAGTTTGTCGAAATCCCTCGCAGCACTTTCGTTACGTGAGTTATAAATCGCCTTCCACTCTAGCTAGACTAGGATAGTTAAGATCACCGCCTCTAGGCATTTACTGTCTTTTTACCTATGGTAAATCCGTTTTTGACATATGATAACCATAGATCACGGCATTTATCGGTCCGCGCTTAGTGCCTACAATAACGTGATCCACCGTAAGCATAAATCATATTTCCGCCCGTTTGACCTTTTCTCCCTCTTCCTCCTCCCTATCCTGAAATCTCGCTCTCAATTTCTTAATATCTTACCAATAGCGTATACACAATGTCTAGGGTCCAGAAGCCAACCAGGTGGCTATCAAACACGATTCTCTAGCATGATGTATCTAGTGGAAGAGCAAACCCCGACAGAAGCGACTTTATCTCGCCTCACGTAAGAGCAGCGCCCACTCTAAGAAACCCCTGATCTGACACCCCGTACCGACAACCAAAAAGGTATTGTTATCTATAGGCCAGGCTAACGGGCGAGATGAATCGTAACTGACTTAAAGTTCCTTGTAGCACAGCAATATTCGCACTCAACCCACCAAGGCCCGGAGTGAGTTTCTACCACACTAATGATTGGCTTTATTTACTAACTTTTTGTTTTATAGCCTTCATAAGCGAGTCAAGTGAGTGCCACAGCCTTCTACTTGATCTAGCAGATTCCCTCTCCAGTACATTGCTAGATTCCGCGCCTGCTTTGCAAGTGGATAAACCAAGATGCTAATCAGAATGAATAGGAAGATCGAACATTTCATTAAGGGGATTACATAAGATGGCTTCGCCGATGAATTGGCGTAGAACACGACATCCTTGAGCGAAATAATAGCACTCAAAGATAGGATCCGGAAATTAGAGGAAACACTAGAGAATATAAAAAATCACCTAGATGAGTTATGCAAGGAAAGGCGAGTTTCCACCATTTAGAGCAATCCTACGCGTAAGAAACGGGCAGTGCCTTAGTGACTGGTCATTGGCCCTTTGACCAAGCTAGAGAAATAAAACAATAGAAAAAGGCGCTGCCCCAAGACTTAGCTTAATGATATGGTTATATCTTTAATCGATACTGTAGTTCTTTGGACATAATGTCATAAGTCAAGATGTTCTCCAGCCTAGAAGCAACCTTTTCACTAGCTAAAACAAAAAAACTCCCCCGTTGCGGTAAAGATCATGGGTAAACAATCAAAGTACATAAATTTACTAAAACAACCCCAACTGTGTTTGATCTTCCCTTCCTAGCGATCATTTAATTCGGGATGGACGGGAGGTACATAGATAGTGGGGGCCCTGTCGACGCGAACCATGGAACTACCGGTGCCCTGTGCGTAGGGGTTCCTGACTCGCGAAAGTAGTATCAATAAATTATTAACGATCAAACCCGTTACCTTATATCCACTCCTAGCGCTACGCCGCAATTGTACATTGTAGAGCAAATGTCTAGACTAGGGCTAAATCCAGAAAAGGGATCACTGCCGGACTCGAAGGTTCATAAGGGGCAGTAATCACTGGGGTTTCGAATGATATAGTTTTAAAAAGTGCGCCATAGATTAGTCCCAATCAAAGCTTAGCCGTGCTGACCTAGCAAGCTGTCGAGGACGGCAATACAATATATATATACACATGGATATGGCGAAAACTGCGATAGGCCAAGTACGAAAACAATCCGGATGTACACCGAAGGGATAAATGTGAACGCTCATTAAATCGCAGCATTTTGTGACACCCTTAAAGCAGCTGTTATATGGCGTATAAATTTCTAGCGGTACGCGATATAGCGCGAGGGGTCGGATTTCAGAGTGTGTGGCATTTGTATCGTATAACCTATCGAATCGTTAGCCCTCCTGACCGTCGCCTAGTGCTGTCTCTCTATCTCACTAGGTAGAATCTGATTAGTACCTTCCAGCGCTCTTGTTATAAAGCGACGTTCCGGAACTGTCCGCTGTTGTATCGCATGGAGTAAATGGCGGGTCTTTGCGCTGGACGCTCTGGGTGTGAAGATAGGAGGAGACGGTAGAAATGATCTCGGGGCTTCTTCGCGTCGGACTCGTGGCTGGCGTTTCCCCGACTGGGAGGCCTTAGATAGTCTCTTCTGTATAGCGCGGTATTCTCGTAATAGATAGTTCCGTTTGCCTCGCAACGACTCGCCTGTTCGCTTTAGTCCGAATTGTCTGAAGTACGCCTTGGATTTTGCTTTCCACGACATCTCTCGATGCTGTAGTAGCCATGGATAGAGGTTCTCCTCTTCCGATAAGGACCAGCCAATTTTGGGCATCTTGGCGAAGACAATCAAACCTCTGAAATAGAATGGCGGTGGAAAGTGAGGGTGTGTAGGGACCGTGTAATAGGAGGTGTTTAAGGAAGTCGGTCGAGTCTGGGGTGGCCACGATTTATCAGTGATGGGAAAGCACCGGCAGCATTTTTTAATTTTGGTCTTCTGTTACAACGGTATCTCTGATCTTGTCCGGCAAGGCCCTAGTCTATTGTTCTCCACCAAAGACATTCGGCTTCGGACCGTTTATAGTGCTCCGGCATAGATATTGAGGGATAAAGATTAGTGCGGAAGTAAGAAGGATCTGCATTTGGTTAGCTAGGGCAATTTCCGTTTAAGCTAATGGGTACACACGGTTAAATAGGCTGTTTATGTTGGGTGAAAAAACCAGCGGTTTTGTGAGGTTGGTGTCTCAGCCTGTTAGTATATCCCACCCGTTGGGAAAACGGTCGATTTCCGAGGGGTATTTGTCACCTTATTTTTAAACGTTGGACCTAGTGAAAATTCGGTTGTAGTCTAGTCATAGGTATAAATCTCTTCTCTAATCTCCGACGCTCCGGCTAGAGTACGGTCTTTCACCCCTGTCCTATGTGTAAACTTGAAGTCGTTCGGGAATAATAAATATTAAGTAATAAATAATAAAAGCGAACTTAAGGGGGCCTAATAAACTTGGGGGAAGTATAGGCCCTACCTAACTAACGGACTTCCTAAGGTCACTATAATTCCCTTTCTACATTCTTTCTATCTCTGTTTTCTTTTTCCTTTTTCCTTCCTTCTCTTGGGGTCCGCTCGAAGGCTTGGAGACCTCTGTTAGTGGCCGTGGATGAATTTACTAATACTGTATATCTCTGAGGGTACTAGGCGGTACTGAGCCAGGTAATCATTGCTAGACTGTTTGGGTACTTGTTTCAATCTGAACCTTTAAAAGGAGCCCATTCCCCTATTGTGTTTATAGGACTAAATCATCATCCCTCGTTCCTTAAACCTCTGCTTGACCTACTTCAAGCAACATAATAATGGGTGTCTAGACGCCTCCGCCTAACGGTAGTTTGTAGAGATACTCAGACCGAATGTCTTAATTGTTTTCATCGGGTTCACCTAAGCCGAGCAATGTTCACGACCTGTCTAGATTAGTTGCTGGCTCCATTAGCGAGGATTGCCATTACCAGCAGACCGACGTTTAATCCGATGACGAAGGCAAGGGAACTTCAATGGATGAATGTAGTGATGAAGAAGATACTCATCGGGCGATAAAACATGAAAGTGCGGCCGAGCATGGACATAGATATGTAAAGCCTCCGAACCCTGGGCACTCTAGAGGCTCGAAATCGACAATCATCGATTGTATAGCAGAGTGAGTGTCCTAAACCGTCCTACGGGACTATCCGTGATTCTGCGTGCTAATAGCTTGTTTCTGTTAGATTGGATGTGCGAATGCAGTGAGTACTTGTGCTTAGAGACGACCCTAGGATTCCCACGCTAATACGCATCAGATCTATTAAAGACTCACTCATGAGCTAGGACCTGTGGAACAAAGTAATGCAGCAAAAAGTGGGATACATTATAGATAGTATTGACACGGCGAGGAAAGAAGTGGCTGCCTTGAAAGAAAAGGTTAGGATGTTATAGAAGGGCGATGGCAAGAATAGTGTAGTTGAGGATCGAAAGGACGTAAGACGGGCCCTATCGTTATTTAGCAATCATGTAGAACGTAACTCGAAGCCTTTGGAAATTACCCTAATAGAGAAAATTACTTAATAGCCCGTTTATCTATTGTCTATCCGTTATTTGTATCTAGTCTTATTTATCGACGACGTGGTATTAGGCAATTCGCGTGAGGATTACGTGCTGCCTTTAGGTAAGTTCCGCGCTAAAACCGCGTCGCTTGTGAGAGCTAAGTTTATTCGCATCGAGACGATAAGTTCTATGGTATATTTGAGAACGGTTGTAGTCCTATTAGAGGACTAATGATCTCGAATCCACTGTAAGACTTTTTATTTTTTTTTTTTTTGACCTTTAAAGATAGGTCTAGACGGCAGGAAAGCTTTAGGATTAGTCCGGGGGAAGCTTAGTCGCTTCCGGTTCGGATCGCGATTACCATTCCCTATATCCCCGATAGGTGTCCCGATCCACGCACGGTAGACTCGCATAATCTTATTATCGACCCTATATTTTCGCGTTTATTATTAAATCACGTACCAGGAGGGAATTGACCCCACTTATCCCGCGTCGCTCTACTAATATTTGCTAATAGCCTTGATAAAACTGATTTGTAGATCCGTAAAGGCCGCCTCGCTTGAACTGCCTATTACGGGATCTAGTATATCGATTGAAAACGAATCATAGGTCACTATTTTTGACGAGTATATCCCGGCTATAAATTTTCCCTGATGTACTGTTGCTAGATTGGCCGAAGATGCCCGCTCTTGTCCGATCTATATCACCTAAATTTGTGACTTTGGCTTCCGTACCCTAGATAGGGATAAAACCGAGCTATGGATAGCCCGAGATCTATCTTTTCTCTAGCTCAAGCCGTATTAGGTCGTGATCTCTAACCTCTTTATTCCGGCTGGCGGAATAAGCTCCCTTCGTAGCTGATTTCGCCACTATTAAGATATCTATATTAAGGGAGAACATACGACTGACTACGTCTACTCTACTCCTAGTCGTAAGAAGTAGTTAATACGGCAATAATCAATATCTCCTACGCGGCTCGTGCCGAGATTTATATATTAGTCCTTGTCTAGGTGGTGGGACTGGATATTGGAATAATTAGCGTAATTAGCTAGTGCAATAATTCGTGGTTCGTAGCTGCTGGTAAGGCCTAAAGGCTAGATAAATAACGTGAGGTCAACGTGATAGCGGTATATCAAGGGTATCGTGACTTATGGACTATGCGCTATGCACGCTATATGAGGAAAGAAAGCTTGCGATCCGTGCCGATATAGGTCGTGCCGCGGCCCGATTCTAATCGGATATTTTAGCGCGCGGCTAAGCGCTAGACTAAATCTGGCTTAAATTACCAGCCACCGTATTACGGAGGAATGCGTGCTATACCATGCGTTAATCCAATTAAATCCCGTAGATATCATTCGTTCCCCTAGTGCCATTGCATCCTTACGTCTATAAATAAGTCACCTATGGGTATCATCTAAGGAAATGTAGGTTATATATAATAATCTCTCGATAATAGGCTATCAGATTATTATTTCTCTATTATAGCGGGGAAAAAACGCATAAAAGAAAAGGACAAGGTCTAAGGAGTGTGGAAGGCAATCAAGGTGTCGCCCGACCGTGGATGCGAGATAAAAATATATATGCGAACGGGATCTGTAAATCACCGCTAGCCCTCTTTAGGAATTACCCCTAGCCACGCCAAGTCTACGCCTAACTATCCACAAAAGGCTAATCGAAGTGATCACCGAGCTCCGCGTACAAGGGCCGTAGAAGGGTCAGAGCCGTAAGAAAATAGAAACTGAATACACACCTATATTGATTTCCCTTTGCCCTAAGGGCATTGCGCCGATGTTAGGGTTTTTCCGGTAGCTATAGTTTATTCGCGCCACTCGACTTCTACGGCATGATCTATCTAACTTTGGATCTTATAACCAGATTCACGATATTCCCTGAGTCCTTTATTTATAAGACAGGCACCTGTGAAGCCGCATATATTATATTGCACACTATCCTAAAGCTACGTATATATCCATTTTATGTTAGCTAGATGAATAAGCCCGTAAGATCACTATGACAGCATGGCTTTCTCTGTGAGGCGACCCATCTCCCTCTCCACACCACGCCTATCTTTAGAAGGGCGATGTGTATTGGTTGGCTTGTTGGTTGGCTTGTTGGTTGGCTTATTGGTTGGCTTAGGCCAGCGTTTGTTGATTGCTCAACGGAAGGGTACTCGGTAGTGAATAACCTAGAAGCGAGTTGGTATCAAGCATTCTAAGGTGCCTATTCTGGGCTTGCCAGTTCCCTTGAAACATATTAGAAGGAGGCAGGGTCGCGGCCAGGCGTTTGTTTTTCTCTGCTTCTACTCTGCTAGAAAGTTTGGTCTGCGCAATCATGAAATCGGCGCTCGTCTGCATCAGCCAAGGCAATAAGTCATCACTCGCCATGCCACTGAACTGCGCGGTCTCTAGTTGCTGTTTCAAATTCTATATTTGCATCTTAAGTGTCTGGACCCTGACTAGAGACTGATCTTTTTCGTTGCCTAGCTGGCGGATCTTCGCTGCGGCTTGGGCGTTGTCGGCCTCTAGTCGCTGGATAGAAAGCGTTGACTCGTCCCGGTCTCTATCAGCGTCTTTAAAAACCTGTAAGCATGGTCGATAAACAATCTTCCAGTGTTTTTGTTTCTGAGTCTTAGCTATCGGCGAGGGAGACTAGATTCCGCATTAGGTCTGAGTATACTTATATTCACGGGACGGTGATGGCAGGACATACCAGCAGTGGCTATAGGTGTGTGCCTTGAGTGCCGGACAGAAGGATAGTATTAGGTCTAGTGATAGTAGTCCGCCGAGCGCGTTTAGGGACAATATTTGACTCGGGAATGCCCTAGCTAGCTCTAGCGGGGGCTTGGGCTGCCGATCTGCGGGAAGGTATGTTGATCGTTAAGCCTCTGAAAGTGGTTACTTAGAGGCTTTCATAAGAAGAAACGGTTTTTTGCTCTAGACTTACCGGTTCGGGGGGGCAACACGAGCTTTTAAATGTCTCCGGTGGTACTAGCTAGGATCTAGACCACGGTGAAATAAGTAGATTCACCACCGATTTATGTAGACCGCAATATTGTGAGGTTGCCACATTAGGGAGAAAATCCGTTTATCGGCCTGACAAGAGACGATAGGCCCGTAATAAACGGTTATCCCTGTAGTATTATGGATATGGTTATATTCCGGTGGCCGGCTATTAACCATTTTGTTCTCCGGTTTTGCTCCCTGCTTTCCGTTTACCATCAATTAACCGTTAGGCTCCTCAACGGTTGTGATGTTCCGTCACTAGTGATCCTGCGGTTGGACTGAGCGTTGTACGAGATAGAGCACTCTACATGCTAGTGGGTAGCCCTCATAAACATCCTCAATAAACAGGTCACTGGAATACTAACCCTATGCTCATTCCAACTAACTAAGTTTTGCCTAGCCCGTGTAATTTCGCCCCCGTATCCGGCTCTCGCTATCCGTTTATTTGCCTTGACCTATCCCGCGTTTTGTAGACCATTTAGTTAGCGCGGGGGATAGAGTCCTATTAATAACTAAAAGAATAGTGGTAACTTGGTCTTCTAAATTAGATTGATCGCGACCTTATAGATTTATTCGGCCCAGAAACGGTAACCATACTCTAGCTCGCACTCGTCGCGGCTAACTACTAGAGAAGGTCTATAGTATGATATATAACGTAAGTATTGATAGCAAGACAGAGTATGTGGACCGCGCGCTAATTTATACTCAAGACGTTAAATCGTAAAATCATTTTAGAGATCATTCGAGGAGGCCGAACAATATTGCCTCTAATACGTGGAGGCTAATAGGGTACTCCACCTTCAGAGTCGATCGCGATTTAATAGTGCCGCCACTTAACCAGAAATCGAAAATATATTGTGGACTACCGGTAAATTAATCCTATGGCATAATTTCCACTAATCCGTGATTAGGAGGCGTATGCCAGGGTACGGTACGCATTTGGCCTGGACTGACTGGCATGCCAAGATTCTGTCCTATGTGACACTGGCTCGGTTGGCTTTTCCTAGGCGGCGCCTTTGGATCTTCCCCTTCTGTTTTCTCTCTTCACCCTTTTCTCAGATTTAGGGCCGTAATCTTCCCTCCAGGCAGAGAGTCTATCCTTATAAGGTTCGGCGCCGAAGTTCTAATTTGTAATAAATATCCTCGGGAGGCCCTTCTAGGATAGGGCGCCTTAAGAACTAACGGGTGTCAATAAAATTGGCGTGGCTCGTCCTAGTCTGTTATTGTTGATGTGTAGACCTGGTAGGTTTTCTTAAGCGATTCAAAGTTTGGCCGGTTATATTACAGAGGGTTAAACCTAGAGGCAGTTTCTATACTCGTGCAACCGCATATGGCCAGAAATAAGCCCATACGGCCCGTTGAAAACCCGTAGAAAGGGATGTCTATTGGGGAAGGCTCTAGTTAGAGGATGGCTATGGTTATAAAGCTATATATGCTAATGAAACATCCTTTTTTGATATAGAATAGTCGAACTACTGCTTGCTTTAAGCTGCCTACTGTTGACGACTTGGTCCTTATCTTTTCTATGGATTCCTCGGTAGGTTTATAGGATTACTTAGAAGCCCATCTAACCTGAGAATAGGAGTATCTTCGTATCCTTGCCAGGTTAGACACTCGGGCCGTCCGGGCAGAAAGAGCCCAGGCCAAGCTCGAACAAGCACTGGGTGATATGCAGGCTACCCTTAAACACGCAATTGAGGATAGGGACCATATATCCAGGTTGGCGGATATCTTCTATGAACTCACTTAGAAGATGGGAGGCGTGATAGATTATCTTTTGAAGGAGCGCGGTGCTAAGGAACCCGGTCATGAGCCGGAGTTAATATATATAATGCTTGATATATTGTTAAAGCAGTTAGAAATAAAGGAGTTAAATACTAGCGGTAGAAATGTCGGTGACTCGGAAATTGATGGCACAAAGGCCGTAGAATAGGGCAGCTAACTCGATGCTAAATAATGATATAAATGTGTATGGTTCCTGTTTTATATGTGTTGATGTCCGTTTGCTAACTTAACCGAGGCTGTGAGAAGTAAGCCTCACGTCGCTAACGGTTATATATACTTAGGATCTGCTTTAACCTTTTGCTATTAATAGTATTAGCAGAATTCTAATCGGGTTCGTTTCTAAATATATACATCCCTATTTAGATACACACCGTCACTTCCTTACTTCATAGTACTTTTTTAAAAAAGCCACGGAGCCATTTTAATTTGAGACGATATGGATTTTCGTCTTGCCTAGAAGCTGACGCGAGAGCTTTAGCTTATTCTGGGGGAAGATCCTCCTAAGCCTACTAAAACTAGTCCACGAACTAAGTCCGCTTCTAATACCCTTTAGGCTGCATTTAAATAGGACCGCGTTTAGCGGTCTACAGCTCCATCACTAGAGTTGCTGCCTGGTGATAGATCCTAGAAAGTACACACACGTATAGGCAACTTCGAGTTTGGTATACACTCTAGCAAGATTGAATATACATTTATGCTAAATAGATATAGGCGAGTTCTATTCCGGGGAAGGTAGTAGGGCTAGCGCTATTAATAGGCTACCTAATAAGCTTGGTCGTTGCCGTGTAGGGGAAAATCTGGTTAAAAGGATAACATAGGAGGCAGTAAGGAAGAGGATATTATTTTAATCATGGTTAAGCGGTGATAGCTATTATTAGGCCGAACGGTTTGGATAAGGCCTACTTATTTACTAATAATTGGCTAAGATCTCAATATAACGATCTCTGGCATTCCTAGCTGCACGAAGAGTACGTTATATATATCCTTTATTAAGAGATTTCTGCCTCTATCTTGCCGCCTATGAAAACTTATTATAGGTTATATAATAGGATAGAGGCGCTAATAGAAGTCATTCGGTTCTACTAATGCCGTAGGATATAACAGTTAGCTAACGATGTGCTAATGGATCGTAGTTATAGTTATGTTGCTAAATTAGTGTGGTTCTCTCAACTTGATTGGCTTAGGCGTGAAGTAAATACATCCATCGTTGGGCACACTTCCTGGCCCTAGAGGAATGACGTCTGCATTCTATATATAGTATATAACTTACTGCTTTTGATAGTCTTAATGTAGGTGAATTGCCGATAAGAAGCTCTTGGAACGTCTTAAGGCATATTGCTCTATTTCTCCTTGAATCTTTCGACACGGTATTTCGGCAATAAATTCTATTCTCTTCGACCTATATACACTCTAAACGGTGAGTGGGATCGCTAATAATTTGACCGAACATTGATTGTATATGGTCAGAGCTCTAGTCTATGTTTGCAGCGATGAAAAGAGTATATGCTATAGATGTAATGATGACCGCGATTCAACTTAAAGTGAGATTTTTAAAGCAGAGTAAGTGGCTAAAAGGTGTATATATTTAGTTATATAAGAATTTTGCATTTATTAAGTACTTCGGGGGCATAGTAGAGCCTTATATGCGACTAGTTCAGATAGTCCAAGCACCTTTCTAAAAGAGGTGTAGAGCCTTCACGGCTATTAGTGAATGTTATAAATAATGGTAGCTCCTAGGGTGCGCTAGATGACTCCTAGGAACTCTTATTTAGCCTCTAGGAGCCTAAATGCTCCCGGGAGCACAACCATCTGCCCTGGGAGTCAGTAATTAGCGTCGCGTGCCATACAGCTAATATAGACTTACGTATTATAATTGTAGGTAAGAGAAAATGATTACTATATATACTTAACTAGATCTTCATAATGGTTTGACTTTCTACCGCTATAACCATTACATTTCAGATTTGCCTGAATCCTTCTCCCCCATATATATTCTGCGCTTAAGATATCAGACTCTTAGTGGCTTTGGGACCCCTTAGCTATCTATCAAATAGGGCCCCTTAGGGAGGATAAGTCCTACTATGGCATTACCTAGAAAGGAAATGCCTATAAGCTCACTGTGAAGAAAGAGACCCTAAAAGAAGGTCGGCATAAGCTAAACAACCTTGCACGGAGCCTATTCGATCTTTCTACACTTAACTCTCAGCTGGATGGCATTGTCTTCTTTTTCCTCTATAAGAGGTGGCATTAAGAACGTTAACAGAACGATATCAAACAGCGGTGGTTTAACGCAGCCGTGCGTAACTAAGTCCACGCGTAGATATCTCCGCGCCATCTTTTCTCGCTATCTATAGCTAAAGAGGTTGATAATATAGAAGAGGAATTAGCCGGAATTTCCTCTAAGCCATATACGCTCTCTCCTCCGATATAGAATATTGACGAGATTACCTTCCCGGGACTTCCTACCCCTATATGGTTAGAGGTATCTCAGCCTCCTAGTCGTGAAGTCACATTAGATATGCTTACAATAGATCGGGTGCCCTAGGATATTTCACCGAATGATCCAGCCATCCTATCCATCAATAATAAGCACGGTGGACTACACTATATCCAGATTCACAGCTTCGACCAAGGGTCCTGTCCAGATGGCGAGGTGTGTCCGATCTGCTTTGAGGAAGACAGCGATAATCCCGTCATTCTGCAATGCGATGCATATAAGGAGGTGGTTCATTTAGGGTGCATAGACGGCTGGCTTGCCCATCGGTTGCCCGGGAATAATACCTCTTACCTAACACAGTACGTAACTCATCACCCTTTATTCCCGTGGTCGGTTCACTAATTACGGATACAGTCGATGCCACGGGTCTTTCAGCGCCCTCCTTTCCTCTTCGGTGGCTAGGGTTATCACTAGCGAGTCGACTACCGAAATGCCTCTCAAAGTCATACACACAGGAGCAGAAGGCTCGGATATTCCAATAGTACCCTCGCAGCTTCGATCGCCTCGGCTTACCCGGCGTTCAGATCGTTTCCCGGTCTCTATCCCCTCAAGCTCATCCGTTACTCGTCGATCTACTCGACAGAGACGGGTTCCCGATCGCTTCCGGCCGTAGGAGTAGATTTCAGATAAACAAGAGGTGGCTAATAAATGCACGAGACCATTTTATTCGATATTACGGGATTCACCCGGGGCGATACGCACTATCGTTTCTAAGTAAAGACAAACAGTACCTTAGCTCATTCTAATTCTAGGATGTATAAACATTGAACCCGTACATTTTTGCGGGGCAGGGCCGGTTTCTACCGCGACGACCGTTTGTGTAACAGCAACTTTCAACGCTTGATCACTGACGTCGTTGAACACCCGTACAACAGCCCATGCTCGGCTTTGATGGGTTAGCATCAATCTAGTTCCATAGGGTGGCAGCCATCTCTGCGGCTCCATTAATATTAAATAGGATAGATGCCTCAACCACTCCGCAACATTTCCCTCTACTCAGGGTTCCTGGCACCGCTAAATCAAAGCTATCCCCTCGCACTCGACACGCTCCTAAGATGGATTCCATTCAGCGTCAGCCATCTAGACCTCCTACTATATGGTGTGACGGAACACCCGATTAGGACACTAAAAAAAACAACCCATCTATCTACACCGTCTTCCAGGCCCTAGTCCGACCCAGCGGTAACTACTTCTGCTCCGGCTCATCCTGAACCAGCGTAGCTAAAGGATCAAGACCAAGCTTAGAATATTCAGCCGGTTTTCTAAAACCCATGGCTGACGTATAAGGCGATCGTGGTGATTTCCCAAGGACAGTCCGTCTTCTTAGCCCGGCATAGAAATAACAAAAGTGGCTCTGGTCAATATCCACCTTCTGAAGCAGCAGTTTTCGTCTGTCAAGCCACTATTAGAAACCAGGAGTTAATTTTCTCATCCTAGCTTTCTAGGTCTGCTGGGGTGCTACTATTAGGAGGATCAGGTATTTTTGGTCTGGGAGTCAGTAGAGCTCTTAGTGAGTCAGATCCTCGCATCGAGGTGCACTATTACTGAGGGTGAGGTTGCCGCAATTGTTCGGCCGGTAAGTGCTAGTCTTAGCGCCCAATATAAGAAAGTGGTGCTCATACCTGATAGGTCCTCGAAGGAATTCAATATCTACGCGGTCGCGGAAGAGCCCTCGCCGCCTTAAGTGCCGACACCATGTTGCTCACGGAGCCCGGCGGAGTCAGGATCGGTGAGTAGGGAAACTAAGCACACCTAGTGGGCCACATAAGCATAGTTTACTAACGGTGATCAATGTTATAGTAGGAGTGGAGCATAGCTGCTAAATAGATGCAGCCGAGATAGACGCGGCAACTCTGAAGCTATTCGCTTTGGCTGAGGTTGTAAAAAGGCTGATCATAAAGAATCCTCCACACTATCCATGGAGTGCCGAGGCCAAAGGTCTGCCTAAGGAGCTGAAAAGCTGCAGTTCACCGGATGAGCTTTTACGCGTAAGTCTTAACCGCCTAGCCAACCCCACTATATACTGACCAATCAGAGTAAACTCTTCGAGCAATTAGGGGATAAGGGCGAACTAAAGATGCTGGTGAACGCGGCTAATAAGACTGCTTATCACAACCTCGAGTTATTTAAGCGTATATAAGCGCGTTATGTTGGGCAAGGTGTTGGCCTCCCGAATATATTGATAGGCAAGGAAAGTGATCGGGTATTGGCTCTTATATGCGCCAGGTAAAACGACCAACATTGCTCGCCTTGCTTGACCTTTGAGCACTAGTACACGAAGAAAGCCTTTACTATTCGGGCTAATTTCTGGTGTTGGTGTGGGTGGATAGAAACATCGGTAGTGTCCCGAGTGCACATTGGGTTGGCACTGCAACATATGCCACGGATTCAGGGATATGTGAAGCCAAGGATATATCATATTTGTATATATATATATATAGCACGCTTGAATGTTTCACCTATGAACCTCATGTCACGGCCATCCACAGTGCAGGCAAGCCCTTCGTGCCCACACTCTCCCTTCAAAGTTATTAGTTATTAGAAATAAACATCGGCAAATTTACAGCTAAAAACGCGTCATTCGTATTGCCATAAACGCGGTGCCATTGAAGCAAAATGATATTTCCTATTACGGGGGTTCAACTTAAGACCCACTCAGAAGCCCCATTGGCCGGAGCCCAGCTCACGATAAGATAGTCGCCGGGGCTCTTCGGTGGGACGTACTGTGACTAATTTCCTCTCAAGAGGATTCTCCCATGAGTAGAGACCTCTTTTGAGAGGCCTCATATTCTCGGCCTTCCAAGCGGCCCTCACTCTTGAAACGAGCTATCTGAAATAGTCTGTTGTCAACGTCCTTTTATGTTACCACTTTCAGGATACTTTACATAGCTCTATCATAGTGACAAAAGCAGTCTCTCATCCCAGTACAACTCCTAACACAAACACGTGACACAGCAACATGAACACACGCTGAAGCTTTGACTCTCCTTCGCAACTTTTTTCTGTGATCGAAAGGCCCACCAAATAGGCTAGATGTGAAAGGCCCCAATAACGTGTTCGCTGTCGTTAGCCTACAACATGGCATTCATCAGCAAACAGCTCTTATACGTAGATGCATAACGCCCGCCCACACAGCAACCGCAATATGACAGATCAAGACGAGCCGTCGCGTATCGGAGCCGGCGTTCCTAGCACTGTGCTGTCTATTTCACCACCAGATTTATCTTGTCTGTCTCCATACGATTGTGACATGCTCCCCTCCTGCGCCTGATGAACCTGCAATACCTGCATAGCTTTGGCGATCCCCCCTGTGACACAAACCAGCTCGTTTTCCAGGTGACTTGCTCAAGATGAATTGCACTCGAGCTCATACTGAAGCTGACGGACTTTGGCTTGTAATTCGCGGTTTTGGCCGGAAGACTCCTCCAGATGGATACGCGTGAGGTCAAGCTCGTCGCTCATTTCATGGTTGGCGCATTCCAATTCGCGGATTTTGGCCGTGAATGATCCGCTGTCCTTCTCATCGCTACGGGCGGGTCGCGTCTTGCATATATTTTCAGCGCTGTGTAGGCCCCGAGGCGCTTGGTGGATCAAAATGCTTACCTCTTCTCTAGGGAGGTGGTTCCGTTTTGATTGGGCAATATGTAGCGTCTGCGGAGTAACCGCCTCAAGCGACCGGCCTAATTCTTCGCAAATGGACCGGTACAGGCCCACACTTCCACTGCCCAAGTTCGACTGCAATAGGCTCTTTTTGGATTCCGTTATCGACCAAGCGTATCCATCCCCGCCTGATGGCTGTAGACGGACTTGGCTGGGAGCGACGACAAGGTCAAGTCGGTCAACTGAGGCGCGTTAATTCGTCTCATCAGACGGAGGGAATATAGCCACCTACGTATATGGGCTGCCAATGCCTCACGGCACTGTTGTCTGAAGAACGCACGCTTCTCATTGCTGCTAAGGACCATGATTGCTTTTAGACTGTCAAGCAAGCCGCAAGCCCCTCTATATATTCTGCCCATGCGTTAAACATCTTATTCAAGGCGTTGAGGATTGAACGTTTGACGGAAATCATGTTGTCGTTCAAGCATTAATATCCCAGTCGGGCCGGCCGGTAACCGAAGATCAAAAACGTTGAAACTTCAACAGGACCTCAAGATTAATCAATTGAGTACAGGGGGAGAGAGGCAAGTCTGGAGGCAGTACAATCAACTTTCTCGGCCGCCCAAGTATGGTCCTGCCATCGACCACTAATTTCTCATTCTATTCCCTCTGAACTCACTAAATGAGGGACGAGACTGTTGTCCAGGATTTATGAGACGGTGCACTTTCTAGTGATAGTAATGACAAGGGAGACGATATATAGCCAGATTTCCCCCAGTCAAAGCATCATATCCCCTCCCACGTTGTCTTGGATAATGGGTAATATCTCTCGTCGGTCAACGCGCCGCTTGCTAGATACATCTGACACCATGCCTTTGCTTGACTATTGTTTCAACATGCAACCGTCGCCAAAGAACAAGGCTGCCAACAGCCCTGAACCTCCCTTGAAGCGATCACAAACTACACTTCGACTGCGGCTTCAGCAGAGATGCTTGAGACCAGAGACGTGGTGGAAATCTCTCACGGCGTTTGGTCCCCTTAATGAGGGCTTAGAACAAAAGCTGCAACATGAGAGAGCCGTTGCCCAGGAGGAAGTTCGACAGGAGTGGATGCAACGTCTCCGGCCCAAACCTCACCGACAATGCCCACCGGCAAAATGAGGGAAAGGATACAGAAGGGGCTAGCAAGAGAAACAATGCCCCGAGAGGCCGAGCCTTCAATTAGCAAAATTCAGAAATTGATTTAGTGACCTGAATAAACCGGGTTGTTGCAATATTTATTTTTCAACAACCATCAATGCAATTTAAAGACAGTAGAAAACTTTAATTTACATGTACATACCGTACCGTTTGAGCTATGAACAGCCCTCACCTGAATGGCTTTCGTGTTCCTAGGAACTAAACACCAGATCGAAGCTAAGGCTTTTCAAGCCCCTAGCACAAATCTGCTACTGCATCAACTGAAAGGCAAACCACACACGTCATTGCAAGATACGGGCTGTGCGTAGAGTTTGCAGCCATTAGTTGGGGATTAAGATGAGTAATTGCGTTGAATTAGGGCCCCGTGGCTCCTAGGAGTCGTCATTACTGCGCCATCTGTAATAATATAAAAACATTCAGGTTCCCTCAACTATGTACCTTTATGCAGTGAAATTTCTTGTTTCTTTTGAACGACCCTATCAGCCAGTCCATGCGATTGGGGGTTTTTACAATGGCCCTTCCCTCATCTATACTGCCCTTCGATGGCCCTGCTGTAATGCAATGCTTTTTTGGTGAATTTGATGATGTCAAGAGTGTGATAAAGGAGACAATGGCCACTTTGGCCGTTGATCCCATAATCCAGGCTCGATGTACAATATACATACCATCTCCCGTCTCCGCCTTTCTCTGGCATCGATTTTTGACCACCAGGGCCTCTTATGAAGCTACAGACGTATGAAATATCCCTCCTGATATAATTCATATTTCCTGCTAACAGGACGTTCAAGGAGAATTTTGGGTCGACTTATCGCAGGCTTGCAGATGAAAAGAGTGTAACAGTGAAGGACCTCGGTAAAGCCAAAATTGCTTTCTTCGCGACCCATGAGATGTGCTTGATCACCTACAAATCTTTATACTACCCTTTCAGTTCTACCTCAAACACAAAGAACACCTTTGTCTGTGGTCCTTTGAGAGAGCGCTGGCAAGTTGATGAGCTTGAAACCCTCAGAGACCGTGGATGGACTGTCCATTACTATGCCGCCGCTGGTCGATTACTTGATGATACTTCAAACAAGCTGGAAGCGGAAAAGCTTCTTGGAAACGACTACCATGACCGTCCCTTCCTTGAGAAGTGCACTGTAATTGAGTTCAACGCCGAGGAGGAAGACGACGTTGTGGAGGACGACGAAGACGCGCTGATATCTACCTACACAACGCTGAGTGTGAAAGATGATGCAGGAATTGAAGTAGATTTACTCGCACTTTGTTTTTAATTATGGCATCGTTATCTGAATCAAGAGTCATTTATGCGGGGTCGCAAAATGCTAATAGAGTTCGAAAAGCTTAGTACCATGCATTTATCCCTTCTACGCAAAGTATCTCTAGAGAATTGTAACTACATTCAAATTGGAAGACGGTTTATTGTTTCTGTTGTCAAAAGGCTCTAATGAACTATACATTAAGCAGATACAAACTATAGTTGCGATCAATACGGTCTCATCGTCCCCAATATGGTGGGCGCTGGTGAAGTTCTTGAACCTCAAATGGAGGCATCAGCGGTTATATCTGAGAAATCACCTACCGAATCGTGGATCCCTGGAGGATGGTAGGGTGGGGGTACTGGCGAAAGCTAAGCCCAGTGAGACACAGCTGTATCGGAAACAGTACTACAATACTACACTACACAGATAATAGTAACCTCTATAGGTCATTCCAAACGAGAAATATAGAGGTACAGTAGCAGGTATGTGTAGGGCTTAGGGCATGCATAGCGTTTAGGTTGCCTGGCATAGCTCAAATTTTGAAGTTTCAGGAGGGTACAAATTCATATTGGTAGGTGGAGGCGGTTCTTATATGAAAGGAAGGCATTGCATTTTTGAGGGCGCCAGCAAACGCCGTTTATTCTAGAAGTGGTCTAGATTTCAACGGGTAGGTACTATAGGCACCCGTTAATGAATTTCACCAGCCGATGTAACTGTTTTGTGTAGGTCGCACAAACGAACGCATCAGATGCAAACGCGTTTTCTTTTATAGTGTGAATGTTATTTGCAAAAGGAAGCCTGCCTCATTATTAGGTTTGAACGGTGTTTACGGGGACTGAACTAAGTCTTGGACGGCGGACAACCGCACATAATTGAGAGATTGATAATCAATCCTATACAACGAGAGGAGCAGGGCTATAAAGAGATGTTGATTTCCCGACATAGATAGTAGCGTCTTTACTAACACGACCAACAATGGAGGGTCCCAGCAAATTGCCTGAAATGGAAGACGGACATGGAGAGGTACCACCGAGCGCACAAGCAAGTTCGGCCGAGAATACCTCGGTGTCTGGCTATGAAGTCTCGCAGCCGGTAAGATGGACATATGGCCATAGAGGACCCCGCTGACCAATCACACGCAGAATCACGACACCATGAGGAATAATCTGGCCGTGGAGCCCTTCCAACCCGTCCTTGAGATATTGAAACAGCTTGAAGAAGAAGACACCGAGCTTGCATTTCAGGCTGCACGCCTGGTGGGGTACTACCGGTGTTTGTGGGAGTCTTGCTTTTCCAAACACACAGATGGCAAGCAGCTTGAAGAAGCAAACGAAAAGCTGCGGGCCGGAAATATTCAGCTATGCAACGAAGGAAGCCACTTGAAGCTTCGCCAAGATGAGCAGGTAGCTCGCTTGCATTCCATTGAAAATGCATTGGATGAAGTTCGGGGAAATCTTATTGGTGTACTCAAAGTTTGGAACGATCGATCGGCCGGTGACTTGGCCATTTTACCAGGAGATGGGTTTCCCAGACATTAGTCTTTGCTGTTGAACTTGAACACATCAAAGCCGTTTCGGAGCTGTATCACCACAATGTTGCAATTTCGGTGTGCGACGATAGCAAGCCTGTGATAGCCCACCAATGAAGCCCTTGACCCTATGTCCCTAGAATTCGTTGCCTACCACGTGGGTTGAACAAGCCAAATGCTCGCCGACTGGACTTCCAGCACTCCGTACCGCGTAAAACGATATGACCATCCAGACCATGAGGATGAGTAGTTGGAGCTGTCAAAGTTAGAAAGAGCAGCAAATAATGATCTTTGCCACCGAGAGGGTGAGGATTCACCTCCAGCGATAGCAGCCAACAGGACAGAGCAACCCCCAAGACTGCAATTAGAAGAAGAACAGCTGCCACTCCAACTGTGCAATACAAAGCGCAACGCAGTTGCGTTCGAGTCCTGACATGGGCCATTGTATACCCGTCCACCCACCAAAAAAGAGAACCCAAGCCCAGGTGATCCAAAAAGAGAAGGAAGAGTACGACGACTCGCAGTGGGCGATCAAAGTAAGTACCAACTACCGTGGCCGTAATCTTTGTCAAGCACGAGAAAAGGGCAAATAGCGGAAAACAGATCATCAAGTGATATGGCGCACTAGGGAGGCTTCGCAGGAAAATGCTTATTCGGAGATACTGTGTTTGGTGGTTAACGTAAAACCGAGAAACAACGTAATGGCACGTACCACGAGTAAAGAGGGAAATAAACTGGTTACCCCCAATATCACTTCTCTCCCCGTCTCACATTTTCTGCTCCAGCTCAGTCCCATGTGCACTGCCAGTAGAACAATCTTCGGCGCAAACACGGCAAGGTCGAGTTTCTGGTGTAATGAGGTTTTCTGAACTGCTCGACGAGACCACACGAGAAGGACACAGCTAGCTAGTAGCAACGCCGTGGCCAACAGTGCATGTAATGTAGTTGGAATCTGCATGACTGTCTTGTGGTTAAGGTGCAAGAACAAAGGGGACTTCAGCTGACTTTATGCCCGGATTGCCAACTACGGTGCTTACTAGATTTGCTCTGTGCTGTAGGTTCCAACCTCATGGAGCCAGCTAACTTGCGTTACCTAAAGAGAATGGATTAAGTTCAATAAGTCTGTTATGTACTCTCTATTCGTCGCTAGAAATCCCCAGACGACATTGTCTCTCCCAGGAACCACCGAGTCCCTGGGAGCCTGATACAAGCTCCTAGGAACCGAATAAATGTTCCCAGGAACGCCACGGGTAATCCCAGGAGCCCCTGCGCCCCCGGGAACTTATAACTGGGTCCCAGGAGCGAAGGGCTGGTAAATGACTGCTTGGAATCTGTAAGACAGTCCTCCGTGTTCGAGTTCGGGAATGAACTATCCATGATGGGGCAATCTATAAAGCCACGACTACACCCCATCTACTGAACCATTATTACTCTACACTGCCATAACCAGTCGTGGAAAGCATATCTCTTATCGAATCAGCGGCTACCTTTGTTCCTTTCCGAAATAGAACTGACCACCAACACAATCATGGTATGATAGTCGTTACTTCCAAGAAGCTATACTTACAAGGCTTACGGAGACTAATAATGGGATGCAGTCTATTAAGTTACACGCCAGTATCCTATACTTCCCGACCGAGATTCTTTGGGTGATAGCCGACAATCTACGGGGACACGAAATTTCTGCTCTTGCTCGAACCAGCCGAATACTCTATCCCAAGCTCCGGTTGGCCCTAATAAAATACAACGTCAGACATCAGAATAGCTCTGCGCTTCATTGGGCTGCGAAATCCAACAGTACCGACTTTGCAAAGACCTTGCTCTCCTACCGGGCCAACATTAACGCATTGGTTGATGATTGCTCCCCGTTGATGACAGCCGTACGTTACGGGTCCAAGTCGACGGTGAAACTTTTTCTAAAAAATTCAAAAACAATCATCAACCTCAGGAATGCGGCTGGAAGAAGTACCCTGTAGTACAGCGTGGAAAAAGGGTCATAGTCTATCGTGAAGAAGCTCCTCCAACGCCCTGAGATCGAAATCGGTCTTTTGGATTATGAGGGACAAACTGCGTTCTGGCTTGCCATCTTTCAAAAAAACGAAAAATTGGTGCGCTTGCTGCTCTCAAAAGGCGCTGATCCCCACACGATGGATCGGGACGGTGCTTCGCCATGGATGGCAGCCTTCAGCAGGGCACCCATGTTAGATGTGCTCCTGGAACATTTTGATACTTTGCGCCCCGAATCGAAGAGCAAGATCTGCAGTTGCAATCCAGAAACGATTCAAGGTGCCGCAAGCAAAGGAGACTCTGGCGTGTTGCGAAAGCTGCTCCGCCGCGGAGGAGACGTTAATGCAGTGGACGGCCAAAGAAGAACAGCCTTGCATCTTGCAGCGAGTAATGGGCACCGAGAGGCTGCCGAGCTACTACTCAACCAAAAATCCATTGATTTGGCTGCGCTGGATCAAAGAAACGGCACGCCGCTCCACGCAGCTGCAATGGGCGGACATCTCGCAGTGGTAGATCTGTTGCTGCGTCAAAACGCTCTCGTAAACTGCAAGGACGATTCTGGAAATACCCCGCTGTGGTATTCGACTTCTAGTCATCGCGACGATGTCACAGAGAGACTTTTGACTGAAATTGACGTGGATGTCAATACAGTCGGAGGAGGGGGAGATATGATGAGCCTTCTACTTCACTATACCATCTGGCAAGAAGAATGGACACAGTTGTTCTACGATGGTTCCTTAGCTGTTCACAAGACATGTGAGGTTTGCCTACATCTAATAACTTTTATCAAATAAAAATAGTCTCTGGCTGTCATTTATATCTCATTCTTTAAAGATTAATCGAGATTCACTCCGGATCATTCCAGCATTTCGCTGGGTGAACAGGCTAGCGATGTGTATTAGGATATGCGGACGATCATTTTGTTGCGGCGACCGTTCTGACACGGGGTTATGTGAAAGACAGGCAGAGCGTTACTCTAAATGAGCCCGCAACAAACAGACTGCAAAGGGATGGAGCTTATTACCTAAAACCACGAGGGAAAGCTCTTTCTGCCATCAGGAAATTGACAATATGAAAAGTAAGGCTTAGCCGCCTCTATATAGGTAATCGTCTATTCCTCTGAGTTGTTGACAACCAAACAGAATGCCCCCGATTGGGTTAGACTTGTATCGATGGTTTGCTGGCACCTCTCTCCCTAACTTGTATGCCATTAGCGCTGCAGCTGTCCTGTCAATATGGTTGATCTATTGGCTTAGACGAGGTGTGTGGCGCTGGGCGCGGGGGAGACGCCATGTGAGCTTTTGTCGCCCCTTTCAATTGAAAATGTTAGGCTCCTGGCGGCAGTTTGCCTACGTCCACCTGCCAAAGGGTATGAGCTGGCTAGACATCTCCCAGTACCGGCAAGCACTAGTGCTGGCTGTTATGCTTGTAGCAAATATTGTTGGCCTTCGGTTGCGAACCCATTCCTGGAGGGAAGCATAGAAAAGAGCTGGCTCTTTGGCAGTCATCAACCTTATCCCCTTATGCACCGGTGTAAGTTTTGGTTTTCCGGCAGATCTGCTGCATGTAGACCGTCATATGCTCGCGTGGTTCTATCGCTGGGTAGGTCGTATATGTGTGCTCCATTCTCTGCTGCACTGTTCGCTACTCGTTAGCGTCGCCAGAACGACGACCCTTGCAAATCCACGGTACATTGTTCCAATAGCCGTACGTATCAATACCTGCGGAGCTATATTTACGACTTGCACAGGTGGCTACAGCTAACTCAATATAGGCAGGATCTACTCTCGTTCTCGTGATACCAGTGACTTGCGCGGCGATCCAACGGCGTCATATGCAGTTTGCAATGAAATGCCACTACCTTCTTGCGGTAACCGCGATCTGCGCGCTTATATACTACCTCGTGGAGCGACAGTCACTATATCGGTGGTATTTGGTAGGCGCTATTTGCCTATGGTTATCCATCAGTGCCGTTGTCTGTATGATGGCCGTATGGAACTAGAAGCCTTGGAAATCTTCCCGAAATGAGGTGATTATGAACTCTATGAGCCAGTTCCTGTGGCTTGACATCACACTACCCCTCAACCGAACGATCCGCCCTGGCTAGTACGTGCAGCTCTGGATGCCACGGGCCAGCTTCGGCGCTTGTTTTCAGCTCCCTCTTTTCTATGTTGCATTTTGGGAAGACGGACCGACTCAACGAACAGTCCGCATGGTAGCTGAGCCTTAAGCTGGGCTTACGCGAAAGCTGTACCACGACGCACTGGAATCACCGAGCAGGCAGCCGGTTATCGTACTCGGACCCTACGGACACCCTCTCAATTTCTATCGGTTCGGTACAATCCTCTTCGTGGTGGAGGACATTGGTTTTTTTCGAGCACTGTCGTACATTGAAATGCTAGTGCAAGCCAGTCATAAGCGAGAAGTAATGGTACGAAAGCTGGAGGTTCTCTGGAAGCGCCGAGTTGGCACCGATGGTATGTCCCTGACTATGGCCCGTGGTTCGGAGCCTAGGGATCGCCTTTGCTGACATACTGCACGTAGGGTATCCAAAGTGGGTGAACAAATGGATAGAACAGCTATTCTATCTCGATCGGAAAGGATTTTGTGTAAGTTGTCTGCGTGCATAACTCATCCTGGGCGCCATAATCTGACCAAGCTCCAGATTTGGCAATTCAGCATCTATTGCTCACGTACCCAATCAGGCCCCGAAGAAAATCTTTCCTACCAAAAGGGTGAGCGGCTCTGGTACTTTTATGGCTCGATTAATATTGAAGAGGAAGTTGCGCGACTTATCAATAACCAATGCGGAGCTGTGGCCGTGGCGGGTGAGTGTCACCGATTCCGATCTCATTTCCTATTATAGGTTGGAAGCGGAAGGCCGTTATGGTGCTGATAAGCTGTTGTGCAGTGTGTGCGAGTCCGTCGATACGTGAGGCTGTCACGAAGACTGTTCAACCCCGCGCGGGAAGAAATCTCCAACTGATAATTTTCGATCCCGATACATGTCATGCACGGGGTGGAGACAAAGATTTAATTGAGGACCGCCCGGATCCACTACCAACAGTTACGGGAGAGGATAAGCAAATTGACCAAGTACGACGGTTTCGCGCGGACAGAAAGGGGCCACAATCGTCATTGTCCGAGGAAGTAAATACGCAAACCGGAAGTGTTCAGATGGGCAACCATGCGAAGTAGATTGTAAATATATTAGCTCATGGGTGCAGAAACCCCACCGTTACAACGACTGAACTACCAGCTTCTAGCAGCTTCATTTAGTGCGCAAAACAATCCACCCTGATCTCAATGCCCTCAGTGCGCTTCGCTTACGCGCATTAATGTTCGGATACGCTCCGCCTAGCGCGTATGTGGAGCCTGTGGGAAACAAAGAGAAAGATTGGCGTTAAAACTGATTTCGAATATCACTGGGACACGACAAAGAATTTTTTCATATGCTGCATTGACAGAAGACGGTACCAGTGTGATCGAGTTCGCTCCGGGCCGAAGGCTGTGCTTCAAGGTAGCACGGATATCATCAATGGCTAGGTACAGCCAAAGATATGTACGGTATTCCATTTGAAGCAGCTTTTTTTCAACTTGGTGGTGAAGCTCTGGTGATAGTGGCACTGTTTCAGCTAGTTCTCTCACCCGAGTCCTCACCACCAGATCAATCTCCTCATGGATTTGGTCATTCTGCTCTTCCCCCTTGATATGTATGTGGGAAGAATCGGTGATTGCTCGAAAGTGATCCTGTATATGATCGTAGGGACGACTGATGACTAGGAATTTCAAACAGGTTTGCTCTGTTGATGAAGATGGATGGCGATGAAACGCTTGAAGCTTTTCGATTAACCGGCGCTGATCGGTATCACGACATTCATCAAGTGCATCGAATATACAAATCGTCTTGCATGATATTTCCGCTGATGCTGCCGTTATCAAGATCCGCCAAAGCTCGTCAACTTCTTGTCGGACCGTCCCCCCATTCTTTCCCCATGTCGGCATGGCATCTTGTAATAGATGAGGCTGCTGGCTGAATAGCTGATGAAGTACCGAACATAGTGCCGTAGCAAGATTGTTCTGGTCATCATTGTCTTTGAAGAAAAAGTAACATATTCCCACAGTTGGATGAGAGATCTCTGAGTAATGATCGATTGTTGATCTGGCTAAGACAGACTTGCCACAGTTTGGGTCAGCCGACACCCAGAGAAGGTCATTGCAGTTGCTCTCCCACCAACGGATGTATTCAGGGTTCCGGAGAGCCCATTGACAGGTTCCCTCAGCTCGTTTAGGGTTTATGTTCTTTTGCTCCGCGTAGTTGACGACCTTGAACACTTGGTAACAAAGGCGCTGTTGATCCGTTAAGAATCTTGCTTTCTGTTCACTAAAGTGCCGTTCGTTTTGACTGTATGCTTGATCTAAGCGATGTTGGATGCCTTTCAGCTCCTCTGAGTAGTGCCCAAGTCAATATTTGCTGGTTTAATCATTATAAGACTGTGCTATACTAACCAGATACAACAGCACTTATCCGCTCCTCTGCTTCAATTCTGTTGAGAGGAATTCTCTGCAGGAGATCGTTTGTATATGCAGCTGCCATCATAGCTGCATGCCCTTGCCACTATTTATTCTTATGTGAGTCCGAGTAGTCACAGATACCCCGGATGACTAGGCATGGGAAAGTATTCATTAGCCCAGCGGCTTCCATTTCGAAACAGAGAACGCCTTTTTCCGCGGCAAGCCGATTCCGAATCAAAGCATCATTCATCAACTCATTGCCAGAAGCAATCAGGCCATAGTGAATGGGAGGGTTATCTTCATCGTCGGCCCGCTCACTCCGTAGTACCAACATTGAAGGATCAACCGCAAATATAGCACAGCCTGCTTGATGATGGATGACTTCGGGGAGAAACAGCCTATCCGTGATTGGTTCTGGCCGTTTATACTTCCGACGTAGTCTCATGTTCTTTCCCAAAATACCGTTGATAGCCTCCTCGAGCTGATGCCATTTTCTCCACGGCTCAGGTTATCCTAGCTTCGTAGGTCGCAGGAGTGTCAGCCCTTGCGGTGGAAATTGATAGGCATTGAAGATTAGTTTGCTAGGACTAAAGACATTCTGCTTTTTCTCCGAAGTTCTAGATAGCCAGTGCAAATCACAATTCTCTTTCTTCCCTCCTAGATCAAATCAAATCGCGTTCGCATCATTCGCAGTCCTACGGGAGTATATTTCTACACCACTGCAAATTTACAATAAATTGACTTCGGCAGATAAAAGATTAATCACTTATTACATATGAAGATTCCATCCTTCTGCTCTACACAACTCATGTAGTACGACGGGAAGAACGATTATTTCCAAGGACGCGATTCACTGCAGTTTGTATCCCACTTCTCGATGATCCCGACCGTACAACACCGATAATGTGGTGGACATCAGTCTCATTAGAAGTCCGTATTGCCTCAAGAAACTGGTCCATGAATTGCTGATAGTACTTAAGTTCTTCTTCCATCATACTTGAGTAGAGTTTGCGCCGTTTGTCGGAGCCCTCATCGACGATGCAGACACAAGCGCGTTTTCTGCATTCTAGGCACGGACTTTCACCACTACACTATATTAACCAAAAGTAAGTATGAGATCTATAGTCTTCTAATATTCCCTACCTTCGTCCGCCGACGCTGACATTCTTTGCAGGCAGTTGACAGTTTTCGTACCTCGCTACCTTGTCTTGATGCTTCAATTTGAGATTGGTCAACCACTGCTCCTTTGGTAGTTGTCATTCGAGGCCGAATGGGTCTGAAGGGGGAAGCAGACATGGTCGTATAGAGGAGTGAGACGAAGGATGGAGACAATTAGCGGGAGGTATAAGTTGAGGCGACTGAAATAACGAGTTAAGTCAGATAGAGAGTGGGCATGGAGGCGTTGGTGGATCGCTGCAAGCGGCGAGAACAACTTTCAGGTTACCATACAGGGCCGGATGACTAATCATAGATGGAACACGCGACAATACGAATAACGTCATAGACTCTTGTTCGCAAAATGTTAAGAATTCCTACTCAGATGCTGTCCCCATCGGAGGCTTGAACAATAATCATTTGAACACACAAGGCTATTCTCTCAGAATGCAGTCAGGAGGCAAGGGACCAGATCTCGAAGTAGGACCTCCCCACACCCTACTTGGAAGCAGAGCCGCTAACAATATTTCCTTAGCCATTATCTGAAAGTGACAAACGTAACATCCGCAAGTACGGAAAGCTGCCGCGTGGAGGCCTACTCGCCCAGCAATCCAAGGTACTTAAAAAAGTAAAGTCTATTACGATACGTACTAACTAATAGGTGAAAGGAACGGACCTACTTCGACTCCGGCGATTTCGCTCTTTCCGCCGCTGATCGCATAACCGACAACGGCGCTATCAAAACAGGCAGAGCGCATCCCCGTCGGGATAGCATTTCGCACCCCTATGCCCCTATCCCAGCCGCTAGTAATGTTAACAAGGATGCCACCGAAGAGTTGTATAGGAAGAGTGTGGATCCCGAAAAAAGTCCTCTCCTTCAGGAAGGAAATATTGCGGATGAAGAACCCGCAAACGAAGAAGAGGGACATGGCAATTCTATCTCTCACGAAGGCTGAAACCAAATCGTCGCACTGAAGTGAAAATAAGCAATATATCATTCAGCAGGAGAGCATGAGCAGCATAGCAGTAAAAAGGGACATACGAGAATTCTTTATTATTAGGTAAAAGCAGGGTATGGAGTAATATTGACTTTATGATACACGTCCTTGAAACGGTGTGGTTCTATGTACTTTACATAAAGAATGTATGACATAATTCTTATTAAGAAGGCGGTACCGAAGAATCAGGCAGGGTGTTTAAGTGTGAAGTGGGGGAGGATGTAATTACACACACACACACACATTTCATTAACGCCCGGCGGCTGAACCGAAAGGGTAACTATCACTGATCAAAATATACATGCTTTAGTTGATGCTGTACCTCCTTGGGGCCCATACAAGATTTCCTTCAGTCGCCTCAGATGTCAATATCTTAGCGGGTCCTTGTGGGTTAGTGTTTATTAGTAGATTTGCTTGAAGGCGCTTCTTCAAGTGTTCAACATCCTATCCTCGGCAGTTGAAGCGCGTCTACCGTCTCTGGCACAGGATGGTTGGTGGGGGGTTAGATTGAGGTTAGAATGAGGCAGGGTTCATCTGTGTTGGTCGATATGACTAAACGGCGTCGAGTCGGCCTGTAGCGATGACAAACCGTATTGAGGCCCGCACTGCTTCTAGGTTCGGTTTCCAGTTTTGATCATCCAAAGGCGATTTTCCACCCAAGAAAAAGGATATGTTGCCTCGGTGAGTATGGGTACATTGCAGCATTTCCGTGCGGTGTGTGGTCCACTTCTGGCATCGAAAGAGGAAGTGGTCCACGGTCTCTCTGGCTTGTCCACATGCACATTGATCTGTCTCTGCGACATTGATCCGATAGAGGTATCCGTTGAGTCTTGCCATGCCAGTCCGGAGTTGAGCTAGCACGCTCGCTTCTTTCCATGATAATTGATCATACAACTGCCGAGTGTGTTTTCCCGGAAGTGCTGCATCCACTCGTTTGGAATGCCTCCCTACATTCTCCGGCAGGCATTGACCGGCTGCGACTTGGGATCGTACCATGTTCAGGGTGGTCGACTTCATTCGGGGGACCTGTGCTTGTGGGGTAGTGTCCTCTTGCGTCGCGGCCCGGGCCTGCTCCTTCGCCAGGCCGAGCAATTGACTCTTCTCGCTGGTTGGGACCCAGCGGATGTCTATGCGATTTTCGTGTCTCCGTATTCTTCCGATCGACTTGTATATCTGGCGGATGTGTTCCTGGCCCGACTGTTGTCGAGGATTCTTCAGCGTGAGGGCCGCCGCTTTGTTGCTGGTCAACAGCGTGACCCTGCACCGTTTCAGTCCTCGCAGCGTGCTCAATGCATGCGCCATTGCTGCCAATCCCCTAGAGTATGGGTTCTGCTCGGTTCTTGCACCCAGCGTGACGGAGAAGGTTTTCAGCCTCGGTTTTCGATACTGAGGTGGCCGCTTCTCAATCGCCACGCCAAATCCTACTATCTCATTCCGCGCCGAACTGCTGACCGCGATCTGCATAACTCCGCCCGTGTTGGCCCGTTTCTGGTCGTCTTCTGCTAACTATATTGCAGACAAAGCAAATCCTTTTCATTGGACGCTCTTATTTTGTATGTCCTCTCGAACTGACGGAATATCCTCGCTTGCAGCAGCAAGCTCGAACAATCCGTGGGCAGGTTGTTGACTGGCGGTGAATTCCCCGAGCAGCTAACCAAGAAGAAAGAACAACTATAGATCCGCGAGGCCAATACCGTTAGTTGGAAGAACACATCCACCACTTGCTGGATGCCCTGGAGCATAAATGCCGTGGCAAGCAAGGCGTCCGAATTCTTATTGGACCGTCCCAACGGGCCGGAACGTCCTGGCCGACTTTGAAAGCTCTCACTGCTCCAGTAAATTTCTCGAATGGAGGTATTAATTTGCTATGTCCTGCACTAGCATTTGCACGTTTTTGAGCCCTACTCTGAATTTGAGGCTGCCGTGTTCGAACTGTCACACCATACGAGATCCCTCAAACTTTTATCCGACAGGCTGTGTACAGACATTTTCCCTTCCTCCAAAGCCGTAGAAAGCACACTCGCAAAAGCCCGAGAAATACCCCAACGCCCACGTTGTAACAAATCAATCATGCTGTACAATTGATCCAGATCTGTCACTACGGATTCCTCACCCTGAAAATGTGCCTCAGGGAAACATACACTTTGCGCGGCCTCATCCCCAAGCAGCTTGATCTCCGGTGACGCAAATGCTTCGGCACTGATCACGTGATTGGGCGATATTGTGCTACACACATATATACCAGTGCTGCAGAGAATAATGCACGAGGGACATGAATTCCAGGCTCGGCGGAGATACTCGTGCGTTCAAGATATCGGGCGATGAGCGAGGCGTGCAGGAGACATCGGCTAGCATTGAGGGAGCAGGCCCATTCCCGTGCCAGTGATGATACTTCAAAAGCGAGAACACGGCCGTCACGGCCAACTGCTCGCTCGAGAAGATCCATGTCTGCG
The DNA here is from genome assembly GCF_028827145.1 of Penicillium concentricum. Lineage (NCBI taxonomy): Eukaryota > Fungi > Ascomycota > Eurotiomycetes > Eurotiales > Aspergillaceae > Penicillium > Penicillium concentricum. The sequence goes on from NW_026622756.1 coordinate 922,558, forward strand.
TAGCGGCACATGAAGATAGAGTGCCATAGTATGGGTAGACAGAATGGATCTTGTTCTGTTTTATGGTTGGTCTGCCACCACTGGATCAAGAAATCAGAGGTATATTCGCAGACTCGGTGGCCAAACTCGTGAGATTGTTTGGCGTCTATGAGGCGAGCGCTAATTCCCTCAAGAATTCCATACGCAGTAAATTGGGAATCATGGCCAGTGGCTGGGAATGGATCGGGAGGCGGAGAGAGTTGAATGTGAAGTTGGTTTTCACTTTGGGGTTGTAGAGATTGGCGGAGAAGCACAGCCCACTTAGAAGATGTAGGTGCAGCAAAAAGATGATCCGACGCTAGAGATGGAAATTGGCGTAATCGATGGCTCTTGGGGGTGGTCACAGGTTTATCTAGGATGGGAAAAATCTACAGCGTTCTTGATTAATTGCGGTCTTCCGTTACAACTATGAGTGCGGGCTTGCCCGACAAGACCCTAGTCGAATAGTTCTCCATCAGATGCATCCTGACCCTGGTCGGTCTTTGGCTTCTGTGTAGATTCCGAGTGAGAACAGTGACTGCGAATGAGGAAAGTGCTGTATAATGCTGTTACCAGGCTCTTCATAGGCTGTTCAAGTTGGCGGAAGAGGCCCGCAGTTTTGTGGGGTCAAAGTGGTCGTCTGTCAGTACACTACACCGGCTGAGAAACGGTCGACATCCGAGGTTATTTGCCGCCTTGGGATAATTATTACGCCCAGTCATATTTCGGTTAATGATAAATGATAAACCAACGTAATGAACGGTGGTATATAGTTAGAAAGACGCAAAACAAAAAATAATCTGAAAATAATAATACAATAAAATGATACAGTAAAATTTGAACCTGGTGGGGCGAGGCACTTACGGAAAGGATAGCTATATTCAACGGCCGTGTCACCCGCTAAGAATTACCCTTTTCTTTTTCTTTTTTTCTTTTTTTTTATACCTTGAGATACACTCGGGAACTTGACAGGGATAGGGCCCCTTGTTGGTGGAAAGGATGAAATCACGCAAACTTTATTAATTTGATAAATAGGGAGATACTGAGCTCAGGTAATTATCGCTAGACCTGTTTGGGTACGGTCACTGTTCACTTCGAATCTTTAAAGAATCAAATTCTTCCATTTCTTACTATCCCCCATTCCTCGTTTCACAGTCTCTCCCCGAGCCCCCTGGTTGACTTCACGGCAGTTGCAATGTGTTACCAGAGAAATTCGCAGCGGTATGTAGACCGAATGTCTCAATTGCTTTCATCAGCTTCACCGGAGCCAAACAATATTTGGAGCCTTCCCACGTCAATCGCGGGCACTGTAGAAGACGATTACCATTCTCAACAGACCGATGAATCCGATGACGATGGCAAAGCTACCTCCATAGATGGGGGCAGTGATGAAGAGGGAACTCAGGGACAACGGGCCAAGGAACATACCAAGGGACGGGCCATGGGTGGAGCCAGATCCGTAAAGTTCTTGAACCCTGAGTATTCCACAGAGTCAATGGTGAAAATGATCGAATGTATGGCCGAGTGAGTCTGGAACTGTTGCCTTATAAGATCTCGCGTGCTAACGGCCTTAATTATAGATTGGATGGACGGGTGCAGTAGGTTTTCCTTCGAGACAGGACCAGAATCCCAACACTGACACGCTTCAGATCTGATGCAAAGTCGCTCAAGGGCCAAAATCAGTGGAATCAGGGAATGCAGCGAAATTATATAGATCTGATTGGTGCCATGGACAGGTTGAGTAAAGAAGTGGCCGCGTTAAGGAAACAAGTGGAGGTTTTGTCGAGCAGAGATGCAGTCAAAACTCTAGAGACCGTGGGTTCGAAGCGTCAAAGGCAGTGAGGGAATACCACTATCTTCCATAGAGACCTGAAACGAATTATTCAGAGCTTTGTTTGCACGCGAGATGATCCTTTGCCCTTCTCCTGCGGGTACAGAGGGTTGCATGTCGCTTTCGGTCAAGTTCCGCGCGAGAACCGCAATTTGTGACGTACCATGATATCGATTTATTATCGTGGGGGTGAGTTTGGGACTGTTGTTGATTGAGGATAATCATGATCGCGATGCTCATTTTAGACATTGATGGAGTGGTCTAGACGGTAGGAAAGGTCTACGATTTGTCCGGGGAAAGCTCTGTCGTGCCCGGGTTGAATCAAACTGGCCCGCTTTTCTTAGCGTATCCACCGTTCCCTGCAGATCCACGCACGAGGGGGTAATTTTATCATTTTCGTTAATCAGGCCAATCATGTCCCTGAGCCACAATGTCGCGGGTGTCTACGGCGAATCAGAGCGCGTCTGTCATGGCGCGTCTGTCATAAAAAGATTTTTGTCCAAAACTAATACCACTACTCCCAATCCTCCGCCAAATTTCGTCTCTTGTTTTCATAGGATTGGTTCCGTCAACTCCATCTCGCTTGCGCAGCGATGAGCATTTGGCCGTTGTGGGGTCTTATAATTAAATCAAGTTGAAGGCGGACCGCAGGTCAAATATGTACCCAAGTCCAAAAGGGCCTAGCTCTTCTCATGAGAAAAGCATGCGATTACAATTTATTATTACCCGATCAGCCTTCGCCACGGGATCTCTATCCTGTGCAAAGGAAATCCTGCAGGTACCCCTATGCGCGTTAGCATCAAAATTAGCCATAGCCATGCGTGCCGAGGTTTCCGCGCTAGGCAGGGGTTGAATTCCGAACCCAGTAGCGCAATCAATAGTATAACCCCGTTTCTCTTGTTCACAGCCCTTAAGGCTGGAAGGCGTGATGGATGAAGTCAGTATATCAGTGGTAGACCCAAGAGATCATGTCGCATGGACTGTGCGCTATGCATGCCATGGGACGTAAGAAGCTCACGTTCCGTGCCGAGAGGGGCCGAGCTGCGGCCCGGTTCTGATCGCTTTACTTTTTGGCGCAATGAGGTACTAGTCCAAATGTGGTTAGAAAGACGTGGTTTAAAAATAAATGATAATAGATAGAATAATAACTAAACCAGTAATTATTGACGGAGACATGCACGACGTACCAATATGCGTCAACCCAATCTTGCAAGCGTCCTTTAATTCCCTAGTGCCATTCTAATCTCACCTCTTATGTGGAGGATAATCCATGAACAGCACCCAGAAGGCTACTTGGCCTGATGAAAACAGCGCTGTTCAATCCAGTCTAAAGCACGGTCGCACGCCGATTACCCGGTTTATATGCAATTGGAAAAGATACGTCTGGACTGCAAGAAGCGTTGCGATTTGCTCGGGGAAAGCTCAATTTCCTCCACCCATCCGCAGACCGAGCCCGGGTTTCCGGAGGGCACCCTTGCCCCTGAATTTAGGGGCCAAGACTGCGTCAACTGTTCCACGTCGGACAGGGACATACTGAGACGGAGTACTTCCGGAAAGTCGCATATCCTTCAATCGACTGAGCAATTTCAAATAGCCAAGTTCATAGCATTGTCGTATAAAGGGCAGCTATAGCTTCACGTAGTAGCATTCCTCAACCGAGATAACTCCATGCAAGCTGCCCAACATCCCGCATTGTCGCGTGTCTGTGTCGCTATTGGCTTCAAAAGGACAATTTGCGGATCTGTCTGGTGGACACGAAGATCTCGCTATCGGCATCTGACGCTGATCTCGGATTTAGCCTGGTCCGACGCGCGCGACCGGTGTTCGATGCAAAGGCCCTGTCCAATTATCGGCTCTGGTCGGCTCATAAATCTGCCCAAGCGCAATGGTAGAGTTTGAGGGCAGGAGGAAGTCATTTTGGACCAAGTTGTTTGAGACTGCTTGGCAAATTCCGAGTTAGCAAGATAGCGGTACTCAAGTAAAATTGTGACACGCGGACTAAGCGCCGGCATTACGGATGCACTACCTGGTATATCAGAATAATCAGAAAATCGCCGCTTTGCGAACTTCTTCATACTTCAAACGAGGTACTAGTCAAAAGGAATGACTATAGGCGAGTGTATTACGGAGTGAGATTTAATTTTCAGCCTACAGTCGGACTAGCGTCCCGCAATATTGGCTAATGACAGGCACCTCTGCGGCTTCCATCACGAGACACGAAACCGATCATCCGCGCTAATACATTCCTAAATCGGAGGCCACCATAATCTCAGCGAAGGCCGTTGGTGGGATGGGATCAAATGGAGAAGTGTACAAGTTTGTTCTTCGCGACTCAAGGAAAGAGGGTGTGACCGTGCAATCTCCGGTCTGGTGTATTGAATACTGGACGATACTTGTCTAGGTGGCGTTATATATCCTACATGGGTCACGTACTACATAGACGATGTTGTTTGCTGATTCATGTTCTGACTGGCTAGATGAAAAAATATCTTCGACTCCTCGCGAGGCTCGACAGTCGGGCAGTCCGGGCAGAACGAGCCCAGTCCAAACTTGAACAAGAACTGAGCGCCTCCAGGGCTGCCGAGAAGCAGGCGACAGAGGAGGTGGGCCATGTGTCCAGATTAGCGGATATTTTCTTTGAGCTCAGTCAAATTCTGGGGGGCGTGGTAGATCATTGGCTGAAGGAGCGCGGAACCAAATAATACGGCCAAGAGCCGGAGTTAACAAAGGTAATGCTTGACGTGTTGTTCAAACAGTTGGAAGCACAGAAGTTAGCCAATAGCGGTGAAAATTCCGGTGATGACTCGGAAAGTGGTGGCACAAAGGCTGCGGCATAGTGCAGCTAAATCATCGCTAGACGATAGCTTACCGTGCGTCGTTCCTTGTTCATGTACATTGGTTTGTTTGCGAAATGACTGGGATTGTTTACGGCTTGTCGAAATCAGTTTCTTCTCTACACTCTCTTTCATTCTTTGCTGAACTTTGTTTTGCATGACGCTATGCCTAATACAGCTAGATTACAATGAGATATAATTAGCTTATCGGTGTGTATAAGAGATGGACATTGATATGAGATGGTCGCTCAATGTATTTCTAGTGGAATCTGCCCGAGATATGGGGATATCAGTTCCATACCCTGAAAAGCAGGAGGATCGCTGCGTCCACGAGGCCGGATGCTCGACTTGGTCTTGTCACTGCTCGGAGCGCAGAAAGACTCAGAGGACGATGCGAAGAGGTGCGAGTGACTGGAAGCAATATACGATGGTTGTCCGGGAGAGACTCTTCTCTTCCCATCGCCCCAATTCCCATGGCGAGTTGAATTTGGCAGTTGTGAATAGCTCTTTGGGGATGAAGACACCTTCCACCGTGGAATTCTGGGGTTGTCTTCAGCCATGAGGAATATGTACTGAACTCGCAGTGATCAACGAGGGTGTGTAGCAGCCAGAACGAATGGGCGGCAACTCGAGATTACCATTAAAAACGTGAATATCTCGCTACAAAAGGGAGTCGATGATGTTTTCTGTATGGAATAGGGTAGCAATTTCAATTCAAGATCCTCTATGGAGTCAATTCTCTTTGCTTAAGACTGTGGGCCAAGGTCTCTATGTCTCCATTTGTGAGACTAGACCTGGATGGGGCGCACTAGCATAGCGCAGCATTTACCAGATCCGAATGTGGCCCGTCATTCTGTCCCGGCTACAAAAACGGGGCTCATGAAGAATAATGGTTAGGGGCCCGCAGAATTATATTCATCGACGTGCTCTAAAGCTGATGGTGATTTATAGATACTCGACCGTCTACCGGTTCCGTCACAGGATTCCAATTGTCCATATAGCCAGATCGAGAATTTCACGCCGATCGAGTGCGGCCAGATCGAGTTGTATAGTTCGATCCAGATTCCATTCTAGCACGAGTCAGGGTTCTTCCAGCTCAAGCTAGGGTTGTTCTAGCTCGAGTCAAGTATCATCCTAGATAGGTTCCATCCTAGTTTGACATTTCATCCCAGCTCGAGTCGGGTTCCATCCTAGGTCGGCTGCGATCCCGGATCAGGGTTTCTCTCAAACCAGACTCTATCCCAGATCAGCTTCAAGGTTAACCCAATTCAGTAGACGTAAGTATTCAAAACGATCCATATCGAAATTAGAAAGTCGAGACTTCCGAGGTCGGATCCCCAACCCGTTCAGGTAGTCAAAATCGAATCTAAACATAATTGAAAGCCACCGAAGTTCCCAGTGGGAATAGCAAAACGCTCATAAAACTTTGTTTAGAGCCTCGACGGGTGATATCCTACAGTTCCCAGTGGATCCCGAACAGAAGGTCTCCATATTATCTTCTTAAGACTAATTTAGGAAAATATGATTTGTTCGGACAAGTTGCGTAGTGGAGCCCCGGTTTTTTATGAACCAGAGATCCAAGGTGATCATCCTTGATGCTTTCCTATACGAGCTAAGGTTAGTGTACGTCATCTTTGTAGGGTGGTAAAAGGGAGGTGGGAAATTGTGGACCTACGCACGGCTCATACCTACTGAAGGTGAGTATCCAAGTATCCAAGTTGTACTAAGATCTAGTTCTTTGTAATTTCTAGAAGAAACCTATCCATGGACATCCGTGGATATTCTAGCAGTCGAAGGATGACTGATAGAGTTCCGGGCCGTCAATTTGGGTTTGCACCTTGGGACTTAATTCTCTTTTTTACCAAGTACTCAGGTCACGATTACTCCGTAGAGTGGTATTTCTACATTCTTCATCTCGGTCCGTTTATGGAGTCTCGAATTCCAGAGGCCTGGCCGTGTAGTATCCAAGCAAAACAGGATAACCGAAACATGGTAAGATTAACGGCGACCCAGTACCATGGCTCCTCAAGGGAAATTATACGTGGGTCTCGGTCCATTTATAGCTGGACTTCCATTGTATGCCCTCTATGAAGAGGACTTGGAGGAACTTGCAGACTATTCTATGGGATTCCTGTTTGTGGATATGTGGATCTATAGACATGGAATTTCGGAGAGCTGCTCATGGAATTCAAAACAAAATTTACATTCTGAGTTGCTGTAGAAATCGAGGAACCTGTGCACCAAAATGGAGAATGAGAACAAGTATTAGTAAAAAAAATCTCAAACATCAAAGTCACAAAAAGCTTTTAAAAAAATAGAAAAAGAAAAAGAAGAATAAAAGGACATGGATGAAACATTGGATGGACACGAAAACAAGTTATTGTTTGACCAGAAACCAAATCTAGCCCAACGCCAGTATGGCAGGTTCATCAAGTTGAGAAGATTCCCTAGCATGGCCCAAGCTTCTCGGACTTTTCCAATCACTTTTTGCCGCAAAGTGATGGGAGATAACATGAAGATGAGCATAACCCCGAGCACTGCAAGCCTGAATCCCTCCACACAAAGTCATGGCCGCTAGGGAGATAGTGCCAGTAGCGAGTTTCTCTGAGCTCAAGGTTTTCTTCTCATTCCTCATAGGAGTATTCTTCGGCATTTGCTCTCTGCCGAGTCGAGCAATGGATAGCTACCTCGGCCCTGACACCTGTTGCCATTCAGATGGACTTGGACACTATCAGGTGGCTGTGCGGTTGTTTAAGTGGAGAGAAAGTCGATACTCGAGGAAGCTAAGACATGCACAAAACCTGTTTACTACCTTGTTTCTGTTAATCCGCGCACAGCGATCGTATCTCGAGCTTTCCCGTAGTATGCACTTACAAGTCGAATGGGTGATACATACCTTGGACGTAAATACCGAGATGAAACTCAAATTACTGTTCCTAACTTAAGAGAATAATAGTCAGTCAAGATCTACGTTAGCCAGTCCTGTCTACCAATGTCATTTGATTTTGTACTTTTGAAATACTCTGGTGCGGTGGATTTAGTCCGGTTACTCATAGAGAAGAGAGCTTTCTACGTGAGGTGTGATTTGATAAAGCCCAAGCCATTTCCAAGGCAGTAAACACAAGGTGGGCAGATTGTTGTGAAGAGTGGCTATGAAGAGTGACTATGAAGAGTGACTATGAAGAGTGGTTATGGAGAGTGGTTAAGTGGCGAAGAAGAGTGGTTATGAAGAGTGGTTAAGAAGTGGTTAAGACCTGGGCGTGTTGAAAGATTAATCAGGGATTATTGGGACGTCAACCTTGGTCATCTCCAGCATTCGTTCAACGCATCCAAGAGCACGGTTTCACTGAACAAGTCCGCAAACAACCACCGATTCAGATCTACATAGCTAGAAGAGAGTCTCGCGATCCGACTGGTTCTGACAGCCTAGTAGCCTTTTAGACACCTATGATGTGTACTTGGTGGATACATGGGACAGTACTGTGATGTCAGAGCAAAGTAAACTCCTTTTTTTTTCGTGGTCCTTCCACTTATATACAAATTTGTAGAAAGCACACTTCACTTCTTACTATTTGTAATTCTCTCAACAAAAACTAATTAGTTTTCGCCTAGATCATCCCAAATTTGTATCCCTCTAGATCGTCTGCCCAGCAATTTTTGTCATGCTGATCTTGAAGTCCATTTATTGACCAAATAAGCTCCCATCTTCAACCACTCCGCGGTTTCTTCAATCATCAGTTTTTCTTCAAGTTCTCCTGAAATAAAATTCAATAAGATGGGCAGGGTTCGAATAATCTGGTTGTATTTTGGGTGCGCAGTTGCTATCTCATGTAGCAAGGCTTCTCCGTCGCTAAATAAATCACTGCGGTCTCTGAGGTGATCCTTGAGGAGGGGCAACTGTGCTTTGCAAAGCTTCCCAGTCATCTTTAGGGCGCCGCGGTAAGTAATTGGACCCAGTTTCATTGCCTTAGACAGGATTCTGTTTTTAAATGAAGCTGATAAAATACATTGGCTGGCTTTGGAGCCGTGCTGACCTTGTGAAGACTTTCGCACTCTGTATCACTTGTAGAAATTTTCGGTGCTTTTTTCACTAGTGCGATGTAGTGTGGATTCATTCACTCTTTTAGAGAGAACGGCTCGCTTAGTTTGGCACTCGGAAAATGTTGTTTCTAGGCTATTTTGCTTCGATAAGCCTCTGGCACCCAGGGAAACCTCGGGAATGCCGACACTGTTTGCCTCTTTGGGCAGTTCGAGTGGAGTACGCAAGCCACGGGATGTTGGGAATAATTGAGTTGACGCGACAGAAGACAGAAACACAGATTGATCTTCATTATCTTTTTTTCTTGGTGGAACAGAATCCATTGGGTTTGCTTTTGGGCTCGAAACGGTACATACAAGACTGCAACAACATGCATGTTACGGGCCCACGAAATGGAAAAAGCTGGCTTGGAGAACCAAAACCAGTGTTTTATTGAGCATATCAAGATAGCTCAACAAAAGGCTTGCAACCTAGAGCTCAAGAATAGGGAACTCGAGTACCAACTGGCAAAAGAAAGACAGCAGCACCCCGAACAACCTGAAGGAAGGCAGAGTTAAAGATTTACTGTTGAAGTCACAAAGTTTACCCGGTTGCCGATCGGTATTCGGGTTTACCAGCGAGGCTCTGAACAGGAAGAAAGAAGAGGTTTCTGGAGAAGATCAATGACGCCATAACTGATGGCTGGGTGAACAGGGTACTACATCCATTGGAGCTACTAGAGATGCTCAATTCTGTGTACATATTAGGACATGATGATAGCCGGGAGACTGTAAGTAACTTGGACCGAAGTGTGGAATTGAGAATTCCGAAGCCAGAGAGCGAGGACGTTTTGTGGAAAGCCACGTGGCGGTAATACCGACTTCTTGTACTGTGAGCAATGGCGGGACGGGCCGCGATGCGAACCCCTGAACCGCGACGAACGCGAAGATTCGCCGCCGCGACTAGCGAGACCGAAACGCACCACCCGACAACCGAACAACTACGCTCGCGAGCAGAAACTCGATCTTGAACGGAGAAAGACGCGCTCCCAACAGAAGAAGGCGCCAACCGAGCAAGAAGAACGTATTTCGGCAACTTCGGGCGACTCCTCGACCGAGGAGGAGAACCTGAGCGTCGCCAGGATCGTAAAGGAGCTGGTGAAACTCAGGAGAGAGATCAGACAACGAGATGAATTATACAAGGAAGAACTTCGGAAGGTCAAAGAAGAGTTTAGCGCCGCCCTTGCGGAAGTGCGGCACGAGCTACAGACATTGACAGACACATGCGCAACACCACAACTCCACCCTGAGGCATGCTCTCAGGACAATCATGGCGAGATTCTTCGTGAGACTCAGACTCTGCGCGAGGAAGTCAGCGTCCCCGTTCCCATGAGTTCCCCGTCCTACGCATCGATGGCCCGCACGCCCCCGCTCAGCCACCCAAACAACATGCGGACTCCCCCAGCAGTGAACACAAGACCAACCACTCTCACAGAGACGCTGTACTGTACGATAGACACCTCGAAGATGATTGAAGAGAACGAGAAAATATCCGCAGGTCTGATTAGGACCACAATCGAGACAAACGTCCGGACAATGGAAAATCACACTCAGTGGCGCTGTCGCGCGGTCACAGTGGATCCAAGAAACACTAACCGAATCAGAGTCGCCTGCAGCGATGAAGACGAACATCAGCTAGTGAAACAAGTGGCGGAAACCAAGATCAGGGCGGAATCCCGGGTGCTGCGGGACGAGCTCTACCCGATCAAGGTCGACAGCGTCAAGAGGGCTGCAGTACTGGATGAGAACCACAACGTCTTAGCAGGAGCGGCGATAGCCCTGGGCGAAGAGAATGAAGCCACGGTCGCCAAAATCACATGGCTCAGCAGCAAGGAGGCCGCGAAGCCCTATGGATCAATGGCCGTGTACCTAACCAAATCAACTGACGCGCAGACACTCCTGGCTGATGGATACTTCCACGTCGGAGGAGAATCGGGGACAACCAGCGTCTTCGAGTATCGGCCGCGGCCAATGCAATGCTACAACTGCCAGGAGATTGGCCACAAGGCTTTTCAGTGCAAAAAGACCCAGAAGTGTGCAAGATGCGCCGCAGAGGGCCACCATCACAGTCATTGTGTTCAACCGGTTCTAAAGTGAATTCTGTGTGGTGGGCCACATGAATCGTTCAGCAAGAACTGCCCGAAGCTCTACCCGCCATGCAATGAATAAAACGCTCCGAGTGATGCAACTGAATGTGAGGAAACAGGGAGCAGTACACGAAAGCCTCATGAACGACAAAAATACCCGAAATGCAGTAGCACTAGCGATCCAAGAACCCCAGGCGAGGAGGATTCAAGGCCGGCTCTTGACCACCCCGATGGGGCATCATAAATGGACCAAGATGGTTCCTTCCATACGGAGGGAAGGGAGATGGGCGATCCGAAGCATGCTTTGGATCAACAAGGAAGTGGAAGCGGAGCAAGTGCGGATCGAGTCACCGGACCTAACAGCGGCCGTGATTCGCCTTCCTGAACGACGGATTTTTATAGCATCGGTTTACGTAGAGGGAGGGGATGTCTCTGCGTTGGACGACGCATGCGATCACCTCCGGAAAGCAATCACAAAGATACGGCGAGATACGGGGACGGTGGTGGAGATCATGATCGTGGGGGACTTTAATCGCCATGACCAACTGTGGGGAGGAGACGACGTGTCCTCGGCCAGACAGGGCGAAGCGGATCCAATTATCGACCTCATCAATGAAATTGGACTCAGCAGCCTGCTTAAACGAGGCTCCAGGACATGGCACGGCGGGGGATATTCTGGGGACTGCGAGTCGACGATCGATCTCCTTCTCGCCTCGGAAAACCTGACGGACTCGATGATCAAATGTGCGGTCCATGGAACGGAGCACGGCTCGGACCACCGTACCATTGAGACCGTTTTTGACGCGCCTTGGACAGCCCCAAAGCTGACAGAACGCCTGCTTCTGAAGAATGCACCGTGGAAGGAGATCAATGCCAGAATCGCAAGGACGCTAGCTGCCACTCCAGTGGAAGGCTCCGTACAGCAGAAAACCGATCGGCTCATGTCTGCGGTGTCGGAAGCGGTGCGTGCGTTGACGCCGAGGGCCAAACCGTCACCGCACGCAAAGCGATGGTGGACGGCAGATCTGACACAACTTCGTCAGATATACACGTATTGGAGAAACCACGCCTGCTCGGAACGACGGGCAGGGCGAAAGGTGCCCCAGCTGGAGGACATGGCCGCAAGCGCTGCGAAGCAATACCACGACGCAATCCGAAAACAAAAGAAGAAACACTGGGATGCGTTCCTGGCCGACAACGACAATATCTGGAAAGCTGCCAAGTATCTGAAATCAGGAGAAGACACAGCCTTCGGGAAGGTACCGCAGCTTCTCAAAGCAGATGGAACGATTACCACCGATCATGAGGAGCAGGCGGAAGAACTACTGACCAAATTCTTCCCACCGCTGCCGGATAGCATCGACGATGAGGGAATCAGACCACAAAGAGCGCCGGTAGAGATGCCAGCCATCACCATGGAAGGGGTAGAGCGGCAGTTGCTCGCAACGAAGTCTTGGAAGGCGCCAGGCGAGGATGGCCTGCCGGCCATAGTGTGGAAGATGACCTGGCCCACGGCAAAAGACCGGGTCCTCGATCTCTTCCAGTGACGCCTGGAAGAGGGCACGCTGCCGAAACAGTGGAGACACGCAAAGATCATTCCGCTGGAAAACCGAACAAGGAAGACTACACCGTCGCCAAGGCATGGAGGCCGATCTCACTGCTCGCAACACTGGGCAGGATACTGGACTCGGTGGTAGCAGAAAGGATCTTGCACGCCGTGGAGATCCACGGCCTGCTCCCGACTAGCCACTTCGGGGCCCGAAAGCAGCGATCCGCGGAGCAAGCACTCTTACTCCTACCGGAGCAAATCTACGCAGCATGGCGAGGGCGACGGGTGCTGAGCCTGATCAGCTTCGATGTCAAAGGGGCCTACAATGGGGTCTGTAAAGAACGATTGATCCAGAGGATGAAAGCGCGAGGTATACCGAAGGTTCTGCTGCGGTGGGTCGAGCTGCCCGAGAACGTAGGAAGACATTCCCAACGAGTGGATACCGCACTTCCAGGAAAACACACGCGACAGCTGTACGACCGATTATCATGGAAAGAAGCGAGCCTGCTGGCCCAGCTCCGCACCGGCATGGCAAGACTCAATGGATATCTCTTTCGAATCAATGCCGTCGTGACAGATCAATGTGCATGTGGACAAGCAAGAGAGACCGTGGACCACTTTCTGTTTCGATGTCGGAAGTGGACCGCGCACCGGAAGGAAATGCTGCAATGCACCCACACTCACCGAAGTAACATGTCCTTCTTCTTGGGAGGGAAGCCACCCTCCGGTGACTAAAAGTGGAAGTCGGATTTGGAAGCAGTGCGAGCCTCAATACGATTTGCGATCGCTACGGGCCGACTTGAGGCCACTTAACCTAGCCAACGAACGCGGGTAGAATACCCCCCCCCCCCCCCCCCCCCCTACTAACCCCAACACCTTGTGACAAACGGTAGACGCGCTTCAACTGCCGAGGATAGGATGTTGAACACTTGAAGAAGCGCCTTCAAGCCAGTCTACTAACTAATACTAGCCCACAGGGTCCAACTATGAGATTGAAAGCTGAGAAGTCACTGCCGAAGGAAATACTGTATGGGCTCCAATGAGACACGGCGTATGCCTAAACATGCATGTGCTGGTAGATTAGTGATAGTTGCCCTTTCGGCTCAACCGCCGGGCGTTAATGAATTGTGTGTGTGTGTGTAGAGTATCATTGATATAACCGGTAAATGGCGGTTGTTGTAAAAAAGCATTAAAAATGTAACATTTGGATGAGCTCTTCTATATGGGTGGCGGACCCTCGCAAGCGAGGGTCCGTTTTTTTTGTAAAATATTACAGGGGCCGGTTAATGAATTTGGAAATCCAAACGGTGATTTGCCGCCCTCCTCAAAAATCGCAGGTTACAATCATGGCAATTACCATTTGCCCGACGGTATGAACTCTGGATTCAAAGCAGGGTAGATACATGGCAAAGTCCGCAAAGTCACTTCTGGTAAGTGAACAAAACAACTGTATTAGAACGTGACGAAATAGCGAGTGGCTTTAGTGCAATCGAAAAAATTGAACTAAACATGACTTCAGGATGAGGCCTGATCTAGAATTCCTCCATCTTCAGGGTTGAAATAAACGCTACATCATCTCTTTCTTGGCATTGCTAGGGATTTGTGCGCCGCTTGCTCTCTCGAATAGTGTGCTATGTTTAGGCTTGAATCCCATCATATAACGGATCTAGCGTTTACATCCGTTCCTGAACTCTGACGGAACGGCGTAGCGGAATAAAAGGTTTTATGCCCGCCTCTCTCTTGCTCTCTGGAAGAGTGTCAAAATCGATAATGTCACCTTGACTTAAATTAGCTCTCCCAAGCTCCAAATCTCGTCGGAGCACTTACTGTCAAGTAAGGAGGGAGCGAACGTCTCAAGCACTTCGCGGTTGACCCAAAGGCCAACGTGCAGGTCAAACTCATTATTTCCATGCGCACTTGGTGTGGCATTTGAAAGGCGCCCAACTTTTAGTTTGTGACCTTTCTTTGCCTTACTTTCTATTGTCTTCTAGGTGACTTCGATTCCGTACACCGACCAAGCATTGTCCAGTCCCTTGTCTAGACCAATAGATCGAGGCAGGCTCCATCCATTGAAAACCCAGGGCAAACACGTTTCGATTTTGTTCCTTTGCTCCGATACGACCCCTTCGACAAAATACATCTTTGTAGTTTTGACGACCCTATAGCACCGGATACAGGATATCATCTTCAAGGGAGCAGAAATATGCTATTTTCCATTGGTCAGCATGCTTAAAAAAACTCAGATAGATATGAGCAAATATGCTTACCTTTCTCATAGTTGATCAGTCACCTATTATCTGAGCAATAAAATTGTCAAAATCAAGAACTTTGTAGGTGCTATTGCCTTTATAGGTCGACGTCGCGAAGACCAATGATCTGCTTATGCAATGAATAGCCTTCTAGGAGCGAGAGCATAAGTTCCTAGGAACTTTGGGGTAATTTCTTTCCCCTGGGTAGCAGAAACTGAAGGGCCCACACTTTTCAGATGGGCATTCTAGAAAGGACCAAGCTCCCAGATACTACAGTGTCACGATACACCGACTAATTTAACGGCTGCCTGGTGGTGATTCATCGTTACTTTCTGAGCTTGGTTTATTGCTTTAACCCCCTGTGAATATCGTAAAGCCTAGACCCCACCCAATATAGATAAGAGTTGAAAAATAATCTCTCCCAGACTACAGAAGGCCTTCTTATGCGCATAGTCTCTGCCAGTGTAAATACCGCAATCCTTCGTATAATCGTACTTTCTCCCAGCGAAATAAAAGCGGAATAGAGACAGGTTCAAACCCAGATATGGAAAAGATACAGAACTTGAAAAACATGAATAAGCATCCGCACTGGTTAAGAAATTTGTTGCAGATGTCTTTCTGACCTATATTTCATATTAGCAAATTGATCGATACATTTGTTATAGTGGACTTACGAGTGTTTTAGAGCCATTCAACTTCTCCCTGTACTAGCAAACTGTATACCGGCGTACTCCAATAATCAGAGCTGGAACTACTGCCTTAGAAGCCAAATAAAGGAGACGAGGACGATGATTGCTGTCACAGTAGAGATGTTTCCGCGTTCAGACCCTGCGCCGTTAAATTCAGAATTGCTCCCTAAATCAAACTCCTAGTGAATCCTACAACCAAAGTTCCACACAGCCATTCCTTCCCTAGAATCGCATTTCTTGGTTGAAGGATGATGAAAAACGGTGAGATGAATTCTGGAGTCTATATTTTCTTCGGTATAATCATAAAGAAATCATCATTATGAACTTTACGTTGAATCCCTCTCCAATTGTCTAGCTTGGATCTGGAGCGTATTGCTTTCAACGGCCAATAGGAAGAGGCAACAGGCCGGACATGATCGGTCAGCAGTAAACCCCGTAAAGTTCTAGTCTAAAGGCAGAGTTTTTCAAGTGCCTTGGCCCCTGGTATAAATGGAGTTTCCCCTTATCCCTCTTCCAGAATAAATTTGCCAACTTGTGACGCTGAATTTTAATTTGACCCCTTATTTCACCCTCAACTACGCTCATCAGGTATTTTGCACTCAAAACTTACATAACTATTCCTGGAAAATATTCTTAACAACATCAATTTTGCAATATGACCACTGTAAATCCAGCAATTGGAGAGAAATACATATGCCAGGCTTTGCGCGGGCTCGAAAATTCGTGCACACAGCCAACAAGGCGAGCGCGTACACAATAAATGATGGACTCTCTAGGAAAATGACTGCTGCCTTCTGTGAGACCTACAGACCGAGGCTACATGGTTTGATAACAGCCCTTGACTCCTCAATGGGGCAATGGCGCCCAAATGGTATCACATTCAGCTAGTGCATCTGTTTCAATACCACGGAAGCTCAAAGCTCATGTACAGTAGGATTAGCATAAGCCGTTGCACTGCTAATTTCCTGGCCTAGAGATGAGCTCGTTAGCTCTGTCCTTGGTAGCTATCACTAGAGAATGATGAGCAGTAGACAACTGGCCGCGGTGGAAAGTCTGCTGTTACAGTACCCTACCGTATTGCACTCAGAGAACCCGATCGCCGTGAACACATCAATTAAATACTCTTTCTATAAACTAGCTGAACCCTAGAAGCTTCGCAAATAAACCTTGATATGTCCATGGTTGCGTTCCTTAGCGATAGCATACGCCGTCTGGCCATTTGAATCTTTCAGTCGCTTTTTCACACCACGCTGATTGGCCAACAACTGTACAACCTCATAATGCCCACCAGCCGCACTCCACCAGAAAGATGTTCTCCCCTGGTCGTCCATCACATTCACATTTATGTTAGGATGCTCCAATAACATTTTGGCAATTTCAAAACTACCTCGAGCTGACGCAAACATGAGCGCAGTAAAGGAGCAACGGCCTTGATCATTGATCAACAAAGATTCTTCGTAGCTGAGAAGGAGATAGACAATGTCGACGTGCTCTATGATTATTGCGACCTAAAGTGGCGACGTCCCCGATGGACTTTTTTGGTTAATGTCGGCTGAACTTTGCAAAAGAAATTCCACCATTGAAAATTGTCCTACGCGGTATACTGACCAGAGCGGCGGAAATGTATCCGCAGATTGAGGGCTTTTATGAAGCCCCGGCTGTCGGAAGAGGACTTTAATCAAGTCTACGGAGCCATTTACAGCAGCCTTTACTAAAGGTGTCTGGCCCAGCTTATCGGCGCAATTAAGGTCCAGATTTGTTTACTGCAAGAGGAGCTCAGCCAGTTTTATATCGGAATTGTTCACTATATACTAGATTGCGGTACGTCCATTCTCATCTTAATAATTAAGGTTGATGCATAGACTCAAAAGCAAGGCTTCAATGATAAGTAGTCTTTTATTGATAGGGAGAAAACGACCGTGTCCTTTGACAGCCAGAAGTAACGGAGTTTCCTATCGGTGGTTGAAACAGTTGACATCAACTCGCGGATTTCGTACAAGCATTTGGATTGCTCCATAGTCGCCAATTTCTGTCGCTAGGTGCAGTGGTGTTTGGCCATGATGGTCGTAGATGTTGACATTTGTCCGCTCATCAGACAAGAGAAGTTGGAAGATATAGGTTTGGCGATAGGTCAGCGCAATTGAAATAGGCGTATGTCCGTCCAGCGATTGATTATTGAGATCAATGTTCTGTACATTGAGGAGTCGTTCGACAATTTTGACGCTTCCATGCAGAACAGCGATCGAGAAGGCACTTTCTCCCAACGTATTACGCTGTATGACTTTCACTGAATGATGGCTTAAGAGCAAATCAACAGCGTCTGAGTACCGCAACTTTGTAGCCAATATGAGCGGTATAAGGCCAGAAAACATTTGGTTGATATCTGCCTTTTCCCAACCCGGAGAGTGCTGGACGATGCCTAAGTTTCTATGTCGGATTGCCCAATGAAGTGGCGGGGTGTCTTGGAAGTCTATGCAACCAAAGAGGCTCTTTCTGAAGACGACGTTAGATTCTCGAGATGCGAGACACAGACTTCGAATGTCCTTCTTGTCGATGGACTTGCCAATCCACAAAAGAAATTCTAGTGGAAGTCCCAAAAGCGGCATCTTGGCAGATTTCGTGAACTTATAGTTAACGACTACCTATACAGATGATAATAAAAGGAGGGCTCAGAATAATAATTCAGAGATAAGTTTGTCACCGCCAATAGTGGTTGAGGAGCTTGGGAGAGGCATTTATTTGAGGCAGTGGCTTCTATTTAAATATTTTTTGAGGGCATATCATTGATACGGATTTATTTAAAAGTGGATGTCGAGTCACCGGCTTCTAGGATAGTGATACTTACTCCTGGGATCCTGCGACTGGTTCCTAGGAGCCCCAAGGATCCCGGGATATGTTATAGTGTTCCCAGGAAGCACTCACCCATTCCTGGGAGTTATGCATCGTATTTTCAGAGTTATACATGAAGCTTACAAGATAAATTGAGATATGATCTGCGGGACCTACATGGTGCTTATGGGATCCCCTCCACGCGAAAGCTTCCTCGCGCTACGTCTTGTATCTAGAGTCGACTATAGATTTCCTTGATATTGATTATTCATCCGGAAGACGCTGTCCTCATTCACGTATACGTGAGACCCTCACAGCCCAGGAGCAAGCAACACGATCCCAGAAGCTTGTGGCTTGACATCCAAAGTAGACGATCTTATACCGATGAGGCCGACGTTTACACCGCGGGAACGGCAGCAATGCATAAGCCCTCAAAAAATATTATAAATAGAGGCCATTGGCCTTTGAAAACCTGTCTCTGACAATCATCTTATTTCTCCTACAAGAAGTGGTAAATCGTCCGAAAAGCCAAAACCGATCAAAATGCCTCCACAGAGAAGACGTGTGGCGTCGGACCGCCCGAACCCATCCCCCTTACCAATCGTTTATCAAGGTCAGTCTGGGATTGAAATACCATGACAGTTCCGAATTAACTTAACTCAGGCACGCAATATCCAAATCAAAGGCTCGAGGGAATCATTACGAGCATATATACTGAAATGGCAAAAATGCAACAAAAACACTACGAGGCAACTGTTATGCTACAAAACTGCGACAACATGCTACGGGCCCACGCAGTGGACAAAGACGGCTTAGAGAAGCAGAACCAGTGTTTTATTGAACATATCAAGATAGCTCAACAAAAAGCTTGCAACCTAGAGCTTAAGAATAGGGAACTCGAGTACTAACTAGCAAAAGAGAGATAGCAACACTCTAAACAACCAGAAGGAAGGCAGAGTTAAAGATTTACTATTGAAGTCACAAACTTTGCCTTACCGATCGCACTCTAGGTATTCGGGTTTACCAGCTTTCGAGGTCCTCACCAGCGAGGCTCTAAATAGGAAGAAAGAAGAGGTTTCCGGAGAAGATCAATGACGCCATAAATGATAGCCAGGTAAACAGGGTACTACATCCATTGGAGCTAGAATGCTCAATTCTGTGGATTAGGACATACGAAGGATCATTTTATTGTGGCGACCGTTCTGAAACGGGATTGTGTGAAAGGTAGGCAGTGCATTACTTTGCCTAAGCCCGCAAGAAACAGACTGTAAACAGATAGAGGCGAAGCATTACCTAAATCAAAGTCGTTTCAGAGTTTTGTATCAACACAATATTGCAATTTCAGTATGCGACGATAGAAAGTTTGTGATTGCCCACCAATAAATCCCTTGACCCCTGTGTCCCTAGAATTCGTGCAAGAACAAAGGGGACTTCAACTAACCCTATGCCCGGATTGCCAGCTACGGTGCTTGCTAGATTAGCTCTATGTTGTAGGTTCCAACGTCATGACAAGAAAATGGCTTAGAGTTCAATAAGTCTATTTTATGCTCTTTATTTGTCGCTAGTCATTCCCAGACAACATTGTTCCTGGGAACGATGCGGCCGCTTGTCAGGGGTATACATGAAGTATATCCAAACTATCTGAATAATGCTGGGGTGACTGAGTTTGTGCCTTGGATCTAGTGAGGGTTCTGCGAGGGCCACTGGGAGGGGCTTGATCATCAACAGACAGGTTTCCCTCGCCGCCTTCTCCCCGTGTAAGTGGATGACTCTCCCACTTAAATTCCGCAGTTACAGGTTGGTCACAGGTCGACAAAGAGGTGAGACATTGCAGTCCCAGTTGCATTGGAGATTTCGGGCTTTACGTCCCTCGCCCACTTAATACCCCTTCTTCACAGGAATGGTCTCTTTTCTGGTAACGGATGCTCGAGAGCTATTGCAGTTTGCCATAGGAATGTGTGCGATGCAGAAAAATCAGGTCAACACGCGAGGACAACGCCAGTCCGAGTCCGCCTTATTCTACCAAGGCCATTTAAAACAATGGATGGACACTAAATTAGCCTGTGGTAGTCTTCACTGAGTTTACGGTCATGGGAGCAGACGCATCCATTCATGATCACTTGCCTTCAACTGTCGTCACAAATTAGGGACCACGAAATCTCGGCCCCACATACGCGGCGCGGCCTTAATCACTGCAGCTCACGAGAGCTCTGGTACAGTAAGGAAAGGCCATTATTTTTCGCATAATATTTTTATTGAGAGTGCGAATGGGAAACCTTTGCCCTGTTTCAAAGTTGCGCTAAGACATATATTCTCTATTACCCTCGCCCACAAGCTTGGCACCGGATCATATTCTTCATTGCCTATGCATATTCCAATTCATCATCAACAATCACGGCACCTGTCTGTCATAATCTAGAGCTCGTTGGGGAGGTTGATTCATCCGTAAAGGAGAAGAAGAACCCTCTGTGGATGGTATCTCAAATCTTAGACCGGGTAGAGAATGGAAGGGATCCTAGGCGCTCATGAGATACCCCTTCTAGGACATGCGTAGACCTATGTGGCTTGAAATAAGAGCGTACTACAGATAAGATGTATGGCACCCCGAGAGAAATCTAATAGGAGTGGTACTGGGATGAGAGACTGCTTTTGATCGTTCTAGGCTTAACCCAGTCTTGAGATGGTCTAGAGGCGACCAGGAAATGCGCACGGCGGTTCCCAGCCAGATACATACCCAACGTGTCCCAGTGAGGGCTGGTGTCATTGGCTTATCAGCTGAGGGGTGGGTCCCGCAGTGGCCTTCGATTCGGTGGTGATCTGCACCCCTCCAGCAGCTGCTTTCTTTTCAGCAGTGTGCTAATCTCCTCGAGAGCCTCGCAATATAATCTCCAAACTTTTGAAGCAGCCCCAGTGCTCCCCGGAATATTGTTCGTTCGCAACGGCACTAGGAACTCCCAATCAGTTTTGCGATTCACCTTATCTCCATCTGAAACCGACGACGATCATCACATGGCTCGCGGGCTTCTGGAACTTTCGAGTAGCAGATCAACCACGCATTGCACTTCAATCATATTGGTAGTCAGAGGTGGTACTGTATCAGAGGAAAGCAACACATTTTTGAGGGCGTCAACAAACGCCGTTTACTCTTGACGTGGTCTAAGTTTCAATGGATTTCACCAGCTTGTGTAGCCCTGTTTTATGTAGGTCACATAAAAAGTACGCATCAGATACAAACGCTTTTTTTTTAATAGAAAAAGGTGTAATCTCTATTTTAGAAATCCACCCCAACATTAGTCTTGAACGGTATTTACAAGAGCTGAACTAAGCGTTGGAAGACGGACAACCCGCACGTAGCTGAGAGATTGCTAATCCTATACAACTAGTACTGCTATCTCAATCGGTCTTGTCTGGCCATACTCTATCATTACCAGCGGGATGAGCAGGGCTAAAAAGAACATTGGTTTCCCGACAGAGAAAGTAGCGTCTTTGCCAACACCAGCAACAATGGAGGGTCCCAGCAAATTACCTGAAATGGCAGATGGACATGGAGAGGCACCGTCGAGCACATAGAGGACTCCGCTGACCAATCACATCCAGACTCACGACACCAAGAGAAATACTTTGGCCGTGGATCCCTTCCAACCCGTTCTTGAGATCTTGAAGCAGCTTGAAGAGGTAAACGAAAAGCTGCAGGCCGGAAATATTCAGCTGTGCAAGGAGGGAAATCACTTGAAACTTCGCCAAGATGAGCAGGTAGCTCGCTTACATACCATTGACAATGCATTGGATGAAGTTCGGGGAAACTTTATTGGTGTTCTCAAAGTTTGGAATGATCGGCCGGCCGGTGACTCGGCCATTTTGCCAAGAGATGGGTTTCCCAAACGTTAGTCTTCGCAGTTGAATAGGTCAAAGTAGTTTCGGAGCTGTATCACTGAAATATTGCAGTTTCAGTGTGCGACGATAACAAGCCTGTGATAGCCCATCATAAATCCCTTGACCCTGTGTCCCTAGGATTCGTTGTCTACCACGTGGGTTGAACAAGCGAAATGCTCGCCGACTGGACTTCCAGCACTTCGTACCGCGTAGAACGATAGGATCATCCAGACCATGAGGATGAGTAGTTGGAGCTGTAAAAGTTAGAAAGGGCAGCAAATAATCACCGAGGGGGTGAGGATTTACCTCCAGCGATGGCAGCCAACAGGACAGAACAGCCCCCAAGACTGCAATTAGAAGAAGAACAACTGCCACTCCAACTGTGCAATATAAAGCGCAACGCAGCTGCGCTCGAGTCCTGGTATGGGCCATTGTATACCCATCCAGCCACCACAAGAGAGAACCCAAGCCCAGGTATTCCACAAAGAGAAGGAAGAGTACGACGACTCGCAGAGGGCGATCAAAGTAAGTACCAACTACCGTGGCCGTGATCTTCGTCAAACACGAGAAAAGCGCAAACAGCGGAAAACAGATCATCAACTGATATGGCGCACTAAGGAGGCTTCGCAAGAAAATGGTTATTCGGAGATACTGATGTTTGGTGGTTAACATAAAATCGAGAAACAACGTGATGGCACGTACCACGAGTAAAGAGGGAAATAAACTGGTTACCCCCAATACCACTTCTCTCCCTGTTTGATTTTTTGGTCCAGCTCAGTCCCATGTGCACTGCCAGTAGAATAATCTTCGGCGCAGACACGGCAAGGTCGAGGCTCTAGTAAAAGTGAGTTTTTCTAAACTAATCGACGAGACAACACGAGAAGGACGAAGCTAGCGAATAGCAACGCCGTGGTCAGTAGTGCATGCACTGTAGTCAGAATCTGAATGACTGGCTTGCTGCTATCGTGTAAGAACAAAGGGGACTTCAGCCCTAAGCCCGGATTGCCAGCTACGGTGCTTACTAGATTAGCTCTGTATTGTATGTTCCAACGTCATGAAGCCACCTACCTCGCGTTGTCTAAAGAAAATGGCTTAGTTCAATAAGTCTGGTATCTGCTCTTTATTCGTCGCTAGTCATCCCCAGACGACATTGTCCCTCCCAGGAGCCCCTGAGCTCCCGGGAACCTATAGGTGGGCCCTAGGAGCGAAGGTGTCAGGGATATACATGAAGTATACAGGATGTTTGGAGAAATGATCTGCGGGACCCACATGGTGCATATGGGTTCCCCTGAACATTTCTCCAAACATCCTGTATACTTCATGTATATCCCTGACAGAAGGGCCGGTAAATGACTATTTAGAATATGCAAGACAATGCCTATGTTCGAGTTCGGCAATTAATTATCCATGACGGGGAAATCTACAAAGCTGTGACTACACCCCATCCACTGAACTATTATTGCTCTACTCCACCATCACCAGTCACGGAAAGCGAATCTCTTATCGAATCAGCGACTGCCTTTTGTTCTTTTACAAAATAGAATTGACCACCAACAATCATGATATGATAGTTGTTACTTCCAAGAAGCTATACTTTTTCACTAAGACTTACGGAGATTAATAATGAGCTACAGGCCACTAAGTCACACGCCACTATCCTAGACTTGCCGACCGAGATTCTTTGGGTGATAGCCAACACCCTATGGGGACACGAAATTTCTGCTCTTGCTCGAACCAGCCGAATAATCTATAAATGAAGAGGAAGGGTTCTTAGGTACAAGAAAGCGAATGTTAAACATGAGAAAGAGAGGGCGAACGGAATGGAGGGGCAAAAGGGCAATCTGCTAAGGACTACATCTCTTCGGAAATCTGGCGACCGATGCTGACGTGGATCAGGGAGATGGCATTGTGAAAGACGAGTCTGTTCTGACGAAAGGTTTGAAAGTGCGCAGTGCTAGTGGTAGAAACGCTTCACTACCATGCAATATGCAATCTCATAAAACACAGACTATATGTAACCGGTTCTCTTAGAGAACACGTAAACGCTTTGCATCGCCTGACTCTGTTCGCAACAATCGTGTCTTTGCTCGTGATCGCTTTGGAGCTGGCCGACATTTCAATGCAGAGCGATGAAAGCCGATAATCAATGCCCGCCCGAGCTCTTCATTCCAAAGGACATTGTCAGGCCGAAGATCTTCGTGGAAGATTCCCAAAGCTTCGATTTCCTTATTCGATTTGTGAATATTTTTGAGAAGCCCCGGCGTCAGCTCCATCGTTGCTGTGCTTTCGCCCCCCAGCCCAGTTGGTACTTATATTGATCACCCACTGCGAGTCGTCGTACTCTTCCTCCTCTTTTTAGATTACCTAGGCTTAGCTTCTCTACAACGGCCTATCCTCGGACTCGATAACAACTGCGTTGCGCTTTATATTGCACAATTGAAGTGGCAGCTGTTCTTCTTCTAATTGCAGTCTTGGGGTTTGTTCTGTCCTGTTGGCTGCTATCGCCAGAGGTAAATCCTCACCTTTGCGCTATCAATTTCCGAGTCACCACCGGCATTTCCACCGCTAATCCCTGACCCCTATATTTCCAATTGCTTTAAGAACACATTAAAAATTACATGTGTTGACTCTGTGCTATCGTGTGAAATTTTTCGTGACTAGATTTGACTAGTCTTCGGATAAACTAACGACCGTTCGTTGAACACGGTCATAAAACTGCAGGAGGCTGGTGACCCTTCGTTTTCAGCTTTGACCGAAAACCAAGACCACCCGACAAAGGCAAGGATCGCTTCAACGTTTTCTTCTTCAACGAAGTCAAATCATTGAGGGCTAGTGCTTTGAAATTTAGAAGAATATACAATATGCAATAAACGGTCGGCTCGCGTAGCGAAGCCCCACGCTGCAGACATAGGTTGCTGTGAATATATTGTGCCGGTGTAGACGACCCGATTGTCTTCACCTCCCTCAGAAAAATCGCTTGCCCTGTTTATTTGGATCTGCCCTTTTTCTTAGAATCAATGTTTTCTAGACATCACTTAGTTCCCGCTCGTCGAAGTTGATTTTTTCTACTTGCCGTTAACCGCTGTTCCCACGGAAACCGACCGACCCATTTTTGAACATTTTGTGAGATATTAACGTAAAAGTTTTTATTTGCTAATTTGTGACCTCGATTTTTACATTGAGTATTATGTATAGCTTTAACAATTTCGTGCGCTATTCTGTCCTTTTAACGAAATTCACTTCCCACCCACTCTAACACGTAGACTCTGGTTCACCGTCCTGGAAGTTTCTTATCTAACCGGAAGGCCAAATTCCACCCTTTTAACCGTTGTAGTTGATATGTGTATTTGGTTGCCTTACTTTAATTTCTATCACTTAGTTTCTTCCTATCGGACTAAGCTATATATAATGTTGGATGAAGATTAACCCTTGCTTCTAATCCAGACAATAGTGCGAGCTTAATGTTGCCGGGTCGACGTATTAGGACGTGGGGGCTTAGGGGAAGCCTGACCTAAAAAGCTAGATATGCCATCTTCTCAAAGTATTTATAAATGACCTATATAATGTCCGGTGTATATAAACGGTTTTATTTGGATTGATCGAACGGTGGTATATTAGGACTGGAGGACCAAGCTCTGCTTCTGTCTGATGGGCTTTTTGCTATCGCATGCATTTTGAAGCCCTCCCTAAAGTCTAGCTTGAAACCTAAGGGCTCCGCAGGAAAAGCGTGACACCTATATGACCGTGATCCTTGGAAATATCGTACGCTGTCGTGCCTTCCAAATCTTTTAGTCGCTTTTTCATATCACGTTGCATGGCCAACAGCCGCACAATTTCTAGTTGACCACCAGCGGCGGCCCACCAGAAAGATGTCCTCCCTATATCATCCATTTGGATCCTCTAATAATAGGTTAGCGATTCTAAGTCTACCGTTAGTTGACGCGAATATGAGCGCTGTAAAGGATTGAGGACCTTGGTCATTGACTAATATAGTCTCTTCGTAGCTAAGAAGGAGTCGGCCAATGTCCACATGCTCCATGACGATTGCGACCTGAAGCGGCGACGTCCCTGTACGGCTTTTTCGGTTGATTTCGGTTAATTTTTGCAAGAGGAGTTCCACCATGGAAGATTGTCCTACACGACATGCTAACCAAAGCGGCGGTACTACATCGGCACATTGGGGGCTTATATAAAGCCCCGGCTGTTGTCGGACTAAATTGCGGTGCGTCCATTTTTATCTCGATGGTTCAGGTCGATATAGGGACCCAAAAGCAAGGCTTCAATTATAAGCAGCTGTTTATTGAGGTGGTAACTCACAGACCGATAGGAAAGTTCTAATAGACATTAAAGTCAAGCAAGTCATATTTTTCATAGCGTGATAAACAGTCAATGTATTATCTAGTCCGGGTTCTAGAGTATAGCCCCACCTATAAGTGGGCATATAGGGGCTCCTAGGAACGATAAGGCCGCTCCTAGGGCAGCAAGCTGGTCTCCAGGAGTACCCAGAGAGGTTCCTGGATACTAATAGGTTCCTAGGAGCGCACGTTACTCACCTAGGAGCGTATATCGCCATCCTAGGACGAGCAAGTTTCTACGTAATCATATTGAACTCGTAGATCGGTCCCACGCTTTTTTATGTCAATTTTGTCCATAGGCCAGCCATAACTAAGAATTAAATATCACTTAGGAGCTATAATATAATACAATTTAAAACATACATGGTACGTTACATTACACTAAATAATTACTTACTAAGTTTTATTATTCATCTGTGGCGGTGCAGATTATGTAATTGTAATTTAACTATCTGTTTCCATGTAACAAGCTGGCTATATTGAGTTTTCGCCAGAACAGCCAATAAGTTGCTTGCATTGCTAGTCTTCACGGTCTGTTACCTGTTGCCCACTGCATTTATTTTCCGGATAGGTCCAATCAAATACGACTAGAAATAAGAACTCGACTATTATTTAAGGGGTTATCCGCGGGCTCACGTAAAAAGGAAGCTCATCATGCTTCAAACTTGTGCGCTGAAAGTGTAGGGTATTAGCCCCTCGAGTTTAACGTATATGCGTTTACTCTCTAAATAACGAGGCCGCGATTTTACAGGAACTTCAGCCATTCAATTCTAACTGATCTGTTATTCTCGCATAGCTAGGAACTTTCCGATGGTGTGACAAGGAGTCTAGTTAGGTCGGCGAGGGTTGGACTACGCGGCTGAATAGCAAGTTTTGTACAGACTGATAATAACCAAGCATAAGTGAAATATTATGATTGAAAATATGATTTAGTTGCCCTTTTAATTGGCCCCAGATCTGGTGCATCTCTAAGAAGGCTTCAATTCCATCTGAGCCTATCGTAGTAACGCCATATCAATATCCGCGAAATGAGGCCCGATCTATCTCAGGGTTAGCTTCTGTCTCTATAGGTCACGCAACTTTCGTTTATTCTTTGTATTAAGCCTCTACCTGGGCTTATAGCTGTTTAAACTATTAGAATGATGCTGGAGCGACTGAGTTTGTGCCTTAAATCTAGTGAGGGCTCTGCGAGGGCCACTAGGAGGGGCTTGATTATCAATAGATAGGCTTCCCTCGCTACCTTCTCCCCGTATAAGTGGATAACTTGGATTACTCTCCCACTCAAATTCCGTAGTAACGGCTTGGTTATAGGTCGACAAAGAGGTAAGACATTGTAGTCCTTTCCTCTTATTAGCTTCAGTGACAGCACAGTATCCAGAAGGCTGACTAGCAAAGCTTAGAGCGGGAGGTTGCGGCTGTTTTATACCTATGACGGACATTTCGGTGGCCTTATCCTCTTCTAGTGGGAAAATGAGTGAATTTGGCTGGATGACAACTAGGTCACAAGATTGGCGTGTATTGTCGGTGTTAAATTCGGGAGGTTCGAGGATTCGAGGATCAATGGCCTTAAGACCTAGAGTTGTTAGCCCCGAGCTGGGTGTGGGACTTGCCTCTAAGAAGCATAGTTCCACTAAGTTGCTTCTACTCCTCGTGCTATATTTGTCACACATACTTAGCCCCGAGTATTGTTCCAGATTGTCTTCGACAAACGGAAGCAATACCGGGACGGGGACAAATGATTCTTCTGACACGTGCTTACGCTCATGGCATAGAGGTGTGTAATAATGAAATCTAATCTTCTTAGGATGCTCCTCTCCTAGTTCTATTAAAGAGCATTGTGATTCCACCTTATAAGTGCGCTTCCTTTTGTTAGGTAGCTTTGGATCTTGCCATATGGTTTCCTTTAGCCTATACGCATCGTGTAGGTGATTTCGAAGGTCACGCTTATTTTTAAAGATTTAAGAGCATCCGTATATCGGCTTTTTCTTAAAGTGCTGAATCTCAGCCATATACTGCCCTTCAATGTGTTCCCTCAGGTTGTCACTTCGCAGCCAGGATCGCAAACGGGTTTCTGCGGAGAGATTCAGCTTCGAGTCCTATAAGCAAAAGGGGCAATAGCCCGGGCGAATAACGGTATAGCGATAGATGATTACTTCGCAGTGCTGGATTTACTATAACTAGAGATAGGAATCGCAATGCTTCCGCCATTGACTCGACAAAAACCATTCTATACATTTATAGCAAAACCGCATCTCTGATTCTAATATTTGAAGGTCAGAAGCTTTCTCACGCCGAACATATCCGTGAATATAGGCACTTCTATCACACTTCCTTAGACTAGCGGAGTTAGTATTGGCCATATCATTATTTAGCTAGGGCACTCACCTTGCAATGCTAATATGGCACCCTTTTTGCAGGACAAAGCCTATAAATAGGACTTTGATTTAGGAGGTATACCACATTAAAATCACGGGCACACTACGTCTGTAGATCTTAGATAAGAAGAAGTTTTTCGTTAAAAGAAAGCTCTTTGGTGTAGGATATGGCTGTTGCGATTCGCGTAACCTCGGGTATAATCAACATTTGAGCGCGTGTGCGAATGTCATTTTCTAAATAAGTCGGCTCTTCTTTTCCTCGATTAATAATTTTCTGGTCTCTTTTCTCCTATACCCACCGATTTTGATATTGCTTGAGTTCGAATAGGCGATGCCGAACGAGCGCCTTCCTATATTCTAAATTCATGTTCTTAAGGGAATCCTCGTCGTGGTTCTACGCGAATGATTCGATCTAGGCTCTCATTTCCACCATATCTGGTTTTTCTAAAATACTCCCTTTTATCTCTGCTAGCAACTCGCCTGGTAAGCCACGTTCGTAATATTGAATATAACCTTAAAAGTACTCGATATGATCGGATTGGTCTTCCTTATCTAGAACGGCTCCCACTATATCTATGGAGGAACAGTGGGCTTGATAATACTCCGGAAAGGTACCTAGGCCCCGATGCGCCATAATCTGACTGATAGGTGTAGAGCCATTCCTCTCTATTAAAATCTTAGTATGAAGATCTCTCTCGAGTGTCTATTGATTGTTTTGTGTGGTGTAAGGGGCTTACTTTCGATTTTTTTCCTAAGGCCTCGTCGTATACAATGGATAGTTGCCAGTTCACCAAAGTACCCTGCAGCATTAAAAATCTAACGCAGGTAAGAACAAAATTTTTGTTTCGTCAAAGGTGTCTCCTGAGGCCCGTCCGCCGTGGCATGCCTAAGAACTGGTTTATCTAAGTACTCTTCCTTCCATCGCAAATGAATCTCGCCATTTAAAAGATCAAACTGCGCTAGATCATCCACAGTATCCACCCCATAAATAGCACCGTATGCTAATATAAGGGAGAAAAGAAGGTAGCCCGACGCAAATTGCGGCCTATTGCTATCCCGGATACCGATTCCGAATCTAGAAGCACCAGTTAATAAAGCCCTAGTATATTCGACAATTATACCACTAGGTCCTTCTGACTCACACTATGTATTTTTCACATCGATGATTTTTGAGCCACTTCTAATCCACCTTCTAACCCACCGCCCAACGAGCTGTGGATAAAGGAAATAGTACCAATTTAATATGCTAGAATAGAGGTTAGTGTTATATAATATCGCTAGGGTAAAGAAGCTTACTCTGTATCGAAGACCTCTTTCGTGTTTGTCCTCACTAGAGGGTACAAAAGCTCCGACTCTTACTCCAGTGAAGAGGAACAGCTAGAGAGCAAACAAGATAACGACTTTAAGCAGTCCCGGAATAAAAGTTTAGTGATCAGTCTGCCACAAAGACGAGACTGCTCTCAAAAAATCATACCTTATAAAGTTAAGTTTCTCTTTCTTTTGGTCTACAACGACGCCATCTGCCGTCAAGGTTTTTTTAATCCACTACATCGAGGTTAATTTATAATGGTCTTAGAGGGGAAGTTGCGAATAAACCAACCATTTTTATTTCCTTTCGATCATCTAGGATGATTTTACTTTTTGTGAATTATTCAAATCCACCAAAGAATTGTTCGGCATGCGCACTCACGGTTCTTACCGTAGGTAGCCCATCATCGTTTAGTCGCCCTTGAGTAGAACTTGCGTACCAGCGAATATACGCCTTGATCATCTCATGAGTTGGAGCCGGAGAACCAAGGGAGGTTTAGTAATATTTAAACCCATTCTCCGGGTCTGCAGTGAAACTAAAGGAAGGTTAGCTGAATTTATAATAGGAAAGGGATTGCCACTTTAGATGCGGCTTAACTCACTCGAGCCAGAGGTTCATAGTTTCTTAATGTAATTTGTTAGTCTTGGGGAGCCTTTTATCTTTCTCCCGAATTAAGTCCTCCTCTCTATAGACCCTAGGAGTATAACCATTCTTTTCTCGCTGTAGACGGCGCCTCTCCTTGGCGATTCCATCGCGCTTGGCAAAAAATTCTTTTCTGCCCATAATCAAGTGCGGTGCGACCTGGAGGTAGGGAATGTATTCAAAGTAAAAGAATGCGATATTAGATCATGTATTAAATAAAAAGTGCTTAAATAGAAGGCGTGTTGATTATTACATGCTAAAGCTAGCACACGGTCTGTCTTTATATTTGGGACTTTGAGCTCGAGCCCCTCTGAATGAATTAGAAGACAGAAGAAAGACATCATGAAACGGATGGAGTTCTCCGCTCTTTCCTGCGCCCCTTCGTCATAATGTGTTTTCTTGATGAGGTGTAGTGCGCCGGAAAATGAGGGCAGCAGCAATGCTATCAACGAACTAACTATCACAGTATAAACGACCCTGTGGGGGCTAATCCCTTCTGGGTATAGTCTGAGATGGGCTGAGTGCATCAGTGTTGCTCACTGATTGGACACTGAGCATCACTGAGTAATCAGAGAGCATCTAATGAGCACTCACTGAGCACTCACTGAGCATCAGTCATCCTGCACGTGACTGATCTGAGCATGATCACTGATCTGAGCCCGTGCTGACATCTACTCAGTGAGCCTGAGCCTGAGCACCCTCATAAAAGCGGCGGCAGCTCAAATAGGAAAGCCCCACCCGCCAGGGAATATCCGGTACGTATAGGTGCATGTATAATATCCCACTTCCTAAAAAGAACTTGGAGCCTCGCCAAGACAGGCTGCCCTCATTGCGCGCGACTGTTGAACCAGTTAAGATGCCTCGGTGAAGTTCATGACGGCTTTGACCGTCCTAGTTCGTGAGACAGTGTTGGGTTTACCATTCTTACTATATGCTTCGGCACCACCGAATTGAATGCAAGCCGGGCTCTCGAACTTGGACGCTTTCTCAATGATATACCAATACGAAAGCATCGTAAACGTCCATCTAAATTCAATACCTATCTGAGATTGTATACGTACCTCAATTGTGCAGCTGTGATGTTTTGCACTCTCATTGAATGTAAATGGCCAAAGAGTGACACGGCATAGTATGATAGAAAATGCAAGGTACTTAGAGTACTGTACAAAAAGAGCGAATAAGATAATTTTGAACTTGAGCCTGAATCTCCAAAGCTGGAAGATGGGAAGCGACAAAAACAGGAATCCTCAATGAGTTCGATTAGGCCATTCTCGCCATTGGCCTTCAGTTTCCATCAACCTATACACATGGTTCTGCCCTGGGTACTCAATATATATATCATCGGTAGTCCTAACTGCGACGAAGAGCACGACAAGACGGAGTGCGGGCAAGAGCGGATGAAGTGGAGGATGAAACAGTCTCTCCAAGCAAATCCATGGCAAAATCAGGAATAGTTGACCTGATGGCTGCCAAGGCACTGAAAGTAGGTGTTCCGGTGCATGGCGGCTCACCTTCGCGAAGAAGATTATTTATTTGGCCATTGTGCTCAACAATGCTTCCTGGCCGAGGAAACCGAATGTCCACGTTCTCTTTGGTTATACAGCCATTTATGTTGGCGATGAAAACGGGTGGGAAATCTGGCGTTTGATTTTGTATGCTCTTGTAGGATTGTTGCGACGAGCCACGAGCCACGGTGATTGGGGCGCAGTTCATATACATCTCACCATTACCAATACGATTGAACCACGTCCAGGCCAAAGTGTATTTCCCGGGCTGAATGTTTTCGGGGATTGCGAAATCGAGTTGAAGGTCATTGTCGGCAGTGGCGCCTCCAGCAAGATTTTTTTCTGCATTCGTGGGGCAGCCTCCTTCAAAAGACTTAATAACCTTCCATTCGGAATCTTTGGTTGGCTCACGGTCTTCGGTCAGGCTCAATTGGCATGAGCCACCGCCGTGAGTCGCGCTTCCTTCGAACCTCATTGTATTTTCAATGCCAATTTGGTAGATATTCTCTAATGAAGGGGCTAGGAACGTATCTGTGCGTAGTTTGCATGGAAAATCGCTACCACTGTCAGCAAGAGGGGAGTTGTTGAGGGTTTCATTGCTGTAGGGTTCAGGCGAAATCATGATCAGATGTCCGCTGACCGCCCGTAAGACGATTGTCTCCAACAGTAGAGTATATTTCAGCAGCATTATAATAGTGACAGGCTTGGTTGATCTTCGCTATATTGGAGCACTACTTGAAGGTCCTAATCTGACGTAGAGATCTAAGGGTTTGGAAGTCGAGGAAACTGTTAGTTTATATAAGATATGCAGCAGGCCGCAACATCAACACCAACACTGAAATCAGTATGAAGAGAAAGCTGATGTGAGTCAATCCGAGGTTTGTTGTTTTTGAATTGTTCCTCCGTTGCAAACAAAGCTGTAGCATGCGGAGTGAGATCGGTTTGGCTCGTGTGCGATGGATTCCTGCAATGGTAAGATTTCTGGAAGATAGCAACTTCCTATTACACTTAATATATAGAATAACTACCGGTTCTCTAAGTATCCAAGATCTGGAGTGCGTAGCCACCCGGGAAGGTTAAAAAGAATGGGGTGAATGGCATAAAATCGAATCGACTTAAAAATCAGAAAAGTGGAGCCATATAAACAAATCGAATCGACCACCATCCTATTTACCGCTATTGGATAGAGAAAGGAGGGGCAGCGCTCGTTCCAGGGGGGGGGGTGTTGGAAGCCGGCATCACGTGATCGACCTCGCCTCCACCCCTTAACAAGCCAAGATAGCTTGACAATGGCTGTTGCGCGATTACGTAATCTACACGTGAGGCCTCAATTCTCTCCCGCCCTCTCCCTCCCTCTCTCTCTGTCTCTCTGTCTCTGTCTCTGTCTCTGTCTCTGTCTCTGTCTGTCTGTGATTCAGAATCTTCGAGGAACCTTTACAAGCGACATCAGCAACTCTTCTTACACTTGGGACGAAATGAGTCAGGCTACTCCGATGCGGATAGTCCTTCCATATCGCGAACAACCTTTTCAAAAGCCTACAGCAATCATCAACGCTTTCTTTACATGGCGAGGTATTCCACCCCCCGAGAAGACTACTATACACATATATGCAGTGATCCTCGATCTTCTCGGTTATATCTCGTTCTCGATCTCCACTGCAAAACACATCCAAATGTCGATCTTAGCAATTTAGACCTCGAAGTCTTCAAAGTCTCAGGAATTGATCCATTGTGCGTTATCCTCTTCTATAACCTAGCTAAGCTAACAGTATTTAGTACATTTCAGGATCTCGGAGAGGTAGCTCGCAAGCAGGTTCGCCAACGATCTGCTTCTCTGGGTTGGGGGAAGGCACCCACTCTAGTCAGAGGAATTAGTCGGTGTTGTACCAGCACAGGGAGGACAGTATCCCGCTATATTCGTGTCTTGCGCATCGAGATCCAACGGGAGGTCTCTCAGAAACCCTGAGGGAGGTACGCATGGGTCATTTGCAGTGCTTCTTGCGGGTGTACAAAAGATAATGTGATCTCGATTCATGTGTTTAGGAACACGCGTACAAGCTGCGTATGTCTTGCAAGCCCATTCACACATTGCGTGAGAGTGAAGGAAGTCGGTTAATATTGAATATCGCAGAGAGGACCTTCACACAAAGCGGATCGTGATGCGAGAGACGTAGTCTTGAAAGGGAAGGCGGCTCGAAGAGGAGACAATCTGTATTTATAGAATCAATGGTCTGTTCTACAGCTCTAAACACCATTCAAAAAGATAACTTACTTCGTCCTTGGTTATAATAGTTGCGGGCTAAAGGGGCAGCGCGATCGACGGAATAATTAAGAGGTTCAGCCCCTGGAACACGAAGGCTTCCGCGGGTCTGTTTGATCGAATTTGTGATGGTATGATACTGCTTCGATGAGGGGGCAACGGAAGTGGATATTGCCCCTACGGTAAGACTCGCGTAGTTCAGAATCTTGTGTTTCGGATGTATAGATATCTCCTGTCGAACAAAGAGCATGAATGATACTTTATAAGCAGACAAACCAGATTTGTGTCCGTAAGGAGCAAAGTTGCCGAGGACCAATAGTATGCCTGAGTTTACCGCTGTTGGCTGAGATTTCAATGTGGCTACGTATCCTTACGAACTGCTTGCAGGTATTGGCCAATAGCTGGGCTGCATTTGCAGGAGCCATGCAGGAGCAATCACATTAGGCGTTTGTTGATAGTTCAGCGTCTCTGAGCCGACCGAGACCGAAGCACAATCATCAGGACCTACACATAGGCGGTGGAGTGAGTCGGCCTAATTTTCTTTCCGCTGGGCCTATAAATGCGTAGCGTCTTAGCTGGCCTGGCAAATATCGTACGTAGCTTGTCATTGGGTACCTTGATTTAGGTGGACATTTGAAAGGACCCAACTTACTGCCTATTTATAGTTCCTATCATTTACAAAAGCTAATGATTGCTCCGTGTCCTCTGATATGGACCGATCATTCACTTTGACTTTCCACTCCATAGTATACCGAATAAAGCTTGCGGGAAGCTCGTCGTCTGGCCTATTTGCTTCCCACTCGGAGAGCTGAAGCAGCTTATTGGCTTCCGGTGGGGTTGAAAGTAAGGGCTCGGAACCGTCCTGGGGGCAACGGTTCAGTGTGGGTCAGAGGCAATCTAACTGTATTAGGCATAGCGTTATGCAAAACAAAGTTCAGCAAAGAATTAAAGAGAGTATAGAGATGAAACTGATTTCGAGCGCGTCTGTATTATGAGCATTTTAAGCCTTTTCAAGACCAGCAGTCTTTGGTTCTTCAACAATCTCGGTCACATTACAGGGCACTGGCGGGGCGAGAGAGCTTTGCTGGATTCTTGAACGTACCCCTCATAAGCGACACCCTAGTGAAGACAATAGAAGTGATGTTTGGAGCACCGAAACATTGTGTGCTTCAGCTCCAGAACGACGAAGCCAGTGCCAATATTAATTGGCTTGACGTTGTCAAGGAAAGGAACTATCAGGCCGAATACAAAGGGAATGGAATTCATCATTTCCATATGTGGGATCGGGGCGTGATTGTCCAGTTGTCTGCTTTCCAACACAACATGATCCTATTCACTCGCTTACATCACCACGCAGTCATCAAAGCCAATAACACTGTGCTTGAAGAGGTACGAAGAAGAGATCGAATTCTCCACCGCAATCCGGAGTCAAAGATCGCCGGGCTTGCCCTTTTCCCTGGAATCAGCCGAAGAGCCAGCAATCTTTACGCCAGCGCAGGTTGACGCTGATTCGCTCGATGGGATGACTATTGAGACTCAAAGAACAGACGTGCAAGCCAGTGCTTCAAAACGCGATGCTGGAACACAGAACTGTAAGTAATGCACATAAGAAGCGTGGCGTTGAAATTGGAGAGATTGAACAAATGTACTAATAATTTGGATGTACCAGTCCCCAAAAATAGGGCTTGGCCTGCGGAAATATTGAAGCAGCTTCCTCTATGGTTCGAACACCAAGTGCAGGAGAATCTGTCGGAGGAAGAGATTGCCCGGAACTTTCACCGAAAATTCAAGCAAAAACGGACTTTTCATGCTATTGAGGCAAAAGTGTATTCCTTAACAGGAAAAAGCCCTTTTAGGAAGCGCAATAAGAAGGCCTCGCGCAGAAGACCTGTGGCTTTGACACCTCGCTCCTCCCCACCGCCGTCTCAACCCTCTGAATCAGTGGATTTCACCCAACAATTGATCTCGAGGTCGAACATCGAGGTTCACGCTTTACGTCTAGCCTCGAACCTGCTAACCTATAAATTCTGAAGACTGCGAGGATGGAAGCCTTTACGCCCTCCATGGTGTTCAACCGGCTGACCCTGAACCAGAATCCAGTGACTCACATGCAGTGCTTGAACAGGATACTGTGAATCGAATGTTAAGGTTCCGGCACGTATCTCAAGAGCATGAACTACAGTCAGGTACATGCCAAAATGAATGGCCAGTTCGAGGAAGCCATC
Source organism: Penicillium concentricum (assembly GCF_028827145.1). Classification (NCBI taxonomy): domain Eukaryota; kingdom Fungi; phylum Ascomycota; class Eurotiomycetes; order Eurotiales; family Aspergillaceae; genus Penicillium; species Penicillium concentricum. The sequence continues at coordinate 959,265 of NW_026622756.1, forward strand.
AGGCTGAAGAATCGCCCAAAGACCATCCAGTGCCCTCAGATCTGGTGCCCAAAAGTCAGCCAAGGAATGATAATCCAATCAATGTCCTCGCCGCAACATCAGGGATGGTTGATTCTTGCTTCACTCGAAGCTCTCCCTTAGAACCCCCTCGAATATCAGAACCTATCCAATCTTCAATCTGGCATCCCTCTGAAGGTGATACCACACTCGAAGAGCTAAGCCAAACGCTTATCCATCGTACTGAGTCCAGTGCAATGCACGTGGAACAGACAGATACGGCGCATGGCAACAAACCATCAAAGAGACTTTCTCCGCAATCTTCATCGCGTGGAAATCCATTAGCTAGAGGTTCAGCAAATGAGGGTTCGAATAATGAAAGCCACACAGAAAGTGTGGCCATGTCACCAACGCCCTTCCAAGTTCCTGAACCAAGCTCCACTGGTAACTCGACTGAGCATCACCCTCAAAACTGCGGAAGTGATGAACCAACCATTGATACCTCTGAAAGAGCTTTGACTGACGAAGGATTGATTATAAGATGTCTCCATGAGAAGTCTAAAGCACAGGCGGCGCGTTCTCATCCCAATTGGAACGATAAGGACCTGAACCGTTTACTAGGGTGGCACATGAAACGGAAAAACCTACCAAAGGAGAGACTTGAAGTTGAGTTTCTGAGAGATTTTGGCCACTATCGATCTCCTTCCGCTATCGTTACAGCTTGTCGCAGAAAGAGAAAGGCAGATTCTCGTCATAAAGATGTAACCTCAGCCCCCACTCCAGGTCAACTAGCTCCGGTTGTCCCTACCGTTCTTGATACTATGCGGGTATCACGATCACCCAACGCCATCATTGGATCCGACATTCCCAGCTTGGATCCATCCCATACTATAGCTATACCGAGCAATGAGAATATTACACTTAAGCATCCACCGTTGGAGCGACCTCGATCGCCACAACTCAATCAGCCGCAGGTTTTAAACAACACAGAGAGACTTTCTTGCAACAGTCCTCCACCATTGAATGAGGGCGAAGAAGCAATGAATCAAAATCCACCGACTGCTGTTGCTTCCGAATGCGCTTCTGAACCGATGGTGTTTTCAACACCTCCTGAGACTGTCGATAATACCTCCACATTGGGCACTAGATGCCATCGAGTTGAAATCACGCCAAACCCTCCAGCTAGGTTTAGAGCAATTAATGGCTGTAACGTCCATCCAATTGAACCGAACATAAGCGAAATGACTCCGCTCGCTCAGATGGGAACCAATGAGCGAGACGCTCTACCTCAAACATCGAAAGAAAATATTGTCGAGCAAAAAAGAAATGATCAAAATGTGTCGTCACAGAAAATAAGTCCCAGAGTAAGCTCATCCCTTCTAATGCGGTGTTCGCCAAAGTCATTAGGTCCTTTGAAGCATGTCGGATCCATATGTATTACCTAACCCTTCTTCTCCTCCTTTCTTCCTGTACCCGTTCATGCTTCCCGCACTGACTGTTTTCATTTGGTGCACCTGCAGGTGGAAGAGAATGCCCCAACCAGCCTACCTTCGAGAACGTGCAGACAGGTTCACATTACTCAGGGTTGTCCACCGGAACACCCGAAGGAGCTGGGGACCAACCGTCAGATTCTACTGGTATTTCGGACGCCAACATTCCACAACTGGAAATGCGCCCAAATTTGCAGAATACGTCGCAGCCTCAAATACGAGACATCAATATCCCACCCACAAACATTCCCCAGCCCAGTTACACACTAATCCCAAAGTTTCATACTCTGGACCATCCCATTACTACACGCCCAATTCCCAATCTGGGGTTTCCCAATCTATCGGTGCATCAGGGATGGCTGACACAGGCGGTTCGTTCATAGTCTATACTCGTGATTCCATGCAGTCCTGACATGAAGTTTGAGGCAGATTTTCCATTATCAGATCCAACCTTCCTGACCAGCCCTACCAGTCTTCCTCCCTATCCCCTTCACTAGCTGCAGGGGCACGGAGCCGAGCGGTACCAGGGCCATCCGCTCCCATACTTGGCGCAGCAAATGTATCACCATCGTGCGGGAGAGCCTCTTGATAGACAGCCGCCTCACCACGTGTTGTCTGGCCCACATACCTCCTCGATTATCACAACTGGCCAAACATCCTCTACCTCAGTAGTAGGGCTTCACCCTAACTAGACATGGCATGGTTTGGGTGATGTCAGCTTTCAGATCTCTCTGTCATTATGGTTGTCTTGCCTAAATCTCCAATCTCAATGTATACGCATCAAATTTGGGTTCTCCTCCTTCTTCCTTTCTCTTGTACTTGCTCTCTTTATCCTGCGACTGCCACGCTATTTATCCTTTGGCCAATTCAGAAAACTCTAGTCGGTATCGTATCACCCCAAATAGAACACAGAACACAGTGACAGGTAGGTACTTCTGTCTGCATCTGCAAACTGGGCGTCAATTAAAAAAATCGGCTTATATTTTATAGCCTGAATTCTGAACTCCGTGCCAAAGGGTTTATACTGATTTCGCGAATCATGGATTTTGTTGCTCTAAATATTGAAGATAAGCCCATATCTGCCGAAACAAAGCAGCCCTGATTGATCTCGCAGGGCAGCGTGAAGAGACCCGAATTCTACAGTCGCTGAGCGTCATATATAATTCCATGGCACACCTCCCTTCTAGCTTTGAAAAGCAAGCCGCGTAGATGGCTTGGAGATAGATAGCGGACATTGAAAACGTGGAATGCTTGGGGTGTCTATCCGAACGAACGAAATCGGCGGACACACTCGCGTTTTTGACCCAGGTGGCATGGATAATATAGGGCTTCGAGTGGCTTTTGCAAGTTGAATGGAAAGTTGATATAAATATAAGAAAGCTATGAGGACGACACGCATCGTCATCCTGGTGGTTCATAGAGAGTACGCCGTTAAGTTGTATTCATTTTCATATCTCAAGCAACCAGCCAGTTCTGCATCAGGAACTATGAGGTGACAAGGGAGTGGCGAGGCAGGAGGGGCGGACGTGACTCCGTTGTGAGGGTGGATCGCAAGATGTAGAGAGTGCAGCCTCAGCCGTGACCGTAAGTTTCTTTCTGGCAACGATTGTGGTTGTTTTGGAAGAGGCAAACGCTAGATGACGATATGTGGGGCTAACCGCCAAAAATGAGGGCGGGTGGAAAGTGCGTTTCCTGCCAACAGCCCTCAGCTTCAGTAGTAACCAACAATGGCGAGTCTTGCATGACAAAAGAGACCGTACAAGAAAAACATTAAAGACATCGATCTTTACTCGATGGCGACTATGAATACGTTGAGACACCCTCATTTAAACGACCTTTAGTCAATCGATTCCCCGCTGAGCGCCCAATTTCATTCAACCCCTCATATTAAAATGTGCCCCAGTTCACCACCACTCGTTTCAATACCGCAAGTTCTACCCCATGCGCTTCATATATGAACATTGGCACGTCCTATGTGGACATTGTCCCCATCGAATTTTGGTGATTAAGTCTTCAACGGTCAAGAACTTATACCCATAACAAGGACAGCCGAGTGCGCGTCGAGGCTTCCTTGGATTGCTCTCCATGCGCCTTTTCATTTCACGATATCGCTTATTGGGAATACACTGTCAATCTTGTTTCCGACCATTCTCTTTCTCCTGGTCTTTTTTTGGCTCATTCACATAAATGAATATGTTGTATCCAGAAAATTTATACTTTGGCGTAATAAAATATGCCAATGAACAAAATCATCCCCATCAGTGAGATCGGCATGCAGCCATTGTGAATCCTCGGGCACCGAGTCAGTTATCCAATGAAAGGTGCATATAATCGAACTCCACAATGGCCCTGCACTAGCATCAATCCGCTCCAGGCGAACGCAAATAACACACGTTTTACGCTGACCATTGCTACGTAATGTACGATTTCTTCTCCCCTCCTCCCCCTTTTCTCCAGGCCATGCCACTTAACCAAATGAACATCAACTCGCTGTCGAACTGTCCGGCAAATACCTACCGCCAAGACCCACGACTCGAAAGCTTCCTCACATGGTCCTGAATACGCGTATACACACACGGCTACAATTCAACCCAGCAGCCAATTTAATCCACTGGCCTCCAACTATAGTAGTGAAAGAATAAAGTGAATTGTTTACACTCGATCACACATTTAATATACCCCAATTGCCTTGCATACAACCTGCTAGATTGTGCAGAACCAATTTAAATTCATGACACGTATGATTTAGTCTCATAGTTAGCTAGACAAAGTGATAACGCCAGAGTTGTAGTTATGCTTCAGGGTTATATCTAGGAACATTGGTTCAGATTTGGCAAATGTTACAGTGAAACCGAATTGAAGCTTAATGGATCAGTGTTGAAGGAGTTGCTCGTGATGGTACCCCATTCATTATCCCGTTCGACAACGATCCAGTGTCCGCGGGAAATAATATTCCATATCTCGACTAGCTAGTCAGTCCTCTCTGTAGGATTCTGTGTATTCACATCGCCGTTTCGGAGGCTCTCCTTGTTGGAAAAAAAATGGCGGAGGGTTTCCTTTTTCCTTTTAAGCATCACTTTTCCATCTTGGGCTTTCCCCTTCTCGTATGGGCTAAAAAGACAGATCTCCTTTTCATTGAAAAAGCCCCAATCTAGATGTTCATCCGACAAAACGATCGGAACTTCTTTGGAAAGCTCCACGATGAATGTGTAACTAGCCATTCGTGACTCTTTGTGCCGGAAAGTGGTCCTGTACACAAGCGGGAAGATGAAGTTGGACGATATTTCCAAGCTGGCCTCCTCCCTGGTCTCACGTAGGGCAGTCTGCAAGATGGAGACGTCTTTGCCAGTTTCGTACCCTCCCCCAGGTACCTCCCAGCTTCCGCCCCAGGAGCCCTCATATCCACGCTGGATTAGCAGAACCTCAGGCTGGGGCGGGGTTTCTGAATTTTGGCGGAAAGCGATGACGCTAGCTGTAAAGCGGTTGGTGTCGGGATTCTTTTCTTGGAGAACAGACATAGGGATATTGACATCCTGGAGCCTCAGCAGGATGGGCTCTGTAGTGGAGTCATTGAAGGAGGATGCCATGGCCGAGGTGGTTAAGGAAAAATAATAGTGACTTGAAGAGAGGATGCAGTATCAGCTGGCCTGGGAGCCCTGCCGTCTTATATAGATTGGTAAAGTACAGTATATTTGATTTTCCTTCCATTTAATCGAGCAGAAAGGTCTGGACCTGGGTGGATGTAGACACCGCTCTTCCACCATTTCAGTCGTGGCGTTCTATCTCAGTGTCAACCCGGATGTCATCCGATTCGCTCCATTAAATATAATTAACACACTGCCATGACTCATAGTATAGAAACCCTGGCATTAGACTAGGAATTTACGGGGATTACTGCTGGACTATCATGTCCGGTTTGTTGACATCCTCGTATTGCCTGTTGCAAGCTATATGAAAGCCTAGACTAGTGGGGCAGCCAATATGGTCCAGTCCACTCTGTCTCCATGGCTGAGATTGAGATTTTCCCTTCGCAGCAGGGTATAATCCTCCTGGTTCTATGCCAGACAAAACTACTTGAGCAACAGTAAAACTGTAGCGGAACCGGTATGGCGACTAGGATGCCCGATACACATTTCTGGCATTTGTTTCTACTCTCTCACAAGTCTGGTTCCGGCACGCATCAGACTCTAATGCAACTATTCGTCATACTATAAGGGATGACAAAAGCCGATCTGGCACTTTCAAACTTATGATCCCCTCATAATGGACCAGCCGGTTCACAACTCCTTTGCGTTTATCTTGGCTCTCAGAGCGCAAAATTACACCGGATTATGGGGCAGTTGTAAGCGGATCGGCCATAAGATCGTACCTTGGTTATCAATACCATGCTAACGATACAAACACCCGCCCCTTTTTGTTGATTTAGGTCAGCTGACTCTTCTTTTCTAGGCTGATGGCATTGGGGCCAAAAGTTGGCTCCTGGGAGCAAAGCCGTGGGCATAAAGTCTACCAAGGTGGAGCTTTTCCAGTGGCGTCATGCGGCTGACCTCCACTGGCCAGGGCCTGAGTTCTCTCTAGATTTACTTCAGGGGATAGGCCTGCATCCTACTACAGTAGTATCAGCCCAATCGGTATTAATGTTGCGGACTCCCCTTGTATGAGTTGTATCATTTCTGTACACTGGGTCGTCTCTTATCATCCCTCCTTCTCTCTTTTGGGCTTCTTGATCATGCAAACAAATATGGCTCTCAAAGAATCATTAGTGGGACAGCCATCAATATCACATAATCCAATGAACATTGGTTCGCTGTTGACCGATCCGGAAATTTGCTGACCCCAGCACCCGAGACCCTACTCGAAGAAAACGGCCCAAGGTCTCGAATCAGAATCCACAGTCCAGCCCGGTAGCAGCCATTTTAAGAGCCCATGTTCGCAGGATGACAAGCAGGTGCAATTTCGGACCTGCCATATATTTCTTCAATCACTGCGAAACAGACCAGTTTCAAACGTCGCATAACCAGAAGCAATCACAATCGCCTAAGATTCGACGAGGAGGAGATCTGGTTTGTCTGGTACAAACGCGTTGCTCTCAGGCAACCATGGGACGATGTCCTTGAGAGATTTAACCGCCAATTCCCGAACCGCCGACGTCTTGGTACCCAAGGAATAGAATGCATGTGTTATCGAGGGATCAAAGAGAAGGACTACCCTATCTCCCAGGGCAGGACCACTTCTGTGAGCCTGAAGCCGAGCGAGACATTTTCCATATAAGCAAGGTCGAATCTATCATTCGTCGCGCGAATTTGTCGTACCCGTGGATGCTGGAGGCTTTTAAAACAGCCTGTTCCCCATCCAAAGATTACGATGATTCTGGACAGACTTGCTGATTTGGATCACGATTGTTTACTCTTTGAGGATACGGAAATCCGAAGCCACCTTGTTCAACAAATCAATAGCTGTGATACTCAAACATTCAGCCGCCTTCATCTAATCTGCGTAGGCTCAAAACATGCTGAATGATAAACATTGGTCACTGTGCCGGAAAATCATCCTACTTAAATTGGTAAAAAGTTGATTATGTATTATCTCAATTATCCATGGTACATACGAGGGTGGCATAGTATAGTATTGATGTGGACTCTACATATTCTTGTCAACTGCCGACTGGGAATTAAAAACTTTGGACTTCCAAGGGCAACTTCTGAGGTTATATATCATTCATGACCTTGTGTCTAGAAACTGTGTTTCCGTCATTTTTGCTCATTAGGACAAAGGCCCTGGTACGTTGACGCTTTCAATGTCCAACGCCCATCTTTGTACCGTCTCTAGGGCTTGCCTTTCAAAAATGGAAGGGTGCTTCACCATATAATCCTGCATAATGCTCAACGACTGTAGAACTTGGGTCTTTTGAAGATGCTCTGCGAATCCAATAAAATCTGCTTCTATGGGATATTGATCTTGGCTTAGCTCAACGAGTTTATTCGGCAATGGAAACTGGATAGCTGGCAAAAAAAGGGAGCAGTGCACGTCGTGATACGTTGGCCAGCCAGTGACAAGTGCTTCGGAAGCATCACTGGGCAGAGGTGGCGGTCGATTCCCCGCTGGGCTTGCAAGGTCGGTTGAAGGTGAAAATGGACAAGGTACGAAGCGTTCTTGACTATTCGAGCACAGGTCAGGATACGCATATTGGCTGAATGGTACGCCTTTTGATCTGAATGTTTATGGTCCTTGAGTCAGCCTTGGGATTCGTGGAAGTATCAATAAATTAGGCAATTCAAACCTCTCGCTCCTGGGTCTAGACAAAGAGACCTTGTTGACATCCGCCTCGAGTTGGACTGGCTTTGACTCGCCACTTCTCTCTTGTGGCCGCCGTGGGTGATTCCGGCGCGTTTTACTCCTTCGACGCCTCCGAGGCTTAACTTTCAGCTTGTCATCGAGCTTTTCGGCGTCGGGGCCGCATTCACTGGGCCGAGGTTGGATAGCGCGATACTTGGGGGGCGTGGTTATGGGAGATGGAGAGAGGGCAAGTGGTGCTGCCAAAAAGGGTGCTGGCGGAGGATGTTCGTAGACGACGCCGTAGTTTTGAGAGCCAGCCTCAAAAGATCTGTCGCCCATCCCTATAGGATACCCCGAAGGATATTGTGGTAAGGTATATGAGCCCGGGCAACGGTAAATCATGGTTAAAAGAGAACTGAGCTTGGGTGCCCCTGTTGATACGGAGTGGGGGCTCCTTGAATAGACGCACGAGCTTCTCCAAGTATATGGGCAAAGAACGAGCTACTTCAGGGTAGTTCTCAACTATGAATGGTATATATAATGGTGGGAGAATGAAAATGATGGTTGCACATTGCTGGGGAGTAGGATAGGCCTCTATTATTAAGGATTTGGGGAGGGGGATAGTGCTTTTTTCTCGCTCTCGCGGCATTTTACTAGTGGGGGCTCTAACCACACGCCCTTTTATGCGAGTATGCGAGCATTTCTATTGGAAGATAGCGTAGACGAATCATCTTGGCCTTGCCTAAGATAATTGGTTCAAGCTAGCCGCAAATTGCATCTGTGCCATGGTCTGAACATTGGCTTATGTTGTCGGTTGCATGAAGCAGGTCTTTTCAATGGCCGAACCTCGTTACCAGGGGCTCACGCAGCAATTATACAGGCCGTTCCGCATTTGTTTCCACGTCCAGCGGCATGGTACGCTTGTGTATGGTAGACGCTTTCATCCGGGGACCCACGGAGCATTATTATTGAAATTTTAGAGCGAATAAAGTACGAAGCCATACCTAGGCACTACTAGGGATAATATGTCATAAGGCTGTCAGTCGATACATTACCCCTCACATTCTGATCTCTCTTCATCGTCTCCTTTCCCTAGTGGTAATCTCGAGGAAACTTGTTCCTCAAGCACACTCGATTTTCCAATATTCAGTCTTCCTTGAAGAGATTCTACTTTCAGAATGACCATTACATGACTGGAAAGCGGGCTTCAAAGGATGCAAAATCCCAAGACAATCCCGATACAGGTAACACCTCGACAGCGGTGAATGGGAGTATCCAGCCACGTCCGGAGAAAAATGCTATGGTATCATATCCTCGTGCTTAGTTTCCTGAAGAATCCTGTTGCCTTTTTGCTAATAATTCTACAAGGTTCACTCGATCCCAAGCCAATTTCGAATTTCATCAAGGAGGATTCTGGGTGTCAGGTACGTTTGGCCATAAAATTCCAGCGAGAGCCCTTCCATTTCAAAACTGACCTGTTGCTAACCATCATTTGTTTACACGTGACCCGCAGCCCACCCAGGACGAAGAAGACCCATCCAGTCAACTTCTTTCCAATTCCGACGAACTGAGACACTCAGGTACCCATGACGCGCCTTCTGAATACGTGTCTTGGATATTGATTTGCACTAGACATCATCGGCTGTCGCGGAAGGAGGAATGGTATCAATTACAAGCTTCAGACGAAGTATACCTTCAAAGACTGCACATTTGATGGAACAAGCATGTTATTCATCGGAAGTGCAAGATCTACTAGTAAAACAGTCGTCTTTCGTGATTCAAACAGTGGTCAAGCTTCTTTTATCAATGGTGACATGGGTAAAGATAGGTTCTTGAGAGAGTTATGTGAAAAGAAAATGTAAGCTTAATGAACAATCAAATTTCACGCAGCTGCTTTTGTCTTGCTTTGATTTATCTTATAGTTAGCCTGCAGTTCCCCAGACATATATCAGAATGAGGGAATTACATCCTAGATCCTCGTCAACGTTTGAGACTACATATTTCTCAAGGCAGACTCGTTTTATACGTTACAGATAGACAGGAAGCATTCCATTGAGAGGTTAAACATGGGAGAACACGTATATACAGGAGCCTTCAGTAAAACATCGAAATCAAGTGAGCGCCGTAAATTGGCTACTGATAGAACTCTGTCCAAATTTCAATTTCACGCAGGAGTAAACGAGCTTCAACGTTCTTTCTGTTAGTGGTTTTGATACCAACAAAGCGTAGTGCTTCCAAAAGCCGTCTGAAAGGGATATTCACTCCATGGTTTCCGCGCAATACATGATAGAGAACGTCTCGCGTATCTTCAATGGTCAGTCTGGGTAAATGATGATGGATCTTGGAAGCACAAACCAGGACGCGTCAGTTTCTTCGAATAAGTATTTTGGATTCCAAACAAGACCTCTGGGCTCAGAGCTCCCCTCCATAAATGCAAAATAGCTTCACACGCTTGCAGGTCTAATTCTTCGAAGGCAGATCTATAGAAGTTCTCCAGGCGAGCTGCGTCGCAACGTTTGAGATTCGACAGTGTATTTTTCAGGATTGGATGGTTCTTAGTCACAAATTGATCAATCAATGAGAAGTCAGGCTCATTAGAAAAGATCTTTTTGCAATGGGTAGAAAACAGCGGGCTCTTAGTTGAGAGAGACCATCGTGCAGTGTTGTCGTTCATAGGGAGGGTGCTGAATCGAAGGGGCACACAACCGTTGGGCTCATTATGCCTTTGTCTCCTATACAATCTCGTATATCAGCAATCAAGCATGGGAATAATATTTGCCTCACTTCAAGCTCTGGGCATAGCTTGCCTTGACTTGGGCCTTTCCATCCCTAGGAATGACTTCTGCATACTGCCAAATGTTGCTTCCTGGCCTTGGAACCCAATGGTACGATTGACGAGAGCATATTCGTCAAATTCCTGGAAACTTATTGCTTTGTCATGGGAATGAGAAACGACATTTTCTTCCGCCTGGGGCGAGGCTGGCTGTAATTTACTGGAGTTGGCCTGCGGGTACTGAACAGAGAATTCCTCGGCCATACCCTCTTCTTTTTGCTAATTAGCACTATTTATAACCTCGTGGATTGGCTTTAAGGACTCTGGACACCAGGCAGTGGTGGATTACCTGTTTCGAAGGGATGTTTGTTGATACTCCCACTGAGTGGATATGACTGGGGACTTGGCTCCGGAGTGCTGAAAGGTTGGAAATGCAAATGTGGAGGCCAGTGGCTATTGTTGTTTGCCATGATCCTAACAAAACTGAAGTTGAGCTGTTTCCGGGGCAGACTGTGAACGAAGAGAGTCGGTCTTACCAGATCGAAGATTATGGACGCAGCACAGATGGGCGGGGGTTATATACGTTGTGAAGGGGAATGACCCTCCCCCTTGATTATGAGAGCTTTTCACGCTTCGCCGTGTTGTGCGGGGAAACTTGTGATGCATGCCGTCGCCCTGAATGGCTAGCCGGTTCTGGGGCGCTTATTGATTTGGAACTCTCATGAGAGTATTTGGGCAGAATCCACAAAAAGACCAGGGGCGCTGTTACAAGGATGTTTATACAAGGGATCGGTGGGATTGGCTGCTAAGATACTTCGCTATAGCGAGTATGGAGCATAATTAGGGCACGTCCGTCTCGATACAAGCGCAGTCAAAATATGAAAATTACCATTCAATTGAAAGGTATTGTAATATTGACACCCTTGCGCCGAGGAATTTGGCTCCCACTCCAAAACCTGGGATATACAAAGAGAGATCCCCTGCAACTTGATTGTCCCTTCAATTGTGCATACACCTGCTCAGTCCTTCCCCTCTGCATTTATCATAGAGAAAGACGACATCAATATGGTAAGGGCAAATGTGTTCGCTTCTGTTCCCATACTAAGATTGATTATACAGATTCCCGAAGCCGACCTCAAGATATCAGCCCAAACATCATTAACAGCTTTGCAAATTTGGTGGCTGGGTACCCCAGACCTGGCAGGCGCAATTGAACGGCGATACAAACTCGATACTGAGATTGTATCACTACAGCGTCTCAGGAAGAATGGATACAGAAAGGGACGGATCCGTCTAGCCCAGAACAGCATTTTAAATCGGCATGTGCAAGCCATGGTGGAAGACCTCACCGAAGACTCGCTCAAAATATTTCCCGTTCTCACCTGGCACTTCAACGCAGACTTTAGAGTGCCTCTCCCCCGTCAGCTTCTTCGGTTCTTCGATACCCCCTGGGAGCTTATCGGCGATGTTTGCATTGACATCCACAAATACACGACAATGGCCAAATCGGAGTCAATATGAGCTTTAAGAGAAATTTATCAAGCTGCTAGGACTTGTGGAATATTATCTGGTTAAGGGGAAATGGGCCTTGTGTATTTAAACCATCGGATTGTGCTGTTATTGTTGCAACAATCCACCAGGAGCTAGCTACTCTACTCAACGGATAATCTTTTTCTACCAGATTGAATGGACCAACCTGAATGCTGCTCTACGTTTGCCGCCACAACTGAAATTACACCATTACCTGCCTTGGCTGCCTCCAGGAACTTAAAGCATGCAGATAACAAAAGAATCATGTCTCTATACCAAAGCCTCGTTAATGCTGTGAGCACGCTCAATCCATATGTCAATCCTTGAATCATCTGTCAATGGAGTAAAATTCTGAATATTCCTTGAGACTGGGGCAACTATACAGGGCGAAATATCGAGCACAAATCTTCAAGTGAACCTATCCAAGAGACTCTCGGCCGGAAATCAGAAAAAGAGAACTCAGCCCTCCACGCTCCAATAACCAGATCAGAGTCGACAACAGGCTGAACCACCTCCAGAATGCCTCTTTCGGCGAGGACAGCCCCCTCCATGTCCCTGGTTATTGCGGTATAGCCGCGCATGTGATAGAATATATCACAACGAATAAGCACTTCTCTTTTGACCGCCAGAGTAATATGAATGAGACGACCCATATCAGTGGCCTTGGGCCCCTCATCTTGAAGATGGTCATACAACAATTGCCGAAAAAGCTGACCCAATCCGCCGTTCATTGCATAGTAGGTCGAATTTTCCATCATGACTAGGTAAATGCAGGCAGGTGAGAGTGCGTCGGTTTGAAGTTGGCCATATCTCTCTCTGCATGCTGCCAGGATACTGAGGTGAGGTGTCATAGAATGCCCTTTTGGGTCGTTTAAGACTATGGCTTCAGGCCTATCAGTATCGAAGTTGACCGGATGATAAGTTTACTCACTATGAGAGAATGGTTGAAAGAGTGGTCGGAAGTCCATTGCGGGTGGCTGAAAGGGTAGAAGTCAAAAGAATGGACCGAACTGTGCGCGGACCTTGAAGAGCTGAAGCTTGGGGAACGTCCTGGCATAAATTAAATATCCTTTCTAAGCAAATACCCATTCTCGGGTACTCCGAAAATTCCCATGTGCAGGGAACTCTGGTACGAAAAGTCATTTCTTGGTAACTCATTAAGTACGCCGCATTTGAGGGGTAGCCTTAAAATGGCGCCAAACCCATGCAATGGATAAAATTATCCCTACAAGTGAGATCAGCATGCAGCGGTTGTTAGTTCTCAGACACTCAGTCAGTTATCCAATGAAAGGTGCATCTGATCGGACTCCACAATGGCCCTGCTAATCAGCTGCAGGCGAACACAGATAACACGGTATGAAGGGCTAGAGGCGTTCCCGCTGTGCAATGGCGCTAAGTCTACGCCACTTTCAGTAAGACAGAAATTTCGAGCTTTGAAAGGCTTTTGTATTTGTATTGGGGGAAGTGGGCCAAAATACTTGTCTTAATAGGTCAGGACAGCCTCGAAGATAGTGCTATTAGAAGACCCCTGTCGCGTCCGGGAAATACTCTCTCCTTGTTCGTCCGGGTTTTGGATCAAGGGTCCCGGGAGCATCTCAAGCATAAGATAAATACTCGACCGCTCCACCTTCCCGGAACCATGATTCAATCTTTCAGCAGAATCCATTCTGGATACCTGCTACCATGTCGTTGGATGAGGACTTCTGTGTAAGACAATCCATTCTAGGTTTCCCTGCAGTCATATGCTAATTGATGAAGTTTCCTTTCCCAAGAATCAGTCTCCGAGCCGCCGAAACGACTTTAATTGTTCAACAAGTGTGGCTTCTGGGCACAAGAGATGTCAAACGAGCAATAAAGCGGCAGCACAAACCCAATGCTAGAACTGCATCCCTGGTCTCCACCTGCCAGGCCCTCAGAAAATATCGCTACTGGCCCCTGAGGAAACGCAAAGCCTTGGCCAAGAACAATATACTGAAGAATTATGCCCAACGTATGGCAGGCAAACTCACTTGTGATGATTTGGCTATGCTTTCCCTTCTCGCCTGGCATTTTGACTCGAAAATGGTGCCTCTCCCCCGGAGGCTTCTTATATTCTTCGCCGACCCCTACAAGCAATTTGACACAGTGTGCCGATCTATCCACCTCAGCTACACGAAAATGTATGGACCGGATACGTTGGCAAACTTCGAGGGAAGATTGAGGAAATTGTTAGGGCTATTAGAATGACACGTGATCAAAGGCGACGCGGTCTTGTATACCTAGATTCGACCCTCTGTTGAGACCTTGCCACATCATACTAGTCAATGAGGAATAAAAAAGACAGTAGATATATGCCGAGCTTCAATGCAATCACCTGCCTCAACGCCAACTTCAATCACTGAATGTTATATCACACTTCCAACTACTTTCCTTTGCTCTTCTCCCGAACTATACCTCTCAAAGTTTGTTGTGGGATGTGCGAGCGAAAATTGAGGTTGAAACTTTTCCTGCAGCTGCCTATTGTGCTGTTAGTTTGTCATCCGTCGACGAATTTTCTCTGCAACATACCTATCTCACTCAATGGGATCTATATCTTAAGCACGGCCAACAGCATTGCATCGGTTACTTCTCTTCCTGGGACTGTTTCATCGTCAACCTCAATACATTAGGCCTGTGTTTGCGTGAAAAGACTCACGGCAATTGTCAAGTACAAACTCAACAGAGAAACATTTGTTGTAATGGCGGCGTCCTGGGCGTCCTGGATCATCCTCCAAAGGAAGATCACTCTGATTTATCGGGAATCCAATGGCAACCCGGTAGCATTGAAGAAATTCCGGAAAATCTTTCTTCGTTATCAGACCAAGACCTCTGTGGATATCGTCCCCTTCATTCCCTTCACCTTCGCCTCCTTCCCCTTCCTTTCGACAATGACGGTAGCATGCATTTGGATCTGAAAATAGCTGAAAACATCGTGGACAGATATATTCCAAGCGCGTTTTTGTCAGAGCTTGCATCAAGATTGCGAGCCGCCTTTCTACATCAGACATCTTGAAGTGAATAGAAAAAACCAGGAAACAAAGGCTGACAATTTGACAAAAGTCCACTCTTTATAGGCGAGGGCCGGCTCGCCAGCGCATCTTCACATATCCAAATACATTAGTAAATGCACTTGCCGAATATAACTAGCGGTCGGGGTGCAAGATAGTACTCCTGCCAATTTTTGATTAAGATTCTGATACGAAAGCCTTTGGGATGGCACGGCCTCGACCGATTGTGGCCTTTGGTTTAATGTTCGTTCCAACATAGGTACTAGTTTACAGCTGCTCTTACAACCTCGCATATCGAATACCCAAGTATTTTATTAGCCATATAATTCATATTATCTGCGTGATGGCACTATCTAAGATATAAAGCTGGGCGGGTCAGGAATAGTTGAAAGCATGATCCTCGGGCAAGGGCTCGCGAACTCCTTTGGAGGCCTCGTGTTTCAGGAGATTACGTCCAATGGAAGATTCCACCAGCTCTGTCTGCGAGATGCAGTAGTTTTCAAACCACATTTGCTGAATAAAATAAGGTGTACTTGGAATCCACTCCTTATTCCTGATTTCGCGCTGCATGTGGTAATAAACCTTCGTATCTTTGCCATCTCCCAGTTGTTGAATTATGCGCAGATTACCGAAATCGAAGTCCGAACTAGACGGTGGTTTCTATTTATTATCCGTTAGAGCCATGGATTGGAAGATGACTTAATGCAACAGTTCCGGGACACTCACCGCAAGCTCGTCCAGTTTTTTCGCAGAAATAGATTTAACGGAAGGTCCACGATGCGGTGCTGAATACTGATACTCCGCTTCTAGATCAATGGTTATTATGTTGCAGTCCAGCATATCAAGCAAGCATCCAAACCTTGAGGGCCTTCCTGTGATTGCTTCCTCGCCCTGCAGCATCCAAGGAGGAGTTCGAGAAAACGAGACCAGGGACTATTTGATATACCCATATTTCACACAAGACGTTAGATATCGAGAGAGAAAAGATATAGATCTTCGTTGGGAGATTTTAAAAACAGCACAGCACTCAATTGAAGGATCCGCGACGTCGAGACCGTATAGATATGCCCGATTATATACCCCTGAATCGTACCAATGTCTCGTATGTTACCCCGGCTATCATTATTGGCTAGAGTGTTCCAGCTTCAGGGCTCTTGTTGTTTCCTGCATGAGGCCGATCAGATATATTCGCGTTTTGAAGGAGGTCAAAGCGAAGTTTTGATACAGGTTATGCGACGCACCCAGGAAGCCTATGCTTCGCAGACTATACTACGGTCATGGCGATATTAGTGTGCCTGTGATCAAGAGATCCTAGATCAGGTTACATACATATTTTACAGGTTTCGTATTACTCGATTAGCCTTTAAGTATTCGGTCTTCGTAGAGAAATGTCACATCAAATATATTTCGACTAAATGACGCCGCCGGCGCTCTCATCCATTCGTGTCCTGATGGCCCGGACTATAATTCTAAATTCATAGCCCCGGGGTCTCAATCCTGTAGAAGCAGCAGGGCAGCTTTTTGAAATGTCTGCGGCGCGGAGGATTTTATAAACATGCAAGACGATATACTGTAAATCGTATCAATATCTCGTAGTTTACTATGTGTTAAGGACAACGGTCTAGACCTGCCTTCCAGGGGCGGTCAACTTCGTGCAAATACTCCTGTCAGATAATTCCTCACTTCCCTCGGGTCCGTGAATAACATTACCCCATGGATGCGTAGACGGACAGAAGAAAACAATATGTGGCCAGACGGGGCAGAAGGGGCAGAAGGGGCAGAAGGGGCAGACGGGGCAGACGGGGCAGACGGGGCAGACGGGGCAGACGGGGCAGACGGGGCAGACGGGGCAGAAGGGGCAGAAGGGGCAGAAGGGGCAGAATAACCGCCGGTAAAGAATTGGGGGGTTTTTTTTCTTTCGATGATTACGGAGTTTTCGCCGCTCTTTAGTTATCCCGACAGATGAATGACAGTATATATAAACCAGATAGAGATGAGTCCCTGGCAGCTTTTGTATTTCTTTATCGGTTTATCACGTGATTATCAACAGCCACAACGGGTGGCCTAGTCCGGATGGCGGGGTTGGGCAAAAAAAAGTCACCGATCGCGCCCGACCCCGACTATCAACTTCCATCTTGCCATCGCTTATCGGGCCCTTTGCAAATATTTGCGGACTTGCCATGTCATAGGTAAGGCCTGGTCTATCATATGTTGCTGGTGCAATTACTGACTGTAAGAGATCAGAACCTGCTGAAAACCCCTCCTCGCGCGACTTTCACCAGATATGACAGAAGCGGCTACAGAGCAAATGCTGGTGTGTCTGGCAAATTTTTCCTTCTGTATTTTGTGACCTAATCTTACTCGTTCAGGAGGGGCGATGGAGCAACAGTCTCACCAAGGAGGAAGGCTTCTTTAAGGACTGCAGGAAATGGGCTATTTGGTATATTGACGCGGTCGACTACGAGAGGGAGATCTTTTTCTACGACTGCAACAACATCGAGTTCAAAAACGAGAATATGGACACAATTTGGTGCACTACTGGAAGTGGTCGAATTACTTTTCTCCCGCGAAAGGTTGGGGTTTACATCAAGGAGGGGACATTCGGGATTTACACTGAGAATGGGACATTCAAAATCGGACCATAATGATATTATGTTGTGTCGTTGACTATACGCATAGCCAAATTGAATTCGATTCGCAGGCAGATGATTCCGCTATGCGGACTGCTACGCCGCACCTGCAGCATGACACAATCTGTTGTGTCATAAATCTGGTGGCTTTTCTCCCAAAGTCGCAGCTGACTACTTTCAATTGCATCACAAACACTTTGAGTGAATATAGAAGGCATGGCCTTCATGGATGCCCCTTTGATAGTAGAACGGCCATCCCTGTCTATATCGAAGAATCAGAATATTTCCTCAATTAGGGATAGAATCAAATCTCACCACCAATATCCGTCGTAAAATCGTTGCCCTGTTGTTGGCAGGCTGAGGTGACCCTGTTCGTGAATATTTCAGTTGAACTGTCTACGAGAGACGATAAAACCCCTGAGCTTGTTCTGGGAAAAAGAATGGCGGCGAAGTCTGTTGCCATTCCGATGTTGAGCCAAACTATGGCGTCCTGTCCAGGCCACTCGGGAAAGTTCATTCTTGCACAATTTGTGCGATTGATTGCCCCATTCGTAATCTCAACCATTCGGACCGGAGATCTTTCAATGGCTTCAATTATCTTGTTACCAAACTTATTCCGGATAAAATCCAGAGTGAAGTGATCGTATGCCCATTTATTCCCAATCTCTGCTCCCGTTGGAGGCGGCGGTGTTTGAGATAAAGCTTGTTCAGTTGTCATTTACTGTCCACAGGAAAAATAGGGCGAATATTTCTTACCTCGAGGGAAGTGAAGAAGCATCAATTCTCTGTATCGAGAGCATGTATTGATGCCTTGCCTCAGGGCTAATTCTTTGAATAATTCCATCGCATTGTTTCCCAAGAAGATTGCACCTCTGTCGCTGTGTTGTTGGCGGAAAGCCGATACATCAAACGTTCGACAGGCTCCAGGCGAAATGCACATGATAAAGGGAAGAAGAATATGGGGATCGATTTCGAATACTTCAAGGTACACATTGTGGGCTCTTTTGTTTTTTTGCTGTACCTTGGTCTCTTGGTTGGTGCGTCTCTTCCCGGGTGGTAGACGAGTAAAAGGCTTGCAATATATTGGTAACCGCTCTTCCAAGATCCCTTGAAAAGCTGTAGAGATGGTTTTGTCCTTAACAATAGCATCCCTCGTCTCATAGACACTGGATAATTGTTTGGGCATCATGGTTGACGTCTCACGCTCCGGCGTAATCTTGGACGAGAGAAAGGGGCAGAAGGGGCAGAAGGGGCAGAAGGGGCAGAAGGGGCAGAAGGGGCAGAAGGGGCAGAAGGGGCAGAAGGGGCAGAAGGGGCAGAAGGGGCAGAAGGGGCAGATGGGGCAGATGGGGCAGATGGGGCAGATGGGGCAGATGGGGCAGATGGGGCAGAACGTACTAGCGATCAAGCAGAGCGAGACGACTATGTTATGACTTGGAATGTGCGTATTGTTCCCAGGCGCTTATGATTGTGATAGGTCTTACCTAGCATTCCACTGTGGGGTGAGATGGGAGTATGTGCCCAGGCCAATATTCTTACTAGGTACGTCTGTCATTGGTCCATACTGCTTCCCAACATATAATATGGTTTCGTCGATGTAGTATGGGGCCTGTCCCCAGGTTTAGAGGTCTGTGCCAGCACTGACCAGCCGTGTTCCTGATCTACTCCGAGACAACACTTGCTGTTCATACCTCAGTTGGCGTCACCGCTCAGCTTCACATACGCAAGAGGAAATTTTCAGTGATAGCGTGAGCTGGAGCACTTGGCCTCTCTAGAAAATGGCTCAACTGGGTGATAGTAAAAGAGAACCGTGCACACAATAAACATATAAGTCTATAAAATCCTCCATCTTTCCCAGTTGAAAAAAGCACTATAAGACATCCCAAGTCTTTCAACCTTGATCTATCAATTTTCCGTCTATCAACTCCAAGCTTTCAAGTAAGTTTAGAGCCCATCACATTATTGAGCACCTTGAACGACTAATGGCAAATAGCAAAGTAATTTAGGATGTGTGAATTTTATTCAAAACAAGTCACGACGACCGATCCAAAGACCGGGAAAACGACGTACAGTACTGCTAAAGGCGATAAGAAAAGAGATTGTGGATTGAAATCTTGCCCTACGCACCGCCCTACTCAATGGTGTGTATATGGCTCTCAAGTCACACAAAGCTTCGCTGATAGTGATTATCTAGAGACCAATACCGCCAAAGGAAAAGTGATAGCGAGATGAATATGGATGATTAGGGACTTGTTTGCTCTGGCATGTTCAACACATGGCTATGTTCGGAAGTGGAACAGCCATCGCAGGATGAAGATGGATGATCAAGGACTTGTTTGTCTGGCATGTTCAACACATGGCTGTATTTGGATAGTCCAGTTATTTCCCTTTGTTAATTGAGACCTTGTCTAATTTGTCACCACCAAGACTTGATTGACAGTAATGAGGAGAAATACAGTCGCGTCACGTGATGCAATCGAAATGGGGAAACATGGAGTTACCTCTCTGTATTTTCCTTTTCTTTCTTCTCTTAATTTGAGATAAGTTGAAATACTTCCTTCTTCAATGGTGCTTTTATATTCATCCAAGTAGATTGATGCTCGTCTCATTATTTCGCGATAAATGAGAAAGCCAGTTGCTTCATTCCCATGGGACGCTCAAGGCATTTGTATCACTAGATGAAGTCGTGTGACCTTACGAACTCTCGCTTCACAAAAGAGAAACTTCATTCTGCCAGGAATATGGGTCTCTGGGCTTTCTAAGCAGAAAGAAACAGTCTTGTTCGCACCTCCAAACGAACTCCGACTCAACGCAGCGCCCTCTCCATTAAGTGGCCAAGATACCTAATTGACACATTGAGGCTATCCAGGGAGTACCTATTCATTTCTTGAACAAGCCCTCATTCATTCCTCTCAAATCAAGTTCTTTCCGGAGCTTCTTCAAAGCAAAATCATCATTTTCAAACTCCGCAGTGCAGATACCTTCAGGCAATTCGCCACGCTTGTCCGGGAGTGGATTTCCTTTAACGGCACACGAATCGAAGTCAATGATCACTGGCATGTCATGATCTCGGCATCTGAACATAACGTTGTCCAGGTGAATATCGTTATGGACAAGACCAAGAGCATGGAGATGATCGATGCCTGCCTTGATGTGCTGGAGACACACTTCCTGGTTGACCGAGCGCCCGTCCCGAAGGCGGTCCTCAAGCGTCTCCGCGTACTTTCGGAAGCAAAGCCCAGTAATCCGGCCGGCCTTTACCATGCAGCCAAGATAACCGGCGACGTTTTCATGTGGATTTCTCATCAAAATCTGACAGATTCGCGCTTCTTGAAGCAGGTATAAGCTGAGTGATGCTGAGCCGTCGTAGCCAGTGAGCCGGGGCCGCTTGATGTAGACGTCCGGCTTCTCAAAGTCGAGGCATTCTGTGAGATTATCTTCTAGCAGGGGCCAAATGTGCTCTAGCGGAATCTTCTGGAGGCCGGATTGGTCGATAACCGGGGGGAGATCCTCTGGGTGCGCAACTAGTTCGGGCACCTGGGCCGAAAAGTAGTCGTCGCCATCCTGGAAGATGACATTCATGTATAGAAATTCAGGGTTGCCATCGAATTCCCAGCGCTCTATCATAGAATGATAGTGCATTTCAATGAGATAACGGTGGCTTTTTTTTATTTTAGAGAACTTGGAAGGTGCGTGGTATGATGAACGCTGGATCATGAACACGGCAGTCTGAGCGACATAGCGTGTTTAAGTACTATTTTGGACGCTAAGCACGGACCCTGGCCCGCCATAGCCAACCATGCTAACAATCAAATTTTGGGTGGTACGGCATGAAGCGGTGAACAGTACTAATTGTCATTTATTGTGAATTGGGAAGGGGCGATTGAATTCTGAATTGGGAGTCACAGGTCTTACACTGACTTGGCGCTACACAACTGGGTGTCCACTTGGCACCGTCACATGCAGTGTTTTGGGACTCTGCAGAGCAAGCCCACTTTCTCATGGATTAGTGAAGATAAGGGGCTGGCATTGCGTATCCAGTGTGGACAAGGAGGCCGAACAGAACAAGATTGAGAAAGTATTATGACTCTGAGGCGCAACAGGCGGAGCACTACACGATGGCGGTATGTTACGGAAACCATATTTGTCTCATGTATCACAAATATTACGAGACTTACAAGTATTGTGGCTGGTCTGTCTCAAAACGGTGGCTGTGCAGATTTATCAGAAGAGCCGTAATTACCGTACGGGGAGAAATATTGAGCTTGTGTATCAAATACGGAACCAAAATCGCCACGACCCAGCTGATTCTCGATATGGTGCTATTAGACCACCGTAAAGTATTCAAATCGAGTCTCCAATTGTGATTGCAATTTTCACGGATTCAATAATATAAGGTTAGAACGGGCCTTCAGAGTGGAACTGAGTTGCTGGAGGTATGGGGTCAGGCTTTGACCGCTGGTGCAGGAATATTCATTAGTGAACCTGGCATATGAACTCCAACCAGCAACAATCTGGCATTCCCAAGTCATATATAGAAATATTGGTAGCAAGCTGCTTGAGTATCCGTCGGGCGTGAGTTTAGGGCTCCAATACGGAGCTTGGAGGCTGGGAAGCAGGGGGAGAAGGGGGGCCTTTTGTTGTCGTCTTAAATCTCAATAGATTAAGAATCAGGAGACAGCACCTTCACCCCAATTGATGCATCCTCCCTAGCCCACTCAAGACTTGACAGGAGAGTTGCTTGGTCTGACAAGTTAGAGCCAGAGGGCAAAAGGGTGCCTATAAGTCAGGATGGAATAATATAAACGAGGACCTACACACGCGACACTCTCCATAACCGTAATATGGCCGATAATAGGAAAGCCCCACGCGCCAGGGAAAATCCGGTACGTATAGGTACTTTTCATTTCCATTCGCATCCGTACCATCGTTCCACTCTCTTTCGGATCGACAGAAGCAACGCTGCAAGTCTGGGCCCTTCTGGGCGCCCGGGCCAGCACTGTACAGGCCTCCTATTAAGTGGCAAAGCTCATCAGCTTCAGGGACCATGCTTTTGAGCCGGTTGACGACTTATAGTGTGGGAGGGGCCATCGTTGGTATGTCTCAGTCGACTGAAGCACACGAGACTTGAAAGTGTCCCCGCATCTAGGAAGAAGAAGAGACAGAGCATACGCAAGTAGGAGTGAGTTTTAGTAGGTGGGTTCAGACCGGGGAGTTCAAGCACGGATCTTTCTCCTCTCAGATCTCAAGGAAGGTCATGTTACTAAATCCAGTCAGCCACAAGACCCCTGCGTAGTCTCTCGGGAACTACACTCCTTATACAATAATAGAGCCCACTTACATCTGTCATTGGGGCCTTCGGAACTTGTCGCGAACTCAGAGTTCAAGCATCAAGAATAAGTCAGACATGTCCTAACAATCAGTGGCTTAGAATGTTACCTCGGTATTGCCAACTGTCTTTATTTCGGTGGCATTCAGCAGTGCCGGACTTCGAAACTGTGAACTGCCTCATGCTATAGCATGCAATCGCCCTTCAATCTTTTTTCATCAACGATGAAAGGCGTCTGCTTCCATGTCTGGCTTTGGGATAACTTCCCACTGTAAGAAAGCTGTCATTGTCCTCTGCGGCATTGGAATAATCTGCATCATGATGTCACATTAGGCTTTGTTCGAACGGAATAGTTAGGTAGAGATAAACTTGGAATTTCGACGGTTTCGAAGCTTATGAGCAGTCTGAGTTAGTCCTTCAGGATAGCTTGGGACTGAGTTAACTGGCTGCGTCCGATTCTTGTCTATTCCGTAGCTAACGGATTTTAGATAAAATTCCTTCCAAATTATTTCGAGATGTTGTATTCCTATGGCCTGCCCTTCGACCTCATGAGTGATGCGCGGAGTCCCAGTCGCCTGTCCTGAAACATATGTTGCAACTTGTTTGTTTCAACAACTGCCAAAAATATTTCGTTTTCCATGGCCAAGGCTGCGCTTCTCTCCTCATTGAAGATGTTTTTTGAGGTGAGAAAACAGCAAGTCTAATGCAGAGAGCCTGTCAGCCGAATGTTTCAGTGTTGAGAGCTCCGAACTTTACATGCGACGCAAAGAGTTCCATCGTCGTATATATGGTATTTTCAAACGTGTGCAGCCGTTCTGCCAATAGTCCTCGCACTTCTATGTCGCGGGAGAAACAAGACAATATCGGTCCGATTCCTGCATATTATCGTTGGCCGAGCATTCAGTCCATTATCTGAGGGTGTCCTGGAATCTAACACATGCATTTCCGTTGCTCCAGGTTGCCAACCGAAGATGATATTGGATTTCATGACTGAGCGATTGACCCAATGCTGATGACAATTTCCCTAAAGCAGTGTCAATGGAAGACAATCGATGGCACAGTCCTGTTGTTAAAGCCTCGGTTGTACTTTTGGTAGCTTTGAGGTTTTCCAGAAGGGTGCAGACGCTCCGCTGCGCAGCTTTTGCGGCTTGGGCAGTGGGACCGGTAATACTGATTGGTTTGGCCATCGTGAGCGAAAGAAATGCCAGTCTGGAGTACGGTCAGTTGATGCGGAACAATGAGTGAATGAAAGCTGAACTGACTATTGTATATTCAAAAGCGGTCTTTGTGTTTGGTTAAGTAGTTTGAAGGTAGAGGAAAGATGAAGAGCATTATTTTCGGAGGGTGTGACTAGATATACATATATCTTTTTTCAAGTCATCACTCCAGGCGGAAATGCTAGGGGGAAGGGGGCGATGATTCGAGTACCTAGGATTCAAACAAAATAGCTTACAGGCCCTTAGGACACTGGTAATACAGCCTAGTGGGCTCCTGGGAATGCGCCGCGGGCTCCCAGGAGCTCTACACGATCCAAATGCCACATACGCTAAGATCCGACCCCACTGTTGGTGGTTTGTCTTCGGCTTACAACCTACTTAGCAATGGCGCGAAAGGTATGACGTTATACGTTCAGGAAAGCCTTCAGCTTGTGCGCTCATTGGCGAGAGAAGTGGTTCATCGTCATCACCTGCTGAACACTGATTCCTCCAGTTGTCTTGATACAGTGAGGGTTCTAGATCTTCAAGGAAATCCGTCCAATCGCCCTCGCCCTGGTAGTAGTCCAAAGCCCGATTAGGGGATCGCTGGGCTGTAAGCGAAGTATTCTGAGGGGTATTCCCAGGAGCATAGGCTGAAATGGGAAAATGATATGTCAGTTGAATAGCCCCACTGAGGTTTTTGACTTGGACAGGATCGAGACCGCTAGGACGAACGGTCGCGTTGACTGCGCCCGTCCTTTTTTGATGGGCGATCTAAATGGGAAGGACTGCACGTGATGGCACTAGCGTGTCGCATTTTATTGATGTAGCTTACTCAGGCCGCTCATCCCTACACTCAGTGAGCACTCAGTGAGCAAATCAGGGCACTCAGATGATGATCAGTGAGTGGATCAGGTTGCTCAGGGGATGATCAGTGAGCAGATCACATTGATTATATAACAGCACGTGATCATGTCAGGGTACTCAGGGACGTGCTCAGTTATACTCAGTGATCAAAAAGCGGCAAGGGGTGAGCACTAAAGCGGAAAAGGAAAGGTCTTGAGTGCCAGGCATTATCCGGTACATATGTACACACACAGATATATATAGTTGCTGAAGCCTGTATATCGCGTTGCGAGTTGATTTAACTACTAGACTAAAATACGAATCCGTGCCCAGCCTAGCGGTTTGTGGTATAGAATCCAACTCGACAAGGGGTCAGCATAAATGAATTACACACACACACACACACGCTGTAACAGAATAGGTCTATTTTGGCTGATACATGCTAGCCTCATCCGTCTATTTCCATTAACCCTATCTAGCATCCTTTCGCCTCGATCGTTTACTCTATATCTTCAAACAAGTCATCCACTTATATTTTCCTCAACCGCTGGGTCGTTAGAGGAAATGGTGTTGCAAATTTGAGGACTGCGTGACATTTGTTCCACCCTTCCTACCCGGGCGAAGCTAGAACTTGTGTACCGATACATGCAGTTTTATTATCGCAGAGAATCCAGTTTGCCTCTGAGCACAAGAGCCAGGCACATATCTCTCCCGAATTCCAACAAAGATTCAAGGGGATCCACAATCCAGTCCCAGTTCCAGTTTGGAAAATCAATCAGCTCGTCGAGTATAAAACTGAGCAAGGCTTCTTTGACCTCGTGGTAGTTAACCCTATTTGAGTATATTTCATGAATTAGGTAGGCGATGGACTGTCGGTTGACGTCGTTCCTGAGCGAGACGAAGATCAGTCCTATGGCATCCATTTTGAGTTCATCAATCTCCAAGTCAACAGCCTCGGCGAACATTCGCGCATGGAAGTACGGTAAGCTGTCGGTAAAATCTTGAACGGAATTGCCAGATCCGCCGGTGTATCTGCCCTTGTACAAGAACTCTAATACATTTTTCACCAAAATCGGCTCGTGCGCTTCAAGGCAAACCTCCCCAGAACCTCCCTAGAAAAGAAAATACCCCGTTAGATGAATTTGAAGAGATTGGCCCCGGATGGGGTAGCTCAGTGGTCATTGCGTTGGGTCACACCTCGAAACCGCCTCTGCAGGCTCGGACAAAATACCCTGACGGGGGACATATAATAGCTTTATGCGCTGGAAAGGCGTATTCACCGCATGTGAGGGTCACATCGCTGTACTTGGGATTGAGGAAAAATCTATTTTGCAGCAGCAAACAGTTTAGTGAAAGAACGTTCTTATTCATGCGGGGCTCGGGACTCTGACCCCTCAACTGCCTGTATAATGGCTTTCTGATTTTCCAAAACACTGAAAGCAATCATTGAATAGTCTATCGTAAATGCGGCTTGGCTCAGGGAAGTATACTGGGAGTTGGAAGATGCTAAATTACCCCTCTGAAGGACCGCCGAGGGAGGGCTCTCCTGGCAATGCTTTTCCAGCAAACCCGCCAATAGATGGTCTCGGAAGTTGGGCACTGCTTCAAGAAGTTTATTGTCAATTAGAGCATAGGAATCCATCATGAATCTCTTCAAGTTGGCCATAATGATGTTTAATGTTGGGCCTCTTAGCTCCCAATATTCCATCCTTGAATAAAGCTCTTTAATGAAGGCGATAAACTGAACTTGATCGAAGAGAACTCCCAAAGAAGCAATCAAGGCTCGCTCTGCGTGGCGTTTTAGACGGCCAAAAGACAGGTCCACAGCCGCTGCGTAAACAGCCAGGTGCAATATAGATGGATGACAGCCAGTGGAACGGGGGTTGAGATACGGAGAAGCCGACTCCGTTTCCGCTTTCGAGTAGTACTGGAAGTTCCGCCTTGATCACAGCCATCGGACTCAGGCTCTTCCAAACTTTCAATGGGAGGCGACCTGAGGGTATATTGACCCGTATATGCCAGCTCCAAGGCCTTTTTAACCATATCAGAGGCGGAACATTGGATCTCTCGCTGGGTTTCCTGAAGGACAGAACCCGATTAGTTTCCAAACGAACAAAAAAAGTAAGGCACGGAGATCGGGCAATCTCATTTATTACCTGTAGACAATGCAGCTGATCAAAGACAGCGTCAACGATAATTCTATGCCCTGGAAACGATTCGTTCCCACAGGTAATGGTCAAGTCACTATGAGCCGGGCTAAGGTAAAGGCTGTTTCACTTTAGCTTTCCTCGTTCAGACAAAGTTTCAAATTACAGACCTTTTTACTCTTTTGAGAACGAATTTCTCATACTCCTTGTGGTATTCCATATTCGACAATGCCATGAAAGGGATGAAAGCGCCGTAGTTGTGGCAAGAATGGCGGTTGGTTGGAGGTCTCCGCTGCACAGCGCTTTGGCGTGTTTGAGGAAGTTCTACCTAGGAGCGGGAAAAAATACCTCGCATTCAAGTCCTGTTACTTAACTTTGTTGAGCAGTGTGGTTGTACAGTCGTTCTCGAAATCGGCTTGACAGATACTCCCTTTATCACTGATTCTGGCCCCACCGCCAAGGCTTTAGCGCCGATCAAATATTGAGCAAGCCGCATTAAAAAAAATAAAAATAAAAACAGGCGACAGTTAAATGCTCCAGCATGGTCCTTTCTGTATTCTGCTACGTGTAATTACATTTTACTCTTTGATCGGTAAAGTCAACGGTCACTGTATACTTGGCGGCAGAACAAAAATGACATAATACTGCGGCCCTCACCTTGATGCGGCCCCCTCAATAAAATAAAATAACTTAAAAATCAATATTTAAGTTAGTATATCTATATATTTTTTTTGATAATATTACATTAAAGAGCTAAATTTGTTACCAAGTGACTTTTACGATGTCCATCAATTTGACGCGGCCTGCTGAATAATTGATCTGCGCTAAGGCGATGTTGAACACTTGAAGAAGTGCCTTCAAGCTAGTCTACTAACCCAAGAGGACCCACCACGATGCGCACAGTTGGGAGGACATACGATGAAAGGATCCATGCATGGGTTCGAAGGAGATACAGTGATATTCGAAATCAGTTTTACAGTAGAATTCGAAATCAGTTTTAACTCCACACTCTTGCGACTTGATTCGCGAACCCTAATCTGAAACACGCTAGCCCATATTTGGAATAGTGGTCGATCCATGATTTCCAAGAATAGACACTGTATTTTACATAACGCAGGTGGGTATAGTATACAAAGTATCAACGTTGCTATTCTTTTTGCCGTCCACTATTGAAGAAGGCTTGAGCTGACTCGTCCAACCTTTCGCTCATTGTTTCCCAGCTACCGGTCAGATAGTACCATACTGACGAAGAGTTCCCATGAAGACATTCTTAATCGGGGCGTATCCTTGGCCTTGTATAACATATTCGCTGGCTACAGCATCGGTGCCAGTGAACGGGACGTTCCATGTATACGTGTAACCACTCTGGGATTGAGGCGCGACACCGATAGAGGCCCACGTCCAATCCGCATTAGCCGTGGTGGTCTCGTACCAAGCGCCCGTATATTTGTAGAAGCCGGAGTAAAAGTCATTGCCTTCAACCATGTAGTTAACGATCTCGTGGTGCGCAACACCTTGAGCGTCCACCTCTGGCACCTGAATTGGCCACCCGCTGCCGATTCCAACATCGGGTTGTTTGATGCCGATGAAGAGCCGCACAAATGCGTAGGGCACTAGGATATCGGCTTTGTAGACAACGGTGTCGCCATTCTGTGTATAGCGAACATTGGCGATTGGACCGTCGGCCGGTAGGCTTTTCGTGCTCGCCGAGATCATCCGGGAGGAGCCACCCCCACTTCCTGAAGCTAAGACCGTCCGTACCTCAAAGGAGATACTAGAGGATCCGGGGTCGAGCATGCCGACCGTAGCTCGGGTTAATGAGGCTGGCAGTTCCAGTACTATGGTACCGTCCTTATACACCGCGTAGCCAAGAGCACTCGCGACCGATGACCAGGTGAGGGTGACTGAGCTGTAGTCCGAAGAGAAGACGGCAACGTCGCTTGGAAGACCAGCAACATAGGAGCTAGTAGCTGTAGCTAGGTCATCAATGGGAGGCGTGCCACCTGGTACGGCGCCGATAAGTGCTTGCATATAAGCCTCGCTGGGTAGATTATCATAAGGGTTGGGTTGGTCATCATCGGTGATTTCTAGTAACCCTGCATGGCGGCTGGAGGCAAGAGCAGCAATAGTCGCAATCTGATCCTGTGGAACTTTGTAGATGATATGCCATAACTTTCGAGGATCCTTTGGCGTCCAATCATTAGGTACATATGAGCTTGTATAAGTCTCGTAGCTGCTCTCGAATGTTAACAGCGTATCCATAGTATCTTCAAAGCATTGAGCTATTGGCGAGCCAGGATTGAGTACTGTATATGCGCCGGGGTGTTTTCGCTTCGTATAATTGTTGATGTATGCGTATAGATCTGCGTAGATATTGTTGGGACCGCATTCTGGCCAGCCTTCATCAAAAAAGATACCGCCGAGGCTGGTGCCATAGAGCTCGAACCACTTGTCGATATCTTGTTCAATTTGCGAACTCCAGTCTGCGAGATCATGCGAGCCCAGTCGAGTTGTAAATTGTTGTTGACTCACGCCAAGGTAACCAGTCCGAACATAACCGAGGATCTTTTTGCCTTGACTCGCTGCTTGATCAATCACCGATTTCCAGGATTCATCGACCACATAATCTGGTCCGTTTAAAACATTGGCAACCAATACGCTGACCTTGTTAGTGTCGTATGCAAGGAGCCGTCCCCATGAAGCCGAGTCTCCGAGGGGGTTAATATAGGACGCAATGGCGATCTGCTGGCCGGCGTCCCCTCCCGAACCTGAATCCGAAACCCCATCCGTCGAGCCCAGCTCCTCTATCCAAGTCGAAACTTGCTTGTTATAGCTATCTGGGTAGTCGGAAGCTGGGACAAATCCATCAATACTTAGAGTAGAGCTGGTTGCGCTCACGACTAAATCGTCATCACAGCCTGGATAGTCTCCACTCCAGACCGTAATATCGTCGTCGGACGTAGTGTTCAAGTAAAAGTCGCTGCCTTCTGTAACAAATGAGGCGAGGCTACCCGGGTGTGGGGGCCCGTCGATTTCGTATGTAACAATGGGTAGATGAGGATATATGCCGCCATTTTTGGTCATCACGTATTTAGCCAATGCATAATATGCCAGATTGTCGGCGTTTCGCTGAACCCAGAATCCAGCAGTTCCCACTGCTGAATTACCTTGCCAACGAGCTAGTACTTTGGTAGCCAAGGGACCGTATGCCGGAGTGTCAAGGATTCCGTTGCGGCCAAATTTGATTTTGATGTTGAGGTCAAGGACAGAAGGATTAGGATCTGGAGAGTTGGCAGCCACATTTAAATGGAATAACTCATGCTGATCAATTTTGGTCAGTTCACCAGATTTGTAGAGTCAAAACCTTTGATCTAGCTCACCAAAAATAGAGCTCCTCTGTTATCATAGTTTGAAAGTTTTGCTTTTTCTGGGTATCTGTAAGCATTTCCGAATGAAATTGCGTCTGCCAGACTTCTGCGAGTAAAAAAGCCTTCGCATAAATTGATCATCGGATAGCTGGGAGAATCTGGGTCAACGTTCGTCGCATACGCAAGTAGTGTTGTCTTTGCTTTAGCCTGGCCATCACGCTTGGATGAACTGGAATGTATCAGTAATATCACTTTATACTTATTTCGGATCAACAGAAAGACAGGGCGGCAGTACGTACCTGGATTGACACGGATCATCTTGATTGGACTTTGGGCATATATTTGATGGATCATCACATCGAATCTTGATCCAATGCGGGAAGGGATTTATGTTACTATAGATGACCGTTGCCGTATTTTCAAAAACTGCCTGGATTTCAGATTGCTGGTCTTTGTTCGTCGCCGGGGCACCCAGAAACTCCAGCGCAGCTGCGTTGTTCCAGTCGATATTTGAAACCACTCCTTCAGTGCTGGAAAGTACGATGACGATGTCAGTCTATTTCTTCTCCAGATTATTTCGCAGGAACCAGGATCGATATGAAAACTGGGGTACGGGGACAGCTCATGCCAACATAGACAGGATAATTACAAGAGATTGACTTACTTGGATAACAGCCATGCATCATAATAGGCGTCGTCAATTTTGCCTTTAGCCCCTCCGCCGAAGTTCTTTTTGCAGTCAACATAACCATAGAGTTGGGTTCCAATAAGGTTCTCAGGTGAAACAGTGCCAGTTGCCTGGGGAGCATCAGTGCCGGTTGGAATCACTTGGTAAGGAGTCTCATCGCCTAAATCGGTAGGCGTCGCAGCTGAAGTGCACCTTAGCAGCAAGAAGAACGTTGTCAAAGCTGCAAAGAGAACCATGCTGACGGGCTGTATAGAGCGAAATTCGGATGCAATCCAGCGAAAGGAAAAACTGGAAGGATATTATATACTTGATCTCTGAACGCTTCCTCGACATAGCGGTATATCACCGACGGCGCTCATAACCTCGATTGGATAAAACTCCGAAAATTTAGTAGATTAGCATGCTAGTTGGATTGTTCCTACTTCATCTCATTTCCAGCTCGGTTAGAAACCGAACAGCAAAGGATTACACTAGTGTACCCGACGGCCGAGTGAAGATATTTCAACCGTTTACTTCGGATTACTTCGGATGCATTCAAGTTGCGCCTTTTGCGGGCGAGCGAGGTCAAGTCTCACTCTTATTTCCCTAATTCAACGCCGTGGATCCGGCAGAATCCACATCCCTGCTTAATAACATGGTCGAAGCATCACGATGCCGCCAGGAATGGAAGTCGATATTTAATGAGAACGAACCAACCTCGGTCTATGGACATGGTCCGCACTAATTGGAAGGAAATAATTAGTTAGTGTGACCTTGATTACTGCAATCAATTTATTTTGGAAATTACGATATTGACCGGCCTATTCAAACTTGGACTACCTAAGAAGGTGGGGGCGAAGTAGCAGGCCAAAAAGAGGATAATCCTGTACGTAACCTGCTACTTCGCCCCCACCTTCTTAGGTAGTCCAAGTTTGAATAGGCCGGTCAATATCGTAATTTCCAAAATAAATTGATTGCAGTAATCAAGGTCACACTAACTAATTATTTCCTTCCAATTAGTGCGGACCATGTCCATAGACCGAGGTTGGTTCGTTCTCATTAAATATCGACTTCCATTCCTGGCGGCATCGTGATGCTTCGACCATGTTATTAAGCAGGGATGTGGATTCTGCCGGATCCACGGCGTTGAATTAGGGAAATGAGAGTGAGACTTGACCTCGCTCGCCCGCAAAAGGCGCAACTTGAATGCATCCGAAGTAATCCGAAGTAAACGGTTGAAATATCTTCACTCGGCCGTCGGGTACACTAGTGTAATCCTTTGCTGTTCGGTTTCTAACCGAGCTGGAAATGAGATGAAGTACAGTGGCGCAGCTCAAGTCTGCCTCGGTGTGATACCCTGGCCCCACTGTTTGTTGAGGAAAAATACAAGTGTATAGTGCTAATGCCAAGGTTACTGCCCAATCAGCTCAAGGAAGCTTCCCCCAATTTCTACATATTGAAACGGTCATCTGCATGACCCTGAGAGCGCTCATGAATCTCCGAGGTCGACTCACGTGATACACAACACCGTTCTTATCCTTTTTGTAGCCTTATTGAATGAAACATGAGGTTTAGCAGCATGCTGGTCGCCACAATCTTTAACTTTCTATCGACTTTCTGCCAACAAATCATTGGCTGCTCACTTCCCATCGAAATTTCCTCTATTTTCCCTCAACAAACAGTAATGCGCGACTCGAGGATCTTCGCACCAATAGGCCCTGCTCTATCGACGACTGAACGGACTGTCTTCGGCCCCCTAGGATGCGTTGTCTACGGCTACCCCTCCACTGGCGGGGTTCTCATCAAAGAGGCTGCTGACCTGGTCGACATGCTGTTCCTATCAGTCTCCCGCTCCCATGCATCACAGCGCTCACCCAGTGTCGACGAAGAAGACCGATTCTGTTATCTCATGCGACGCACTGGTGCGAAGTTCTGGCCGAGTAAGGAGGAGTGGATCGAAGTGAAGATGGAAATGAGGGATATCACGGAGGAAGAAGAAAAGGTGATGATGTATGGTTGGCCGACGAATGGAGTGGGTGTGTGGGTATTGAGGTATGGGAGTGCCAGTCAAATGCCCCGAGATTTTGGGAGAATGAGTTTTGCGATGAATATGGATGAGAGGATACAGATTATGAGAGAGTATGGCGCTACGTTTGTTGAAGATGTCACGCAGGTGGAGGAACTTTGTGATGGCTCGTTTTGAGGCCTACTAGTCTTGGGATGGGTACTTGTGGAGAGGAATTTCAATATGCTACATGCAGTGCCATGGGAGGCTCAGGCGACCTGGAGAGCGACCGCGGCCCATAGCATCATGAGAGCCGTAGCCGTTTCAGCCCTTCAGAACCTGAGATAAGCTCTCGTCAAGCAAAATAGAAACATCAAGCTCTGGGATGCCCAGACCGGCGCGGAGCTGCGAACCCTTGAATAGACATCGCCACGGCCCATGAGGCCCATGGACCATCAAAAGATTAAATATAGAAATCCCCGTGACTTGCACAATTTATGCGTATTCTGCCTGTATTTTATAACGTTGAATTGTATCCTGTGGACATGGATTTCTATTGAGTTCAAGTTGTGGAAAATTTGGTGCTGTATGGCAATGTTTATCAAACATTCTACGCCTTTTGATGGGCCATTGTTTAACCCCACATAGGCTTACACTGGGTGCCACCCAGTTCTATCATCACACGTGCAAACCGCCCATTACTCTTGAATCAATCAACAAATTGGTCGTTTCCAATGTTTGACTTATCTGACATGTTTCATTGGGCAGTATTTTCACCCTCCATACAGGCCCTGGAGCTAGGGCTCCACTTGCAGCCATTCGTTGAACCTCTTGACGATAAATTGCGGCGACGCTTGGTATTGATCCGTCGCTATAGAGATTTTTGAGATTGCGCACAGCTATTACTTAGCCACGACAAATCCAACCTAGTACAAAGCAGCAAGTACTTTCACAAGACTGGTTATGAAACAAAGCAGCTCTAGACAAAGACCGTTGTTTCTCGGGGGGCAAAATAACGTGTGATTGGTCTTTTTTACTCCTTTCTCCACCTTGGAGTAGCATTGAATAACCCCAAAATAACACATTGAAACCCACACCGCCGGCCAAGAAGCTTGCAATATCTTTGATCGACGCAGCCTAAAGTACAAGGGTCATGGGCATGTATGGAGAATAGCCAGGACCTACAGCTCCCAGGAGTCATTAGTCGGTTGACGCGCCCTTGACTGTAATGTCTCATGAAACAAAAAACCATCAGATTCTCTTTATCACAGGACAAACCACGATTTCCAAGAACCATGATTGTCTCCTGAAGCCAGGGATCCTCTGATTATCGCCATCATAGGAGCAACCACGGATTTTTCTGATAATCTAGGACCTTCGGGAGAGCGTACACATCCTTGAACAAGGTATATCATAGGAAATACCACGGTTTGCGTACGCTTTAGTATCTTGCGAACCAAACGATCATCCGATTATCTATATCATGGGAAAAACCACGGTTTCTGCGAGCTCTGACCCTCTCGCGAACCGCATTGCTATCGTAAGAAATATCACTTTCCTTCAGCAATTCCGTGCTCTTCCCATGAAAAAAGCCCCCGTCGGACTATTGGCGTCATGAGAAACACTACGATTTTCGTCTGTCTTGATAATCTCACAAATCAATTCAGGGGACAATTTTTATCCCAAGATATACCACGACTTCCGCAACCTCAAAAAATTGATTTTGCCTCTCAGTTACTGTAGATACAGTTCTTGATTTGTTATTCAAACCGTACTGTTGCCGAGCTGGCCTCTACAGGCTGGGCCCTTTTGAGTTATAATTGATCCTAATGATGGAATATAGTAGTCAAGTTCTAAGCATGTCCTAAATAATTTGAAATTTTTAGATCTAAGACATAAGACTGTGCGGGTCTCAAACTCGAAGGGGACGTTGGTGGGCAGTCTAATAGCCTGGCAGGTCTTGAGACCGCGGTCTTGGAATCTGCTGGGTCTCTTGCTATGTGTCTACCGCCCCCGGGTCGGTGCCACCCGATGCCAAATATTGGGTCTAATATCCTTGGTAACCTTGTGGCAATGAACCCTGGCCCGATTTGACCATCCATCTTCTCGGGCCGTAAGTGCGACCGCGCAGAGACATGGCATAAACGGTTTCATGCAGTTGATTTTGCGGGGGTCTAGGTATCAGGGGAGTGTGCGGATAATCACGTTTTATTGGGCTAGTGGCAGTACTTGACCACCGCACTCTTGTCCAAAAGGCGGCGTCCTTCTCACCGGCCATCATTTCTTACTTTTCACCACTTTGATGTGGAAAATATCAGGTTCTAACCTCGAACATTACAATAGTAGTAGTAGTAGTAGTGTTCATTTACCCTGTCCCCTCGCGAACGATATGCAGGATACAACAACTATATATCCGAGTATGTACTTTTAGAATGATCCACTTTCTGACATGAACTTAGAGCCTCGTCACGGCCTACCCTGGCCCATTGCCGCTCCCGCTGTTAGGCTGCCCTTGTGGCGCACGACTGCGAAACCTCTGTGACGCCTCGGCGAAGTCCAATACGGCCTGAACCGTCTTCGCCCTCGAGACGGTGTCTGGATTACCTCTCTCACCTTCGGTTGAGCCTCCCAGCAGACTCGACACGCTGTTCAACGCGTCCCCAACACTTCTTCTTAATTCTATCCGCAACTCTCGTAGTTTTGGACATTCCAGCAACACGTGGCTGACCGTCTCCTGCGCGCCGCACTCGCATCGATCATCGTCCCGGAAGCCAAATTTCTTGGCGTACGTGGATAACCAGTTGTGGCCCGTGCGCAGCTGAGTGAGCAGGTATGCTCGGTTCCTGGGCAAGCTTCCGTACATTTTCCTGGTGTACCTCGCTGGTAGCGCGCCGTCCACTTTCCGTAGGTGCGCGCCTTTGGTGCTTGACTTCCACTCCTGCTCCCACTGAGCATGGGTCTTGCTGCGGAGAAAGGCGTTCTCTCTCGTCAGCAGCGGCCGGAAAGGATGGGTTTTGCCCGGTTGTGCGGCTTCTTTGGCGAGTCGATCCGCGGTCTCGTTCCCGACGTTTCCACAATGTCCCGGCATCCACTGGAGACGGAGGGCAATATGCCCTGCTTGAACCTCGGTGGCTGCTTGGAGGATTGCATGGATGATTCGTTGCCCTGATCTATTTCTCACGTTCTGGATTGCCTGCAAAGCGGATCTGCTGTCACAAAGGATTGTTGCTGTTGTGTGCATATGGACTCCGACGCTTGCCCGTTGGTGAGCCAACTTGAATACCGTGCTGACCGCGTAGAAGATGCCTATGAGTTCCGCTACATGAACCGACCACCGTTCCATCGACCCCACTTGCACCTGTTGGGATTCCGTCACCTCATCATTGTCGTTTAGGGCCACGATGGCGGCTCCTAGATGACCCTCACGCCCGGAGGCGTCTGAGTAGACGACGATGTCTGACGTGTCCTTTGCGGACACCGCCCTTTCTCTCGCTGTCTCTCGGTCGGGTTCCAGCTCAATCTCTGTGAAGGCGTCCTTTCGCCACGGTGGTAGCGGGCGTGGGTCAATCATCTCCAGTTCGTTGAGCCTGTCAACGTCCATGGTCTTCAGCGCTTCTGCTAATGGGAAGCGGGCGTATGATCCGACATTGTTCCTACGGTTCTGGGCTCTTGACAGAGCACTCCAAATGGGATGGTCGCGGGGTAGAGTGTGCAGTCTCGCAATCGTGCGCTGCGCTCGGTGGCGAAGGCGAAGGTGTGTGGGAAGTATATAGGCTTCAACCTCTAGGGTCGCGGTTGCTACCGTCCTGAACGCCGACAGGATTCTGATCAGCACGTTTCTCTGAACTGTGTTCAAGTGTCGGATGTGAACTTTGTCCCTGAGCGGGTCATGCCAGACCGTCGATGCGTAGTCCACTATAGGCGCGACACATGCCTGGTAGAGCTGTCGCATCTGCTCTGGGCGCAAGTGTCGTAGTCCACTTAAGGCGATTGCCGTTTTGGTGGCGCGCTTGATAGCCTGCTGGACATGCTCCTTCCAGCGAAGTCGCTGGTCGAACACCACCCCCAGTAATTTGGCTGTAGGTGATGGCTTGACGTCGGTCCCATCGAAGATGATTCGTCCTTCTCTATGCTCTCCCTTCTTTCTGGTGAGGTGGATAAGCTCGGTTTTCTCCGCTGCGAAGCAGGATCCAGTTCTCCGCGCCCACTCTTCGATACGAGGGACATCCTCGGACTGTATCTTGGTCAAATTTTCCTCAACTGAACTCCCCACTCTCCATCGGAAGTAGTCGTCAATGAATGCCGATGCACCTCCCTGGGAGTCGACGGGCTGGTCGACTAGGTCGGCGTTGAAGAATGCAAACAAGATGGGGGAAAGTGGTGATCCTTGAGCTAGCCCAGCGTTCACCAGCGGAGCAGTCTCAGTGCGGAAGTCGTCAAACCCAATGTTGGCGTGCCGGTCGCTCATGAAGCTTGCAATCCATTTTCTGGCCACAATCGGGATCCGTCTTGCCTGCAGCGACGCATCCAGGCTTGTCTTATTGACTCCGTTGAAGGCACCTTTGAGGTCGAAGGCGATTAGGGTCACCACCTTGTGCTTGTACCAGGCTTTGTCGATCGCACTGGATAGCACTAGTAGGGCTTGCTCGGTGGTCCTACCCGGCCGTCCGCCGAACTGGCTGTTTGGTAGCAGGCTGTGTTTCTCCGCCACATAGGACAACCGTCGGGCCATCACTGCCTCCAGGAGCTTGCCAAGTGTGTTCAAAAGTGAGATTGGGCGATAAGCACCAGGGGCCGAGTAATCCGGCTTGCCTGGTTTCCGTAAGACGATGATTTTCGCGCTCCTCCACTGTCTCGGGTGGTGTCCTAGCTCTATACACACTGCGAAGATGCTCACAATAATGGCCTTTAGATGCTTCCAAAGCTTCTTCCAGACCAGCATCGGTAAGTTATCTTCCCCGGGTGCAGTATTCCCTTTAGCTGCTTTCAGTGATCGCTCGATCTCCACTTCAGTAATCGGATGCCACTGAAGTTCTGTCTCCGTTGCGGTGGGTGGGCTGATTTCGGGTGTGTTCATGGCGGGGAAGAACGCATCCATGAATGCCCTCGCTTTGTCTTCATTTTGGGTGCAATCGTCCGAGCCCACTCGCAATGTTGGGACACAACCCCATGTCTCTCGGGGCTTCATGTATGTCGCGGCCTTCCAGAGCTTCCCTTCACCAGCTTCGTCTAGGAACTGCTTCCAGTGCGAGGACTTGGCCTTCTCGATGGTCCTCGTCCACGCTCGTCGTTTCTGCTGCATAGCTTCGAAGGCAGCCGTGGTGTTAGCGTGCTCTCTTCCCAGCTCGGCGCAGTTTGCCTGCCACCTCCTACGCAGTTGGTTGACTTCGACTTGTTGGGTCTTAAGATCTGGCGTGAACCATCGCTTGGAGTATGGCGTGGGGCGTGTGTCGGGTGTGAACCGGTCGACCGCCTGGGCCGTCGCCGCTGTAAGGTTTTCCACTACCCGGTCGAGTGTTGGCCGAGTCTTGATCTGCTTCCATGGGTTCATCTGTCGGACTACTTCTTCGCCGATTCTCGCCCAGTCCGCGCGCTCGTACGCCTTCCTGGCTTTTGTGCTTGGCTTGCTCTGAGGTTGTAGGCTCCATTCTGAGTAGGTGGCACGGTGGTCTGATCCGTAGTTCTCG
This sequence comes from Penicillium concentricum, assembly GCF_028827145.1. NCBI lineage: Eukaryota > Fungi > Ascomycota > Eurotiomycetes > Eurotiales > Aspergillaceae > Penicillium > Penicillium concentricum. The sequence goes on from NW_026622756.1 coordinate 998,232, forward strand.
TGATACAAATGGCATTTGACGAGCAGGCCTGGGTTGTCTGTCACTGTCTGGTCGATGGTCGAGTTCTGTCCTGGATAATTTAGGGCCCAGTAAGTCGCCGTTCCCCGAGGGAGGCAACTGGAGAGATTGTAAGTTTGGAAGAAGGTGATCAGGTCGCTGGCGTCTTCAATAAATCTGGGTGGGATATGATTGCCGCCCCACATCGGATGATGCCGATTGAAGTCGCCCGTGATAATGATGCTTGTAGAGCGTTGCTCGTTCTGTACAGCGGCTGTGATGGTGTTTGCTATTGCAGTGCGAACATTACAATATGGATCGAAATCAGTTTCACCACTTCTTCATAGAGATTCTTTCTCGAACCCTCTGTCGAAACACACTATACCTATTACGGTTACTCTTCCCCTGAACCCCTTTCTTGGCAGTATTCCGATACAATCATAAATAACAGCTTAAAATAGCTTCTGTATTTGACTCGTATGGTCTCCAGGGATTCTAGAACGTTGATCTAGCAAACAAGCCAAACAAACGAATGCCTGCAGCTCATTTGGAGACGTGGCAGGAATTAGAATCCCCATTCTGCCAACCACTTGCCCTCTGGAGTGACCACTGTGAACGAGCGAGTTGTATAGAGACAGTACTAGTGGGTAATATTTTTTGCTTCTTGTAACAGGCTTGGCCTTCTGATTGGGGACTAGCATCTCCTGAAGTGACTGGTCGTGATCATGCTGATGTTGGATCTGCTAGAGCCTTGAAACGAGCACGATGACTGCTAATTCGTGTCCTAATGACCATGATTCTCAGCCGCATGACCTCGAACTTGGGGATCAAGATTCGCAATATGCCCCCACTCCAGGATTCTATGGTCGCACGCCTGCGTCAAGTTATGGGCGCAGCCCTTCCCTCGACTATCACTTCGAAAACGATCCGGAAGTCCTGTCACAACAGCAACCACAACCTCCTCGACTACTTGAGCTATCCGAATGGTATGAGGGAATGTCAAGTAACGAACTGCCGGCAAACTGCATCCAATATACGATAGAGTGGAAAGTCACCGTGAATAAGAAAGTGCTCTCGCGGGACACTGAAGAGGACGTAGCCCTGACTCCGAGTGCCTACTGGCCGACGACCCTGAAGGGTAAGTTGGAAAAGTTGTTAGATGGAAAGACCCCCGGTAAAGGAAGGGTAAAGTCGGACGACACCTCGATCGTCGTATCGGTGAATAATCGCTCCCAACGCGACCTGACGAAACGATTTGACCATCTCGACATCGATTGGACTGCCGTGGAAAAGCAACTGCTCAGGTGGGGCGAACTGTGCCGTCGAGGCAAGAAACTGAGGTTAAGTATTACGTTTAAATATGTTGAGGACGACCGTCTCTCCAAAACTGCCTCAGGTAGGGTCGAAAAAAGAGGAAGGTCATCGGTCACTAAACGGATGCTCAACGAACTAGACGTTCAAGTGGATGCCGAAGAGAATTCATCTGGGCAAGAATCCGTTTGGCGAGCTGTGTACACCCTGATGCGTTGTCCTTCTTCATCATGCCATCTTGGCCCACATTGCTGGCAAGACCCACACGGGAAAAAGCACTACGCGCTGAGGAGCCACCATTTAAAACGTTTAATTGCCTTTGTGGAAAAAGGCAACACCCTGCAGTCTCATGAAGACGTCCCGGAAATCTTTCGTGAAGAACTATTCATGGAAGAGCAGCAGCGGCTGGAGAACCAACAATCCAAGAAAAAAAATTTGTCCAGTATCCCAGGAAGTTATCCCATCAATATACATTTTAATGGGGTGCAACCTTCCTCTCAATTGGAGACGCCCGGATCCTCCGCATCCCCAGCAATGCCTTCGTCACCAAAGGCCCAAGTCAATGACGACTTCAATATTCCTGGACTTCGAGATGTTGCGGTCAGAGAGTATAGCGCATGGCATGAGGCAAATGTCGCTGATGACCATTTAAAAGCTCAGTTTCGTCAAGCATGCGATATCGCACTGGCGAATGGTTTCGATCTTCAGCTAATCTACGAGGACCAAGATCCGTCATTCTTTATCGATCAAGGGATCATGGTGGGTATTGCCCGTCAATTCGTAAGAGATGTGGTGAAATGGGTCAGAAGTATGAGGAATATTTCGTCGATTGAGTGTATATAGATAGTACTCTAAAGAAGCATACAATAGTGGCTAGGAGAATCGCGATATTTGTTATTGAACTACAGTACTTGTTTCGAATATCTGCTTCAGAATATAAATAGGACACAACGGTAGACGGAAAATGAGTAGAGCCTCAGGTGGGTTTCATTAGCAGTCCGTAGTACATATATATATATATATATATGTGACGTTCCTATATCGCTGGTCTAGTCATTGAATTCTGAGCCTGGATATCAACGCCAGAATGTCTAAAATGACCCAAAGCACTTTGTTTTCGAGACCCAACAACCTCAATACACCAGTCGAAGAAGGGTTGAAACCCTTGTTCTGAGTTTTCCTTATACCGTATCCAGTTCCGTCTAATGAATGCTTTCAACTCCGAGAAAAACTCCTCGATCGGATTCAGGTCGGGTGAGTACGGTGGCAGATACACTAGCTTAACTCCTGCTGCAGTGCACATTGCATCGATACGATCAGAACGATGAAAAGACGCGTTGTCCATGACTAGAACGGACTTTGGCTCAGGCCATCTTCCACAATGCCTTAGAAGCTGATTAATGAAGTCCTCAAATAATGCAGCGTCGGTGGAGCCCTGGAAAACACGAGAGAGTACGATTCCATCTTGGCAATACGCAGGCAAGATCTGGTACCGTTGGTCGCGGTGAAATTTGGCTACCTGCAATGGCGCTGTGCCTAACGGAGACCAACCTGTCCGTCTAAACCCGATCCGTTTATCACATCCAGACTCATCCACATAGACTAAGTGATACGACTTAAAGTCCGACAGATAGTGCAAATAGGAATCTCGTAAATCCGCATTCTGTTCCTTTGCTCTCTGTCGAGCCACCTTCTTCGACCAATTTACCGATGCGAGAGCCCGCTTGAGGCTCGAATTTGTGACCTGAACACGGAACTCGTCTCATAGAAATATTGCCATCTCGTCCACGTATAGCCCGGGTTTTTCGAGGAGGCGATCACATAGTGCTTCTATCATCGGAGGTGTGATGCTTCGTCGTCGACCGACTCGAGCTGGGGGTGCTCTGACATTTCCGAATCGGCGGAGGTTATTGCTGATGTTGATTATAGAACGCTTACTACATTCAGCAGCTTTAGCCATTTGCGATGTAGTCAGCGATTTGCTTGATATCATGTTCTGGACCATTTCGAGCTTGGAGAGAGGGAGTCTTGGCGCCATATTGCGAAGAGAATTCTGGACGTTGACAGAGGAGAGCTTTAGGAGGGCGACGGGGGTGGGGAGCGACTCTATCTGCTCACCTTTGCTCACCCCTTTGCTCAGTGAGCAGGTGAAATAATTTTGGGTGAAAAGCCTGGGGGATGCTAGGTATTAGGATATGCACGTGATATAACGATCTCGTAGTCCCTGGGAGCCTAGCAGCACATCTCAAAGTTGCGGACCTCAGAAAAAGATGATTAAACAAAATGGCACATCATCCCTCGGTTATGTTAATCACCAACTGTGATCCAGCACTTCTTAAAATGTGCACTTTAATTGCTAGAAAGCAGTGACCTCTTCAAGCGATGAGGGTCAGATATTTTATCTGGAAAACGCGGGCTGGTCACAGTAACAGGGCCCTCATTCGATCTGACTTTTGGAATCGGGTAGACCCGTTCCTGGGAACGTCATTACCCGCCCCCACGTGGAAGTGAAATCGACACAAAACCATTCAGAAAGCGGTGTGGGCAAGCTGAAAGGTGCAATTAATCTTCCTAGCTGATCGCGCTAAAGTCACATGATGACGAGGCTGAGGAAGTTCCCCCTCTTTCAGTTCGTTGGAGTCCCACTGAGATTCTCGTAATCAACCACATTAGAACTTTCTGAAAAGAGCTACTTCTTAGTGTCTTCTGCTGGAAGAGAAAGTGCTTGATTAACACATCGCGTGGTTAGTCGAGCTGTTCTTCATCCATTATGGCTGAGAATTCCCAATCTCAGCCAGAGCAATCAGTGTCAGGACAGAACAAAGCTAGTCCCGACACACCACCATGCCGAAAGCGACTCCAACACGATGCCTATACCATCGGATGGGTGTGCGCCCTTCCAAAAGAACAAACAGCAGCCAGAGCCATGCTAGATGAAGAGCACGAACCTCTCCCGACCCCTTGAAATGATCATAACGCATATACTCTTGGCTCGATACGCGGCCACAACGTCGTCATAGCCTGCCTACCTAACATGGGAACCAATTCTGCCGCAACCGTCGCGACCTCAATGATCAACACGTTCCAATCAATCAGGTTCGGGCTTATGGTAGGGATTGGCGGCGGAATTCCGTCAAAGGTCAGTCTGGGTGATGTGGTGGTCAGTCAACCTGTTGCTGACTATCACGGGGTGATACAATGGGATATAGGGAAGCTGGAACGGGATAGGCGGTTTGTCCACACGGGCTCGCTGAACCGACCTCCGAACGCGCTACTCAATGCCTCGAACCAGCTGAAAAGTAACCATGAGATGTACGGATCAAAGATAAATGAGTACCTGGACGATATGGAAAGGAAATTCCCGCGGCTAGCGCCAAAATATACGCGGTGTGAGGCCTTGCAAGACCCATTATTGGTATCCGAGCGGTTCCGAACTCCGAGGGAAGTCTATTTCCTGTCTTGGTTGTGGCAGGCGATCATCGCGATTATCGCATATCTTCTTGGTTCATGGGCAATTAATCCGGTAAATGAGGAGAATGTGCGGGTATCAGAGAAGGCAGAGGGTGCAAGGGCCCCAAGAGATGTCAGGGTACACTATGGCCTGATCGCATCCGGGAACAAAGTGATTAAGGATGCCTAATCCCGAGACCTCCCTGACAAAAAATACGGCGGGCACTTACTATGCGTGGAGATGGAGGCAGCTGGGCTCATGAATGACTTCCCATGTATTGTTATCCGAGGCATTTGTGACTACGCGGACTCGGGAAAAGAGAAAACATGGCAAGAATATGCGGCAGCCGTGGCCGCTGCGTACGCAAAGGAACTTTTGGGATGTGTGCAGCCTAGTGTTGTTGATACGGAGGATACAGCAAAGGCTATTTTGGAAAAGGGTCAGTATATACCTACCTGAATAGATCGTTTGCAGGTGTCCAAATACCAGCAAATAACCGAGACGAATAACATTTGAATTTGGAAATATATTCTGACTGCGAGTGGTGCGAGTAGTGCAACTGCAGATCGATAGCATGCAGCAGACAACAGCTGCAACAAGAGCTACTGCAGATTCTATCAGATCTGACCTTCATACCAGTGAGATCAAGCGCTGGCTTTGTCCCCCGGATCCATCTTCAAACGCCAGCCATGCTAGGACGCTCCGCCATGAGGGGACTGGCACGTGGCTGCTCGAATCCCCCGTCTTCCAAGAGTGGCACTCGGGGTCACGTCGACAGTTATGGCTGCACGGGCTCGCGGGGTGTGGAAAGTCGGTTCTGAGTACCACTGTGCTTGATCATCTCGCAAACCGAAACGACGATCTTATCCTTAGCTTCTTCTTTGACTTTAACGACGTCGCAAAACAGACATTGGAAGGCATGCTGCGCTCGCTTGCTTTCCAGCTTTACCGCCGTGGGGTGGACTCCGCAAACCATCTCGATGCTTTGTTCCAGGCGCACCGAAATGGCAGCGACCAACCTACGACAAAGGTGCTTTGGAGTGTTGTTTTCAAGATGCTCGTAGCCCAGAGGAAGGTCTCTATTGTTCTGGACGCATTGGATGAATCGAAAACAAGGGACGCTGTGCTCGGGTGGATTAAGGATATGGTGTCCAGGCCAGAGTTGGTCCATGTTCAGCTGCTTCTTACCGGTCGACCTGAATCCGAGTTTCTGCGCGACATTCCCCCCTTAATAGGAAAGCAAAACAGCCTGGCACTTGATAAGCAAGCCATCAAGTCCGATATTCGATCGTGGGTCATAGCACAACTTTCTCAACGGCGTGATTTTACAGAGAAGCCCTTGTCCCAGAACCTTCTGGAAGAGATCCGGAAAAAGGTTGGCGACGGCGCCGACGGGATGTGAGTAATCACTGCTTTGAGCAATATAATGATAGCTTACTGACGCCTTGATTAGGTTTAGGTGGGCGTTCTGTCAGCTAGACAGCCTGGCTCGATGTCGTCACGAGGCAGCTATGGAGGAGGCTCTTGAATCTTTGCCGCTGGATCTCAACGAGACATACGAGCGTATATTTGAAAGTATACCATCGGAGTTAAAAACTGACGCGATACGGCTTCTCCAATTCCTAGTGCATTCCAAGCGACCTCTAACGCTGGCTGAGGTTAAAGAAGTAATAGCGACGCAGATTGAAGACGAGTCACGAGGGTTTGACATAAAGCGTCGATTGTTTTGCGAGACTGATATCTTAGCTTACTGTCCCAGCTTAGTGACAGTCATCTATAACAATGATAAAGAGTTGCATCTTGCCCATTTTTCTGTGGAAGAGTACCTTCTCAGATATGACCAATTCCAGATTACGACTGCCAGCATTTCCATCACGAGGACGTGCTTGACATATCTGACAGACATCAACGGTAGCGAAAGAGAGATAACGCGGTATTTTCCGATGGCAAGATATGCGGCCGAACATTGGACATACCATGCTACGTTAACACTGGCCTACGAGGAGATTACCCAAAGAATAGTGAGCTTTCTAGAAACGGAAGAGACATTTCAAAGATGGGCTCGTTTGCATCAGGCTGATAGGAGTTGGGACGATAGCCCTGGAGCTGCGCGCGGCTCTAGGCTCTACTATGCTTGCTTCAATGGACTTGGAGTGCCTGCACGAGATCTTATTGACAAGGGAGCAGATGTCAACGCGCAGGGCGGCTACTATGGCAACGCTCTCCAGGCTGCCTCACAGCGAGGCCATCAAGAGATTGTCAACCTACTTTTGAATAATGCAGCAGATGTCAACGCGCAGGGCGGCTACTATGGCAACGCTCTCCAGGCTGCCTCAGGTTGTGGCTATCAAGAGATTGTCAACGCGCAGGGCGGCTTCTATGGCAACGCTCTCCAGGCTGCCTCACAGCGAGGCCATCACGGCATTGTTAATATGCTTCAAAGAAGAGGCGCTATCACATTGCCTTCACCGTAGTCCGGCTTTGTGGCTCCGAGAAACCTGGTTGAGACTCTTTCCCTCAAAGACTCCGGACCTTCCGAACAAACTTTGTAAATTCTTCTATGACTTCCACTATAGTGTTCATCTATAGCCTAGCTTCAGGCCTCATCACTCTCATCGTCTCGCATATTTTAGGTCTGCCAACTCAGATAACAAGAATCTGCTGTTTCTGGGCAATAGTCCCTTTTCTTCCCAAAATAGATTGCATCAAAATTACATATGTCAAATGAACGACAGTCCCGATGGGATTCATAAACATGTTGGAACTTGATATTGCCCTTTATCTGTATGATTATCAAACACCGTCGGGAACATCCTTAGTCTACCTATGGAAACTTTGTGTAAATCGGATTTGATCGTAGGTAATATCTTTATTCAATTCGGCGTGGGTTAATTTGAACCAGGGCTGGTGGAGCTAAGAAGCTCCGGATACAGGCGATGAAATTCGAAAGACCGAACTCATCAAGGCCTTTCCGCTTTCACTTGGAAATCTTCCGGTCATAATGGTATACTGTAGCCATTGATCTGCTTCGAAAGTGTTCGACTAGGCAGAGGGAAAGACTTGAACTACATTATTCGCATACTTTAATTATCAACTTCTCGAACATTGCTTGTGTAGGAAACGGACAGGTTCAATGTCATTTTATAGTTATATACTCTTATATCCTAAGTTTCAGGGCCAATTTCTGCCTTGAGCTTGAACTTCGAAGAGGTGTTCTGTTGCTGATCACCTTATTACACATGAAGCGAGATTTTTGACTACATCACTCGAAACTGTCCTTTCTAAATGTAGGGACGGACGGAGCCGATGCAAGAGTGGAGAGTTACCACAAGGGGCAGACTTGGCGGGATCAAGTGCAAGCGTGTTTCACGTAATTTACAAAGCCGAGACACGTATAATACGAGCTTTCAATACAAATCGGCACTTGAAACGAGGCTAAGCAGGATTAAGATTAGCGTGTTTAGAAGGAGGGTTCGAGAAAGAATCTCTGTGCGCAAGTGGTGAAACTGATTTCGATCCTCCCTGTACACGCTTTTCATTTCTGGCAGACAGTTCAACATGCAATCATCTTCTCCAATGTTGTGGCCAGAGCCTTGAACAGTGACAGCGTTGGTATCCATCGAGAACGTGATTCAATCTGAATGAACATTAGTTAGGAAACTGTGGGCACATATAATAAGAATAAATTACCAAAGACTGACGTTTACTCGAGGACAAACATGAAAAGGAGACTGTGAGGTTCAGGATGCTAAGCAGAGGTCCGACAGCGCGCTAGTTATAAACCCATCCGTTGACATCACGTGTATGGACCAAGCGAATAGCCGTGGAAGATCATCTGTTGCTCAAATTCGGGACCAGCTATCTTCAGATGTCCGTAATCTATATACGAATAAATATTATCTATCAAGATCGAGATCTGAAGTTATCACGCATTTTCTTCATGATCATCGAAAGGAAAATGGGAAAGGACCGCAATTTTCTCCATCTCAGTGCTTGAATGTTCCATCAAACCGTCTTTGATGCTCTGGATGATAGCCCTGCACCGTTCAAGCTCATCATCATCTGAAACCCAGCCTAGGGCATCTGTGCCAATGAGATCCCTCATCTCCCCCAGTTCCTGTAGTTTCTCTTGTTCTTGGCGATGATCCTCCGAACATTTCTGCATCTCTTCACCAGAAAATTGAATTGGACACTCAACAGATCTCGTTTGTGCTCCTCCATCCAGTGACATGGGCCAATTCTTGAGGACCTGTAACATGGCATACTTCAACGAGACAGAGTCCCCTTCCCAGGGAGCCTGTACGTGATGAAAAAGCTTCGCTCGAAGCATACAGTTTTCGGTTCTGATGGCGTCAAAATGATCCGGCAGGGATTTCATGGTCAAAGCAGCATAATAGAAGTGGACAATCCGTCTCCGCATCGTCTCTTGAACAGTTCCTTGTTCTTCATTGCTGAGTTGATCAAAATTGTCTGGCAATTTGACCTCTGGCTTAGATAATGTCTCGGACAATGGATCGCCCCAATTTTGAAAATGATTGGGGATTCCAGCGCACAGACAGAGGGGTAGAATGACTGCATGCTGCCAGTCAATGATCCCTACCACATCGTTGGACGTATTCACCAGGATATTGTTAGGTGAAAAGTCCGGATGGCGAAGAGTCGGGCGAGACATGCGGTGGCCGGATGGGACGTCGAGGTAGGGCGCTAACTTTAAATAATTGGTAAGAAGATGTTGGTACGGAATAGGTGAGATTTTTTGTAACTGGTGTATTTCTCGTAGGTATCTTTCGACGTGTAGGCGTGGTTTGCCAAATCTTTCACAGAATTCTATCTCGCGCTTGGCGGGTGCTTCAAAGCATGCAGAAAAGGTAGTCCCTGGCTCAGAGTCAATATCCCCAAAGAAAACAGGCACTCCTGGATGAAGACTTACATGGGCCGCGGTCAACCTTCAGAGAGGCCCGTTCTCGATACCACCATTCATGCTGTGCAGTTGGGCCAACGACGATATCGTCCGAGACTGGGATAAAGTGTCGTGAGCCGTCGAGATCACGGCGGTGATAAAGACTTCCGCTTGCTGGGAAGTGGATGCTCATGAATCGTCTCTCCAAATCAACAATCTGTCTCATTACTTTGACCCGAGTTTTTGTATCCATGGAGAACCACTGATCACTCAAGGGGGTTCCTCCAAGCTTTTCAAGCAGAAGATATTCGGTTCCAACGGCGTTTGTCTGATCTGGAGAATACGCAAGGACTTTTGGGACTGGGACCCCATGAGCACGCAGAAGTGCGAGTGTAGCAGCCTCACTGGCCACTGCATGATGTTTCGGGACAGTCGTCTTGTACGGTAGCCTTGCAAGAACTGCATATCCGTCATCGAAGGTGACTTGCAAGACACGGTTGAAACCCCCCTCCGCGAGTTTTGTGATCGAGGCCACGTCATTGACATGTCGACCGACAGAATGGCAGGCCGCCGTTGCAAGAGCATCCACGTCGAATTGAATACGGCGTTCAGCGCGGCGGAGCTCTTCGTTAAATCTGTTTGACGCAGCGAGTCAGTTTATCGCAATTTGACGCGTTCAACAGCTAACCACCGTCACGACTCACAAAAAGCGCCCAGAAGTGTACTCGAACAGATCAGGCTTACCACCCATCGAGGACATCCTCCTGGGTAGTGACTTCGAGTATGGACTAAGAAATCTCGAAAAGCGTCGCATCTTAAAGCAGATGGTTGTCAATTCCAAGATTGCTCTAGGGTACTTCCAAGGTTACCTAGCCGATTCTGGCTAACATGCGTATTACTCAGCACAGACGTGACCCTGTCGGTAAATGTTAGGATTCTTCCCATTCGGCCAATCGCAAAGCGACAGATACAGTATTTGAACTTGGGTACTTCGGTCTAGGGTCCACTTCTTAGGCCCACTTCAAATATTGTCTCGCAGAAACGGAAATTCAATCCAATTTAATAGCTGGTAATGCCCAACTTCGTATTTGAACATAGTAGGTTATCTAAAGTGACGGTCAGACCCTGAAGTGGGGCCAGAAGTACCCAAGGTCAAATACTCATGGAACACCACTGTACGTGCTACGGGTAGATCCTGAGGTAAATGGCCTCGAATGCTGACTGAGCACAGATTTGATACAAAAGTGGCCTCATCACGTGGATGCGCAAACTCGACATTTCTTTGGCCTCTGAGAAGGGAGGATCTATCTAGTCGATCTCACTATCGACAGCGTCAAGAGCCGCCTGGACATCTTCCTTAGTGCCACCGTCGGGGATTTTGACAGTTGCAACGATTCCGTGTGTCCCTTTTTCGTGTTTTTGTCTCCACTGCTTCCAGGAAGTTGGGATCTTGTTACCCGAATTTACCTGAACCTGGAATCTGTGGAATTTCTTCCCATTTTCCTCAATAGTGCCTGCGAAGTCGAAACGCACTCCTAGACTCTCGAGATCTGCCGCAGTCTTCGGGAAAGCGGTTTTGTGGAGGGCAACACTTGGTCGCACTAGCTTTTTGTAACCATTTGCATGTTTAAGGACGGCGTCCTTGATTTTGTTCCACTTGTTCGGCATGTGGCTGATGGTGCTGGTTGCTGTCAACAGGTGTTTTCTCACAGAACAGGGAAAAGTATTTACCTTGCGACTGAAGCTTTGTGTTGTTATTCACGATAGTAAATTGTTGCAACAGCTCTGTTGAGTAGAATTGACGAAATGTTGGCTAGTTCAAGTGGTCGCTGAGAAAAGCAGTTGGGAGGTAAGATTCACCACAGCTGTCGAAGGGCCAGCTTTTATAAACGTGAGAGAAACTTTCGAACTAAAGCATCTTTATGCAGCTATCACATCACAAGTCAGCGGCCAGCTACAAAAGAAATCGGGCTGAAGGGATTTAGTAGGGCGCTTAAGCTTAACAAATCAGATGCGCGCGCAGGTCTGAGGCCGCTGCTCTTATGCAAGGCTCAACTGCCAAGGGTGACTTGCCTGGCAGCCCCCATCCAATCAAACTATATTGACGTGACAGCAAGGTTATTTTCGAGCCACATTGTTAGTTACATGCTGTTTCTGTGCACAGGCGTCCGCAAATCAAAACCATGCCCATGTGGGTTTTGTTTACAAGAGCGCCAATGCGCCATTTTCAACGTAGACGTAAAGAATGGAGAGAAACCAAAAGAGATTAGATACTTTATGGCTTATTAGCCGTTTGAAGTTGGAGATGCAGGTTTCGCCAGCCATGCCCAAAATGAAAGTCCTCGTGATTTTTGAAGATTTACCTGCCAATGTTGGGATGGAGTATTTGTTTCTACAGCCTGGTCTTTCTTCTTTTAGTGTTCTTTCAGATATGTACCCATGGATTCTGCACGGTACCGCTTTAACTTGCCACAAGATTTCGGGACGTTTTATTCACGTGACCCTAAGCATATTTTTACCCCGCCGATTTCTTTGTAAGCAGAGAGTTAGTCATGAAGTTCCTGATCGCGGGGTTTCACTCTGTGCAAGGGTTAAGGGCGAAATATCCCCTTAAGAGTCCTCTCTGTATTGGTTCTCTGGATAATGTAGGAAAACTAGCGCTTTTGGCCTTGACTTGGCCAGCAACATTGAATCGAGCGGGGAACCTTGTCTAGGAGACGCGAATACCACGACCTAAGGCACATCCAGCGCGACACCATTATTTTCTCTCGAACATCTGCGTGCGCGGCACCACTTCCGGAGCCACCGATCATTAGCTGCAGGTAGGCAGATTTTCAGAACGAGGAGTTGATCACTACTGCATTAACGTGATCCTATCACCAAGATGTCAGCGCTAAAGCCGCCCTGACATGACAAAGTACGAGCGGCTGAATGCTAGACCCGCTTCACATTCCGAAAGGGGAACTAGGAAAGCACGAAACGGTCTAGGCTCTAGGTAGCGCCTGGTTTTCTCTCGTGATGTGGCGAACCGGGGATCAGTGATTCGTGTAACTAGGTATTTAGTTTCCCAGATATCCCAAATCCCCCGCATCTCTCATATGTCTCAAATTCTTCTCATTACTCGCCAGCTCTACCATTTCCACCATATCGGTCACTTTTAATTGTTTCCGCTACTTTTTTTTTATTAAAATGGGAACTCTACTGCGGGATCCATTTATCAACCCTTTTGAGGAGGAGAGGCAAAAGTACAGTGGAGATCATCATGAACCAACAACTCACCAGCTGAATCGCTTCAGTATCTACTGCGAGCTCCTCAGACAAGATCCCGAGCTCCTTAACGACAAGAAGAGCTCTACACGTTCGAGAAAGAAAATAGCACGGGAAAACTTATTGAAAATCTCGAGACTCAGCTCCTCAATATTTGCCCTGTGCTGCTTTCTTGTGGCAACAACGGAGCTAGGCAGCAAGAGCTACCTCGAAATCATTCCGAAACTGCGAGACTGGTGGGGATCCGTCAAGCATCCAAAGGCGTTGGCCGATAGAGCACGCGTACTTTGCGAAATAGAAGGTGTTGAATACGTGGAGACTGGTGAGATACCAAGTATACATTTCAACGGACATTAATTTACGATATTGTGCAGTTAATACCTCAGAGGACCATGAAATCCAAGCCAAGGAACCCCCAACAAACTCTTCCGAAGGCTCGATTTTCCTGTACCGCGATGAGATACCAATGCTCCAAGTCAGCCTCCTCCCGAGCGAGCCACCATACCAAGCTATCGACCTGAGCACTAGTCATCTTGTCAATTTCCTTTTGACTTACGAAAGCCTGAGTAACCGGCAAGCCGTCGTGAGCTTATTGCAACAGTACGAACCAAGTTGCCCGATTCTGAAGCTGAAGATGCCGTTCTCCAATGCCTTCCCTTCTGTGGAGATGAAAGTGACATCTGATTTCGGGTCGAGCGTTTGCCTTTTGTTCGCTTGGGAACTGGCGAACGATCTTGTCATTTCATTGGGATATTCGACGACGAATATAGCGAATTGATAACGAGCCCAAGAGCAAAAATTTTTCACCGGGCTTCAGAACAAGAAGCACTACTCCAGGTAGCCCGTCGCTTTTCGTGAACTTTGCTGGCTTGCTCAGCACACGAACTACTCCCCCGCCGCCAGTGTTTCTGACAAGGAGCGCCATCACAGTGGAGTCTACTGCCATGACTTCGGTGGTTGTTGTCCACGGATCCAACGCAATCCCATTATCTGGCTTGTTGCTGTTAGCAGACATTTCTTTCAAACCGCAAGAAGCATCCTACCATATTTCCCACCTCTTTGAGCAGTTTCTCTGCCATGTCCATGATGTTGCTGTCTGGCAAACCATCGACAGATAAACCAGCATCCTCAACTTCGTCCTTTTCCATGCTTTGATCCAACACTTGACTTGGCTATTGGAGTCCGATTCAACCTTGCGCGCTTTCAGGCCCGGGATATAGAAGAATTTGAACTATATAAAAAGAATCGATGTCAGTGATCTGCAAAAAGAATTTGTCGAAGAAGGGTCTTGCTTCTTGCTCGGGATCCACGTAACAGGATATAATATCTGAGCAGGCCTTGACAGGCTGTCAAATCGAAAATCATACTCACAATGCTTGGCTCCCTCTCAAATTATTACCGATAGACCGTATTCATGTAGGCGACCTGACATATCACCGTTTTGTTGGAGAAGACCACAGAATAAATTTCTCTGCGTGCCCAACTGAGAATCCAACAAGCGGGGTGAAGGTGGGGTTTGGGCTCACTTCCAGGCGCTCACATGATCGGAACCGCCAATCAACCCATTTTCCCATTTTTTCCATTTTTCCCATCTTTCCCATTTTTTCTTATTTTTCTCATTTTTCCATTTTCCCCATATTTTCCATTTTCCCCATATTTCCCATATTCCCATGTTTCCCGTGTTTCCCGTCTTTCCCATGTTTCCCATGTATTCCATGTATTCCATGCTATTAGTTCCTAAAAACCAGCGTACGATTTTGTCTATCTAGGACAGAAGTGGTAAAAGCGACGCCACCAACTGAATGATTTTCGTGCCTATCCAATTGAGGATGGTATTTAATTCATATGCTATGCACTATGAAGCACAGCCCTATGCAGCTAAACGCCGAATACGTGAGGGGAAGCAACATCTTGAGCTGCAAGTATAGAGATCTATATCCCAAAAAAAAAACACAGAAGTCCGGAGTATCGAACATATAAGAAAGAGCAATTTCTCAGGTTCTTATTGACCTTTTCCTTCATCATTGGCATTCCAGTCGCTTAAATATTCGTACCAGCTTCCCATAACGCACCTAATTTTCTCAGTCATTCAACTACGCAACGTGGCATTGAACGAGACTTCTTCTCCCTGTCACCAAGACATGACGCCGCCGGATAGCCCAACGAAGGGGACAGCTACGTCTCAGACGATTGTAAAGGACCTGAAGCATCTCTTTGGTGTGTTCCTTGAAAAGGTGTTCGATCTTGCCAACCAAGAACCTCCAAACACTCCTGTCTCCCAGGAACAGTCCCCAGCAGCCCCTGACAGGATTCGACTGAAGCAGTTGCTGGTGAAATTCACCAGCGATGAATGTGCACCAGTTGGACCCTTCGCGGCAACTAACCCTGCTAGGTCTGGCCTTGCCAACAATGAACAGGAAGAGGTTTCTCAGGCGACAGATGGAATCGATCTCAATCGTCCAATCTGTACTAGTCCAGATGATTTCAAATCGTTTGAGAAATGGGCATCGGCATCCCAATTCAAAACAGTCGTGGAAACGTATGAGCTAGCCATCAGACCCTTTCTCGTTCGGGAATTGCTGACACAGGTCCAGTTGGGACAAAGAGGCATGTAAATACAAGATAGCCGAGCCGACGGATACCAGCACTGGTCTGGACGACTATGCTGAGTATGCATTCGTTGTCCGTGAACGTGTTGGTACGTGACACCTTTGCATGCCGGACCGAAAACCTACTAATAGTATGATCAGACCGGACGTCCAAGGAGATAGTGCCATTCATAGACATCAAGTCGGAAGGCCTACGCGAGATCCTACGAGACGTGCTGCACGACATCAAGGCAGTTAGCCTGATGGAGGACAAGCCATCGGTAATTCAGATAGTAATCTCATCAAAGAGCACGCTGACGTGAATTTAGATCGAGCAAAATTTCCTTTTTCATTTCCTTCCAGAGCTCGACAGATGTGCGGAGAACATGGATAGCAGTTCGGACCATGAGTCGGCACATACGGAGCATCTCCGCCTGCTCATCGACCACCTCGAGCAGGCATATGCTTCTACCTCGCAGCGTCTCGAATCAATGTTGCAGCACGGTCATATTACATATGACCTTCTTTGGGCGCTTTTCAAGCCTGGTTGTCATGTTTATACCACATGCATTGGCACAAAAGAACCGCGATGTGTCAAATTCGACGCGGGAGAAGAGATATCCCAAAATGACGAGACGTGGTTTAATCTCGAATGCCGATTTCTTGATTATGACGGAGTTAAGTTCGGTGAGGCCGGAATCTTTCTGCGTGTGCCAAAGTTTCGAGGGTCAAAGCCGATCGAGACCCTTGAGGCCTTCCCTCTCCACCACCATCGAAATCACGAGCAAGTCCGGAAAGACTTGATCGAGAGGGGTCAAAAGTTTCGGGATTTGGCCGGCTCACACGTTCGGCACTGTAAAGGCAGCGCATTCTTTATGAACAAGGGGAAGGCTATCAAAGTCAATATCAACAGTCGAGTGGCAGTGGACGCCGCATTTTTCCATGAAATGCAGCCAAATTACTCCCGACCGTCACTCCGCGACATTGGGGTCAAGGATAAGGATGGAATTCCAGTATTCGACATTGGTGCAATGCTTATGGAGGGCCGTGAGCGAGAGAAGGAGAAATTGCGAGGAGACGGTGTGGATGAACAAAAGCTGAGCGAGGCCAATTTACTTGTCGCCTGCCCAACAGTTTGCTGTTTCAGTTTCAAGGAGAAAATGTTCTGTATGTGACACGACTGACAATGGTTTGGTTTCCGGCTAATGTAATTCCAGTGGAGTGCGCAGTTAGTGCTCTTAGGGACGTGGTTTGGTCACCCGAGTCGTTCGACTGCCTGAAGATCCCTTCAGAGACTAAGACCATCCTCTTGTCATTGGCGAAAACTCGCCTAGGGATGATACCGACGGTACCGTTCGACGACGTAATTGATGGAAAGGGCCAAGGATTCAACATTCTTCTGAAGTATGTCGGCAAAGCGTCTATGAATCAAGACTTCCCAACCTAACTTGTGCTAGTGGCCCACCGGGAGTCGGAAAGACTTTCACGGTTGAGGCAACCTCGGAGTATTTCAAGCTCCCCCTCTATTCTGTATGAAACATCCAGCTCGGCTGATTTTGGCGTCACTAATTTTTCCAGATATCTGCAGGCGAACTTGTTGTTAACCACGGGGATTCCAATGCGCTTGAGCAACAACTTGAAACAGTATTCAAGATCGCCAAACACTTTAATGCCGTGCTTCTCTTGGATGAGGCAGACGCGTTCATGGAGCAGCGTACATCTTACCACGATACCCACAATCGCCTTGTGACCATTTTCCTCCGAAAGCTGGAATATTATCAAGGAATTCTTTTCTTGACTTCAAATCGGGGTATCCAGTTTGATGACGCAATTCTCAGCCGGATCCATTTGATCATTGAGTATGAGAATTTAACGAGAGAGTTTCGCAGAGATCTCTGGTCAACTTTTCTGTCCAAGGCATGTACGATGCAAGGACCTGCCATTGTTGAGGAGCACGAACTTCGGCGATTGGAGTCTTTAGCACTGAATGGACGAGAGGTGGGTGTCCAAGTGGCACTGAACATCTCACTTGCTGACCAATCATGAACCAGATCAAAAACGTCGCAGCAATTGCACACGCTCTCGCTGAGGCTGACGTCAACCAGGTGAACTACAAATACTTGAAGTTAGCCGCCGAATCAAATAAGAAATTTTCAAAGGAGTTTGGCAGAGAGAGGCCTGCTGATGGAATGTATGTCTAACAGCATACCTGGGAAAGTCATGTGGATAATCTCGTTCCTCAAGGTTGTCGAGCGGTTGGGCGCTCACCGCAATATTTTCGGTTAGCACACGACAGTCCATAATATCGGTCCTGAAGCTTCATAGTTGAATCAAGGTTTTCATGTGATTCATGGTATCACACAAAAGTCAAGTCCGAGAGCCAGAATTGGGATGATCGATTCGTGATTGTCAACGCATATAGAATCGTATATCACCAGAGGCCATGTAGGTGCATTGGAGAAGCGGGCATCAAGAATTATAATAGATAGAAGATTTGACTGATTCATGCGGATGCGGGCCGGAAATGCTTTATGCTTCATTATCATGCATAATTGTATTGCTAATCCGATAAAATAAGCACACTGCCTCACGTCGCACGAAGACGTTTGGATCTCCTATCTCTGGTTGAAATAGTCGTCGTTTTACAGCTCGTGGTCGCTGCAAAGTCGGTCGACTTTTCAATGTAGAGCGGTGAAACTCGATAATCAACGCCCGCCCAAGCTCTTCGTTCCACAAAATATTATCACGCCGAAGGTTTTCGTGGATGATTCCCAAAGCTTTGATCTCTCTGTTCGACTTATATATCTCCTGGAGAAGGATAGGCGTGAGTTCCATCGACGTTGTACTTTCGCCTCCCCACCCCATCACGAGCAGATGGCGAATCTCTCCAGCCCCATGAAGGAAATAAATTTTCGCCAGGTCGATCGTCCCCAGAAATACAGGCACAGCAGACCCTTGAGCCTTGCGCAAAATTTGGTATACTTGCGCTTCGCGAGAGACATCTTTCCACAGCCCCGACGTGGTTCCTTTTCCGATAACAGTGTAGCCATATACGACACATGTAAGTTTGAACGGCGCACCGTAAGCCCCGCAACCTCCAAGGGGTGTGCATCTGTCAATGTTTTCGTCCAGTGACGCAAGGTTTCTGTTGGTTAACTAAACTAACTTTAGCATCTCAAAGTATGACATAATATCCCCTTCCTAGACAAAAGGGAGACTCACCAAAATTGGATTTTCTCTAGTTTCAAAGGGACTATGCGCTGGGGGCAAAGTCGGTTTACTAGGTCAGTCGCCTCGCCCTAAGTCGTGAGGGTCCATCCGACTCAACTCGAGTCGCTCTAGACAGAGATGTGAGCGATCGAGAATGCCAATACTGTGTGTAGGTTGGAGTCGTCGTTCTTCCTCCTTCTGGCTGCGCTCTGCTGCTTCTCGGAGCCTTTGTTATTCTTCAAGCTGACGTCGTAACTCGGCGATTCCTCGGTCCCTTATTGAAAGAAGTATTCAGCAGATAATCGATTGAAGTTAACAGAGTAGGCGGCCCGCTGGTTGGCGAAGGGGGACGGACTGTGATGGAGGGATCCAGCTTACTCACCCCTTGACTGCAGAGTCGATTAGTGCCTCAGGCATAAATACACTTTGGCCGTTGATTTCAGAGCCTCTGTTTCCAAATATACACTGATTCGATGGTATCTAGATTTGCCTCGTCAGTACATAAAAAATTTCGGTCCTCCTTCCAATCCTCAAAGTAGTCACCGTAGCGAGACGATTATTTCAATTGCATCACTCGCGAGGCCCACTTCCGTCCTCCAATAAAGGCCATTTGCTTCGAAGGATAACTGCGTTGTATGATCTCGCTGAGAGGAATGCACAACGAAGCTAGTAGCCAGCAAAAGCTCTTTCTAAATAGAGAATAGACTTACCTTCTCTCGTTGTCCGTCTGTTCTGCCTAACACGCTACTGTATGCTCTAGGCCTTGGGGGTTAGACATCATGCAGTCATTATCCAACGGACCTCATCGACAAGTAAAGACGTACCTGCCATATCCCTTGTCAGGAACAGGCTTGCTTGCTTAATGCTGATGGTCCCTGGTTGAGCCATCAGGTCCTGAATACACATCGGCCATTTCGGGGATGATTAGCTCTTAAATATTGCATAAGATGCCTAGAGGAGGCGAGGTCTTACTATCCAGAACTGCGAACTCCAAACCGCGAACTCCAAACCGTGAAACTTCAAACCGCCGACACTCCCATTCTTGCTTAACTCTCTAGGCTAGCCGGCGACCCAATACTGTAGTTGGCAGTGCTATGGAGGTTGCGTATGGCTGGCGACTCCAGCCCACGAACCCCACTTTCAGGCCATTTCGGGGTCGCCTTCCATTCCGGCTCGCCTGATCTCCAGGTTAAAAGGCAAGACCGCGGGGCCACCAATGACGCAGTGACGCGTCTTCGGTTCAGATCCCGCATACAGCCAATGATTGGTTTACAAGAAGATGACTAAACATGCTGTTGTGACGTAACTGGAAATATCTCCTCAGAGAGTGTACGGAGTACGTAAGTGGGATATTGCAACTAAATTGCAATTCAGAACCGCGAACTGCAAACTGCGGACAAGCCCTTTGAGGAACAAGCAATCGTTGACATACTGCCAGTCCAGCCAAGCACAGCCCGAGCGTAGAGCGACAGTCAGTGTCGCGGGTCTGGAGCGTTGCCCGCGACTCCAAGGGACTTAGAACCCCTATGAAGAGAAACCCATTGGCCTAGAGGTTTCACAACGGAACCAAAGGGGCGTCCCAGGACTTCGTTATGGCATTATTGGCAACGAACAACTCCATGATTATTGGGTCCAAAGGGCTGACTAAACATAATGGAACAGTCTAGAACATATGTAAATTTGGAAACCTGTGGGGTTTTAATATGTACAACTGGGGTATCAATACTTCAGTGGTAATAAAATAAGAGAAGTGGAAAAAATCCCAGTCATCAGACTGGTTCCATTGGTATCAAAACTATAGTATTAAAACAAGAGAAAAATCCAAATTTGGCCCCGGCTCTGGGATCCCACTTGCAGTTCCTGGGTTCTGGGCGGTTCCGGGGAACGTGGTTGGTGTTCCTGGGAGCTCCACATCCCGCTCCTGGGAGTCACTGGACTGTCTGTGAGGATCTCACGTATACGTAGATGGATAGTCAATATTAAAGAAAGCTAAAGTCGACTCTAGATACAAGACGTAGCGCGAGGAAGCAAAAGGAACAGGCTTCCTCGCGTTCAGGGGAACCCATATGCACCATGTGGGTCCCGCAGATCATTTCTCCAAACATCCTGTATACTTCATGTATATCCCTGACATTACCCCCTCCTAAACAACTAGGAGCTCCTGCGACGCCAAAGTTCAGTAGGCGAAGGCCGATCTGGGTTCTGACTGTGGAACTCGTACAAGAGTTCGCCACTCCCCGGGACCAGGTCCTGTTGGGGTCGCCACGAAGGAGGGTAGCCTTTCCATTTCACGTGGTATTCTAGTCTTCTCTTTCCATGTCGATTCTTGGTGATGCGTGAATCCAGTATCTTTTCAATCATCCATTCTCTTCTCTCGGTATTATCTTTATTCAATCTGATTCGGGGTTGAGTAGATTCGTTCTGGGTAGTCCTTTGGAAGGGCGCACACCCACCCGATGGTATAGGCATCGTGTCGGAGTCGCTTTCGGCATGGGGATGTTTCGGAACTAGTTTTGTTTTGTGCTGACACTGATTTCTCTGGCTGAGATGGGGGATTCCCAGCCATGTTGAATGGAGAGCAACTCGACTAAGCAGAATTTCCAGACGCGCGGGATAGTAGTCGGTGTGTCAATCAAGAACCCTCTCTGCTAGTATAACAAGAGGTCTTGGTCTTTCTTGTCCAGAACAGGGGTGTCACAAAGTGAAAGGTTGATGGAGTGGCTGTCATTTACAGTAAGGATTCTTGATGTGGTTCATGACGAGAATCAGAGCCGGACATCCAACCAGCTGAAAGAGGGGCACGTCCTCAGCCTCGTCATCATGTGACTCTAGCGCGCTAAGCAATTATCTGCGCCTTTCAGCTCGCTCACACCGTTTCCTGAATGGTTTTCTGTCGATCATACTTCCATGTGGGGGCGGGTAGTGCCGTTCCCAGGAACTAATCGACCCGATCCAAACAGTGAGATCGAATGAGAACCCCGTTACCCGAACCAGCCAATATTTTCCAGATAAAACACTTTAACCACATCGCCTGAAGAGGCCACTGTTTCCAACAATTTCAAGCGCACATCAGAAATACTATGATCGGGAGCAGAGATCATGACGGGCGTTGTCTTTCTAACTGCATTGTTTTTTGAGGCCCGCAGATTTGTGAGTGCCACGAAGCTCCCAGGAACTTCCAGATCGCCAAGTCACATGCATTTGCTAATAGTTAGCATCCCCCAGAACCTTACCCTAACATCATTTCACCTGCTCACTGATCAGAGGGGAAACTAATGGGGGAGGAGAGAGATTACCCACTAATATTGTCTCCTTACAACTGGCTCATTTGTAGGGGTCACTCTAGGTGGCAAGAGGTTGACGGAGGGAGATTCAGATTCTGCCACGTCTCCAGACGACAAGAGCATACACCCATCTTTTTGACATGTTTTCAGCATCAAACGTTCCAGAAACCCAAGAGACCGTACAGTTCTAATACAGCAGCTATTTTTATCCTGTTATTTACAACTGTAATGGATTACTGCCAAGACAGGGGTTCAGTAGAAGAGTAACTGGAATAGGCATAGCGTTTTTCGGAGGAGGGTTCGAGAAAGAATCCCTGTGTGTGTGTGTGTGTATATCTCAACCAAAACACCATTAAATTAATTCAACTAAAATGATTTATCTATCTGGACATGTTTCTCTTCTAAGCCCCGGCAATCTGCATATTCCACAAGCTCGCCCGGCTCGTGTAGCTGGCTGTAAACCCTCTGAAACCTGCTCACGATAGGCATTGATACGCGCTACTTGGGCCTCAAATGGCTCTGAACGTAGCTCACGAACCTCCTGAACTGAGAGATCTCCTTCGTGGGCTATCTACCTAGTCGACCGAGTCCGTTTTTGTTTCTGCTTCTCGTTGGCAGCGCGTAATTCCTTATTTTCTTTCGCGAGTAGTATAGCACCTTGCATTGTGAGACGGAAGCCTTTAATCAGCTGGTTTAATGCACGATCTGATGGGCTTGGTGGACTTCGAGATCTTGTACGAAGTAAAGCTTTGATTGATGAAGCCTGTCGACGTAGTTCTTTCTCTGTAGCTGGTGTTTTTGGTGTAAAAATATTACAGGGGCCTGTTAATGAATTTGGAAATCCAAACGGTGATTTGCCGCCCTCCTCAAAATCGCAGGCTACAATCATGGCAATTACCATTTGCCCGACGGTATGACTCTGGATTCAAAGCAGGGTAGATACATGGCAAAGTCCGCAAAGTCACTTTTGGTAAGTGAACAAAACAACTGTATTAGAACGTGACGAAATAGCGAGTGGCTTTAGTGCAATCGAAAAAATTGAACTAAACATGACTTCAGGATGAGGCCTGATCTAGAATTCCTCCATCTTCAGGGTTGAAATAAACGCTACATCATCTCTTTCTTGGCATTGCTGAGGATTTGTGCGCCGCTTGCTCTCTCGAATAGTGTCCTATGTTTGGGCTTAAATCCCACCATATAACGGATCTAGCATTTTCATCCGTTCCTGAACTCTGACGGAACGGCGTAGCGGAATAAAAGGTTTTATGCCCGCCTCTCTCTTGCTCTCTGGAAGAGTGTCAAAATCGATAATGTCACCTTGACTTAAATTAGCTCTCCCAAGCTCCAAATCTCGTCGGAGCACTTACTGTCAAGTAAGGAGGGAGCGAACGTCTCAAGCACTTCGCGGTTGACCCAAAGGCCAACGTGCAGGTCAAACTCATTATTTCTATGCGCACTTGGTGTGGCATTTGAAAGGCGCCCAACTTTTAGTTTGTGACCTTTCTTTGCCTTACTTTCTATTGTCTTCCAGGTGACTTCGATTCCGTATACCGACCAAGTATCGTCCAGTCCCTTGTCGAGTTCAATGGATCGAGGCAGGCTCCATCCATTGAAAACCCAGGGCAAACACGTTTCGATTTTGTTCCTTTGCTCCGATACGACCCCTTCGACAAAATACATCATTGTAGTTTTGACGACCCTATAGCACCGGATACAGGATATCATCTTCAAGGGAGCAGAAATATGCTATTTTCCATTGGTCAGCATGCTTAAAAAACTCAGATAGATATGAGCAAATATGCTTACCTTTCTCATAGTTGATCAGTCACCTATTATCTGAGCAATAAAATTGTCAAAATCAAGAACTTTGTAGGTGCTATTGCCTTTATAGGTCGACCTCGCCAAGACCAATGATCTGCTTATGCAATGAATAGCCTTCTAGGAGCGATAGCATAAGTTCCTAGGAACTTTGGGGTAATTTCTTCCCCCTGGGTAGCAGAAACTACAGGGCCCACACATTTCAGATGGGCATTCTAGAAAGGACCAAGCTCCCAGATACTACAGTATCACGATACACTGACTAATTTAACGGCTGCCTGGTGGTGATTCATCGTTACTTTCTGAGCTTGGTTTATTGCTTTAACCCCCCTGTGGATATCGTAAAGCCTAGACCCCACCCAATATAGATAAGGGTTGAAAAATAATCTCTTCCAGACTACAGAAGGCCTTCCTATGCGCATAGTCCCTGCCAGTGTAAATACCGCAATCCTTTTTATAATCGTACTTTCTCCTAGCGAAATAAAAGCGGAATAGAGACAGGTTCAAATCCAGATGTGGAAAAGGTACAGAACTTGAAAAACATGAATAAGCATCCGCACTGGTTAAGAAATTTGTTGCAGATGTCTTTCCGAACTATATTTCATATTAGCAAATTGATCGATACATTTGTTATAGTGGACTTACGAGTGCTTTGGAGCCATTCAACTTCTCCCTGTACTAGCAAACTGTATACCGGCGTACTCCCAATAATCAGAGCTGGAACTACTGCCATAGAAGCCAAATAAAGGAGACGAGGACGATGATTGCTGTCACAGTAGAGATGTTTCCGCGTTCAGACCCTGCGCCGTTAAATTCAGAATTGCTCCCTGAATCAAACTCCTAGTGAATCCTACAACCAAAGTTCCACACAGCCATTCCTTCCCTGGAATCGCATTTCTTGGTTGAAGGATGATGAAAAACAGTGAGATGATTTCTGGAGTCTATATTTTCTTTGGTATAATCATAAAGAAACCATCATTATGAACTCTACGTGGAATCGCTCTCCAATTATCTAGCTTGGATCTGGAGCATATTGCTTTCAACGCCAATAGGAAGAGGCAACAGGCTGGGCATGATCGGTCAGCAGTAAACCCCGTAAAGTCCCAGTCTAAAGGCAGAGTTTTTCAAGTGCCTTGGACTTAACCCCGGTATAAATGGAGTTTCCCCTTATCCCTCTTCCAGAATAAATTTGCCAACTTGTGACGCTGAATTTTAATTTGACCCCTTATTTCACCCTCAACTACGCTCATCAGGTATTTTGCACTCAAAACTTACATAACTATTCCTAGAAAATATTCTTAACAACTTCAATTTTGCAATATGACCACTGTAAATCCAGCAATTGGAGAGAAATGCATATGCCAGGCTTTGCGCGGGCTCGAAAATTCGTGCACACAGCCAACAAGGCGAGCGCGTACACAATAAATGATGGACTCTCTAGGAAAATGACTGCTGCCTTCTGTGAGACCTACAGACCGAGGCTACATGGTTTAACGACAGCCCTTGACTCCTCAATGGGGCAATGGCGCCCAAAAGGTATCACATTCAGCTAGTGCATCTATTTCAATACCACGGAAGCCCAAAGCTCATGTACAGTAGGATTAGCACAAGCCGTTGCACTGCTAATTTCCTGGCCTAGAGATGAGCTCGTTAGGTCTGTCCTTGGTAGCTATCACTAGAGAATGATGAGCAGTAGACAACTGGCCGCGGTGGAAAGTCTGCTGTTACAGTACCGTATTGCACTTAGAGAACCCGATCGCCGTGAACACATCAATTGAAATCTCTTTCTATAAACTAGCTGAAACCTAGAAGCTTCGCAAATAAACCTTGACATGTCTATGGTTGCGTTCCTTGGCGATGGCATACGCCGTCTGGCCATTTAAATCTTTCAGTCGCTTTTTCACACCACGCTGATTGGCCAACAACTATACAACCTCATAATGCCCACCAGCCGCACTCCACCAGAAAGATGTTCTCCCCTGGTCGTCCACCACATTCACATTTATTTTAGGATGCTCCAATAACATTTTGGCAATTTTAAAACTACCTCGAGCTGACGCAAACATAAGCGCAGTAAAGGAGCAACGGCCTTGATCATTGATCAACAAAGATTCTTCGTAGCTGAGAAGGAGATAGACAATGTCGACGTGCTCCATGATTATTGCGACCTAAAGTGGCGACGTCCCCGATGGACTTTTTTGGTTAATGTCGGCTGAATTTTGTAAAAGAAATCCCACCATTGAAAATTGTCCTACGCGACATGCTGACCAGAGTGGCGGAAATGCATCGGCAGATTGAGGGCTGTTATGAAGCCCCGGCTGTCGGAAGAGGACTTTGATCAAGTCTAAGGAGCCATTTGCAGCAGCCTTTGCCAAAGGTGTCTAGCCCAGCTTGTCGGCGCAATTGAGGTCCAGATCTGTTTGCTACAAGAGGAGCTCAGCCAGTTTTATGTCAGAATTGTTCACTGCATACCAGATTGCGGTGCGTCCATTCTTATCTTAATAATTAAGGTTGATGCACGGACTCAAAAGCAAGGCTTCAATGATAAGTATTCTTTTGTTGATGGGGAGAAAACGACCGTGTCCTTTGACAGCCAGAAGCAACGGAGTTTCCTGTCGGTGGTTGAGACAGTTGGCATCAACTCGCGGATTTCGTACAAGCATATGGATTGCTCCATAGTCGCCAATTTCTGTCGCTAGGTGCAGTGGTGTTTGGCCATAATGGTCGCAGATGTTGAAATTTGTCCGCTCATCAGACAAGAGAAGTTGGAAGATGTAGGTTTGGCGACAGGTCAGCGCAATTGAAATAGGCGCATTTCCGTCCAGGGATTGGTTATTGAGATCAATATTCTGTACATTGAGGAGTCGTTCGACAATTTTCACGCTTCCATGCAGAACAGCGATCGAGAAGGCACTTTCTCCCAAAGTATTACGCTGTATGACTTTCACTGAATGATGGCTTAAGAGCAAATCAACAGCGTCTGCGTATCGCAATTTTGTAGCCAACATGAGCGGTGTAAGGCCAGAAAACGGTTGGTTAATATCTGCCTTTTCCCAACCCAGAGAGTGCTGGATGATGCCTAAGTTTCTATGCTCGATTGCCCAATGAATTGGCGGGGTGTCTTGGAAGTCTATGCAATCAAAGAGGCTCTTTGTGAAGACGACGTTGGATTCTCGAGATGTGAGACGCAGACTTCGAAGGTCCTTCTTGTCGATGGACTTGCCAATCCACAAAAGCAATTCTAGTGGAAGTCCCAAAAGCGGCATATTGGCAGATTTCGTGAACGTATAGGTAACGACTACCTATACAGATGATAATAAAAGGATGGCTAAGAGTAATATCTCAGAGAGAAGTCTGTCACCGCCAGTAGTTGGCTGAGCAGCGTGGGAGACGCAATTCTTTGAGGCAGTGGGTTCTATTTGAATATTGTTTGAGGGCATATCATTGATACGGATTTATTTAGAAGTGGATGTCGAGTCACCGGCTTCTATAATCGTGATACTTACTCCTGGGATCCTGTGACTGGTTCCTAGGGGCCCTAAGGATCCTGGAATACGTTATAGTGTTCCCAGGAAACACTCACCCATTCCTGGGAGTTATGCATCGTATTTTCGGGGATATACATGAAGAATACAAGCTAAATTGAGATGTGAGCTGCGGGACCCACATGGTGTATATGGATCCCCTGAACGCGAGGAAGCCTCTCTCTTTTGCTGCCTCGCGCTACGTCTTGTATCTAGAGTCGACTATAGATTTCCTTGATATTGATTATGCATCTAGAAGACGCTGTTCTCATCTACGTATACGTGAGACTGTCATATCCCAGGAGCAAGCAACATGATCCTAGAAGCTTGTGGCTTGACATCCAAAGTAGACGGACGATCTTATACCGATGACGCAGACGTTTACATCGCAAGAACGTCAGCAATGCATAAGCCATGTCTTCGGAGAATGTTTAAATAGGGGCCATTGGCCTTGAAAATCTGTATCTGACAATTATCTTATCTCTCCTACAAGAAGTGACAAATCGTCCGAAAAGCCAAAGACGATAAAGATGCCTCCACGGAGAAGACGTTTGGCGTCGCACCGTCCGAACCCATCCCCCTTACCAATCGTTTGTCAAGGTCAGTCTGCAATTGAAGTAACACGGCAGTTCCGAATTAACATCGACTCAGGCACGCAACATCCAAATCAAAAGCTTGAGGGAATCATTACGAGCATATATACTGAGATGTCAAAATTGCAACAAAAACACTACGAGGCAACTATTATGCTACAAAACTGCGACAACATGTTACGGGCCCACGCAATGGACAAAGTCAGCTTGGAGAAGCAGAACCAGTGTTTTATTGAATATATCAAGATAGCTCAATAAAACGCTTGCGACCTAGAGCTCAAAAATCGGGAACTCGAATACCAACTGGCAAAGGAGAGACAGCAGAACTCCAAACAACATGAAGGAAGGCAAAGTTAAAGATTTACTGTTGAAGTCACAAAGTTTGCCTTACCGATCGCACTCTAGGTATTCGGGTTTACCAGCTTTCGAGGTCCTCACCAGCGAGGCTCTGAACAGGAAGAAAGAAGAGGTTTCCGGAGAAGATCAATGACGCCATAAATGATGGCCAGGTAAACAGGGTACTACATCCATTGGAGCTAGAATGCTCAATTCTGTGGATTAGGACATGCGAAGGATCATTTTATTGCGGCGACCGTTCTAAAACGGGATTGTGTGAAAGGCAGGCAGTGCATTACTTTGCCTGAGCCCGCAAGAAACAGACTGTAAACAGATAGAGGCGATGTATTACCTAAATCAAAGTCGTTCCAGAGTTTTGTATTAACACAATGTTGCAATTTCAGTATGCGACGATAGAAAGTTTGTGATTGCCCACCAATAAATCCCTTGACCCCTGTGTCCCTAGAATTCGTGTAAGAACAAAGGGGACTTCAACTAACCCTATGCCCGGATTGCCAGCTACGGTGCTTGCTAGATTAGCTCTGTGTTGTAGGTTCCAACGTCATGACAAGAAAATGGCTTAGAGTTCAATAAGTCTGTTTTATGCTCTTTATTTGTCGCTAGTCATTCCCAGACAACATTGTCCCTCCTAGGAACCACCGGGTCTCCTAGGGGCCTAATACAAGCTCCTAGGAACCGAATAAATGCTCCCAGGAACGGCACGGGTAGTCCTAGGAGCCCCTAAGCTCCCGGGAACTTAGAATTGGGCCCTAGGAGCTTGTATCAGGCTCCCGGGACTCGGTGGTTCCTAGGAGGGACAATGCCGTCTGTGAATGACTAGCGACGAATAGAGAGCACATAACAGACTTATTGAACTCTACGCCATTCTCTTTAGATAACGCGAGATAGGTGGCTTCATGACGTTGGAACCTACAATACAGAGCTAATCTAGTAAGCACCGTAGCTGGCAATCCGGGCATAGGGGTCAGTTGAAGTCCCCTTTGTTCTTGCACGTTAACCACAAGCCAGTCATGCAGATTCCGACTATAGTGTATGCACTACTGACCACGGCGTTACTACTCGCTACCTTCGTCCTTCTCGTGTTATCTTGTCGAGCAGTTCAGAAAAACTCATACACTAGAGCCTCGAAGCCTCCTTAACCATATCAGCTGATGGTCTGCTTTCCACTATTTGCGCTTTTCTCGTGCTTGATCAAGATTATGGTCACAGTAGTTGGTACTTATATTGATCACCCACTGCGAGTCGTCGTACTCTTCCTCCTCTTTTTAGATTACCTAGGCTTAGCTTCTCTACAACGGCCTATCCTCGGACTCGATAATAACTGCGTTGCGCTTTATATTGCACAATTGAAGTGGCAGCTGTTCTTCTTCTAATTGCAGTCTTGGGGTTTGTTCTGTCCTGTTGGCTGCTATCGCCAGAGGTAAATCCTCACCTTTGCGCCATCAATTTCCGAGTCACCACCGGCATTTCCACCGCTAATCCCTGACCCCTGTATTTCCAATTGCTTCAAGAACACGTCAAAAATTACATGTGTTGACTCTGTGCTATCGTGTGAAATTTTTCGCGACTAGATTTGACTAGTCTTCGGACAAACTAACGACCGTTCGTTGAACACGGTCATAAAACTGCAGGAGGCTGGTGACCCTTCGTTTTCAGCTTTGACCGAAAACCAAGACCACCCGACAAAGGCAAGGATCGCTTCAACGTTTTATTCTTCAACGAAGTCAAATCATTAAGGGCTAGTGCTTTGAAATTTAGAAGAATATACAACATGCAATAAACGGTCGGCTCGCGTAGCGAAGCCCCACGCTGCTGGCATAGGCTGCTGAACACATTGTGCCGGTGGAGACGACTAGCCCGGTTGTCTTAACCTGCCCTCAGAAAAGAATATGGCCTATGCTTTGGACCTACCCTTTTCCTCAAAATTAACAGTTTCTAGACCATCACTTAGTTCCCGCTCATTCTCAGCTTTAACCGAAAATCAAGACCACCTGACCAAGGCAAGGATCCCTTCAACGAAGTCAAATTATTGAGGGCTAGTGCTTTGAAATTTTATACAACTTGCAATAAACGGTCGGCTCGCGTAGCGAAGCCCCACGCTGCAGACATAGGTTGCTGTGAACACATTGTGCCGGTGTAGACGACCCGATTGTCTTCACCTCCCTCAGAAAAATCGCTTGCCCTGTTCATTTGGATCTACCCTTTTTCTCAGAATCAATGTTTTCTAGACATCACTTAGTTCCCGCTCGTCGAAGTTGATCTTTTCTACTTGCCCTTAACCGCTGTTCCCACGGAAACCGACCGACCCATTGTTGAACATTTTGTGAGATGTCAACGTAAAAGTTTTTATTTACCAATTTGTGACCTCGATTTTTACATTGAGTATCATGTTTAGCTTCAACAATTTCGTGCGCCATTCTGTCCTTTCAACGAAATTCACTTCCCACCCACTCCAACACGTAGACTCTGGTTCACCGTCCTGGAAGTTTCTCAGGCCAAAGTCCACCCTTTCAACCGTTGTAGTTGATATGTGCATTTGGTTGCCTCACTTTAATTTCTATCACTTAGTTTCTTCCTATCGGACTAAGCTATATGTAATGTGGGATGAAGATTAACCCTTGCTTCCAATTTAGACAATAGTGCGAGCTTGATATTGCCGGGTCGACGTATCAGGACGTGGGGGCTTAGGGGAAGCCTAACCCAAAAAGCTAGACATGCCATCTTCTCAAAGTATTTATAAATGACCCATATAATGTCCGGTGCACACAAACGGTTTTATTTGGATTGATCGAACGGTGGCATATTAGGACTGGAGGACCAAGCTCTGCTTCTGTCTAATGGGCTTTTTGCTATCGCATGCATTTTGAAGCCCTCCCTAAAGTCTAGCTTGAAACCTAAGGGCTCCGCAGGAAAAGCGTGACACCTACATGACCGTGATCCTTGGAAATATCGTACGCTGTCGTGCCTTCCAAATCTTTTAGTCGCTTTTTCATATCACGTTGCATGGCTAACAGCCGCACAATTTCCAGTTGACCACCAGCTGCGGCCCACCAGAAAGATGTCCTCCCTAGATCATCTATTTGGATCCTCTAATAATAGGTTAGCGATTCTAAGTCTACCGTTAGTTGACGCGAACATAAGCGCTGTAAAGGATTGAGGACCTTGGTCATTGACCAATATAGTCTCTTCGTAGCTGAGAAGGAGTCGGCCAATGTCCACATGCTCTATGACGATTGCGACCTGAAGCGGCGACGTCCCTGTACGGCTTTTTCGGTTGATTTCGGTTGATTTTTGCAAGAGGAGTTCCACCATGGAAGATTGTCCTACACGATATGCTGACTAAAGCGGCGGTACTGCATCGGCATATTGGGGGCTTATATGAAGCCCCGGCTGTTGTCGGACTAAATTGCGGTGCGTCCATTTTCATCTCGATGGTTTAGGTCGATGTAGGGACCTAAAAGCAAGGCTTTAATTATGAGCAGCTGTTTGTTGAGGTGGTAACTCACAGACCCCTAGGAAAGTTCTAATGGACATTAAAGTCAAGCAAGTCATATTTTTCATAGCGTGATGAATAGTCAATGTATTATCTGGTCCGGGTTCTAGAGTATAGCCCCACCTATAAGTGGGCATGTAGGGGCTCCTGGGAACGATAAGGCCGCTCCTGGGGCAGCAAGCTGGTCTCTAGGAGTACCCAGAGAGGTTCCTGGATACCAATAGGTTCCTAGGAGCGTATGTTGCTCACCTGGGAGCGCATATCGCCATCCTGGGACGAGCAAGTTTCTACGTAATTATGTTGAACTCGTAGATCGGTCCCACGCTTTTTTATATCAATTTTGTCCATAGGCCAACCATAACTAAGAATTAAATATCACTTAGGAGCTGTAATATAATACAATTTAAAACATACATGGTACGTTACATTACACTAAATAATTACTTACTAAGTTTTATTATTCGTCTGTGGCGGTGCAGATTATGTAACTGTAATGTAACTATCTATTTCCATGTAACAAGCTGGCTGTATTGGGTTTTCGCCAGAACAGCTAACAAGTTGCTTGCATTGCTAGTCTTCACGGTCTGTTACCTGTTGCCCACTGCATTTATTTTCCGGATAGGTCCAATCAAATACGACTAGAAATAAGAACTCGACTATCATTTAAGGGGTTATCCGCGGGCTCACGTAAAAAGGAAGCTTATCATGCTTTAAACTTATGCGCTGAAAGTGTAGGGTATTTGCCCCTCGAGTTTAACGTACATGCGTTTACTCTCTAAATAACGAGGCCGCGATTTTGCAGGAACTTCAGCCATTCAATTCTAACTGATCTATTATTCTCGCACAGCTAGGAATTTTCCGATGGTGTGACAAGGAGTCTAGTTAGGTCGGCGAGGGTTGGACTACGCGGCTGAATAGCAAATTTTGTACAGACTGATAATAACTAAGCACAAGTGAAATATTATGTTTGAAAATATGATTTAGTTGCCCTTTCAATTGGCCCCAGATCTGGTGCATCTCTGAGAAGGCTTCAATTCTATCTAAGCCTGTCGTAGTAACGCTATATCAATATCCGCGAAATGAGGCCCGATCTGTCTCAGGGTCAGCTTCTGTCTCTATAGGTCACGTAACTTTCGTTTGTTCTTTGCACTAAGCCTCTGCCGGGGCTTGTAGCTGTTCAAACTATTAGAATGATGCTGGAGCGACTGAGTTTGTGCCTTGAATCTAGTGAGGGTTCTGCGAGGGCCACTGGGAGGGGCTTGATCATCAACAGATAGGTTTCCCTCGCTACCTTCTCCCCGTGTAAGTGGATAACTTGGATAACTCTCCCACTTAAATTCCGCAGTAACGGCTTGGTCATAGGTCGACAAAGAGGTGAGACATTGCAGTCCTTTTCTCTCATTAGCTTTAGTGATAGCACAGTATCTAGAAGGCTGACTGGCAAAGCTTAGAGCGGGAGGTTGCGGCTGTTTTATGCCTATGACGGATATTTCGGTGGCCTCGTCCTCTTCTGGTGGGAAAATGAGTGAATTTGGCTGGATGATAACTGGGTCATAAGATCGGCGTGTATTGTCGGTGTTGAATTCGGGAGGTTCGAGGATTCGAGGATCAATGGCCTCAAGACCTGGAGTTGTTGGCCCCGAGCTGGGTGTGGGACTTGCCTCTAAGAAGTATAGTTCCACTGAGTTGCTTCTGCTCCTCGTGCTATATTTGTCACACATACTTGGCCCCGAGTATTGTTCCAGATTGTCTTCGATAAACGGAAGTAAGACTGGGACGGGGATAAATGATTCTTCTGACACGTGCTCACGCTTATGGCACGGAGGTGTGTAATGATGAAATCTGATCTTCTTGGGATGCTCCTCTCCTGGTTCTGTTGAAGAGTATTGTGATTCCACCTTGCAAGTGCGCTTCCTTTTGTTGGGTAGCTTTGGATCTTGCCATATGGTTTCCTTTAGCCCATGCGCATCGTGTAGGTGATTTCGAAGGTCACGCTCATTTTTAAAGATTTGAGAGTATCCGCATATCGGCTTTTTCTTGAAGTGCTGAATCTCAGCTATGTGCTGCCCTTCAATGTGTTCTCTCAGGTTCTCACTTCGCAGCCAGGATCGCAAACGGGTTTCTGCGGAGAGATTTAGGTTCGGGTCCCACAAGCAAAAGGGGTAATAGCCCGGGCGAATGACGGTATGGCGATGGATGATTACTTCGTAGTGCTGGATTTGCCATGACTAGAGATAGGAATCGCAATGCTTCCGCCATTGACTCGACAAAAACCATTCTATACATTTATAGCAAAACCGCATCTCTGATTCTGATATTTGAAGGTCAGAAGCTTTCTCACGCCGAATATATCCGTGAATATAGGCACTTCTATCACACTTCCTTAGACTAGCGGAGTTAGTATTAGCCATGTCATTATTTAGCTAGGGCACTTACCTTGCAATGCTGATATGGCACCCTTTTGTAGGACAAAGCCCATGAACCGGACTTTGATTTGGGAGGTATACTATATTAAAATCACGGGCACACTGCGTCTATAGATCTTGGACAAGAAGAAGTTTTTCGTCAAAAGAAAGCTCTTTGGTGCAGGATATAGCTGTTGCGATTCGCGCAACCTCGGGCATAATCAACATTTGAGCGCGTGTGCGAATGTCATTTTCTAAATGAGTCGGCTCTTCTTTTCCTCGATTAATAATTTTCTGGTCTCTTTTCTCCTATACCCACCGATTTTGATATTGCTTAAGTTCGAATAGGCGATGCCGAACGAGCGCCTTCCTGTATTCCAAATTCATGTTCTTGAGGGAATCCTCGTCGTGGTTCTACGCGAATGATTCGATCTGGGCTCTCATTTCCACCATATCTGGTTTTTCTAAAATACTCCCTTTTATCTCTGCTAGTAACTCGCCTGGCAAGCCACGTTCGTAATATTGAACATAACCTTAAAAGTACTCGATATGATCGGATTGGTCTTCCTCATCTAGAACGGCTCCCACTATATCTATGGAGGAACAGTGGGCTTGATAATGCTCCGGAAAGGTGCCTAGGCCCCGATGCGCCATAATCTGACTAACAGGTGCAGAGCCATTTCTCTCTGTAGAAATCTTAGTATGAAGATCTCTCTCGAGTGTCTATTGATTATTTTGTGTGGTGTAAGGGGCTTACTTTCGATTTTTTTCCCAAGGCCTCGTCGTATACAATGGATAGTTGCCAGTTCACCAAAGTACCCTGCAGCATTAAAAATCTGACGTAGGCAAGAACAAAATTTTTGTTTCGTCAAAGGTGTCTCCTGAGGCCCGTCCGCCGTGGCATGCCTGAGAACTGGTTTATCCAAGTACTCTTCCTTCCATCGCAAATGAATCTCGCCATTTGAAAGATCAAACTGCGCTAGATCATCCACGGTATCCACCCCATAAATAGCACCGTGTGCTAATGCAAGGGAGAAAAGAAGGTAGCCCGACGCAAATTGCGGCCTATTGCTATCCCGGATACCGATTCCGAATCTAGAAGCACCAGTTAATGAAGCCCTAGTATATTCGACAATTATACCACTAGGTCCTTCTGACTTACACTGTGTATTTTTCACATCGATGATTTTTGAGCCACTTCTGATCCACCTTCCAACCCACCGCCTAACGAGCTGTGGATGAAGGAAATAGTACCAATTTGATATGCTAGAATAGAGGTTAGTGTTATATAATATCGCTGGGGTAAAGAAGCTTACTCTGTATCGAAGACCTCTTTCGTGTTTGTCCTCACTAGAGGGTACAAAAGCTCCGACTCTTGCTCTAGTGAAGAGGAACAGCTGGAGAGCAAACAAGATAACGACTTTGAGCAGTCCCGGAATGAAAGTTTGGTGATCAGTCTGCCACAAAGACGAGACTGCTCTTAAAAAATCATGCCTTGTGAAGTTAAGTTTCTCTTTCTTTTGGTCTACAACGACGCCATCTGCCGTCAAGGTTTTTTTGATCCACTGCATCGAGGTTAGTTTATGATGGTCTTAGAGGGGAAGTTGCGAATAAACCAACCATTTTTATTTCCTTTCGATCATCTGGGATGATTTTACTTTTTGTGAATTGTTCAAATCCACCAAAGAATTGTTCGGTATGCGCACTCACGGTTCTTACCGTAGGTAGCCCATCATCGTTTAGTCGCCCTTGAGTAGAACTTGCGTACCAGCGAATGTACGCCTTGATCATCTCATGAGTTGGAGCCGGAGAACCAAGGGAGGTTTGGTAATATTCAAACCCATTCTCCGGGTCTGCAGTGAAACTAAAGGAAGGTCAGCTGAATTTATAATAGGAAAGGGATTGCCACTTCAGATGCGGCTTAACTCACTCGAGCCAGAGGTTCATAGTTTCTTGATGTAATTTGTTGGTCTTGGGGAGCCTTTTATCTTTCTCCCGAATTAAGTCCTCCTCTCTATGGACCCCAGGAGTATAACCATTCTTTTCTCGCTGTAGACGGCGCCTCTCCTTGGCGATTCCATCGCGCTTGGCAAAAAATTCTTTTCTGCCCATAATCAAGTGCGGTGCGACCTGGAGGTAGGGAATGTATTCAAAGTAAAAGAATGCGATATTAGATCATATACCAAATAAAAAGTGCTTGAATAGAAGGCGTGTTGATTATTACATGCTAAAGCTGGCACACGGTCTGTCTTTATATTTGGGACTTTGAGCTCGAGCCGCTCTGAATGAATTAGAAGACAGAAGAAAGACATCATGAAACGGATGGAGTTCTCCGCTCTTTCCTACGCCCCTTCGTCATAATGTGTTTTCTTGATGAGGTGTAGTGCGCCGGAAAATGAGGGCAGCAGCAATGCTATCAACGAACTAACTATCACAGTATAAACGACCCTGTGGGGGCTAATCCCTTCTGGGTATAGTCTGAGGTGGGCTGAGTGCATCAGTGTTGCTCACTGATTGGACACTGAGCATCACTGAGTAATCAGAGAGCATCCAATGAGCACTCACTGAGCACTCACTGAGCATCAGTCATCCTGCACGTGACTGATCTGAGCATGATCACTGATCTGAGCCCGTGCTGACATCTACTCAGTGAGCCTGAGCCTGAGCACCCTCATAAAAGCGGCGGCAGCTCAAATAGGAAAGCCCCACCCGCCAGGGAATATCCGGTACGTATAGGTGCATATAGGATGATGCGGATGTCAAATAAAAATACCGGGGACTGAAAGCATAATTCCCCGACATCGGCTAAAGCCGACCTTCTCAAGAGGGGCAACCTTCGCCCTTTAATGCCAAACAGTTCAGAAAATCCAGCCGGATATTTTTCCAGTTAAATACCTTTCACTAGGTGATCTAAAATCCACATCGTGTAATCGCCGTCATACTCTTTGTTGTTTCACACATCTCTCATCCGACCCGGAAACTGATTCCCGCATTGAACCATATATACCCACTCACCTGCTCAATACAATCACACATATCCTCTATCCTACATCATGATTTCCGGAATCGCCCACATCAACCTCACAATCCCTCGGGGTACATTAGAACAAGCCGAGGAGTTCTACGGGACAACTCTCGGACTCACTTCGGCACCGGTACCGGAGCTCCAGAAGGGGACAATCTTATGGTATTGAATCGAGCTATTTGTCCAAAAACACTCATTTCTAATGTTATCAATAGGTTCGACATCGGCTCTAGCGGACAGCAAGTGCATATTAGCTTCGGTGCAACTGATCCCCAAGCTACCCGGCACCCATGCTTCAAGCTGTCTTCCCGTGAGGAACTAGAGGAGATTAAAGGAAGCATCTATGATCATCATGTGCGTGGTGGTCCTGCAGCCCCAATGGCTGCTGATAAGCCTGGTGAGGTGAACTCTGGTGAGATTTCTTTGATACATACTGCGTATGACTATTTGCTGATTGCCGCTACAGGGACTCAAGGGAAAGAATATCCTACGCGGTTCTTCGCTCGGGATTTCGGGGGGAACTTGCTTGAATTTACTATGTAAATATTTGTGTTGATTTGAACCGAGTTTGCGTCTATGAAAGGAGATGATCAACCGAGTCACTATTTTAACAATGGCTAGAATATCAATGAAGAAACAGTCCAATTATCATTTTGAGCCAACTGAATTCAGAATATGGGTTTACCATTGCTTTATATCAGTCTATAAGTCAATTCACAAGTCCTCTATATATGGTTTGGTCTCTCTAAACAATCACCTCACCACTCCTCGTCTCAACATCCCCCAACTCCTCCCCACGATCCCTCCTCTCCCTCACAAGCTCCCTTCCAAATATCAAACTCCAAAGATAAGACTCATTAACAACCTCATGACCACCCTTCTTCAAAATCCACACATTCCCAAGGAAAGTAGTAAGCAAAACAGACAGCCACATAAACGGCAACATGGCTATAAAAGCCCACATAATACCACCCTTAGCATCTTTTTCTCCAGCCCCGCTCTTATTTGTAAACACCGTCGACATAATAGTCAACCCAAGCAACCCTCCAAATGGAACAGCAAACGAAGCAAGACACGAGATCTGCGCCGTCATTGCAGGGAAATACGCCAGCCCGTGCATTGACGCCGGGTTCATTCGCATCCCGACGCCATGTCCAACTAGGGCCATCATGCCGTAGATGACACTTGTTTTGCCTGTGTTCACACCCCATGCTAGCACGGTCATTCCTATTGCTGACGTTATGCTGCCTAGGAGAAGGGCTGGGAGGGTTTGGCGCGGCCAGACGTTTGAGGAGAACATTGCCATGTAAAGTCCGGCTGGTTGAGTTAGTAAAGATTGTTCCATATAGTCGATAGTAAATAGGGAGATACACATACCAGCTAAGCCAGGAAGGAAGTATAACAGTGCGATACCGGCATCGCTAGAGCTCCTCCCTTCCACCAGCGTAAAGTATATATCCATGAAGTACATGACAGCAAACATGCATATACCGACCGAGAAATTGACCAGGAACAGCAAGCCAATATCACGCTGTCTCAGTAACTCCCACGGCATCATAGCCTTCTGGCGTGGGAGTACCCTTGCCATTAATGAGCCAGGCAACATACAACGCTCGTAAACAACCCAAGCAATTACTAGAATCCCGCCTATCACCAGCGGCGCTAGAACAGCAGCAGAATTCCAGGAATATGTACCACCCGCCCAAGTCAAAGCGAGGATAAGCAGACCGAATCCCCATAGGAAGAGCATCTGTCCACCATAGTCGATAGTCGATATCCTCGCAAGAAACCGTCCAGACGGAGTCAAGCCACCTCCCCCCTCGAGTTCAGGAATAGGCTGCGGACCCTGCAATTCAGTTCTCAAAACAAGAACGACGATAATCATAGCTATAACGGCGATTGGCAGATTGATCGCGAAACACCAGCGCCACGACGCCTGCGTCAGATACCCGCCGATCACGGGGCCTATGCTAAATCCGATACCAGAGACAAGAGCAAATATCGTCCAGTTGACTGCGTACTCGGTGAGAGAGACGCGGTCGGCGAGGATAGTTCGGATAGAGATATTGACTCCTGCAGCGCCGACTCCTTGGAGGGCGCGGCCGACGAGGAGGACGCTGAATGCTGATGTTGGGGCTCCTGTGCAGATTGCGGAACCAATCATCATGATAAAGATTGCGGATTGGAGGACGATGTGTCGGCCGAAGAGGTCGGTTAGTTGGGCCCAGAAGAAGAGGAAGGCGGCGGATGTGAGGTTGAAGACGGAGATGATCCAGTTTAGTTGTTTGATTTGGTCTGAGTGGTTAGTTGGGGTTTTTTAGTGGAAGATGTTGTGGCACGTACTGAAATCCTCTGCGATGAATGGTAGAGCTGAGGCTACGATTGTTGTATCCAGGGCTTGGAGGCAGTATGGACTGAATAGGCCCAGGATGATCTTCCAGCGGTAGACATTTTTTCGTCGTTTCTCGGCGACTTGTTCGGGGGTGCGGGTTTTCCTTTTCTTTCCGTCAGGTTGTGGAAGATCGACTGTGTCTAGTTCAACTTCATTGTCTGGTGTTGAGACTGCAGAATCTAGGCGTTTCCGCTCATTGCGTTTCTTGATTTTCTTGTAGATCAGAAACATGAGATCGATGGGATACAGATGAGCAAGGATAACCGCTTCCAAGACACGGCTTGGGGAGATTCAATCATCCTTATACCCTCGACTGCGTACTCCATACCTTTCTGGAAATAAGAGAAGAAGATGGCTAAGCCTTAAGAGGATCTGATATTGATCTAATTTGGGTTTAGCGTGCAGTCTAAGCCTCTACTCTCAGCCCCTGGAGTCCGTATTGAGAAACCAGTGCGAAGTCAGTCTTCAGAACTACCTATTTAAGTAATGACTGCGAAGCGAGAATTGTTATGATTTCGAGTTTTTCGTATTCCAACGTCAGCACTCGCACTGCTGCCCGTATCGGGACACCGATACGATATTCAGATTTCGTTTCATTGCATATTACTTGCGACAAATGGTTTATTTAGAACAATAAATGCAGGGTTCTCGGACCGACCTCGGGAATTTTGCTACAGGGCGTAGTTAGCTTCAGTATCCATAAGTTTGTCGGCCTCGAGAAATGGATTAAATTTCTACCTTCTCTAAACCAACTGGACAACTTGATATCATTCGCAGATTTATACAACCTTGGAAGCACTGAAGTGACTTGCCTTATACATCTACAAAACTAAGTAACTGTTCACAGATCCCATTTAACAAAGTCTGAACTTCTGAAGCCACACTATGCTAAGCCATGCTGGTAAATGGGCCAGCCAACTGACGAATTAAAGCCGATCTAGTCCTGTTGCCTAGCCCCACCTGATACTTAGACATGTCATATGTGCAAAGTAACTCTAGAGCTAACGACCTTGTGCTTTCTATCTCAAACAACCTCACAAGAATACATCATTCACTATGGGAAATTCAACACCTACAGAACCAGCCCCCGCCTACGAAGACTTATTCCACGAGCGCGGTTCCAGCTCACGAAATGGCGTAAGCAAACCACTCTAGAAGGGATGGATTTTAAAGTCCAGCTAGCCCCATCAGTATCAGTATACTAACTACATATGTAACCATGAACAGTATGCCATGGTCAATCAAACAGACAACATCCATGAGCAGCGAGACGTGGAGCAGGGTCACCACGTTCACGGCGTCCCCGACGTGACGGCTGATACATCAGAGCCGGATCAACACACTCACTGTGCAGAATGTGATCGGCTACGGGAGCGCAGGGAAAGTCGCGAGAATGGACAGAGAGCTTGTGCTATGGTTGCGAAGACTTTCATCTTTATCTCTTTGTTTTTGATGATATTGGGGATTGTGGGTGTTCAGGCTTGGAAGGAGGTTCGTATGAAGAAGTTACATGGTTAGAATTGATGTTTAGTAGATGCTTCGTATGTTTTGATTTATGTGAAATGTATGCTATTATACCTTAAATTATGCGATATATGTCCCAGTCTGCAAATAGATTCCACGAACTAGAACTCGGGAATCGTGATATCACCCAACTGATTGATATCAATCGAAAGCGACCCTATAGGTGAATACATTCCATGCCAAGAGCTATCTTACCAGTATATAGCCCAATAATACTAGAAGCATTTCTCCATCTCCACCCTACGGCCCCCTAGCCCCTCAACCTGAACAGAACATGAAAATCTCTACTCCGTCCACAGGTACTAATATGCGCATCGAATCATTCCCAGGTATAGCTAAATCCCTTTAGCCCACATTCACCCTCATCCCCTCATCCCTAATCTATAAGCTAAAACTAACATGATCCCAGGTATCAGACCAGATCCAACCTCTTGAAAATGTTTGCCTGGCTCAAAGGTCTTTTCTCCAAATCAGAGCCGTCTAAACACTCAGAACCAGCAGAGCCAAAATTTAAAGGCAAGTCGCATAGTCGATCACATAGCAGAAAAGTTCGAGAACGCGAGCGCGATCTGCGACGAGAATGGACGGGTCAAAAGGGCGGGTGGAAGAAGTTTTATAGTAAGGGGGGTTATTCGGGGATGTGTTGAGGGTTGATTTTTCTATGGAGTATACATGAAGCTCCTATGGAATCATATCGCATAGCTGTACTGTTTACTACATTGCTTTCTATTATTGATGGAAAGAAGTTAATATTGAATATTGCATTGAATAACCGTCCTATATAGTATCCAAAACAAAAAACACCATGCGATCTGTAACAAAATATAAAAAGAAGAAAAGAAAAAAAAGAAAAAAAGAAAAAGCCATCAAGTCATAATAGATGGTTCTGTGCACATGTGCAATCAGATCTAAGCAGAACCAAGGTACTTAAGCACATTCTCACGTTCCTCGACAGGCAACATAGAAAGCACCTGCTGCACACCGCGCAGACCACCCTCCTTATTGCCAATAAGCAGCTGAGCAACCTCAGATGCAACGCCTTCAGTGCGGAGCGTCTCAATCTTGCTCTGAACAACCTTCTTGTTCTCCTCGTACCAAACAGCAACCTTTTGGTCATTGTGCTCGATTTCCTCGTTCAGCATACCAGTCCAGGCATGCAGGGTGCGCAGGTGCGCAGCACGAGCAGACTCGCCGAAAGCGTTGGCGCCGGGGGCTGGGGGCGCTGAGGCGGCGAGCATGCGCTTGACGATGGTCTCTTCGCTGAGACGGCGGCGGAGACGCCAGTAGAAGAAGCGACGGGAGTTGACCCACTGCAGAGGCTGGCGGATGACGTTCTTGGCTTGCATGCGTCCGGCGCGATCGTGCAGATCGGCGAATTGAAGCGCAATCTGCATGTACACGGGCAGGAGCTGCTCCTCGCGGGCGGCCATCTTCGCCTTGACTTCGCCGAGCTGGTCGTGGCTAAGGGAGGCGTCGGCCAGGGAGCGGCGGAGCTCGCCGTAGGTCGCGTCCAGACGGGCCATGGTATCCAGCTGCTTGTCGCGGCGGTACTTGATGTTCACCATACCCTCGGGCTCGAGAACACCACCGCGGGACTCTTCGTCGGCGTACATCTCCATCTGGTCGGGATTGATGGTGGGGTCGACGACGACCCAAGATCCACCGCGGAGCTCGCCATGGGGAGGAATGTACACAAAGATAGGCTGCTCGTACTTGACGAGAGCATCGACGATGTACGAACCGTACTTGAGGACCTCGTT
This sequence comes from Penicillium concentricum, assembly GCF_028827145.1. Taxonomy (NCBI): domain Eukaryota; kingdom Fungi; phylum Ascomycota; class Eurotiomycetes; order Eurotiales; family Aspergillaceae; genus Penicillium; species Penicillium concentricum. Next base: position 1,041,131 of record NW_026622756.1, read on the forward strand.
GTACATGTCACGCTGGCCGCCGGAAAATCCTCTCCAGTTGGCCAGGATCATGACGGGCAGCTGCTCACCGTTGTTGAAGTCGCGCAAAGCCTGGGCGGTCTTGTATGCCGAGTTGGGGTACCAGACACCACCAGCCTCGGTGGAGATCATCTCCATGGAGTCGGGGTTGGCGGGATCAGCAGGGGTGACGTTCTCCACCGAGCGAGTCTCAACGGCGATTACACCCATTGGGATACCACCTAGGCGGGCACGACCGACAACGACGGTGCGAGCCCAGCCACCAAGGGCCTCCTCGAAGGAGTCCTTATCGAACAGACCAGGAAGGAAGCCGTCGACGTCCTCCTTGCCGCCGATGAGCCATCTGACATCATAGGTCTGCTTAGGAGGAGGGAAGTAGCCAACGTCACGGTCCCAGGTATCCGACCAGGCGCGAATGGGGATAGGGGCATTCTTCTTGTCGGGGACGAATGACATCCACTCAACAATCTTCTCAACACCCTCAAAGTCATCGTTGGCAGTCATGTGCGAAACACCGTTCTTGTACATGATCTGGGTACCACCGAGCTGAAGGTTGGAGGTGTAAACCTCGCGACCGAGCAGCTTGTTGATGGCAGGGGCACCAGTGAGGATGATGGGCTGGCCCTCAACCTGAATGGCACGCTGACCGAGACGCACAAGGTAAGCTCCGATACCGACAGAGCGGCAGGTAACAAGGGTGATGGTGAAGATGTCCTCGTAAGCCTTAGAGGTGGCACCGGCAATGAGACCGGAACCCTTCAGACACTCAACACCAAGACCGTCCTTGGCACCAATGACGGTAGTGATCTTGTGGCGCTCCTCACCCTCATCGTTGATGAGCTCGGTAATGACCTCCTTCTTCTTGCTGGCATCAAAGCGCTTCTTAACCTCGGGAGTGAGGTAAAGGTACTTGAAGCCGGCCTCGGGCTTCTCCGGGTTGTTCCAGGCGACCGAGAAGTAGGGGATGATCTCGTCGGCGACACCGATGCGGGCACCGGAGTTGGCAGACAAGTAGATACGGGGAATACCCAACTTGCGGGCAAGCTCAGTGCACTTGTGGAAGAACTTGTCTTCCTGGGGACCGAAGGATCCAATCTGGAAGGTGATGTCGTTGGCGACAATGATGAAACGTCTGCCGCGGGGATACTCGGGAGTACGGGCAGTGATGATCCAACCAACCATACCGTGAGCGTTGGTACCAGGCTCACGAGACACCTCAACAAGGTTGTCGGTGTCATCCAAGACCAGCTCGCTGTAGTCAATGCACTCTCCAACGGGAGGGCGCTTCTCGTACAAGGAAGGAATCTTCTCGGCAATCTTGGTCCAGCTGTTCTGGAAGGCCTGGCGGAAAAGCTCGGGGAAATCGTACACGTACTGAGTTCCCATCAAGTGAGCCTTGTAGCGCTTGGGCTGCAGCCACTCCTTGGTAGGGTAAGGGGTGGCGACAGGGCGCAGATGCATAGAGCCCAGCTTGGCGGTACCACCAATGCTCTGGAAAATCCACTCGCCCTTCTCGGACTTGCGCTCGATGTACAGCTCAACGTTGATGATGAAACCGTAGGTGTTGCTGATGATCACACGCAGGGGGTAGGGCATACCAGTAGCAGGGTCGGTGCAAAGGATGCGAATCTCTGCGCCAGTGACACGGAGACGCCACAGACGGCGGCCGAAGCGATCAAGGAAACCGGCCAGAGCTTGCTCAACATCTTCGGGCTGGAGGTTAAAGACGGGAGAGAAGTTGATGAAGATGTGGTTCAGATCAGAGTTGTTGTTGCCAATGATCTCCAGGGCATCCAGGATATCGTTCATGAGGCGGTCGGCCTCCGAGATCAGGTACTCAGCGGTGGGGATATCGTCGCGCAGACGACCGGGACGAACCACGGCACGAACGAAGTAGCGCTTGTCGATAGCCTTGTCGTTCTCAGGGCCCTTGCCAATAGCCTCGTAGACGTGAATGTTGCGGTTCTCGGTGAAGACGGGCTTGATGATGAACTTGGACAGACGGCCGAGCTCCAGCTGGAAGGCAAGAGCAGGCTCGCTGTGACGGATACTCAGATCCTCCTCGTAGTGGGGACCACGGAAGGTGAAGTAACCGGGATAGACACCTTGCTTGCCGCAGATGAAGGTAACGCGACGAACACGGCGGGCGAGAAGCTCATCCTTGTTGTCGGCGAGCAGCTGCTTCATCTGTTCAACGAGCTCCGAATCTTCCATGTCCTCAATATCGCGGATGGCAATGTTGCAGACTCCGGTGAGCTCGCTGTCACTCACGGGCTTAGGGGCGGGGCGACGCTTGCCTTCAAGGCTGGCAATGAGGCCCTGCTCGCTGGGACGCTTGACGTTGGAGCTGGCGAGAGGGAAGACCTCAAGAGCCTTGGAGAGAATCTCCTCAGCATCCTCCAAGTACTGCACGGGGATGATAACACCCTTGCGGACGGGGTCACTGGCAGCGTCGCTCACAAAGAGGGACATGTCGCCGATGGAGTTGATCCGTTTGAAGGGGTTGATCTCCGCAATGGGAGTACCCGGGGCGGAGGGCTGGGCGTTAAGAACACCGAACTCACGCTGGCCGAGCTTGCCAAGGGTGAAGTCCCAAGACAGGAAGGGCTGCTCATTGGAGGCGTTGTACTCGATACCCTTGAGAGTGTACGCACGGTAGGCACGGCGAACGTAAACTTCCAGAGAAGCGAGGGTAACCCAGGGGTCGGCGTGGACGAAGAAGCGAGGAAGAACGTCGAAGACAGTGTACTTCGAGTCGACGACCTCCTTCAAGACCGTCAAGGAAGGCTCGCGGTGCTCCCAGCCGGTCTCACCGTAGCGAGACTCGACAACGGAAGACCGCAGAATGTGCTCCATCTGCGACAGGCGCTCATCCAGAGAAGGCATAGCGCACTGGATAAGAACCTCACGGGCCTTGAGAGTAACCTTAGCGGAAGAGCGAGACTCAAGCTCGGTCAACAGCTTGAGAATAGGCTTGAAGTGCTTGCCAACATTCTCGACAAGGGGCTGGTTGGGGCGGTACATGTCCAAAATGGCCAGGATCAGGTTGTTCTTGGAACCGATGCGGCTGTGGGAGAGGACAGTGTGGACAATGCTAGTGATGTCGTCCTTGTTCTCCTCACGCAGCTTGAGAATGACATCCTCGTCGCGGAAGTTGTGGGTAGAGAACAGCTTCTCAACGTCGTAGTACTGCTGGAGCAAGCCAATGAAGACATTGTACTCGTTGGACTTCAGACCATCGACGTACTTGTCAATGACCTCAACCAGGGGCAAGAGGGTGGCCTTGAGAATCTCAGCATCGGCAGGGCCGATATTTTCCTCGATGAAGCGAAGAATGGCCTTCTGGAGCTGCTTGGCAGGGAACTCGGCCTTGCGGGCCTTGGCACGGTCAACCACGTTCTGCAGCTGGGCATCCAGTCTCTGGGGAATGCGAGAGTGTAGCGCAGAGGACTGCGCATTCCACTCTCCGTATGGAAGGTCCGGGTTGCGCAACACCTCAACCAGATCCTTCAGGGTGGTGCCCATGATGACCTGGTTGTCGAAACCACGGAGAATGTTCTCCAGGATGCTGTGAAGCAGGAAGAAACGCTGGGAAGGCTTGTTACCAAGAACGGTAGGCGAGCCAAGCTCGGGCAGCTGACCGGTGAAGGGCTGAGCGTGCTTGACGCGGGAGGGGTCATCCAGGGCAAGAATACCGAGGATGTCACCAGCCTCCAGAGTGGCACCGGGCTGCTTGATGAGCTGCACGATACCATCCTCCTTGGCGATGAGGGGCATGTACATCTTCATGACCTCAACTTCGGCGTAAGACTGACCGGAGCGGATGTGCTCTCCATTCTCAACGGTGAACTTGACAAGCTTACCGGGGGAGGGAGAACGGAGCTGAGTAGGATCGTTCTCCTGCTCCAAGAGGCAGGTCTTGCCGTCAACACTGAGACGGGTGGCAGCGGCCTCCTCCTTCCAGTAAACGTTGTGACTGCGGCCGCTAAGGAGAACCAGCAAACCACCATCAGCCAGGGCGCGAACACCGACTGAGCACTTGGAACCGTTGATGAAGAGGTGGTAGCTGTCCAAGCTGGCACGAGTGGCGGTGAACTTGTAACGCTCGCCTTCGTAGATGAAGTCGACAGGGAAAACAGTCTTCAGGATCTCCTTGGACGGAACCTGACCCTTTCCTAGACCGACGCGGTACTCGTCAATACCAGCCTCGCTGGCAAGGTGGGCCTTGGTGACGGCACCACAAATGATGGCGACGTGCTGATTGGGACGCTCGGCAGTCAGCTTGTTAGAGATAAGCTGGTCGAGCCATCCAGTGGTGATAGTGTTGTCCTCGAAAGCGGGGGTTTCGAGAAGCTTGATCAGGTATTCGACAGTGGTTCGGAAATCACCACGAATGCTCAATTCCTTCAAAGCAACGACCATGTGCTTGCGCGAAGCGGATCGGTTCTCACCGTAGGCGAAAATGTGACCGAATTGACTGTCGGAGAAACTGTGGATACCACCAGCAGTACCGACAGAGAAGTAACCCCAGACGTTTGACGAACTGCGGAAGTTCAGCTCATGCATGGTACCACTGGAAGGCTTGAAACCCTCGCCAGGATCTTCGGAGGTGATACGGCAAGCAGTGGTGTGGCCCTTGGGCTGAGGACGGCGCTGGGTCTGGAAGCTCTCTTCCTTGGAGAAATCGAAGTCAATTTCGGCGGAGGCGTTGGGGTCGACACCGTAAAGAAGACGAATGTCACGAACGCGGTGCAGAGGAATACCCATAGCAATCTGGAGCTGGGCAGCGGGCAAGTTGACTCCCGAGACCATCTCAGTGGTAGGATGCTCGACCTGCAAACGAGGGTTCAACTCGAGGAAGTAGAACTTATCATCGGAGTGCGAGTAAAGGTACTCAACGGTACCGGCAGAGACGTATCCGACCAACCGACCGAGGCTCACGGCAGCGCGCTCCATGGCCTGGAAGGTGGGCTGTTTCGCGATAGTCACAGGAGCCTCCTCGATAATCTTCTGGTGACGACGCTGGACGGAACAATCACGACCGAAGAGAGAAATGTTGTTGCCGTACTGATCAGCCAGCAACTGCACTTCCAGATGGCGAGCATTGCCAGCGAGCTTCATGATGAAGATAGGCGATCCCGGAATCTCGTTGGCGGCGGCGTTGTACAAGGCGTGGAACTCTTCCTCGTTCTCGACCTTTCGGATACCCTTACCACCACCACCTTCGGAGGCCTTGACCATGACAGGGAAACCGATTTCCTTCGCCTTGGCCAAGCCCTCTTCTGGAGAAAAGGTGCAGCCCTTCTTATAGACCTCGTCCTCGACTGTCACGATACCGTGTTCATCAAGCTTCACTGCGTCAACGCCGGTTCCAGACCAGGGAATGCAAGGAACACCGGCATGCTGTGCAACAATGGTAGAGGAGATCTTGTCGCCAAGCGAGCGCATGGCCGAAGCTGGGGGTCCAATGAAGATGATCTTCTTGGGCGACGCAGCAAGAGATTCGGGTAACCGAGGGTTTTCGGAGGCGTGACCCCATCCTGCCCACACGGCGTGAACATCCATTCGCTCCGCAACATCGACAATCAACTCGACGTTGGCATAATTATTATTATTGGTTCCACCAGGAACCTCGACGTATTGGTCGGCCATGCGAATATAGTCGGCGTTGGCTGTCAGATCTTCGGGAGTGGCCATCACAGTGAATTGAATAGCCCGCTCATTGCCGAACGTCTCGTAGGCCCATTTCCGCACTGAGCGAATCTCTTTGACAGCGGCGATACCGTTGTTGGCAATAAGCACCTAATAACAAGTCAGTCCCATGTTCAATTTCCCATTTCTTGCGCCTGTGACGGTCTTTCGATTTCCCACTTACCGATGTGATGACGGAGTGGCCCTCGTGAGCGGCCACGAAATCCTTGACAGCGCTAGGAGGTGCTGATTCGAGGGAATTTCCACCGATGAAATGTGAGGGGAGGTCGTGTTTGGTGACAGTCGCGCCGTTGGCCGACGGGTTGCCGTTTGTGATAGCCATGATGTTGATAATCACAGGTCAGACTCCCTTATAGGAATTGGGGTTCTGTCGCGCGGTATACGGCGCTGATTAAAAAGTCGGGTAATGTACAATGGAAGTGGCGGAAAGAGCCCGAGTGGTGGCTATGGGCAGAAAAAAGTGAGGGAGGAGGGAGAAAAGAGAGAAATAGAAGGTGATAGAAGAGTAAGCGTGAGGAAATGAGCTCTAGAGGGGAAGAAAGGCCAGGTCAGCATGTGTAATTGGAGTTGAAGAACGATAGCGTCAAATGCGGAATTGGTCTGCAGGATTCGCAAACGGCATAGAAAGGGTACAAAGTACCAGACTTCTGACTTACCGAGGACCACCACAACTCGAACAAAAATTCTTAAAAAAATGAATATAGAAAAGAGATTCAGAGATTCAATTAAGTCCAGGAGAAAAACTGCTGAGAAGATGGATTTCCTGGAGTCCCACCGAAGTGGAGATCATCCCAACTGGCTGTGATTGATCCCCCTAAGTGGCCGAAGGTCCATGTACCTCTCCATAGTTAATTGTATGTAAAGGTACTTTCCCAGGAACGAGCTCCCCCAACTCCCTGGCTTTGTTGGGCCGGGTTCCACCACAATTCTGTTGGCTCTACTTTTGGTTTTTTTTTTGGTTGTTTTTTTTTTTGCTTTTTATTTTCTATATAGAACAATTAAATGTTGAAGTGCAATCTAGCATTTACTACAGATATTATTTCATACTCCGTATCTCCGGACTCCGTTAATACTTTCCCCACGGGTCTCGGGTCCATTCGGTACCCGATACGGATTTCGGGGTGTTTTCTTTCGGCGATTTTCATTTTCGTCATTCTTCTTGGGGATTCGGATTTGGCTCCTTTCGGTATGTAAGATTGAATGTCAATGTTACATTGTTAGAATGGAATTCAAGGTTTAATAGATATATCTCTTGGAAGCATCATTGATACAATCTAGATACTACCTATATAACCTGGATAACCTGGATAACCTGGATAATCAGGATAATCAGGATAACCTATAAAATATGCTCCACGCCACTGCCAATCCCGTCTAGGATGGGCACGCTATCCTAATTCGGTCAACCTGCATGATTCAACACGATCGGCCGTCCCAGGGTTAGCGTAAAGGGAAAATGGTAGTTGACCAATCATATCCATGATCCATGGATATCCCCCAACTCCCGAAGTCAACCCATTATTCCCTGGCACTCTACGCCACTCTCCAAAATGGAATTGTACAATGTTATTTAATTTGGATATGTAACATCATGGGTATTATTGGATGAATGAAAAAAAAAGACAATCGCTGAGACACAGCTTAGAACGTCCCCAGAATCCACCGGGGGCCACACAACCAGGCTGGGCTGGTCCGAAGAGTCAACATGCAAAAACTATAGGGATATGACCAAATCTGCCAGGAAACAGAAACACCCCCCTCTTGTAGAATGCAAAGTGAACCTATGTAAAACAAACGTCGAAAAATAAACCTTCACAAACCACTCTTTCACTGAACTCCCATGTAAATTCCATAAACGCGAAAAAGTCCAATTAAAAGGTCTCTCCCAGGTCACCGACTTGGGTCTTCCGGTTTGGCGGCGGCATGCTACCAGGTCCGATGCTAGTCTTGAAGCTTCGGGGAGCCGGGATGCCGCTGATGGTTCGCTTCTTCACTACGGGGGTGGGGGTGGTAGTCACGGATGGGCGTGGAATCTCTTGGGAGATGCGGGAGGTGGTCGGCGTAGCAATATCTTGGTCCTCATCGATGAGTGACATGCCAGCGATGTTAGGGAGTTGCCCGCCATGATTGCTGAGAGATGACCGAGGCCGCCGGCCTTCGATCAGAGGGTTTGTCGAGTAGTGACCCAATGGCGTTTTGGCCCCGGGACGACTCGAACGACTTTCGGGCCGGGCATTTACAGGGACACCCGAGTGCACGCTCTGGCTGAAGGAGCTGAGGCTAGAGTAACTCGTACGGCTGCTCGGGCGACTCTCGCCCGTCCGTCCAAATGACTGACGACCCTGCGGGGGGTAAGATGGAGCGCTTTCACTATCTCGCGCTGAGGAACCAAGGCTACTGTTACTCAGTCGCTTGCGAGAATTCCGCCGAACGGTGATCGACGAGGGGACGACCGGGCTTTCACTGACCACAGACCCAGAACGAGGGGATCCACGAGAGGAGGTGTCGGATGGGGCGGGAAGTCGCGATTTGGCCGATTGGACGCGCTCTTCGAGCTTCTGCATCTTGCCAATCAGGCCACGGATCTGAAACAGTGATCCAGACTTGGGAAGACCCGGTGCCCGCGAGGAGTTCATTCTCGTCAAACTGTTGCGAGACGAGATCGACATGGAGGGAGTGGACCGACCATTGCCATTCCCATTGCCGGGACCGGTGGCGGTGCTATATGCGCCATTGCTGTAAGCAAAAGACGGAGTTCGTGAATGAGTGGTGCGCGGTTGGGCGGTGCGCGATTGAGTCCGAGCGTGAAGGGTTCTAGAGTTCACTGGCTCTGTGCCAGCGGCTCTCTGTCGAGGGAATGTGGGCGTGCCGCTTGTGTTGGGGTTGATCGACTTGCGTAAGTTCACGGACGACTCGGAGATAGGGGGCGAGGGTGGGGTAGCGGTTGACGACGCAAGGGATGATTTAGCGGGGGGCGTAGCAAATACCGGGGAAGAGGTAGCGGTAGGCGAACGATCAAAGATCTCCAAACTCTGCGGAGTTGCTGGGCTGCGATGGTACAAAGGAGTAGGCTTGCGGCGGCGGAACCCATGTCCTTCGGTATTTCGAAGCTTCTCTTGGATGATCTCGGCCTCAATCTTCAGATCCGACAGCTCATCCCGGAGGCGTTGGTTATCAATGCGCAGCTGCTCTCGTTCCTGCTCCCCATTTCTCATTTCCTCCTCTAGCAAGACCCCGCGCTCAATGCCGATGTTGTATTTGGACTCCATGTCCTCCAGGGACGAGGTCGTGTTCCGGGCTTGCCGCTCGTAGTCATCGTTGGCAACTTCAATATCTCGAAGCTTAAGCTGCAAAGTGCGGTTCGCATCTCGCAGTGTGGTGATTTCTTTCTGCAGGTTGTTCTGTACAGCGTTGCCTTCGGTTTTCGACTGCTTGTATTTGGTCTACCAACGGAATGTTAGTACTCGCATAATTGTGAGCAATGAACATGACCGCTTACCTTCCACTCGTCGACCTCATATCGCATCGTGTCAAGCTTTTCCTTCAGTTGCCGTTCCCGCTTTTCCGAAGCTTCAATGTCCTTCTCCATCTCAGTCTCCAGCTCCCGGCTGGAGGACTGAAAGTCCGCAAGCTCCGCCTCAAGTTGCTCATACTGGGCTTTGTAATGAGCTAGTTCATCCCTGTAAGAGCTGCTCGTATGCTTCCGTTCGGAAGGTGACTCATCGACGGCCGGCATCTTCTCGCGTTGGGCACCCAGAGGACAGGTCGCAAAGAAGATATCTGGACGACGGGTGTCGTCCAAATTTGGCGTAAATCAGTAGGGACTGTGCACCAAGCTATCTTGCCCTGCAGATCTCACCAGCCCCTCTCAAAGACTCATATGTTGTGTGGTGGCCCGATGTCAATAACCGTGCGTTTTGATAAGAGCCCCTCCCCGAGGCGGTGACGCAAGGGATTGATTGGGTACCTGGTAAAATGTCCCTCCACAGAGAGAAGGAGAGAAGACCGAGGGATCCGGCGAGTTAAGATGTCCAAAGCTGGGTTACTTTCGACCCGCCTCGCGTCGAAAAGCGGGTTAGATTAGATCGGGCTGGGAGAAACCGATGTTGTTGTTTCGGTCGTCAGGGGGGGCCGGGAGATAAGCTAGTCCTAATTTGGCAGATCTGGGCTCAGCCACCCACCGCTCTTTTAACGTGCTAAGGCAGAAGTGTATGCCTCAGGCACCAAAAGGCATCCTCAGGCATCAATATGGAGCTAAGCCTCATTGGAGCTGAAAGTGATCCTGATCGACCTCAGCCCGTGATCTGGACTCAGCAGTCCCCAGTCTCCAGTCTTTAGGTCTCTAGGGCAATCAAGTCGGAGAGGTAAGTGGCTTTGTCTATCTTTTAGTATTTGCTCTAGAACCTTCTGTGAGCTTCCAAGCTCTAAGAATATGTGTTTGTTGCCTCCAAACACTACCCTGGATGTTATGCCCACGCACGCTGTTCCTAAGGTCGCTGATCATCCTGTTTGCTTCCACGCACTTGTTTACCCCCGATTATTCGCAAGCTCCATCTACCCCAGTGTTGAGGCGCATCGGCTAGACGTGGGATGATGGTATGACATCTGAACTTACAGTTTCCCTCAAATAGGTCCCCTTCAGTGAGGCCAAGGCCCAACCCGATCTATCACCATGGCAGACTCAACCGATCTCAACCTTGACGATGCGCCTAGTGACCTTCAAGACATTCCAGAACTGGCAATGCAATTGGTTCCCCCTCCAGAGGGTACATACCCTGACAAGTAAGTTCTCGTCCCATTGCCCCTTGCTTATTAGGACCAATATCAACCACTCATGTCTATAGAGCAACTCTTCTCGCCGCGGTCCAGGACCATGGCAAGGAACATGGCTACAATGTAGTTGTCAAGTCGTCAAGCACGCCCACTGAGAAGAAGCCTGGCCGCACCGCCAAGGTGTGGCTGCGTTGTGATCGTGGCGGCCACTATCGGCCACGGAACGGTCTGACTGAGGAAACGCGCAAGCGCCGCAGAACCTCGCGGTTGATGGATTGTCCTTTCATGCTGGTCGCAGCCGGATCTCCAGGTATCTGGACCCTGACAGTGCTCAATGCGACGCACAATCATGGTCCCATTATCGAGAAACCGCGGCAGGTGCCTCACCACAAGGTCCGCAAGGGCCAGCTGCCAGCCATCCCATATGATTGGCCTCATGATGCCTCATTCACTCCATACACCACTGCGCTTGTGATCATTGACATGCAAAAGGACTGTAAGTATTTCAGACTATCACCACTACCAGAGGATCATCTGGCTAATTTTCTCCTAGTCTGTTCGCCGGAAGGATACATGGGATATCAGGGCTATGATATTTCTGCTACCCAGGCTTTGATTCCCCGCCTGCAAAGCTTGCTTCATGCTTTCCGCTCTGGAGGCTTCCCGGTCTACCATACTCGCGAGGGTATTTAATGTCTCGTTCTTAGCTTCCAATATGTTTTTGCTAACGGATATCAGGTCACCGATCCGATCTATCTACTCTGTCCAGTCGTGAGGCATACCGGTCCCGTAACAACGCATCCGGCTTGGGCATTGGTTCCCCTGGTCCCATGGGCCGCCTGCTTATCCGTGGCGAAATGGGCCACGACACTATCGACGAATTATATCCTCTCCCCGGCGAGCCAGTCATCGACAAGCCTGGCCGAGGTGCCTTTGCACATACCGATTTTGAGCTTCTCCTCCGCAACAAAGGAGTGAAAAACCTCGTCATTGCGGGTGTGACTACCGACGTCTGCGTCTCGACTACTATGCGCGAAGCTAATGACCGTGGCTTTGACTGTGTCGTCTTGGATGATGGCACTGCAGCCGCCGAGCCATCGCTGCATGTGAGCACGATTCAATCGATCAAAATGGAAGGCGGAATCTTTGGAACTGTTGCCAAATTGGACGACGTCATTCACGCTGTCGATAATTTCAAAACCGTCACCATGAAAAAGTTGGCTCCTCAGATGACCGTCTAAGTCTGTACTTTTTGTTTTCGCGGGTTGGCTTTGGACGCTGGGATGCAAGGAAATTCCCCGGCGTTTGGGACTGGAGTTATCTCTTTTCAGTTGAGATACTGCAGTGCGCATACTCGTTGCTTTTCTTTTTCGAACCTCTTCATTTGTTACGTTTTAGCGGGACAGGACTTCGTTGATTCCAGATAGTGTCATTTTCTGTCAGCCATTTCAGGTGCAGAAAAATAGTCATTTACACTTCTACTTCACTTAGTTGTTTTGAATCAGAAATAAAATGGACACATTTATTTGTATTACACTCGACACTACTAGTAGATTATCGACTCCATCATTGACTTGTAAATATGTTTCTCTATTATGCAGAGCAAGGCAAAATAATCAACCCCCAAAATAATACATGCCCTGAAACGCCACGCTCATGAACTAAAACTACCAAGAGACAGCCAGACTACAGCCACTTTTTCCCTGCAGCAGTTACTCGCGTTCTGAAAACAGGACTCTTGATCTCCATTCCCTGCTTGTAGAACGGGCTCATCGCCGTCTTGACGTAGCTCTCGTATACCTCGTTCATGAACTGGCGCACAGCCTCTTCGGTCTGCGGGGAGGTGGGGTTTGCAGCGATGGAGCTGGACGAGGCGCGTGTGGTAGATCCTGCTGTGCCTAGCAGTGAGGAGGAGCCAAGGCCGCTGCCTGTGCTGGTTGAAGAGGGGAGATTCGGGGGTTGGTGGAGGAGGAGGAAGCGCGCGCCACTTGGGGTGAGGAAGGCCGTGATGTAGGCTGCTGCTGGCGGGTAGGTGTCTATATGCTTCAGGTACCTTTTGCGACAATGTTAACTTTGGAATTGGAGGTATGATGTGGGGTATGCGGGTTATTGGGCTTTGTTTGGGGGGTTCCTCTGTGTGCATATGGCTTTCAGGAATTCGAGCCAGTTTGCAGGGACCATTTAAAATATGGAATGGCGTAGTAAACTCACATTCCACTATTCGTCCATTGCGCTTCTTCCAATATGTCCAGGCTTGAGTGGATGATGAACTGGTTCATGTACTGCGCTGTCTCCGGGAAGCGGAAGCGGGCAATGCCATCACCACCCCCCTTTGATGTACCAAAGGCGATGTTGAACAAAGGCGTGTCGGTGGGCGATAGAATGGTGAAGTAGTAGGACATTTTGAGCAGTTTGGGATTATTAAGGGTTGAGATGGACCCGTTGACGGTCGAGGAGCTGGGGATTGTGGCTTTACTAGCGGCCGCCATCACGTGGCTGATAAGCAATGAGCTTGCCCAGGTGAAGATGTATGCACTTTTGGTATGGTCAACTTAAAGGATGAAAGATATTGTATAAAAGTGTCGGCTTGGGAGTTTCTGACTTCTTGGACTATGTAGTTCAAATTGACTTTCACGCTGTTTTCAGAGGATTTTTAAGTGTGATATCTTGTCCAGACCAGATTCTTAGCTATTATATATCTTTGTATCTCAAATCCAGAACTAAATTTGCTAATAGTATTGATACCCCTAAGCTTGGCGATACAATCAAGCCAGAATACATATCCTATTAGCTTCTAATCAATAGCTCTTAGTGACCAAACCGACATTACCTTATGTTTGGTATACTTCGAATGCTCCGATCTCCCCGCAAAAGCTACCAGCACGTGATCGACTGATAACCAGCCAAGGCTTTATCGCAGTCGATCGCAGTCGCAACTTTTGACCTCGACAAGCATCGTCTGCCGAACACACTAGTGTCGTTGTTCTTCATCTGAGTACACAAAACCTCGGAACTACTTCAAAAAGTTGAGTTCCAATATGCCGGAAAATCTCCCCTACGGATTGAACCTTCCGAACAAAAGTGCAGCGAAACCGGGGAATGCTCTCGGGCAGAAAAGAAAGAACATTTTTGACGACGATTCCGATGAAGACCAGCAAACTGGCGATGGCGCAATTGAAGTCTCAACTATTGGAGGGTTAGAGGAACCAGCTACAAAAAAGAAGCCCCCACCAAGTGCAGGGCAACCGCCGAAACGCAAAATTCAATTCGGGAGCGGTCCCAAACCAACGGCCAAACCGCTCAGCAAGAACTCGCTATTTGCAGACGATGAGGATGAGGATGAAGAAAGAGAAAAAGAGCAACAAGGAGCAATGAATCTTGGATTAAACCAGGCAAAGCCGAAAAAGCCAGCCGCCCCTGCGCAGAAATACACCAATCTCGCGTCAATGCATAGCAGCAACATGCATGCAAAGGCAGCCGAGGAACTCGATCCATTGATCTATTCTTACGATGAAGTATACGACAGTTTGCACGCCAAACCCGTCAAGTCCGCGGTGGAAACAAAGAGCGATACACCCAAGTACATGCAGAACTTGCTACAGACTGCGGAGATCCGAAAACGGGATCAACTACGGGCTAAGGATCGCCAGCTAGCTAGGGAGCGTGAAGCCGAAGGTGAAGAGTTTGCCGACAAAGAGAAATTTGTCACCTCTGCCTACAAGGCACAGCAAGTGGAACTGCGGAAGGCAGAGGAAGAGGAAGCACGCCGTGAAAAGGAAGAAGAAGAACGGCGCAAAAGGAGTGGCGGCGCCGGCATGATTGGATTCTACCGGGACGTTCTGTCGCGAGGAGAAGCACGGCACGAGGAGGTCATCAAGGCTGCGGAAGAAACTGCCCGCCGCCTCAAAGCAGGCGAGATCGTCGAGGAGACGGAGGATAAAGAGGATAAGACGGATGCCCAGAAGGCGGAGGATCTCAATTCTCATGGAGCTCGGGTTGTTGTGAATGACGAGGGCCAAGTTGTCGACAAGCGCCAGTTGTTGTCTGCAGGACTGAACGTGGCACCGAAACCGAAACCTCAAGTACCTACCCCCAAGCCAGGATCTTCACGACCTACCGCTGGGCGACCAGGTGCTGGTTACCAAGGTGGCCGTGGTGCCCAGCGGGCTCGACAGACCGACATGGTCGCAAGCCAGTACGAGGAGCGTGCGCGACAAGAAGAGGAGGCTGAGGCTGCAAAGCAAAAGGAGATCGCCGAAAAGAGCCGCAGTCGCAAGACCGAGGTCGATGTGTCCAGCGCCAAAGAGCGGTATCTGGCAAGAAAGAGGGAACGAGAAGAGGCTGCTGCCAGGGAGAAATCGAAGGGGGCCTAGGTGTATCCAAATGGGTGGGCTGGATGTGTTGAATCCATGGAATTCCGGGATACCTAATATTGCATAGCGCTGGAGAGAACCTTGTACATTACTCGTGATACCAAAAAGAGACCCCGACTTTGAGTCATAAGGCTGTTTGCTACCTATGTATGGACAGAGGTTCCAGGGTAAGAGCTGTAAACTGTAGTTGAGAAAATAAATATTTAATAACCGCTTTACCCCTTCCAATTACTTTTTTTCTCTTTCATTTGCCCATCAGTTCTGTACCATAACTAACACTCGGTAAGTTCTATCGCCATACACCTCGGAGAAACTATTGCCAAGACGCCCTTAACCCCGGCTTACCTCACCAACTTACCCTCACATCACATGACCCCACACGGGTTGAGTTAATCCGGACCGAAAGCACTCGCTAAGCCGCCCCACACAGGTCGCACTCCCAATTTTGCACTCCCAATCGAGATTCAAGAATCGCTTCATCACCAAACCACTTCAGTCACCCGTTCATCAACGTCAATCATCCAACATGGGTAAGGTTCACGGCTCTCTCGCCCGTGCCGGTAAGGTCAAGGCTGCCACTCCTAAGGTGAGTTCTCTTCGATTTCCAGCCAACGCCACTCGATACACGATCGCAGTGGCTATCCATTCGACCAGTCCTTTTAACGACAATTTTGCATCCAGGTCGAGCCCCAGGAGAAGAAGAAGAACCCCAAGGGTCGCGCCTACAAGCGTATTCTTTACACCCGCCGTTTCGTCAACGTTACCATGACCGGTGGCAAGCGCAAGGTACATATCGAATGACTCCCACCCATCCACAACGCACAACCACATACAACGCAAATTCCGCAAAATATCCTCCACCACACCACGAATATCGGGAATGAAGGACAGAAAGGCTGACCAGTCGCGAATGCAGATGAACCCCAACCCCGGCCAATAGATTATTCAAGTCGTTAAAACCACCACCTGAGCCGCGATCGGCTAGTCGAGTTCTACGATGACAATCTTCGCATAACCACGGCACGATCACGGCCCAAACGAACGAAAGCACACCAGATACGGCTGGTACTTGTACGGATGATATCACGCTTCTTCGTCTTCACTTGAATTTTTTTTTGCTGGCAACGGATGGGTTTTTTTGGAGGTTGATTCGCGGAAATGGATGAATACCCATGGCGGTCTGAGGATGGAAAGCTGTGGCTGGATGTGAGCTGTCTACGGGCAGTTCGCAGGCTAGACTTCAGAATCCCTTTTCGACTCATTTCATAGGCTGTTTCATGAATTGCATTTCCGATCCAGAAATGGACTCTACCTCTTTTTCCATGCTTTTCGGGTTATCTCTACTTGAGAAAGTGCCTAGGAACATAGAGATCGCTCTTAATCAGTGGTCTGCCTCTTTAGGTCTGATATGAGTTGTAGAATGGATAAGGCGGGCCCTTCCATGGTGGGACTCATCTCCTATGGGGTTTGCTCTGGTCTCCCAATGACAATAATGTAATACAACTCCCGCGGCCACTGTACATTAAAGTGTACTCCACACCTGTATGATGTTTTGCTCCACACGTGCTAGAGCTCACCAGTGTATATAGTCCACGTTTTCGTCTTGTCCTTCCAATTCATGTATGGGCCCAATGAAAAGTACGGGGGCTGATAGAAATTGACAAGCCTTTTCGCTTCAGCTGATGCAAGAGAACGTTGAAGGATGGAGCACAAGCATGCATATCACTTTCATATTAATAACTTGATCCATTTATCAAGATGATATTAGGGATGTTATACCCATGGCATTGCCGCTACGTTGGACCCTTTTTTGGGTGTATAAGTGAGCTTAAGCCTCGGGCACCAACTATGAGCCGAGGCTCCAATCTCTTCTACATGTATTTAGTAAGGGGAAAAAAGAAGGGTATAAAAGCCAGAAGATTTAAGTGAGAACGACTGGGATAACCGGAACAGTGAGGTAGTGGAGGATCTTAGGCGCTTCCCTGGTAATACACATTGCCATGTTAACATGAATACTGGTTATACGTTACTCGTCCTTTTTGCTCACCTTTTAGTGTGCTATACCTAGATGGGTGATCGAACATGATACACTTAACGGAGAGTTCCTCTAGCTGTTACTCATATTCCTTCAAAGGCATCAGGAGGAGAGTGTAGGGGGAGAAAGGTGTACGACGGAGTCGACATTTTCTCTATACTAGCAAGACGATGGGCACGAGTATTCTCACGGACAGACGAAGTATGGACGCTCTCCAAATGGATTGTTTATAGCTGCCGATGACGTCATATATTACATTGATCTCAGCTTGTCGATCGATGGATATCGGGAAAGACCGTGCTTTCCTCCTTTCTATGTTATAGCCAGAAGGACGCGAAGGCTGGCTGCAAATTGAAAATCAATTCAAAAATATGGATTTTTCTTTATATATACCATGTGATGTGCTATGTCAGATGGACATCTCGAGCACTGCCTACAAGCAGGAAATGCAATCGAACAAGTGTCGAGAATGACGGTCTGAAGATAGGAAAAATGCCCGCAGACCGAAAATTCCAATAGAAGTTACTGAAGAGTGCAATAAGAAAAAAAGTATTCACTGCATTTATATATAGTATAAAAGTAATGTGTAGCTTAGATGGTGTCTACCTTCTGCACGCTGGTTTCGCATGACTCAGAGCATGGTCAGCAATATTGGTCCCCAAATAGGAATTTGTGCTTTTGACAAACAAGCAATTTAGGCCCTAGGACGATCGTAGTAAACCTGCTATCTCAATTTCAAGGAAACTTGTAGGATGTTAAGCTTCAACAAGTCAATGTCATGACATAAATAGCGGATGTTGCCGCTGGTCATTTGGCATAATGATCACCAAAACAAAGAGGCATGACCTCACCAGCTTCCGAGGTCAATCCCGGGTCATCCGGAAATGATGACTCCGGAGATGTTTTGCAAGATCATTGAACGTCCGGGGCCAAGACGCCCACGGATCGAGTTAATTTAAGGTTATCGGGGGTAGCTTGAGATGACTAAGGGGATATTGGCCCCGGGCCAGTCGCTGACTTCAATCCTGATTTTCACATCCACTTGAGATAAATATGGAAAATGTGTAGATATCCATGTCTAATCGTCAGACAGTGGAGAAATATATTGCTTATGGGGCCATTGAGCTCAATTAGAGCTGATTGTCCCAAACTCCAGCTCTTTACCCCACAAATTACAATGACATCGATTGAACCCAATTCTGAGACCTTGACTGCTTGGAGTTGATTTTACTTGTAATAATCCAGGGTAGAATGCGAAGAAGGATGTCACGTCCATCAATTGGGTCTACGTGTTAGTTGGATCAGAAGTTGCAAGCTATTATACTAATCCGTCATCTTAGCTGGAGAATACAAAACGTTGAATATACGTTTGATGAAATTTCCAAACCTGGAGCGGACTCCAGCTGCTGGACGATCCACCTATCCCGCTCCCTCTCTCTGGTTGAGCATCATCGACTTTTGATATTATGCTGTGCCATGACATCGAGCTTCCCATTGCTTTCTTGGATCGGGCTGCGGGCCTTGCAATCCAAGCAAAGTCACAGGATGGCTCAGCTGAATTACCGAGCAAGAGGCTTCCTCATACGTTCACTTGTGCTTGCAGCCCACTGTTAATATGGACGTCGGTCGGGCGTGACCGAAATAATTCTATGATGCAATGAGAAGAAGGATGGTTGCTAGTATTATTTAGGTGTCCCCGGGGCCCCAATCCTGGTTCCATTTCTAAGTTACTTTTGAACTATCTAATATTTTTGAACATCTACTATTTTTGAAAGCTGAACAAACACGATTGAATGACATTATTTGATTAATCTTTTATTTTTACGATCCACCTATTGTTAATATATTCACGCATCAATATTCACCCATCAATTTACCAAGCATCAATTTATCACCCATCAGCATGTTCGCCAAAGCCAAGGAGATCCTCGAGAAGAGCTCATCTATCCGCGAGGAAGTCCACCAAGGCAACTTCAATGGCGCCAAAGATGTCGTCACCCAAGGTCAGAAGGAATCAACTGGCCAGGGAGGCAATGCCAATGAGGCTTTCGATAAGGGCTCATCCGCCCGCGATCAAGTCAACCAAGGTCTTGATAAAGGCTCATCTGCCCGCGATAATGTCAACCAAGACAATTTCAACGGCGCCAAAGAAAATATCACCCAAGGTCAATCCACTACAGAAGCGACCAGCCAGGGAGACGCCGGCGGAGCATCGAACAGCGCTGCTGGAATGAACAAAGAAGATCTTAACAGGGGGAATGTTCAGGAGTCTGGACAGAAAATCAGCAAAGGAGGAATTGGCCAAGACAACACAGGCACCTCCTCTACTGGCAGAACAAATGTGGAGCAACGAGACACTGGCAACGAGATGCGAGAAGCTGTTCAGAAGCAGCAAGACAGCATCAATGCAACGAACGATTCAGGATCTACACAGTTTGACCACAGAGGCAGTGTGGCGGCCGGAGTACTTGAACCCAACTACGACATCCGCAAGGGCCCCATCACCATGCCGGGAACTTTCCAGGAAAAGAACTACCACAATGCGAGCGGCAGAGAAACTCTCGTTCAGAGAGGAACAAGCAGCAAAGGAATATCTAGTCAAGGAACCGACAAGAAAGACTCTCCTCAGGTTGTGTTCGCGGGAGCAGGAAGCGGCAACAAGGACAGCTCAAGTCAAGCAAAGACCGGAAAAGCCGTCTCTGGAGGTGATGTGAGCGATGAATACATTGAAAAAGAGCTCCACGACTATGAAAAAATCAGCCCCGATGTCTTCGACGATGGAACCACCGGCAACAACCTCTCCAAGAAAGCTGGCGGCCAAGAAAATGTTGGAAAATACCACATCGACAAAAAGCAACTTGAGAAGCAGGGCTCTCAGCCTTCCCAGAAAGAGGGAGCAAGCGAAGCTGCTGCTGCTGCCGCTGCCGCCGCTGCAGCTGCCGGCGGCTATGGTGCGAGTAAAGGAGCCACCAACCAGACCTCTACCACCAGAAAACAGACAAGCAAGAGGCATTCCGTCTCTGAGACCAACCCAGCTAGAACCCAATACGCGAAGACTAATGTTGCTTCTACTACTCTGGGAGAACATGACCGTGCAAGTGGACAAGGAAAGGCCGCCTCAAACCAGGCGAACAGGGCGGGTTATACTTATGCCCGTGCGGTGTCAGATCAAAGCCATACCCCCAAGGTCCAGACAAGCACAGAGCAGTCTACCACCAGTGGATCCAACCAACCAAGTGGTCTACGTTCTACCACCACGGGCCAGTCAAACAACGCCTTGTTCAATACCAGCGCCACTGGATCGAACCAAGCAGGTGTCGCCGGTGGTGGAGTTCTGGGACTTCACGAAGATGGTAAATATGGCCTATCTAGCAATGAAAACAGCGGAGTCAACCAAGGAAGCATTGGTGGCGGAGGAGCAACTCGACAGGGCGGTGCATACGGTCCCTCTGTCAATGACGACACCAACAATCGAGCCGCCCAAGCTAGCTCCGGTACCAAGAGCAGCACTTCGAAAGTGACTTCGAAGCGCATTGTTAGACAGCTGAGTGGCAGTGGCTACAAGGTCACTGTCCTCCAGGAGAAGGTTCAGGCTGTGTCCCAGAAATGCAAGACCCAGCTGGGCCTATCTTCCGGTGCGATCAGCAAGCGCAGCCCTAACGTGGATGCTTTCTTCGACGCTGTTGCAGCCGAACGTCTCCGCTGGATGCCTCATGATGGTAGCAGACTCGACTGCAGCCTCAGATGGGCGTCCAGACTGGCGTACGCAGTCGACGCCCTTCGACAGTCTGTCGGAGCCTTCGCACCTGCTGCCAATGATGCGGCAACGCTCATCTGGGGATTCACTATCCTCCTCTTGGAGGTGAGTTAAGATGCCTGATGTACGAATTTGGATATGGATACTGACTCATTGTATAGTCTGATATGGACAACACGGATGTCTTCGAGAGCGTCTTCGGCCGATATGGCCGGGTCGCCGTCGGCATTTACTTGCTTCTGCAGTATGAGGTCGCGTACAAATCGTCTCCTGAACTCCAGCCAGATGTTGCTGCAGTCTTCGCAGATTTGCTGGAGATGGTCTGTAGCACGACCATGAGCTGTGTCGAGGGATTCAAGAGCAAGGAGTCCGATCAAATTATCGGGCGCAATGTTGATGCCGCTTTCGTGACCTACGCCAAGCGCTTCTCTACCCACTGGAATTGTGTTGTCGATTCTCACACTGCTAAGATTGTGGAGGAAAGCTCCCTGATCTACTCCTCATCCGAGCTGGGTAGTTTGCGTCAATTCCTGGGAGTGCAGGACCGCCCTCTCCAGTTTATCCTCGACTCCCGCGCTCATTCGCTTGCGGAGGGATCGTTTGAGTGGTTCAACAACTCGCTCTACGATTTCACCGTCTCAAGCTCCCCAGTTATGTTAATTTCTGGTGGTCCTGGCTCAGGAAAGAGTGCGCTAGCTCAATGGACAATCGAAAGACTACAGGAGTCGGCTGAACATGATAGCTGGAATGTTATCCCATACACCATTCGTGAGTTTTCCTGTTTGTATCTTTTGTTGAATTTGCGAGCTAATCCAACACAGGTGATGATATTCCTGTCGCTACCCTGCCCCTGCGCATCCTGAAGGGTATCCTTCACCAGATGTTGGACCATTCCGTCAGTGACAAGCACACCCAGGAGGCTATCCTGGTTGAAGTCGCCAGGGCAGCCCAAGGAGCGATCGATGGCGCTGGAGATGATGCAGTTGAGACAAGCCTTTGGAGGGGTATTCGTGCTGGTCTTGCCACGAACATCCAGTACATGTTTGTGGTTGACGGCATCGACCAGATCAAGGGTGGTCATACCAATGCCGTTGCCTGCTTTGATCGCATCTGTGAGATTCTCTCCGATCAGAATGCTGGATCTAAGATGATCGCTTTCACCCGGCCCCTGAGCGTGAAGTCGAGCTTCAAGGGTGTTCAGCAGTTCACCATGCATACCTCCCAGACCAAGACAGACATCACAGCGTATGTCAACAAGATGCTTGCATCTGGCGCCAACTTTGACACCCACAAGAGCAACCAGCTTCAATCAGCTGTATCTGCCATTGTAGCCCGCTCCCAGGGCTCTTTCAGTTGGGCTGAAATGGCAGTTGCATACGCTAAACAGCAAAAGACCTTGAGCCAGGCTGTTTCGTGCGTTCAGGGCCTGCCGCAGTTAATGCCTGAACTTATTGACTTCCACTCTAAGAGCCTCGACTTCAGCCAGGAGGGTGCTGTTAATGTTGTTTCCTGGCTCGCAGCTGCCGAGAGACCCCTTCTGGTCGAGGAAATCGAGCATTTGCTCAATGTGGACCCCAAGGGCCCCAGCTACTACTCCGATCAACCCACCAATAGCTATGACATCTTGAATGCTCTGAACCCTCTGGTCATGGCCCGTGACGGAGTGGTCTCTTTCGCTCACACCTGCATTCGCGACCATGTCATCAAGCAAGCCAAATCATCGGGTGGACAGTCCCAGCTGAGTATCAAGGATGCCCACTACGACTTGCTCACCAGGTGTCTCTCCTGTGTGCAGTTGAGTGTGCGTGAGGAGGTTGATGTTTCCATGAACAAGCTGAGCCTCGAGGAGCGCAACCATCTCTTTGACAAATATGCCGTCTTGGAATACACCGCACGTTACTGGTTGTCGCATCTTCTCTCTTCGCCCTTGCTCACTGATGATGGAGAGTTCCAATTCCATTCCAACTTCAAGAAGCTTATGCCTGCCACCGTTCTATTCGCTCGTCTCGAATTGACTTGCCGCGAGTCCCAATTCACTCGGTCTAGTGTTGTGGAGCTCTACAGACTTGCGAGTGACATTCGCCGATTGGTCCTCGGCGAGAAATCTCTCGCGCTGTTGGAAAGCTTGGTTCTCAGCGCACGCGTGTCCAAGTTGGCGTCTGCCAGCCACGCCGATGAGACCTGCTACGAAGCGTGGAAGATAAGCCAGGAGCTTCTCGGCCAGTCACACTCGATTACTCTGGCATGCTCCGAGATGATGATTCAGTCATTCTCCGAACGAGGCACGATGACCTCTCAGCAGGAAGACATCGTGAAGTACTTGATCTTGACCGACTCCGAAATCACCGGGGTGGAGTTCAACCAACGTCTAAAGTACCTTGGAATGATCGTCAGCATGTACAAGTCTCGCCAAGAGAACCAATCCGCGTTGTTCATCTCGAAGCAATTCTACCAGCAAGTTCTTCAGAAGTACGGCACCAATTCGCGCCAGTCATCCGAGACTGCCGACTTTTTGACCGATCACTTCTCGACAACTGGAAGCGACGAGATGAGCCGCGATATTGCCAGAACCAAGTATGACAATGTCGTGCGCACCATGGAGGTCACCGACGAGCGCCGAATCTCCTACACTCTGTACATGGCCAAGATGTACGAGGATCAGGGTGATATTGCTCATTCCCAGGCAGTTCTTTCCAGCCTGTGGGCTGGTCTCAACTCGCGCGATATTGACTCGGTTGATATGATGGATAAAAAGGCCAATGTCGCGCTTGTGTACTACCAGTTCCTCCGCCGTCAGGGCCAAAATGATGAGTCTGAGGTCATCATCCGTGAGCTGGTTGCAGATCTCGAGGTTACTGGTATTCACTCTGAGGAGATGTTGCAGCGCGTGCACCTTCTGCGCGGTGAGACTCGGGAGATGCTTATGTTCAATCTCGATCGCTCCTTGTCCATTCTCATGTGGCACTACTTCAAGGAGACCCACCAAGAGTACTCGGAGGATTCAACCGATCTGGCGCTCTCAATTGCCCAAAGCATGGCAAATTCAGTCTCTATGGAGAATGCATCCTCTCTGTCTTCTCGAGACCGCAAGCTGCTAGTTGAGCTTTTGGACGTTATCTCCGCCAGTGAGGAGAACATGACTGTCACCACTTTGATCATGTGCCACAACCTTGCCAGTATCTACGTGCGTGAGGAAGACTGGATCCACGGCAGTGAATGCGTGATGGCGGTTCTGCAGCACATCTGGCCCAACGTCGAAAAGGCCAAGTCTCACCAGAAGTTCTCACACGAGCTGGCACCTCCCGTGGCAGACCTGGCTTTGGTGTTGGCTTACTGCCACTTCCGCAGGCTGCATCTGGAACAGGCTACAACTGTGTATGAGAATGCCTTCGGTTCTATGATCGCCTCCGACAAAGTTCCTGTGCCGTCGGTTTTGGCCGTCGCTAAGGCCGTCGTCGAGTTCCACGAGACTTCCTACCAGTTCAACAAGGCGCTGACTTTGCTCCATACCATGAGCAACTTCCTGGCCGCCCGTCTCGGAGAGACCCACGAGCATACCATCGACAACATGTATCTCGAGGCTGCTTTGGCAACTCGTCTGGAGATGAGCGGTGAGGCTAAGAGCATCTACCAGCGCATCTACAAGGCTACTTCCGATAAGAACACAATTGCAACAGTGGGCATCGACGCTGCAATTGCCCTCATCACCCTCTACGAGTCGGAGATGAAGTGGGATTCTGCTTTGCAGGTTTACCGATCACTCTGGCCTACCCTGGTTGTCGAAGACAACAAGGAAAATGAATACACTTATGATCATGCGCTGATCGACCGGATGCTGGAGAAGACTTACATGGGCTACATGTCTATTCTGACTACCCACAAGCGCTCCGAATTCTCCGAGAGGTACGAGGTTGCCTCTCAGTATGTCATGACCTGTCGCCATGTGCACGGCGCAACAAGCCAGAAGACGCTCAATGCTACCTTGCTCTTTGCCGAGCTGTGTGAGTCCAGCGATTCGTACGTTGACCAAGCCATCTCGCTGTACAAGATTCCTCTGGAAACCAGCGAGTGGGTGGATCCTTCTCAGTCGTCGAAGGGTCTCGACCAGATGACTACACCGCTGCCCATCACCCTCAAGCACAAGCTGGCACAGCTTTATGTGCGCAAGCATGATTCGACACTGGAAGCCCGTTCCCTCTACACCGAAGAGTTCCAGCTGGCCAAGAAGAACCAGGGCTATTTCTCCACCACGACTCTCTCGTGGCTCCGTGAACTTTCCCTCGCCCATTCGCGACAGGGAACTACTACTTCTGTTCAGCAGGGCAATGCCATTCTCCACGCCTACTCTACGGATGTGCTGCATGCCGACAGTGCCCCTGCCACAATGGGCGACTGGGCCCGCCGGATCGCAAGCATCTACCTTGAGTGCGGCTTCATCGAAGGCGGCAACAACCTCCTTGATGAACTCCGCCACCGCGTGGTATATAGCTCCGAATCCTCCGCCATGAATTTGAGTTCTCGTCGTGACGCCATCTTCGTCGCTGCCTTCGAGGAAGTCTTCGGCAGACGTGCCAGCTACGACCAGATCATGAACGAGATGGCTCGTGAGATGAAGACTTCTCAAGCCTTCACCAAGAGTCTCTCTAGCCACGACTTCATTCCCACTCTGGTCCATGGTCACCAGCTCTACAATCTTCAGATCGGTCAGAAGCGAGTTCGCGCTGCCAACGAAACCAAGGATAAGCTGTACGAATACTTCTGCTCCAACTTGTCCGCCACCAAGGTCGCCGACAAGGGAATCGTGCAGCAATTCTACCAGATCTGTTTGCGTGAGGTTCACAATGACAACTACAGCACGAACATCCTGACAACGACCACCGACCTTATTCGTGAGCTGTGTAACTCCTCCCGTTTCCAGGAAGCCACCATCCTGACAGGCGTTTTGCACTCCTTCATGCATCTCACCGACGGTCTCAACAACCAGGAGAGCATCAACACCGCCACCCAGCTCTGCCTGTACCTGAGCGGCCACAAGGCAACCAAGTGCACCAACGAAAAGACCTACCAAGCCATGTCGATCAAGTCCAAGCTACTCCTGCAAGAGGTCATGGCCGCCTCGAAATCCATGGGCATTGAAATGGTCGACCTACCCTTCAACCACTTGAACGACATCATCACCCTCCTGGGCCAGTACGAGATGTTCGACGAGCTCGAATCAATCCTCACCCAACTCTGGACTTCCCGAATCGTCCAGCGCACCTGGACACCAGACGTGGTGGTCTGGATCGGCCGCCGACTAGTCGAAACCCGCTTCTGCAGCGGCAAAGTCGACTCCGCCATCCAGCTATGTCGCGACATCTGCTATAACCTTCGCCAGGTATGGGGCAGCTGCGATCCTGTCACCATGGACATGACCAAGCTTCTGTCCGCGATGTTCACAGCATCGGAGAACCACAAGTCTGCAGCGGCTCTGCACGAAGGAATCCTGTACGACCTGCTCGGCGACTCCGAGGCCGAGGGCCATGCCCGTGCTGCTGATACTGCGTCGCAGCATATGGAGTTGATGCGTCGTGCGCAGGAGCGTATGGGAACTGGCGAGAGTGCGAGACGGGCTTCGGCGCATGCGGAGCTATACCAGTCGTTGGTTGATCGCTTCGGTGTTCAGAGTGAGCAGATGAAGAATGCTGGTGAGGCTAATGGTGGAGCGGAATTCGGTGTTTGGTCCAAGCCTAGACGGTTCAGTATTGATGTTGAGGATATGGAGGAGGATGGCCAGATGCACCACAATCATCTACGTGAGTCTAGTGGTGCTCCGAGACGTATCTCGGTGCAGGCTCTTTAAATATATACACTGGGGAATTTGAAAGGTGTATCTAATATTTGGATTTGAGTTTATGTTGGAGTTTTGGGATGTTTTCAAAATGTTTACAGGACCAAATTGTATACTATGTCCATAGCGCTAATGTCACGATCTTACCTTGAAGGTATGTGTGAATAGTTGGCCGTACGGTCTCTTGTCCTCGGCGTAAGACTTGAATAATCTGATCCATTTGGCTTCGAAGATACACTCCGATGTATTACATGTGTTCAGATAAAAGGTACATTACACAATATTTTGGAGTAGAAAAGATATTTCGAGATCTAATGCATTATCTGCACGAGGAATGTGCATACAGTACCCAATAGAAGTAATTATTGTGCTTCCACGGTGATTCGACGCCGGTAGCAGTTTTACTAAGAAACACTGTCCAAATATGCACATAACCTTGCCAGTTTGTGCAAGACCACACCGTGGCCATGTTGAACGAATGTAGTTAAAATCACACCATGTGAGGTTATGCATTCCAGCGAAAAGATCAAAGGCCAGGCCTATGAGGAAACTGACCAGAGCCAAAACCTGGTCAAGCAGTCAATGCAAAGCTGAAACCCATCAACCCCATGCCCGCAATGGCGAACCCAATTCCCATTCCGCGGTGATGGGTGAGACCAAGTCCCTCGCTGAAGAGTTGCAATGCAACAGAAGTCATAACTCCAGCGGTGGCGGCGAACATACCTCCGTATATCCCCCACGAGGGGCCTGTGGCATCGTCGCTACCGTGTTGTCCAGTGCTCCATATCCAAAGTGCGGCTAGGCCAGCACCGGCTGGTTGACTGATACCTCCCAGGAGGCTAGACCAGAACATTGCCTTCCAGCGGGAACCGAGGGCTAGGTAGAGCGGGAGTGCCATGGCGAAGCCTTCCACGATGTTGTGGATGAATAGAGCTAGGAACACTGTCATACCGAGGGTTGGACTGGCATGGTTGGTGGCGTAGGTGATGAATCCCTCGGGGAGCTTATGTAGAGCAATGGCGAGTGATGTCTGGAGTCCAATGGACATGAATGCATTTTTAGGGACATGATGGTGATGGGGGTTGCCAGCGGCAGATTTGGGACGCTCAGAATCAAGATCCCCGATGTGGTCATGAGATTCATGGGAATGATGCTCGGAATGCGAATGAGATAGATGACCCGACTGTGGGTCTAGAATCTGAGATGAAGCGGACGAAGCACACGGGTGCATGTGATGCTGTGCGGAGATGTTGTCAAAATAGCCCCCTTCCGGTGCAGTAGGTACATTTTCATTGCCAATGTCAGTTTCAGCGCGGGAAATTTCCGGTTCCAGCGGCACAGATATACTTTCACGATGCGGCAGGCTTGTTCGCGTGGTCTCATTGACGTTGGATGGAAGCACTTTGGTACATTCACTGCCACAGGTTTGAGAAACCCCGAAGCAAGGGCCATCCTCGTCGCAGGTGGGTTTTACGCCACCCATAAGCGACGTAATGCTGCGCGTCAAGATCGCCCGCATTGTCTCGCGGCGTCTGGGCGCCGGCTCGGTATGTTGGCTCCGTTGTACCACCGCTGGCATTGACTTGAATGAAGGTGGTTTGTTAGGCCTCAGCAACGGTGTTCGTTCGGTATGTCCATTTGTATGGTTGTGAACATGGTCCTCATGCGCGGGCTCGCCGCGCTCGGGATCACTTTCCGACTTGTCATGGGTATGAGCACAGTCGACAACATGGGATGGAATAAATCGGTGTGCGAATGCAGATACTAATTGGATACCTGCCACTCCGGCAATGAAGAGACCGATCAAAATATATGCAGAGACAGCGGGGGAGAAGCCGGCGCGCGTGAGGTACTCCTTCGAGGTGGGGAGCATGCTATAGAGGGAGGTAAATAGCTGCCTGAAATTAGTATATAATTCATGCATTACTCTAGAATGATAGCTCACCATGACTCCAGCACTGAGACATAACGACGCCGACAGGAAATTACTGCTTTTGGCGATCTGGAAGCTCTTGCGGCGGGAAAGCACCTGCACTAGCACATCGACGCAGATGATAGAGGAACCAAGGACGCAGGCTGAATCCAGTCAGCGATTGATCGCAAGTATTTCAGGCGACACTTACCGACGCCTGAGACGGCGCTCATCACCCACCCCCGGAGGTCGTTGGCAGACATGGCGTGGGGAGTTGAAGAAAACAGGAAACGGTGATGTAATTTGGCAATCAGGTTGGCGGTCAACACTTCGCCTCTCTCACCTTCTCTCGCGATATAATAAAAAGATGTCCATTGATAGGGTCTTATATGCTAATCACCTGTTGAGGACAGTGCATTCACCCCCAAGGTTCTCACTGCAGTTCTGCAACTCCCCCTCATGGCTGGGATCTGCAATAGACGGTCTGGCATCGGGAATTTACAAATCCCTGTAAGTCCCTGAGGCTATGGAATATAGAGAAATGGGGAAAAAAAGGTCCAGTCTCCGGTTCATAAATACTGTCTCATGGCAACTGGTCGGGTGTGACTTGACACTTTCTATGAAGGGTACACACATGCAAGGGGGTGGTAGGGGGTGCAACTGACATTATCTTGTGATTTGAATAATTTTAGACTCACCAGACTCAGAATCACGAGAATGAAGAGAACTAAGAGCAAGAGAATATATATAACAAGACACCTCTCCCACATAGAACAATAGTTCGGGGCCCATGTGATGTGATTGGCCCGTGACTCCCCGACTTTTTATTGTCTTTTGGTTCCTGGCCCTCTCAACTTAACCAAGCCCTAAATATCAGGACAGCCATGTCCAAAGCAACTTTGGCCGTCATCGCTGCTGCCAGTGCAGCCACCGGTGCCGGTGTCACCGCGCTGCTCTTCTCCGGCAAATCCACAAAGCCACAACAAGAGACCCTCACCCCGACGCCGACAATCCCAGGTCCTAAGGTGCCCTCAACTATCCCAGTCCCAGCCCTAGCAGCCAAGCTATCCAGTCCTGTCGACGCAGCAGGAATCCTCCAATATGGTTTCCCGGGCCCAATCGCCGACGAGCTCTCCTCCCTCCCATTGCACGGCGCCTACGACCGACGCACCCGCAACCCATCCTGGGTCGCAGAACACATAACCCCCCAATCGCTGGCGATTAACAACGCCGACCGAAAGAAGAGCACCTTCTTCGAGGACACTACCATCCCGTCCATGTTCCGCGCCAAGCTGTCCGACTATTTCCGCTCGGGCTATGACCGCGGACACCAGGTGCCTGCGGCCGACGCGAAGTGGTCACAGGATGCGATGGACGGCACGTTCGCGCTGAGCAATATGTGTCCACAGGTCGGCGAGGGCTTCAACCGCGACTACTGGGCGCACTTTGAGACTTTCTGTCGTGATCTCACTAAGCGTTATCCTTCCGTTCGTGTTGTTACTGGCCCGCTGTACCTGCCTCACCGTGACCCGGATGGAAAATGGCGCGTTAATTACGAGGTTATTGGTAACCCACCTAACGTCGCTGTGCCCACGCACTTCTATAAGGTTATTTATGCCGAGGATGGAACCAACTCGCCCACGAGCAAGGTTGCGCTCGGTGCTTTTGTTCTGCCCAATGCTCGCATTGCGAATGATAAGCCTCTAACTGACTTTGAGGTTCCTCTCGAGGCTGTGGAGCGTGCCTCTGGTCTGGAGTTCGGTTCTAAGTTGGACCTCGGTCGTCGTCGTCGTTTGTGTCAGGAGGTGGCTTGCAAAGTCACTGTGCGCGAGTTCAACAATGCCAAGAAGCGTTCTTGAGCTTGGGGCAGATAAGATGAGAGAGACTAGGTTCGCCTGTTGACTTCTCGTATGGCTTCATTGTATATCTAGAACATTGTATTTGCATGGTTCGGGCGTTAATAACCGCTCCGGGCGGCAATATCAGGATATTTTTATCGTACAAATAATCGAAACTGGTGTTTCATGTTTCATTCTCGTGTTGTTTCAGAGTCGCTCAACACTGGAATGCAACCCCGTTCTTCTTCCCCATATTCCCACCTTTGCTAGCAAAGCCAGTCCCCTCAGAGGAGATCTCCACCAGACCAGGCTGAATGGCATCCTTATCCTTCTTCTTAGACTTCTTGCTATTCCCATTCCCATTCCCATTCCCATTGTCGTCTGGTTTTGACTTTGGCGTAAGATCTGTCTCGCACACAAAGCATAGAACCTGGCCATGGAGAGCAGCAGTTTCCTCCTGCTCCTCCTTCGAGGCATGTGGATCGGGGACGTGATGTTGGTGGGGAGTCATGAATTTCGTTACGCATGGAGAGCAAATGACATGCCCGCAGGGCTTTGTGACTGTTAAAGAAGATAATTAGCAAGACCCCATGACTATACCAACTTCCATTCCACATACGCATCGCTTTGAGCCCATTACTCAAATTCTTCTTGCAACTCGGACACACCCTAGACACAGTCCCATCGGAAGCCTTCTCCTCCGTGAAATTAACATCAACAAGTGACTTGAGCGAATAGCTATGCCGGCTCTCATCCGTCGAGCCAGGACAAACAGGCGTCAACTTGACAGTCTTGTTGGCGGCGATTTCATTCGCATCCGTGTTAGGCGTTAAAGACGGGACCCAGAAGGACGGGAGAGCGGATTTGTTAGACGACTAGAGCAAAGTTGTTAGTCAAACCAAACCCCCCATAGAAGACCGAAGCTTCAAGCTCCAGCTCCAGCCCAAGGAACAACCACAAACCTTCTCCATCTTCAACTCCCTCCTCAACCTCTCCCTCTCATCCTTAGCAACACGAGCCATCTCCTCTTCCCCAAGCTCAAAAACCCTCTTCCTCTTCCCATCAACCTCAACCTCCCTAGCCTTAAACTTCTCCAAAGCCTCCGACTCCTCCGCCTTCCGCTTCCTCCCACCATTATTCTCCAATCCCATCGAAACAAGCTCGAAATCCTTAAGATCTCTCTCCTTCATCTCCGCCAATGAACGCTCCTCATCCTCCACAATGCGTTTCCGCGCCTCGTCGCGCTCTTTTTCAAGTCGTTTGATCTCCTGTCGCTGAGCGAGGAGGTCGCTGATCGCACACTCGCGGCAGAAAAGGTCGCCGTTGCTAGCGCATGCGACTACAGGCGCTCGTGCGGGTTGCAGACATAGACGGCAGGAGCCGAAGGCTAGGAAGCTGTCGCGGCCGATTGCGCTGCGTTTTGTGCCCCATGTTGAGCGTAGGAGGCCGCGTTCGTAGGAGGTAAAGTGTGGGAGGGAGGTGTTTCGCTTTGAGTGCGCCATTTTGGGTGTGGTTGGCGCGAAAGTTGATTGGAGGTGAGGGTGGCTTTCTGTAGCTTTTTGGATGTCGTAATGGGTTTTTGGTCGGGGTTTGGCGGCGGTGGAAGATTGGGACTTGGGATTGGTGGGTTGGTTTACCGCTTAGTTCACCGCTTTTCTCAGCCCTACAACTGTTGTATACAACATCTATGAAGACCATGGGATTGTATGCTCATTCCTATTAAGAACAATATTTGACTCCAATACGTAGTCGTTACGTGCAATTGCTTACATTTAAGCTTTCACAGACACCCTAGGAAGCAATAAAAGTATCAAATCAAATCATTGTCAATCATAATTCGCTTTTGTCTATCAGTGATTCCACGGCCTCACACTCGAAAGAAGCATAATCGAAATGAAATGGCCAAGCTATGAGGTACCAGAGCACGCCAATGAATGCAGTCTGTCATACATATCTGATTCAACGATCTGACAGGAAATGAACCGAGTTCCCAGAAGCACAAACGCAGACGCAGAGACGAAAAGAGATGCTCCAAAATCCACTCCGAACCGAAAACCTGTCACGAAACCGAGATTCGCCAGATGTTAATGCAAGGACAGTAAGGAAAGTCAACGAGGAAAAGACAAAATGAGCCGCAAGAGTTTGGGAAAGGGGTATAATAATCGTCAAGCAGAAGATCAAAATGAGAATGGTTAGGATGTACAGAAGAAAGTAAAGGAAGAGAGGGTTGAGAGTTGAAGGAGGCGGTGTAGACTCAGGCACCTACGGCCTGCTGCCGTAGGTTTTCGCTGGACGGCGTGTCAACGATTCGCTCGTTGATAGATGTAGAGGAGTGGGAAGGGGAGGGGGAGCCGTCGTGTCTGGGTGCGGAAAGATGGCTGTTGTACATTGTGGATGAAGGGGAATAGGGAGTATCTTCGGTGTTTAGGGGATCTGCATCTGTAGTTGGAAGCGTGGTGATCACTGGAGAAGCCGGGCCCCCAAAATCATCTTCCGGTTGCTCTTCCTGCGCATCCTTGAACTCCGCCAGATCGTCGGTGCGCACACTTAGACCAGTGGCGGTGCTCGTTCTGCGCACTGAGTGACGTTCCGGGCTGCGGTCGGTCATAGCCGACTCGCCGCTACCTAATATAGCAGGATCCGACGCCCGTGGCTCGTCATGAGGGGTGGGCTTGCGGAGCTTGAGGCGCTGTTCCGGAGGCATGTTCTGCCATTCAGACCCGAATGTGACGATGGATGCTTTCTTGCCATGTACAATGAAACTAGGGGCTTTTCGAGGAAGGACTTCTCCATCGCCGGACACTTGATCGTCCTCCTCCTGCCCAAGGCTAGACACTGAACCCCGTTTCTTCTTCGAATGAGAGTGGTTTCTATGAGTATGCGAATCACGGAGGGTGCGGTGCAGGCTGCGACGGACGCGACTCGGTCTGTCGCTTTTATCGTTTGGACTTGTCTCGCCCTCGGGGAGTGCATCAGGGGCAATTTCTTCATCCTTGCGTGCCGACGGGGACTCCGGCAGCGCCAGTAGACCAGCTTCCCTTAGAACGCGCTCCTCGCCGTCATCAAAGCTCGCAGGTGATGTCAATTTCGATGTACGCGAGGCCATACTAGCTCCATCCCATCGGCTCGCACGGCTGGCTTCACGCTCGAGTTTAATGGTCGTTGGATCAGGTGAGTATGACTTGGCACGTTCGGGGACGGCCACAGCAGAGCGCCGACGACCGACACGAGCAATGTCAGATGAAGTGACAGATGCCGGGATACTGGGACGACGCAGTTCATCATTCGAAGGCTTAGCCAGCAATCCAGCCTCCGAGGGCTGCTCGGTTTGGGCCACATTGGGCTCAGGGGTATCAGCGCTAGAGACAGTATGCACGATACTACCGGATCTTTCCATGCTAGGCTCCGATGTCACGGACGGTCCGGAAAGAGAGGCCAGGCGTGCTCCGTCCGACTGGGATGGCGTCGGTTCAGCAATTGACCCGACCCTGCTTTCCACTGCCTCATCATCCTCTCCCAGGTCTCGCAGGAGAACTTGGCGGTAGCATTTACTACGCCAGATGTCCTGTCTCACCCATTTGATCTTGGCAGACAGACGGCCAGCGGCCATGATGACACTCTCGCGGGCCCGAGCGTGAAGAGGAGTGAGCACTTGCAAGTGTCGAGCATCTTGTAACAGATCATCGAGTTGTTTTTGTAACATGGCAAGCTTTTCATTTCTCTCCCGGATTTTTTGACTCATCAATTCTCGCCGTGCAGCAACAAATTCGGCAACAATGTCAGTATCGATGCTGGGAGAAGGGGGCTCTATTTCCGTCGACTGGTGGGTTTTTTGTGAAGATATCGAGCTCAATCGCTGACTCCTGCGGTATCGCTGTCCCTCATAATTCGTGGCAATCATGCCCTTTGTGCGCACACCAGTGGTCCTGAAGGCTGCAGCATAGTTAAGGTGTGCAAGCCAGTCATTCATCTCAGGCTCAGAGCCAGCAAGGAATATCTCCTCCAACGCGTTGTGTCGAACAAACATGAAGGCGTGTTTATGCTTTTTGTAACTCGAGTCTAGGAGGGCAACTGTGTCACCAGTAGACACAATGTTGTCCGGCTTGAATTCAGCAAGGGGTGGCTTGAAAACAAGAGTTCCACGACGGCCATTCTTTACGTATATCTCCTGCTGTGCTATGAGTGAGCGCACCCAGTTCACATTGCGGAAGAAGTAGAGCTGAGAGAATGTGAGGATAGCACCCCATTCCTGCCAAGGTGACCTGGCTTTCTTCTTCTTCGGGTCTTTCCGCCAAAGCAAGCCGACCTTGGCGACTTTGATGTCTACCAGACCGGGATTCGAGTCGAGTGGACTATCCAAGCTAGCTGGCATGAACGCGTCAGGACGAGAGCGGAGAGAGATGATCTGCAAGATTCCGGACTTGGTGAAGGCCAGGTGAAGAGCATCCATGTCTGGTGGCCCAGCGGTTCCAAAATGATTGTATGTATCATCCAGATCCATGACATCTTTCAAGCTGGGGCGCAGTGTTCCCAATTTGCCTTCCAGGATAAGCGAATAGGGATCGACAGGCTCCCGTGCAATCCGGGCCAAATTTTCGGAGCTAGTGCTTTTGAACAGAGTGCGACGTGGTTTTGCCAAATGACGGTCAGGTAGATTGGTGTCTTCGACACGAATGAACGGAGTGTATGAGATGTTCTCATAGAAACACTCAAGAATGTCTTCCGAGATTCCCTCACTGCGACTTATCTTAACATAGTCCGCCTTCTGCATCTTCCGTTTGTTGTTCTTATTAAAGACGTCGGTGTGAAGAATCAAAAGCGAAAATGCAATAAAGTACGCGTTATCTGGGGCAGTGAAGATGCCTGGGTTGCATTCATGATAGCGGTCAGCGAATGCCTGCACGAAACGATCAATCTGCTGGGTTTCTTTCGGAAGTTCGACTTCCATCAAAAGCTTGCGGATTGCCATGTCAAGCGGGTCACCGAAGTATGAGAAGGTTCTCATGTATTTTCGTAGACAAATTTTGTAAAATTCCTCCTCTGACTGAGCGAGGACTCCCGCAATCATGCCACGGGGCAAAGTTTCTTCCAAACGGGTTAGATATGAAGCGGGTGTATCATTTTCTTCCCGTTTTGGAATTGCTGGTATCTCTTGCTTTAAGATAGGGGTGGAGGCGCCACCTATCGCGGGCGAACCCTGACGAGGAGCGGGTGGGGACGAGTTTTGCCTTAATCGCTGTGTGATGTTGAACATATCACTGAAGCTCTTGCGGCCACTGGTCGAAGTGGAGGTGCGCGCCGAAGAAGCCAAATATGGGGGTATAGACAAGTCGTCCTGGTTTTCGGCCAGCGATCCCATGGTAGACGAACGTCCTCGGTTCTTAACAGAGGGATTGGATCGAACTGAGCGAGCGGAATTCGTCGAATCGTTTCGAAACAGTGGTGGTACACTCGAGGCAGCGAGTCCCACGGTGGAACGAGATGGCGAAGGTAGTGGTGAGACTTGATCCTGACCATCCGCAGGCTCGGATTTTGGTGTATCTGCTGGGGGGAACTTCGACCGATCCATACCTCCAGCGGGCTGTGAGACTTTGGGGGGTAAAGGAAATAGAGGGGTCCGATGTCGTTTCAAGCGTGGCATACGGAATCGCTTTGCGATAGTTGCATTGTTGCCATCACGAGGGGAAACACTTGGGGTGACGGTGTGGTCGTAGCTCTGGTCTGATCGAGACGATTCGGAAAACCGGGGATCAACTACCGAGGAGCGCTGAGAGTCGTTGGTCGGCGGGTTCCCCCGAAGTGAGTTGGTCGACAAGCGTCCAGGCTCTTCAGTAATGCTTTGGGACATGGCAAGCGTCGAGTCGGCCACCTGGGAGTCGGTTGATCCCTGGCCTCTCCTACGAGGCTTCACGGGTTGTTCCATTGATTTCCGAGATATTTCCTCCATAGACTGTTTTCGTGACGACGGTCGAAAGCTAAGCTTGGGTCTTTGTTTCACGGGTTGGTCGAGTTCATGGCTGGTCGGGGCGGTGGTAATAATCTTGGGAGCTTTATCCGATAGACACGGTTAATTAATCCATCCCGATGAGCATTTGGGGTTGTCAATGTTTCACTTACGAGGTAAGGAAGGGACCGGGGGAGTGTTCTGGCCCGCCTTGACATAAGACTTGGATAGTTGGGGGTCAGACGCATGTCGTAGTCTCATGAAGCTGAATCGTTTGTGGCGTAGGCTGGGACGGTTCCCCTCAGATGGTGCAAAGTCCGGCTGATGTACCCCATTTGACTCGTTGTCTTCCGGGACCTGAAGTTCTGAATTTACTGGATTGTCTGATAACCCGGAGCGAGGAATTGACTCGGATAGTCTAGGTTCGGCGGGGGGATAGGGACGAGGAAGGTGTTCACTGCGACGGGATTGGCCTGGCTCAATGGTGCTCTGCTTCTTGTCGGCCACAAGACGCAGTCCTTTCCAATGCATGGTGAAGGAGCAAACCCAAGCTAATAATCCATGAAAACTGAAGATGTTAGATGGGGAATGGGAAGGACATTCCAGAGTGGGATCTGGAGTGTCAGCCCTGGGCAAAAAGGGGAACGCCGGAAAGGGAAAGGTTCTAGATTTCTTGTTTCTGCCGCCACACGTATTTTTCTTATTTTAGTATATTTCACACAAAAGTTTTAAATAGAATTAAAAGATAGAGAAGAGAAAAAAAAAAACTAGAGGGGCAAGGCAGACGAGTTAGAATCTAGGTCTGAGCGTCGGGTAATAAACCGGGTTTAAGTATGAGAGAGCATTGGTTTTCATGTATATATTAAAGGGAAGGAGTAGCTAGCTTCGATTTAAATTAAAATCGAGACTAATAGACCAATAGACGTTTAGTAAAATCATTCTAATATTCATATAATGTTGAAGTATACGGAGTATACGGAGTATACGGAGTACCACAGTATGTTTTATGTAGCCACTGACGTAGAATATCAAAAACCCCTCCAGAGCTGTCATCTTCTCTCCGGATATCAATGGATAGGAGAATTTCACATTTTACTACAACTTGTCAGATTTAATTTGATATCCTGGACTTATATCTGCGTTATCTTGACGCTTTGTCCCCTCCCGAGGTCTCTCTCCGCATCCGAAAGGTTCAGATTTCTGGGAACTTGTGAACCTCTAAACTTCTTGGCTCTGAACACCACCAACACTGTGACTCGGTATGCGTCTTTTGCCTCCGATATTGGTCGCGTCGACCCTGCTTCCTCTTATCTCCGCCGTCCCCGCTGGTTCAAGCATCACCCCACCGCCACCTCTGCTACCTGTCCGACAAACTCATTACCCACGCCCATGGGCTCGACTCCGCGACTGGGTAATTGGCTCGATATGGGATATTGATCACAAACACTGCTCAAAACATTCATCACCACCATCCAATATTTACGATCGGTATAGCAGTGATGTCGTCCTCCGCTTCCATTTGCGCGAGCCAGACGAGGCAGAAGCATTAGCCTCCGCCTCGCATGTGCTGTTTTTGGACATTTGGGCCATAACCTCGAAGTTCGTAGATATTAGACTTGCAGATGATATGGTGAGATTTTCTCTGAACGCTTCATGATCGTCTCACTAATTATCTTAGATCCCTTCCTTGTTGGACCTACTACCTTCCACACTCCGCACCTCCTACACTCCCCTCATGGACAACCTCGCCGACAATATATACGCTTCCTACCCTTCCGGCCACCGTACCGATTCAGACTTTAGATCAGGAACTGCATCAGGTGAACTGAAGACGATATCCAACGGCGACCTATTCTTCCAAGAATACCAGCCGCTCAACGTTATAACGCAATGGATGCGTTTGATGGCATCAATGTTCTCCTCGCATGTACGGATGATCAGCATGGGAGTCACCTATGAAGGTCGCGAAATCCCAGCATTGAAAGTCGGCACAACTCCCGACCCAGAACGCACATCAGGCCCCCGCAAGACAATCGTCATCGTCGGTGGTACTCACGCTAGGGAATGGATCAGTACCTCCACAGTAACATATGTCGCATACAGCCTCATCACCCATTTCGGCTATTCCCCTGCAGTAACACGGTTGCTGCACGAGTACGACTGGATTTTAATCCCAACCCTCAATCCCGACGGATACGCCTACTCATGGGAATCAGACCGTCTGTGGCGCAAGAACCGCCAGCCAACGGGTCTTCCACTGTGTCCAGGTGTCGACCTAGACCGCGCCTGGGATTACGAGTGGGACGGCGAGTCGACTCGATCGAACCCTTGCTCAGAGAACTACGCCGGCGCGGAGCCTTTCGAAGCACTTGAATCGCAGCGCCTGGCGCAATGGGCTCAAAACGAGACGGCGCATGGCCGCGCTGAGATCGTAGGATTCATTGATTTACACTCCTATTCCCAGCAGATTCTATACCCTTACTCGTACAGCTGCTCCTCCGTGCCCCCCACCCTCGAGAGTCTCGAGGAGCTAGCGTTGGGTCTAGCCAAGGCAATCCGTCAGACATCCCATGAATCATATGACGTTACCTCGGCGTGCGAGGGGATTCTCAGCCAGGGTGCGGCTGCTGGGATTACCTCGGGTGGCAGCGCGTTGGATTGGTTCTACCATAACCTGCACACCAGGTTCTCGTACCAGATTAAACTGCGCGATCGCGGTAGTTACGGGTTCCTTTTGCCTTCAGAGCACATTGTTCCAACGGGCAAGGAGATTTTCCATGCTCTGTTGACATTCGGCAAGTTTGTCTGGGGCGAGGAGGCGTCGGATATCAGCTTTGAGGACCTGATGGGCGATCAGATACCTCTGTCCGATAGCCTGTAGGCCTTTTCCTCCTTTGATGATTGCATGTTGACTTTACGAGCGAATCCCCTTCTTTAATTACGGTACTTCTGATGTTGAAGAGTCCTTGTACAGTATGTTGGCTACTTGAGCCTAAGAATGTAAAGAATGTAATGCAGATCTTCCAATGCAGATCTTCCAATGCGCCCATATTAGACTGACATGACCGAGAGAAAACCACGTTGTTTATTTATAGATCAGATCACCCGTGAACCGGGAAAGGTGCCGAACATATCTGATCCTCAATGATTGCTCTGGGAATATCATTTTAGTTCGCGTCTCATAGCATTTCATACATGTGCGTTCTGGCGTCTCACAGAGTTAAACGAATCTAACTCCACTCGGTCACCTTGCACAGGCAGTGTATGAGAATATTGAAAATGATGACCATCCATACCTTGAAGTTGCTGATCCCCATGCTTATCTTTCTGATCATACTCAAGTTTGACTTCGGTCTGTGTTGCCGAACGTCTGCCAGTCCAGAATATCAACCATATCGACACCAGCATCAAAGGAAGTCATAAGCCCACGCCTAAACTTACCCCGATGGCAATCATCTCCTTTGAGCATTTGCCGACAGATGGTGTCGAATTCCTGCTTGACTCTGTAGGCGGGATCGACTGAGCAGCGACAACATAGGCCGCCTCCCATTTAGACGTCGACATACTGATATTTATTTCGCCAGGCGTGCAACATGTTTGAGCTCGTACAAGTCCTGGTTCCCCCTGTCAGTCATCCATACTAGTAGTAGTAGCCCTGGGGTGTATATACGTAAGTATTCGTCCTCCGCGTAACCTCAAATACTATAGAAAAGTCTCTTGCACAAAGTATACTTTTGTTTCCGCCTTTTTCTGCTGTTCACCTATACAACTGAGGCGGGAGAGAAAATATCTTAAAGACATCTATGTTGTAAACAGAATATCTGAGACTACTAAAAAGACTACTAAAAAGACCGCATACGTGACCTTCTACTCTTGTAATCATAAACCGAAAATCATTTCTCATAATTGAAACATCTAACGGTAAAGTCCAAGATATTAATGGCCTATCGATGGTAACAACGACGGCACAAACAACGCTCAATTTCCACAAGATATTGGCATAGATCCCGCATTAGAAGAGCCATGAGACGAACTTCTGGTAGAACCAGCCCGCGTCATTGTTCTTCTCTGCCTGAGCCTCCTTAGCGGCGAGATACAGCGCCTCCTCGCGATCAATCTCATCTTTGCCGGTGAAGAGATCAGCTGTCATGGGGTCAACACCCTTGCACCCGGTGGCGAACTTATATCCAAAGATCATAATGAGATACAGTGGAATACCGAGGTAAGCAGTAATGAAGTTCTTGTAGTCGAAGTTTCCGTATGTTTTGGGGCTGTGGATGAAGACGTCGAAGTTCTTGGTGAAAGCAATGAGAATGCAGAATCCCAGAGCGAAGTATGAGCCCGCAACACCGAGGGGTGCCTTGTAAGCCAAGCTTTCCTCGGGGATGCCCTGGGCTTTGCGCGCGCGCACGAAGTAGATGTGAGTGACCAGGATGGAGATCCAGGTGAGGAGACCGAAGATAGTGACCAGGTTCACGAAGTACTTGAAGATAACTTTGGAGTCACTGCTAACGTTCATGTAGCCGAGCAAGGCAATAACGGATGAGATAGCCAGTGCAGGGACAGGGACGCCACGACGATCGGTGCGGGCGAAGATCTTGGGGGCTTTGCCTTCGCGGGCGAGACCGTAGATTGTACGGGTGGCGATGTATAGATCGGAGTTTGCTGCTGAGAAGACGAAGAGTAGGATACAGGCGTTGAGGATATGTGGCAGGACGGGGATGGCGGCCAGCTCGACGGCGACGACGAAGGGCGAAGCTGCGGCTGAGCCCTTCTTCTTGTTATCGTCTGACAGGGCGAAGAGAAGACTTGGGGAGTTGTATGGAACAAGTGTGCCGACTAGAAGCACGCTGGTCACGTAGAACACCAGGATTCGGTAGAAGGTCAATTTGATGGCGCGGGGGATTGTCTTGCGGGGGTTCTGCGCTTCGCCAACCGTTACTCCGACTAGCTCAGTGCCCAGGTAGGCAAATGTGGCGGAGACCATGGTGGACCAGAAAGCCAAGAATCGACCAGGTGAGCCTTCCATCTTATAAGTGTTGAAAGCACCTGGGCTCTTCCAGTAGCGGAAACCCTTGCGGTCATGGTCCGGTCCACCGCCAAGCATGAGAATGAAGGACAGGAGGATGATGCCGAGGATGATAATGACTTTGAAGGACGACAGCCAGAACTCGAATTCACCGAAGAACTTCACACCGAAGTAATTGATGGCGACGACGATCACTAGGAAGATGGTAATCCATACTCCAGCGTTGACCTTTTCTGTCGGTATCCAATATGATATGACCATTGCACCAGCAGTCATTTGATTCGGTGATAAAATGATGTACTTGAACCAGTATCTGGATTCGTGTTAGCACGATCATCTCAAAAGGGGATCAGAGGCACATACGTCCAGCCTAGTGTGAAACCCAGCGCAGGATCAACGAAGCGTACAGCGTAACCAGTGAATCCAGAGGGCAATGGCAGCCAAGCCGCCATCTCTCCCAGAGCGCACATAACCAGGAAAACGATGAAACCAACCCAAGCGTAAGAAATAAGAATTGCACCGGGCTATTTTAAGTCAGTAAGAAGAATCACTCAATTTCGGTGTAAATACTCACGCCAGCCCTGTACAATTTGTGTTAGCTTAGATCTCAGAGTAAAATGTCCAGGGAAAGCATTCACTTACTTTGCAAGAGCTTCTCCCGTTCCGATAATCAGACCAGTACCAATAGCACCACCGATGGCTGTTTACTGTCAGCGCATACTCGCGTGCGATTCTGAAAAGCGCACCTACCAATCATAGTAATATGTCTCGCCTTGAGCGCACGATGCAACTCAACATGGTTGGGGTCATTGAGACCACTCTGACCGTGCTCAACCTTACCATCATCACTGATCTCCCTTGTGACGGTGTGATCCGGGTATTCGTCGAGCTTGATAGACTTCTCCATTGTGTGTCTGACGCGCAGAGGTTTGCGCTGACCAGGGAGAAAAGCCGTAGAGAGAAATCGCAGATGTAAGACCAGGAAGACTGGGGCTGAAGAGGGATTAAATGGAAAGCCAAGAGAAGTACACAGCCCTGGAGAAAGATAAGCAAAAACAAGGCAAAGGGAAAACACAATTAAATAAGATACGGGGAGAACCTTAGAAAGACCTCGGGACTTGCCTAGCCAAGGCTTTTTCATTTTACGGGGTAGTATGTACTATAATATAATTTACCTATCATAACACCTCAGACCACACACAGTCCACTTGGCTTAAAATCCTTCCGGAAGAGGGTGTAATCCGCGATCCGTTGGCCGTGTTTGGTTTTCACGTACTAAATAGGGCTATGCCCATACTTTTTTTTTGAGGCTCTTAATTCTCTGGGCAGGGATATCTTCAATATGCAGATAATTACTGTATACAGATGTACTTCGTCCTGATATCTTGAGATAAAGCTTGATAACCAAAACGGAGCCGGAAGCGGAGACATTGGCGCCAAGCTCATGGACACTACCCTCTGCGGGGGAGCGCTTTGCAACGGCATTCGCTTGCGAGTTTTAAGTTGCCCCATTTTCCCCCAGATTTTCAATCTTTATAACCCATGGATACGACCGATTTATATACGGGGTGGAAAAAACAAGGCATGAAATGTTCAAATGTTCAAATGTTTCACTGTTTACACGTCCAAAACATAAAAAGGGTCCAAATCCCCGCCCATATCTTGACTCAGCCACCCGACTGATAGCTCCCGGGCCATTTACCCAAAAGACCCCTTATCAAGGTCACCCCCCAAACAGCATGTGTACCCTGCCATTGCCAAGGCAGAATTTACCTTGGCACGTGAAACGCTAACCTAAACCCGGGCGAGATGTACACTTTTGAGGCTGGGCATCTGCGCCAAGACTGTCTCAGGATGGTTCCACCAATCAATGAGAGCGAAAGGAGGCAACCGCCGAATCATAGCTTATCTCTCTTGTCGGCATGGCCGGTGCTCGCGTGGCTACATGTACCTTATGGGTTAATCTATCGTACTTTTGGTTACCGGGTGTTTGTTTATGGGGAATATTTTTCTAGAAGGATTTTGGATGGCGAGCATATGGTATGATCGGCTATGGCGTCAAGAACAACACATTAATACGAGGAGGCGTCCAAGATGTGCAGTTTCCTCGATCTTTGTGCCGTACTGACAAAGTATATTCCATATTTCTGCGGGAGATGTCGATCTTCTCGGTTCCTTCGATTAGAGATTTTGTGTGCGTCAGCAACTTGTCAATGTGCTTATCTCGCGCTTGTTCCTGGGTTCCAACTGTGGAAACGCCCAGCCTAAATGCAGAGCAAATTTTTCAATCACTTGCGCGTCTTTTTGTCCTCTCCCGTGCACGAGTGGGTGCTAAAGATGCATGGCTCTGAACCAAGGTCCAATAGAGGGAACACCAAGGCTGGTATCCGGAATTGGGGCGGTGTCCGGAGGAAAGTGCGGGATAGCTCCCCTTGGCTTTCAGGCACCGGCAATTTGAACAGTTTGAACAATATGGGAAACCTGCCGAATCGTCGGTATGAAATGCCTCAAGTCCACATATGATACTCTCGTTTTCCGGTATGGACTCCGCTATAACAGATGAGCGTTCTCGCA
Source organism: Penicillium concentricum (assembly GCF_028827145.1). Classification (NCBI taxonomy): domain Eukaryota; kingdom Fungi; phylum Ascomycota; class Eurotiomycetes; order Eurotiales; family Aspergillaceae; genus Penicillium; species Penicillium concentricum. The sequence goes on from NW_026622756.1 coordinate 1,084,926, forward strand.
AAGTGATCGTACGGGGCCTTGAAGATACACGGTTCGGATTTCGGATCGATAGTTAGCTGAATGGAACATGGTTTCCGGCTGAATGGGGTAAATGGTCACAGAGATGGTATCTCGATTGCGCAGTGTGGGGTCTCGGAGACCCATCCGAAGTGGATGGCCGTAATATGAAGTCCCCAGTGCTTCCGAGGTGATTGAATCCCAAGCGAAGACACAATTTAAGGGAATCCAGAATACAGAGAAGCAACAAATGAAAAAGAAATAAGGAAACAATAAAAAGGGTTTCAGCAGTGGGATGTCTGAGCTAGTCATATCAAGTTGGAAAGTATATGATCGAGTCGGGGCCTACCCAGATATTCAGATAATGCCAAGGATTGCGATAAACAGAAAATCGCGCTTGCTGAGCGTTCATCCGGGATAATCGAGCAAATTAAGCTCAATTTAGGCGATGGCGATATAACCTAGAGCATGCAGAGGTGACGTGGAAGACGATGGCCCCCAACCAACAAATCCACCAGCCAATCAGGCTCTAGTCGGGGTCACACCGACACAGAGAAGGGACTCCCTAATGGGAATCAGGCAGGATTCAGCCTCATGAAAATGCCCGAAGAACAAAGCCACCATCTAGATCGGTTATTCATTCGTCCAGAATCAAGATTCACAGATGCACGTTGCGACCCACCGCGCTTTGATGCACCAGCAACGTGGCCTTGGAAAGGCAGAATCATGTTTCCTCATAGGTAATAACATCTCGGAGGTGGTGTATAGCCACTATCCAACATATGCAGGTCTAGCGCAGTTGGCTTGGGGGAACAAAGGGTTGGCTGAGTGCTGCCTCTCACATGTGAGAGTCAGCCGCTGTGTTCAGCCTCGTGGGAGCAACGCATATACCGCCCTGAGCTTAGGGGTGAGATAATGGTGGGGGGGGGGGGGGTCTATGTTGGTGCAGTTAGGGGGACCGAAATGGGGAGATGGCTCGTATTTACTTAACTAGATGGCACCAGCGAGAAGACATGCACAATGACGACCCCTGTCGGTCGACAGAGTAGAGTTCAGGATACACAACAACGTGTATGCAGTGATCCAGGAGACTGAACCAGTCACAGTCTCATAATATCCGCTGTTACTCCGAAGCTAGTGCAAGCTGCCGTTATCAAGGCAAGTTCCTGTAAACATGTCCGGAGCTAGCAGCTGGGGAGACATTCTCAGCCTGTCGATGAATTCCAACGTTACCAACACCCTGGATGGTGGGAAATGTGATCAAATATGTTCAAGTGGGGGCCATTGTGCCTGCAAATCGAATGTCTTGAAAATGTGCTGTGGCATGCATAAGTGCATTAGGGCAGCGATCAATGGAGGTCGTTTATTGGGTAGGTGAACGCCGCAGCGGTTAGAACCTTGAGGGTATTTTTATCGCGCTGATCGGAGGATTATGATTCGTTTATTGAAGGTGGAATTTACTATGATTAGAAATATTTAATAGTAGTTAATTTGATAGTCCATGTTAAGACTGAAGAGATGCGGGGGAGTTGACTGCTGTTCTCCTGGTCCCTATATCAGAGTCTGGCGGCAATCGAACATCTGGAATTCTTCAACTTCCAGCTCTTCAACGAAAAAAAGGGGTCTCCCCTATATCGAATCTCAAATCCCCAAATCACAACATGGGTGTTATGCGTCTCCCCCGTCCATCGGGCATCTATGTCCCCAATTCACCAAGAACCCTCACCAACGACATGATCTCTCCACCACTCTCTCCAGAATTCAGCTTCGATTCCGAGACTGTCACACCATCTCTCCTCCCAGCTCTGGAATACATCTCCACAAAACTCCAACAAAGAATGATGCACGTCACCCTCCTCATCGGCCGCGGAAAGCCCTACCCGACCGGTCAACCCTCCGACCTAATGATCATCCCCATTCATCCAATCGAGCCACAAGCATGGCGAGTACTTGAGCGCGCCATCGCCAAAGGCTCGAGAAAGTTCTCACTCGGCCCCAGCTGGACCGACGCCATCAGCCGCAGCCAGTATGAACGCCAGGCAAACGACCACCTCGTCAAGCAATCCATCCTCCAAAACGAAGTCATCTTCAGCCAGGAGGGTCTAACTCTCCTGAACATGGACCGAATTTATACCTTCAAGCGTCGCATGTGCATCCTCTCTACCCGTCCCTTCTCCCGCAACGACGAACAATCAATGTCATCCTGCGTCCGTCTACTCCACCGCATCGTCGCGGATTTCTCCGGTCGCCCTTTTAGCAAAGCTTTCTTCCACCGCGTCTATGAGCAGCTCGATGTCCCAGATGAGCAGCTCACTGCCGTCGCACTTGCGTACAAGAATGTCCACAGTCAAGATGCTATCATTCTTCCCGCCCAGGCCAAACCTCCAGCTCCAGTCCCAGCCAAAGTCGAGGCTATTGTTCCAGCGAAAGCTATCGCTCCAACTAGAATTCCAGTCAAGGCCCAGACCGTTGTTCTAGCAAAAGCTACACCCATAGTCCTGGCCCAAATCCAGCCAGCTCCAGCGAAACCCCAGCCCAAAGTTGAGCAAATCATTGTGAAGCCCAAGGCTGATCCTATCCCTATCCGGGTGAAGGCCGAACGCCCCCGTGAAGTGAAGAGATCACCCATCCAGACTGTGCGCGGTCGGAGACAGCCTCCGCCGTCGAAGATGCGAGGACACAATAAGCGTGGGCCCAAGACACCTCTTTCTGCGTCAGATGTCACTCCTATCACGCGGAATGAGTGGAATATTCTTGTCAGCCAGGATATTCGTGTGCAACCTAGAGTTACCAAGTGGACTCCGTCGCCCACTGTGCTGGCAGTGGCCGCTGCTTGAACTTTGACTTTGATTTGATGCACAAAACAATTCGCTGTTATACCTATAACAAACCCCCAGACCTTATAGTGAGGACTGGGTCTCGATCACGGCTCACATGCCATCCCCCACGCTTGTTGGGCTTGATTGAGCTGGACCATGAAGACACAGATCTCTATGTCTTCCCCGTATCTGATTCCACCAATTCTGGACCTTTATAGGCCATTTTGATGAAGGACAGATTGGTCAGTCTGGACATACCGGGTGCGAAAAGACCCTGGTATCTAGACTGGCGCCAAAGACTCATCTTGGCACCCTAATGATGATATGATAATGATTCAAAAGCTTCAGGAAGTTTCCAATATTGCGAAATTCAATTCACGGTGTATATAGTTTGGGAAGAGGTCAATACAGAAATTTTAATTCATTAGAGAATATCCAAATATCCATGTAGAATCATAGCCAACAAAGCCGAAGACAGTCAGATATCCACAGTCATACATCGGAACGTTGACATGAATTAGTTTGCCGACCTCGGGAACAGCCATAGCTTGGCCCCGCTTACATTCGGCGACCGGCGAACTGAGACAGCCACTTACTTATCATCACCCAATCACACACAAGGGAAAATATTTATAGTGGGTGTTGAACATCAAAATTGAAGCATTGGCGCTATTAGCACATGGGAATGCAAGCTGTGAATAATGAGGGACGTTTCCTATCAGCGGAATTCGCCGCGACTATACTGTCCATAGCTGTACCATAACACACAACACGTGGGATTTTGGGATGGCGAGTGCTCCAAGACTCGGCCAACTCCCGCAAAATTCTCCATCGACATACATTGATGTACACAAGATGTTGGGATGGGCATGTATGCAGGCTTGGCAGATGTAGGCTTGGCGGGGTTATCTAAGTTCTGCAAGCGTATAGGAACCCCCTCTTCGGTTATCAAGTTTAAAAGTCTTTGAACTGGTCTTGAAAATCTCTTAAATATCTCTTATATATCTCTTTTATATTTAGATACAGAAATTTACTCTGAAATCTACCATGTCGGCATTCAATGAGCCTGCAGATACACCTGTAGACTCACGCAGTCTAGACAGCGACCGAAAATGGAGCCTGCAACCTCTTCTTCGCAGTGCTGAGCGCTCGCATAGCAAAATGCCGGGTATCAGGAAGATTCCTCTTCGGGCTATTGGAATTATTGCGCTTATTGCGTTTTTAAATATTCTAGTTTGGGTTGCGGCGGCTATTGTGCTGGTATGTTTTGATAGCTGGTGTCACATTGGATTGATTCGCTAATGCTTCTATAGAGTTACCATCCGTGAGTCTTTGGATATATCATAGCTTCAAGATCATAATATATACTGATTGCGGGGAATACAGTTCGCTGGTTTCTACAGCTGCCCTTGCCTATTCTCTTGGATTGAGACATGCATTTGATGCAGATCATATTTCTGTATGTCGAATTCGGCCTAGAAACAGACCAAATAATTAACAATCCTATAGGCTATCGATCTAATGACCAGAAGACTTCTGGCCACGGGACAACAGCCCGTTACCGTGGGCACGTTCTTCTCGCTTGGTCACTCAACGTAAGCACAGTCACCTCATTCTATATCAAATCAAATCTAACCTAGTCCAGTATCGTCATCATCACATCTATTGTCGTCGCAGCCACAGCAGCAGCAGTCTCTGAGCGCTTCGACAGCTTCAGCACGGTCGGTGGAATCATTGGTACCTCCGTCAGCGCTGCCTTCTTGATTCTGCTTGGTCTTATGAATGCGTACATCCTGTATAAGCTCGTGAAACAGATGCAAAAGGTCTTCAATCTCCCCGAGGGTCATGAAGACGAAGCGTGGAAGATTGAGGGTGGAGGAGTCCTTTTCAAGGTCTTAAAGAGAATGTTCAAATTGATTGACCGGTATGTTATTTGGTTAAGCTATTGATGTTCGGCGTGTCTGACAAATGTGTCTATTCTTGTCTAGTCCATGGAAGATGTACCCCCTTGGAGTTCTGTTCGGTCTTGGCTTCGACACCTCCTCCGAGATCGCTCTCCTTGGAATTTCATCCATCGAAGCAGCGAAGGGAACTTCTTTCTGGGTGATTCTCATTCTCCCGGCTCTATTCACAGGTCAGTATCCTCACACGCAGGCCCACCACTTCACCTAGGGCCTTCAACTAACACCTCCCAGCCGGCATGTGTCTCCTCGACACAATCGACGGAGCCCTAATGTTTGCTCTCTACATCCAACCAGCGGCCAACTTCCTCCCGCAAAAGCCAACAAGCACCATCTCAGACACCTCATCAACGGCCAGCGATCCAGACGAGCTCCCACAATCGCGAAACAACCACCGCGACCCAGTCGCATTCCTGTACTACTCGATCGTGCTGACCACGCTAACCGTCATCGTGGCGATTGTCATCGGCGTGATCCAGCTGCTCAGTCTCATCCTGAACGTCACAGATGCCAAAGGCAAGTTCTGGGACGGTGTCCAGGTTGCTGGTGACTACTACGATGCTATTGGTGGTGGTATTTGTGGTTGCTTTATTGTCTTTGGTGGGCTCAGCGTTCTGGTCTACAAGCCATGGCGCAGATGGATGGATCAGCGACATGGGAAGAATGTTGTTAGTGATGTGGAGAGGTATAGAGATGACGATATTTCTCCTGCCGATGCTCCTGGTGGTGGTATCTTTGTGACCGAGACAGCTGGTGCTCAGCACAAGGGTACAGCTACCGAGGTTGCTGGGAAGGGGGGTTCATCTCATGTTGCTGTCAAGGAGACTGGTGAGCCGAGACTTGAGGATCACATCGTGTAGGTGCTACATCCTAGCTAGTGAGACTGGCTCATATAAACTAGTTGACGTTCTTGAAATGCAAATGTGCTTAATATCTATCTATCTATCTTGTCTCATAGACTCTACAGCCGTAAGTACCCAAGTACCCAAGTAACCTGTGCATCTTCCAGAGGGGGGGGAAACAGGTGTTGCCTGAAGTCTTAGACCCTTAAGGCTCTGTTAACCCTAGTCCCTTCCCGATTAGGAAGGGACCATGGGTCGTCACCTACCTCAGTTTCCTCAGTGCCTTCCCAATTAGGAAGTCACCTTAGGAATCGTCACCCACCTCAGTTCACTCAGATCCTTAAGCCACTGCCAGGGTATAAATACCCCCTCCCCCCATTTTTCACTCTCCTTTTTTTTTTCCTCCTACACTCTCTTCTTTTCTTTGAGTCTCCACTCCCACCTTTTAAGGTTTCACCCTCCACTATGGTCTCCCTTCACTATGGACCTCCCATCTGAGCCCCATCCACTATGGGTTTTCTATCCTGTCCACATCCATCATGGACATCCAACCTTGGTCCCATCCACCATGGACCTATTGTCTTCACCATGCATCAAGACATTGCACGACGCACCTTCCATCGTGAACCTTCCTTTATGGTCACCTTCCAGTATGACCACTGTCCACCTTGACCACATCAACCTTGGACCTTCCACCATTGACCTTCCACTATGGTCACCTTCCATCATGACCCAAATCAACCTTGGTCTTCCAACATGGACCTTCCATCATGACCATTGACCACATCAACCTTGGTCATCCACCATGGACCTTCCACCATGGTCACCTTCCAGTATGACCACTTTCCACCTTCAACATCATTCTATCAACAACCTTCCATCATGGTCACCTTCCAGTATGACCACTTTCCACCTTCAACAACATTCCATCAACAACCTTCCATCATGGTCACCTTCCAGTATGACCACTTTCCACCTTCAACAACATTCCATCAACAACCTTCCATCATGGTCACCTTCCAGTATGACCACTTTCCATCTTCAACATCATTCTATCAACAACCTTCCACCATGGTCACCTTCCAGTATGACCACTTTCCACCTTCAACATCATTCTATCAACAACCTTCCATCATGGTCACCTTCCAGTATGACCACTTTCCATCTTCAACATCATTCTATCAACAACCTTCCATCATGGTCACCTTCCAGTATGACCACTTTCCATCTTCAACATCATTCTATCAACAACCTTCCACCATGGTCACCTTCCAGTATGACCACTTTCCACCTTCAACAACATTCCATCAATAACCATCCATCGCGGTCACCTTCCAGTATGACCACATCCAACTTGGTCGTTCACCATGCCCTTGTGTCATGTCCTACCATCATGACGACTTGGAATTATGAGAACTTCTTGTGAGATCAATCCATACATTCCAAAACATGAGCCTCGCTAACTTGTTTTTAGGAACCTTCATACCCACCCCCATTTCCCTCCCTTCCCACTCCCCTGACTCACTTCATGATGACTATCCAGCAGCCCGAACCGTCCAGTCGACAGTCTTGCAGTGGAACCACTCCGGCCTGTGGTATGCTTTGACCTTCAAGAGGAGGAAAGAAGAGAGACGGTTTTCTGTCGACAAGAGCTCCACAGGAGTGTCTCTGAAGGAGACTTCTCGTCAGGAAGAGGTGCAGCGTGTACCCAAGGGGGGAGACTCTGAAGACCGTCTGCTGCGGGTGGTGAGGGCACGGTCAAACATCCACATCCGACAGGCCTATTCGACAACCTACGTTCGACAGCCAACAACGCTTCGACCTTCAAGAGGTGGAAAGAAGAGAGACGGTCTTCTGTCGACAAGAGCTCCACAGGAGTGTCTCTGAAGGAGACTTCTCGTCAGGAAGAGGTGCAGCGTGTACCCAAGGGAGGAGACTCTGAAGACCGTCTGCTGCGGGTGGTAGGGCATGGTCAAGCATCGACATTTGATAACCGAGTTTGGAAAACCCACGTTCGACAACCCACAACGTTTCAATTTTTCAAGAGGAGGAAAGAAGAGAGACGGTCTTCTGTCGACAAGAGCTCCACAGGAGTGTCTCTGAAGGAGACTTCTCGTCAGGAAGAGGTGCAGCGTGTACCCAAGGGGGGAGACTCTGAAGACCGTCTGCTGCGGGTGGTAAGGGCATGGTCAAGTATCGACATTCAACAATCCCATTCGACATTCAACAATCCCATTCGACAATCCACTGCAAGACTCGGACGGAGACGGCTAGCTATCACGAACACGATTCAATTACGGTCAATCCCCTCTTTTTACCCTTCATGTTCCCCTTCCTTTCACTCATCATCTCGCTTCATTCACCATGTTCTCCATGAGCCCTCACATCAATCCTTGCGCTCAAGCCTGAAACCAAACGGCTTCATCAACTCAGCCACCGCAGGATCAATTTCTCCAGCCAAAATCCAAATCTTCCACGCATCCACTGCAGGCTCGCCTAGTATTAAAAAACTGGGCTTCCAGAATTCATACATTTGCGCAGCAGGGTTGGATGTGGGGGCTGCTTCCTTTCCTACATTTGAGCGTTTTTTTGCCATGGTTCCAAGCTCGTGGGGATGTGCAAAAAGAACAAAAAAAAGACCAACCATTGCATGTCTCATACTTTGTTCAATCTCGTTCTCACACACTTCTTAGAAAGCAAATCAAGGAACTTTCATGGTTATCTTTTAATTTCATCTCGAAAACAACTTAGTCTTCGAAGTAATCAATCATGGCTAATCAACTTTTCGGACCAATTTCAACTACTATATAGCCTTTGGTTCCATTATGGTACTGTTTAATGTGTACCAAGTATATGGATTTTGAACTCTTCCTATAGTCGGCCGCTTATGTCTTGTGTTTTTTCAGTGGTCTTTTTAGTAGTCTTAGCTTTTGACTTTTAACATACTTCATTGATGCCTTAGGCGCTTGTGACGTCAATTCCCATCTCCCGAGATTCAAACTAACGTCCCAGCACAACTTCAGTCAATTCAAAGATGAGACGACCGTGCGCCTACAATTTTGAATGTTCGATTTTCCTTGCTCGCCGTAAAGCCAATGTCTGTCTTCAAGCATCAGTGGCAGCAAAAGAATGAGCACGCTCCTTGAAGACATTTCCTCGCATATATGATTGCATTTTATAGATCCATCGAGAACTTATTTTTCTAGAGCTACCAACGACCATGATCGCTGATCCAAGCTCCTCCTTAAAGGACAAGACAGAAAACGTTTCCATCTTCTCATCCCAACCACCTATCTTCATTTTGCCAACGCATCTCTCCCTGGAGGAGCTGGACGAGATTGAAGGCAGATTGATAGATTATGGTGGGAGATTGACCTACGACATCGCCGAAGCTGGACTTGTTTTGGGGAAAGTCGGGCGCGCTAAACGTGCAGCGCTGGAACTGCGCACCCGCGGTACCTGGACAGAGGAGCTCATACCCAGCTCAGCTTCGAAATCAATTGGCGTGGAGCCTCCTTCCAAGCGCAGGCGCACAGATCAGTACGATGGGACTCAGGATGTCCCAGTTGAGATTATCGATCTTAGCACCGAGTCTGAGGAAGAGGATGGGGCTACGAATGGTGACTCTTCAAAGCACCTGATTCCAGAGCGAAAGGTAGAGGAGATCAAAAATTTGGTCACGGTCCTGAAACTCGAGTGGATGGATACCTCTATCAAATCAGGCAAATGTGTGTCACAAGACCCATTCGTTGTCTATCGTGGGCGAAAGATTCCTTCTCCTCCCACGACAGGGATAGAAAATAAGCAAAACCTACTTGCACAAAAGTCAAATCAAATCATCGAGCGTGCAAAACAAGATGCTGGTTTACAAACACCACGAACCCCTCCACCAGATTACATCCACGCACGTCGCTCAAAAGAACCCCCCGAAGGACCATCCCCGCGTCCCCGACCAACCCTCTATCGACAAACGACCTCTGAACACGAAAAAGACGAAAACGACGCACCCCCACAGCCAGACTGGGTCCGTAACCAGGTCGTATTCGCATGTCTACGCTCAGCACCCTTACACCCTCCAAACGAAGACTTCATCTCGCAACTCGTGAAAATCAGACGAATCCGCGAACTCACCCTCGACGAGATCGGCGTGCGTGCATACAGTACCTCCATCGCATCCGTGGCATCATACCCACATCGCCTCCAGCGACCGAGCGAGATCCTTGCTTTACCAGGGTGCAACGCCAAGATCGCAGACTTATTCGCGGAATTCCAGCAACACGGTGGCTGCGGTCATACCGATGACGACGGTAATGTTGCCGCTGCCGATGCGCTGGAGACGGATCCCATGCTGCGGGTTCTGAACTTGTTCTACGGGATCTGGGGTGTTGGAGCGAAGACAGCGCGCGAGTTCTACCAGCGTGGCTGGCGTGATCTCGATGATATTGTCGAGCATGGGTGGAATACGTTGTCTCGGGTTCAGCAAATTGGAGTGAAATTCTACGAAGAGTTCCAGGAGGGTATTCCTCGTGATGAGAGCGAAGGTATTGCGAATGTTGTTCGTGAACATGCTGGTCGAGTTCGGCCGGAAGATAAAAATGGAATCGAGTGTGTGATTGTTGGTGGATACAGACGTGGGAAGGAACTCAGTGGTGATGTTGATATTGTATTGAGTCATCGTGATGACGCGGTGACTCGGAATCTGATTGTTGATATTGTTGCGAGTCTCGAGGCTGAACGGTATATCACTCATACGCTATCGTTGCATCTGACTTCTTCGCTGCGCGAGCAACAGACGTTGCCTTTTCATGGTGATGATACAAGGAAATTCGATACTTTGGATAAGGCGCTGGTTGTCTGGCAAGACCCGCACTTCGATGCTACAGCTGTTGGAGACGATAGCCGGGGGAAAAATCCAAATATCCATCGTCGTGTCGATATCATTATATCGCCTTGGCGCACGGTCGGTTGTGCGATACTCGGCTGGTCTGGTGATACGACTTTCCAGCGAGATTTACGGCGTCATGCGAAAAAAGCTCGCTCGTTGAAATTTGATTCGAGTGGTATTCGAGACCGAGGTACTGGACGTCAGGTTGACCTGGAACATGGTGGAGAGACCTGGGAGGAGAGGGAGAGACTTGTGATGGAGGGGCTGGGGATAGGATGGAGACCACCAGAAGAACGGTGCTCGAGATAGAAACCTGGTCTAGCAAAGCTGATCGGGGTCTCGGGGGAAAGGGATTATATACTCTGGATATATGTATGGACTGTTCATAAAGATGCCTGAGGTAAAAAGATACATATAGTTATTAGGGATGTATACTGTTGACTCTTTATCAAACACCATCTTGTATACTATTTCAAAGTGTTTCATTAAACAGAAAGTACACCAGAGTACTCGGAGGTCTCCTACTTGGAAGGATCTCGAAATGCATGAAGCTCTAGGTCATCCCGACCCGGGTAAATATTGGACGCAGAAGTACCAGACCAGCTGTCATGTCTACACATATGTTATTTATGGTTACCAAATAATTGGAAGAAGGTTACTGAATCATGTCATGTTCAAGTTTCGCAAGACTCAGCTAAAGCCACATCAAGTAAACAGGAAAAAAAGTAATATGTCACAGGCCCCACACCAATCGCATGGCTATAAAGACGACCCAGAGAAAAGAAAAAGAGCATAAGGTACACAAAGATACAAATCTACCAACCTCTGGCATGGATGCATAGCGAAGAAAAAGAGCACAACGAACCGCCACTGCAAATGCACAATGCATAATCAACCCACAGCGAATCAATCATCACGCCATAGGCCTAGAGCTAGCCATCTCACCATACCGCCCACGACTCTGGGTAGTATCGTAAGCATTGAGAACACGCATCTGGCCGCCATCGTCGGCCTGGGAGAAGGCGTAGCCGCGCTGCTTGCGCATGCGCTGGACCTGGCGGACCTTCCGGATGGCTTTTTGGAACTGTTCCATGCGTGGACGGTAGTCCTGGACATTGTATTTTTGGATTTCCTGAACGTGGTGGTATTGCTGTGGGTAGTACATGCGCTTGGCATACTTCCAGGCATAATCACGTAGGAGGCAAATACAAGGTAGGACGATGGCCATCAGGTAGAAGATGGGGGACTTGAAGAGCACGGGAATGGTGCCGTAGTATTCGTTCGAGAAGCCCAGAGCCGGGGCGGCGTAGCCGTAAGCCGGGAGGAAGATGAGCCACAGGGCCATTGATCCCGGGATGGCAATGAAGGTGTACTTGGTCCAGATGTTGGTGATCAAAGCGGCTTTGCCGAGAACGGTAGCTAGCACGGCGGTGTACAGAGCTTCACCCCAGACCCAGTGGCCGGCAACCTCACCGTCTGCCATGGGAAGATCCCAGTAGTAGAGCAATTCAGAGACAATGTAGAGGATGAGAGAGTGGAAGAATCCATTCAGAATCCAGGCCCAAAAGCTGTGCTTCTGGAAGAAGACGCCTTTCTGGCCCAGCTGGTACAGCTGTGGGTAGCGGTCCAGCAATCGGGCGGAGATAAACTGGTCAAAGATTCCCATCGCGAATGGAGGTAAGACAGTGAAGAGCACGTTGTAGAATGAGAGCGTCCAGGATTCGTAGATAACCTGTCCAGAGAATGCGTTTTGGAAAGAATACTGCGAAAAGTCAGATACTACTCCAAATAATCCATCGAGGTCAAACTTACCCAGAATTGAGTCATATACAGGGTGATGTTCTTATAGTATGAGTATAAAATGACTCGGCTGATGCGAGAATAGCTCCACGCTCCGTGAACCAAAAGCAACTTTCGAAGGAACCTGAACTGGCCAATTGCCACATCGGCGGATCGTGCGGCTTGAAGACCTTCGACACCGCTGATGCCGACTCCGACATGAGCGGCTTGAATCATGGACACATCATTGGCACCGTCGCCGATGGCCAAGAGGAGAGCCTTCTTGTGACGCTTGACAAGCTTGACAACCAAAGCCTTTTGAAGGGGAGAGACGCGACTAAAGAACATGTTAGAACAAAGACAAAATCCTCCAAAAATTCAGTGGCACTTACCAGCAAACAACGGCTTTGCAAATGACAGCCAGATCCAAGAACAGCTTCTCCATATCTTTCTCCAAAGCGAAAGTCAACGACCGCCCGTCTATGATCAAAGCCAAAGGCTCGGAGTCCCCAGAGGCAAGTTGACTCTGAACGGCGTCCATTTTCTTTTGCAAGCTGTCACGAGTGGCTTCTGTCGACTCCTCGTTGATGATGAGAAGCGTCATGTCTTCCGAGATGAGCTTGCAAGACATGCCGATGTTGATTGCAGTCTCCTGCCGGTCGCCAGTCAAGACCCAAATCTTGATGCCTGCACTCTGAAGGGTATGGATAGTATCCGGAACACCGTCCTGCAAGCGATCCTCAATAGCTGTGGCGCCCAGGAGATAGAAATCTCTTTCGATCAGCTCGGCCGCTTTGTCCAGTTCATCCGCACGACTGCCGTCGACGGTAGTAGAAGCCTTATCAAAGATCTGGTACCATTGCTGGAACTCATTTTCTGGGACTTCCCGCATAGCCAGACACAACGTCCGTAGACCGTCCGAGGCATACTCCTCCAGGTGCTGGAGAGTTGCTTCCACGGTAGGGTTATCGGGATGCAACCGCTCAATAATGACTGTGTCAGCTCCCTTACAGTAGACGCGGACCTTTCCATCAGGACACCGGAAGATAGTGGACATTCGTTTTCTAGTAGAGTTGAACTCGCACACTGCTAGCAGTTCGTATTCAAGCTCCTGTCCCCCAACCTCAAAGATCACCGATCTCGGTCTTCGGTTGGTGAATCGGAAACCCAGCGAGGCGGCTCCGTCTACCAAGGCTCCCTCGTCCGGCGATGCTGCTTGGTACTTGATCACATTTGGGTCATCAGTCTTTCGCTCAGGAATGACAGTGTGACAGGTGGCAAGGAGAGTGAGAAATTCGCGAATAGCATTCTGGCTTGGGTGCGACTGAAGGTTCTCTCTGAGCTTGTTGAAGTCATGAATACCATATTCAGCGCCATCCTCCACGGTGGCACGTCGGTCTTCAGGAACGTCATCGCCATATTGGATACCGGCAATGCTAACTTGCTTGAACTCCATCATGTTGCAGGTAAGGGTACCTGTTTTGTCCGAGAAGATGTACTCAATTTGACCAAGCTCCTCAACAAGGGAGGATGTGCGGCAGGTGGCCGGGGTGTCGGTTTTATCATAGTACATGTCGAGGTCGGAGTTGATGAGGAAAGCCTGGAAGTATTTGACGATTTCAATGGTGACGAAGAGGGAGATCGGAACCAAATTCGAATAGAGCACCCAGTACGTGAAAATGTCGTAAAAGAACTGCTTTACCATTTTGACCGAGCCATAGTCGAGGTATGCAAGCTGTGAAGATTTGGTTTTCCGAATAGCGAGATCACCGACAGAACTGATGACACTGAGAACGATAAGAATGCTGACAAGCATCAAAATCTGCATGTTAACTGTTCGCTCCACAGCTGTTCGTTTGATCGGGGTTGCTGTCGCATTTCGCATCAGTTTCGTCTCGTGGCCACTAAAAACCACAATGCCATGAATCCAGGGAGTATTGCGCAGCGTTGCACCACGAAGTAGAAGTTGATCCGGAGCCAAGGGCAACTCTTTCTCGCCACCTCCAGCATTCATAGTCAAAGTGGCTTCATAAGTATACAGACTGCTATTTGGCTGTTCTGACCGAACGCGTCCACTCATACGGCTCAGATCACTGGGGCTGACCAGATGCGCAGTCTCCGGAATGGCTTGTTTGATTTTGAGATTGGTCTCGCCGTCCAAGTTTGCCGTTTCGATGTAGCATAGACCCTCAGGCTCAGATGACGCCAGTAGTACCAAGTCGGCTGGAAAAGGCTGCTCGGACTCAACCCGAACTATATCCCCGACCACAACATCCACCCATTTTGTATCGTGGAACGAAGATCCCTTAAGAATCTGAGTTTTTGAGTAGTTCAGTCCTCTGTCCGACATTCTCCGTTTGTAGTCCTCTACCAATTCTTTGATCGCCGACACAGCCAAAACAATAGCTAGCGGAACGATAGTTGTGAACTTATTCGTCGGCGACACATTTGGGATTTGTTGCAGGATGGCGGTAAACAAGAAGAACAGGTTGGCGTATTTGGAGAATTGTTCGAAGAGGAATTTGGGAACGAACGTAAAGATGTTGTATTTGGCCGTTGATACGAAGTTGCTGACGAACTTGTGGGTGGAATTGGCAGGCGGGTTGTTGAGCTGAATCATGCGCGGGCCCAGTGTCGATGGATCAACCTTGCGTCCAAAGGGATTGAGGTCAGACGCACGGAATTTCTTGCGTTCCTTTGGGCGCGGCGCCGGAGAAGCACTGCTATCGACTGTCGCCCTTCTTGCGCCTGATTCAGTCAATGGAAGATCCATTTCCGAATACTGTGACGACCCCATGCCAAACATGTATTTCGCCTTGCCCATCAATCCACCCCCGAGTCCGAGGACGCTATTTCGCTCATTTGCCTTGCGGACGTGGTGTGAACTGGCAATTCGGTCTTCGTCCGCGTCGAGATCATAATAACCTGAATGCCCGTCGTCAAAGTCGTCTAAAGAATACCGCCGATAATTGTCCAGTCCAGAGGTCTGAGAATAGGTTCGATCTCGCGTGCCGCTGGAGTAGGGGTCATTTGGCTGCAGACCGGGGTTGACAGGCGGATGCGCCGGTCCGGAAGTAGCATTGTGTTGCGTTGCGCCGTGCGGCGCATGAGATCCGACAAAGTGATCATAGGAGACGGAAGGGCGCGGTTGTGTTTGGGTGTACGGTTGTTCGGAGTCGTCAATGTCGTAGCGTTCTAATAGGTGTTCATCATTCACGGGAGGGCCTTGACCACTGTTATAGATAGGTTCGGAATCCAGCAGCAGGTCGTCATCGCGGCCAGCGGGTGGATGCGACCCAGGAGGTCTACCGCTGGCCATGATGCCGCGGGGAAGCTGACAGCCTCACTGTTGTAGCGTAGTAGCAATGCCTCAGGGGCATTGATCGCAAGGCCAGGTCGACAGAAAGCGCTGTGCTATATCTGTCGGAAGCAGGGATAATCGGAAACGAGGTATAGGGAGCAAATAGCAGATTTGACGGGGTTTGTATTAGAAAAATGTGGGAGTCGAGTGAGAATGAGGTCCAAGGGTGGCTTAGCGGGCGAAGGCAGCAATTAAGCTATGTTGATTTGATGCGCGGGTAGGCGGTAAAGCGCTTCACAACAATCAAAGAGCTCAAATATTCGGAAATATATTCTTATTATTAGCACAGTGATGGTATAGTTTTACATGCACTTCATTTCTGTACTTTATTCGATATACTATGGTCAAAATACATTTCTAATCATTGGCCGTCCCGGAGTCTACAACCAATTGAACTAAGAATAGGGGGCTCTTGGCAGCCGGAAATATACTAACCGCTTTGTTTGTATGGAGTATACTATGTAGGAACCGACATTGCTCCCACTAAAATGAAAGATATGTTGGGGAAGAAAAAGTCAGTAGAAGGTACTTGAGTGGTTTTCATGAAGTTTTAGGTACACAGTTTACATGTAAAACATTAGGAAAAATGGTTAAGTTCATTCATCTACTAGCGCCCATATGTGGCAGCCAAGTATCATTGATGTAAACGCCATGCGAAACTCCAGTCCCCCGATCGTCAAAGTAATGGTAGTACATGCTGTTCATTCGATTTGAACCAACCGGTCATTTTCTGCCCGAGACTCATCGGCCATGCCAATCTTCGCCCGCTTAGCCAGGTCGGCCTGGAGGACCTTGTCAACAGCAGCATTGATATCTTTGACTTTTTCCCATGCCACATTTGTCTTGTTCACAATTGCCATGGCATCTGCTGGCGCACCTGCGTACTTCGAGAGATAACAGACATCACCAGCGCTATTAATGCCAATGACAAGATCACCCTCGGCAGCCTGCTCCTCCTTGAGGGTGGCGTCAACAATGACATGCTTGCTGTCATTGAAGGTGTGGAATGTGACTGAGAGAGGCTTGTGTGTGATATTAAGTGCGACAGGCACACGCTGTTCAACGCCGTAGACTATGACACGTCCGTCTCTCACCACAGCATCCGGCCGGCGGAAGTGTTGCAGTCCAGCCATGATCGCAATGCAGGCGGCATCAGTAATGTTTCCATCGTAGTCAATAATGTGAACATCGGCTCGAATCGCCCAGCAGCTCACACCCTTTAGAATACACAGAGATTCAGTATCGAGGGCGTTGGAATGGCGGATGATACGATCAAGGGTGTTAGTGGCGTATGCCTCGATGTCGTTTGTTCTGCAAGAGGTAATTGTGAGCACAAATCAATGCATAACGATGATGATCGGTGGTATATACCGTCCGTTTTCCCAGGCCGGTGAACCCATTGCACTCAGCTCCAGGTTGATGTTGAAGAGACCATCGAAGGGTCGGTCTTCACGCGGTTTAGTAACCTCAGCAGAGATGCGAACAATAATGCTAGAGAATCAGTCAGTGATTGTCATTGGTAGACCAACAAAAGATCTGGAACTCACTGTGTCTTCCCAAGCTGCAGCTTCACATGTCCATATTCTTCACCAAAGGAGATGTTGAGAGGACGATAGTCGTCAGGCTGGCGACCATCGAGACGCACATCCTCACGGAGCGCCTCGAGAATAAAGTCGCGCTCTGCGATTGAGAGTTGCGCTTCTTTCGACATCGTTGAGGGAGGTCTAGCAGCCCCGGCGCGGGGATCAGAGATGCTTTCTTTTTTGGGCCATTTTGCCCGTGCAGGCCGCATTGTAGCGGTCCGGAGTATTATTATTCCGAAGATTACGCCAATGGTAGGTGGAATACGTAAGGCGGTGAGAAGAACGTGAGGAGAAGGTTGGTGCCTGAGGCGACTACGTACTCCCAAAGCTGGAAGCCGCAACGTCCTAGGACTTCTAACTTTCACTTAGCAACCACACAACAAAATGACTACAGGTATGCCATTAGAAGGAAAATTTGCGAATATGAATATTCATAGCTAACGTTGCTTTAGCCCACAGACCTACTTTTGACCCGGTACGGCAACTTTTCTCAACACGACTCTTCATGGACATTGACTAATTTCAACAGGCGCAAGGCAAAGAAGCCCTCCGCGGCCCGGCCTACCACCAGCGACTCCTCCCTGCGCATAAACACCTGAAAGTCCGGTATGTAAAACGAACTTGGCCAGACCGCACCGATCACTGACATTATTCTAGCCAACCTGGACAAGGCGGCGCCGCCGACGCAGACCCATCGCCCCGTGACCTTCGCGCAGAGCTTCTCCAAGCTGAGGCAGCGCACTTTGCCAAGAAGAATGGCGTTCCCGTCGAACAACCAGCTATTGCTGAATCCTCAGCCCCTAAGCGACAAATTGAAGCTGCGCCACAAGATGGAAGCGATGGCGACATACAGGAAGAAGACCCAGAGGCCAAACGCCGACGCATATTGGAGGAGACGCGTGACATAGATGCCGATTCAGACGAGTCAGAAGACAGCAGTGACGAGGATAGGTGAGTTGAATCTAGGATCTCGTGCTTAGGACAAATAAACTGACAAATCGCAGCGACGAGGAAGACGAAGCAGCCGAGTTAATGCGGGAGCTTGAGAAGATTAAAAAAGAGCGATTGGAACAAAAGGAAAAAGAGGTATCTCGCATTCTCGCACCCTGGATCCGACAATGGTGGCTAATGCGTAACAGGAGCGTGAACGGGCAGCCGAAGAAGAAGAGAAGCGTGAGGTTGACATCGCGCGCGGAAATCCTCTGCTCAATTCCCAGGATTTCAGCATGAAACGGCGTTGGGATGACGATGTTGTGTTCAAGAACCAGGCTCGGGGAACAGAGAACAGAGATGGCAAGGAATTCGTCAACGTATGCTTACTTTCCTTTGGCTTGTTCTTATGACGTTAAACTAATTCGTTCTCAGGATCTTCTTCGTTCTGATTTCCACAAGCGCTTCATGGTATGTACCTGTATTCGCTCTCATTTGCATACATTCACTAATCAGACTTTCAGGGAAAATACGTGCGTTAGAGTCTCCTGTGATAGTTGGGTATCCAGATGTCAGTTCATGAGGTATTTCAGCTTAGCGAATGGATATGTATTATGTTATGTTGTTTTTGACGTTGTATTAAAAGAATATCATAACTGTCAAAAGGATTTTACCCTAAAGCAATACCCCCAGCAATCTCCACAAAAGCACATAGTGATGTAGTTTCAACCTTATTTCTTGTACAATTATTGAATATAGGAAAGTTGATTTGCACACTTTACTTCCTTTCCACTATATTCTATATTTTGCTACTAGTTCTTATCCTTTTAGCTACAGCACCAAAAGGGGGAGAAATATATTAACAAAGTCTTGAAACAAGACATCTACAAAGACTTCGAAAAAGACACGACAAGCCTGCATAAGGATCCAACTGTTCTTGTAGCTGTCCTTTTCTCTTGTCCAGTGAAGAATATTCCGATGGCACTTCATTCAACTTCCTTTCATGAGTTCTCTTGTCTTTTCATATCATTGGAAGAAACTGCTGGTAACAATCTTTGACTTTCTTACTCAAAACAAGCGATTCGCCTATGATTATTTTTAGCGAGGAACTATTAAACGCTTTAGCATTATATCATAAAGGACATTGTTATAATCAAGGGCATTATCAATTCATTCTTTGGATCTCGGTTTCCTCCATATCAAAAGTTCTCGGTGCTCCCACAAAGTCCTTCGATCTAAGCACCATCCCCTTTGAGTGAGATACAACATCTAAAGCCCACAAAGACATACAGATCACAGACAATATGACCGAGCATGGAAGAATCCCTAATAAATGGCGAATAATCAGTCCCAGACAAACGCAATATCTCTTTTACAACCTCGAAATGAACAAATTTGCAGTTGATCCTGAGAACAAAGGCATATACTGGGTGACTGTGGATCTTCCCTTGACCCTGAGTCTTAGCCATACTGATGAAATGCTGCTAGAGTTCGCAATTTGTGAGATCCAGAACTACCGCGTTCTCATTCAGCGAGAGCCAGAGCATTGAGTAAGGAAAGAGTGTATTTCGTTCGGGGTAGCAGAACCGGAGGGCCATTTTCTCATAACAGAAGTGGCCCTTCGAGTTGTAGCTGATGCTGTGGCTCTCGCAAAACACTGGCTGGAGGAAATTCGTGCTCATAGGGTTATTCTTGACCGAGAACGTATCTTTCGTGACGCTTGAGGAGAAGTTTGAGAGAAAAAGGGAAACTTAGCACTAGTTCCAGCCCTAATTGTACATAGAAAACTCGTCTGTACGGTTTTATATTCTTGTAGACTGATAATTCTAGTATGTTTACTCCGTGCTATCATTCCTATTATTCTAGCTATCACATAAGAAAGAACGTCAAAAAGAGACATTGGAGTATTATTTTGCATACAACGTCCTACATATCGTCTCGGCTAGATAAATGAAATTGTTCCTGAGACAACAGAAATCAAGGATTTTACTGGAAGAAAGGCTCTCTGGAAAATCTGTAAGATGCGTAAAGGCGAAAGGGAACTATATGCAAGTGGAAGTCTAGATTTATTCTATGTCGTTAAGTGTAGGGGTTACTCTTGTTGTACCCAACCCGAAAACGCTCCCCGATGTTGGCATCTAATACAAAAGCTAACTATATAGTAGTTAATGTAGATATTTGATTCATATACTAATTTTTAGCTATCTTGGCCTGAGTGATCTTATTGAGTGAAACAGAAGTGAGAAAAATTAGATGGATAAATAGGTACATAGTGAGACTGATGGTAGCACTTGAGGTTAATGAGGTTCAGGGCCTGTCTCGGTGTTTGGCTGGGGGTAACCCGGGAAAGGGGCGCCTGCCCGGGTGCGCCTGAGTAGTGCGGGTGCCTATGTAGGTAAAGTGTAGTGTCATGTGATGCATCATGTGACACAAAAAGAACAAAGAAATAAAGGCGGTGAGGGCACGGCAAAATTATCTGAACACGTGACCCGCGGGTAATACCGGCTTCGCTCCCGCATCTACCCGTACCTATCCGCCCCACAATAATTCTTATCGTTATCGTTAATCAGCATGGATTCCCCTTCGGATTATCCCCCTTCGGATTTATCCTCATCTTCATCCGAAGAGAATAACAAGAACGTTCCAACCATGGATTCGCGTCCAACCGCCAAGGAGTTGCTTGGTACGTATTAACCTTGAGCTGCTGCAGCTACATCCGTGTCTCCCATGTCCCTTGACTAACAATGTGACGTGACAGACCGCGTCGACTATGATATCTCGCAGTTGCTGCAGCGGTTCGAGAACATTGTCGCCATTGCTGCCAACAAGTTCGACGGAACCAGCCACGTCGATGCCGCTGTTGAAGCATTCCAAATCGATGTTGAGTCCACTGCCCTGGTATGTTGATCTGTGCCCCCAGTACCCAGTTACCAAGCTACCTTTCCCCTTCCCAAGACGAATGCAATTGAGCTTCCAACTTCACACTAAAACGTGAGACTAACATTTCGCTACCTTAGATTCGTGCCGCAGAGGACCTCCTCGCCTTGTCTCGCCTCATGAAGGAGCTTTGGCTTTTTGGCAAGCTCGATACCCTCGGTGAAGATGAACGTGACGTCCAGCGTCGGGAGAAGCTCGAGGGGGATGTGGAGGCCATTCGGCAGGCCCTTGAGGGAGGACTGTTGATGCCATATTTGGATGGCCCCGGAGAGCCCGAGAAGCCCGGGGACACTGAACAGTCCGAGGAGCCTGAGTCAAAGGACTCCGAGCAGGCCGAGAAGCCTGAGAAGACCGAACAGTAACGGTCATGTCCCCAGGCCCTCCTCTGAAGCATTTTGCCTGTTGGCCCTTGAAGCTGTTTCGCATGTGATACCCACTTGTTTCCTTACGTCTGGCGTTCGACCGGTGTTATGGCGCATTCAGTTTACCTGCGATATTGAATCAAAACTCAATTTTTACCATTACTTGCTGCTTCGCTCGCTGAGTTAGACTAGAAATAGTGTAGCATCCTCCCTCCCTATAGACCTTGCTCGACCGGAGGAGCTCTGCAACCTCAAACGATGTCATAACATGAATAACCCCCAAAGAGAAATGACTGCAGCTGTATAGTGCGGGGCGATAAGCCCAGCTCCGATAACGATTTCTCCCCTCGCGACGCGAACCTCCACTCCACCATTGACCATCCTCTCTCACAACCGAAACCTCGCAACGCTTGTCTCCGGGTACAACATTTCACCTCGAACCGCAATCACCTCTCACCAAGATGCCACCTCACAACCCGCACCCGCTCCCCTCTCTCACCCTAATCGTGGCAACGACCCCAATCCGCACCGCGTCGACCACAAAAGACGAAATCACGCGTCTAGGCATTGGCCTAAACGGCACCCTCCCATGGCCCCGCATAAAGACAGACATGTCATTCTTCGCCCGCGTGACATCGCGCCCACCAAGCCCAGGCAAGACAAACGCGATAATCATGGGCCGCAAGACATATGACTCAGTTCCCACCTCGCTGCGCCCTCTCGCAAAGCGAATTAACGTCGTGATCACGCGCGACACGTCCGGTTCTGTTTGCGAGAGCGTAAATGCGGAGTTGGGGAAGATGAAGAGGAAGATTGCGGCTAAGGCCGCTGAGGCTCAGACACAAGCACAAGCTACGAATGCGGAAAAGGAGGCTTTTAACCCGCCTACGGATGCTGTCCCGGCTCCGCCGGCGGTCCCGATGACTGATGCGATTGTTACGCCGAGTCTGGGCGCGGCGTTGGAGCAGTTGGACTCTGTGTATGGGGCGCAGGGGACGCTTGGGAAAATTTTTGTTATTGGTGGGGCGGAGATTTATAATGCTACGTTGAAGATGGGTGGTGAGGAGTTGGGCGGGAGGGCTGTTAGGGTTGTTATGACGAATGTTGTGCGGAAGGGGGCTGTTGATGCGCCTGCTTCGTTTGAGTGTGATACGTTTTTCCCGTTGGATGGGCTCAATGAGGGGAATGGGTGGCGGCCTGCTAGCTCTGAGGAGGTTTCTGAGTGGGTTGGGGAGGAGGTTGATGGGGAGTGGAAGGGCGATGGGGATGTTGAGGTTCAGATGGTTGGATATGAGAAATTGAATTAAACATGCGTAGGATATGGTCCTCCCTGTGGATGATTGACTAGTTAAATATGTTCAAAGATTCGTACTTGGTGTGTGTCTGTCCAAACCAAATAAAATATATACAACAAAACTATGCACAATGCCAATGTTGGCTGAGTGAGTCCACAGAATAGATAGACATAAAATGAGAGTATATGCAAGGCTATGCGAACAGTTGAATCAGGATGCTCGACAACGCCGGAAAATGCAAATGGAAAACAGTGCAATGGCCGATCAATGGTCACGGCCTAGTCGCTATTCTCCTTCATGAATTTCACAAATGCTTTCTTGTGTACCAGGCCGGCATATTTTCCGTCCTGAGTAACGCAGAGGTAACGAAGACCCAGCTTGGCAAAGCATTGGTAGACCAAATCGATAGGGGAATGGACATCAAGAGCGATTGGAGCCTATGAATAAACAAGTTAGTATGGGCCAAGATATTGGAGAGGTTAACCAAGCTTACAGGGTCAATATATTGACTGAAATCTACCTGGTAGGCATCCTCGGTTTCGCTGTCATAGACGGCGGTGGAAGGATCCATAGCCATCCGACATATCGTATTGTCTTCCTCATCGCCCAGCGTGTCTAGTGCGTACTCGAGATCCGGTGCTGGGATCAGACCGGCTAGGACACCCTCACGTAGAATGGGAAGTCCGCTGTCCAGCTCACCTGCCATGAGCAGGTGTTCCAGTTTGAAACGGAGGGCCGTGGCTGCGACGAATGGCGATGCAGAGATATCGATGATGCGATTCTTCCGTACTGGTCGGACTATGTCCCCCAGCTCGGCATCGGTGGTCGGCTGGAGTTTGCTATCAAGGAAGGGGTAGGAGTTCATATCGGTCAACAGGTCCTGGTATCAATTAGTATAACGTTGAGGTTGGGATACCAGGGGGAGGGCAAAACTTACATAAATACTGCGAGGTTCAATGGCATCCGCAGTCCACTTGGCGCAGAGCACAGACAGGGAAAATGGAAGCACATGGTTGAGACTTCCTGTCAATTCGAACAGAATCACAGCCAAAGTGACCGACAGTCGTGTCACACCGCACATGGTCGCACCAGCGGCAATCAATGCATAGACTCCTGGAGTGACGCATGCCTCAATCCCAGCAACGGCAGGGCAAGAGTCGAATAAGAAAAAGGTAGGATGTCTAAGAGCCCAGTACTGGATTAAATGTCCAACAATCCGCCCCATCAAGCCGCCAACTACCATAGATGGCACATAGATGCCCGCAGGCACTTTGATACCGAACGTAATAATAGTCAGGAAACTCTTGATAACAAACGCCACCAGAAGGTACTGGACGACTTCAAGAATACCGTCCGTACGGGGACATAGCCCCGTACTCTCGACATCTGCTTCACAAGGAGAAGCTAGCTCGAATAAGAGTTCCGTGACAGGAAGTTTGGTGTATCGATTCCAGAAGCTGACAACGCCTGTAAATAGTGCAACGAGGAAAACCTCAAGCATTGGCCAACGCTTGATGGCTGGAATGCGACGGAATGATCGTGCCCACAGGCTCGAGGCTTTGATGAAGAGCGCGCCAGCGGCGCCTCCCATAATACCAAGAAGGATGAAAATGAAAAGCTCGAAGATCTGCCAGTCGGAAAGATACCGGACTTCAAATAAGACGATCTTACCTGTTCCATAGGGGTTGAGGAACTTAAGGGACAACGTAGCTGCAATGCAACAAAAGAACGTCCGGAAAAGGGTCTTGGGTGGGAAATAATAGCTGACTTCTTCCAAGCTGAAGAGGACACCGCCAATCGGAGCACCAAAGGCAACAGCAACACCACTAGCAGCACTGGCACTCAGAACCTCTCGTCGCTTTCCATCGTTTTGGTTATACTTGGCGAACAGACGACAACAGATATTGCCCACGCAGGTGGCAATGTGAACGTATGGGCCTTCTTTGCCCAAGCTCAGACCAGACGAAACACTAAAGATCAAGCCAATGGTTTTGATAACTAGCGTTTTCAGTCCCATATATCCGTGGAGGACGAAGCCACTGTTGATGACCTTGACTTCTGCCACTCCACTGCCAGCAGCAGAGTAGTAGATCATAGCTGGACGGGACGGAATATTAGGCAAATTTCCATGTGGCGGACTCATCTCTGGCTCCGAATGAGGAGACTCGGAGGCACCGAGTCCATTTGCAGATTTTGTCCCACGGGAGTCGGCGCCCAGGTTTTCATCAAGCGTGGCAAGAGAAATGGACGAAGGAACAACAGTTTTTGTGAGCAGAGTCAAAGCACACGAGATGAGGGCTAGTGTCACAACCCAGAAGACAAACATGACGAAGTCTACCCACTGGCGTTCTGTACCCGATGGCGAGAAGATCCCGGACCAGGACCGCCATGCATCACAAACACCCAGCCCTTGACAGCAGGACCGCCGACTACGGAAAAACTGGGTTGTGCAGAAGCCTTCCTTCAAATCAAAGACCGACCCTTCAGTGACATCGACGAAGTAAGCAATGGCAGCCGTGATGCACCCAATGAGCGCGACCAAGATCCATCCTTGTGCACCGTCGAAGGCCGCTAGCAATCGGCCTCGGACATCTTTCCGTTGGCGGAGTAGGCGAAGTCGTGCGCCATCGGCGATACTATCATGCACCCAATCTGTGGAAGTGAATTGATCGTACCAAGTCCGCTCATCCAAAAATGAAGAGGCAGTAAGATTGTCCTTTGTGGACGGAGGAAGGCTAGCGGGTCTACTATCGCCGTCTATACTCGCTCGTCGGCTGAGCCGCCTGCCCGCAGAATTGGCACGGCTATGATTTCGCGTTCGCCGCAGGCTATCGGCGGCCAGAAGATGTCTAAATGAGTCCGTGCCAGTACCCGACACTCCGGAAGTGCTGGTGTAAGACCGTCGCGGAGCTCGTCGTCGGAACTCTTGAGCAGGCCCGAGAAGGCTTGTTGTTTCCGTAATCTCCAAGGGCGCATCGAGGGACTGGTATTCTGTATGTCTTTCGGAGAGGTAGCTTTGAGATCGTCTGTAGGCACTCGGTGAGGGGGGAGCTGTTTGGGCAGTGCGTGTGTTTTCGGTGTCGTCTTGCTCGCACAAGGGAGCGCGGGTCTTTGGAAGTGACCGAGGCATGTCGCTTAGAAAGATTTATGCTTCAACTATATGTAGTGGAGTTGGCAAGGGTCAGTCTTATCAGCAGTTGGAGATATGCCGAAGACGATCCACATCCGACGTAAACACGGAGTGAAATGGAGCTCACACGACCAAAGAGATCAAGGGACTTTACTTACTATATAGCATATCTCTTCCCAAAGCTCAATGCTTTAGAAGGATAAACAAAAACAAAAAACAAAAACGACAAAGAGATAACAGTGAGAAAAGAGAGTCCAAGATGAGGTGACCCCATGGATGATCGACTTAAACGGCGGGGACGCGTCAGGCGGAAGTTCAGTGCTGACCCACCAGCCACTATAGTCATTTTTTGTCTATCTTTAATTTATTTTACTCGTTGAATGTTCAATGCTCAGCAGTTTTGTGATGGTGATTCGATGGTTTGTTTTTCGGTGTTACATTCCTCTGATCATCTCCACGTTTCCCGCCGATCAACATGTTTTACTGTACGAGGGGCATGCTCGTCTATATCATAGGGACAAAAGTATACCTGTATACCCCGTGCTCGTGACGCCTCTCTGGAGTTGACGATAAGCGAGAGCACTGAAGAATGTCTGTGTTACAACCCTGGAAGCATCTCCTTGGGTTACTAACTTAGGTTAGGATGTTGAAACCATTCTCGATATTTCCATTTTGGGGGTGCATCCGCCCCCCGGCTGAAGGGATCCCTGTGACAGACGCTGCCCAATCCGATCGTCACCCGACGCTGATCTCTTGGCATGCTTCATGAAGTATACGCCACCGTGCGAGAACCCGGGTGTCTGTGTCCGGGCAAACAGCGTTGGCCTCTTTTCGGGTGTCTGACATCACTGGGATATAAATACTTAGTTATCAGCTCGAGCACGCGGCTGACTTGAGGCTCATTTTACCGTATACATTTTTCAGACTATCCAACACTAGGGCAGAGATCGCTCGGTACGTTCCGATTTCACTGGTTCTAGCTTCACGTGTACAAAGTTATAGGGAAGCAAATATCGCTACTCTATAGAAAAGAATACTCGAGGTCCATATCTACGTCCGTCGCTCGGAACATTTTTTAGACACTTTTTCAACATGGTCTCCTTTACCGCTCTTTCATGTGGGGTTTCAACCTCAGAGAGTATGGGATTCATAGATATAGAGTGGATCTATGTCAGGCCACCGTAGTTATTTATTTTTTTGGCGTTTCTTCACGACAGGATCCGAAGTGGGGTTTAACGACGAACTCAGTCAAGTTGGGTGACCGTTCAAGTATCGTAATATGTTCCTAGCGTATTCCGTACATATTATCAGAAAGTTGATAGGAAGTCTTGTTTTATGGTTTGAGGGCTCACATGACTCTATACACTGCTATTATATAGAGATACGGCATAAAAGGACTAGAGCTTCAAGACTCCAAAGCTGACCGGCCTTGACGGATGAAGTCTCGATAATCCTGTCGTCTCAAAAAGGGTATAGTAACTACCCCCTTCGGTAGATATAATAAATGCTTAGTTTGAATAAACTAGACGTCGAGTGAAATACTCTACTTTAGGTGGTTTTAATGGTGCTATTCGTAAGTGTAGGTTTAAAACCGTGATATTCCCTCTGACTTAAACAAGCACCCATTTTACCATAGTGCTTGTTAGATTAATATCTAACTAACAGGGAGTTTTTTTCCCCTATAATAAATGTTAAAGATAATGAATATGTACCAGTTTGGCAGTGAGAATATAATTTAAAGTAGTCAAATGTGGCCAATTTTGCTACGGACAATGGCGAGTGTAGACAAACTATTGCTCCCCTATGTATATAGCCTTGGTGTCTGACAACCGCTCTATAGTAAACAATCAAGCATCAATAGGAGGATCCAACAGCTTCAATATCTTATTTTACCTTCTCTCCGATTTAATTATATACTGCACACTTCCGGTAGGCACATATAGATTTATATTCGTGCTATCACTCCGTACAACTGATGAGTATATCATTTAAAATTGAACTTGAAAATTGTTTGTGACAACTGCACATCATGAACCATTACAATAAATAAACTAGATTTCCTCGCCTAAGGCCAACCAAAAGACTGCGTGATTATTCTGCTATTAATTGGCTCATCTGCCTCGGCTTTGGGACCCCATTGTTTATAGAGTGAGCACTCCCCTATATAAGTGACTAGCATAGCCCAGCATGGCGCCTTTGGTCTTCCATCCCTAGTTCGGGATGCAAAAAGCAAAAAAGCAATATAACAAATCACAATGCGCCAATCAACTATTGATATGCATCACTGATCATAAGCGGCAGCTGGGGATTGGCTCGACATATGTACAGTAAAGGAGCTGAAGTGCAAGCAGGGGGTCCACGGGTTCATCCGAGCTTTTATGAATCCATATCTTCCCCCAGAAAAATGCTGCTTGGTTGTCTTCAATCCTTTGACATTTTCTTTTAGGTTAGGGCAGTGAGTACTCCGTACGGCCAACCCGCAATATGGTATGGCTTCAGGAATTCCGGTCTTCAGAGTCGTTTGTCGTGGCGACCGTGTCAACAGCCATTTTCACTGTGAGTGATCGCCCTCGCCAGTTCCTGTCATTCGTTAACATCCGATTTAGGATTTGTTTATTTATGTGATGGTAAGACGCTTCATTATGTAGATTCACGGTGGTGTATACTCACCTTACACTTTAGATCATTCCGATCATGCCCACGGCCTTGATTGATCGTATGGGCGCCAGCGAGCAAGATGGTACAAAGTGTTCTCAGTTATTTCGCGATCCACCCGCTAAAACTTCTTCAGTTCAACTATGGGTGTCGATTCTCCTTGCCGTATACGGCGGCTCGATTCTTTTTGGATCGCGTAGGTATTGCGCATCGCATAACTCTGGAAAAGGACAAAGCTAAATAACGAACTTCTACAAAATAGCATTCTTCGGATACTTCGCAGACCATTGCAAATTACGACAAGTGCCCTTTGTGGTAGGACTGGTTGCCCTTGCTGCCTCAACTGGTCTCTTTGCACTTGCTCGATCCTTCCCTGTCCTCATTATTGCGCGAACGCTACAGGGAATATCTGCCGCCGCGGTCTGGATTGTCGGGCTTTCTATCATTGTGGATAATGTGCCCAGTGAGCGCGTGGGGGAGGCTATGGGTTATACTACTGTTGCGCTTTCATGGGGATCTTTGTTGGGTCCCGCTCTTGGGGGAATAATGTATGACAAGGTAGGCTTCTACGGGGCCTTTATAGTGCCTATATGTCTGCTTGTCGCGGATTTAATCATGCGATTTGCAATGATTGAGACAAAGAGTGAGTCCATACACTGTCGAGTCACTCCTGTCTTTTCTTTTAGCCGTGCCTTGACTTACTATTGACAGAGTCCACCGAAGTCAACGATTCTCTGTGCAACGAGAGCTGCAGTAGCTTTGCAAGTGGATCAGAAAGTGCCACTGAGAGCTTCCCATATTTGAGCCCCGATGAGCAATCCCCTTTGCTGGGACTTTCAAAGTCAGAGGTAAAAAACGGACAGAAAGGTGAAACCAAAGCCTCGGTCACTGTTTTCAATCTACTCCGCTCTCAACGCTTGCCACTCGCATTGGCAACAATTGTCATGATTTCTATTGTCATTTCATCTTTGGATGCAGTAAGTGAACAGCCACTTTGAATATCGCATCAGATGCTTACCTCACGCTTTCCTCAGACGCTTCCCCTATTCGTTATTGAAAAGTTCCACTGGTCACCTAGCGGTGCTGGCTTGATATTTGTTGTACCCGCCATCGCCAGTTTCTCCACAATATACATCGCAGAACACGCCAGCAAAATAGGGTCTCGGATCATCGGAGCGGTTGCATTCATGCTCGTCGCCATGTCGTGGTTTTTGATGCAGCTCGTCAAGCATAATACCACGAATGATAAGGTTCTCTTGGTTGGGATTCTAGCGGTGCTAGGTGCATCCATCTCCACAATTCAGATGATTGCAATGACAGAAGTATCATATGCGGTTGAAGAACACGAGGCAGAATTCCCTGGGGCTTTTGGTGATACGCTCCCCATAGCACAAGCGTATGCGCTCTTTAACATGGGACTTGCGGGAGGCCAGTTGCTAGGCCCCGTTATCGCGGGAACTATCCGGGTTCACGCTGGGTGGAGTGCGCTGATGGTCACTCTTGGGGTTTGTTGTGGGTTGATGTCGTTATCTCTCTTGATATTCCGACAGAGGCCGATCAAGTCCACGGAAACCCAGACGGAAGAAGGAGCTTAAAAAGGGATTGGGTATATGGACTCTGCTGGGTGTTTCTCGTCATAGAGTCACCAATCACGGTGTGCTTTTATTGTGTACTTATAGATTGTGTAGAAAGGTCAGGTCGTCTTCTTTCATAGTTAAATATTTAATTGATTATATTTCCCCGAATTCGTACAATAAAACATCCAAAGGCTGCATTACTATAGACATCATATCAATCAAGTCATCGAAGGATTGAGCAAGTCATATTTTTAGAATAAATCTCTGTTCTTTATTTACACTTCCAACGATACTCTCACTCAAATTCCGTGTAGCCTTTGATCTCCTTAGGCTTGTGCCTCGGATAACTTTCCCTGCTCTGCTTCAAACCCATCTGGAGAAGAGGGATTGCAGAAAAGACAGTCACAGGCATAGGATCAACAACAGGAACATTGAAACCCACAAGCTCAAGCCGCTTTCTGATTTCTTCAGCACAACCTATAAACCCAGTGCAACCCAGGATAATCGAATGTGCATTATAATCACGCACCAGACTCAATGCTTGCTCAGCCAATCTATTGGTCATCTCATCGACTTGACCCTTGATTTCAAGCGATCGCATGTCGATGGCGCGACAACCGACAAACCTGCCTTGGTGACCATAGGCATTGACAGAGTCTGTGATGATGGGAATAGACTCCTTCAAGATGGTTACCACACCGAACGTATCCGCTAGACTGGCACAGATGTTCATGGAAGTCTGTGCCACACCCAGAACCGGGATATCGACGACTTCTCGCAAGACGTCCAAACCGGGGTCACCGAAGCAATCGATGACTATGGCATCGGCACCATTTTCCACTTCTCGTTGAGCGGCGGCAATCATGCCGGGGACTGCAAATGCTTTGTCGGTTCGAGATTCAACGGAGGATGGGCCAGTGCGCAAATTGACGACCGAGCAAGTGATTCCATTTTTGCAGAGTTCTTCTATTTCCTCGGCGTCGAGGTCGATCGGAGTGATTATTGGCTGGATGATCGAAATTCGCATATTGATCACGGAGATTGGAGCTTTTGCGTCAAGTTAGAGAAGCGTATTCCAGACGAAATATAATGGACTTAGGAAAGTTGACTTCAAAACGCGACATCGAATTCTAGAGTCCTAGAGTACCTGTCTGAAAAACAAGAGGGGGATACCCGGCAAGCGTTACCGGCAAGTTCCAGATATCATCTACAAAATTCAATCAGCTACTGTCACAATGCATGAATCACCGTCGTACAGCATAATTGGTTAAGTTATATGGCTCAGTTGCATAGTGCATACAAATCGATCCATCAAGGGACCTGCACCTGCGAATGCTGTAATGTAATACTCCGTAGTACTCCGTACATTGATACATTGATATGCAGTTGATTTCTCAATACCTTCAGCCAGCCTCCGGACCCACTAATTATTACAGATCTTGACACAAATGCCAAGTCTATGGGATATTTCCCCATTTTGTGGCGGCGTGGTTATGCAGATGGAGCTCTTCAATGCATTATATGCATGTAACATGTCGGCTAGATTGATCAGAATTTGTCCATCTATGAAAAGAACAAGTCACATTACATAGTAGGTGACTATTGACCAAAAGCAGATTGTCGGCGTTTCTATTTCTGGCTTGCGCTCTCATGACGTGGCATTTCAAGTCAGAGAGCTATTCATACTGCCGATCACAAAACTAACATTATGTACCACGTGTAGTTCGAGTCGATATCTCGTGTATATAAGGAAGAACTAGTCGGAGTCAAGTTTGGTTCATCAATTACACCCTTGATTCACTTTGCCTTCGAAAACACTACTCCAACATGACCCGGACATACGTCGAACCTGCCAACATCCCTGTCATTGACTTCAGGGCTCTTTCTTCTGAGAATGTTGAAGAGCGTAAAGATGCCTTGAACCAACTTGACGAAGCATTCCAAACATACGGGTTTATCTACCTGTCCAACCACGTCATTGGACAAAAGATGGTCGATGAAGCCTTGGCTTGGGTAGGGCTAATCCCTCAACAATTCAGTAATAACCGCTGACAACCAGCAGTCCAAGCGTTTCTTCCACCTACCAAACGAGGTCAAGAAGCTTTGCAAGCACAACACAGTTGCAGCTGACCACCGCGGCTGGGCAGCTGTCGGGACTGGCATCGTCAGCCAGGATGTCTGGGACAAGTCCGAGATTGAAGAGATGCGCAAGAGTGCACCAGTCGAGCAGAAGGAGATCCTTGAAATGGGTAACCCTCACTCGAAGGGTGGTCCAGGCGAGTCGATTGTAAACCGTCTACTCCCAGAGGACCAGTTCCCTGGATTCCGCGCTTTCCTCGAGAAGTGGTGGGATACTTGTTTCAACCAGCAACTCCTGATTCTGCGAGCACTTTGCGAAATCCTAGGATACACAGACCTTGACTATCTTGGAAAGCAGCAGGATCCTAGCCGCAGCCGCAATCATATGAGCTGGCTGTATTATCTCTCTCAGCCGGTCTCCCCGTTGAAGTCGGGTAAGAGCAACCGGTTGAACACACACACCGACTTTACACAGTTGACTCTGCTGTTCCAAGATATGGTGGGAGGCCTTGAGATTCATGATTACAAGGCAGGCATTTTCAGACCAGTGCTTCCTAAGGCTGGGACCATGATTGTGCACGTTGGAGACATGTTGGAGAAGCAGTCGAATGGCAAGTGGAAGAGCGCATTGCACCATGTCTCAGCTCCTATCCATCTTAAGTATGGGGATGAGACAACCGACGAAGACACCGTTGTTGAGCGTTTCTCTATGTCCTTTTATGGAACTCCTCAGCACGAGGTGATGATTGAGCCAATTCCAGGATGTGAGACGAAAGGAAAGTGGCGAACTTTGGAGTGGGAGCCGAACATGACTGCCGGTGCTTGGATTGAGAAGAGAGTTGCACTTGAGTACGGAGACGGACAACAAGCGCCTCCAGTTGTTGCTGCTGCATAGATACGAACTGCAGGTGCTCTCTTTCGGTTTCATTATAGGCTTTGGCCTGGTTTCTCTATGATTTCAATCTTTAGCTGAATATAAATGAGATTCAATATCAGTGAAAATTCATGAAGCGACACTTCAAATATAGAAAAGTCATTTCCACAAATTAAAAAATTAAAAAAGTCTGAATCGACCTAGTCCACCTTCAAGTATAATAGATGAAATATGTTTCTATCTAATCCTACGATGAACGTCACTCGAATATTACAAGCTGAAGTCTTCCTTTCGACGCTCATTCACAGACTCGATTTTTTACTGCGAAAATATATGCAAACGTCCAATGAAATACATATATTGTTTCAATATCCCATACTTGTGAGGAAGCGTGGGGTATTTCCCGAGGCCGTGCCCCTGAAAATGCGGGTCGGATCGGGCTTGCCGTGATCAGCATCCAATGCATACTGTGACGTGCTCGCTATGATACTCCGCGGAAAATAGCGCTTTTCAAGGTTTTCCATGTTAGAGGCGGTGTAAAATTGGATCAGCAGGAGACATACACTTGAGCAGAAAAGAAGAATTTTGGTGGCTAGCTGAGCCTACCTGGAACAACTTTCCGTGCATGCTGCATCTTGATCGGCTCCCTAACCCCTTGTTGTACTACATCTAGATCGATCTACCAGCAAGCCATTCATCGCCATCACGTAAAATGATGTGCAAAGGCTAAACTACCACTGGCTGTTAGAGCTGTGCATTGCTCGTGCATCTATGCAGGTAGTCAACTCGAATGCTGGCGCCATTTCCGCTAGCCTCGTCCCTTATGCACCCCACTATGCCCAGCTATTCTCCTTGGCTTAGTTTGACACATCTGAACTTGAGGGAAATGGCCCGAATGAGCCTGTAGATGATAGATCTGTGTGATCATGCAGGCTCTTTGCAAGCATGCAGCACTCGAAACAATCTTACAACTCAACTATAACCGTTCTCAGATGTACAGGTGGCGAATACGGGATCCTAGGATGGATTGATCTCATTCTGGCTTCAATTGCGAGAGAAGAGCTTACGAGTCCATGCCATATGTATCAGGTACATACTCCGTATGTGTGCACGCACCTATGGATCTGGAGCTGCCCAGTACATCTCGATCTTGTGAAACTTGTCTTCCGACCCTGCATGTATTCAGCCGCGGAGAGCTCTATGGTTGCACTACAGACAATAGCTTCTCTAGGATGTCCCTGGCAAAGACATTTTGCCTGAGAGGTACCTGAATTGGATGGGAAAAACTGGAAAGCTCGTGATGATCTTCTGGAAAGCTATTGGTTACACTCAATGTTCTAACATTGAATGCTTGCAGCATGGCATGTGATCTGCAAATTCTGGTACGCATCTATATTTGGTACCCTGCGTCAATTGACGAACATACTCTGACGCTTCCTATTAGGGCTTGTGTCGTAGCAGCGGACATTCTTGCAGTTCGATAAAATCCAGAACCGTATTCATGTAACGTCCAGATGTATGCCAGCTAATAAATGTAATTATACGTCCTCGCAAAATCGCTCGAACTTTCGTTATTTCAATGTCAGAGACTCCATACTTCACTTTAAATTCCTCTCTCTGGATTATGCCTATACCAACGAATATCGCAAATCTTCTGATCGGAGGGGATTCTAAGCTTTCGATTCACTTCGAAGAAATTCCTTTCCACGACGATGGAGCTCGCAATGGCTCCAGGTTCTATATGCTTTCCACGAACCATGCCCTGAAAGACCATGAGGAAAGAGACGACGATGTCAGATATCTGTCCAAAGGCAAACAAGGTGCCACTAAGCTGGCCCAGCTGCTTAATGCCCCTCGTATCACAAACGAAAAAGGGAATCCAGCCCAAGAGGACGAGAAAGCTGTTGTGCGGCTTGGAAGAACCGCCATGGTTGTCGACGAGACATTTGACGCGCAACCTATCCACAGTCACATCTGGAACTCCTTCATGTCCGTTGAATTCCGCTTCCCGAAAGCAGACTTCACGTCTCTACAATATCTACAAACTTCTTGGAAGGGACTCGAATCCGGCGATACACTCTTCACCAAGGAGGGAACGCCAACCTTCGAGGAAGTATCCATCGTTTCCGGAGTGTGTCTATTTAATGCAAGACTTTTGGCAATGAGTGCAACGAGCCCAAAAACTGGTGACGTTGACATTCCTCTCCTCAGAGACTCAATCCCTACATACAACGAATTGGATTATATTGCGCGCTCGTCAAGCGCCATCGCCGATGTCGCTGCCATGAACATCTCAAGAGCTCGCGAGCAGGGGTCTGAGCAGCGAATTAATATAAAGCTCGACATCCCTAGCTGGCACTACTTCCACTCGGTAGCCACGAAGTTTGCGTTGAAGCAATGCTCGAATACCCAAGCCTTGGACTGGATGGACGCGGTTGACCAACGACACGATCAGATGGGACAAGTCTTTGTGGAGACCATAAAGGATGAGCTTGAGCAACGGGGCATTCATGACAGCACCAGCTATGTTGTTGGCATCACATCAAGGACTAATCCAGCTGCCCTCATGATTCGAAGATCACTTGAGCACGGAGAAGTCCCCTCCTTGGAGGCCATTCTCGCCGCCTTGGACTCTGAAAAGGACGGGTGCTGGAAGCGATTCTACGAGATGATTCCCCTCAAGGAACGACCCACGAACCTTGACCAGCTGGGCTATCTTTACTACGTATATGAAGC
Organism: Penicillium concentricum; assembly: GCF_028827145.1. NCBI lineage: Eukaryota > Fungi > Ascomycota > Eurotiomycetes > Eurotiales > Aspergillaceae > Penicillium > Penicillium concentricum. Next base: position 1,120,728 of record NW_026622756.1, read on the forward strand.
CATCCAGCCGTCTCTCGTGGAACGCCAAGCTGAACCGATACGCCTGACATCCAACCAAACCAAGAAAGTCAATTTGTCAAAAAAGGCATTGAAGAAGCGAAAGCCTCGCCGCTTGATCATCAGCATTGATGACTCTGCAGAACGCCGCATTTACTCCCGAGCTCAAAGGATACTCAGCAAGATCCGACAGTGTAGCGAGAAGCCGGAGACTTTTTTGGTAGAGTCATATGTCTGTAGGAGATTTTTGATTAATGGGAATGAGGATAGAGCACGACTAGGCCGGCTAGATCCTATCCCTGATGTTCCAGCTCATACCGATCTACACCATGAGATTGTTCTACCCTACGATGCTGTACGGAATCTGTATGGAGATGATTGTGCTCTCAATTTACAGAAGCGGCTTCGGGAAGTGGGCCTTTGAAGGGAATGGAATGAATCAACATATTTCGGGGCTCAGAAATCCAATGTAGCAAACCTCTAGCCTAAGATCACTGGTACCACACTACTAACTACGTACCATCCAAACATACTCGCGATACGTTCAAAACACGAGGATAGGGCGCCATTGGCCCAAAAAGGAAACCCCGGGAGAGCCCCAATATCAAACTCAAATCACCTTCGCGCGCACACCTGAGCATCGCTTGCTTTGTACTATTGATTCCGATCAGGCCAGTGTTAGGGTCAGCAGCATCATTCGTTGATTGAATAAATCACAAAATAACCTCCCTGCTCATTTGTGTGAGCTCACGACGCTAGTAGGGTCGGACGGGATATTGATGCGCTCTTGCATTACGGCTCAGAGCTGCCCAGGAGAAGACCGCAGATGCATGTTTGATGTCGAGACGCGAAATAGAATACCAGCCGTAAATGTCGTGATTACGGGGAACTATGCGGAGTAGTGACCTGGTGTCAGGACTTGCATTATGCATTTGTGATGCATGTAGGGGTTGAATGATATTTATGAATTTCTAACCAAAGCGCATCAATGTTTCAAAAAAGGTATAAGCAGAGTAAACTTATTCTGACTTGACAAAACCCCACAAACATTGAAATCGGATCATACACAGAGAGGGACCAAGTAGTACATAATCTATGGGAATTTGAACGGTACCTACATCTATGGATGAAGCAGTCAGGCACGGCGACTCTCGGTCGATATTACGTGGGGTGCATCTGCTGTATATCCGTCTGCTATGTGACTTCTACTATTTGAATACATGTAATATGTACTCCGTACCTGAGGTGCAACATTCGGGGAACAACCTGCATAAAATATGCAATATCTACTGCTGTCATGCCAGCGCGAGAACTCGTGCATGCACGCCACCAATATTAAATACGGTCTTCTTTTAAATTCCTATGTATCTAAAATTAAATACATAGAAAGAAGTGAGCGATATATTGGTAATTGATGAACAATGATTATTGATATGGGTATTACTGCCAATATAGCTTGTGGTGTGCACACGAGTCATTTTCTCGCGCTGGCATCTCAGCGTATATACCATCTCCATCACATCACATATGCCGATATATCCACGATGTATCAGCCAAATGGCCCCGCAATCATTGGTGATGCATCCTAACCCATCGATCTCCTTGTACTACACCGTCTTTCGACGTGTCTGACTATGCAGATCTTCAGCTTGGGAAGAAAGTAATCAGGCCAGCCACGTAGAGTACTTTAGCTCTATCCTGCGCAGATTGCTTTTTTCTCTATTTAAAACCGTCGTGTTCGATAATTGCTCATGCTTTCCAAAGCCATCTGATACCCTTTTCAACTTCATTCCCATCAGCCACGGTAAAAGGTCGAAATGGTCGGAATCCAAGTTGTGGAACCCGCAGAAGTCCCTGTGATTGACTTCCGAACCCTCTCGGCTGGCACTCCACAACAGCGCAAGGATGCTCTTCAGCAACTAGACGATGCATTCCAGTCGGTTGGACTTATATATCTTTCTAACCATAGCATTGGTCAAGATCTCGTAAAAGAGGCATTCTCATGGGTACTGTGCTTTATCTTCCACCTTTATACTCTACTTTTGCTAACTCATTGTAGTCCAAACGCTTCTTTGATCTACCGGATGATGTGAAAGCACTAGTTCAGCATCCTCACGACATATCTAACCACCGTGGCTGGGCGGCTGCTGGTACCACTGTCTCCAGCCAAGGTGTTTGGGACCAAGATGAAATCGAGCGCATACGCAAAACTGGTCCAGCGGAGAAGAGAGAAGTTTTGGAAACGGGAGATCCATACCCAAGCAAGATACCAAACCCTAGCTTCATACCGAATCGAGTACTTCCGGAAGAAATCTTACCCGGATTCGAAGCCTTCACCAAGAAGTGGTGGGATGCGTGTATAGAGCAAGAGCTTCAACTTCTCCAGTACCTCTGTGAGATTCTTGGTATTCCGGACAAAGATTTCCTTGGAAAGCAGCAAGCTCCGCACTTCAATCGCAGCGCATTCGGCTGGAACCATTATCTATCTTTGCCGGCTCGATCCCTAGCAGCTGGAGATTCGACTCGCTTGAATGCCCATACAGACTATGGGCAGTTCACTTTGCTGTTTCAAGATATGTCTGGTGGACTCGAGCTTGAGGATGAAGAGGCCGGAATCTTCCGGCCGGTGCTCCCCAAGCCGGGTACAGTTATCGTCCAAGTTGCCGATATGCTGGAAAGACAGTCCAACGGGAGGTGGAAAAGCTCCTTGCATCAGGTCTCAACTCCTCATCATTTGAAGTACAGCGATGTGGGTGATACTACGTTGATTGAGCGATATTCAATTGGCTTTTTTATTCAACCCGACTTTGATCTGGTTATCAAACCTCTTCCGGGTTGCGAGGTTAAAGGCAGATGGTCATCCTTGGAGTGGGAGGATGAAATCACTGCTGGAGACTGGCTGAACAGGAGAGTTGCTCTGGAATACCAACGCAAAGACTCATCTAAGTCTGCTGCGTAGTCGGAGAACGCCCTTCCCATTCACGGCCTTTTTGGACCACAGTTTAGAAATAAACATTAAATTTATTTCGGGTTTCATAATAGCTAGCTTGTGGTATCATACCTGATTGAATCTCTCTTTTCGACCGGGTTTGTAAGACCGCCAGGCTGAGGTATCTCGATGTCCTGCAACGGCTTTACATGTAGGGTATTTCCACCAACATGGTCTGGACACCAAGTGGCTGCCAAATAGAGCCATGAGAAGCAGGTGGATGATACTGATTTTAGGCCGCGCGACGGTTTCCTAGTTAAGGCATGCATGCCAGCTTTAGCGCTATACACCGTCCTCCGCGATCAAATATTGCACCTACCTTCAGTACTCACTTTTCTTAAATATCACCAAGGGGTAAACTGAACTTTATGGTTGGGTTATCCTAAAGTAAGCAATCGTTGAAACTATCTTACGATTCGTGCATTACTCGCTACAAAAGCCGGCAAAAATTACCCCAACTAAAGTACATTCGGTTACGGGATAAGCGCTAAAAAATATGACACATTAAGGGGCTCGATGATAAACGGGTGTGCTTTGAGGGGCCGAAACTCATTAATAGAGACCACAGCTTAGGTTCCTTGCGACATATCCCCCACCGTCCACATATCCGGGGTGCTATGATATGTGAACATGTCTGGGAGGTTGCCCTTCATCACACTGTTAATTATCGGGGCTGATGGTGTTGGGAAAACAGCGCTAGCTAAGCGGGTTTGTCATTCACCTATCCTAACGCCCTCAGGCTCGTTTTAACCGAAGGCGTTTCTAGCTTTGTCCACAGGAGTTTACCTATGATCCAACACTTGGTGATTCCTGTTCGGCAATGGTAGCTGTTGATGGCTGGACTTGTATGGTTGACATCTTGACGACTTCGGGAATGGAAGAATACACCGCCCTCTACGAAAATTTTATACGTGACGCGAGTGCCTTCATTCTTGCGTACAGCGTGACTTCGCGGACGTCCTTTTCTGATATACAGGCCCACGACAATTGGATTAAGAAGATTAAGGAGGAGATGAGGGTTGCTGGGCCTCCAACAACGTATCCTTCATACCCTCTGTACAATTCGGTCGTCATTTTGGTCGGTACCAAGAATGACTTGGAAGCCCAGCGCGAAGTCTCGGTTGAAGAAGGCCAAATGCTTGCAAAGTCATTGAACTGTTCGTTCTTCGAAACATCTGCAAAGCAAAACACAGATGTGGAGAAGGCGTTGCATGATATTCTGAGAGGCTTTCGACAAAAAAATTTTCCTACTCCTAGTGAACCTGAAACACCGACTCCTTCACGATCGAGGAAAGGTTTAGGGAGATTGTTGGGACCAAGGCAACGAAAGAATGATAATGGGTCAGGATGCGTTGTTATGTGATCGATTAGTTCATGCGATATATAATCGGGGATTGGCCTGGCTTTGACATGTAAATAGCGAGTTCGCGGGCCCATAACCAGTTTGAATCTACGCTAGCAGATGGGATGAAGCAATAAAGTTATGTATCAGAAGTTTTTGAACTATGAAAGAAAAGTTAGATTTAAGTCTATGAGTCTAATTATATGACGATGGGGAGATATCAACAAGTGCCGCGCTTATATACATTCACTATGTAAAAGTATATAGCAAGTAACCACACAGAAGTTGTCTACTCCTCCGGGGCACCTCTCTCTTCCATCTTCTTAGAAGCTCTCTGCTTCCCGCCCTCCGTCACTCTCGGATTATGCTGCGCGCTATACGGACCAGTTAGTAGACATTGAAAAGTTCCCCTTGAGGTCATACTAACGCCTTAAGCCCAGCTGAGACCCTCGTTGGGTTTTTGTTTTCGGCTTCTGCCTGGTATCTTTCCTCGCGAGCCTGATCACCGCCGAGCTCATTGAGCATGTCTTGTGCATGCTGCTTTGCCTCTGGTGAAACCTTCCGGTTGCTCATCGCGCTGTAAAAAATAGCCTTAGTCCTTACATCTCGTGATGCTTTATTCCTGGAATTTAATACTTACGCCTTGTAGCCACGCATCTCGTTATCTTCTCTCGGCATATTGGTCTAGATGGGTGATCGTTTCAGGTGAGGATTGTTTAGGTGAGTAATCGTTTAACGAAGTCTAGCCCTATTTTCGACGGATAATCCTTCTGCTTAAATGTTTTACAATCATCAGCGGCGTCACATATCATTTCTCCGTCACTACACCCTGCGGCGAGTTGTTCGCCGTTATGATATAATTATGATGTCCCGTGATCGCACCTTGGGTAAAGAGGATAGACCTCCATCCTATTATATGGCCGTGGCGTTAGGGTAAGAACCTGTTCAGTTTTCAAGTTGCCATCAATTCTTTGCTAAAGATAAAGGTTGAATCGGGTGGCTGAAAGCAGACTGGAAGGCCTTCAATTACAGCCTCGCCACGGGAAGACGTTCTGCATATGATATATTTCTTGGATATAGAGACTGGGGCGATGTAACGTCTGGGAGCACAACCTAAGTACTTACTGAGCAGGACCCTGAACGCCCTCATAAAGCGGCGGCACCCCGATTAGGGGATTGGCATCCACGGGCTAAAACCCGGTGCATACTGCTACACATACACCGGATTTTAGCCCGCGCGACATGGCTTTGCCTTTGCGTTGAGTGCTCACCCCTTGCCGCCTTTTGCCGCCCGGTATAATGGCTGCACCGCTCGAGGCGATGCCTTGGAGCACCAAACATGATGAGGGCACGCACGCTTTAAGTATGTATACGAATCCTTCAAATCCGATGCAACAGCCCATCAACAAACACCTCGAAAACAGTGACGGGATGAGGCTGCTCTGAGTGCTTGAATACTCTAACTCGGGCGATCAGTGGTTATCCAGCCATAGGTGGTAGATCTCGAAGGATTAGTTAAGACATGGATGCACCACTTGATGGTAATTTTAAGAGTAGTACTCCGTACCTATAGATGTACTATTTGTTGCCGTGGTCTATAAAACCTAATTATTTCTCTTCTGCGTGATTGCCGGTTTCAATGCAAAAGTCCATGCACGAATGATGTCAAGACTCCCGAGATCTTTAAATTTACGGAATGGCTGGACCACAGTTCTCATTGGGTCAAGGTAGCCAAGCAAGCGTATGATTGGCTTTCATATCCCTATCAAGGACCCACGAACGTCTCTAGAACCAAATTTGGAAGCTCTAGAAGATCCGTAGCTGATGACGATAGGTTTTATGTCCGCATTTTGTCCTACTCCTACGATCTCGTACTGAAATACTGATACATAATTTGAGCCATATCATTGAGCCGTATCCAAACGCTCTGGCCTTTGAAGAATCCAATCCACATCGTCAATATGGATTGGACCGCTCTGGAGAAATATAAGGTTGACCTGGGTAGTTACGACTCACTCTACCGAGAATTCCATCAGAATCCGGAAATCTCAACCCTCGAACATGAAACTGCAGAGAAGATCGCAGCCCATTTGAAGAGCTTGTCCTCGGATTTGGATATTCGCACGGGAATCGGTGGCACCGGTCTCATCGCCATCTGCAAAAATGGAACGGGTCCGACGGTCCTGCTTCGAGCCGACATGGATGGACTGCCTATTCACGAGGAGACGGGGCTGGATTACGCATCGACGAAAACAATGAAGGACACGCAATTAGATAACGCCATCAAGCCCGTGATGCACGCATGTGGCCACGATTTTCACATTACTTGCAATTTGGGTGCGGCCGAGACCCTACTCAAAGCGAGGGATATATGGTCGGGTACTGTCATTTTCCTCTTTCAGCCAGCCGAGGAACGCGGGTGCGGTGCCCAGGCAATGGTTGATGATGGCCTATTTGATCCGAAGAAGCATGCTTGCCCGATCCCCGACATTTTTCTTGGACAGCATATCTTCCCCTTGGAGCCTGGGTGTATTATCAGCAAATCCGGGTCATTCCTGGCTGCAGCTGACAGTCTACGGATCACTGTCTTTGGTCAAGGCGGCCACGGTAGCATGCCTCACCGATGTGTCGACCCTGTCGTCCTCGCCTCGTCCATTGTGATGAAACTGCAAACGATTGTGAGCCGCGAGATTGACCCCGAGGAAGTCGCCGTGGTGACGGTCGGCAGCTTGAAGGCCGGTGACACCGTCAACGTGATTGGTGATGAGGCTGTCCTGCAACTGAATATCAGGAGCATGAGTAACGAGACGAGACATTCGGCTCTGGATGCAGTGAAGCGGATTGTGAAGGCCGAATGCGAGGCTTTCAGGTCCCCGAAGGAGCCGGTATTCGAAACACTCAATGCTTACCCTCCAACGTTGAACGATCAAGAAGCCACGGATACGATTCAAAAATCGTTCACTGAATGCTTTGGCCACAAACATCATAGGGTGAGTAGGGCGATCCCCGGCAGTGAGGACTTCCCGAATTTAGCCACAGCAGTCGACAAACCCTATGTTTTCTGGGGTTGGAGCGGCTCTGACGAGAAGATCTGGGCCAAGCACGAACGAGAAGGCACATTAGATCAACTCCCTTTCAACCACTCGCATCTTTTCGCCCCAGCGATCCATCCGACTTTGGGAAATGGCATTGACGCGATGGTTGTGGCAGCGCTGAGCTTTGTGACTACTTAGGGATACAACTGAGGGATACAACTGTTTATAACTTGATTTAGCAGATAAGATTAAGTTAGCATTTGATAGGCCCCGGGACTATATGGCTGCTTACTATGTATAATTAAGTGCCCAGGTGGCCCCCAGGCGCAGTTTATCCTCCACGGATCACTACATAATCATATGTAGCCCTGGAGGTGTGATGGACCCCTGTCACCTTTAAGCGAGGAGAAAACCGATCACTCTTCGTCTTCCTACATTTTTGTCTCTATCTCCTCTAGTCTTTGGTGAACCCAAGAACTTCGATTTCTATACAGTGAAATTTTGAATATTTGAAATCTCCCACCGAGATCATTTCGACCCGTGGCCCCTTTTTATCTTACTACGCGACTTCATCTTCCAGTACCCTCTCCGACCTCATAATTCCTTTGAACATAACTGGCAAAGTTGAATTCGATGTGGCGATGGACACCGATCACCTTTACTACTTCCAGAAAACCCAGGGGAGCACTTTCATGGTGCATGAGGGGTCTAAACTATGTTGCTCGCAACAAATCTGGTTATATAAGTTATATTCATATCGCTAACAGCAATCTTAAATGTTCAGTTCATGTTAACAGTGCGGGGCTCAGATCTGGCCCCCAAATATTACGAATAAAACGATTAGTGGATAAATTATGAGATTAGGCAGATTTGGATAAGCATGTATACTCTCCAGGGCTCTCATCGCGCCTTAACTTCAGTCAACAAGCGAAAGATCCACCAATTTCCCTTTCGTCCGCGGAGTGACTTCCCCCACTTCTCTGTTTATAAGCCCCATTCCCCCTTCAAATTCAAACTCCCAAGAAATTTGATCTTATAATCATATTCTTGCATTATGACCGCCACCGAGACTCAGGATGCTTTTAAGCCATATGATCAGTTTCTTCTCTTCGGAGACTCCATCACACAAATGGCCTGCAACCAAGAACTAGGTTTCGCGTTTCATGCTGCACTCCAAGAATGTGAGTCATTCTTCTGATATCTCTAGAGATTTGCATAGCAAATAAGCTAACGAAAAAAAAAAGCCTACAGTCGCAGATTGGATGTTGTCAATCGCGGTCTCGCGTAAGATAATCCGAGGTTATACTAGAGTGCCATATGCTAACATGTAATAGTGGATATACAACCGCGCATGCTGTCAAGGTCTTTGATAAATTCTTTCCTTCACCGCAGACCGCTAATGTGCGGTTCATGGTAAGCTCCCCTTATCGGCCGCTCCATTTGAAAAATTGAAATCTCGAATGTATCCAAAAGACCAATTAACGAACATCTGATAGACTATTTTCTTCGGTGCCAATGATGCATGCGTTCCAGCCCACGACCAGCATGTGCCATTGGATCAATACAAAGAGAACCTGAAGACGATCATTCAGCACCCAGCGACACGCGCACAAAACCCGCGACTCATTCTAATCAGCCCACCTCCCGTCAATGAATATCAAATGGAGAGCTTCGACGCTGAAAAGGGCTGCCCGTTCCCAAGCAGAACTGCCAGCTACACCAAGACTTATGCAGCGGCTGCGCGAGAAGTTGGTGCAGCGCTTAATATCCCCGTGGTGGATTTATGGACTGCCTTCATGAAGACCACTGGTTGGAAGGAGGGAGAACCTCTGATTGGAAGCCGTGATGCACCGGACAATGAGAAATTGTCTAGTCTTCTTACTGATGGTGAGTGGAAATGTGCATATTCCCCTTTTTCTTGTACTAACTTGTCATACAGGTCTGCATCTCACTCCCTCCGGTAACCGCATCGTCTATGAAGAGCTTATGAAGGTAGTCGAGGCCAATTGGCCCGATCAGACTCCCGAGGCTCTTCCAATGGTGTTCCCCTCGTGGGGTGAGGCGCCGAAATGAGTTGTCTAGATCATAGATTGGGTTCTTAAGCTCGGTATAAGGAGGAACTAGCACTAATCCTATTTATCAAGATAGATATGAGCAATGAAGAATTCTCGAACTTACATGTGCAACTATAAATACCGGACTTTCGCGCATAAATGAGATTCCCACTGGGTTCTGGTGAATTAAGAGATAAATCTCGAGCTGCCTATGTAATCCTGTGGAATGGGACTAGAACAAGGTTGGCAGAAGAAGTTTTTTAGTTCCATTTTGTCATCTCAAACTCCCAAAATATCACTCTGGCTCCAATAAGCCAGGAGTAAGCCATTATCTTTCCATCTCCTGAGAGCCTTGCTCTTCCACGCCTCCCACTCCTTGTCTTCGAAGTCAAAGGCACGATGGAGGCCTGTGAATAAACGTTGAAGTGTCTATATGTCTATGAAAAATCTTTGTGATGATGGGTGTAACCTCTTGACAAGAGTAAAGATAAACTGAATGGACAAAGACAATCTATTAAGCAGGCGGTGTACAAGAGTAAGTCTCCCACGTTCTAGGCACCATACTCAACTATCAACATATTGAATTGTTTGGATCGCCAATTTTGTCAGGAAGGTTGAAAGTGATCTGAAAAATATCAGGTACATTGTAGTGCATAGAATAGGAGTGGAGCATACAGAATATGACAGCAGTCTATAGCCAGTCTAGCCCGTCTGTCCTTTTGACCTCCACTTTACTCTCCGCCTTATTGCGTCACCGCCTACCAGATAGAGTGCCCTTTGGTTACAATGGGTTCTCTCCGAACTACGCTCACTCATAATCATCTTCTCCTAGGTTTGTTACCTAGACCAATTTTCCCTTGAATCTATCATCCTCTCCAAGCCTCCATAATTGAAAATCTCCAATCTTGGGTCACTTTGCTCTCGGTTTCGCGCCGCTTCGCTCGCACTTCGACAGCCAAATAACCCGTGACGCAACTTGTGTCTGGTGCATCACGTATCGCACGCTACCAAATACCTCGTCGCGTCTTTTTGTGAACTTGGAATCGTCTGTGAATCGCCTCCAACCCAACAAGAATCTCTCCTTACGATACCGATCATCTTGAAACGCGTCCCCTTCACCTGTGGCAATACCCTCGTCTATCTTTCCTAGACTCCTGGATGTTCTGATCAGGTCCCAGATATTTGTCCTTCGAAGACAGGGTGGACGGCCGGTGGGCCGTCTCACAGATCGAAGGCGGAAGGAGATATTGGAGAAAAAGTGTCGAATTCAAGTGAGGCCTTTCGCGCCCCTGCTCTTAGGGTGGACTATTTCAACTACCCCGCGTCAATTTCTTTGCTTTCTTTTTTTGACCTTGAATTCTGAATAATCCACTGGCTATGGACGCGCAGTACCCCTTTGCTTCCCGTGACGACATTTGGCGTGTCTTTGACGAGTTGAAGGAGCTCCACATTGCGCAGTACGAGCAAGGCGAACGGCTCGCGCAACTGGAGCGTCGCCGGGACGACGATGCCCGACTGAGGAGCCCTTGGTGTTCTGTCTCGCCATTTCCGCATTCGGTTGGGGCAATCGCTCCAGGTAGTCCACCTCTGCCCTCCGGTATCAGCTCGCCACTTACCAAGACATCCCTTCCAGACCCCGCTTTCCACTCCCCCCGGATGCTTTCAAAGGATTCGATCAGGGTCACCATTCTGCAATGACTAGTTCTGTTGTGGGGTTTGATGGCGAGGATGAGCCCAGACGGGGCGCATCGCGAGCCAACAGTGTTCGTTTTGATGAAAGTGCCATCCACGGGAACGCCCAGGCTAGCCGTTCGAGCAATGACCTTCCTTTGCGGACTGGTAGCAGCTTGAGTACTCACCCGCTTCTTGAGAGGACATTTTCCCACCAATCTGACGGACGATTGAGCTCATCCGGTCACTCGCACCATTCCGCTAGGACTAATAGCCTGCGCCTGAACACCACCCGGCTGCTTGGTACTACGCCTATCGAGTCCCCTTTGATTCCCCCTCCTGGACTCTTCTTGCTGGGGCCGGTCCCATCCATCATTCGGTGCTGGTTGACTGATTCTTTCACTAACGACTCTCTCCTGTATGCAGCCGTTTGCTCGGGCTCTTACGTCTCAACTTTGGGTCTCTCCATGGTCCGCGATTTCGGGATGGAGAACATGATCGTGCACGAAGGCGATGTGCAGTACATCAAACTTCCGCTCTATCTCCCTGAGGCACTCATTCACCCATCTTCATCGCGCCCCGGAACCCCTACTCACCAAGTCCCTTCCTTGACCATCCGCTTCGTGGTTCGGGAGACCGAAGTCGGCAATAACTCGATTCAAATCATCATTGGAAGCGATGTGATGCGCGCCCACAATGCTGATATTTTGTTCTCGCAAGATAAATTGATCATGGTGGACGATGACCACAACCGTGTATCTGTCCCCCTCGTGCGTCCAGAGAAGGAATCCGTGTTCAAATCCCTTTGCACCTCCCCTGGTACACCCCATTCTGGCGACATACTGGGACCTCCTATTAACGGACATCAATCCGTTGGTATCATTGGCCGGCCTGTCAATGTTCAACAAAAGCCTGTCTCTACGCCTCCATCAGCTCGTCTGCCTGGCAGCGAGAATAACGATCCTCACAAGTCCCACCTAGAGAACCAGCAGGCTCATGCTCACAATTCAGCTGAAATTCACCCAGCCACTGCCAAGTCACCGACTTCTGACCCTACCAAAACCGAGGATACGCCTTCGTGGGGCGGCCCATGGCGTCGTGATGCCAAGAAATCCGCCACCACTACCAAAAAGGCCAGCGATAAACGTGAGATGAAAGTCTTCCGAAAGTCCAGCAGCCATGCGAACTCTTCGACTTCGGCTTCGGCTCCTGGCAGTGTTACCGCTGAGCAGGCCGACAGGCCGTCTCAGCCGAGTGCTTCTGCCCACCACCCAAATACTCCTTCGGACAAGCATGGTACGCTGAACCCCGTTGGTAGTGCATCGGCGTTTGGATGGCTCAACCCGGCCCCTCGCAACGCCTCGTCCTAGATGAAATACACTAGGCTTGGCATTTATGTTTGATTACATCCGAATCTGAAATGAGCTCGGTTTTACGACATGATATGGAAGGGTTTCAATTCTCTTGGAATCAAGAAAAAAGTGATAATGGGATCAGGCGCTGGGTTCCGAAGCTGCCAACTGGGAAAATCACGTTCTCTTTTTAGCTTGTATCATTGCCGGAATTGACAGCAACGGACATGACATACTTAGTACCAAAAAATGAGAAAAAAATGTTATGATTACCACTTAATTTCTATGGCCAATATCATCTAGTGCATCTCAGTATATAAGCCTCCTCGTCCGTGCCCTGGTGCCTGGGCAGTCCCACCTGCACTAGTCAATATTAGTAATCAGTAGATGGAGCCTTGGAGCCCTGGAGCCTTGGAGCTATCCCTAACTAAAGCAAGCCTTCTGGGGCTGGAGCATGTAGTGCAAATTAAAAAAATTCACCATGATAAAAAGAGGTAGGCCACCTTTCTGGCAAGATCAATGCCTTCTTTTTCACGCTTCCATTTAACGTCACTATCCAATTTTCTGGAAGTGACCCAGTGCCAAAACCAGAACCATTGCTCCTCGAGAGCGACATTGAAGAATAATGGCACGTCTGTTGGATCTTCCAGCGGAAGTGATTCTATCCATTGCTGAATACCTACAAATCGACACGAAGCAGGCACCGCTGCAATTCTATGAATATGGAGATGCCTATGGCTACGTGAAAGACCATGATCCTCCACCGAGCGTCAGAAACCTCCATTCTTTCCTGCTCGCCGCCAATCGCCCCTATAGTCGTTTTCTCCAGGAAATGTTCTATCGCGATGTATTTGTCCCGGGCCGTCTTAATCACAGCGAAAAGGGTGCCAAAAATTGTCCGCTGCAACTGCTAGACCGGACTCTTAAGGAGGATCCGAGTCTCCAGGAACACATCATTTCAGCGACCATTCCATGTGAAGATTCTATTCATTTCGGTCAATTCTTTTGGTTCACCAACATACGAGAGCTTACCATCATTGGTTCGTACACGGGCGATTGGGATCCTTCGTTTGAAGGCGACTCACATATTGGCACTTCACCCGTCGAATGTTTAAGGCTGATCAGTTGTGAAGCGGACGAGGAGGCTCTAACCACTATATTCAGCTGGCCGGCAGCGTTGAAAAAGTTCACTTCGATGTTGAACAAGGCGCATGGTATTGCAGTTGCGGGAACTGCGGAATCCCGCCGTGGTCATGTGCTGCATTTGTGCGCTCACTGAAATCCCAAAAGGCATCATTGGAGGAATTGACAATGACACGGACGCCGATTGTGCATAGAGGACTGGGGGATGGACCTCACATTGACTTGACCGAGTTCACGGCTCTTAAAACTCTGCGCATTTACCACGTCTTTCTCTGCGGGGAGGGACATCCCGAGCCCTGGCAAAGCTTACCTCGCAGTCTGGTGGTGTTGGAGGTCTATTACGACGATTTACGGATCGGCGAGTACTTGTCGGGGGCTGATCGAGCGCCGCTCGATCATTTTATTCCTAAATTAATCCAGCATAAGAGGTCGCATCTTCCAAATTTACACACTATGATCGTCCACTCGTCTGAAGGAACCTCTGACCCGGAGCTATCGACATCTAGCGATTGGACTGTCGGACTCTGGGAGGTGCCACCTTTGCTTGCGCAAGTATGTGACGAAGCTGGTGTGAAGTTGAATGTATGGCTGGGAAGTGAAGAGGGTCTCAAGTTTGATGAGGAAGATGATATTCTTCGGTCACTGAAAAGGAGCCAAAGCAAACATCCTATTCCTCCAAGCAACAAAGTGGCTCGAGATCAGTATATATCAGACTTAATTCTCTCCTAGGATCTCTAGTATGGATAATCAAGTACTATGCGTTATTCTAAACCAAATCTGATCAACTCAAATCTTCGAAAAAACACCCAAAGCCCCCTTTGTGCTCTCTTTAGTCTCCTTAACAAGCCCACTAACAGCCCGGAACGCCTCGTGCGAAGCATCACCAAGAATCTCAAAAAGCACACTCTCACTACTCGTAACAACAGCTCCAGCATCCCTCAGTCTAGCAAGCGCAATCCCCCTCTCCTCGGGGTTAATACTGCTAACGCCATCGACGAGGATGTAAACGCGGTGACCGCGCTCGAGGAGATCGAGCGTCGTCTGCGTCACGCAAATGTGCGTCTCGATTCCGACGATTATCACATCGAGCGGGGTTGAGCCTGGGGCTGGGAGTAGCTTCTCAATTTCCGGGGTTATCATTGAGAAGAGGGTTTTGTCTACATCAGCTCGGATATGTGGGCCGTTGAGGTGTTGCTGGAGTTCTGGCACGGTGTTGCCGAGTTTGGCGCGGCTTTGGGTTGTTACGAATACGGGGAGTTGGAGAGACGAGGCTGCGCGGAGCATTTTTTCTGTCGTTGAGACGCTAATTGGTTGGTTAGACTTTTGGTTTCAGTATGTGGTTTCGGGATATTGTTGGATTCGTACACTTTGGTGAACTCGTAGATTCCACCGCGGAATTTGTCTTGGATATCGCAGATGCTGTCGTAGGAACGGGTAATTAGTTTTGATCTTGAGGCTATCTCTGTTTTATATCGGGTGTTTTGCATACAAGAGCGCGGGATTGCCTGGCTCAATGTTAGTGATTTGCATTGCGTTGAGATTCGAGGGTTTCTTACGGATTCGAGATGCACGCGTGGGGGTAGCCATGATTGCGAGAGTTAGGTAGTTTAATGTGAGAATTGAGGGATTCGAGTAGATGTAGAAGAAGAGAAGAAAAGAAGAATTCGCGGGGGGAAATCAGAGAAGTCGGAGATGCGGGGAAGCCGAGGGAATATGTCGGTATACTTGATATTTCTGTTTTTTGATCTTTTGTAACATTCAATTATGGTCAAACTTTTGCTCGCGTATGTACACATATCTACTAATCTAGGTATTTATAGCTTCACCTCATGAACCTTGGCCCGGCCGGCAAACCAGCTGTCATCACCGTTTGCCGCGGCTGTGCGGATGGCGTAAAGCTCGTCGACGAATGCCGGGACGAAGCTGCCTGGGCCGCGAACATACTCTTTGGCTGCTGCGTTCTCTGCTGCGATCTCGTACATGAGAATTCCAGACAGCACTGCGAGGAGTCTGTCAGAGCGGTGGGAAGCCAAGAAGCAACCGGAGATTGTGCCGATGGCGCAGCCGGTCTATAAATTCATGTTAGCAGTGTACTAGAAAGAGGGAGTTGGAGAGGCTGCATACTCCGGTCACTTGACCCAGGTATGGGTGGCCGTTCTCGACAGCAATAACTCGCTCGCCATCGCTGAGGTAATCTGTTGCTCCGGTCAATAGCACAACGTTTCCTATATGGAATTAGAAAAAATGAAACCACAGCGAGAGAAGGGGTACTTACGCTCCCTGCGGGCCAGGTCCCGAGCCAAGGCGGCTTTTTGGTTGCCGTCAAGAGTACTCGGTCCACTGTCAACACCGCGCTGCTGAACGGCACTGCTACCCCAAACTTGGCGAATCTCGCCCTCGTTGCCCTTGATGAGATCAAAGTAACCACCGGCCATAAGCTGAGTCACTGCGCTGCGGCGAATTTGTGTCGCAGCCGCACCGACAGGGTCGTAGATCACTGGGTTGCCCCGCTCATTGTATGCCTTAATGGCTTTTAGGTAGTTTGGGACACTATCGCTAGTCAAAGTCCCCATGTTGATCAGGAGGGCGCCATCAAACTTGCACAGGTCCGTGGCTTCATCGCCATACGGAGACATGATGGGAGATGCGCCACTGTAGAATGGTTAGCATGGAAAATGGCTTGAATAGGCGCAATATACTTACATGGAAAGGGCAACGTTGGCCACGAAGTTCGACACAACGAAATTGATCATGTTGTGTACGAGAGGATGCACCTTTACCATCTTACGGATGATTTGAGGCACCTCATTCAACAAGGCCTCGGCCTCGTTAGCGCGAGGAGCGTTGGAAGCCTGCGCAAACCGGGGAGGATTTTTGATGAGCTCGGCGAATTGCTCGGCAGATGCTTTGGGGTCATCGGCTGCCACGATGGCACTGACAATGGCCACACCATCCAGTGCTTTGTTTGGTGACTGAGACTGATAGAGCACTCGTTGAACGTTGGAGTGGTTGATGCCGCCGATGGAAACAGTGCCTATGGCAGAATCTTTAATGGCATCCAGGATGACTTGAGTACCTGCCGTCCCGATGACTGACTTGGTGTTGGTTTTGCTATGAATGTTGAGCGTCTATTTCTGGATAGCGGGATACTAGACATCCATGGATGCGGACTTACGTAGGGGTGGCAAACATGGTACCAATTCCGATATAGTCGGCGCCATCTGCGGTAGCCTTTTTGGCCTCTTCGACTGAGGATGTGCTGATACCAATAATGGCATCCTTAGGAAGAAGTTTCTTTGCTTCCTCGATGTCTATATTGGACATTAGTACATATATTCTTTGTAGAATCGTAGCAACGAACTCATATCATCTTGACCAAGATGCACGCCCTCGGCACCAATGGCAAGAGCCACATCAACCCGGTCATTGATCAGAAGAGGCACGTTATATTTCTTGGTTACCTGGTGTAGTTTCCGGGCAGTTTCCACCAGGAGACCAGTGTCATTGGTTTTGTCCCGGTATTGCACAACCGTTACGCCTGTAGCGGGTTAGTTGAATAATTGGCAAGGCCGGAGCACCACTCACCTCCTTGCAAAGCACTTTCTACCACTGCACACAAATCTCGCCCCTTGAGAATGGCCGGGGTCGAATCCGTGACCAAATAGAGCGATAGATCTACGGGCATGATGTCTTGGCTCCGGACAAAGGTAGAGTGGGGGATTTCGGAGTAAATAGATCCGAGGTCTTTGTAACAAAAGTGAATCAAACGGAAGTAAATAGTAAATTGAAACGGTCAGCAGGCTATATTCGTACAACACAAAACACTGTACTCAAGTTGACTGAAGGAGATTGCCGTTTATCGATGTGTGCCCGTGGTGGGGTCTTGGAAGGTTCGGCCTGTACTCGTCCGGATGTATATAACATTGTAAAATTCACTTATATATACTTCAATATTGGAGAAAAGATTTATGTTAAAGCACAAAGAATTATAAAATTGAAAACCGATCTTCAAAATCGCCCTTCTGAAATAACTAGGAGCTCATGTTGCTATATTCAGCTGTCAATGGTCCTTTATACTCCGAGTTATTCCCGGCACGTGCTCGCTGACATAACCATGATTTGTCAAATTCTGCTTTTCCTCTTCTTTTTCTTTCCTTTGCCCCAACAACACACAAACACTAGGCATCGAGTTATTTTCGAAGCCTTTTATCTATCTATCGCGTGGACTTTTAGTTCTACGCTCTTCATTTTCCATCACTGGTTAGTTCGGCCTCGCCACCATCAATTTCCACCGTCCGCCAGGCCTCCGACCTCTGACTCGGATTCCCCAAAGAACTTCAATCGTTCCCAGAAAGCAACACGTTGAGAAGTTTCCCGCGAACTTGTCTATGTATTCGTCCTCCGTCCAAAATTTCGAACATCACCTGCCGCTCAAGCTGCAAACGTTTCGCGCGCCGAAACCTTGCAGCATACACCTTCGATCCTGTGGCTGAATACCCCGGATCTTTCCTCGATTTGTTGTGACTTTTCCCCAAGAAATCACATCGTATACCCAAAAAAAGAAACTTGACACGCATGTCTTGTCTCGTCAACAACCTCATCATCCATAATCCTTCCAGCTTTCCTTTAGGCAAGCCCAACGTTCCATTCTAGAACCAATCGCTCAATCAAACCGTCATCATGGCCACCGTCAACATTCGCCGGGACATCACTGATCCCTTCTATCGCTACAAGATGGAGAAGCTCCAGGCTAAGGTCGAGGGCAAGGGCAACGGTATTAAGACCGTTGTGGTCAACCTGAACTCGGTTGCCCAGTCCCTCAGTCGCCCCCCTGCCTATCTCATCAAGTACTTCGGCTTTGAACTTGGTGCCCAAGCCAACGCTAAGCCTTCTGACGAACGTTGGATCATCAACGGCTCTCATGACGCCCCCAAGCTCCAGGACTACCTTGACGGCTTCATCTCCAAGTTTGTGCTGTGCAAGAAGTGCAAGAACCCCGAGACCGATGTCTCCATCAAGGACGAGAAGATCACTCTGGACTGCAAGGCCTGCGGTCAGCGCTCCGATGTCGACCCTCGCCTCAAGCTGAGCACCTTCATTGTTCGCAACAACCCCAAGGGTGGCAAGAAGGAGAAGAAGAAGTCCCGCCGCGAGCGAAACAAGGAGAAGGCTGCCAATGGCGAGGATGCTAGCCCTGGCGACAGCAACAACTCCGAGAATGATGATGGAGATTATGCCCTCGAGGCTAACAGCGATGATGAAGTGACCCGTCAGGCCCAGGCCATCGAGGCCGAGGCTGAGATCAAGGATGATGAGTGGGCTGTTGACGTTTCCGAGGAGGCCGTGAAGGCTCGTGCCAAGGAACTCCCATTGGACCTCAAGCGTGCTCTTGTCATTGAGGATGGTGACGATGAGGGAGCTGATGGACCCTCGTCCTACGAGCAGCTGGGCAGCTGGATCGTTGAGACCGCTGCTGAGAAGGGTGGTGTTACCAAGGTCACCGATGTTGAGATCTACATGAAGGCCAAGGAGTTCGGCATTGAGACCAAACACAAGACTTGCGCCGTGCTGGCACAGAGCATCTTCGACGACAAGATCGCCAAGCAGATCGAATCCCGCGCTGGTTTGCTTAAGAAGCTGATCACCTCCGATCGTCACGAGAAGGCTTTCCTCGGTGGTACCGAGCGCTTCGTTGGCCAGGACCACCCGGAACTTGTTGCCCAGATCCCTGCCATTCTGCTGGGATACTACCAGAACGACCTTGTGTCTGAGGAAACCCTCAAGGCGTGGGGTGCCAAGACCAGCAAGAAGTACGTCGACATCTCGACCAGCAAGAAGATCCACAAGGCTGCCAAGCCCTTCATCGAGTGGCTCGAGAATGCCGAGAGCGACGAGGAGAGTGAGGAAGACAGCGAGTAGACGATAACCGTTGCGTACGCTGTTATGTATCCTTCGTTATTTGCTATCTATGTCCATTCTTAGATTGAACCCAGGCATTTTTGGACCTCTGTCTGATCTACCCATCTCGCATGGGCTGATCACTTCGGCCATTACTTTAGTTTAGCTTACCAGTCGCCACTCCTTTGCAATGAATATCAATACGATATCAATAACCCAAGTTTCATCCACTTCAGTAGCCACTTTACTACACGTACAAGTGAAGTAGAGCAAAATACAATATAGTCATAACTCATGCCATGCAATGCTATAAACGAAAACAAACAACTAAAACACCACCTCGGCAAGTCTAACCTGCTCCCCGTCACCATTGAAAGGGAGATTAGTAGCATCGCAGTTCCCACCATTGCCTGTAGTAACCACATCCGCTCTGAAGCGATGCTGCATAAAGACAAACCACGTCAAATCCACATTCCAAGCCTCCATCGCCCGAATCGCGTCCTGAACAGAACCCATACCTTCACCAGACGCAGCATCCTTCACAGACAAAGTTGTCCTCGAAGAAATGAAATAATACTCAGGTCCGACAAACAGCGCAATCCAGCCACCAAGCATCTCGCAAATCCTATCACCCACTTCCAACGGTAACCGGACATGCGAGAGAACCGTGATAAAGAGGGAAATCAACGCACGCCACAGACGGTGATGCAGCGTGAAGAATCTCGACCCCGGCGTCGAGGGCGAGAGCGAAAGCGACGAAGAAAGGGCTAATTGTAGAGTGGACGCCAGATCTCCTGATTCAGCGACAGACGTAGCCTGAGACCTGGCACGGCGCTCGTTCACGGCCTCGGCATTAGTGCGCACTTTCTCCCACACGCGACGGTACAGTCGGTCCCAGCGGGAGAATTCTGTTTCGACGCGCGTGGCCATGAAATCGCCTGCG
The DNA here is from genome assembly GCF_028827145.1 of Penicillium concentricum. Taxonomy (NCBI): domain Eukaryota; kingdom Fungi; phylum Ascomycota; class Eurotiomycetes; order Eurotiales; family Aspergillaceae; genus Penicillium; species Penicillium concentricum. The sequence goes on from NW_026622756.1 coordinate 1,141,152, forward strand.
CCTTTGCACATTGCTTCGATGGCTTCGCAGGCTGTTACCGAGACGAAGGTTTCTTCTTGATGGTCTGGGGTTTCGGTATCGCGGGTTGATTCCGTGGATGTGGCGATGAGGGATTTGGATGTTTCATTTGCTTGTGATGAGGGAAAGATTATTCTGCTTGCTACAGTGGGCCAGAGTTCGTTGACTAAAGGGAGGAAGCTGGTTTCGTTTTGGGATAGGGCGGGTAGGACATCGATGAGGATTGAGAGGAGGGACCGTCGGAGGTAGGGGGATGGTGAGGTTAGGTGGGATGGGATTGATTTGACGATGTGGAGGAGGAGGGCATGGGTTTTGCTGAGCGGCTTCTCGGCGTCTTCTGGTTCTTTGGGGGGTGGGAGTGGTGCCTCTTCCGATTCGGCTTGATTCAGAAGCTCTTCGATGGACGGCTCTGGAGGAGGTTTGTCATATGTTTCTGACCATGGCTTTTTGGGATGGGGTATTTTGCCATCAGCATCTGCGAGTTCATCCTCGGCATGTCGTTTGGCTTTGCGGTTGGCAATGTTCGCGGCGATGCTTGATATTGAGAGATTCTGGTATTGAGACTTGCGGGTATCGTGGGAGCCATTCTCTTTGCCCTCGTCGATTGTGAGCAAAGACGGTTTCTTGGCCCCTTCCTCGACAACTGCAGCTAGTGTTTTGAACATCATCTCAACGAGTTTGGGGTAGCCGTGGTATAGATCCAGGATACCAAATATAGAATCAACCAGATCATCCAGATAAGGTATCAACCGGGCACCACAAAGCTTGACCATCATAAACAGGACCTGTGGCGGATAGGGAGATACGTCGAAAGTATTAAGCTTCAAGGCCACCGAGTTCACCAAATAGTCCACGTTTTCAATGATCATAGCACTCGTGTCTGGGTAGTTGCAGGCATTGGTCAAGATATTGAGACATGTCATCGCGTGGCACTGAAGATTGGGGTTCTGTGATGCCAACAGCTGTAAAGTTGGGTAGAGCGCGTCCATGAGCTCAGGTCGGAAAGCCTCGCCGAGTTGTTGAGCTTGGAGAGCCACAGATTCCAGAGCGAGTGCTGATGTACGCCAGTCACCCGTTCCATCAACTGATGGTTCGTTAAGTATATTTAATGAGATATAATACAACTCTTCAATCATTTCGCCACGTCCGGTTGATGCGATGGACCCTTCAACATGATCAAGAGAGATGAAATCGTCAAAGTCAGCTGTTGCCGTAGTGCTGTCCCGCAAGAAAGTCATCGCCAACCAGAAAGGTGCAATAGCGGCATCACTTGATGTCGTGTGCATACGGTTGACGATTGATCGAGTGATCTCATTTCCAGACTCAGACAGGTTCAATCTAGTAATCATTGACCGTAGATCTTTGAGAGTTTGTTGCTGGCTTTGGTGTTCCAAAATAATTGGTGGAAATGCCTTAGATCTAGCATCAGTGCTGAGCACTTCCCAGTTGAAGTCAGCATCCATTGATGTCAACGGCTGGAGAGCATTTGTGTTTTGCTTGACAACGGCACCGACGCTATCACATAGACCGGATGCCAAACCACTGGTAAGCAAATCTGATCCAGATTGAACTTGGGACAAGACTTGAAAGACGGTGGATATCTGACGAAGCCCCCACTGCTTAGCAGTTTCATCGTTGCCTTGCATGATTCGAGGGAAAGAAGTGAGCCAGGTATGCAGCGATTCTTTTAAAGAATCTAGCACCGTAGGGTATGTTGTGGCAAGATGAGTTGCATTCTTGTAGGCTTCATTCACCCCTTCGTCCTCTTTATCCGCCAGAACAACAACTGTTTCAACCATTATGGGGATAGATTCTGAAAGTGTGGTCTGGCACTCTTCGATTACCATCAGGGAGAGGTCTAGGACGGCAGACTGAACTTCTGATCGCTGATGGCGGCGAACCTGGATGACGTTGGCCAGCGCAAGCTTAATCTGTGTCGTGGTGGCTTTCAACCAGGATTCATCCAGAGCTATCTTATCGCTTCCTAGGTCGGGCGGCGAGACTTCCGAGGCGACACGGTCATTGAGAACAGCTCTTAGGAGCTCCGTGAGAATCTGCAAGGAAGTCTGGAGGAGCTTATATGACCTGCGAGTTTGTGTTGACGGCCTTAGAACCTTAGCCAGTGCCGACACAGTTCGCGGCATGATGCTGGCAAGCACCACGCGGTCCGTGACTCGAGCATAAAGTGCTTGCAAAGCCCTGGCGGCTGCCAGACAGAGCTCATCTGATCTATCATCGACAATCCCCTCAAGCAGAATATATACGGTTTGATCAACAACCGTTGCCGTGCCGATCTCGTGATAAATTGTCCGTTCTGGCACAGCTCCTTCCAAGACTGTGAAGATAGCACTGAGGCAGTCAAATCCAGCAATACACAGTTCTTCTGAGACTTTGGGCTTCGGTAGCTGCTTCTCTTCCGCTTTATTTGGTGATCCCCCCACGATCAACGTCAACAGGATTATGAGTTGCTTGCCCATTGCAGGAGACAGCCGTTGCCGCCATCCATTGGCGACCAGGATCCGCAAACATTGGACGGCGGACTCCAGGCATTGTGCGGGTAGTCGTTGCGTCTCATTGAAGATGTGCGACAATGGAAAGAATGCATATTCAGCTAGCTTCTCGTCGAGAGTGTTGTTCGCCGCAAGTTCCTTTAAACAGTTGTGCACCGGCTCAAGGACTCGAGATACATCGGCGGCGGAAGCTTGATTTCCTCGGAAACGAAGGCCAACAGCGCTTAGTTCGATGCATGGTGCTCGAAGCTATTCACATGTCAGCTTTCTTCCTCCTAAGGGCCAAATGAATCATATCATACCTGCTTGAAAGATTCCTGCCGGAGGTTGTCCATCGCAGCTGAACAACGCTGGGCAGCGTCAGACTTTCAAGATGATAGGCTGAGTGTTGAGCGAGTAGCAGGACTAGATTGTTCAAACATCAAGAGCCCCATTGTAAACACCGACTAGCGGACCCATCGCGATCGAATACAGCGGGACTGCATCCCAAAACCGCACCGCTCTGTCACCATCTGCCGGCATAATCAAGCGGTGAATATAATCTATCCCAAACGGGCAAGATCACACTGCACGTGATATATTAGCGCGTCTCAACGCGTGGGAATCCCGACAGCTGCCTGCGACAAAGAGTAACAACGAGTGTTGCCTTGGGTATTTCAATTGCGGATTTGGTCTGCTTGGACTATATATTGGGCCATATTCCGTGCCCATTTGACTCCGGGACAATTGCCTATGCGGGTTTTGCGGATTCCAGAGCTTGCGCTTTTATCGCTCTCGCGCTCGAGACCAAGCTTCTGCATACGATCTGCAGGACAACACAATTTCTTGACCACCCCAATCTCGAAGCTGTCTACAAGCTTGCTATCTGCCAGCCTTGCAGCCCAGAAAAATTCCAATTTAAACAAAATAACATTCTCACCATCGCGAATCATGGCTGATGATAAGAGCAGGAAACAGGCTACCCTGGGGTATGTACGGGATGGACAGCAGACGATTGGGTGCGTCGACAATATTCGATGGCGCATGCGCCCTTTCACTCTGGCCTTCATCGGCGATTGTTTTGGTTCACTCCGCTAATTCATCTTATTCATTGTAGGAGATTTTTCGGCTCGGGCGCGAACCAACCGCCGAAGAAGCAAACCACATTAGCTTTCGGTGGAAGAAGACAAGCAGCAAGCAATGAAGCTCCCGGTGTGGAGGCCAAGAGTACCACCGACGAAGTTAAGGTGGAAGACGCCACCGACTCAGCACCAACTGCTGCCCTCAATGGAGCAGAGCCAACGAAGGGTGTAAAGCGGGAGAAGAGCGCCGAGACGGAAGAAAGCGATGGTTCCGATATTCAGCCTGTCTCTAAGAGGCGACGAAAGGCCTCGGCGAAGGCCTCTCCAGCTGCCAAGAAGCAATCGGCATCCCCGAAGAAGCCCGAGTCTACAAAGCCAAAGGCTGAATCGCCATCACCAAAGCCAGTGACGAAAAAGCCTGCCGATGTTACTCCTGAAGAGAAGTCACCGTCAGTGGAAGAAGAGGAGGACCCATTAGAAAGCGAAGACGAAGATGACCTCAAGCCGGAGCTCACGAAGAAATCAATCGAAAAATTCCAAGCCAAATTGAAAGGCAGTGGTAAAGATCCATACCCAGATTGGAAAGCAGGCGCTCCTGTTCCTTATGCTGCGTTATGTACCACGTTTTCTCTGGTAGAGATGACTAGAAAGCGCTTGGAAATCACAGACCACTGTTCTCTTTTCCTCCGCCAGGTTCTTCGCCTGACCCCTGCCGATTTCCTACCCACTGTTCAGCTGATGATCAATAAACTGGCCGCCGATTATGCCGGAATTGAACTGGGCATCGGAGAGTCACTGATCATGAAAGCTATTGGTGAATGTACCGGCCGCAGCCTTGCCGTCATCAAAGCCGATCAACGGGAAATTGGAGACCTGGGACTGGTTGCTGCCAAAAGTCGGTCAAACCAGCCTACGATGTTCAAGCCCAAGCCTTTGACTGTTCGAGGTGTACATGAAGGCCTGCTTGGAATTGCCAAGGTTCAGGGTCATGGATCTCAGGACAAAAAGATTTCAGGCATCAAGAAACTGTTGGCTGCGGCTGATGCCGACCTCGTTGGCAAAGGTGTGGATATCACCGAGAACAAGGGCGGACCCAGCGAAGCGAAATTCATCGTTCGTTTTTTGGAAGGTAAGCTGAGGCTGGGACTTGCAGAGAAGACAGTTCTTGTCGCGGTTTCTCGGGCAGTCCAGATCCACGAGGCTGAGTCAACCGGCAATAATATCCCCTCTGCAGAGCAAATGGCCGAAGGTGAAAACATCTTCAAGACTGTCTACAGCGAGCTTCCTGCCTACGAAGTAATCATTCCTGCCGTTCTTGAGCATGGTCTCCTCAAGCTGCCCGAAGTGTGCAAGCTCTCTCCCGGAATTCCTATCAAGCCCATGCTTGCCAAACCAACCAAGTCTATAACCGAGGTTCTTGACCGGTTCGAAGGGAAGGAATTTACTTGCGAATATAAATACGATGGAGAAAGAGCACAGATCCATTTTGTGTCTCCGGAATCTATCCACCAGTATCCTGGAGCCTTAGCCACATTACAAAAGGACAGCAAGGGACTCTCCTCAATCTTCTCCCGCAACTCGGAAGATCTTTCGAAGAAGTATCCTGATGTTCTCGGCAAGCTTGACACGTGGGTCAAATCTGACGTTAAGAGCTTCGTTCTTGATTGTGAGACTGTCGCATGGGATATGGAGGCCAAAAAGGTTCTTCCATTCCAACAACTGATGACTCGTAAGCGCAAGGACGTCAAAGCGGAAGATGTCAAAGTCAAGGTCTGCGTGTACGCCTTCGATCTGCTTTTCTTTAATGGAGAGGTAAGGCAATTTTTCTCTTTAATATCTACATAGGAGCGATTCGCTATGTCACTCTTCTTCCTCTATTCTCCTTCCCCCTGATTCTGTGTTCCTGCCCATTCATGGCGAGGATGATGAGAAGAAAAGGGGCACAGCGAATCGCTTTCAGCAATACCTAGTTGTTCTCACTAACTTTTAAACAGCCCTGCGTGAAGAAATCTCTACGAGAACGGCGAGAGCTTATGCATCAATGCTTCCAACCGGTTGAGGGGGAGTTCCAGTTTGCCCAATATGGCAACTCCAATGTCCTCGATGAGATCCAAGAATTGCTTGAGGCTAGTGTTAAGGCTTCTTGTGAGGGTCTTATGGTGAAGATGTTGGACACAGCGGAGAGTGGCTACGAGCCAAGTAAACGGAGTCGCAACTGGCTGAAGGTATGGTGCCTCTGTTTGTTGATTACTACAACTGTTGCTAACTTTTACACAGGTCAAAAAAGATTACCTCGCCGGAGTTGGTGACTCTCTTGATCTTGTCGTGCTCGGTGCCTACTATGGTCGTGGAAAACGTACTTCTGTTTATGGTGCCTTCCTTCTCGCTGCCTACAACCCCAGCAGCGACACATATGAGACCATATGTAACATCGGCACTGGCTTCTCCGAGGTGCTACTTGAAGAGCTACACCAGACACTAGTTCCTTTAGTAATTGACCGCCCAAAGCCATTTTACACTCACTCGGCCGTCCCCAAGGACCAACCGGATGTTTGGTTTGAGCCAAGACTTGTGTGGGAAGTGAAAACAGCCGACCTGACCCTCAGTCCACGCTACCAAGCCGCTGCTGATGAGTTCCAAGGAAAGGGAGTATCTCTACGTTTCCCGCGGTATATGAAATCCCGCGACGATAAGAAACCAGACGAGGCTACTACCACCCGTGCTGTGGCGGAGATGTATCGGAAACAAGAAGCAGTCACCAAGGATACCAAGGCAGGTGTGGATGATGACTTTGAGTATTGAAGCGATTTTGTCAGGCGAACTATAGCGAGTGTAATTGAATTCATTGGATACTAATATTCCCGCGTCTCCCAGTCATATGCATTTTCTAAATTGCACCACTATTCAGATGGGGTACATCATTAGGGCTTACCATGGTGCCACTGTAGCCTTCCTTTGCCTCTATATGATATCAGGGATGATGACCCATAGGCACCACTTGATTCATTTACTTTTGATCTAACCGTCCCTTTTAAGACAAAGCCCCTGTTGATCGGCATCTAATATCATGACCTTATTCCATAATCCCGGCTATCAACGGGTTATCAGCGGACTCCGGGGGCTCGGGATGCTTGGCGCTGCAACCAAGCTGCCGGACCCTGCTTGGCCCCTACGTCGGCCCCGCGTCCCGCCTTTCTTTGTTGACATCACGTCTTGCTAGTGTCTTGGAAACGGCCTACAGTAGGAAATAACATCATGCGTATCTTTCTTGGCACCGCGGAATGTAACATGCCCCCCTTCGACGGCAAATTGCCCTCTCCGCCATGGCTACTAGCTCACTGGGCGTGCGGAGTCGCAACACTTATATTTCAGTGTCGGCTCGGCATGCAGCCCGTCTTGTACTCTGTACGTTACTCTTGAGCTGTGTGGGTACATACTTGGTTGTCGATATGCGTGTGTTTCAATTGACGATGGCCCTTGGGTCGATCGTCGTTTCTGCAGTAGCTCTTACTCCCGAGTCAGTGCTGATCTTCCAAACCGCTTGTTTCATTGTGCTTCTTGGCTGGTTGCTGACTTTCTTTGTAGACAACTTATCGCGGCTCCGAGACGGAGTGACGCTGTTCCTAATCCATCTGGAGTGAGTAGCGCTATTGTATGGAGATATCGATCAATGTTATTAACCTGACATAGGAAGTTGCATTCTTTTCCACCTCTGAATACTCCTTTAAGACTCATAAAACATCATCATGGTGGAGTCTGTTGGATTTGGAGACTGGCAAAGTGACTAAACTTACCGATGACAGCAATGTCTCCGAATTGGCTTGGCTGGGGTCTACTGACTCGGGTCTGTTGTATATCAACGGCACTAATTCTGAGATTCCTGGAGGTACTGAGATCTGGGTTTCAGATACCTCTAATTTCGCCAATTCGTAAGTTTACCTGCATATTTGGATAAAACAGTCCTAACTTCTGTGCAGTGCCTACAAGGCAGCTTCACTGCCGGCGCCACTTTCTGGCCTCAAGACGGCCATCACCAAGTCTGGAGACATTAACTTCTTGGTGTATGGAGAGTCCTACCCAAATGGAACGGCATACAATGCAGAGCTTGCCACCACTCCCCTGAGCTCGGCACGTATTTACGATAGTATTTACGTCCGCCACTGGGATACCTGGCTCACAACGAGATTCAATGCTATCTTCTCGGGAACTCTGAAGAAGAAGAGAGCCGGACATGGAGCGACATCCCGCTACACTTCTAGTGGATCTCTCAAGAATCTTGTCGCAGGAGTCAAGAACCTCGAGTCACCCTACCCGCCATTCGGCGATTCATCTGACTATGACCTCTCCTCCAACGGAAAATTGGTTGCATTCAAGAGCAAGGCGCCTGAATTGCCACGTGCAAACAACACTGCTTCATACATTTACGTTGTTCCCCATGATGGATCCAAGAAGGCTGTGGCTATCAATGGCCCAGACAGTCCTGGCACACCGAAAGATATCAAGGGTGATTCGAGCAGTCCTGTCTTTTCCCCAGATGGCCGTCGCCTTGCATACCTCCAGATGAAAGACATCTCTTACGAGTCAGACCGTCGTGTTGTCTACGTTCACACCATTGACTCGAAGGATACTATTCGTACCTTGGCCAAAAACTGGGACCGGTCACCTGGTGCTATCAAGTGGACTGCTGACGGGAAAAACCTTGTTCTGAACACCGAGGATTCGGCACGTTCTCGACTCTTCTTGCTCCCTGCCAATGCTGGTAATGATTTCAAGCCTAAGAACTTCACCGACAGTGGCTCGGTGGCTACTTACTACGGCCTGCCTAACGGAGACTACTTGGTTTCTAGCTCTGCTATCCACACTAGTCGCACGGTTTACACCGCGAAACCTGGCAAGGGTGTCACAAACGTTATCTTCTCTGCCAACGATGTTGACCCCGCCTTGAAGAGCCTTGGCCCATCGGACGTTGATGAATTCTACTATAAGGGCAACTGGACAGATGTAAGTCTATCGTTTTCCCGCGGAACTGAAGAGACGTTAACGTTATAGATTCATTCCTGGATTGTTTACCCCTCGAACTTTGACAAGTCAAAGTCGTACCCGCTCATGTTCTTGATTCACGGTGGTCCTCAGGGCTCCTGGGCTGACTCCTGGAGCAGCCGTTGGAACCCCAAGGTCTTTGCCGATCAAGGATATGTGGTTGTCGCATCCAACCCGACTGGTAGCACTGGATTTGGTGATAAACTCACGGACGAGATTGCGAACAATTGGGGTATGTCATTCCTGCCACTCGTTCCCATTCTTACCTTCTAACGATCCACAGGAAGCTATCCTTACGATGACTTGGTTAAATGCTTTGAGTATGTCCGGGATAACTTTGACTTTGTTGATACCGATCGCAGCGTGGCAGCTGGCGCCAGCTACGGTGGCTTCATGATCAACTGGATCCAGGGTAATCCTCTGGGCCGCGAGTTCAAAGCGCTGGCCAGTCACGATGGCACATTTGTAGCCGATGCAAAGGTCTCAACTGAGGAACTGTGGTTCATGGAGCATGAGGTATGTATCTTGGTGGTATTTTCTCGATTCGTATACTAATTCTTCCAAAGTTCAACGGCACGTTCTGGGACAACCGAGACAACTATCGCCGGTGGGACCCATCGGCTCCAGAGCACATTAAGCAGTTCTCTACCCCACAGCTCCTCATTCACAGTGATTTGGATTATCGCCTTCCCATCTCTGAGGGTTTGGCGCTTTTCAATGTCTTGCAAGAACTAGGTGTTCCAAGCCGTCTGCTCAACTTCCCCGATGAAAATCATTGGTAAGCACACTTACTGCTTTTGAATGGGAATGAATCATCAAAGAGTCAATCAAGCTAACTCAATACCATTAAAACAGGGTCATCAACAAGGAAAACAGTCTCGTCTGGCACCAACAGGTCTTGGGATGGCTCAATAAGTACGCTGGCATTGACACCCCTGGCTCTGTCAGTTTGGATGATACTACAGTTCCTGTTGTGGATTACAATCCTCAATTCTAGGGCTAGTTTCGCTGCAAATGGGCGTCTGCCTGTCATGTCTCAGACAGGTTGTTTCAGGAGGTTTGTTTCATGGTAAATATCTCTTTCTTCATGGTTTCTACGCTGTGTCCAATTTCTATACATGAACAATGGAATCATCACGATGTAGAGACCTTTTTCTTGTGTATTTTATGTCATATAGCTACGCTGTCTCATGGAATCTGGCGGTCGCATATAAAGAGTTTCCGGTTGCCTACAAACGTTTTCCAGCAAACGCAACGCATCAATCTCCTTCCCACATTCTCTTTCTCCCCTTAAATTTTGTCTTCTCTGCCATCTCTCAGTTTCATCAACTTCTTCATCGCCATCATGCCCAACAAGCCTTCCTCTCATAGGGGTGCCAAGAAAGGTATGTTGCATGCTTTATCCCCTCATCCATCATCTTCGCCCATCAGAAAGAAGCAAAAAGGTATACACTCAGCCATCCAAAAACAAGTTAACAACAGCTCCCCAGGAACCCCCAAGGTGGAGCCCTCTACCCCAAGTAAGTATTGGAATCAATCAACAGAGCCTCAACGGGCTTTCCTCCATCGCCCTACACAATATACAGGTTCTAACCATGCCTCTGGTGCAGATATCAAATCTGAGATGTCTTCCCCCACTCCCGCTCCTGTCGCCAATGATGAGAAGGAGAGTGAGTACAGTATTGACTTGACTCCTGTCCCATACCCAGTCCCATTCCCATGCACCGAGGATGATCTTACCTTATGCCACGCTCCCACTTCTGAGCCCACCGGCTACCCTATCTTTGTTTCCCGAAATGGACGCTGGGACTGGTATTATCTTGCCTCTAACAACAAGACTACAGAGTCTTCCGCTACCCCCGCCAACGATACGGCCAACGGAAATGCCAAGAGCACAAAGAGTGAGTTTGCCGATGATCTCAGTCTTTCTCCGAACCAATTTCCCTGCACTGAGGACGACATGACCTTGTCTCCCTGTCCCCATCCTGGTTCCAATCCAACCGACAATCCCACCTTCTCTTCTCAAAACGGACGTTGGGAATGGATGTTTCTCCCCTCTAACACGGATACAGAGTCTTCCCCTCCCAAGGTCAAGATGGAGGACATCCCCAAGGCCAATCCAAGGGTGCAGCGACCAAGCAACCCCGTCTCTGCCACCTTCTCTGCCGCCGACCTGGACCGCTTCGTCTTCCCATACGGCGTCCCCGACAGCGACGATGATATCTCCACTGTGCCCTCGCTGGTTGAAAACATCGCCGAGCAAGCCAGAACCGCGAAGCATGTGAGATTCTTCATGAACACTTCCCACGACAAGCACTTCATCCCCATCGAAGTCACCCCTCTCACTGGCAACGAGAACTGGCAGCCTTGGTTGGCCGCCATGCGCCTGCTCTTCCGTCAGCACTCGGTGTGGCCTATTGTGACTGCTGAGCTTCAGCCACTAACCCCTGGTCACAACCTGTACCTGTGGTACCAGCGCATGCGCGACTGTGCAATTGGTCTTATCTACGCCAACGTCTCTGAAGAGGTCCGCAAGTCCCCTTGCTTCATGATCACCGCGCGCGAAGATGATCCTGATGTTTTAATGTCTCATCTGTACGCTCACTATTCTTCGCCTGATTCGGATCACGTTCATGAGGAGGATGAGCTTGATTAGATGGATTGCGCTTGGGGTTTAACAAGTGCGTTTTGTGTGGAGTGCACATTGCAACATGTCCCAGGTTTCCCAGGTTTCCCTGATCTGTTTGGTGTGATTTTTCCCGTCTCACCCGGACCGGACCTTTTGATATCTGATCTTTGATGCTCTTTTATTTCCATGTAGTATGCAGCTACTAGCTCCTTTCTCTTCAATCTCAACAACTTGCGTATTCTTATCCATTCTTACATCTATAGTTCAGCGTTTTTCTACTCGAGCAATTCACTGGCTGTCTACTAATATATTTCCTGTCTTAGCGCCGCGTAGTCATATGGTGAAGCCAAGGACGTGTGCGTTTTCAGTTATTACTTGATAGGAATGGTTTCATGGCTTTCGAAAGTAGCATAAATTTCACCAATTTGATGGAAGGCCGGTTATAATGGTCCCGTCATCTAATTTTATCGAGTTTACTGTTGTTGATTGATATCTCACTCTTATAGTTATAGTGGTTAAATAGTGCTAAAAATTAACACCTCACAACAAGACCCCAAAACACGATCTAGAGCCCATTCAAATTCTTCTGCGCCGTAATAACATCCCCCTTATCCACAAAGTCCGCCAGCACCACATTCGGCGCACGCCCATACAGTCCAGCACATAGCGCCGCCTGAGCGCCAATACTACCACGCCCAGTCGCAGCATTTGTAGTACCTGCCTGGTGTCGAGCTGGAATCTTTATGCCGAAAACATCGACATCAAGGAAGTGGTTGACAATGCCCATACGGCCTGTAGCGGCGGCGCCAGAGGGCCGGTCGATACTACAGTTCGAGAAAGTGGCGTCTGTTACGTCGTAGGCTGTCTCAAAATAGTAGGCAAACTCGTCTTGGATGTAGTTCACCTTTTTAGTGTCGGCACCATAGTCTGGAAATTGTCAGTTTCAAGGTATAGGTCTTTGTGACAGCTGCTTTTACCCAGGAATACGACCAATCTCTTTCCGCTGGAGATCATATCACCCAGTGTGGGCCAGTCTGCAATTGGTAGCGGATTCGCGGAGGGAACGTAGGCATAGTTGAAAATCCCGCTGCTGGAGAAAGTATCTCCGAACTCATTGATTGATACGGAGTCTCCGTTTGTCAAGAGGAGAGTGACGACTTCGTTCGGGTTTGCATCCAGCCAATCTTTGATAGTCGTCAAGAATGATTTGAGAGGTCCAGCATCTTCGAGGAGACATGATGTATGGCACAGCTCTATGACGTTCCTGTCAATAATAGAGTGATGTGTTTGAGCTTGTAGGTACCGGATTCCCATATCGAGTTGGGCTTTTATATCGATGTTTTGGTTCTGCTGAGGTAGGGGTCCGACGAAGGGGGAGTCATGAGCGCCTATGAATGTGATATTTGAGTAGGATCGGGTGCAATATTCTGAGCGGCCATTGCAGGTTGCGGCTAGGGTTGATATCGAGGGAGTGGTTGAGGATATAGAGACTGAGGACTGAGATGCTCGCTGTACTAGTGTTCCTTGTCCTGACACTGCGAGCACAGGCTGTAGGAGTAAGAGAGCACTCAGCATTGCATGTGTCAGTCGCTGGTAGATTTGAGGCATCTTATTCTGAGTCGCTTTAGGCTATACTTGGTTCTGAGCGGGAAGGCGCAAATGGGCGCTTCTTCCCCTTTTATGCTCCAAGACTTCATTCTTGTTCTTGTACATATCGTGATAAATATCTGCTGTCCCCGGTCACGCAGTAGCAGCAGCTGGTCCCCGCAAGAGTAATATCAGCTGCCCGCGTGGGGGTGATATGCTCATGTCGGTTCCTACATTCCACATGTCGATCGATGACCAAATTAGAACCCTAAACCAAATGATATTATAAGTGATCATATATGGTCATCACATTGAGTGTGAGATATAGCACTGGTGAGTTATATCCATAATGATGGAACATTATGATGACTAGAATATGCTAGTGTCCTCGTGACCGCAACCACACACCAATAGCAGGTCTCATCGATGCTCACCATCATTCCTTTTGAGTGTGCCCCAGATAATTTGATATTAGAGAAACTCCTCTGTCTATGCAAATAATTTGACATAGGTGAGGTTCAGTGTTGCATCAGGTCTCCCTGGTACTAGCCTGTGTGGGGAACGATTCGGGAGGGCCGAAATTTTTTGGAATCAAACATCAATGGTCTGTCCTTTTCTAGTGCGATAGACTTCAGTGCTGCCACGGGACATCATGAGAAGGGTTCATCCCGTTCAGTCCCCAATATACACGTTTCGATTTACTGCTTAGAGTCAGTTACAGTCATGCTTCATGCACATGGATGATCGCTGCTTGAATTAGACTAGACTCGTTGCATGATTGATACAATTGGAACCTAGATATATGGAGATGATATCGGATCTTATAATCATTAATATAGTCCAGTGATCGGTAGTTTATATAATGCGATGGATGATATCCTTACATTATTTTGCACATCTTCACAAGTACACTGCCCCGTCACATGCGAGATTACTTAATTTATGGACCCCTCCAGGACTCGGGATACCTTGTAATCATGATATTGAGTCCCTCCAATTTCTCATCTTTATTCTTACTAGGCCTCTTACATACGTAAGATTTCTGTAAAGGTCTTCCCGATGTCGGATTCAAGGCTATTAGGCTATAACAAGTGCTAAATTACAGGCAGGAACTCCCTTTGAAGCCTGAGATGTTCATTGGTAAGCCGAATCAAGATCCATGCCTTTTAAAGTTATTTAGTCTTATGCCGTGTGTCTGTTCAGGTCCTTCATATTGGATTACTACGTTGACACCGCTTGTTGACAATTGAGGCCATTCGAAGTGATGTTACAAAAAATCAGGTATTATCTTCATGTAGTACCCTCCATGGAGTACCAACTGGGCAATTTAAGTTAATTGTAATATAAGTGATCTCATCATACAGGCTAGTCGGTGGCAATGCTACGAGATCATGGACTATGATTCAGTATTCTGATAAATAATATCCTGTTCATCGACCTCGGGGTCACACAAAAAGGGTACTATCATTCCCTTGTAGATATACCTGCATGGGAAGTGTAGCACGGAGTATAGATCAGGCCTCAACAAATGTTGCGAGTTATCATGATCAGACCAAACTTGAGTCTTTGAAAACTATTTAAGTGCTAGATTGAGATCTCACATTCTTTTTATCATTGTGCTTTATCATTACAATTTGAAAGGACCTCAAATTTCGTGTATTTGAATTCCGCAAACATGTTTCAACCCTACAACCTTACTTCATTGGACCATTTTTTGCCTCCAGTGCACCTTAATCTATCTCTTGCATTTAGTTTGACTGACAAAGATCGTGTACAGGCGCTCCAGCGAATGGAGGATGCAATGGCTCGTGTGCTCTCCAAATTCCCCTTCCTGGCTGGGATGGTGGTACCATCTACCCAGCGCAATGGTAGAAGAAACGCACTTCAGGTGCGGCCTGCTACTGCTGCTGAGCTTGAAGAGTGCCATATTCTGGTCACTCAACATCATATAGAGTCCACTGCTCTCACTGTGGACGGGAAATTCAACACTGCCTTGACGCCATTCCAAATCGTCTCCCCTCCACCTAACCCTTCTCCTGTATTACGGTTGAAGGCCAATGTGATAGGGAACGAGTTGCATCTAGCTCTGTGCCTTGATCACCGTGTAATGGATGGGTCAGGGGCTTTTGCATTTATCTCTACTTTGGGCGCGTACTGTCGTGATCTAAATGCTCCCGGGTCATTCACAACGTCACTTGCACAAGAGGAAACAAGGAAGCATATCGAAGAAATTGCATCTACAGCCACACCGCAGGATCTTCCATGGACGAAATTTCCTCCACAAACAAGCGAAGATGAAGTACCCCCAGATTCTAACCAAGTGCCCATCAGTATTCCTCATGTACTCGATGGCCGAAAGATAAAAATGCTGCACGACGCCTGCAATTCGGTTTTGCAGTCTCTTCATGAGAAATACAAGAAGGATCTTCCGGAGATGTCCCTTTCGCCGAATCTGGTCGTCACCGCACTAGTGAGCATATGTAGCAGTCGAGCCCGCTCGAAAGCTTTCCCCGATAAGCCGGAACTCTCATCCACGATGTTCGTCGTGGAAAATCTCCGAAAGGCACTCAATTTACGTCGGGGATATATGGGCAATGTCATCGTGGCAAACCAAAGCCCGTGTGATGGCTCTGCGCATCCTCCGCCTGAAGCCTTGCAAAATATTCATGTACCAGAGCCTCTCAGTCCAGTAGGGCCGGAAGATATATGGCGTATCTGCAACGTTGTCCAGACTCTTCAGGAAGCATCCGGACGCATGGACAAGCAGTATGCGGAGGGCATGATCGCAACAATGTTCCGCGAGTGTGATTGGGCTTCGTTCCGACCTGGGTGGGGAGTAGATCTTCTTGTATCTGATATCAAGTCAGCAAAGCCTTTTGCGAACTTTGGGCCACTTGGAGACCTTCAGTCATTCGACGTGCGTTTCGATGCATTTCCTGGCATTTGCTGGATAATGCCTAACCCTCCGTCTGATTCTACATCGCCAGATCCATGCTGGAGATTGCGATGGGTTTTGGAACGGGCGGCGATGGAGTGTCTATCGAGCGATCCCCTCTTCCACTGGGCTTCAGTCTAGTACAGCCCTCAGAGATGGCAAAGTCTAACCCAGATGAGCTGGTATTTTTTGCTAGCTACATATATCAGTTAGTTTTTGACGAACCCCAACCGTACTACGATATAGGGCTAGTTTCGATCTTTCGGATTTCGATGAATATATACTCTCGAGAGAACTACACATAACTGCTTTATGTCCATATGATCAGCACAGATATGTTTTGTAGTCTTTGTAGCTTATGTACAAAAGCTACCTACCAAACTCGTATATACATCTACCTGCTTTTCGTATGACTATAAAAGGAGAATCAAGACTCAAGAGAGTATGGCAAGACATTCCATGTCTCGGTCCCAGAGAGCCGAGAACACATCCTTGTTCAAAGACCTAACTAGGTAAATAGTCGTCATGAAATACGGAAGCATTTATTTAGCATTAAATCTTTATATTTAAACCCTCTAAATATCTTGAAGGTTGTTTATACGCAGCTTACGCAAATGGTGTGATCACCTCACTACCCAAGTATTCATCGGCCACGATGGGTTCAAGGTAGAAAAATAAGAAAGCAAATTCAATCAGAGAAAACATAGGAAAATATTTTTTAAATACCTATCGTACACATATGTAGTTGTGAAAGGGTGAAAGTGTATAGAGTATTGTACCTGGCAGCCACTGTGGCTGGTGTTCGGCCCCTAACACGGCCCCGACCCAGGTAACGGAGCTCTCAACTCTCATTCTCCACTGTGTTCATACTCGAGCTCGACACTCCACGCCTTCGATCTATATTGTACTACCTTGTAACCTCCCTCTCCGAAAGAACCTCCCGATCAACTCCACAATCACCCTCCCATAACACGCCATCGCTGATTTGGTCTCGTCTCCACCAAAGCTACATAACGGGGAGCAATGGTCATTCGGAGATCTCGCTTATGAGCTCAATGGCTGAGGGCAGTGAGGATTGGTCGCGCGAGGACGAGCTTGACCTGGGCCAGGCAGACGATCCTCAACAACCCGACCATGGCGCCCTCGACCAAACATTACCTTCCCCGCAGGCACCAGCGGAAGAGGAATTAGACACGATAGACGATACGGAGGACCACGATTCCGAGAAGACAGTGGGACAGAATGATTTCAAATTCCCAGAAACCCCTCCGCCGCGACATGCAGACTGGACCGCGACAGGGAGCGTGGATGGAACAGGGTCAAACCCCGACGATTCCCCATCGCTACATGTTAGTGGTACGATTGGCGCATAACCTGGATAGATAGCTGATTGATCACAGGGCTCTATTCCATCCTCCCTGAGTAGCAGTGCTCTCGCGCTCCGCGGATCTCCGCGAGTCAGCCCGAGCCCGGCCCGTCGCCCCTTTGACCTTCGCTTCCAGTCCCGATTATCCTCATCGCCGCAAAGTGTGTCTAGAGCCGGCTCGCCATTCCTAGCGCATCTCCACTCCCGGCAATCTTCGATAACCAGCCAGGTTTCCTATACCCCAGAGACAGAAGCCGAACCGGTCCAGGGGCCCTGGGATGTGGTGCGATGGACAAAGCTGCGGAAGATCACTGGGCAGGCATTTTCCGAAATCGGGAAGCGCAATTTCGGACGGCCGACTTGCCTTGCAGTCTCCACGTCTATTGTGATAGGTACATCCAAGGGTATCATTCTCGTGTTCGATTATCAGCAAAGCTTGAAGACTATTATTGGAACGGGCACACCAGGTTCGTCAAAAGATGTACACACCCTCTGTCCCATTGTACTGATGATCATCTAGCCGTTGAATGCGGTGCTGTTACATCTCTAGCACTTTCCGCAGACCATACTACGGTTGCCGGGGGGCATGACTCGGGCGATATCTTCACCTGGGAGATTTCGCGCTCAGCAAAGCCTTTCCTTCATATTCCGCCAATTCCGGCCAATCAAGTCGAGACTCGAATATCTGATGGCCATCTTTCAGGATCCGCGGTCATTCATATCGGGTTTCTTGGCACCAGACGAACCGCGCTGGTCTCGGCTGACACACGGGGCATGTCATTCTCACACCTAGCAACAAGAGGAATGGGTGCAGTGGGGCGAACAGTCAAGACGACTCGAATCCTCGGTCGATATCCCCAGGCAACGACAGAGACCAAGCGGCGGAAGCCTAGCTCTGTTCTTGCTTTCTCTGCTCTGCCACTCGGCAACGTAGAGCAATCCACTGATTCTTTAGGTCTCGTTGCTATGTTGACCCCCTATCTTCTTGTTATTGTGTCCACCACACCAGTGGCACAAACCCAACACAAAGCGCCAAGACCTAAAGAAGTTCCCGCTCATAGTGCTATGACTGGCGCCTTGGCATGGTTTCCAGCCATTCGACTGAAGGGCAAAGACACCCAAACTTCAAACACGAAGCTTGTCTACTGCTGGTCAAATGTTTTGACCGTGCTTGAAGTCTCAGAGGCCGAGTCAGACGAACCTGCAGACAAAGACAAGCCTCCCAGCCTTGTCTTCAGAGCGCGGAGCAGATGGAGAGCAGATGAAGCTATTGTGGCGGTTCAGTGGCTCAGTCGTTCGGTACTAGCTGTGTTTACAATAACGCAGCGGCTTCTGATCATCGAGGATTATTCTATGCATGTGACCGACTCGGTCGATCTCGCCAATAGACACATATATCACACCGATCTCTTCTCGTCACAGCTTCATTCACTAGTTGAACAGCTTGACGAAGAGGACGACTCTATGCACGGAGTAGTAGCAGATGCATTCCATATGAGTTTTCGTTCTTATAAGGGGCGCTTGTTCTTGCTTGGTTATAACGAAGCCTTGGTAGGCAATCTATCAAATTGGGCTGATCGCTTGCTGGCGCTTATGGAGGCCGGTGATTTCATTGGGGCCATTCGACTAGCCACTTCCTACTATACGGGGGAGTCGGAAAAGCTGACGGTTGGGCTTCCGGAAGAGGATGTTTTGAGACAGCCCATTGTGCAAGAAAAGCTTTTGGAAATGATCTCCGCATCCCTCAAATATGCTTTTGGTCGAAACTCCGAAGCAAGCAACGGCCGACTTGAGAACCAGCAGCTGGAGGAGCTAGCAGAAGTTTCTATCGCGGCTTGTATCCACATGGCCGACGAAGAGTTCCTCTGGGAGGAAGTCTTCAACTGGTACGAGGAGCACGATTCGGCGGGCATTTTCCTGGATGCCCTCGAACCACGCATCGTTGATGGAACTCTGCGATCACTACCTCCGACCGCGGTCAAAGCTTTAATTAACCATTTCATTAGAACTCACTCGGCCGGTCGCTTGGAGGAGATCATCTGTCTGCTTGATACCACCACAATGGACATCGATCAAGTCACAACGCTGTGTAAGCAGCACAATCTTTACGACGCCTTTATATATGTATGGAACCGCTGTTTGATGGATTATGTCGGACCACTGGAAGAGTTACTACAGCTTATTCCTTCTCAACCCGAGCCCTTAGTCAACGGTGACTACGTGATTGAAATGAGACAGCAGAGCAATGCGATGAAAATGTTCCCCTATTTGTCATTTATATTGACGGGTCGCGTCTATCCCACCGGAGATGACATGGATGAGACTGAAGCCACGCGAGCCAAAACAGATTTGTACCAATTCCTCTTCTCAGGCCGTGGGACCGGTACAGTACCTGGAGATACCAACGGGGCAGAGTCCTTCTCTCAACTTCGAGCCATGCTCAAGTTCGATGCTTCCAGCTTCATGAGCATGCTCAACGAGGCATTCGAGGACAGCTTCCTCAATGAGCCTGAGGGCGAGGATGTCTCTACGTCGGGCATGTCGATCAATCGACAATACCTCATCAGCATCTTACTGCAAGTCATGAGCGACGATTTTTTCACGCCTTTTGATACCATCTACCTGGATATGTTTGTTGCGCGCAATCTTCCCAAATACCCCCAGTATATTCTCCTTTCCGGCACGATCCTCCATCAGGTTCTGGTCCGTGTGTGCCAATATCCCGAGCAGGAAATGGCAGACGATTGCGAGTTGAGTGCGGAGTATTTGCTGTCTTTTTACCACCCACCGGACATTCAGACGATGATTGCTCTGTTTAAAGAGGCACGCTTTTTCCGGATTCTCAAGTCGACCTACCGTTCAGAGAAACAATATTCCCTGTTGGTTATGACTTATCTGGAGGATCCGAATGACCGCGATGCCATCTTCACCTGCCTGCATGACTGCCTCCGTCCAGGCTCTGGGCTTGGCAAGAAACAGAGACGCGATGTAGTGGATGTAGTTAAGGAGCATGCACGGGAGATCGCCGAAATTGACGTGACGCACGCTGCACAGACGATGCAAGACCTGGCCCCTGAAACACACTCTACGTTTTTGCGGGCTCTAGAAGATGATCCCCAGAAACAGTATCAGTACTTGCTGATTCTGGTCGAACCGCAGACTCAAACTGCGGACACCCAATCTTCGCCCAGTATTGAGAACTGGATGATTGAGCGCTACGTGCAGCTCTTGTGCAAATACAACCCCTCTCATGTCGCAGACTTTGTCGATAGATTGCGAGTCGGTGACGTCCACCTGAACGAACTGCTTCCGTACATCGAGGAAAGCGGAGCCATCGATGCTGCCGTCATCCTCCTCGCCCGACAGGGCCAAGTCCGCGAGGCCCTTGACCGTCTTGTCGCACACCTAAGCACCCTCGAATCCGGTCTAGTAGGCATCCTCCAGAGCGTGCGCGAGAGCCCCGACTCAGCGACTACCGCCGAGGCAATCGACGACCTGATCGAATCCCTGAACAAGTATGCGGGCGTCGGAACATGGCTCTGCCAGGGCCAAAGTAAGACAGCCAAGCAGTCGCGCACAGGCAGTGCCAACGGCAAACGCAATGCGCCAACCCTCGACCAGCCTCTCGCCTTCGACGAACTCCTCTGGCTCGACCACATTGAAGCCGTGGTCCGCATCGCAAGCAACGTCTTTGCCTTCATACAAGGAGACAACACCCAACTAGCAACCTCCCTCGGCGAAAGCGACCGCCTAACAACCTCCTTCCGCACCCTCGTCCAGCAAGTCTTCACAGCCCTCCTAGCAAGCACAGTAAAAAGCAGCCCGACCACAACCGAAAGAACAGACATGTCCTTCCTCCGCATCCTACGCGCATTCCTCACCCGCGCCGCAAGCTGGTCCCCCTCCCTCCTCGAGCTGCGCGCCGTGCTAGCCTCCATCTTCTCCGCCTACTCCTACGAGAAATCCCTCTTAACCCTCGCAAACGGCATGCTCGACCGCGACCTCTTCATCCACGTCGACGAAGTCTCCCGTCTACGCCAACACGGCTGGCGACCCCGCGGACACGTCTGCGAGATCTGCCGCGGCCGCATCTGGGGGCCCAGCGTCGGCGACGCGCATTGGTCCGCATGGGAAGCGCGACGCGCTGAAGACCATGCCCGCCGCATTGCGAGACGTAATGAGGATAGCTATAACCCGTCTGAGCGCGGGAAGGGCAAGGCTGCTGATGTCGGAGTCGGTCATCCGTCCCGTCTGGATGTGGGTGCTCATGCGCATGTCCACGCTCATCGTGATGGCACTCGTGGTATGCCTGGTGCGAACGCTGACCATGATCACGACCATGACCACATCGACCCCGGAGCTGGATCTAGCACTGCTACAGTTTCAGAGAGTATACCAGAACCCGTTGTCGTTTTCGCCTGTCGACACCTCTACCACCGACGCTGCGTGACGAACGCCATTAGCGCGGGAGCCCGACCTGCTGAAACCGCGTTTCGGCACGACCATTTGCCCGATCTGTTCTGCCCGGTCTGTACATAGTTTCTAAGCGGTGATGATTTTCTTTGTGTCTAGGAATATTCTTTTGTTACTTTTTTTTTTCCTATCTCTTTGCTTTTTCCTACTTTAGGTACTGTTCGGGAGGATCCCTAGATGAGACATGATCGTCTTGCATATAGCCATTTTCCTTTTTCTTTTTTAACTATTTTTTAACTCTTAGCTACTGTAATGTAATGTGATATCCAAACCAGGTTTATCCTTGTCATTGTACATCTTCTTTAATCTTGTACGTCTTCGGTGGGAACAGGTGATATAGTTCTCTTCAGCTGTTCAGTTCATTCTCCAAGACACGCTTGGCATGGTTTGTACTCCCGTGATCGAGGGATTGCTCCGGATTATCATTCGGTCCCACAGGGGTTCGCGGGGAACACTAATATTCTGGACTGTGCGATGGTGATCTTTAGATGGTCTGGTGTTTGTGCTTTTGTGGGTAGTGATCTACAATAGATGGGGTGTGAAGTATTTATTTAGATAAATGTGATAAGATGTGATGGATGTGATGGATGTACCTCGAGATGACACTGTCATTTCAACATCTTCAATATCAGTTTTGGGTATGATCTCCGTGAGAACTGGTTTCACGATCACAATGTGAGGGGTACATGAAACTATGTACTGTCACAGGTATATCTGTATAAGTTGGTACTTGTGTCCAAGTACCTTAAACTGGAGAGATCTGGTGATCGGAAACGGATACCACGAGAGTAGTTCGCCACGTTATATTTCTAACATTCCAGACTCTTTTTCAGCCGAGAAATCGCCTGGATATTTCCAGACAAACAGCCGTGGCCTATCAGCTCTTCGTCCTCTTCTTGCCACATACAAACCTTGAACATTAGCGGTAATCACTCTAATTGGCCTTGGTTACCTTTGGTCCTTTTAATTGAAACGTTAAGGTGTCGGCGCTTGATATATCCGCTTAGAGGTTCATAGTAATTAGAACTACACAGTTATGTTACTATAACTTATATATGGTGTATCTAGTGTATCTAGTGTATCTAGTCTACTTTAAATGATAATATAATGTTAATATGAACACATTCCAGTGTAGACTAGACCAATTGCCAAGATCTAAACACTAAGGCTCGGAGATGTCAGACTCCAGATTATTATGTTTCAACATGCCCCTTTTGCCGCATGTCTTTCCATTGGAGTGTCTGGTGGATGTATCACGTCGTTCCATACTTTTTATTTTCTTTTTAAGGATTTCTTTTTTTCCGTTCGCCATTTTCCCCTGTGGATACATCTCAAGTATAAAATTGACCCTGTCTCCCCATATTTAGACAATATCTAGTCCCTCCTTTGTGCATTATACCCATTGTCCTTCTATTCATCTGTATTCATACCATTCCTATTGTCATTTACCATTTTGGTCAGTATCTGTGGTACTAGACCTTCTCTAGTCTCTAACAGACTCCCTCTCCCCAATCCCTTTTCTTCCTTGACATCCTGCAAAGATCCCAGCATTTAAGCGCAATGCATATTCTCTCAACCCTTCTGCCCACCCTGGGCCTGTTAGCCCATGTTTCTTCCGCAGCATACACCCTGCGCGATGACTATGGTACCTCGGACTCGTTCTTCGACAAGTTCAAATTCTACACCGTATGTCCATTGCGCCCACTTTTCGTCTCATCTGGAATACCCATGCTCATCCAATATATAGGACACCGATCCTACCAATGGCTTCGTGAGCTACGTCGATCGTAACACCGCCTCAGCCAACGGTCTCATCAACACAGGCAACGGCGTCTACATTGGCGTCGACCATTCCAACGCCGCCGCCGCGCCTGGTCGAAAGAGCGTTCGACTGGAGAGTACCGCCACCTACAGACATGGTCTTGTCATACTCGATCTGGCCCATATGCCCGGCAGTGTATGCGGCAGCTGGCCCGCCTTGTAAGAACCCCCAATTCGACCTTATTTCTTTCCTTTTCCTTTCTTATTTAAAAAAATACTAACCCCAACAGCTGGATGCTCGGCACCAACTGGCCCAACAACGGCGAAATTGACATAATCGAAGGCGTAAACGAACAATCCCAAAACCAAATGGCCCTACACACCTCCAACGGCTGCACAATCACCAACACCGGTTTCACAGGAACCCTCGATACAGCAAACTGCTACGTCAACGCCCCAAACCAATCCCCAAACAGCGGCTGCTCAATCCGAAGCGAAAATACCCAGTCCTACGGCACGGGTTTCAACAATGTCGGCGGCGGCGTCTACGCAACTGAATGGACTGGATCCGCTATCTCGATCTGGTTCTTCCCTTCCTACGCCGTGCCAGGCGATATCGCATCTGGAAACCCTAACCCGGCGGGATGGGGCGCGCCCACGGCTCGCTTTGCTGGTGGCTGTGATATTGATTCGCATTTCAATGATCTGCAGATTGTTTTTGATATTACTTTCTGTGGGGACTGGGCAGGCTCGGTTTGGGGTACGTCGAGTTGTGCTGGGAAGGGATCGTGTGTCGATTTCGTGCAGAATAACCCGGCGGCCTTCCAGGAGAGTTATTGGCGGGTGCGTTCGTTGAAGGTTTATCAGGATTGGAGTAGTAGGGCTTCTGAGAGTGGTGCTGGTGAGGAGGGTGGTGCTGTTGAGGCGGGTGGTGCTGGTGAGGAGGGTGGTGCTGGCGAGGAGGGTGGTGCTGGTGAGGAGGGTGGTGCTGGTGAGGAGGGTGGTGCTGGTGAGGAGGGTGGTGCTGGTGAGGAGGGTGGTGCTGGTGAGGAGGGTGGTGCTGGTGAGGAGGGTGGTGCTGGTGAGGAGGGTGGTGCTGGTCAGGAGGGCGGTGCTGAGGTGGGCGCTGAGGGTGAGGTTGGTGTTGAGGGCGAGGTGGGCGCTGGTGCCGGTTGGGATCCCACGGCGTGGCTCCAGCCCCATGGGCCTAGGAAGTCTATGAAGCATCGTCGCGGACATTACCGTGCTGGACATGGTCATGCTTAGATGGTGATTGTGCTGGCTTGATGGATTGTTTTCATTGAGAGCGATATGGGTTCGATCTGTTTTGTATTTCGATTGTGATTTACCCTTTTCTTTTTCGACCTTCTTGATTTCCGTCTGTTAATGGTCTCTTTACTCGGACTCCTTTAGCCTGTGCTAGTCTACGGCTGTGGAGGAATGAGCGCGTTTGATACACTTTATGCTTTATGCTTTACGATGACTTTGTGAATACCCTTTCCATTTCGATGATATGGAATATGAAATGAAAATCAGCAATGATTATGAGCATGGTTGTTGTTGTTTTGTAGATATTTTGTCTAGACTGTAAATGCTGAGTAGATCATCCATGGTAGGTATAACATAGAGTATATGGTAAGATCTTCAGCATCCGTAGATCTAACAAAGATGATACATGGAAATGAATAAGACAAGACAAGAATATATACTTGAATATATGTAACATTGACATTCATATTAACATTAACATTAACTCAGCGCCCAAATCCAAGAACATCACGCTGATCATCCGTAAGCCGACCCCATTCCAGAAGCAACCGAAAGAAATAAATCTCCATATCCTCCTTCCTCAACACCGTACTCGCCCACCTCCGCCCTTCCTCTGCAATCCACTTTCCCTCCCGATTATGCGCCTTCATACGCATCTGGGGATGAGAACTCCCCTCAGACCCGGGAGCAGCCACGCCCGCAAAGTACGCAAGCGTACTCCACAGTCCATGGAGACGAATATCAACGGGAACAAAGTGCAGCCAGGAGGTGACACGGGAGTCGAACCACTGACGAAACAGACCTGTTTTGAGGGGCAGACTGTGGCTGCGCAGGAAGGGGAGGAAGCGACCGCTAAAGCCAGCGCCGTCTAGATCGAAGAGGAAACGGTGGGACCAGTGTGCTTGGAAATCCGCCCAGCCCGCGGTACCCATTTCTGCGGCTTGTTCGGCGCAGTCTTCGCAGCGGACGATTGGGTCGGCGAGATGGACAGCGGTTTGGAGATGGAGGTCTGAGGTTGGGGCGTTGCCGTCCATTATTTCGTAGCGGAAGGAATTTTCGTTTGAGTCTGTTGGGAGGAGGACGGAGACTTGGTTGTTGGTATTGTTGTTTATTAGGTGGGCGAAGCGCTGGCGTGGCATTCCTTTCCACTCGCCAAACCGACTGACGCCTTCTGATGTACTGCCGAGCCAGTAGAGGGAGTTTTCTTTTTGGCTGTATTCTGGATCTGGGTGTTCGTGTGTGGGTTGGTATTTTACCTTGTCGATGTAGTTCCATGGGCTTGGAAAGAGGATGTCGTTGAAGCCGGTGAGAGCGCTTTGGCTGAATACCGGGATGAGTTCTTGTGACACCTTGAAGGAGGCTGGGGAGATTAGGAGACCGTGGAGGAAGGCAAGGTCGGGTTGGTGGCAGATTTCGGAGGCGATGTTGAAATCTAGGGGGAATTGGCCTATGGAATGAGGAGCCACGCATGAGAGACAGATTTCACGACGATTCCAGATTCGCTGAGCGCGCGCTTTCGATGAAGGCGGGCAGACAGCGCTCACATAGGGGTCGAAGACACCTCTCCACGCTCCGTCTGTGAAGACGGTGATGTTGGTCTGATCGGCTGGTTCAATCGGGGCCCAGCCTTCCTCTCGGTTGGTCGACCAAGTCTGCACCATGCGTTCTTCGGGGATCATTGCTTGCATCTCAGTCTGCCGGTTCAACATGGATATTTTCTCCCAGGGAACTGCAACACGTGGTTCATCATTCAGGTTGAACACCAAATCCATATCCGGGAGATATTTGACGAAATTGTCCATCATGTCCGCGGCACCCTTCACCATCCACGCATGGGTCGGTTTGATGCCTTCTTGCACCATGGCTGTGCCGTTGCGAATTTTAATCCCACCGAGATCATTGAAAGGGTTGGTGGCCAGTTCGTGCGTCATTGCGCGGATGTGCTCCGGAGCCAGGGCTCGAAAGGGAAGGAGATTATGGTATATCTGATCGAATTCATCAATGATAGCTGACGATCGGTTAGTGGCATATCGATACCATTCGTCAAAGCCCCTAGAGAAATATTAGTTGGGCTATGCGGCAAACGTGGGTATTTCAAACATACGGTGGTGGATGCTGGTTATATCGCTTCCGGTACTCGGCAACAGCATCTCCAAGAGTCCGGCTCCTAGACGCCTGAGCGAGATAGTTGCCGTGCTGAATTTTGCCGTCGTTGATGAGGAACTCAATCGGGTGTATATCATCAAGACGATGCTTGCTCACTGCGAAAACGAGACTAATCCCACATAGCACGGCGAAAAATATCTGTATGGCAACGTTGGTGCGGTATAATTTCGGCTCTTCGTTATGAACCACTCGCGCAAGAAGAAACAGGAGGGCACCCGTCAAAGACGCAGCCATCGGGAGAACAGCATGCGCTAGGGAGATAAATGGGAAGGGTGACTGTCCTCCGGTGAGGGCCGATAAATAGGAGAAGTATATGATCATGAAACCACCTATAATTGACACCCCAAGGATGTCGAAATGCGGCAACTAACAGAATCAGTACTGACGGAGAAATAAGTATAGAACTAGCAAGACTAACCATATGCCAGGCAGACAAGACCAGTAGTACAACCAACACAGACTGGCTGAAAGCGCCGCGCGAATACTCTAGATCCAACATGGGCTGACCGGCAAGTTCAGGAGAGCTATCTGGTAATGGTACCCAGACTTGTATAACACTCCAGACCAAAGAAATACCCTAGAAAGTCTGTCAGAACAAGTATTCCCATCACGATTGTAGTTATCCACTTACCAAGAGACCAGCTCCCAGGTACGTCAGAGCTCGTTTTCTGCGCGCATCATCGAATTGAGCGCCAATCCGACATAGCTCGGTGATACCGATAAGTATAACGGAATCAGCAAACAGGTTGAAAAGCTTGTATGATCGTAGACGCGATGCGCCATGTAATACAATAGGACAGATATAGGTTGACCGGGTTCCGGCCGAGAACGATGAAGCCAAGAGCCCACCAGCAGACAAAAAGGCAGCTGCAATTAAACCTCTGGGGCGACTTTGCGTGAGATGATAGAAGCTCCGGCGGGAAACAGAGTAGACCACCTGCAGCGGCAGCTCTGTGAATCGTTGGGTAGGGACATATCGGTCCACTTGTCGTGATCGCTGGTTGCGCCAGTAGTCGTAGAGCGAAATAACCAAAGGAATAGCGTACTGGCCAAGACATCGTGTTAGTCGCATGAAAATTGAACGATAACCAAGGTATTCGGCCACTTACAGCGTATCCTGCGGGCGCGCATTCGGTATTACGAGTTACTTGGCGGAACGACTCGATGCGCAAGCCACACAATCCCAACAAGAGACCGATCTTTATCCACCATGACTGAAACCGTAGCCGAGGTCGAGTCTCGACATCGCCCAGTGCGAAAGATGAGGTCGATGTGCGGGAAGGAAGCTCAAATTGCTCTGCGAGAGGGATAATTGGCCGTTTACTTGTTGGCGACAATGGCGATGACCTCAATGTAACAAACCGACTCCATACCAAAAGGGTGATCCCTGTAAGGAAGCAGACCAGGACGGATGTACTGACGGGGCGATCTGTATCGGCGCAAGTCAGATCAAGTTGTAGAACATTGCTATGCACGGCCACGACTCACCAAAAGCGAACGTGGTATTATAGGAGGTAGTAAGGAATAGCGAGCTTAAAAGAAATACCCTGCTCATAGAATGTAATCATGAGCTTAATTTTCCGATGTGAGATAGCTTGCTAGGTACTCACCCCACACATAGCTTCAGCCCGAGATCGGAAGATAACTGGATCATATTGCGCCCAATCTTTTTATAATCACTCTAAAGCCATCGCTGTGATCTCAAGAATAAATCAAATAGTTGAAAGGCAGCAAGACTGAAAGACAGAAGATTAACCTCCTGTGGATCTTCAGGAGATTGACAGTCTTCGAAACATGGAAAAAAAGCAGGGCAGGGAAAGCCAAGAGGGCCCTTTGATAGATTGGTGGCTAATCAGAGGCATCCGGAGTGTTGATCCATTGGATCCATTAGGGTTGCGTCAACGGGCGGGTTACGATGTATTTCATGGCTTTTGCTGCGCACGTAACCACGGACCCCAGGTGGCAGGCATCGCTTGTATTTGTTTGCCAATGAATGGTGGGATATCTCCAGCCACCACGCCCCAATCCGTTAGCTCATGGTGAGCTGATTTTGTCCTGGAGACGTTATATTGCAAAAGATTGTCAGCAAGAAATGCCGAGCCGATCAGCAGCCAGAATCAAGCCTTGGTTAATTTCACGACCCACTTGGGTCCTAGGCGTGATGTTCCTTGTGGGACCTTTCAATGCATATGTAGTATTTTGTACATCATGTCCAGTCATGTAAGGAGAACGGCTCTCCCATACATGTAGACAAGAGAGGTTCATAGCCAAGTACACGCGTCATATAAACCGCGATGTTGTGTCCTATCGGCTCATATCGGCTGTATGTCGTGAAATAAAGATGGCCCGAGCGACCCATGGTTAGCGCCAAAGAGGACACACTCAAATAAATTTTACTAATCCCAAAACAGTTCGTCCATTTACTAATTGGGTGGGTTTACGTCACCTATAGTCATGTGATCTGACCAGGGTCCAGGCGTCGACTATTTTGCCCAATAAAAAGCAACTGCTGCTAGTCCATTTCGAGCCTTCACGATAAAATAAAGTAGCTCACGTGACTTGCCTTCCACCAAGGGGACAGGGGCATACCGCCTACTTGTTTGGGCTGATAGTGGCAGAACCAGTCATGTGATTAAGGACTTATGTAATTGGGATAGAAGGCCTTGGGCGGTGTATTATTGCCTTTGGCGGTGTCAGATAGCAGTATCATTTTTTTCTAACCGCTGGGAAGTTTTTCGGTCGCAAGACGAAGCCAAGTGTTTTTTCCAAACAACACTAATCCGGAATCGCCATGCCACGCAAGGCGATTGACTCGCGGATTCCCGCTCTTATTCGAAATGGTGTGCAGGAGAAGAAGCGCAGCTTCTTCGTGGTTGTTGGCGACCATGCCAAGGATGTGATCGTGCATCTTCACTATATTATGTCCAGCGTGGACGTGAAGCAGAACAAGTCGGTACTATGGGCTTACAAGAAGGATCTGCTTGGATTCACGAGCCACCGCAAGAAGCGCGAAATGAAGATCAAGAAGGAGGTCAAGCGTGGCATTCGCGAACCGAACCAGGAAGACCCATTCGAACTTTTCATCACCCTCAACCAGATTCGCTATGTCTACTATAAGGAAACCGAGAAGATTTTGGGTAACACCTACGGCATGTGTGTGTTGCAGGACTTCGAGGCCATGACTCCCAATTTGCTTGCACGAACCGTCGAGACCGTCGAGGGTGGAGGTTTAGTGATTCTGCTGTTGAAGAGTATGACCAGTTTGAAGCAGCTTTACACCATGTCCATGGATATTCACTCGCGATACCGAACGGAGGCACACGATGATGTGGTTGCTCGTTTCAACGAGCGATTCATCCTGTCCCTCGGAAGTTGCGACTCGTGTCTGGTCGTCGACGACGAGCTGAACGTGTTGCCCATCTCTGGCGGCAAGACCGTGAAGCCCCTCCCCGCCCCCGAAACAACCGACGAGTCAGCTTTCGGCACGAAGAAGGAATTGAAGGAGATCAAGGAGAGTCTGGCGGACTCAAAGCCCGTGGGCCCCCTGCTCAGCCTGGCTCGCACCGTGGATCAAGCCAAGGCGCTCCTGACCTTTGTTGACGCTATCGCCGAGAAGACCCTGAAGAGCACTGTTACTCTGACTGCTGGTCGTGGACGAGGAAAGTCCGCCGCTCTCGGTGTCGCCATCGCCGCGGCTGTCGCTCACGGCTACAGCAACATCTTCATCACTTCTCCCAGCCCGGAGAATTTGAAGACACTCTTCGAATTTATTTTCAAGGGCTTCGATGCTCTTGGATATCTCGACCACGTTGACTACACCATCCTGCAGTCGACCAACCCCGACTTCAACAAGGCCGTTGTGCGTGTAAACATTCACCGCAACCACCGCCAAACCATCCAGTACATCCAGCCCCAGGATGCGCAAGTCTTGGGACAGGCAGAGCTTCTCGTCATCGATGAGGCTGCGGCTATCCCTCTGCCATTGGTCCGAAAGCTGATGGGACCTTACCTGGTGTTCATGTCCTCCACTATCAATGGATACGAAGGCACGGGCCGGTCCCTGTCTCTGAAGTTGATTCAGCAACTGCGGGAACAATCCCGAAGTGGAGTCAAGACTGACGATACTGACGTCGCCGACCGCAGCACAGGCAAGTCAGCCAAGAGTGCCGACAAGAACCTCAGCGGCCGCACCTTGCGGGAGATCACCCTCGCAGAGCCCATTCGTTATGCCCCGGGTGATTCTGTTGAGAAATGGCTGAACAAGGTCCTCTGCCTTGACGCAACCCTTCCCAAGTCGCACATGAACACACAAGGATGCCCCCACCCCTCGAAGTGCCAGCTGCTTCAGGTTAACCGTGATACCCTGTTCTCCTTCCACCCTGTTTCCGAGAAGTTCTTGCAGCAGATGATGGCGCTCTATGTTGCCAGTCACTACAAGAACACACCCAACGACCTTCAGCTTATGAGTGACGCTCCCGCCCATCAACTCTATGTCCTCGTCCCACCCATTGATGAGGAGGCCACCAAGTTGCCCGAGCCTCTTTGCGTCATTCAGGTCGCTCTTGAAGGTCGCATCAGTCGCCAGAGTGTGCTCAACAGTCTGAGCCGTGGTCAGCGCGCTGGCGGTGATCTCATCCCGTGGTTGGTCAGCCAGCAGTTCCAGGATGAGAACTTCGCCAGTCTCTCAGGTGCTCGTGTTGTCCGTATTGCAACCAACCCCGAATATGTGGGTATGGGATACGGCTCCCGGGCCATGGAGCTTCTGGTCGATTTCTTCGAGGGCAAGTTCACCAACTTGGAAGAGGAGACCCTTTCCACCGAAGAGCAAATGGTCCGTGTTACGGACGAAGAGCTCGCCGGCTCTAGCCTTTTGGATGACAACGTCCACGTTCGAGACATTCGCTCCATGCCCCCGCTGTTTGGCAAGCTGACCGAGCGTCGCCCCGATGTCCTCGACTACATCGGTGTCAGCTACGGTCTTACTCCATCCCTCCACAAATTCTGGAAGCGCGGTTCTTTCGTCCCAGTATACCTGCGTCAGACCCCTAACGACCTCACTGGAGAGCACTCTTGCGTGATGGTCCGCACTCTCTCGACTGGCGAGACTGACGACGCCTGGCTGAGCGCCTACGCGCGCGACTTCCACAAGCGATTCTTGTCGCTCATGTCCTACCAATTCGGCCAGTTCCCATCCGTCCTCTCCCTCAGCATTTGCGAGTCTGCCAACTCCGGTGCCAAGAAGGACCCGAAGTTCAAGCCACGCATACTCCAGAAATCCGACCTCGATGCCGCTTTCTCGCCCTTCGATCTCAAGCGTCTGGACAGCTACGCCAACAACCTCCTGGACTACCACGTCATCCTGGATCTGGTCCCCGCTCTCTCCGACTACTACTTCGGTAACCGTCTCGATGGCAAGGTCAGCCTCTCGGGCGTGCAGCAGTCCATCCTCCTCGCCATCGGCCTGCAGCACAAGAACCTCGACGATCTCGAGAAGGAGCTGAACCTCCCCTCCTCCCAACTCCTCGCCATGTTCCTCAAGATTGTCCGCAAGATTTCCACCCACTTCCGCAATCTTATCGAGAACGATATCGAGCAGTCTCTGCCCGCACAGAAGGTTCGTCTCGAGACCTCTGCCGCTCACGACGACGAGCCCGAAGTCAACCTTCAGCCCCTGCCCGTCTCTCTCGAGGATGAGCTTCGCGAAGGAGGCAAGAAGATCGACGAGGAGATGCGCGCCAAACAGCGTGCTCTAGGCACATCAAACCCGTAAGTTTCAATCCCCTTGCCTGTCTATCGAAACAACAATAACTGATTTCCAGCCAGTGATGGACCTGATAGCTCTAAGCCTTCTAAGCGCAAGAAGATCGAGACTGCGCGTGACATCTACGACAAGGAGATTGACTCGAAGAGGCAAAAGATGATCAAGAAGGGCACCGAGGGCCGCAAACAGCGCTGAATGATTTAGGTTCTGGACAGTTTTCTTTTTGCATTAATGTACGGTGTTCGGTTTCTTGGGTCTAAAAAGACTTGCTTGTGTCTAGTATTTGTCTGTATTCAAGGTTCATCTTTCCACAGGATATT
This sequence comes from Penicillium concentricum, assembly GCF_028827145.1. NCBI lineage: Eukaryota > Fungi > Ascomycota > Eurotiomycetes > Eurotiales > Aspergillaceae > Penicillium > Penicillium concentricum. The sequence continues at coordinate 1,174,048 of NW_026622756.1, forward strand.
CGTCTCTTGTACATACATATGAATCATGTGTTTATCATGCCTACAACATTTTTTTCCGTAGAGATAGATGGGATATGTCCTAACGGCTTGATGCATTGCCTACATAAGCTTATGCGATTCGCTCTCAAAACTCACAAAAATTATTTCTAGATAGAGGTCAACAAACTAGCATCAGCCTCTTCCAGGGACAATGAACTAATCAAAGCTCATCATGCTCCACGGCCTCGGCCTTAGTCTCAGCCTCTGCCTCGACCGTCTCGGCTTCAGGTTCAACCTCAGCTTCCGCCTCAGGCTTTACCTCGGCCTCGGGTTCAGCCTCAGCCTCAACACCAACAATACCCTCAGGCAACTTCTCCTTAGCACCCTCACCCAACCGAATCCCATCAACCCAAGACTCAACAGCAACAGCCCCAAAGTCCGCATCGGCACCGCTGAACCGACGCCACCAGCCACGGCGCGCATTCAACGCGATAATCTCAACCGTCTGGCCATCCGCCAATGCCAATGCCTCGCGCAGAGTCTTGGACCCAGTATTGATAGCAGGGACAGCATACAGCGGGAAGAGATGCGTTCCGCGCTGGACGTGCTTGTGGCCGATCTCAGCGAGGCTCGCGAGCGCCTCGTTGGCAGACGCTGGGAGCGCGGCGTCGGGCTCACTCGCCTCGGGGAGAATTACTAGCACACAGGTGCCGGACTTTGGTGCGAGACAGGCTGCCTCGAGGGATTCGGGGGTGGAGAGGGTTGGGATTGGGGGCACGGGGATGGGGACCTGAGCGGGCTTGACGGAGGGGTCTGTTGTATCCTGGTCCTGGGAGGCGGTGGGTTTGAGGTCTTCTGCGTCGTCGGCGACAGAGGTGGGCTTAGAAGCGGGCTTGGACTTTGACTTTGGTTTCGATTTGGGCTTGTCGGAGGCGGAGCGGGACGACGCGTCTGGGTTGGGTGTCGCCGCTTGACTCAGGAACTCGGTGATGGGCTTCTTCTTCAGCTCGCCGGTGTAAATTTTGTGCTCGGCGTCGGTGCTGGGGATGAGGACGAGTGCCGGGAACTCGGTGACGCCGTACTTGTTCACGGCGACGGATTCCTTGTTCCGTACTTGGGCGATGTCAATTGCGCCGAGGAAGTCGATTGCCAGTGCGCGAATCAGCGCGCCTGTTGTGCCCTTCTCTGTGAAGAGGATGGCTTTGGGTCGGTCCTCGTTCTGTCCAAGCCATTTGTCCAGGTCCTTGTCTGTTGCGCGCTTCACGTGGTTGGGGATGTGGTCGACGACTGCATCGACGATACCTTTGGCGGTGCGCGCGCCTTGGTAGTCTTCGACCCGGGGCTTTCCGGGCTTTTTGGAAGGTGTCACGATCTTCAGGGTCGGGAAACCCTGGACACCCATCTGTCCGCAGAAGGGTTTGTTTTCGTCATCGTCGCAGTTGATTGCGGCGACTTTCGCGAGTCCATCGAGGTTTTTCGCGGCTTTTTCGAAGGCAGGCTTGAGGTTCTTGCAATGGCCGCACCAGGGCGCGTAGAATCTAAGTGAAAATGTGAGTGAAGGTCGGAGGGGAGAGGCAGAGAGCTAGATAGCTATAGTGCGGGACAGCTTACTCGACGATCTATGGAGTAGCCAACCATTAGTCGATTTCGCACACTTGAGAAGACTGTGAACACTCACTGAGGTATGATTCGAATTCGCAATAAGCGATTTGTAGGTTTTGGGGTTCAACTGGATCACCGGCGAATTCTTAGTGTATAGTCCATCGGCGTTAACAGGCAGTGCCGCAAGGAGCGAGACAAGCAAAAGACTGGCGCTGTGCAGCATGGCGAATTGTCCAAGGGTAATCTCAAAGCAAAGGTGATATTCAGCAAAGAAGCCAAAAACGAACAAAGACACAGAAAAGGCAGATGGTCGGATTTACGCAAGGTGTCCTGAAGCTCTTGGCGGTCTATACTGTCTAGGTACTAGTAACTAATGAATACAAGTATACTAAAGTTATCAAAATACCTCAATATGCATTTTATACGTGGATTAGTAGAATGAAAGGATATGTCAAAAGATCTAACTCTTGAAACTATCAAAATAATTACTTAAACATCCTATGGACTTATACGGAGTACATCTCAGCCTCCGTCCCTTTTTCTCTTCGATAAACACCACCTAGCAATGGCCAGATCAGAGGAGAGCCATGACGTGGCCTTTCTACCTCCCGAACTCTTCTGGATAATCCTGGGCTATTTACAGCCAAAGGAACTAGTCCGTTGTCGCCGCGTCTCACGTGCCTGGAACGAAGCCTTCAGCAACCCGACCATCCTACTTCCACTCCTAAAGAAACATTACCCATGGACAAAAGAAGTCAAAAGCCTCCGCAAAAACACATTTTCTGATAAGCAACACCAAGGTCGTCGTCTTTTCGACCAGGTCGCTTCACGATACCATCACCTAGAACGAGGCAAGCCCCGCTCTATCCAGAAGTACCGCCTCTGCGATGACTTTGGCAGCGGTGGAGACCGTGAATGGTATCAAGTGCAGCCATGGGAGTCACACGCTAGTCATATGAGGCGCTTCATTGACCGTCAGTTCGCTGAGGCTTTATGGAGTTTCGAAGATGGCCTAGTAGTCTACCCCAGCGCCGACCATCAGTTTCTCGTGCTCATGGATTTGGAAACAGACCGGCAGTTCATGGTACCGTTTATTATTCGTGGCAAAGTCATTCGTCGAGTGCGTCTGCAGAAGCGCTTGCTCGTCGTTGAGTGGGCTGAACCGAAAGCCTTTCACTGGTTGAATGATAGCGACGGCGTGCATCGTCACTTTGCCTCCTCCTTTGATGTGACGAGAAATGAGAAGCAGGGCTGGGATATCGTCCCACGCAATGAATGGAAGATTATGTTTCTGGGCCATCCGCTGAGCGAGCGAGATCGGTTCTTCTCCTCGCATAGCAACACCCACTATGTGATTTATATATGGCAGCCAAATCGCAGCTTGTATACTTCCGATGAGGATGCGCCCATTGAGTCTTTGTCTGTCTGGGACATATCGAAAAAGTCCTCATACCGACCTTCATTGGATCCCACCGGACGACTGAGAGACGACTCACCTGATGACTGTCCATCGATCGTGGCACGATTCGGATTCCGGGACCTGGAATTTTTCGACATCCGACAACGAGGCTGTCCAAGTATTCAACGATTGGATATTACGGATGATGCCCGGGCCGTCGAAATTACAGAAAACGTTTGCATCCGGCCGGAAGACCAACCGCCCGAGCCATTCGGGTTTCCTCAACCTATTACTACAAGCATTCCTATGGTAGGAAATGGGCCTCACTGGCGCCGGGATTTCGAGGGGATTCTGCCGCCTTATCGTGGTAACTGCAGCATGCAGGCAGAAACTATGAGGTTCGATGGGTTCATCATGATGGACCCTTGGTATGGTGTTATTGCTCAGGTGACTATACTCGAGCCTGATCTTGGCTTTTGCCTTCACTTCGACCCTTGGACGTGGATCCAGGATCAAATTGTTCATTTGACTATCCAGACACCTCGCTCGAGTGTTACCTGTGATAATTGGGATTTTGTCGGCAGGGGGAGGCTTGCTGGTTGTGAGAAATATTTGGTTGGTGAGAATTGCAATCGCGAGCTAGTGATTTACCGGTTTGATAGATGAATTGAAGAGTCTTGTGTCATGCTATGAATGATGATATATGCCATGCAAGATTTCATTTCTGTTACGCTTACTTCGATTCACCTCTGCCTTCCCGATGCCTACTATCAATCTCTCATCCTATTTATTATATACCTCTCAACAAGCAAACCAAACAGAAGGGGTAATCGCCTGGTCAACTATCTGGCCAGAATTGGAGCCTGCTGAAGTGTGATAGAAAATAAAAATGTATGCTCCAACACTATCCCAATCGGCATGGGATTTGGCGGTGCGGTTTGTCGACACATTAGCAATACACACATGTAAATAATCAACTCGACAAGCGTCTTCAAGTTCATATGTATCCATTTTTGCGGGCCTTCTGAGCTGGCGAATAAGAAAACAAAGCTAGGCCCTCTATGCAAATTAGCATGCAACTATATTCTTGGCAAGACAATCTTTCAGCCCCATGGCTGTGTAAAACATGCCTAAAGGAACCCTGGTGTAAATTCATATTTTGTTACTCTACCCCAGATCCCAACGGGCACTGACAATGCTCACATATGCGTTATTCGCGATCTTGCTGGCCCTGCCAGTGGTCCACGCAGGAGGCTGGGATGACTTTTCGAACAATCTCGCGACCGACCTCGCGCCATTTCTATCCCTCTTTGGTGAACAGATCACGAAGCAGTACCTTAGTGAGAGCATTAATGTAGTCGATTACTTCATTTTTGCCATGGCCCCGATGGGCATCTTAACAGGGGTCGTCTCTGCAATTCGAGTGTGCGGAACCCCGTCACTACGCGCCTTCATCGGCAGAGCTCAAGAAGGAGCGGGCAACGCGGAGGCGGAGCTATACACCTCGACAAGCCGGGATATATGTGAGCTCTATAACAGTGGTGGTATCGCGCGCGTCTTTGGTCGTCCAAAAATTCTCGAGGTTGTTCACGACCCGGATCATGATTTCAGCGGTCCGGAAAACGACACAGTAGGTATATACACATTTCAGTAATACCTTGAACGAGATAAAGGTAAGACCCTATGGCGAAAGGTAACACCTAAGAACCGTATCTCGCTATAGAAGAACAAAGTCATAGCACTATGGAAAACGAACATAGTGGAGGAGTCTAACACTAAGGTAGCCACTAAATCGCCCGATATATCGCCCGATATACCCTTCACGACATTTGCTCCGAATCTCTCCCTCAATATTAGAATTAAGAAATAGTCTAAGTATGTCTTCTACGCAATCGCTCTTCTTAGCCTAGGTCTGCAAGTTAGCGTTTTGATTTTTGCCGGCTTTGCGACGTATTACCTGAAATAGGGCAACGACGATAAGCCCCTAGAGTCTTATATATGCCCTCTTATTATTATCGGGACTATTCTAGTCTATGGCGGAATGTTTTATTGCGTATTTCTAATTAGCTAGAGCACCGAGGAGGATGTCTAGCGTAGATAAGAAAATGTCGACGATAAATCGTCAATGTATTAGATATAGCCCGGTGGTTAGATTATCGGTGATTAAACCTTTGATGCCTTCTTATACATAGACTATAATAACAAACTTAAGAAATATATAACTTCTAGGAGGAAGAATGAGTCTAACGAATCGAAGCTTAGAGTTTGGGCAGCTATTGGGACCACGATCTCCGGCTTTGTCTTATAATTTACTGGCCTTAGAGGTATACATTCAGCGGTCTCTATCGCTTAGTTGGGAGTCATTATAGTTATGAGCATAGCTCGCGCTATGCTCCGTATGCAGCGACTGAAGCCTAAAGACAATTGCTTCGCCACATTTCTAGACGAGGTCGTTAGCCACGAACTCGACTGGCTCGCCTTGCGCATTAGCCGTGATATTTTTGGGACAGATACTATTAACCCGAATTCAGCGTTATTAGGATCATCGTCTTCCACAACGTCATCCAAAGCACTATCATCTACTCTATTAAGCCCCGGTGATCAAGATCGGCGCTTCTAGAGGCTCTATGGTGCGAATAAAATGAGCATCGAGCACCCGTCTCCTAGCGATCGTTGGAATGCTACTGCTATCTTATTGGCATATCGAACCCGACTGACGTCGCTCACGGATTTATCTAAGTCGTCTACCGCCCCCGCCAGGGAATTTAAAAGTGAAATGGTGGAGGTCCGAAGCGAGAGTCGATAGATAGCTGCGCTGATTAAGGCTACCATCAAAGCAATTCTCTCGAAGGCCAAGATCAAGAAAGAGTGGGAGACAGCCTTATCTATGTTCTGGGGCATCGATTGCGCTATTGGTAAATAAGCCAACCTATCCTCGACACCCTAGAAGCACACAGTATATCTAGAATTCACCTAAGATTCCGCCGCTCTAGGAAGCCCCTGGGTACTCAAAGAAAGATAATAGCTAGAGGGTATCCTCGGTCTATGGGTCTGGTCATTGAAGTCTGATCCGAGAATAGAGACTAAGGACCAATAGACTAATCTTATAAGGTCTACGGCGAGTGAAATTAGGGCACGACGTATCATTCCAACCGACTAGGTCATGAAACCGGACTTGGAGATATAGCTTGGCGCTAATATGAAAACCATCACGAAATCCGCTCTACACTTCTACACTCTGCACCCACTGAACTACGCGACGCGAGTGCTATATGGAAAATGTCGATAAATCCGGGGGTAACGGATGTTTATCCTATCAGCGAGCGTGTACTAGGTGTACCTCTTCGTTTCTTTGGTTGGAAAACTGCGAATCTGTCGCAGAGTTAAGACCCCGAGGGAATTAACCTATGGTCCGCCCCAATGATAGGTTCGCTTGTGACATGCTGTGCCTAGGAGATTTTTGCATTATTTCTCACAAGTATTCTTAACATTGTAGATAATTTTGGAGATGTTTATATTGAGGATGCTGAATTAATTAAGCTTGAGAACGGCCTGGTGTCTGAGATTATTGCACTTTTCACGGAAATGCGGTTGGGCTTAAAACTAGCAGCTCTACTTTGTGTGATACTATTGGTGTTACCTCGACTCGAGATGCCCTCTACAGAGAGTGCCTTAGCAGAAGCAAAGGAAAGCGTAAATCAGCATCGAGAATATAAGGATTGGAAGAAAGTAGAAAGGGTGCTACAATGGGCATAGAATATCTATAGGCAACCCTAGCATTCTCGTACACACGTGATTGATAAAGACTAAGATCACGAACCGGGCTCGGAAGGGACACTCTCAAAGTAAGCGGCAATTGCTCTATGTAAGCTATACCGGTGGGCCTTGATAGAGGATACCTCGAGGGCATTTGGCAAGGACGGAATCTCTAGGCTTAATGAGCAGAAATTAGACTAATCAGTATCTGCGCGAGAAGTTATTAAACGCTACTTTATTATTACGAATGAGATTGCACAATATTAACCCAGCGACGCTGATCTCGCTAGTATGGAAACGGAATCCTTGAAAACTGCACTGCTGTTTATCACCTATCCGGTATCTGAGATAGATAGAGAACAAAAAGGAAAAGCCCTTTGTTCAGCGGCGAAATATAGATGGGTGGAAGTGGCACTTTCGTTGATCGAATTAGGTTGCGAACCGGACTTTCGAGACATAGAGGGCAGAACACCCCTATCACACGCGGTAGAAAGTGGAAGCATCACCATTGTGGAAGGCTTGGTGAAATAGGGAAGTTTCCCAAACTCGGAGGATCATTATCAAAGGACACCATTGTCATACGCCTTAGGATCAGGTTTTTATGAAGTAGTTAAGCTGTTACTAAGAGATGCTCGTGTCCCCCCACAGCAAAGAGATGTTTAGCAGCAAACGCCGTTGTTTTGGGCGGTAGAGAACGGCCATGGCACCGTTGTCAAACGGCTTCTCGAGACCGGAAAAGTCGACCTAGACGTGAATATACTATCGCTGGCGGCAATGCACGGTTATAACGCCATTGTTGAACATCTTCTCGAGACCTACAAGGTCGAGCCAGACACGAAGGATAAAAATGACCGGACACCGCTATCACGCGCGGCAGAGAATGGCCATGATACCGTTGTTAAACGGCTTCTCGAGACCGGCAAAGTTGAGCCAGACATAAAGGATACGTATCGACAATCGACACCACTGTTATATGCGGCAATGAATGGCCATGACACTATTATCGCACAGCTTCTCGAAACCGGCAAAGTCAAGCCAGACACAATGGATAATAATTACCGGACACCGCTATCATACGCGGCAGAGAAGGGCTATGACACCGTTATTAAACTGCTTCTCGGGACCGGCGAAGTTGAGCTAGACAAATCGGTCTACTCTAGACGGACGCCGCTATCATATGCGGCCGGGAATGGTCATGACGCCATTGTTGAACTACTTCTCGAGACCGGCAAAGTCAGGCCAGACTCAACGGATAAGGATGGACGGACACCGCTATCATATGCGGCACAGAATGGCCATGACGCCGTTGTCATACGGCTTCTCGAGACCGGCGAAGTCGAGCCAGATGTGAAGTACTTTTCAAGGACACCGCTTCTCGAGACCATTAAAGTCAAGCCAGGCATAATGAATAAATGTGCACGGACACCGCTATCATATGCGGCAGAGCACGGTCATGACGCCGTTGTTCAACGGCTTCTCGAGACTAGCAAAGTCAAGCCAGATATAAAGTATGAATCGACACGGACACCGCTATCATATGCGGCAGGGAACGGCCATGACGCCATTGTTAAACGGCTTCTCGAGACCGGCAAAGTCGAGCCGGACACAAAGGAGAAGTATGGACAATTCACACCACTATTATTTGCGGCACAGAACGGCCATGACACCGTTTTCAAACGGCTTCTCGAGACTGGTCAGGTCAACCCAGACTCGATGAGCTCTTTTGGAAAGACGCCGCTGCAGTACGCAATGGAATATGGATACACCAGCATCGTGAATCTTATCGAGCAGTCAAAGAAGAAGAAAGGTCTGGAGGGCTAAATGTTTGCAACCATTGGCGTTTAATATGGCTGGGGTGAACGAGAGTCAGCTAGGTATTAAGAACGCTTTCGGCTCTGGTACGAGCGAGTAGAAGTATATGAATTCAAGTCGTGAGAACACATACAAAAGTTGTGCACGAAGTTTGGAGGCAACGACCAACAACAAATTGACCAATGTATTCTGGCTGACGCAGTGTTGTGGGACGGGGGATCATCTCATGTTGACTTATGATTTACAATGTTTGGCCTATCGAATGAACGTATATGATAGCTAAGGCTAAAGTTCTCGTCTGAAGACGAGCCCTCAGGGCCCAATTACACTTTTTGTAAAGATTTAGCTCGACTAAATTGCATCATAGGTCATGATCGGGATCTTGGATCTGAATACGTGATGAATGACGAGTGAGGTAGGAGGATAATGTCAATACCAGCAAAGCGGATGATGGTTTTTGTTGAAAAGGGTTGCAGACAAGAGCATGAAAGAATTAGTGATGGGAAGTAGTTTCTATTCCTTTCGTCAAATATAGGAAATGCGTCCGTTCGGACTTGGTCTTGGTTGCTCGTGTACTTCTCATATCTCATGTCCTAACTTGAGATTCCCTCCCGCTACTACATATCATCATGGCTTCTAACCCACTGCTTGTGAGCCTGGTGGCAATGGCCCAGATGGTGACAAGGAGATTGAGCATAAAGTCCTCGCTTGGCTGCCCCTGAGACGAACACAAAGATGGAAGATTCAGCTCGTAAGAGGTGCAAGAGAATAACTACAAGTCAAAGTGACTTCAAAGTGACTTCAAAGCGATCCGGAAGTGAATGTACAGGCACACCAGATATATATCCAGAAAAGAATAGTATCTGTTGCATAAGAAGGAAATGTATATTGGCCAGGGTTAAGTAAATTCAATGAAATTGGGTGAAAAGTCCACCATGATATTAGCAGTGATGTTTTTTTTTTCTTCAACAAGATAATAAGGCCGAAAGGGTCTCCTCCCAAAACCCCTGAGATATCCTTCCCCCTTTACGAAACCAGACCGAACAAACATAAGAGAAGAGGGATAAACAAAGAACAGAAAACGCATGTGATCCAACATGGGATCAATCACTACTCCTGCATACCAGATCTGAGGAGAGGAACATGACCAGAGAATTTACATCGGACGCAGGCCATCATACCACAGCCAGGGCAGGTGAGGATGTATGTAGGCAACCACATGTTGCAGATATTGCACACGGGACGGCAGAACTCCTTGTACCAGTATCCGAGATGGGAGCAAACCTTGGGATCGTTTCGAACTTTCATAGGCGATGCAGTAGGGACTGAAAGACGGACATCTTCCAACCAGCCACAATAGGTCTCCAGCACGAGGCCGTTTAGTTCACCAGCAAGGTCGTCAATAGTGTAGCGCCCACGGGGGTCGTCAAGCTTCTGCTTGAGGAATGAGACTAGAGGGCGCAATGAATCATGGCCCACCATGTATGAATTGATCAGTTTGTCAGCATCTGACTTGGAACTGCTGGTGGTAGATTTAGAATCGTTGGCGGTGGACTTGAAAGTCGAGTGCTCGTCGGCTGAATGAGTGTAGGTGGGGAATTTGCCATTTGAATCATCAGCGGTATACTTGAAGGTCGAGTGGTCGTTGCCTGAATTAGTGTAGTCGGGGGAGTTGACACCTGGATTCTCAGCGGTGGACTTGAAAGTCCACCGCCCGTCTGATGAATGAGTATCGTTGGAAGAGTAGCAACTTGTTGAGAAGTCGACGGATGAATCGTTGCTCGTAGCAGACTTAGGGCTGGAAATGCTATCAGAAGTGCTATTAGAGGAATCTGGAGAGTCAGAGTAATCTGGAGAGGAGCCGAACGCCTTGGCATATTCGTAGGCAAATGCGTCGAATGTGTCTGCAGGGTTGCAGGTCTTGATATCCTCTTCAGGCAGGACATCCGCGAAATGATTGAACTGATGGCCATAGCCAAAGTCGAAATCGTTCAAAACTCCCTCGACAATATGATCTTGCTCTTCCACGATATCTGCTAGATCACGCTTCATTCGAGCCCGCATGTTTTCCTTGCGACGCTCTGCCCATGCCTTCTGCACTTCTGGATCAATGCCAGCCCATTCGTTCTCCCACTGGGTATTCTCTGCCTGGAACTGTGCACGTTTTTCCTTGGATTCAGCTGAATTTGGGTCCATGTGTACACTTGTTCCATAACTGTAGTAGTAGCTGGGGCTGTACTGGCGTTGATTCGTTGACTTGCATTCATATGGTGACTCGGTAAATTGGCCTGGCCAGTAGTCGAAATCATATCCGTGGCGTTCTCGCTTTGATGAACGATGGCGATTGCCCCTGTAGGACCAAGGTGGTGTGTCGTCATCGGGATCTAGATGTCTCTTGGTCTTTTTTATCAGGGCCTCGTCAAGCAAGTGCCGGCGGTCTTTATCGCGGAGAAGCTCAACAGCATCTTGAATCTGTTTGCAATGACTTGTCAGCGATGTTCAACAACTTGATGTTGTGAGTATACTTTTCTGAATCGTTCAATGGTCGCAGCGGTGTTTCCAGCCTTGTCTGGGTGAAGCTTCAAGGCGAGCCGCCTGTAGGCAAGGTTGATATCCTGGATTCGGGCATTTCGCTCAACTCCCAGGATTGCGTAGGCATCAATGGTCACACCGATGGTCGACATGTTTGCTGTCATACAAGTCTTGATATTGAATATCAGTATTTTGTTATATGTGTGTGTAGGGCTTGAAGATAAATATTCGCTGACGGCATTTCAACAGTCAGGTAGAACGAGAGAGGGAGAGAGGGAGAGAGGGAGAGAGAGAGAGAGAGAGTAATGTGAGATAAATATGAAGGAATGTGGGCAATCAGAACATATCTGATGAGGAAGGTGTGGGAAACAGCCCCAAAGGACTGTTGGGATGAAGATGACTATATCAAAACTCACCGCACAAACGCAGGGAAATCAACACGGAAAGAAGGGCCAATGTAGAGGCCGGAGATAAGAGGAAATAATGAGGTAACAGAGAAGAGTATAGGAATAGAAAAAGCAGGAGTACGAGCTCTGAAGGTGAACAAGAGTGGAATAAAGAACAAAGACCACGCAGAGAGAATATCCATGAGATTGAACAGCAAGAAATAGATGGGCAGGGAAAGGATGGGAGAGAGGAAGAAGAGAATATAAGTATAGCGAGGACAAGAGGTGTCTTCCAAGGTTGAATAGACAATGCTATTGTAAGCCGAATCCTATTGATCAAAGGATCAGATCCATGAGAAGCTGTAAACGGCATGTGAGTATCCATACATGGCACAGTACCATCACATTTTTATATCAAACAAAGAACATCTCAAACAAAGAGGTTCAATACCTAAATGGGGTAGTCTCCAGGGTTAGGGCTATCCACAAGGACAGTGTGACCATATCCCCATTGGGTACTTTAAACCAACAGGATCCGAATGGCACTTTTTTGTTAACCTGAGTTAGGGCTATACACAAAGGCAAAGATTATACATAAGGAATTGAAATGGATTCACTCTGGTTTTACACAAGCTTAAGTTCGATCTAAATATGAACAAGTCTACACTAAGGTAACTTCGTCCTCTAGAATCAAATTAAGCCATATCGGCACTGGCAGTGGCACCGGTGATAATCTCAACCAGCTCGCTGGTAATGGTGGCCTGGCGCTGACGGTTGTACAAGATCTGGAACCTGGGGGGCTGTTAGAGTCGAATCTTAAAGGCATTACAGGTAAAACATACTTGTTGATCATCTCTCCAGCGTTCTTGGAGGCGTTCTCCATGGCGTTGCGACGAGCGGAGATCTCACAGGCGTGGCCCTCAGCCATGGCCCAGAAGAGGTTGTTGGCAAGAGAGTACTCGCGGAGGCTGGTCAGAACCTCATCGTCGACCTCGTAAGAGGAGATGTTGGCTACATTGGATGTTAGTTGAAACTCAATGAACAGCGTGTAATTAATTCTCACCGGACTGGGTGATAGCCTCCTCGGAGTAGGCCTCGAGGGAGACGGCCTCGTAGCTGGTAGCGTTGACGAAAGAGTTGTAGATGATGCGAACGCTGGAGTAATCCTCGGGCAGAAGAGCGATCTGGTCGGCAATAGCCTGGGCATCGGCAAAGGTGGGAATGTCCTTGCAGACGTTGGCGAAGCTCAGAACGATCTTCTCGGGGGCGGCACGGGACAGCTGAGCCTTGGCCTTCTCACCGAGAATGGCAATATCGGCGTTGGGGTTCGCGGCCAAAATACGGCGGGTAGCCTTGCTCAGACCGGAGTGGATACCACCGCAAAGACCCTTGTCGGAGCTGGCAACAACCAGAAGAGTCTTTCCTTCCTCCAGAGGCTTGGTCTCGGCCTGCTCGAAAACGGTGTTGGAGGTTTTACCGTAGACGCGGGATTCGTCCATGGCCCGCTGGGCACGGGTGAGACGAGTGGACGCAACAACCTTCATGGTGTTGGTGATCTTCTCGATGTTCTTGATGGACTTGAGACGGCCCTCAATCTCACGCAGAGTCGCGAAAGTGGCGGCATTGGCGGGGGCAGGGCTTGATTTCGCAGTCAGCAATTGTCGTTTTCACCTCCTCTAACGTCCAGCATATCTTCCAGCTTCAATGGTGTCGAGGTGGTTGCGTCGGAGTACGTCGGGTGGAAGGACTTTTGGCACGAGGTATCGGATGAAGACTTACCGAGCGACAGCGGCACCACCAGCCCGCAGGGCCGGGCGGACGGCACGGGAGAACATTATGCGAGGGATTTAAAGAGAAAAGAGAACGAGCAGTTAGTGACTGCGGAGAGGAGGGGTGTGACGAAGGTTAGACGGGGATGCCTCGCTGGTCGGGAAGGAAGTTGAGAACCAGGGAGGTTCTGTCTCCGTGCTGCCGCTAAACCAGAAAGGGCAAGCATCTACGGTGCGCCATTCCGACTTCCACCGCAGTGATGCCTCAGGCATTCAGTATTTACATAACATCACTTGGCGCCTCAGGCACCTCCCTGTAGTCCCTCAAGGCCTCTTTTCCCATTCCATTCCTCCATTCCCAAGTCCCCCAACCTTTCTCTCTCTTTCCTCACGTCTTTCCTCACCTCTCGACTCTATTCCTCCGAATTCACCCGCAACTTCCCCCCTTATGCATATATCATTGATGCAGCATATCTATTAATCCTATTCTTACTCTTCATTGGTCAGAATTTCCTTACTTTCCTCCTTCTCCCAGGCGGCTCGATTCACCCGACTAGGCGCACGAGGACGCCTCCCCTTACCAAAACATCGATTTCTCTCATTTTACCCTCGACTACCTGTTGCTAGTCCAAGGACTACCATTATGAGCTCTTCAGAGGACGACGCACCCCTCATGCGCGTCAATGGACGTGGTAAAGGTACGCTCCTCGGGTGATTCGGTTGTGGTCATGCACCTCTACAATTTGTCGCGAACCATGGCTTTCCTTGCACTTCACATTCTCACATCTTCATCTCCTCTACTTTCTACACAATTGTATTTTCCATATAGCTCAGTGCTCGAAGGCATATCTCGCACTTTGACGTCACTTCCTTCACACTTCCAACATAACTCGAACGGCATTCTAACAAAGCTTTTTCTGCACTTCTAGTCTCGCCAAAGTCTCCCGAGGTCGTCAAAATGGCGGATCCTAGCCCTACCACGAACGGCTATGTTGAACCTGGAATATCCATCCGATTCGGTCCTGTGGAAGACAAAGATGTGAAGATGGAAGATGGCGATGATGCGCTAGGTGCCAGTAAGCGCAAGTCTCGGACTAGTGTGGGCGAAAAGAAGTCCTACGCAGAAGCGGAAAGCAGCGAAGAAGATGAACCTTTGGTACGCCTACCCCCCATCGTGGGATGACCTTTGTTATTCCCAGTGCGACCATACCGTCGCTTTCGGTTGAAGCGTCTGACCATTCGACAGAGCAAACGCCGGCGTACATCGGTGAAACATGAAGATCCTGAAACCGATGATGATGTGCCCTTGGCACGCAATGGGCGCAAGCTCCCGAAGGCCGCGGAAACCTCAATCGGGGATGAGTCTGACTCTGACGTCCCCATTGAACGGAAGCTCGCTGCGCAAAAGAAGAAAATTGAACAAATGGCGGAGCAGGAGGCCAAACCTTCGCGCAAGCCTGCCGCAGCGAAGAAGGAGGCTAAGCCTGCCGCAGCCAAGAAGCAGGCCAACGGCGTTAAGAAAGAGCCGGCCGCCAGCAAAGCCGCCCCCAAGAAGGGCAAAGCGAAGACCGCCGTGAAGGCAGAAAGCCAGGACGCCGAAGAGAAGGAAGAGGAGGAGGACGAATATCGCTGGTGGGAAGACCATACCAAGGGCGATGGAACCATCAAGTGGACAACTCTGGAACACAATGGTGTGGTGTTTCCTCCCGAATACGAACCGCTGCCCAAGAATGTCAAGATGAAGTATGATGGTGTTCCGGTCACTCTTGAGCCTGAAGCCGAAGAGGTTGCTGGCTTCTTCGGCACCATGCTCAACTCAACTCACAACGTGGAAAACCCTGTGTTCCAGAAGAATTTCTTCGGAGACTTCAAGGAAGTCATCAAGAAGAGCGGCGGAGCGAAAGACCCCAAAGGCAACAAAATAGACATCAAGGAGTTTGCCAAATGCGACTTCAAGCCCATCTTCGAATTCTACGAAGCTCAGCGTGAAGAAAAGAGACATCTGCCACCAGCCGAGAAGAAGGCTGCTAAGGCTTTGAAGGATGAGCAAGAAGCTCCGTACCAGTTCTGTATTTGGGATGGTCGCAAGCAGAAGGTGGGCAACTTCCGCGTGGAACCGCCTTCTCTGTTCCGAGGCCGCGGCGAGCACCCGAAGACCGGGCGTGTCAAGACGCGCGTGCAACCTGAGCAAATCACCATCAATATCGGCAAAGAGGCGAAGGTCCCGCCACCACCTCCCGGCCACAAGTGGAAGGAGGTGAAGCA
The DNA here is from genome assembly GCF_028827145.1 of Penicillium concentricum. NCBI lineage: Eukaryota > Fungi > Ascomycota > Eurotiomycetes > Eurotiales > Aspergillaceae > Penicillium > Penicillium concentricum. Next base: position 1,189,548 of record NW_026622756.1, read on the forward strand.
TGACCAAGAAGGCACCTGGCTTGCCATGTGGCAGGAAAATATCAATGGCAACTACAAGTACGTCATGTTAGCCGCCAATTCCGATGTCAAGGGACAAAGCGATTACAAGAAATTCGAGAAAGCCCGTGAACTCAAGAAGCACATCGAGAAAATCCGCAAGGATTATCAGAAGAACCTCAAACATGATATGATGGTGGAACGGCAGAAGGCCACGGCAGTCTATCTTATTGATCAGTTCGCCCTCCGTGCTGGAAACGAGAAAGGCGAAGACGAGGCCGAAACCGTCGGTTGCTGTTCTCTGAAGTACGAGAACGTTACGCTGAAGCCCCCCAACACTGTTGTCTTCGATTTCCTGGGTAAGGATAGTATTCGGTTCTACGATGAAGTACAGGTTGATCAGCAAGTCTTCAAAAACCTGAAAATCTTCAAAAAGGCACCCAAGAAGAACGGCGATGAAATTTTCGACCGCCTTACTGTATGTTCACCCTCCCTCCTGCAATTGAATGTTACTGACAAATAAAAGACTTCTGCCCTCAATAAGCACCTTGCCAACTACATGCCAGGTTTAACCGCCAAGGTCTTCCGTACTTACAACGCATCTTATACCATGGGCTGTGTTCTCAATGAGATGAATGCTACCGGCGGTACCATCGCCGAAAAGGTGAAAGCGTACAACGATGCCAACCGTAAGGTTGCCATCTTGTGTAACCACAAGCGCACCGTCACTGCTGGCCATGCCAATGCAATGGAAAAGATGACTGAACGGGTGGGTTTTCTCTATGCCACCCTCATGGGCAGAGGCACAGTGCTAATATATGTATACAGATCAAGGGCCTTCGATACCAGAAGTGGCGGCTGAAGCAGCAAATGCTTGACTTGGACCCCACTCTGAAGAAGAAGAAGGGCGCAGCGTTCTTCGAAATCGATGAGGATCTCGACCAAGAATGGATCCAAGAACACCAAACCTTTTTGATTGAGGAGCAGAGAACCAAAATCACCAAGAAGTTCGAGAAGGACAACGAAAAGCGCGTTGCTGATGGCGAGAAGGAAATGAAGGCTTCTGAGCTTGAGGAGCGTCTGCAGGTCGTCAAGGAGATGGAGAAGAAGTTCAAGAAGGAGAACAAAACTGGCAAGGTCGAGGTCGAGGCCAAAGGCGCCACGGTTGAAAAGCTCGAGGGTTCCATCACCAAGATCGACCAGCGGGTCGAAACCATGTCCGTCCAGGCTCAGGATAAGGAAGACAACAAGGAGGTTGCCCTAGGTACCTCGAAGATTGTGAGTTTCTCTGGTCTGGCCCTTACAGCATCACCAGCTAATCATTCTCATTAGAACTACATTGATCCTCGTCTCACTGTCGTCTTCAGCAAGAAGTTTGACGTCCCCATCGAAAAGTTCTTCTCCAAGGCGCTGCGTGAGAAGTTCGAGTGGGCCATCAAGTCCGTTGAGGAGGACTGGGAATTCTAATCTATCTCCCATAGCTTTGTTTATTCGGTTGGGATCCCTGTCTTTCGCGCGCATTACTTTCTTCGTACAATATTTTCGGTTTCGCTCGGCCTGGCTTGCAAGACGAGATGATTTTCTTTTGTTTTTCAAACGATTCTTTCAAATCTAGCTGTTGATCCACTCGGATCCCTGATTGCATTCGCATACTTGAGAAAGAATCAGCGTTGCTATCGACGTTTTCATGATTTTCGTTATGAGAGGCTTGGCTTAGAGTGCGAGCCTGCATTAGTGGTGGCAGTGGGTACGATATGATCGGTATACACAAGCAAGTATACATGATGGAAAAAAAGAAAACCCCGGAAAAAAAACACATCACAAAAGACCCATCGATTCGGTTGGCTGGTTGACTTTGTTAAATGCACACACTCATGCATGGCAGTCGGACATCTTGCACAGTTTCTGTTCCGCTGCTCTTCGTCATTTCAGTCATTGGGTTAGAAGTCTAGAACAATTCATTCCATCGTTGCTATTCAAATCTAGCATGAGTTGTTGTCTCCCTTGACTGGCAATCCAACGTAGTACTTGTTATGAGGTGACATGTAGGCCTATATAGCTCTTGGCCTTGGGTTGTGGGTATGTCTCTGCTGCACAACATATCTGCAGGGTCTAAGCATAATGCACAAGAATGGGACTAGTGCTGTATTTCTAGTCCCAATGTACTCCTCCGTACACAATGTCTGATACATACAGATTAGAAGTAAAAGAACAGTGATTTAAGATGGAAATGGAATATTAGGAAACCACGGAAGGGCTAAATATGCTGCCAATGCAGGGCCATGCAAAATGTAAAAAACACGAGGCAAGAAACTGGAATAGAAACATGCAGAAATCAATGAGAAAGCCCCCCATATAACAGGGATTATCAATTACAGTACAAGGCTAGATTCACATCTAGCGATGCTAGACAGATCTGTCTGGATAAATAGCTTCAGAGGTAGTCAGAGAGATGAGATGGCAGGAGAGCGTAAAGAGATGCAGATCATGAGATGGTCGTGTCGTAGGGGATTCAATGCACCCTTTTCAGACACAAATGCGATGACCAATATTCGTCGGGTAAGAGAGACCGTTAATGAATCATGGAAAATAAATAGAAAGATAGAAAAGAGTAAAATAACCGACAGACGGGATATCTTCAAAGAAAAAGAAAAAAAAAAACAGAAAAAAGACGAAACCCCCAAAAAGCAAGTGAAGCCCTCTCTCATGGCCACCAGCCCATGCGCTTATAGCTGTCCACAATTTCGCGGACACTATCAGCCCCGAAATTCGGGTACATTGGCTTCCAGCCAACCTCAGTCTCGAACTTCGACCCGTCAAGAGACATGTCCTCATCCTTAAGAGTATCACGTTCCAAGAACGGACTGATCGGTCCAGGCCGGGTGATATTAGCTCTCTCAATGAGCTCAGCCCAAGTCTGCAACCCGACCTCATTCATATCATCAACGACATCATCAAGATTCAGCTTCGCAAGCTGTGAAGCAAGCGACCCGATAAACGAAACCTTAAGACCAAAGACCTCCGTCAAAGCCTTAGCAACATGTTCCTGTTTCGTATCATTGTGATCAACAACATTGAAAGCAACAACCCCATCCTTGGGGTCAATGAACCCCTTCCCAGCGCGCCACTTAGCAGCCTCAAACAACGCGCTAGCAGCATCCTTCACATGCAGGGTATTAATTTTCAGATCCTTCGTATGCAAGAAAACCAAATCCTGCTTAAGATCGACATGAACGGCAGAAAGACAAATACCCGTTGCGAAGTAGCCGGGGTCATAGGCTCCGTAAACGTGGGGCAGACGGAGGGCGCAGTACTGCAGATTTGGAATTTTGCGTAATTCATCCGCGGCCTTTAGTTTCCACGCGGCGAGTTTATGCCAGGGTGCGAGTTTGTCTGTTTCTTTGCGTGGTGTTGAGCCGCCCTTGTAGACGTGCGCTGTGGAAGTCTCGATGAAGGCGGGGATACCGCGTCGGGCGATTTCTTTGCCGAGGGCGAGGGTAAGGGCGTAGCTGCGCACTTCGTAGACGTCGTCGGGTTGGGAGTGGCGTGTTTCGCCGCCGCAATTGATTACATAGTCGAATTGTTTGCCGTTTGCTCTGTCGAAGATGCGCGGGAAGTGTTCTGGATGGGGTGAGAATTTTGCTTTGGGGGATTTGTTTTGGGAATTGGGGTATTTACGTTCACGGCTGGCATCTGCCTGGACGAATTTGTCCTTGGAACATGCTTCTTCGAATTCGGGAGCTAGCCAGGCCAATTGTGGGAGGACTTTGTCTACTAAGCGGACTTCTGAGGCTAGGTTGTTCTCGTGGAGGTATAGTGCGAGGTGTCGACCGATGAAGCCTGGGGATGTTAGAGAGTAAGTATATAGGATAAAGGAAGAAACATACCGAGGCCACCGACAATTAGAACGGCGGGTTTGGCGTCAGCCATTTTGGATGTGAAAGAAAAAAAAGGTCTCCCCACAGGTTCAGGAGAAAGGGGGTAGAAAGGAGGGGGGGCGGACTAACAAACGAATCCAAAGAATGTTAAAAAGAATATTAGGAGAATATATTATTAGACAGAATTCAAAAGAAAAGAAAAAAAAAATTACAAAATTAATATTCGGGATTCGCATCTCCCCTGCCAAGCCGGTTAACCCACGACGTTTGACCAGAAGTGGGTTATAGTGGGAACAATTAGCATCTATCTGTGACGTCGGGGAGATGTGAGATTGTGTTATTTCATTTTACTAGTCCATTTGATACAATATGTAGTATACTATGTGATACTATGTGATGCTGAAGATACTGAAGATACCTATACATCGAGTAGATCTCTTTGTCCCATGGTACTGGGTTTCCGATCACCCGAACCAAAGATGAGCCTCTCCAGTGCTTAATTTGACCTGGGTATATCTCGGCTATTTCAACTTTTCTACTGATCTCGGGGCTAACTAAAATGTTGTAGGTGAAGTCATTCAGTATACATCTAGTTCCTAGATGGAATCACTAGAACCAAATTCCAAGATATCACTTCCTTTTATATTGAAGGCATACTGTTCTTCATTATTCTGAGAGTTGGGATTGAAAGTTCACGAGAACGGACCTTCGGGCACGAAATACAATCAAAAGACGACGGGACAAGGGTGGGGCACTTGGTAATGGGTGAGCAGCGGGTGAACGGCGATCTTGCGGGCGCAGCAATCGAACAGGGAAATATCGGAGATGAGCGGCTTATTGGTGGGGGGTCCACGTCTAGCTCCGTGGAGTCTCCTCTAAGGGCCAGCAGATGGACGTATGGAACGAAACTCAACTGAAGATTAGAGGAATGTCGCAATATCAGATACTTGTTGGCAAATATCCTGCAAAAACGGACCTTGGGACACTGTGGTACAGTCTCTTGCCTTTTCTATTATCACATGCTGCTAGAGTCCCTGTATTGATAGACAGATATCTTCTCGACTTCTCGAGGTCTGTACAACGAGTCTAAGAGACCAGGGGGGGATTCTAAGGTAACAACATACATTTAGCTACACCTAATCTAGACCTGGCGGGAAGGTCAATGCCAACAAATCTGGAATATATTGCTTCGGGAGATAGGGCCGACATATGCAAATTGCGGACTGTACTCCGGTCAAATACAATACAATACAATTTCCTAGCGGAACCTCGAATGGAAATGATAAATATGAGACAGTTCCATATTAAACAAGAGTTACACTGGTCAAAACCAATACGTTTCATAATAGCCAAAGCAAGGTATATTCATAGTGCTCTAACAAGTGGAAGAGGAAGCAAAAGGTGACATCATACAAGCCTATAATCACGATGCGCCGAGACACTTGAGCGAATTCCTGAGCTCCTTAATAGCAGTATCAACATCATCGAAAGTCAAAGCAGAGACCGCCCAACGAGCATGCTTCTGCGCCAATTGCACCGAGCTATCGTCTATACCATGTGATGGCTGGGCCGGGACATAGGGAGCCGGTTGCACCGGAGCGTGGGCAAGAGGGGACGGAGTAAATGTCGGAGCAGCCGGAGGTTGGATAGGAGCAGGAGCACTAGCAGCTGGGGTATCGTAGAAAGAAGCCGGGTCTGGCGCGGACACGGACGGGTCCTCGGATGGCGGAGGGAAGGAATGGAATGCAGTCGGGGTATCTGGGAGTTTAGGTACTGAGGACGACCCGCCAATGGTCGCTGGAGTTGATGGGAGCTCTAAATCGCCCGTGCTGGGATCATCAACATCCATCGGTTGCGGGGGAGAACCAGGTGCGTTGCGAGGAACAGAGGGGATCTCAGGCGGGGGACGAGGTGTTGACGATGTGCGTGATGGATGAAGTGATTCATTGAGAGTTGATTTCCGTGCTAGCTCTCGTGCAACACGGTCAGACTCGTCTGGGATTTCTTCGATGGAGGGTTGTCTTGGCTTGGAGGCCTGCTCCGCTACCGACTCATCAAATGCCTGAACATCGGGATCGTCGGCGAGGTCTTCATCCTGCTTTGGTGCGGGATTTGTCTCATTGGGATCTTCGCCAGCTTTGAAAGCCTTAACAATCCGGACAGCGTGAAATTTGGCAAATTTAATCCGCCCAGCAAGTTCTGGGTCCAGTGGCCCCCAGATCGAACAAAGTTCGAGGAATGTGGCTGCTGCCAGGAAAGTATCTGCCGTTTGCCTTTTTTGGGTGATTAGCCATTGGTAGTTCAAAGCATCAATTGGAGAGCTCACTTCGTGACTTTGTTGGCGTTCATGGCGGCCTCGGCACGTCCAAAGACCTCCAATCCGAATTGCTCGACATATGCGCTCGCCGCAACGGTGTCTGTCACTGTATCGTTCTCTGGGTTTTCTACTTTGAACTATTTCAAGCCAATATCATCAGCTGCTAGATCTCAAGCGCAAGATGCGGAATATAGACTAGGAAGGGAACGAAGATGGCTCACCTGCTCCAGTTTGTCCACAAGGTTTGTCGTGTAGAGTTTGATCTCATCATCAGAATTGTGAAGACCCCTTTCAATGATCTGGTTTACAATATGGAAATTGCCTACATAATTGGGGTTCAATCAGCTCAAATGTTCAGTTGTGTTCTTCGCGGGGTCTCGCAACTCACACCAATAGGCAACCACAGGTTTGGCCTTCTCAATCTGGGCTGCTCTGATGGCAAATCGCCCGATATCTGCCGATCGCAATCCAGCTGGGATGTTACTCGCCATGGTTCAAGATGTTGTGTTAAGGAGAAGATGGTGAACGAATGACGTTTGGAGCTCGCGGAATTCCCACCGCCCGTGTGCGGGGGCGGATCTTATCGACCTCTTATCTACTGGTCTTTAAACGGTTTGGAGATCTATGAAATGGACACTATTTCATGATATGTATGTACTATATATTTATGGCTGTACTGGGTATCATTCATCTTCAATTGCCCACTTTCCAATCTCCACTCTCTCCTCCGCCAATGCTTCCACTTCAAAATGATCCTCCACCTGCCCTCCTGGACCCCCAATACGCTCAATGACAATCCATGCATAGCGTGATTCAGCGCTGGGTAGCAAATCGAAATCATCAACTCGTACCCCGGACGCAGCATCGCTGTGAGTTCCATCCTCCGAGGTGGCCAATATCTCCTTGTACGGCCCCTGGCCCAGTTCCACGGTCATCAACACGGGAGAGGGAGCAACCGCGCGAGAGCCGATCATAGACCGCTTATTCCTCGCAATAAGTCGGATCCGTGTCAAACGAGAGACTCGTAGTGACGCCAGCATCCGGTCCTTGCCCGGAGCCAAAACACCCACTTCGGACAGGACGGCGCGCCGCCCAGCAGACTCGGACACCAAGGGCTGGACTACACACGGGATCGTGGATGAAATCCATAAGGTGAAGCGGCCAAGCTGGTCAGGTGCAAAGGTGGAGCAGACGATGGTGTAAGTGCCTCTTTCCAGTGATCTGGTCTCGGCCAACGCACAACCGCGACGGTAATCGCCACTATCTGCAATGATGTCTCGGCTTCGCACGCGCGATATGCGCTGCCCGTTTGACCAGAAAATTTTCACGTGGGTTGCTAGCTCTGCTTCAGTGGTCTCGAGCAATATCGAGACGTCTGTCGGTTCGGAGATTCGTATACTGAATTGCGGATTGGAGTGGTATCGAGGTGACTCGGCATTTCCGCCCGCTGTCATTGCCGTCCAGGATCCACTTGCCTTATTCAAGCATAGATATTTATCTAGCGAGGGTGCCACGGAGACAGGGGCAGTTGAGAAAGCAGAGAGTGTAAAATTCTGAGTGGATGATGGGAGTGATTGCTCCGAGACCACTGCGGTGTAGGTCGACTTGAGAGGCATTTCCAGCCTCATAAGCGTGTTGGGAGAGTCGACATATGGTCCGCGATGGAGCGCGCCATCACTGAGGGATACTCTTCGGCCATCTGCTTTGAAGATGTAGATGCTGATAAAGCCTATTTCATTTTCCGATCCCGCAGAACTGAATTGTTGATGGTCTGTCTTAAAATGCTTCCCGAGCAGCAGCCAGACCGTTCCTCCTGAATCACTGGAGATGGAGAATTGGGGGTTCTTCACGAAACACCCGGCGATAACTCGGCCATGCGATAAATCCCAAGTGAAGTGTATATCCTCACGGTATTTGAACAGACCAGGATTCCAGTTAAGGTAAAGATTCTCGAAATTTTGGAGAACTTGTTCACAGTCCATCCAGAATTTCCCTGGGGAAAGGGGAGGTTTGTCAGTCAGGTCGAGTGAGCCGAGGTCAGCCGTAAGACTGCTTTGTATACTGGGCTCTGCACCAGCCCATGGGTTCTTCAAAAGAAACTGTCGACGACCCTGGACTTCCTTCATGTCCAGGATAGCATAATCGTGCTCGCCCACTAGCCCTAGGCCCTGTTGTTCCCGTTCCGTCAACTTGCCAGTGCCGATAGTCAAAACCACATCGCCATGCCAGAAGGCATTGTACAAACGCCCCCAGATCTCGTCGGAGGTCGAATCGTCGTGATGTAAAAATACTTGTTCTGGAATCCAACCAGTAAGCACCCAAAGATCGGTCCCTGAGTTACTTCCTGGGAAATCATAGCCTCCGCGGACCTTCAAATAGGCCTTCTCCACAAGAGCAGGCCACAAAAAGTTCGAGTTATTGCGATCGATAACGTGGAGTGAGCGTGTAGTCTTCGACGATGGCAATCGATCATCTATCAGTACCTTTCGGAATGATCCATTGAAGTAGAAGCGAAATATGTACTTCCCAGAAGGTGAAAGTATCGGGTTCTTTCCCTCACTGCATGGGTACAGTTTTGGCGATGCATGCTGTTCAAATTAGCCTTGAGGACTCCTCGACGGAGAAAGAAATTAGTCCATACCTGTCCTAAGCCTCTTTCCGATCGAGATGTTGTAGCACAGAGACTTGCGACCACTGAACAGTCTGTCAAGACATCCTGCACAAGATCTGTCTGCCCCGAAGCCGACATGGCTGGATCAATTACACCATGTGCCTGGTTGGCTGCATTCTTTGTCTGTAACAAATCATGAGGCCGTTTCCAGCCTGCAAAAATTTCTCTCTGGCATTCTGAGAGGTGTAAATCAGGCGCATCCCTATACCGGGTTAGAAGAGATCAGCAATGGGTCATTTCTCCACATACGTAAAAGGCTGTCCTTTATATACAAACTCATCCTGCAGCGGTGCGCGACTCCATGGTGGAAAAATATAACCGTTGAGTTTGGCGCCCTCGAGGATGATGATTTCTTCACGGGTGGTGAGCTTCCGCGTGGATGCCGGTGGCCGTAAGCTAGGGAATGCTTTCTGGGGCCCCGCACGAGCAACAGACTGCCAGTCAGCAGCAGCCTTGATCTTCTCGGCTTTGGACAGCAATTCCTTGCATTTTGTGTCTAGTTGTTTTTTATCGTCGGGGGGCGCCAGGCGCCAGGCTTTCATGTAATATTCCGCGGCATTGATGGCCGCCTCCAATGCCGCTTTCTGGGAGGTCGCTGTGGCTACCGCCTCTTCAGCGCTCTATAGAGTCATTAGCTTCCTTCAAATATAAGTATAAAATAAAGGATACCAATGCTTGAGATATATAGGATGCAGGTCTAGACATACTTGCGTTGAGTAGTCGTGGAGCAGGTACGGAGTAATCAGATCGAACAGCAAGTAAATTACCGGATTTGGTTGAGCCGAGAGAGGGACGGACCCCCGTACGATTTTAATTCCGATGAATATTCCGAGATTTACATAGAGATAGATTTAATAAAACTATGAATATATATACACATAGATCAAAAATATACTAGAATGTACACTACATGTACCTAGATATGTTTGAAGAAGTGAAATAAATATACATGATGTAATGAACGTCATGACATAAGCTTAGACATAGTGGACCTCGGCTCACTTTTAAGGTGATAACGCCGAGGTGTTGTGAATTCCGGCTCATGAGCTCGGTCACTTTTTTTTATTCGGGTGACTTCGGTATGATCGTCGTCTTGTGTATTTCTCCATTGTGATATTTCTTCTATTTCACTCTCTCCGTTGTTCGGAGTAAAGCAGTGTAGAGCCCCGCTCAATATTTCTCCTGTCGCCCGGCCGCTAAGAGAAGCGAGCCCTTTTCCTAGATCCTATTCTTATTTGCGCTCCCTTGATTACGAATACCCTTGACCGACATCATGGCTGGTCAATCCAAACCTGTGCTGTCACCATGGGGCAGCGCCGTGGCAGGCGCAACAGGCGCCGTCCTGGCGAACGCATTGGTGTACCCACTTGACTTGTGAGGTCCCAGATAAAACAGTACTCAAATTATCAGACTAAAGCCCGCTGACTGTAGCGCTCGCAATATCTAGAGTCAAGACAAAACTACAAGTACAAGTCAAGGAGAAGAATGGACCCGTGCGAGCCGACGACCTCGAACATTATGAATCGACCATGGATGCTATCAACAAGATCGCGGGGAAGGAGGGCTTGAGTGGTCTGTACTCCGGAATGGCTGGAGCCCTTCTAGGTGTCGCCTCAACAAACTTCGCATACTTCTATTGGTACAGCGTCGTAAGAACGCTTTACATGGCTTCTGCCAAGTCGTCACAGGCACCCGGCACAGCGATTGAGCTCTCCCTGGGTGCTGTCTCCGGCGCCGTGGCTCAGATTTTCACCATCCCAGTGGCGGTTATCACAACCCGGCAGCAGACACAGCCAAAGGGCGATAAGAAGGGGTTGATCGAGACAGGTCGGGAGGTGGTTGAGAGCGAGGATGGCTGGACCGGCCTGTGGCGCGGCCTGAAGGCTAGCTTGATCCTGGTCGTTAACCCGGCCATCACCTATGGCGCATACCAGCGCCTAAAGGAAGTTATCTTTCCGGGGAAGAACAACCTCAAGCCCTGGGAGGCATTCCGTGAGTAGTGGGAATTCTGAGGGTCAAAAACGACTTGCTAATTATCATTTTAGTGCTTGGTGCCATGTCCAAGGCTTTGGCCACAATCGTAACCCAGCCTCTGATCGTCGCTAAGGTTGGACTGCAGTCTCGCCCACCGCCCAGCCGGAATGGCAAGCCTTTCAAGACCTTTGGTGAGGTCATGAAGCACATTGTTGATAACGAGGGTCTCTTTTCCCTTTTCAAGGGTATTGGACCTCAGATCCTGAAGGGTCTTTTGGTCCAGGGTCTGCTGATGATGACCAAGGAGAGGTATGTTTTTTATTTCCAAATTAGCATCTGCTTGTACTAACTTTCACAAAGGATGGAGCTTCTGTTCATCCTCCTGTTCGCCTACCTCAAGAACATCAAGAAGGATAAATTGCGCAAGGCAGTTGATTTGGCAGCCGAGAAGGCCAAGACCAGCATGCCTGCTACCCTGAAATAATTGTCTTATAGTTAGACGGAGGGATTTTCCATTTTCCTTTTCCAAACTGTGTTTACCTAACTGGCGCGTTGGTATGCTGTTGGCAATTCTGGTGGATTTTGAACAGTCTAGACCTCTCCCAGCTTTTTCTTGCTCGAAACACTTGATAGAACCATGTGTTTCTAGCTTTTCAATATCATTATAGATCTGTACATGGTCATGTCATGTTGCTTGCTTTTGCCCTTTGTAACCTTTATGCTTAACCAAATCCCATCGGCATTAAAAGAGCTACACCATGAATAGACCAAGGAGCTTGGCCCGTTATCGCAAGTTCAGCTTGGATATATACTAGTCACAGTAGCAAATAGTGCTTCTGCGGCCAAAGTTACCCCAAATCATAACTTTCAGGCTACCGAGAGTGTGGTAACTAGTAAAAGCTGTTCAGAACCTAAGTAGAATGAAAAACTCGAACAAACCGGGAGTAGGACGTTCTTTGAAAAGATTCCTCTAATATATTCTAAGGTTGTAGGACGCAGTTATAGTGCGTTGATGAATTGGTGGTTGTAGCTTTACCCGTGCAGATGATCTTTGCTTGACCGATCACCTTTACCCCAACAACCACCCTCACCAAAAGCTCGTTCTCACACGTAAACTTGTCACACAAGTGGCATGGGTCGTGATGCGATGGCCGCCATGGAGCTCCGAGTCGACCAATGACGAACAAAAACAAACACCCAGCTCCTGGTTCTCCTCCGCGGCAAACAACCCGAGTTCCATCCTCGACTGGACAGCGTTCACAGAAGCCAGAACCATTCTGCCAACCCTCGTCCTAACAAGCGGCATTCTCATTGCAGTGCGCTTCCACCGCCGCTACCTACGACGCATCCCCGACGCGCCTAGCATCTCGTCCTCATATCTTCGACGGCGGAGCATCTTCGGCCCAGTTACCAGCGTCGGCGATGGAGACAATTTCAGAATATTCCACACACCAGGTGGCCGTATGGCTGGGTGGGGCTGGCTACCGTGGAAAAAGGTTCCTACTGCGAAGAAGGATCTGAAGGATAAAACCGTTCGTCACCTACCACCCATTTTCCCATCAGCGCTCTTAGCCCGCAACAGGCATAATTATGCCTCGGCATATAATATACCACTATTCCATTCTCCATATCTACATCTAGTTTACATATTTACTCAAACCCAGATCCACATCCGCCTCGCTGGCGTCGACGCCCCAGAACTAGCCCACTTCGGCCGCCCCGAACAACCTTTCGCGCGCGACGCACACACATGGCTAACATCCTACCTATCCGGCCGACGGATCCGTGCCCTCGTTCACCGCCAGGACCAATACTCGCGCGTGGTTGCGAGTGTCTTCGTCCGGCGCGCATTTGACTTCCCGCCATTCCGTCGGCGGGACGTTTCATACGAAATGCTGAAGCGCGGCTTGGCGACTGTCTACGAAGCAAAGGTTGGCTCGGAATTTGGTGGTGACAAGATGGAAAAGAAATACCGCAAGGCCGAGTGGTGGGCTAAGAAGCGAGCCAAGGGTCTTTGGAAGGATTATGGTCGCGTCGGGTCTGGTTGGGAGAGTCCGAGAGAGTACAAGAATCGGATGGGCATGGGAGATCCTCTTCCGATTGAGAAAGGGAATGGAAAGGGGAAGACCGGGCAAAAATGACCGAGTCGCGGTACGGTGGGCTTGTGATTATGGCTATGAGCGTTTATATGTTGTTTTTATGTTCTGGCATTTACATTTGCATGCGACGAGACGACACGACTACAATCTCATTACACAGCGTTGTACATGTATGGCTGGTATGCGAGGATCATGATCTAAACTTTGAATGCTCAATATGATACACCAAGTCGCGTTAAGCTATACATGCACGGGGGGTGGTGTTGTCCTCAAATCAGGCCCCAATTGCTAAACGGGCATTAAGAATCGCGTGGTCTCCCGAGAGGTTGGAGGAATACAAGAAAGGAAGCCAGTATACAGGCTATTATTTGCTCAGCAAAACCGTCGCTCAACCTCGGCAAACAGCTTTGGCGTGATTTCGTCGGAGCTATTACCCTCCGCACGGAATAGACACTGCAGACGGTCATAGTGCTCCAGGAGACATTTGCTCGTCTCCTCGAACTTCCGTAGACGCTGCTTCCATGTATCGAGAGAATCGTCCTCTCGCTGTGTCAATGGCTCGCCCGTGACATCGTCTCTGCCCGCCACCTTTGGTGGATGGAAGTCTGTGTTATACACGCGCCCTGAGGGCTCGTGGACCCAGCGTGATGCAATGCGAGCGAGGATCACCGATGGCGGGGTAATTAGGTGCACGACGAAGTTGACTGGTACTAGGGTGTCCAGGGTTGCTGCCTGAGTTGCGGTGCGGGGAAACCCGTCGAGGATGAACGAGGCAGAGGAATCGATTGAGTGGGCCGAGGAGGAAGTACCGGCCGGGGAAGAAGATGACGAGGATGCTGAGGATAGTACTGAGGATTCGGTTGGTGGGAGGAGCCAGCCCTTGGATTTCATATCATTGGAGATCAAGTTCAGGATCATTGAGTCGGGAACAAGGTTGCCGGACTGCATTGCGGCCTCGGCTTCCAGGCCTGTTACTGAGGTTAGAGGTATTGACTCCGTACGCAATTAATTATTGCACCGATGCTGGTTCTACTTACCGAGGGGTGTGCGTCGGCGCACATTCTCTCTCAACAGATCACCGGAGCTGATTGAAGCCAGCTGTGGGAATCGGGCTAGCAGTCGCTCGGACTGTGTTCCCTTTCCTACCCCCGGTGCGCCAATCAAGATGATCCGCGCAGCCTTACGGAGCTGCTTTGTCGTGTGCGACATTATGTGTTTTGGCTGTGTTGATAGCTCGTGGAGGGGTTAAGGTTGCTGGTCCTGGCGAACTCAACAGTTCAAATGTTGGGGATGCGGAGGAACCAGGGGAAGTATTGTGGACAAGATCACGACAGCATAATGGATTGGAAGAAAAAGAGTTGAAGCCTGGGGTGAGAGGATAAGCAGTCACATATCCCCAGGACTAAGATTGAGAATGTGATTCTGTGGGGGGTAGGTTGATCCTTTCGGTTGTCGGTGAAGACTCCGAGGGAAACTGGATATGTACGGCGTATATAGCAGCACTCAAGTTTAAGTAGTTATGAAAAGATTATACATATGTTTCATAACATAACATTATTGCTTGTACTCCAAGAAGATTAAGCACTTTATATATCTGACTATGCTCGGTATACCCAGTTTCACATGTCCCTGCACATCTCAGACAACGCACTGTTCGGGGAAATCATCACCCGTAAGCACCCCAGGGGCCCCCGGGGGACTGCCGGGGCCGGGGTATTGTATTATGTAAGGCACACCAAATGCCGGTTTTATTTCACGTGATTCTACGCGTGCGACGCGTTCGCGTTCACCAATTTAGCACGGAGATCTTATATTCGTTTCTCGACAACAGAACACAATACCTACAAGATGATTCGACAGGACGCCCATCGTATTGATCCTAAACGAAGGGCTGTTATTGACCCTAAAAAAAGACAATTCGCTACTCCAACATACAAGCAGCAGGACTATGCGCACCGTCTGAACATTTATGAAATACCTCCTACCGCGGAAATCACCCTCGAGCAATTCGAGCAATGGGCCATTGACAGACTGAAGAGTACGCACATTTGTACATTCATATTATCATTCTACCTACTAATAGCGAACAGTCTTGGCTGAGATTGAAGCATGCTCTTATCGAAACAAGTCCCCCGCCGAGACGGCGACCTACATTACACCTCTTCTGCAGAAATTCCTCCCTCTTTCCTCCAATACCTCCTCCCCCTCTGGCGCTGCAGACCCACGTTTGAAAAATGAACGTCAAAAGGACCACTACTCTCATTTCATCCTCCGATTGGCCTTCTCCGCCACAGAAGACCTCCGTCGACGATTCGCCCGCGCCGAGACCATGCTGTTCAAATTTCGTTTCCAGCAGGACGACTCCAGGGAGAAGCGCGCATTCATTGAAAGCTTGAATCTCGATTGGGAACCTGTAGGTGACTTTGAGAAGACGGAGATTGTGGAGAGTCTCCTCAGTTCTACGCCAGGCCTACGTCGGTCGGATGATGAGATCTGGTATAAAGTCGACTGGGAAAAGGTTCCCGAGTTGATCGAACGGCGCTCAGTCTTCCTGAAGAAAGGAAAGGCTTACGTTCCTGGTCGAGAGCAGCTGAGCATGATCACGGCTGAGTTTACCGCTCGCTTGGAGCGCGCACTCGAGGTATGTCTGCATTGGTGACTTGATAGCTTAAAATGTCGTGGCTGATTGGATTCTAGCTCACGAGTCGTGCCCCCCCCCGCCTGGACGAGGATGATCGTCTAACACCCATTCTGAACCATCTTTCAAAGAACTTTGGTAGCGCGGAGTCAGTGTACTCGGAAGGCGAAGGATATGTGGACGGATCTCCGATCACGGCCAGCTCCATTGACCAACTGGCCCAGCAGCATTTCCCATTGTGCATGAAGAGCTTGCACGTGAACTTGCGCAAGAACAACCATCTGAAGCACTTTGGTCGACTCCAGTATACGCTGTTCCTGAAGGGCATTGGCTTGTCCTTGGAGGAGTGTATTTTGTTCTGGCGTCAGGGATTCAAGGGCAAGACTGATGACGAGTTCAACTCTCAATACAAGTACAATATTCGTCACGCCTATGGCGAGGTCGGTGGAGATGTGAACCGTCGTGGAAAGGGATATACTCCCTACTCGTGCCAGAAGATCCTCGGCGACTCAAATCCCGGCATTGGCCAGACTCACGGCTGTCCCTATCGCCATTACTCCGTTGATAACCTGGTGGGCTTCCTCCAGGCCACTGGCGTCAGTGACAAGGAGGTACTGCGGGGTGTGCGTGAGGACGTTGGTAAGATGCGGTATCACATTGCTTGCAACAGAGTGTTCGAGGCGACACACAAGAACGAGATCAAGAAGGTCAAGGAGGATGGATCGTGGAGTCAGACTGACCTTGACACGATTGTTCACCCGAACACATACTTCAAGCGCAGCTTCCTGTTGAAGCAGATGGCCAAGGCCCCCAAGGAAGCTTAGGGCGTCTTTTCACATGTCAAATTTTCATGATGTAATGTCGGGTTGTCTTTCAGTTTTCACGCGTTTTCTTTGCTAGTTGGAGTTTAGAGGGAGCATAGGCTTGTACGAGCACATACGCAGGTTCAATTGAAGCACAATAATATATATTCTAACAATTTATGGTATACAAAATGGGAGTGTGACCACAGCTGATTCCCAGAGAATCGGAAAGGATCAGAATGACCTCTCAAATCCAGGTGCCCAGCAACGGGTCAAGTCGTTCTCCGCTCAACGAGTAGACAACTTTGCCATGGAATGACGGAAGTTGTCGATAATAATATGTTTACACACATTGTAGGCTGGCGTGAAATTGAAGAAAGAAAAAAAGAGAGAAGAAACTGCGGACGAGCCGAGTTTTAATGATGTTTTGGTCCGGGACGCGGTAGAGACCAACTGTGCTGCAACCTGGCCTTACTCGCGGACCGGACCTCCACACAACATACTCCCCCATCTCGTTCATTCAATCCCGAGCTATTAACAGGGACTCTGATTTCTTTTGTGACTGGATTATGCTCCGGGAGGTTCACGTGTTTAGTTTCTTGGAGTAGACCCTAAATTACGAGGTTCCCTTTCCTCGCGACTTCTCAATACCCGCATATACCCCCTCCCTTGGTCAACACAGGACCGAGTCCGGAACATCTACCGACATCATGGATTACGAAGCGCTGAAGGATCAATGGAGCGATGTGGAGGACCGCGATGGCCTCAGACTCAGTTGGAACACTTTCCCGAGCACTCGCATGGTTCGTGATAGTGATCCTCCTTGGCCTTCACCGCATCATCAGCTGATACTTGATATAGGAAGCGTCCCGTTTAGTCGTTCCCATCGCCGCCGTCTACACTCCGTTGAAGGAGAAGCCCGATGCCCCTTTGCTACAATATGAGCCCGTTACTTGCAAGCAGCCCTGCCGAGCTGTGCTCAACCCATATGCGTACGTGATGTGGTGGTCTGATATACCTCAATGCGTAGCTGGACTAACGTTTGGACAGCACTGTCGATGTCCGCGCACGACTCTGGATCTGCCCCTTCTGTCTGTCGCGCAACCCTCTCCCTCCGCATTACAAGGATATCACGGAGAATACGATACCCCCAGAGCTCCACCCCCAAAGCACGACGATCGAGTACCAATTGGCACGACCAGCCCCCGCTCCCCCGATTTTCGTCTTCGTCGTCGATACCTGCCAGGAGGATGACAGTCTCCAGGCCGTGAAGGATTCCCTCATCATGAGCTTGTCTCTTCTGCCACCTAATGCGCTCGTTGGTCTGATTACCTTCGGTACAATGGTAAGGAACGATGATATTCGCAAGGCAGGTGACATGTTACTGACCTTGATATATAGGCCCAAGTTCACGAGCTCGGCTACACCGAATGCGCAAAGTCATATGTGTTCAGAGGCAACAAGGAATACAACGCTAAGCAGGTTCAAGAGATGCTGGGCCTGGCCGGCGGTGTGCGCCCCGGTGTTCCCCAGCAACAGCCTCCCCGTGCTCCCCTTGGCCCGGCTGCTCGCTTCCTCATGCCTGTCCAGCAGGCTGAATTCCAGATCACCAATGTCCTCGAACAATTGCAGCGCGATCCCTGGCCAGTGGCCAACGACAAGCGCCCCCTGCGCTGCACCGGTGTCGCTCTGAGCGTTGCCGTTGGTCTGCTCGAGAGTTCCTTCCAGAACGCCGGAGGCCGCATTATGGCCTTCACCAGTGGTGCAGCCACTGAGGGCCCTGGCCACGTTGTTTCAGCTGAACTGAAGGAGCCTATTCGTTCGCACCACGATATCGACCGGGACAACATCAAGTACTACAAGAAGGCTGTCAAGGTCGGTTCTTAACTAGTGGGTATATTAGAATTTTGCTAACTGAATCATAGTTCTATGATGCCCTCGCTAAGCGCGCTGCCAACAATGGCCACATTGTCGATATTTTCGCTGGATGTCTTGATCAAGTCGGTATGCTGGAAATGAAGAACCTCTCCAACTTCACTGGAGGTCACATGCTCCTCACAGATAGCTTCACATCCTCACAGTTCAAGCAATCTTTCGTGCGGGTGTTCGACAAGGACGCCAACGACAACCTCTTGATGGGCTTCAATGCATCCCTCGAGGTGCTTACGACCAAGGAACTTAAGGTTACTGGTCTGATCGGTCACGCTATCTCACTGAACAAGAAGTCAAGCTCTGTTGGCGAGACTGAATGCGGTATCGGTAACACCTGTGCATGGAAGATGTGTGGAATGGACCCATCCTCCAGCTACGGTATTTACTTTGAGATTGCCAACCAGGGTGGCCCTGCTGCTGTTCAGCCTGGCCCCCAACGGGGTGTGATGCAGTTCTTGACATACTACCAGCATTCTTCTGGGCATTACCACCTGCGGGTGACCACCGCTGCCCGCCCCTTGAGCGGACCTGCGGGTGACCCAACCCTGGCGCAGTCCTTCGACCAAGAAGCTGCCGCTGTCCTCATGGCCCGTATTGCAGTGTTCAAAGCCGAGGTTGATGACGGTCCAGATGTCTTGCGCTGGGTTGATCGTATGTTGATCCGACTCTGCTCCCGATTCGCCGACTACCGGAAGGATGACCCGACATCATTCCGATTGGAAAAGAACTTCACCTTGTACCCTCAGTTCATGTTCCATCTCCGCCGCAGTCAGTTCCTGCAGGTTTTCAACAACTCGCCCGATGAGACTGCTTTCTACCGCCATGTCTTGAACCACGAGGATACCGGTGACTCTCTTGTCATGATCCAGCCCACTCTTGATTCGTACTCTCTGGAGCAAGAGGGTGCTCAGCCAGTGCTGCTGGACTCCGCTTCTATCCAACCCGCTCACATTCTCCTCCTTGATACCTTCTTCCACATCCTCATCTTCAACGGTGAGACTATCGCCGAGTGGAGGAAAGCCGGTTACCATGAACAAGAGGGTTACGAGAACCTCAAGCTACTTCTTGAGCAGCCTAAGGAGGATGCTAGGGTTCGTTGCCACCTTCTTCCCCTTTGTTTATCACATTAACTGACTCGTGTCTTATAGGATCTTATCGCCGACCGCTTCCCTCTGCCCCGTTTCATTGTCTGTGATGCCGGTGGTTCCCAGGCCCGTTTCTTGCTGTCCAAGCTGAACCCCTCAACCACCCACACCACGGGTGGCTACGGTGGCGGTGTCTCATCGCAGACCATCTTCACTGATGACGTGTCGCTCCAGACATTCATGGACCACCTGATGAAGTGAGTTTTCCTACAATTTTGATTCGAAAGGTTCTGTGCTAACTTTATCCTAGACTTGCTGTATCTGGAACCAGCTAGGTGTTATGAGACAATGGCCATGAGAGCAAGGGCGGTCTGTCGTCGACCCTCGGGTCTTGTGTATCTTTAGCGGTGATTTAACTCCTTTGACGCGATATAGTAGTAGATTGAATGGATTGATACCATTACAGGGGGATTTCTAAAATTTCTGGCAATATTTATAACTAAAGTAGCCCTGGACCTCAGGAGCATTAAAAAACAAAATACCCAAAGAGGCAATCAGCTCGATAAGGGCTTTGTTATCGCACGTGATTTAAATGTGCTGCCCTAACTCCAAATTCGGCCATTCGCTTAGATGAGCAAATGTGGGCCGCGCTAGCAGCGAGTCTCCTTCAAGTTTGATTTTTTGCTCCTTTTCTTCTTCTCTTCTCAACCACCCTCTTCGACAACCAAGGAAGATCGACTACCTTTCGCACTCGCCATGCGTAAGTATCATCTACTTGGCCTTTTGCAAGATGGCGACTAACATTCCCTCGTGATCAGCTCCCAAGTTCGATCCCAATGAGGTGAAGATCATGTAAGTCAATTTTTCTCCACAGCTCTCCTGGCTCAATCCAGCTGTATTCTGCCAAACAGAAACTAATCAATCTTGTTTTTAGCCACCTGCGTGTGACTGGTGGTGAGGTCGGTGCTCAGTCCGCTCTGGCCCCTAAGATCGGTCCCCTCGGTCTGTCTCCCAAGAAGATTGGTGAAGACATCGCCAAGAACACTGGCGACTGGAAGGGTCTCCGCGTCACCGTCCGCTTGACCATCCAGAACCGTCAGGCCGCCGTCTCCGTTGTTCCCTCCGCTTCTTCCCTCGTCATCAAGGCCCTTAAGGAGCCTCCCCGTGACCGCAAGAAGGAGAAGAACATCAAGCACTCCAAGTCCATCCCTATGGATGAGATCATCGAGATTGCCCGCATCATGCGCACTCGCTCGATGGCCAAGGAGCTCCGCGGTGGTGTCCTTGAGATCCTCGGAACTGCTTTCTCCGTCGGCTGCCAGGTCGATGGTCGCAGCCCCAAGGATGTCTCCGATGACGTTAAGTCTGGCGAGATTGACAGTGAGTTTTACCAACGCATATGTGATTGAATCCCTTTACTAACCATCTCTTCAGTTCCCGAGGAATAAATTATTCTCTCTTGAATGATCACAAAAGAGGAGGCCTATCTGATTTCTAATGCGTGCTTCTCTTAATGATGAGATGGCTAGTTGCAGAATACGAATGGTTACTCAAACCAACAAAATATTCATGAGTCATGACCTATGATACCTTTTTTCCTAATTCGCGAGTGTGCAATTGGAACAAATTGACCAGCTCGCTGCTTGTTCTTTTCTCGTTCCTTTCCGGTTGTATTCCTCCTTTTTCCTTCTCCCAAACTCCTCTCGTGATCCTCTCGCCTTATCCTATGGCGATGAGAATAATGGAAGGCTATGCCCGGCGCAGCCGACAGTCCGTCCTTTTGGAACCCCCACAACACTCTGGCCCTTACTGTTCTTTCCCTACGGGGATTGATCATATCAAAAACGTGGTATAGGCTTATTTTAAGTGGGGAAGAAGAAACCAGTCCCATTACTCATCGCGGTATCCTTGGAGACTTGTCTCCGTGGGTACAGTGATCCATATTTCGGGTCTACATCTCTTGCAGATGAGAATTATTTGCTCTCGTAGGCTGTAGTTAGTTAGCTTCAATCAATCTTTTTAAAAAGACTTTTATAATCATTCTTCCCATGGCCACCAACTATTAATTCTACTATTAATTCTACTCTTGATTATCGTACACTCGGACCCTTTAGTGGCGGTGTACCAATGTACTCTCACACATCTTTACACAGCCAGGCTCCCCTGCATGCGGACTGCCAACGTGCATGTACATACATGCGAGGCGATGTTATTGACTTGGGTAGTTTATACTTCTGATATTGATATGATATCTATTTGAGGCTGGACTAGTTTCCAGCAATAGGCGCCCCGAATTGAAAATTTTCATTGCTGACGGGTGTGATATATATCTCCCGAATGAAACGGGCTTCCACCACGCGACAATATACATACTCCGTACAGTTTACGTGGATACCTTATGCATGTACGCAGTAGCATGGATAGTCCGTTACACTAACGCTGTAAATAGCCCTGTCTTTTGAGTTCTCCAGGGCTGTCTGAAACATCCCAACGGCTACGCCAAGAGCCCTTGATCAAGTATCTGAGCGCGACCAATGAGATTAATATAGGTTGTATTTATAAGCTAGACGAGACAGACTCTAATAACTATATAGTAGAATATTATAAGACTGGCATAATAATATCAAAAATGAAGAATGTAAGTAAATTAATAGTAATCTTAGACTCCACTCATAGCCCGAGGATCCTCCCTCATAAGGCGATGTGCGTGCCTCATCCACCTTCGAAGTGGATACTGATCCATTTGGATCCATTTGGATCCATTGGATATTCAGATGGATGAATATCAGTGGGAATATGGGAATATCATTTTATGTAGGAATACTCCGTACCCGAATGCCCTGCAATGTACCACCCGACCCGTATAGGAACGTTGTGCAAAGCCAAGAAAAGGATGCGACACAGAGTTTGTCGATCTCTGCCTATGACATGTTGACTTTACCGGTTTGAACGTTTCGATTATCTTATAGCCTCCTAATATATAACGTATAGAATATATATATATATTACTACTTCGTATGTTCCCGGACATCAATAGTCTTTGAAAGTAAATGAAGACAGGGATTGTAGTGGACTTACGAGCAACCCCAGAATAATCCCGGATAGGAAGGGATCGGAGGGGCCAACAAACAGGGGGCCGCAGCCTGTCAAGGGAAAAAAAAAAAAAAAAAAGGAAAGAAATGGACATGGGGTGTTTAGTCCAGTCTGAGAGATTCGAGACATGTACTCCGGGAGAGAGAGAGAGAGAGAGATCAATTTCCTTAGGTTTAGCCAAGTCTCATATAACGGGCTTGACTCGATCAACGGGGGGGCACCGATCACTAGTCGCCGTGATGGAACCAATGATCCACTAGCATTTTATGGAGAGGCCGTTGGATCAAGTGGGTTTTAGTATTTGGATATTGGATATTGGGATTTTGGATATTGGATATATGAGAGAAGAAGAGAGAGGAATAGGTATAGAGAATATAAGATATAACTAAGATATAATAGGATGTATCCTATTTAAATCGACAAGTATTCTATATATTTTATATTTTATACTCCCCCACCTGAAATCCACCGTGTCCACTCTTAAGTTTTGCGTCTCTCTTTGCTCTCTTCTTTTTACTCTTTTACTCTTTTACTCTTTACTCTTTACTCTTTACTCTTTACTCTTTACTCTCTACCTTTCTAATATATACCCCTCGCACTTGCCAAGATCTATGGCATGAGGACATTCTGACTCCCTTGCGTCTTTTATTTTTAATTCTTTAATTTTTCCTTTTTTTTTTTTTAGTTGATGACGAGCTGAAAATCCTCTTACGCCCAGCCACACTGGCTGAACTTCTTCAAACTGGCTTGGCTTCACATAATGAGGTGTCGAAAACGCTACAAGGATGCTTGAATGTTGACGTTGACTTGAGTTTTCGGTACCCTTGTCGCTGGTCGGCCCCAAAGGATTCCGATCCCGTTGGATCAAGATAGCAAAGATGTATCCGACCGTCGCACCGTTTCCCCCGGTTCAACCGCACCGCATACACTACACAGACTCCCTCAATCAACACATGTACGATGCGAACGACGCACTCCCCGTACGAAACGACCCCTCCAAACCTTTCTTCAATCCAATATCCCGATCGCGCATCCAACTTCCTCATCCCGTTCAACGCCTCGATTCCCGCGATGGCTCGGCCTATAGCTCCACAAACGCCGAACACACCCTCAGGAGGAAAACTCCCAACGGAACCCTGGCTGCGGGGTATGACGGGACCCTGGGCGATACCATTCAGCCACCAGCGCCCAAGCATATCTTGGTGTCGCCGATGGAACCGGGCCAGTTCATTTCCCCTCAACTAGGGATGCAGTCCGAGAAATGGCAGCTCATGTTGGACCAGTCCGCCTCCAAACAAATGAACTTCCCCCGGTCTTCAAAAATGACCCCGCAGGCAATACTATTGCAGGAGAAGTCGTTCAGGACGTGCATGGGACGAGCTGGGTTCGTCCTGTCAATTACCCTCCGGGCGTTGACTCCATGTTGAACCAGACTTTGCCGTTGCAGCAGCGATATCTCTTGCAGAATGGGCAATACGTGCCCACGGTCCTACCGGCAACCCTTCAATCGTGTCTCGGACCAACTGCTTCGGCGGGTACTGGGCCCTTCGGTCCATATTGGCCGGATGGAGTATACATCCCATATCGTCCTGCCGCATTTCGTGATGCGCGTTTTGAATCCCCCACGCCCTTTACAAAGCAGATGACCCATTCTTTTTACGACCTCAACCAGCCCTTTAACCAAGCTCAGGTTCCGCTAGGCGCAGATTCGGGGTTGGCATGGGGGCACTCCATGCCTAGTTTGCCTAATCAGGACCCCTTGATGAAACCTCTTTTTCCGCCCCGTCACTCTGATCAATTACCTTTCCACGCGCGAGCCAACCGCCCTCTATCAGGCCTTCCACAGCCGCAACCACTGAACAACGAGCCCACGAATTGGTCGAATCGCCCACTACATGGCTTCCAAAACCCAGCCCCTGCAGTGGTAGTGAATGCAGATTTCAAGGAGAAGGTCCTGTCTGAGGCTCATGGAGTCTATGTCGACCTTCTCGCAACCATCCACCAGGCCCGCCGCAACAGCATTAGTAACGCTACTGTTGAGGGTTACCCCCGGTTCTTGAAGCCGAGTATCTACCCCAAACCCCCACGGCAACCGGGCCTCGACTTTTCACAGGCCTCTCCACCCGACCTCACACGTCATAACAGCTACCCGACTAGTCAATATGACTTGCAACGACAGAAACTTAATGCCGCGGGTAGGTCGATCGATTCGACATCTCTTGCTCGTGTCAACACTCGCCGCCCATCCTTGAATCAATTCGCGCATAGCAGAGGGTCGGATACCCATATGCTCGGATTGCGTGACATGGGCTGTCCTCCCGGAGTGTCGCCTTTCACCAGGGCTCGTGGCTCTCTTTTCAATGAGGGCTCGCCTATGTCTAATGCTGCATCTGCTTTGTCGATGCTGTCTGACTTGTGTGCAGAAAGCCGTTGGGAATGGATCGACGGAATGCTTCTCGGGGGTTGTTTAGCCTACGGCCTGGGTGATTATCACAAAGCCGTGCGATGGTACTCCAGGATCATAGCTCGTGACTCGACGTAAGTGAAATATTATTACTGTCTGATTATTGATGCTAACAAGTACCAGACATGTGGAAGCCATCTCCAATCTTGCTGCCACCATGCTGGCACTCGATCGCCGAGAGGAGGCTTCACAAAACTGGCTGCGCGCCGTGCAACTGCGGCCGAGCTTCTTTGAAGCCGTCGAACATCTGATTGGCTTACTATGCAATAGCCACAGAGGCAAGGAAGCCGTCAACATCATTGATTTTGTCCAGACTTCCCTTCGTCATCCCAAAGACGGCGATTGCTTCAAGACAGATGAACACGCTAGCGAACCCGAGAGTGATGCGGAGAGCAACGTCTCTGATGTGTGCATGTACGACAAGGCGTCTTTCGAGTATGATGATGACATGGGACGAACGCAGGGAATAGAACCTGCCTCACCCGATGCTAAACCCCTTGGTTTTGCATCTAGTGGATATGCAATTTCAGGCGCAGAGAACGGGAGAATGCTAGCCTTGGTTCATGCCAAAGGTAATATGCTATATGCTCTTGGTGATAATGCGGGTGCTGCAGCTGCATTCGAGGATGCCGTTCTCATCGCTGCTGGCCGAAGGCGACATGGCATCCAAAGCATCATCAAACAGATTTTTGCTGCCTTTTCTAGCAGTCCGGGTAATGGGTATCCTCAATCCGAGAATGACTCCCAGGAGAGCATCCTACTCTACCCGGATACAGCATTGAAAACCGCAAAGCTTGTTTTCCCAGCAGGTGGCATGCCGCCGGGACTCCAATACGTCCCCGAAGGCATTGCTCGCAATGCAGCCACTTCCACCACCAGCAATTCTCTCCTTTCATTGGCGAAAATATACCAAGATGGTATGTCCAGCGTGGGTTCCTCGGGAGCAACTAGGTCTTCGCCTGGTGTCCGGGATATTTTGGCTCTCTATTATCTTTCTCTCTCCCTCCAACCTAGTCCATCCACAGCCAATAATGTTGGAATATTGCTGGCTGGCATTCAGAACAATCCGCCGGCGAGAGGTTTGGTGCGTCCGAGTGGCGAGACTCAGCACCACCTCGAAATCCCTGGAGTTGTCCCTGGCAGTGGAATATCCCTAGCCTTGGCATACTACAACTATGGCTTGCATCTCGACTCGCGACATGCTCATCTGTATACCAACCTTGGCAGTCTGCTCAAGGACATCGGGCAGCTTCACGCCGCCATCAAGATGTATGAGCAAGCAGTTCAGTGCGATGGCAACTTTGATATCGCTTTGGCAAACTTAGCCAATGCTGTCAAGGATAGTGGTAAAGTCAACGACGCCATTGTATACTATAAGCGCGCTGTCAAGGTAAACCCCGAGTTCGCCGAGGCAGTTTGTGGATTAGCAAATGCCTTGAATTCTGTCTGCAACTGGGTAGGCCGTGGTGGCGTTGTCAACGCGCGTGGCTTCCGAGATCGATGGCATGTTGACGAGAAAGGGATGCTTCGCGATTCTCTCAACACCGACACGGGCTCTGGATGGATCAAGCGGGTAGTAGATATTGTCGACCGACAGCTCAAAGAAGGCGAATACTGGGGCCGTGGCATGTTGACTGCAAGTACGGCTGAGCAATTGTGTCTGCAACTGGCTCCTGCTTTGGAGTCTACCCGCTTTGCTTCCAGTCATCGCATGTCTCTAACCAAAATTTTCCAGTCCTGGGCCGGACAGAAATGGGAAGGGTCTCGAATCGTACGACTCGTCGAGCGAGCTATTCGGTCTCTCACCTGGCAGTGGTATCAAGATCGCTATGTCTTCGGCAAAGACTACCCTCTTTCAAAGTATCGGCGACCTCAGCTCCCTGGAGGTCTTTCTGCCCCGAACGCACCTACCGTTTTACCCTTCCATACCTTCACTTCTCCTTTGTCAGCGAAGCAAATCCGTCAGATCTCCCAGCGCAATGGCCTGCGGATTTCAACATCGACTCTGAGACTTCCATGGCTGCCAGCTACCGTATTCCCTCCACCATCTCCACCAAGTCCGTTCCTTCGAATTGGTTATGTGTCGTCAGACTTTAACAACCATCCTCTCGCACATCTGATGCAGTCTGTGTTTGGACTGCATGATCCCTCTCGTGTCAAGTCATACTGTTACGCTACGACTCCCAGTGACAAATCGGTGCATCGCCAGCAGATTGAGAAAGAGGCCCCCGTATTTTACGATGCAAGTGGATGGCCGGTCGATCGACTAGTCCAGCAGATTGTTGCGGATGGGATTCACATCTTGGTCAACTTGAACGGCTACACGCGAGGAGCTCGCAACGAGGTCTTTGCTGCGCGCCCAGCGCCTATTCACATGTCGTTCATGGGCTTCGCAGGTACCCTCGGTGCCGAGTGGTGCGACTACATCCTTGCTGATCAGCTTTCAATTCCACTGGAGACATTGAGCCCCGGCCGGCGCACAACACGGATCGAGGATCGTCTCCTGGAAGAAGACAATGGCGAGGAACTCGAGGACTGGGTTTACGGAGAGAAGATTGTTTTTACCCGCGATACCTTTTTCTGCTGTGACCACCGACAGAGTGCCCCAGATGCTGGCGAAAAGCACGTATCCTGGGAGGAAGAACAAGCCCGGCGCTGGAGAATGCGCAAAGAACTATTCCCCAAGTTGAGTGACGATACTATCATCTTGGGTAATTTCAACCAGTTGTACAAGGTCAGTCTATTTGCCCGCTCCTCCCAACCCACATAACTAACTCCCTTCAGATTGAACCCACGACGTTCCGAACATGGCTGCGCATATTAGCGCGCATCCCCAACGCTGTTCTCTGGCTCCTCCGCTTCCCCGACACAGGCGAACAAAACCTGCGAGACATCGCAAAAGCCTGGGCGGGTGAAGAGACAGCATCGCGGATCATCTTCACAGACGTAGCCCCAAAGAACACACACATCGCGCGAGCGAAGATCTTAGACTTGTTTCTCGACACGCCAGAATGCAACGCCCACACCACAGCTACAGACGTCCTCTGGAGCGGCACTCCGTTACTTACTCTCCCGCGCTACAAGTACAAAATGTGCTCCCGCATGGCGAGCAGTATCCTCAGTAGCGCGCTCCCCAACTCCGAGGCTGGCCAGCGCGCCCGTGAAGATCTCATCGCATCGTCAGACGAAGACTACGAGAATAAGGCTATCCGTCTCTGTCTAGATCTGCAGTACTCTGGTCATGATGGCTACGCCCGCGGCCGACTGGCGGATATACGACAGATACTGTTCCGAGACCGCTATAAGAATAAGCTCTTCGATACGGCGCGCTGGGTGCGTGATCTGGAGAATGCTTATGAGGCCGTCTGGGCGCAGTGGGTTAATGGTGAAGAAGGTGATATCTGGTTATGATGTGCACTGCGAATATACCCCTTGAGCGATTTTTCCTTTTTCCTTTTTCCACCTTTTTTCTGTCTTATTCTCATTCTACTTTTTGCATCTGGTCTCATCTACCTCTCTACTTTTCGCCCCTGGGCTGAATCATCTATGTAATGAATTTACTTTTTGCATGTGGGTTTTGTGATGTATACGTATCCACGAAAGAGATGGCCCGTCGGATGGTTTCTTCAGGCGTTTTCATGTCCTAATATTCCGGGTTTCTGAGCTGTAGTTTTTGGCTGAACAGCAAAACAGATCTACCACCTTTATCCAGTCTCGACTACCGTTTCTCTGCTAATTTACCGCATTTCAATAATGCTTAAGAATCGTACAATGTACAATACCTACTTTGGTAAGCTCTTACTTCCTTATATATATGTTGTACCTTGCAGTATGATCACATCCATTCTAGGATACATTGCAACTTGATACCTACCATTAATACCCCAATTGCCTAATTGCCTAACCGCCACATGCAGAAGCCACATGCAAATCTCAGCCCTGAATCTCCCTGTTCATCAGTACCTTCCCCGACAACCAATAAACTCATCCCCCGATTCAATCCAATCGAAATCAGAGACATTCATGCACAGAGACAGCCAAGCCAATCAATATTCAGTACCTCGATATATCGGCCCCGGTACACCACAAGACTTACGGAGTAGTCTTCGCGGTCTCCCCGAGCCTATCAGAATGGAATGTCGAATCTTATCCTACTATAATCTAAGCTCTCGTCTGAGGGGATGGTATCCCAGCTACACTCTACACACTCTACCTCTACCACTGCCATTTACACTGTACAACCTAGTCCAAAAGCCCCCATTGAATCCCCGTCCAGGTCCACACCCAGCCCAAAAATCAACCCACGCGTGACGGAGGCTGAATCAGGATATCTGCATCTGCATATAAGAAAAGCACGCGCGCGATCGGCTCTATTGCGCATTTCCGCATTACATACATCCTGACCGGACTAGTACAGACCAAGTTCTCCGTAGAAGGCGTTAAGCCATGGTCCATTTCGATATCTATCCCTACGACATGTACAGATACAAGATACCCCGGTAGCGAGGCACCCTAGTAGCTACGCTGCGCACCTAGGTAGATGTAGATCATACACACACCCCTGGCGGATCCTACACCCTGGCGGAGTCTCACACCCTGGTAGATGCGACATGGCATTTCTATCATTCTATCACATGTTCGCGCTCCGCCTCGGACCGGGGAGTAAGACATGCGCTCATCCGTCTTTTGGATGCAGGTTGCCTGTTTGATTTCCACATGGTATCCACGAGCTCGAGGTTTGGATTGTGTATATGGATGTAGTCAAATGGGTGAGTGCGTGAGTGAGTGGGTTGGTGTATATATCTAGGGAGTCATTCGGAGATAAAGAATAACAATATTGCACTCGATAGCTCCCATAGAATCCATGGATAGGCTCAATGAAGATATACGGAGTATTATGTCTACCGTACTCCGTATACATATCAAGACACGATGAACGCCAATCCACCCGTTTGATACAAACCAAAAGCAACAAAACACAATATTTAACCGCCCAAACCAAAAACCAAATTCCAGGATCCCACGTCCTCACATCCCTACATCAAAATCCAAACACCACTAACCCAATAATCCCTTACATAACCAACCTCCCCCATTACCAATACAAATCCCAATTCCCGTCTCAGCCAAGTAAGCCCGTTCGCTTCACAACAGCCACGAGAGCTCCGGAACCCACATGCCCATGTGCCGTATCATATCTTGGACCTGAGCACGCTACGGAGATGGACCGGGCTGTGATGGGTAGCGGCATAGCTGAGTCGGTTATGGTGGGTTGTGAGTGGTGTGGCGCGGGTGGGGATGTAAGCCACGGAGATTTGGGGCGTTGGATCGGTCGATTAGCCGCTGTGAATTGGGGGCTTGGAACCGAATGGATTGTGGCTTGTATTAGTATTATGTACGGAGTAGTACTATTGGGGGTTGGATATAGATAGTACTATATTGTACAACATGGGAGAAAATCAGATATGGATTGTTATATATCAATATGTACAAAGTACGGTACAGGGATATATCTAGGACGGAGTTAGATTAGGTACTTTTGGAACAGGCCTAATTAGGTATGCACTCTCATTGGGTATGGACATGAACATGTGTTAAGTGAAGTCTTCACATGTCAAAATAAACCCCGAAGATTATCCGTGCAAGGTAGTAGAATACCTATCCATCTGATAATGATTATAGCTGACGATATCCACGGAGTACTCCGTACTCCGAACGCAATCACGTGCGTATAAAAAAAAATCTCAAATTGCCTCAGGTACTATAAACGACCTTGGCAATGACGATCCATGAGACCGAGACCGAGACCGAGATCTCAATCCACAAGGTAAAAGCCAACAACGGGGCCGTTGCGTCACGCGCTGTCCTTTCACAGCCCTCTCTGCAAGCCCACAAGCCCACAAGCCCTAGTCTCACCTTTCCCCTGAAACGAGGCTCAAAGTAGAAAACAAGTGGACTCTGGAGACATTATATAGATTGCGCCCCATCTCGCTTCCGATACATGGATTTGTTACTGGGGGTCTGGTGGAGAGATGCAGATATTTTTGCTATGGTATTTGCCGTGGGCGGGCAGGAACTGCCCAGGTTCCACTTTGACACGGTCCCTTATCCGGCTTACTGTCTGGAATACAATATAGGGCGCGCTCTGACCTTGGAAACTTGGAAAGGGAAGGATTTTAAGGGCTTTACTCAAAAGATGGACAATACGATGTATACAAACCCGAATGACTGGGTTCTTTGTACCTTTGCACGGGAACGATTGAGTTTGGACCGGATAGATAGAGTTGGTCCGGATTTTGCAGTATATTGCAGTATATTGGTTATTGCTTGGATACATCATGTTCTAGATATTTGCACATGAATTTCCAGGGAGCTGATCAGGAACTGATCAGGAACTGGATCTACCGAACTGGTTCGCGTTAGGATACAGTTTGTGCGGGGCCTTGATATGGCCCGTTCTCCATGAGAAGACGTAATTCAAGTTGTGTAAGACTACATTTGTTCTGTACGGAGTGCATTGTATATCGTTTTACAACGTATATAGTAGGTCAGAGGTTCGATATACGTTGTACAAAATAAATCCAAATCCGTGTTACTATAGAAAGTGTGACAGCGGTAGGCCCAAACGGTTTCCCACAGATCGGGCACCATGCGAGTGGTCCCCGATATCTAAAGCCCGAGAAGGTGGCCCACCAATCAACAATAGAACAAATTCAAATAATTCTTAAGATTCAAATTCTTAAAGTCAAATTCAAATTCATAACTTTAAATCAAATGTTTACTATTTTTTGACTTCTATATATTGTATAATCTTGATATCATAATGCTAGTGTACTAGTGTACAATGCCATTTAACGTATTCGTATTCCATCTACGTAAGTCGCTAATAACCTCCGAATGGGGGTATATATACACACGTGACCTAAACGGCGAAAAGGGGGAACGCTTGGACCCTCGCAGCCATGCGGAAGGCCCGACAGTCAGGAAGCTGCGAGACCGTTCGCTCCACTTTCTTAGTGACGGGTACCCCGAGCTTCTGATTCAAGGTGTTTTTTTTATTTAACTTATGTACAGAGTAGATATGAAGATATTCTATTCTCTTCTTGTAATACCGAGTAGACTTACTATCTACTATATTCTCTTCCCTTAGCACACTTTCCCCCCTTTCAATACCACTCAAAACCCGATCTAAACTCGAGTGCACGGGACTACTGATCAGCGGTGATCCCTGCACGTCGACAGGGATTTATCTCAAATACTTGCCGTGTCTCTGATTGGCGAACAGGGGAACAATAGTCTACCTTGAGTAAACAGTAAAATAAATAAATGAAAAGGTGACAGGTCCAATCTCGGGTACACCCTAGTCGATGTTGCATTCCAGGACGACGGGTTCATCCTTTCAGCAACGGTTTTCCCAGGAGTATGGAAATCCGATCTGGCTGTCCACACGAGGACTTGTCCACATGGCTACACAAGACGATTCCCTTTACATTCTATGTTTCCCCCAGAAAACAAGAAGGGGGAAGAAATTAATTAACATTCTCCACACTCTTTCTACTTTTTTCCAAAATCTATACATAGCCCTGTTGGAATGTTCGAAGCATTAATTAATAGTTAATCTATATAGACATGTATAAAATGGAAAAAAGTCGGAATAGATTAAATGATCAAATAGATTAAAGATTTAGGAGAGACGCCCATATCCGCCTATCCTTAACCGAACTGGCAGTCCCACTAACAATGACAAATACTGGGGGACCAATCAACATCCTTGTTCATCCATATGGATGCATGTAAGGTCTACCCCTGGAGAATTTAAATTTCAATATGTATTTACCTATCCTCATGTTTCAAAATACCATCTGGTAAGAAAAAAGCAAAAAAAAGGTGTGGCTTGCGTTTCAACGGTTTCCACCGGTGGAGAGAGATCTCAGCTGCGACATGCCTAACCGGGTAGTCTGGAAACTTCGCACTCGTCGATCTCTGTGTTCGATCCCGATCTCGTCTTCTGATGCATCCATCTTTGCTTTTCCGGTAAAGAGGTAAATAGTCTGTGGACTGTGGAAAGGGACGGGAAAAAAATAGATTGACCTATACTTGCGCCGTTACGGTATAGTGTGTGGTTAAAATGATATCCAGATTGGAATAACGTCACATCCCGCAGTATAGTACCCTTCTCCCTTTTTCGTTAACCCGATTTCGATTTTTTATTTCACTTTCAACCCCCTACGGCGTCATGGGGGATCCACGGCCAACTGTCAGTGACAGGTGGCAGGTGGTCCATGCGTGGTTTTATATTATTGTCCTTTTCCTTTATTCGGATAATCTAGTATAAATTAGTTAACATTAAGCGAATTATAATCTCGATTGAGATGAAAAATTTCAACGGTCACGTTCAAGCCATATGGATAGTCTGCAAGGCTTAGAATAATATATAAATATATGTACAAATTCAAGCCAATAGTATGGAATCTAATGATACATATGATGATGTATATAAAATGTAAAAAAAAAGATAGAAAAATTCAAAATGTTAACTCCGATCTGGGTCTTCAGGGATAGCTCGGTGTTGTTCGGGGTCGAAGCTTCCTGTCATCGCACGGAGGCACCGATTTCCCCATACTATTGAATTGTAAAAAAGGAAAAAAGAAATATCAAAATTTGTCAATTCCCAAGCTCCACTGCAACTCCACTTCGTGGATCAATCCATGGATGAGGTTGAAAAGGAACCCTCATCGAACCAATTAAATCTCGGACATGACCGATTGGATATGGATCGGGTATGAATCGAAAAAAAATGTTGTGCATGGCTGGCTGGAATCTACGTCTAACCGCTTGTCACTCGGATAGATCTGCCCCTGTTTTTTTTTTTTTTTAACCCCTTTCTGTCTTGTTTTATATATATTATATTATAGGCAAATTTTATATTATGTGGATGTATAATTATTTTTAGCTTATAGCTTTATTCTTACTTGACTATGTCTGCTGAATCTGTTGAATATGCTACAATATTGTAGATACTTTTCTATAACCTTGGAAAGCATATAAACTAAAATAAAAAAAACTGTTAGCGCCATGATTTGGAATTCCAGCAACGGGGCTCAGGGTCGATCACTCCGATCTTTTTCTGTTTTACGCGTCTTTCCTCAGCCCGAATTCCCGGGTGGTACTGAAGATCCCAACGGAGCATTTTTCCACACCCCACGATCTATAGATTACAATAGTCTGGTATTTATTTTATTTTAATTATTTTTTTATATTACCTTGTATTATTCCGAACTGTCAGCTCCGAGATCTTGGATCGTGATCTTCCATTGCGGGACTGTTTTTTTTTCTTTTGGACCCGTCCCCCTGGTACTTAAGACTTGACATTGTCCGTACTATACCTTCTTTACATTTTACTATACTTCAACTTTCTCTCTCCTTCCCCTCCTATCACCATCACCACCATCACCACCTACTATCTACTCTCATAATGCCTGCTTCACACCGTCGTGGTCCTTGGGTTCCAGAGGAAGACCAACTCCTCACCCAACTGGTCCGCGAACAAGGCCCAAACAACTGGGTTCGCATCTCTCAACACATGCACTACCGCTCACCCAAGCAATGTCGCGAGCGTTTTCACCAAAATCTCAAGCCCTCGCTAAACAGAGAGCCCATCTCCGCCGACGAAGGCCTGATGATCGAGCGCATGGTCAACGAAATGGGAAAGCGTTGGGCTGAGATCGCCCGCCGTCTGGGAAATCGCAGCGACAACGCAGTCAAGAACTGGTGGAATGGAAGCATGAACCGCAAAAAGCGCGGCCTGTCAACCCCCACCACTTCCCGCACTTATACAGGCCGCATCGAGGCACCCTACACCCGCGCCTCAGCAATGAGCCCAGCTCGATCACACTTCTCCACTTCTTCTTCTTCTTCTTCTCGCCCCTCATGGACGGAATCTATCGAGTCCGCCATCTCTGAACAATATTCCCATTCCCGCAGAGCATCCATGGCTTCCGCCCGCCAGCTCTCGCCTATCTACACTCTCCCCTCCATCAACCGACCGATCGAAACTCCCCTTACCTCGCCCGCTTTCTCAGAGACTTCACACTCCTGCGAGCCGCCTTCTATGGTTTCAGATCACAATTCCGTCTCTTCTTCACCCCGCACTTTCCCCTCCCCGCAACTCTTGCCTTTGCCTGTCGACCTGCGCTCGCAGTACGAGATCCGGAGGCCCAGTGTTCACGTTCTCGAGGATTCGCCCAGTTACCCGGCTCGCTCGCTAGAGTCTTTGTCAGAGATCGCATCCGCACAGCGTTGGATGGGCCACCAGCCTACCCTGGCCTCATGGCACCAGCCTACGGATTTGCCCAAGTCTTGGATCTCCAGATCTGAGCCTACTCGTGACACTCGCATGGGTGTGAACAACTTGCTCAACTGAAAAAAAAAACCGAAAAAAAACCAACCATCATACCCCTGCATCTATCATGATTTTTACGAGTCTCATTTCTCACTATTTCCCCTTGTTCTATACTGTTGATTCCCCTTTGCGCTCGGGTCCACGGATGGAACCCTTCTTGTACATTTTGCCAAAAGCTCAACCTTTTCTTTGTGTGTCTTCTCTTCTAGGGAGGTATTACGAATTTCTTTTGTATACTCTTAATGTGTATTACCACGGTTCGGATCTTGAAACTCTATTTGAGCCTTCCCAGCTCGGTTCTACGTTGAATGATTATTTCTCTACATTTTCTTTACTCTGTCTGGATTAGGCATGCAACGTGGAGATATTGGGCTCTTCATTTCTGCTGGGATGGCATAATACCCTGTTTTTTTTTTTTAGTAATTCAAATAATAATAATATCTAAGCTTACTACATTACAAAAACCTGCATTCCTACCTTCTTATACATACACACTAAAAAGTCGTACATATACCATGAAACAGCCCAAAGAAACACTGTCCTCCCACACCTCCGTTCTAGCCAGCCCCTGTTCCAATATACAGGGAATGCAGATATGCAGCCTCCAACAGTTTACCCCCGTTACTTCCCTTGGGTCCTCAGGAATGCGCCACCGCTCACACGCTGTACTCACGAGGACGGACGCAAGGGATGCGAGATGCCTCTGGGTCTAAGCACGGAAGTAAGGACCCACCCGTTTGTCTGACAAGGCAAGGTTGATGGTTTGTAGACATTGTATATAGTGTGTATTGCAGATGAGTAGTGACATAGTTTATGCATAGACTCCTAGAGGCTGTAGGGGAAAAAACAGGATTACGAACTATACTCGTGCTAATGTATGGCCTGCATCTAGAACCAGGCGCGTAATGCATACAACGTACATGTACATAATGCATAACCCATGAACCTGCACGGTGACAGGAAATCCAGATCAGAGCCTAGACATGGAAAAAAGAAAAAAAGAAGTCTATTTGAGAGGTTCGTCCTGCAGGAGAAAATGGAAAAAAAAACAAACGGTGTCAAAACCCCGTCCCGATCTAGAATAAGATTGACAACTAGTATCCCGATATCTAAACTGCGGGCAAGTCCCAAGAGAGCCTAATGTACTCCGTACTGTTACTGTCAAGTTGTACTATACCCAACCGAGAGCGAAAGAGAGGTACCATATTGAGGTTTGGTATCAACAGACTCGATACCCTTGATTTCCTGTTCCCGCCTATCCGCCATTTGAAAAACGCTGTGCCAGTCAAAATACACGCTCGGATCGCCTTTGGGATGAGTCCGTAGCCAATCACGATGGATTCGTGACGGGATGAACGGCGGGGCTCGAAGGGTGGGGATTTGGTTGGTTTTGCATGGATCGTGGAGTTCGTGCATGCAGTTTTTTTTTCTTATCGGGTGCTTTCCCCTTCCCCCGTGAGGCGGTTAATGGTGTAGGTTGGGCTTTGGCCGTTGAGATTTCCAATGGTATTTCTTTTATTTTACCTTTGGGTTGAGGATCGTAACAGAGTTTGTGCCGTTTCAGTTTCGTATGTATTTTCAATGTTCGGTTTTATCTCTGTTTCGAGTCTGTGTCCCTTTTGTTTTCGCCACATGAATTACATATCGTCTATTTTATCAGATTATTCAACTTGGATGTGTCCAGCTCCACATGAGAAATGCTACCAGCCAGCCAGATATCGCTTCCACACACCATCTGCTCTGTTCAGCTCGAGACTATCGAGGTGATCGGGTATTGTGTACCATTCCTCGACTGAGATTTATCGAATCGGATCGAGGAGATGACCTTCGAGTGTGATGGGACAACAGTAGTTCGATGAATCAGGACATGGGTACATGGAATATTATTTTAGCTTGTACGGAGTACTCCGTCCACTGGTTCAACATTGGCATTGTGAAGGATCTGCAGGTTCCCAGTTTGGACCTTTTAGCCTTAATTCCCGTGAGCATACCGTCTCTGTGGATCTAAACGGGATGCGGACCGTGGAACTCACACCGTAAAAAACTCAGTCATAGTGTTGATTATTTACCTACTCTTTCCTATTCAATATTCTCCTACCTTGCAGGGATTCCTAAGATCATAGCGTATACCAATACACAAAACACAAACCCGAATCCCAGAAAAACAACCCCCCCACGAAACTCTATTCCTCCCACAGCAGAGGTAAACTCGGAAAGGAAAGTTCAACACCAACATTGCCCTGACCACCATTCGGCACCTGCGCAATGAAACGGCGCCAAGAACAGATCAGATTTTCTCAAAACGAGCCGTTGGAGTGTATATTGAGCACAACCATGGAACGAGAAGGGATGGATCAGGGGTATATCACATACCTAAGTAATACAAATACACATCCATTTTTTTGGGCCGTTTTGACTGTTTCTCAACGTCCATGGATACGGACGTTGCACCTCAATCCATGGATTCACCCTACCGTTGCGTTCCAAGCTCCCGGTGTGATCGACGTCCACATCGCTCTATAGAGTATCCTTCCCGAGCTCAATTTTAGGATTGATCAAGACCTACCTCGGGATATTTGGAGAGGATCCGTGGAATGTGGATGTTCCGCTATTCTGTATGTTGTATCTCATCTCCAATCTATATCTCTCCTATCTGTTTAAACATCGGCACATCGGCACTTAATTAATATTATATTGTATACTAAAATTAACCCATCAATCTCTACTATACGCAAATGAAAATATGGAGATAAATACAATATAGTTTAATATACCCAAAAGCCGGCCAAAGCCGCAATAACCGCCATCTATCATACAGCCCTCTGATTGGCCACGGAGAATCTCGGTGCAATCACACACTAATCCCAAAACAGCTCTAGCGCAAAAGGTACCCGTCTGTCGGTACTGGCGGTGGCCGCGTGAGCCTTTTTCCAAGGAGTTTTTCTTATTGCGCTTCTCCCCTGACTACGTCCATCCGCGGACAAGGTCTGAGAGTCATGTAAATCCCCGTTCTTCGGGAAAGTCCCGGAGCTAAAGCCTCAATTTCCAGCGCTACTCCTTTCTCAACCATGGATTGAATCCTTCATTTGCCTTTCTGGGTAGTTGGCTCCGGTGGCTGGTTTCAGGGGTGTTTTGAAGACTCTTTCTTGTTCGGGGTGCGCTTTCTTTTTTGGTTGAAATTGAAGGTTTCTAACGTTGCGAAATCGGATTTTGAGTTTCGATGGGCTTCTATGCATAAGTGGAGTTTGTTTTATATTTGCTGCCTTGGGCATCAATTGCGCTTCGGAGATATCCAACCTCAGGGGCTTTTGTCGCGGTATATTGTAAATTGGAATTATTGAAGTAGTCTTTCCTAATGCGATTGAGCTTGATATGTCTTAATTGGATATTTAGTCTGCTAGGATAAATAAACTTGGCAATGGCGACTTGATTACTCCCTAGAAGGGTATCGGATTTGATACTTAGTACGCGCTTGTGCATGGACAATATGCAACATAGGGGGCTTTTTATCGCGGCAAATGTACCATTGACGTAGTCCTTCCTAATGTGGTTAAGGAGTTTGATATTTCTTGTCTAGATGTCTACATAGTCTACTAATATTAATAAACTAAGCAACGGTGTCTTGCCTAGGAGTATTGGGTGTTTGATATTAAGTACGCGCTTGTATACGGACAAGTTCTAACCTCAGGGGCTTCTTATCGCGGCAAATTGATATCATTGACGTAGTCTTTCCTAATGGGGATGAGGGGCTTGATTTGGCTTGACTGGATGTACAACATAACATGCTGGGATAACCTTGGCAACGGCGGCTTGGCTAGAAGGAATATCATCTAGTACCAACTTGCAAGGAGACATGATGCCATAGCCACCGTGCGCGGAAGATTGCTTGTAGACTAAATGGAAGGGGAAATAGAAAATGAGTTCATCAAGACCTAGTACTTTTGCAGACAATCAGAGGAGCAAAAGAGGAGCAAAAGAGGAGCAAAATTGTATGACGAAAGAACGAGATATAGTTTTCTAAGTCTTCTATCCTAAGTCCGCCATCTACTGACGGCAAAAGACAGGCATACTCTCAATCGGACATTCGATCTCAACATCGCGACCACCCTCATACACAACATCTTTCTCCCAGAGCTTCCACGATGCCCCAGCCGGCAAATATGCCTTGATCGTGCGCTGACCCGCCTCCAACACAGGCACAACCAAGTACTTCGACCCATACATATACTGAGTCTCAACCTCCCAAGCCCGCTTATCCGCTGGGAACTCATAAAACAAAGTCCTCATCACAGGAGTTCCCTTCTCATGAGCCTCCCGCATCAATCCCCGCGTATACTCACGAAGCTGCTCACGAATCCCAATATACCGTTTACAGATCTCATAAACCTCATCTCCATAAGACCAGATCTCATTATCCGCACCACTAGCCGTGGGCTGTCCCTCCGGCTTCGGCTCGCGGTCACCATGCAGCCGCATAACCGGACAGAACGCTCCCCACTGGAACCATCTCGTGAACAGCTCGCGGAACAAAGGGTCGTCTGGGTTTCCGCCGTGGAAGCCGCCAATATCCGTCGTCCACCATGGGATTCCAGCGAGTCCCATGTTCAGGCCTGCTGCGAGTTGGTTGCGGAATGAGTCCCACGACGATGCGATGTCGCCGCTCCATACTAGCGCCCCGTACTTCTGGCTACCTGCCCATGCGCAGCGCAGTAGGTTGACGACATTCGTCTGCCCTTCTGCGGTCATGCCTTCGTAGAATGCCCGTGCGTATTCTTTCGGGTAGGTGTTTCCGATCTGCAGGTTGCTGCCGGCGTGGTAGCGGAAGATGTCGAAGTCGTAGATCGAATACTCGGGTTCAGCTTCGTCGAGCCAGAATACTTTGATGCCCATGTCGTAGTAGTTTTGCTTGGCTTTGCTCCAGACGTACTTTCGGGCTGCTGGGTTCGTTGCGTCGAAGTGTGTGATGTCGCCGTCGCATTGCATTGCTACGCGCAGACCGCGGTCGTGGCGGATGAGAAGTCCTTGTTCGAGCATTTCTGGGAAGTTCTCGGAGGCGTTTTCAACGGTAGGCCAGATGGAGACCATGAGCTCGACTTTGAGCTCCTTAAGCTCTTTGACCATGGCCTCTGGAATCGGACATTGTCTGTTAGTGGGTCTTGCTACTGAAGCGATATAAAAAAGAGAACGATAATTTACCTGGATCGGGCCAGAACTCCGGATCAAAGCTCCATTCTCCTTGATGCTTCCAGTGGAAAAAGTCAATGACAATCAAATCCAGAGGAACCTCGCGACGCCGGTACTCGCGCGCTACATTGAGCAACTGCTCCTGGTTCGTGTAGCGAA
Organism: Penicillium concentricum; assembly: GCF_028827145.1. Lineage (NCBI taxonomy): Eukaryota > Fungi > Ascomycota > Eurotiomycetes > Eurotiales > Aspergillaceae > Penicillium > Penicillium concentricum. The sequence continues at coordinate 1,230,244 of NW_026622756.1, forward strand.
GCTTGCACTGCCAGAAACCAAGACCATACTCTGGCATCATAGGAACATAACCTGTCACTTTGGCATAGGCTTCTTCGATTTCCGCGGGGGTATCACCCGCCACAACCCAGTAGTCCAATGCCTTGGTCGAGTACGCTTCGAAGCTCATGACATTTGTTCCCAGAACCGCCCGTCCAATACCGGGGTTATTCCACAGGAAGCCGTAACCAAGTGACGAAACGGCAAATGGAACACTGGCCTGGGAGTTACGGTGCGCCAGCTCAAGATCTGTACCTTTCAGGTTCAGGTAAGGCTGCTGATACTGGCCCATGCCGAAGATCTTCTCTTTATGATCGAGAGACTCAAATCGCATAGTGAGGTGGTAATCGCCGCCCAGGATTGGACGCAGCTCGCGAGCTTCGACAGTTAACGCGCTGCATTTGGGGTCCATCGGGTCCTGGCGGTGACGGGCATACTCTTCAAGAAGTTTGTTTCCCTTTGAATCGTAGATGATAATCTTGCCTCTGCGTGACACCGTTGCTTTGATGTTGCCATTGGTGATAGTCGCTTCTTGGTCAGCGGATATCTCGATGGTTGGAGCTGGGCTGGATGGCTTGGAGGAGAGGGCCCAATCTTCGGTTGGAATTGATGCCTGTCTTGTTGCCCGTACGCGGAAGGCATTCTCGCCCCATGGCTGCACCCAGAGGATGTGGTCGTCGAAACGGAAGACAAGCTTGTCGTCTTCGGCGTAGAGCATTTTGGAACACGAGATTGCAAATGGTTAATCTGGCGTTTTTGATGGAAGCAAGCACAGTTTGAGGCGGATTGTGCTGGACAGATGAGCGGTCTAGTCCAAAGAGCCGGGCATTAAGTATTGAGGGAATGACATGTACCCCTCATCCTGCAGTCCTGATGCTGTGTCATGGCTATTTCCGACAATTACCGCAGATCCACAGAAAGTACCAGTAATAACACTCATTTGTTGAAGAGAACTTCTGATAGCTCTTGGAGGTTGAGGTGGAGATGTCCACCTTTAAACGCCTCGAGGTCATAGGTAGCATCCGTCACGAGTTTAGCCTAAAGTCGACCTTCCAGATAGAGCAAGGATACAACTCCGTGTCTTCCAAAATAGGAAACTAGTTTAGATATGTTCATCGGATTGCCTGAAAGAACATATTAGTTACAATAATATTCTATGTTGAATCACGAACAATTACGGCGTATGGGGTATAGCTTGGATCAATATAAATAGATTCTAGATTACACGAATAATAGACGTGGATACGATGTCAGAATGTTCACGGAAGACTATACCCGGGCTTAAGGATAGGAGCGAGCATTCAAGGTATATTATGATGTTACTTCTTGGGTTGAGGCCAAGGAGAAGGGATTGCATTCCAACCACCGTAACCTACTTGCAAATATCCGGCGGCGACCTCGTTACAAGCAAGCTCGGAACATGGATGCCCACAACACAATCATTTCCCATTGTACCGAGTGGACCGGCAAGTGGAAAGGCAACAGAGAGATTGTGACCCAGGATAACGTTGCCCGAACCCTCAACCTCATTGACAACAACGCTTTCTAACCACGCCAAGTTCCTAGGCAACTGGCATCTCGTTCGTTTAGCGAATTCAAGCCTACCATAGGCCATGATCCGAATAAAATTATCTCCCAGTGGATGCGATCTTCGCCTAGTTCCTCGTGTTGTATAGGCCGATTCACGTAGCAATTGCAGGTTGGTGTTATTGGTCATTGTTGGAATGAGGTTATGAATTGAGATCTGGTTAAAGAGGACGATATATAGTAAATCTATAAATCAAGATGCCTGGAAAGTATAGTACCATCTACCTTGTTAATACTGAGAAGTTGTTGTGGTATTGCATCAATGGAGATATCCAATCATTCAAGGATACTATGGCTTCGTTCCCCTCGAGTTCCATGCACCAAAGCTTCGTCATACAAGAACTTGGCTCCGTGATGATGGAGGCAATCAAACAAGACAACACACAGTTCATTTTGGGGCTTCTTCGCCATGGTTTCGAGATACATTCATACTTTACATCAGAAGCAACAATACAAAAAGCGAAAGGTGCACTCGAATGCTTCATTCAAAGAGGATGGGATATCAATGAACCGGCAAGCGACGTAAAGCCTCCGGTTCTCGGGTTGGTGACTCAAAGGATATTGAGATAAACATAAGCAACAATGACTAATTATGATAGTTATGCAATCCATACAATCCAAGACGAAGAAATGACCAATTGGCTTCTTGAAGCAGATATCAGCATCGAGGATGCAAATGGCCGTACTGTAATTGAGTGGGCAAGAGTGTTGAATCAGACGAAAATTTTGAAGCCATTGGAGAACTGACATTATGAAACCAATTCCAAAACAATTCACATGTGTTTGTCTTCATAAATGCCCTACGGCGGGAAGACATTTCCGGCCCCCAAGGGCGTTAATAGAAGCTATTCTGGCATTTCCAACTTCGATCTGATGTTCGAGTCGTGCCACTATCTGGTTGATAGCCACTTTCTCTATAATGTACTCGTAACACCCGTGACCCGTCACTACCGAAAGAGGAATACTCTGAGGGAGCCATGATTCATCCGTCTGGCTTAGTGAGTCCGTAGTCGCGAGATGGCCCTCGGCAATTTTATAAATAGACGGTAGAAAAGGCGGAAAATAGCATAAACTGTGCAGAAGACCTTTTTATGTATAACCTGGGATACTTTGATGGCAATCCGAGAGACCATGTTACCATTTCTGTTCCTTCAACTCTTTATCTAAATATCAGCCATCGAAGCAAATAACCTTTCCTTCGCAATTCATCCTTAGGGTCGTTCACAATAAGAAGGCTCTTAGACGTCCACGTCCTGGAGGTTGATATTGATGAGTGGTGTTCCCCGGGAAAAGGACGCTATTCCTTATCAGGACAGAGAGTGAAGCTACCGCGGGCACGGTTTTCACCTTGCATTGCTCAGTCCTATCCCATCAATTGTTAATTCCATTCGAACTGTTAGCTGAGATCTGATTTGATCCTTTGATTCATCCAGAAAAGCCCGAATCATGGCATTCAGCGGGGCCGCCACAGCTCCTACCGCGGACATGGACATCGACATGGACCTTGACCTCGGACCAGAGCCAGAGCCAGAGCCAATTCAGGTGGTGAATGCTTTCTTTTGTCTTGATATTTGTAATTGTCGACTAACATGTGTTGAACGATAGGAAGCAACTGCAAACTTAGAAACCACTGTCGACCCCCTCACTGATGAAGCGGTCTACGAAAAAGTGCATGTTCGCGGCGTCGATGAAATGACCACAGAGAATATCAAACAATTTGCTCGTGACTGCTCTGGACAGGAACCAGTGCGTGTTGAATGGATCGACGACACATCCGCCAACATCATCTTCGCCTCCGCCGAAATTGGCCTCCAAGCTCTCACAGCCCTCACGCAAGTCGCCGAGGAAGAAGACGCGTCTACCTTGCCACCTCTGCGTCTCCGATCAGCGAAATTACTCTCCTCTCACCCCGATTCCGTCCTCCAAGTGCGATCGGCTGTCAAGTCGGACCGCAAACAAGCCCGCGCTCATGAGAAGAGTCGCTTCTACCTCATGCACCCCGAGCATGATCCCCGAGAACGCCTGCGACAAGAGTTTGCGGACAGGAGAAATAGCGACGATGCAGGTGATGGTGATTACAGGCGGCGCAAATTCGACAACCGCGAGCACCGACGCCGCCGAGACCGCGACGAGGACGACCACTTCAACGCCGACATGTACGGTGATAATGTTGGCTCTGAACCCGAGCGCGCTCGGCCACAGCCCAGAGGTCGTGGCCAGAGGGACCTGTTTCCAGAGGAGGAGGGCCGATCAAGCGGACGTCTCCGGAACCGCAGTGCGTCCCCGGGACGAGACACGCTGGAGGAAGAACTTCGAGTCGAGCGAGGTGGTCGCGATAATACCAGGCGGTTCCGTGAGAGGTCGCCTCGACACGATCGTAAGAATAAAGATAGAGAGCTTTTCCCAAGCGCGGGCGTGGACGAGAGCGAGTCAGGAAACCGCGAGCTTTTCCCAAACAAGCCCGCATCCAGCTACATCAAGAAGGAGCTGCTGCCTAGCAAGCCTAGTCACCATCGTCGGTCAGATGCATTCGACGCTTCTTCTGTCCCAGGCACCTCTGAACACAGACGCCACAGCAACATTGAGCTCTTCCCTGATTCCACCAACAACGGTGCCCGCATTCGTGGAGCAGCCGCAGCCACCGAGGACCAAGGATTTGCTATCCGGGGCGGCGCATCGAATGGCATGTCGATTAAAGGCCGGGGTGCGTCGGTGCGCGAGTTGTTTCCTTCCAAGTTTGACAATGTCCCCAACAATAACACCAACGCTGGTCCTAGCGCTGGCGCAAACGCTGGCAAGGAATTGTTTTCCGATACACTAGAAGGGCGCGGTGGTCGTCGGCGTCGGGCCGAAGATATGTTCAGCTGAATACACTAAGAGATATGTCGAGAACTGTGCATTTGCTTGATTGTTAGGGGTCTTCACGGGAGCATGATGGATATCCGGCGTTTCGCGAATGGGATGGGGAAATCGATTGTCTGATAAAAATTTCATAATGATACATACTCTGCTCTGTTGGTGGAGCACCTAAATTCTTCTGTAATCTCCGAATAATGACTGAATATAAGATGTAAACTAAACCAACATTCGTCTATCATTTCACGGGTGTCGTGCGCCACGACTGACCTCTCCCTAACCAAAATCTCTTCGAGACATCAGATGCAAGCATGCCTCCTTCTAGAACAATAGATGCACTATCAAGTGCTATAATTGCTCGGTTCCTGCGCAGCAATGACTATCCCGAGACACTGAAGGCTTTTCTCCGCGAGGCTGACCTTGCTCCCGACGTGGGGCAGACCTCTGGCGATGACACCAACAACTGGACCATCCAAAGCTTGCTCGAGGAGAAGAACACCTATGACCAATCTGTGGATTTTGAAAGATATGGCAAGAGTCATCAGCAGTCCGATTTATGGAGCGAGCCAGGTGAGTTTAATTCTGGAATGGCAATCAAAAGCCGTTGAGACTCGGCTTAACAAGCTTTCTTTGCGATTGCTTTTGTTCTGTTATCTGACACACCCTTAGCACCATCAAAACCTGCTGTCATTCAGACACCGACATCATCAAACATCCTTTCTGCGTCAGTAGAGAAATGGCAGAAACCCCGCGGTGATGTCGATGAAGCTGCATCAGCGCAGTCTTATATCGTCTCCACGGGTGCAGACAAACAGGTCCATTTATTCGGGACAACAGAAGACAACACGGCTCTGAAGTCATTCTCGGGCCTCTCTGCTACACCCATTCTGTCATTTGTCTCGATCCTTCAGGGCCGGTACATCCTCATGAGCAACATGTCCGGCCAGCTAATCCTCCAGCATGGATCTGAAACTCTTGACAGCAGAAAGGACCATGCAAAGTACTTGGTGAAGGTGGTCGCCTACGAAGACAAGACAGATCCTTCCAAGTGGTGGGTTGCCACCGCCGGCTGGGACGAGCATGTTTACTTATATTGCCTGAATATCCCGGATGAAGCAAACGCATCAGCACTCGAGATTGGCGAGCCAGTTGCACGCATCAAACTCAATTCAAACCCTGAAACCCTGCTATTCGTTCCACATGTGGACACCAACGAGCTGCTCCTCCTCGTCTCGCGCAGGGACTCGACTCATATCTACTACTACAAGGTCGAAGCAGCATCGGAAGCTCGTCTCCTTGGACATCAGAACCTGGCTCCCCATTCCAATGCCTGGATTGCGTTCTCGCTGTGCGATATGGCGCTCAGTCCACACGATCCGGGCCTCCTGGCCGTAGCAACGTCGTCATTGCCCCATATGAAAGTGATTATCGTGCGTCTGTTATTCCCCGCAACGGAGACAGCATCCGCTTCAGAAGACCCAGTGACACAGGCGTCTCAAGCAATGGCAACACTGGAACTACAGAACCGTGAGGATGCTGCTATCCTCGTGCAGGCAAACACTTTCGCGCCGCAGACTGATTACTCCACGCCGCAGTTGACATGGCGGCCTAATGGGTCTGGGGTTTGGGTTAATGGAGATGATGGTGTGGTTCGTGGCATTGAGACGAAGACCGGGAAGGTCATTGCTACGTTGAAGGGTGGTCACGAAGCGGGCTTTAAAGTGAGGACTGTTTGGTCGGGGTATGTGGATGTACCCCAGGAAGAGGGTGACCCGGTCCGAGAGGAATGGGTTATTAGTGGTGGATTTGATAAAAAGTTGGTTGTCTGGAAGGTATGACGTTGGTAACTATACTCAACAAGAATATATAGTTGGCTGCTTATGCGGCCTCATTACGTCTTTTAGGTATTCCTTTTGGATGTCTTTGTATATGGAATTGCTGTAAAATATTTCTTCCCTTTATTAGTGCTATATTTACAAGGATAAGGACGATTAGCTGCAAAAATATAGAATATACAACATAGGCGGCAAAAACAGCTTTTCTTAGAGATAATACGCTAATACGAAATATCATGGATGTGAAAGTGAATGAGAAGTATATGTAAATGAATTGAATCGAGCATGGCTTAGTAAAAAAAGACTGTTACTGTTTACGGAATGTAGGCCCCCTGACTATGAACCCTGTCGCAATCGAAAGAATCAAGACAGGATATATAGCGATCGGGGACTTGGGAGGTATTCTTGGCACGTTAAGAAAAAATCCTTCAGCAATCGCGCATGAGAAAAGCACGCAGCTGTACACACATATGCCGGACGGGGGTTGGGGGAAAGGGGGGAATAGAGACTAAGCTCAAGGGCCACAACACAGACTAAGTCGAGCCCTCGAGTCTGGAAGGAAAAAGGAAAGGGATATAGCAGACGAGAATCCGCTTGGGAAAATGGCACCGCTGTGCACATCGAATTAAGCCTGTTGATTTCTCGATATCAAACAACTCGAGGCTCGTCGCGCAAGGAATAAGCAGAAACCAGGCCTATTCGACACAGCGGACCGTCCTTGATCGTAGCACACGTTATGTTCTCTGGACCTCTTGCACGCTCGAGTTGCATTTCATGTTTCCCATTTTTTTAAGACTGAGTTCATAATCTATGCGATCTCACGCTTGCCCTCCTTGCGCTCCTTCTGTTCAATGGGTCAGTATTCCGTATCATAAGTGGTGGATGTTGGGTTCGGGTTGTGGTCAACGTACAAGGGCCTTCATGGTGCCGTGGAGAGCGTGACGGTGGTTGCGGCGGAACTTGGGGTCAACGCCGTTGAGGGAAGGGTAACGGTTGGTCTTGGGCTTCTTGATACTATTCGAGGAGATATATCAGCGATTCGGTTCTGGTTGAGATGGTGTGACGGATGGTGGTCGAATGCAGTAGTTCGAAGATATTGCCCGAGCGAAGATTCAAGTCGTGACCTCAAATTTATCACACCGGATAAAATCATTCGCACACTGGCGTTTCTTCCACCATATCCATTGAATCGATTGAAAAATGTCGGGCAGGTGTAACAGTAGGGTGTTCGAGGATGTTCAAGGGTAGACGTACCCGTTACGGTGAGCCTTCTGGCTGTTGTGGTGCTGGGACGCGTTCTTGGACTCTGTGGGTGAAAATCATGTCAGCGCCATCGCCTTTTTTTTCAACTCTCTCCAGCTTGCAGAGGACCAAAGGTCATAAGGTCGTGGTAAGAACGTACTGGCCATCTTGTCGGATGTTGTCGCTGATTGACGGTATGATGGATGGAGAGGAGTGGGAATAGGGACGTCAGGCCTTGGATGCTCGGCTAGGGCTCGTCCGTTTGTGGGATCTCGCTTATCGGGCGGTGTACATACTAGAGCGTCACTAGATGGCTTGTTACTTGCAAGATTGTCCTAGACAACGTCATAATATTTTGATATGGTATTGCATTATATTTTATTTCAATAGACTGTTCTAGATAGTTCAAAATCCGGGTCTTTTTGGCTTGCTTTTCGCAATTCTCCAGTCTGCAACTTTGTCTCTCTTCTTTCTGCCGCTCACATACACGTGACCTGATTCCATGTATATCACGTGCGTGATATACTTCCCCATATGCAAGTCAAGTATGTACTACTGTCTACGGGTATCGAAGAAGAATTTATTTCGGGTGCCACATAAAGCAGCAAGTCCAGTGCACATATACAATGCGTTGTACCCGATTACAAGCTAGAACTTCCAGACCAACTAGTTCTCGGCGTCGAAACTCCACCTTTGGAATTGGACCTCGGGCAAGAATTCAATTTCCAAAGCAGACAAATACTGAAATACATAGAACAATAATTGAAATGATATGCTTTCTCATTGTATTCTCATAAAATATGCATAGAATGACCATAGTAAACACAGCTCATACTGGCCATAGTCCGGCCGTTGAATTCCCGTGCCACGTGACTAGCCGCTAGGGAACAACCGGCATTCCGACTTCGACCTTTGCAACGCAACTTCAAGAGGGATAATCCAGCCTTTGCACGTCATCCACCACTGCAAAATGAGCTCCTTCCGCTTCGCTCGCTCCGCCCTCCGGGCTCGCCCTTCTTTCCTCGGTGCTCCCGTCCAGCGCCGTGGTTACGCTGAGGCCGTCGCCGACAAGATCAAGCTGTCCCTGACTCTGCCTCACAAGGTGCGTGAACGAACTCCGGCCGGCACCCCAGCATAATAGCCTAATTACTGACATGATAATTGATTGACAGACCATCTACCGCTCGACTGGCGTGTATGTTATGCTTCCACCTGCGCCCACGTCGACGGTGCCTGCGTCCTTTTCCAAATACTGACCAACATTCGCGATTACAGTACCCAGGTCAACATTCCCGCCGCCTCCGGTGAGATGGGTGTCCTCGCCAACCACGTTCCCTCCATCGAGCAGCTTAAGCCCGGTCTCGTCGAGATCATTGAGGAGAACGGCGCCACCAAGCAGTACTTCCGTACGTCCGATCCGCGCGCCCTGAGACATCCCGCAAATCTGGTCTCTTGTCAATTGAATTGATCAGCTAACAATGGTTGCTATATAGTGTCCGGTGGCTTCGCCGTTGTCCAGCCCGACTCCCAGCTCAGCATCAACGCTGTCGAGGGTTTCGCTCTTGAGGATTTCAGCGCCGATGTACGTTATTTTTCTGAGCGACGTCGTGACTCAAGCTAACTGAAACTTCCTTGCTAGTCCATCCGTGCCCAGATCGCCGAGTCCCAGAAGATTGCCAGCGGCAGCGGCAGCGAGCAGGATATCGCTGAGGCCAAGATTGAGCTTGAGGTATGAACCCGCGGGGAGTACTGGTTTGGTTAAATACTGACTTTTCTTGAATAGGTTCTCGAGACCCTGCAGGCTCACGTCAAATAGACTTGATGTACATAACCATTATCGCCCCAACCATGAACATGTAGAATTATAGCAATTCTCCCTTGCCCTCTAATTTTACTTGCTAATTATATCGTTTCTGCTATCTACATTCTACAAGAATAGTTGGCCGCTTATGCAACTTTGTGATGTCTCTTCAGTGGTATCTTCAGTGGTCTTTCAGTGGTCTTCTCAGATATTCTGTTTAGATGTCTTTTTCTAAAACATCTTCTAGTGGCTTAATTTATGAAACCGACTTTTCCATGTATAACCTGGGATATGGTAGAGGTGGGAGCGCACCTTCCAAGCTTGGAAGTTTGGCAGATGACTTGCACCTTTCATTCGGAACCATCGACTTTCATCTTCAGCTGACCGTGCAGACATGGCATTCGTTAAATCACTCAAGTCAGACCCTCTCGGCATCGTGGATGCTCGACTGAAGATGACGGATCCCCCCACGGATGGCTTCTTTTCGCCTTTTGCACCATCGCCATTCACTAGGTTTGATCGAACTGACGAAACACAGCCAGGTGGCCAGATAAAAGCAGAAGCAGGCCCAAAGCAAGCCCACCGTGGTTTCGATTCCAGCCGCCAATGTCCTCGACTTGAGTTGGATGTTGATGTGGATAAGTACCACACTCTTGATGGCGCTGAGCCCTTGAATCCCCAAAACACACCCGCATCACACAGCGAACGAGAGAGCATGGAGGAACCTACTGGGTCCTTTCGTTGCTATAAAATGGAGAACTTACGGACGAGCTCTGCACCCCAGATGGGGGAGTTCAATTTCGATTGCTTCCAAGATTCGCCAGAGGCAAGCTTGGTTCGTCAAGACGATGGAAGCGAATCCGCCAAACCCTCAAAGTTGCGACGCCTTTCCATTGGCCGCCGACAGTGGATTAAGTATCCTGTTGCTGCCCTGGCGAATCGTCACCCAGGCGTAAATGCCAGTAACTTTGAGAAATCTGCCAAATCAGGTTCACTGCTGCGAAGCGTTCGATTTTCTCCTGCCGCCTCGCTATCTCCACCTTCTCGTGCGACACGTCGTCCCCTACCTTCGATTGAAAGAAGACAGGATTATGTTGCTTTGCATCGACAGAAGAAACAATACCGGAAATGGAAGCTCACTCGTCTCGCGAACTCTCAAAAGTATTCACCCTGCAACATCCCTCCAAAAACAACACAGTCTCCGGCACCCCGTATTCCAAAGAACCATGATATACGTGTCTCCTCCCTTTCCAGCTTGCCATATCGTGAAACACGTCGAACATCATTCTTCACTCGCGTCGGCTCGGATGCTAGTGCCCGGGAAGTGAGAGCCGACAATGTGGGCGACACTCCTGTTGCAGACGATTCGAAAAGTGTGGGTAACACCAAGCAGAATACCCCTGCATTTCTTGCGATTTCATTTTCGCTTTACAGAATCCGACATGCGCCTATTTCATCCACTGAGAAACCACCAAGGTACACTTTCAAATTTCGAATGACTCCAAGTGATCTCCCTCAACAACCCTCTCCGCATTTCCCTACCGAATTCGAACACATCGCTTGCCACCCAGTCATCGATGACTTGCTATTCCACACTTGCTTCATCGTCCCGGCTCTTGTTGTATTGCTACCTCTCCGTGTTATCTTCGCTGCAACACATCCATTGGTCAACACCCGAGCTGGCGCTGTAATGCTCTACCTTGCCAGAGCTTTACTGTATCTGCTGATCAACATCGTCGTTTTTGTGCTGTTCAAATGTGGAGTGTCTTGCGGCTGCCAGTGGAATCCGGACACTGGCCATTCGAATTGAGTAGCTCCCTGAGGTGGTGAGCAATTGAGGTTGAACAAGATCCAGGTGCCATGCGGACCAGGGAATTCTATCTATACTTTCCCCGAACACAGTTTGTATGCAGTATGTTATACGAGTATCTCCTTGTGTCGTGGTAATTCTAGTTTTGCTCTATTTGATACATTTTTGTGGCTGAAAGCCGAGTCATGAGCATGCATTCAACAGATTTCAGTAGTGAGGCTATTTGTACCCTGTCCCATGCCCCCTTTGATATAGACATATATTGAACGTAGCCTGGGGCCATCGTAAATGCTGTACTACAAAAATATAAGTGGTTCTAGAGCTTCTCGCAACCATAGTGTACAGCAGTCTCTTACCGCCATTGCGCCAGTTCAGATTTCACCTGTGCAGTTTATAATATGAGTATGTATACATTTGAATACACTAGCATTACACCAATTCTAGATCCAACTAAGACGATATCTCAAAAGACTACCCAAAAGATCATTAAAAAGTACACAGTGCCTATGCTTCGGCGAAATCCAAAACAGCTTCCACTCTTCTAACAAAGTGACATGGTATTGAACGCGTCACCAGTTTTTCATAGGAGCTCCAGAAAGACGAATCTTCTTACGTCGAGCATTCGAATTTCCATCCACTCGGAGTGTTTGACGCCAACTAATGAGACGAAAGTTCAACTAGGTAGGTGCGAGGCTCTCTGTTTTAGCAGTCTGGTACTTCACAGACCGTATATTTCCACGTTGAAGGTGAGGGCCATTATAGCGATCTTCAACAGTGTGGAAGCGTGTTGTTTACTAGCTGATGTCAGCTGAGTGACAGGGGCCATGGGCAGCTCTAGCGCCTCTCATTCGGGGCAAGCTCCAATCTTAGAATCTTCACGGCTCAGCACAAAATGCGTCGTTCTTTCTCACATCGGTTTCGCGAAATAAAGGGCGCTGGGGCAATTACTTTCAAGAGGTTTCTACACTCTCAATCAACATTGGCAGACAATGGACCGGATACCCCGCATGGCGACAGCGAGGTTCTCGGTGCTCAATCCACATCACAAGATGAGCCTCGCGATCTCTGGGACCGAGCAGAAAAGGCTCTGCGAGACAGTTCCGATGACCAGACGAGAAAGGTCATGGAGACATATTTGTCGATTCTGGAATCAGAGCTGGGATTTGCGATTGCGGGGATGACATCTTTTGATCGCCAGAAGCAGTTGTCTAATTTCACTGTCAACAGAATCCAAGCTCTTGAGAAAAAGAAATGGAAAGTTCGACTACGCGAAAATCACGTTTCTATCGAAAGTATCTTGACTGGGATTGTGAATAATGTGCTGGCTGTGAGGGATATCGTTTCCCCGGCGGCTTCTGCAGATCCGCATGTTGCGCTGGCTTGCGCAGGAGTCACAGTGATTTTATCAGTAGGTTCAACTGCATTTTTTTTGTTGCCTTTTTTGTTGTTCTTTTCGTTCGTTGCAGGTGTTTTCCAATACTGTCCAACGAGATTGCTAAAGCTTAGGTTTAGCTGCTCATTCGATCAGTGAACGAGCACAAGGCGCTACTATCTGGCTTTGACTATACGTCAAAACTGATCTGCCAATTCAATGTGATTGAGAAACTGTACTTGTCACGCAAAGATGTTGTTCTTGCCAGCGCGGACGATGCTGGCCGGTTTGCGACTGAGTTCGAAGCCAGTATGCTGGATCTCTATTCAGGAGTTCTGGAGTTCCAAGCCCGAGCTCTGTGTCACCTTTCTAGACACCCGATCAGACAGAAATTCAAAGAGACGTTTGCAGTCAACAGTTGGAAGGAAAAACTAGCGGATATTAAGGACTCAGAGACGCTGTGCAGGAACTTCACTTCGGTCATTGACTCAGCAAAATTGCACAGTGGCCTGGAAAAGCATGAGCGAAGTCTTTTAGAGGTGCGGGAAAATACCAATGACATCCTGGACACCCTGAGAAGGCACAAAAACCCTCAAACTGCTTCTGCTCGGGATGAGCTTCTCAAGGCGCTTTATACTTCCCGCTATGAGGATCACAAAGACAGAAACCAGGAATCAGTCGAGGGCACATGTCAATGGTTCACAAATCATCCTCTATTTCAAGGGTGGAGGGACAATCCATCATCTTGCTTGCTTTGGGTTTCTGCAGACCCTGGCTGTGGGAAATCAGTGCTGGCAAAAAGTCTAGTCGACCACGAGATTCGGGGGTCTGAAAAGCGGATCGTCTGCTACTTCTTTTTCAAAGATGATCATACGGAGCAAAAGAGTGCAGTGAATGCCTTGTGTGCCATGCTACGCCAATTGTTTCTCCAGAATGACAAGCTTTTGCACAAATCCATACTTGAAGATTTCAGGACAGATCCAGGTTGGCTTACCAAGTCTTTCTCCAGCTTGTGGGACTTGCTGCTCAAAGTAGCGAGCGGCCCGAATGCCGGGGAAATCGTTTGTGTTCTAGACGCTCTGGACGAGTGTGAGGAGAGTGAACGTGCTCAACTCACGCAAGCTTTGAACAGGTTCTACCGCAGGGAGAACAGCAAGTCGTGGTTAAAATTCCTGGTAACGAGTCGGCCATATGCTCATATACAGCGCGAGTTTCAACCTCTGAAGAATCGCGTTCCAGAAATCCACCTGAGCGGCGAAGACGATGTTGAGACAGAGAAGATCTCCAATGAGATCAATCTGGTTATTCAGACCCGCGTTGAGGAAATGGGGGATCGTCTGCAGCTTGACAATCACGAACGCGTGTTTCTTCGCAATCAGCTTCTGCTTATCTCTCATCGGACATATCTTTGGGTCACTCTGATCTTTGACGTGATTGAGAACAGCATCAGCTACACGAATTCGAAAGTACAAGAGATCATTCGCACACTCCCTAGGACAGTTGACGAAGCGTACGAGAACATCCTGGCTCGGAGTCCCGACCAGGCAAAAGCCCAAAAACTTCTCCATATTGTTGTCTCTGCTGTCAGACCCATGACCCTCAAAGAGATGAGGATCGCCCTTGCAATAGGCCCAACTGACCGTACGTACGAGGATCTCGATCTTGAGTCGGAGACACGGTTTCCCACCGTGGTGAGAAATCTATGCGGGCTGTTTGTGACCATCATCGATTCAAAAATATATCTGTTGCACCAGACTGCAAAGGAGTTTTTAGTGAAGAAGGCAGGGTGTACATCCAAACCAAGCGCGGAGCGGAGATCCTCAACAAATTATAGAGCTGTCGAAAATCAGCCGCATAGCGATATCGCCTTCCCTAAATGGAAGCATTCTCTGGTGCCAACCGAATCAAACAACATTCTCAATGACATATGCATTGCATATCTTTTGTTTGAGGACTTTGAGTCTTGCCCGGAGAAGCTTCTCACGGAATATACCCAAGAACATGATTTCTTAGAATACGCAGCCAAGAACTGGGCCGAGCACTTTCGTAAGGCGTCGAGCGAAAGGCAGTCAGCGGCTTTGAAATCAGTGATCGAAGTGTGCACTCTAGGTTGCAGGCGATTTGATGTGTGGTTTTCTATACACCAGGGAAGCTCTCACCTGTCGAGTTGGAACGAGTCTCACATCTCTGACCTTTTATTGGGATCGTATTTTGGCCTGGAATTAAGAGTCAAGGCTCTAATAGACAGTACTGGTCAAGGATTGGATGACAGGGGCTCGTTCTTTGATGGGTCTGCTTTGACATTGGCAGCTAAAGGTGGACACGAGCAAGTTGTGAATCTACTCCTGGATGCGGGAGCTGGTGGTGAACCCTCTGACATCAAGGAGGGATTGTACCAGCCTTTGGAGGAGGCTGCTATCAATGGACATGCCCAGGTTGTGGAAATTCTTCTGGGCCGGGAAAAGGAATTCCTTGATGCAGCATACCATTCGAAATCGATGGCACTCTGGGAGGCAGCAGGAAATGGCCACGAGAAAGTTGTGAGACTTCTGCTAGCATCCGGGGCTGATGCAAATGGTGATTCCCCAGATAAATCGCCGCTCTCGACAGCCGCGGAAAATGGCCATTTGGAGATCGTGAGGCTCCTGCTGAAACAAAAAGGAATTGACCCGACGTGGCAGAGTGCAGCGGGTAATACACCACTTAGTCTGGCTGCAGCAGGCGGTCATGATACACTAGTCAAACTTCTTCTCTGCGTCGAGGGGGTTGACCCGGATTGCCGGAATCACGAAGGCTATTCGCCTTTATCCTGGGCCGCAGGGGGAGGTCACATTGAAGTAGTCAAGCTTTTGATCGCAACAAACGCTGTCCAACTTGACGCGAAAGACTCGTGCGAGCGCCGAACCCCACTCCTCTCGTCTCTTATAGCAGGGCACGATTCAATATCCAAGCTCCTGCTCGACAGTGGGGCCCAAGATATTGACTATGGTGATTCCATTTTAGGTGGCCGCACCGCGTTGTCAATCGCCGCCGAGCGTGGCAACGAGGTCCTATCCAATCTCCTGTTAGATACGGGAAAAGTCAATCCTAATTCTAAGTCCACCTACAATCGTACGCCGCTTTCATACGCCAGTGAAAGCGGGGCCACTGGTATTGTCAGGCGGCTATTGAATACAGAAGGCGTGGACCCTGACCTCACCGACACCAATTACGGGCGAACACCACTCTCATGGGCGGCAGCAAAAGGTCATTTCGAGGTGGTCCAGCTATTTTTGCAGTCACCTGGGATTGATCTGAGGTCTCGTGATTTCCTTTATCGACGCACGCCGCACTTATGGGCCCTTTCGCATAACCATTCAGATGTCGCTCATATAATCCGAGAGGAAGAGATACGAAGAGCGCCGGATGATGCATTTGAAGAAATGATGTTGTCTCCCAAGTATGGCGATGATTTCATTCAGTCCAAGTTGCCATTGCGCCTCCCATCAAAAGTGGTGTCTCCCGAGTACGATGGCGACGACGATGCCGTTCAGTCCACGCTGCCGTGGCCCGTGCCGACTTTGCTGTTCACAGAACATTAAAGTAGTAGTGAAAGGTTGTTTCGAGGCCCAGCTGTTGCACTCACCTGGGGTTGATGTGAGCTCTTGGGATTTCATGTCCTAAAAACTTCTCCTTATGATTGTATTGAATAGATTTAGAGACTTGGAAGAACCAGGAAGTAGGAAGTACAAGGAAGCCGAGGCGATGTTTTGTCTACATAGTGTCTAAAACGCCTGGAACCAGCACCTGGTCTTCTTCCGGTCCCTCCCGAAGGAGCATTCATCTAGGTGAGAATACGGGCATCTTTTGCTTCGAATTTCCAGAAATGAACGGACGTGACGATAGGATCTGTAATTCCGGTCAATTTAGCGCTAGTGGGACTGAGCTAACCTCCGAGCGTGAGTCATTTTTGAGGACTCAAGGAATCTTTCCACAAATATACCCCTTGGGCGTAATAAATAATGGCTGAGAAAAAAGTGTCTTGGTAGCGTTCACTACAATTGCTGCTGTTCCTCTTCTCCTCGAGCTCCAAAAAAATGAGCTGCATCCAGATGAACAATACAGGGGACGACAAGCTTCAGGTCCCCGGATTCGGCGATATTCCTATCGATTATGAACTACCTACCGGTGAACGCTTTGCACATGGAGCCCTGGAGATTCTCGACCTTGGTGGCCGAGGTCGAGGTCGAGCTCAGCGTTTGACATTCCCCGAAGTTATGATGTTACGCCTTATGGGACGAGTGACCGAAAAGCCAAACTGGGAGCGCGGTATCTTTGATGAAAACATCGTCGGCCAGTGGCATACTGATGCTCTGTCTACTTGGAAAGCGGAACGCTATTTAGAACTAGACTGGGATGTCTGCATCGATATGGACCTCGTCACTCCCAAAATGTGGGAATGGTGCAAAATGGAGCTAATAGATAAGGCCGTTCAATTCCAAGAAACCGGTCATATTCTCACTTTCAATGCCGACTCTGGAGTTTGCAAATCGGACCTTGGGAGGGAGTCGCAGCACGATTTGCAGGAGGCATTCTCCATGCTCCGAAATCCATCAATGAAAGGAGTCAATCGGAACCCAGTTCTTGATCTGGTTGACCCCTCACTATTTCAGCTGGCATGTGGTCGCTCTTCCGTGTTTGACCAGGGAGGCCGGGTCAATTTGGTTGATAATGGGATTTCCAGTCCGCTTACATCCAATGCCCACGTCCCGCCAACCCCAGAGCATCCCGACGAGAAAGTGAAGGCGAAATACCCGAAGCAGACATTCCTACCGGATAGTCGTCTTATTTGTCACATGTACCGCTGGTCCAATCGATTCCAGTGGTTACCTTGCGAGGTATCACTCGGCCTTAAGGCTACAGATGTGCGAATTATGTCCTATATCAACAATCTGCATCCCAAAAACGCGCAGGCCTATCGTGCCATAGAGAGACTGATCTCTACGAGCCTAGACCCCTGAAATGATATTCTGGTCAAAGGCCCAACTAGCCGCTACCCACTGCGTATCAAGACCTATGGATTTGAGGCCTGTGATCCCCACGACATATATGGCGAAATGTTCCCCGGTCGGGTCAGGAGGCGACTCCCGGACCAGCGTTGGACAAAAGATATATGGGATGCGTATTGTGTAAGACTCAAGGAGTATCTTACACTTCCCGAGCTCGATCAAAAATATAGGGTCGATGACCCCGATCCAACTGAATCAGAAGATCCTGATGATTTTCTTGCGGCTATGACACCAGAGATGTGGGAAATGCCTCCGTCTATGTTTTCCGGAGAGTCTCCATCAGAAGAAGAGATATCCGAACTTGTAGGCGGCAAAAGCCTACGACTACACACATTCAAGTACCCCGAGGCGGGAATTTCCTACTCTTACGAAGATTGGAAACAGGGAAAGACAATCAAGTCTTTCATTGAGAAAAGGAAAGACTACAGCCGCTCTCCACCCAGTGAACACCAATACCAGTCTATATCCCTACAAGACGAGTTTCGGAAAGACGGCCTACAAGTGATCGTTCGCATATCTAGTATTGATCTCACACCGGAGAATCCATGCTATCAGGGTGATGACGACTTCCACGTTGATGGTTTGTTAAACGAACACATTGTCGCTACCTCACGGTACTACTACGACGTGGAAAACATCACCGAAGCGTATATATCCTTCCAACAAGAAGATGAACTCGACCCATATGAGTGTCGAATTGGGATGGATGCAATGCACAAAATCTTTGGTCTTCCAGTTATAAAGAATTCCGAAGGATTCACCTTGTGGACTCCAAGGCTCCAAACTTTAGGCTCCGTGGTCACATATCAAGGTCGATTTCTAGCCTGGGCCAACTCTCTTCGACACAAAAATAAATCATTCTCGCTGGAAGATGCTACCCGCCCCGGTCACCAAAGATACATTACCCTTTTCCTGGTTGACCCCCATTACCGGATCTGCTCCACTCGAAATGTTCCTCCACAGCAACATGAATGGTGGCGAGAGTCGGTCCTGGCCAATGTGGACTCTTTGAATAGGTTGCCACAGGAGCTGGCGGATCTTATCATGGACGAGACTAAGGACTGGCCAGTTGGTGTAATGGAAGCAGAGAAATGGAAACATGAATCGGACGCAGAGCGTGAGCGTGCTAGGGAGGTACAAATTCGAGCAGTTGACTATTCTGATTTTGAGGTCCTCTCTTTTTCGGCGAGGAAGACATTGTAGTTAGTCCGTCAAACTAGTAGTGTACGGTAGGATGTTTTGTGTTTCTATAGACTCCACGTATCTTCCCTAATTTGTGGCTCATGACGTCTTGGCAATATAACGAGACCCGTAAATCTCTTCAACTTACCCTTACTATAAGCAAGATATACTTTAGAGCAAAGAAAATGCCAAAAGGAATTGCGCAATTTATGCGCCTCAATTAAATATCCTTTATATTGCTATTCCTATTTCATTTCTTCAATAACAAGGCGGTTTGGCCGAGTGGTCTAAGGCGATTGACTCGAAATCAATTCTCTTCGGAGGCGCATGTTCAAATCATGCAGCCGTCGTTTCCTTTTTTTTTTTGCTTTTTGCTGGTATGGTTAATTGATTTACCTTTTTTATAGTGAAAAAAAGGCGATATCCGATGAAAGAGTATAGATGATCCTGGTTGGTACTTACCCAATACTATTCAATAAACACCCTACTTCTCTAAAAACACAATAAATTATAATTATAATTTTTCTAAACCCTCGCATTTCTGAGACAACCAATTGTTTAATCAACAACACTATGGGCCTTGTACTACTCGTCGACGATGTCTTACAGACTATGTGTCTATTCTCGTTTATTCTACTGATTTTCGTGGAAAGCATCGTTGATATTGATTGTGCTTTCGGTCAACTCCCAAATAACCGTTGGTTGCATGTTATTGTTCATCAACGTCATGTCTCTTCAAAAAGTGTCTTTGGCTTTGCCCGCGTTTTAATTTGCATTCCAAATATTAATTACCCAGACCAGATCCCGCTTTTTTTTATCTCGCGAGTGAGACCCTTATATTTCTGGGATCATATTCGATCCCAGAATCCATGGCATGGTCCCAGAGGACCTATAGCTCCCGGTGGACTGTATAGCTCCGGGGAATGGGAGGTGAGAGTGAACCGTCTATTGACATCGCTAAGCGCATCAATGAGGTTGAGGCTTCTATCGACATTGCTAAGTGAGCCAACCGAACTCGCAAACGCCTATGCTCGATATCTTTTCTGCTATAAATTCATTGCCACCAAACCTACCATATCTCCCATGGCTACTTCAAAACTTCAGTACTCGGAGTTGATGCCTTAGGCCACCATGTAGTACCCCAGACAGCAACCCCCTCCATACGATATCTCCCTTCCAATATAACTCTCCCCTCCTACCCTTTGGTCCCTACATTCTCAGTGTCCTAACAGATGAAATGGCACAAATATAGACAAAACAAAATTATCTTTACCTGCATCGCCTGATCCCTTATTATTACATCATGTCCTAGCATTTTCAGCCCCCAAAATTCTAACTAGAGATGGCTAGATCCCTGGGGCCGACCCCTAGGGTGAGACTGGCCCCTCATGTCTGTAACCTTTGAGAACATTCACTTTAAAACTCTTCAAACCTTTTCTCAAGATTTCATACATCAAACCTCCTACTCCAACATGGTCCACACCTTCTATGACGGAACCATTGTGGTGGCCGAACACATCCTAGGCTCCCTGTCCCACTTTCTCCAACAAGCCGAGCAACGCCCTAATGCTACCGATCTGCTCAATGCACGTCTCTGTGAGGACATGTATCCAGTGACCGACCAAGTGCGCCTCGTAACCCAATTCTCTGAATACCTGGTCGCCCGACTGACCGGTCGGGAGCCGGTAACCACTGAAGGAAAACCCACCACATATGCCGAATGCTACGAGCGGATTGAGAAGGTGCTAAAAGCGCTGAAAGAGGCCGACAAGGATGTCGTCAACCAGCACGCTGAGAAGCTTAAGCTCACTCAAATGGGCCCGGATCAGGCGGCGGAAATTAGCGGTGCTATCTATGCCCATACCATTGTCTTGCCGAATATTTACTTTCATCTCACTACCGCGTATGGAATTTTGCGGAAGGAGGGAGTGCCGCTGGGTAAGCTGGACTATTATGTCGGATTCTCTTCTCGACGACTCGCTTGAGGATGTGTAACATAGAATTTGTTGAATTTAACCGAATAGAGCCCTAAACAATTGAACTGGGGTTTGAATGAATTTGTAACATGTTTCCATAGGTTTCCATAAGTTATCGATAGTATACCAGAATGCGACTCCAAAGACCGTTGGGACCATATTGGATAATCTTAGTGTATAACAAGCATTTATGATCCGCCCGCATTGCCGAGTACCCTCGGGTCTATCAGATTACTTTAGAATAAATAACAGCATGCTCGATTTCAGTAAATTGATATGCATAATGTACGTGAGGAAGCTATCGAGCTGGTACTAGACGTGCCCGCATTAAATGAAAGTATAGGGAGGAACTTAGCATTTCGTTCATATAAGAGCTTGGTTACTACTTCTGGGAGCAATCAATAGCATGTCTGGGAGCATGGAATCTGGGTGTGACAGATCGCGGGTGCTTGGGTTGTAACCCTACGCCAGCTGGCCACAAAGGCGCAATGTTTGGTCAGCGAGCCAAACGTCACCCCTGTAGGAGTTGTAAGAACATTCATATACTTCCTGAATCTTGTATAGAAATATGAAGTCCGACTTGTGATTTTTGCACAAACATGACCTATGTACTTGCAAGAGAGACATCTCTTGAATCTAAATATGTAACATCAGGACCGGAGGGTGACTATCATTGTTAGGCGGGTGTATAATAGTGGTGTTATATAGGGCAGTGGGCGGTCAAGGGGCAACTGGACGTCCAAAGTTACGGGTGGAAAGGCATTCTGGCCTCAAAAGCGGTCATTTTGGGCGTCAATCCCAGGTCCTCATATTCTAGTTGTAATTAGGGATCTTAGACCTATACAATCGAGATGTGAGTTTAAACTCTCTTTGCTTGAGAACAATTTGCTAACTATTGATAAGTGGCGTGGTTAATCAAAAAGATAGAGCCTTAGCTCCAGGGTTCGGAGATCATGAACTGTGGAGGAACAGCGAGATGGTCCTAACAAATGCTTATCTTAAACGAATGTAAATCATCACCAGAACATAGCTTTTGCTACTCCCACTGTCATGGCAGTCCATACTAGAAGAACACCACCGAAGTTTCCCATATTCGACGACACACCGTTCGTCTTCACCGTAGATGGCGAGGTGGGTAGGTCGCTTGACTGATGCACAGTCGTCGAGGCAGGTAGATCCCCTGACCGATGCACGATCGTAACAAAAGGTGCAATGGTAAGACCAACGAATTCATAATCGTCAGGAACGTTATGATGCCTGGTGGAAACCGGATGTGTCCCAGTAAGTGACATCATTGGCCCGCTCACCGTGGTGCCGTCCAAGAGCACCGTCGCAGACTCTATATCAATATTGTAACTCGGCATGACCATCTCGCAAACCGTGCTTATTTCGTAGTCTGGAAGTGCTGAGTAGCACCCTACTAAGGTGTTTGCGGTCATCGAACTATGGTAAAATATTAGACCATTTATTCACGCACTACAACATGAAAATCAGACACGAACCTCGGACAACACCACACGGCTGTTTCATTAGGTTCCAGCATTTGCACAAACACATTTTCCGGTGTATTCGCAAAAGGGAAATAGAAGTGCGTGGGCACTGGTGCTATCGGACTGACCACGCCCGAGGAAGTCACTGGCTTGTCGCCGTCTCTCGATGCCAGTCCTACGGTTGCCCATCCGGATGGGCAGTACAGGCCTGGTGAGAAATAATTCTTATGCATCTCGTTCTGCGGATTTAAATCCAGAGATGTATATTGTGGCGGTAGGGAGGTGATTGTGCCTGTTGGCACACACGACCAGTCATATTCGGGTGAGCATTCGGCTCTATAGTAGAGACGCGGGAACGGGATTGACTCCCCAGCCCCTACATTGCTGGTGAGTGTTGCGCAACTGGTTGGAGCAGTGAAGGTTGTTGTGAGTGGACCCCAGTTGGAGAATGTGTAGCCGGAGAGTGTGGAGGCGGTTGGCATGATGCAGATATCAGATTCTCACTGAGTAGAACAGGAGAGAATTTATTGAAGTATTATCTCACTCCGTACGAAGTACAAAAATCGCGCTCGTTTGTTTTCCCCTTTTCATCCCGCCTTGGCATTTTATGGAAAAGGCGCCCTAAACGCACGTAGTACGACAGTCTAGTTCGGATTTTGCCTGTAGTATTACAGAGAGAGCCTCAGACAATGGGGCATTATTCTAAATGTGAAATTTTATATATACTTGTAGAATTTACAGAGTCACTGTAGCGACAAACGGCGGAGGCTGCGACAAGATAGTAATATATATTGTAGTGGGGAGACATGGCTCCCACTATGCGCCTGCACCTTTCCTCTCATTTATGCAAGCGGATATTATGTAAGGAGTTAGTGCAAATCAATGCTTCGGAGGTTACAAGTAGCAGAGAGTTTATAGATTGAGATAACACACTTCTACACCTCTCTTGGTTGGCTTCTGTCTCGGTTAGCTTCGTATGTTATGAAGGGCATGAGGCTGAGTTACGACTGCTGAATCGACCCGAATGCTAGAGAGCATAATGTCTTGAGCGTTCCCCTCTTCAATATCTTTCTAGTGGCCCCCAAGGTTTCATAGCGCTTCAACTTCATTCAGCCCAAGCTTGGTCCAGCGCAAAAGTAAGTCTTCAAAGGTCTCTGGTAGTGCAATCGGTAGAGACTCCCCGTCAGACTTTTGTCGTGATTGTATAGATTCCTGGAATGGATAATCTGAGATAACACGATGGTCAGAAATCAAAACAACAGAGCGTCGACAGGAAAGATATCCTATATTGAGGCAGTCATCATTGCAAAACTCACCAAATGTTGGTCTGCTCGATGGCGATGCAGGAGAATAAGATGGTGAGGTGGAAGAATATGCAGGCGAGACAGGGGAATATACAGGTGAGGCAGGAGAATAAGTAGGCGACGCAGGGGAATAAGCGACAGGAGAACAAAGCGCAGTAGACCGATCCGGCTCCGACATAGCATCCTCTCGGTTGGTAGATGATGTGACAGGAGCAGGCACAGGTGTGCCAGTTGCATTGTTCGTTCGGTCCATACTGGCAAGTTCAGGTTCTAGGACACGTGTTTCGACCGTCAGCCGGGCCCGAGAATAGTCACGTTGCACTGGTCTTTGACCCGGGGAAGGGGCATTGGCGAGTGCCGAGGACTCGTTCATCGCAACCAATGAACCAGCCTTGTTTTCAATAGCCTCTGTGTGCTTATAACCATTCTTACCATAAGCCTTCTTCTTACCGGGGTCATATTGTGCCTTCTGCTTCCGCTTAATCTCGAGTAGCTCAGGCTCGTTGCGAGAGAGCCAGCCTGATTTTGGAGAGTGATGTAACTTGTCAGAGTCCTGAATGCTATCGGTAGGGGATGCCTTGACAGAGGAAGCTTCAAGCGTCGCCTGTCGGGAGATTGATATGGGCGAATGTAGCCTGGGTGGAGGAAGATTGGAAAAGATTCCTCGCACAAACAGTTTCAAGGGAGCGCCGGGGTCTGATTTTATCCGACAACAATATGTCAGGTTGGTATCACTCAAGGGATCTCCATGTTCGAGTTGACCAGGTTCAGCGAGGAAGATTTGCGCACTAGCCCAGTTGGAAATTCCGAGATTTTGACAGATCATTGCACGTAAAGTATCAACCGAAGGAATGTCAGATATATCGACTAGACGGAAGTTCAAGCCATCTGTGGTCACAAGAACCCATTTCTTTGGCTTTGCCGCCAATGTTTCGATAGATGTTGATGTCGGAGGCTGTGTTCGATCTTGGTTTGCAGTTTGTGGTGAAGCTTCCTTTGACCTCAATTTAGGAATATGATCCGAAATGTGAGTCCTTAGACTCTCCGAGTTATCCTTCTCGTCACTATTGAAAATCAGCACTGTTCTGTATCCGATAAGTGCTGGGATAGGCAAAGTGACACGCACATCAGTAGGGATTTGTCAAATTGATGGAGAACAGAATGACCATGACTGAGTTGGAATCGAATAATTTCGTTGTCATGTATACTCAAAACACCTTTTCTTATTCTTGAACAGCGGCTGTTTTCGAGCTTTGATTTGCAGGAATCAATTTCGTGCAGCATTTTGTGAATGAGTCCGTTATACTCATTCACCTCGGCGAACTCGCCTTCTTGGAATGGATCTGATTTGGGGGCATTGTCTGTCATTTTCGAGTCAAGCATTTGTTGAGCCTGTTGATAGTTCGGCGGAGAACTGTTTCCACGATTATTTTCAAGCTGTTTCTCTTGTAACAGTGTCTCTATCAAAGCACGCTGCTCTTGGTCATTCGGTATATCATTGCTATCATTCAATTAGAAAAAAACATGTTGAAGACCAAAGCTCAAACTCACCTGCGAACCTTCCCAGCAAACATAATAACATTGAGCAGAAGCAGCATTGTTGACTTGAGCCTTTCCAAGTCGGTTTTCAGGGGATCTAAACTTGGTTCTAGCAGAACGAGCTTAAACTTCCCAGTGACCTGTTGTAATCGGCTTTTGCTAGACCGATCATTCACATCGACAACCTTTTCGATTTGTCGAAGTACACCGCGACACTGCTCTAGAACACATTCTAGCGTTTGAAATGCCTCATCTGAGCAGAGCTCGGATGATTTCCCGCCTTTCAAGCTATCACCCAGCTCACGCAGAATGGCACTGACGAGTGCGACCTCATTTGACAAGAGCTGTATAGTTTCGTTGGCATTTTTGACTCGTCGGTAAAAGGAGAATAACTTGACGGATAGGGAAGTGCCCAAGTCTGCAACCTGTATGATACTGGCTGCAATACCGATGATCTCAATGCCGGACATGGTATACCGTGAAGAAATACCGAGAAAGGTGGTTAAATGGGTTGGGCGCATTAGCGCACTTTTAGCGTCTCCACGTGAGTCCTTCAACATATTTTAAGCCTTTGAGTCAGTTTCTAACAAGAAGGCTTACGAGGGCATGTATTTTACGCTAGATGTTTTAGATGTTTTAGATATCTTTTCAAGTATTACATGTGCCTTGTAAGGCACCTCTCATAGTCCTTTCCCAGAGTAAAGTAACTCGTCACCTTTCTCCCATCTTTGCCCTTTTTCTTTCTCTCTCACAACCTCCCGCATCTCAACAGAGTAAGTGTACAATTTTCTTCTGATCATAGTTTCCAATGCAATGCGATTTTCGTGATAGCACTGACAAGTGATGCAGAGCTATTGCACACAGTGCAATTAGCCAGGTCACACTGAGGCGAACTGCGAATGGCTGAAGCGGATGGCAGCCCTCATCCGCGAGTCATGCCTCGGTATCCTTTAAAAGGCCTGCTAGATTTGGAGAATTGGCACAGAAAGGCAAGAGGAAGGCCTGCCGTGGATTCCTAACAAGGGAAACGAGGCCAATAAGAAGGGTATGTTCTGTTGTTTGTTGAATTGAACCACCCAGTCTGTGATACAAGAATTCCCTCCCTTGCTGCCCCTTCGTGCCTGTTGCCGCAACCAGTCTTTGAAGGAGACAGAGAATTAACGCTTATGATCAGCCAAAACAGCCGAAAAGAAGGGTATGCGTGATATTCTACCTGATTCTCTAGTGCGATCGACCAAATTGCTGATCTACATCGTCTGCTTAGCTGACGACAAAGACTTTCAGAAGGAGGCAGAGGCAGAACCATATGGTGGAGAGGGTGAGTTACTTCTTGTGTACAAAATCGAGGCAGCTTTATCCCCACAGGAACAGATACTGATCAATATAAATTAGGCCCCCGCCACCACTCCTGGTACATCTACATCACTCTGCACCGTTGCTGCTGCGTGCCAATTGCTTATATCACGGGACAAATCGCAAATTGTTGCTTAGACAACGACAAGGGAAAGGCGAGGGAGGCGTAGAGAGATCCCGGAGATTGTAAAAGTATTTTTTGAATCTTCGTGGGCAGCGGCCCTTTCAAAATAATATTCCGAAATCCCCGTTGCCCTTCAGGGGTTGAAACACTTGTTTACTGTAGAGATAGAACGGTAGATATGGGTTAGGTCCATACCCTCGTCATCAATTTATAACTTCTATCTATTGGAATTGACTTCGAATGTCATGCCTCTTGATATCTCTGCTTTTATTGGCCCTACATCGACATTTGATGGGTCACCGGTGTATGCAGGGAGGATTTGAGTTACGGGAGAGTTATGTAAAATGAAAAGCTCCCCACTAGCATATCATGATCGCGTGAGGCCCCAAATATTGTTAATCAATGTGATGTCTGACCGACTCCTTTTATGTCTGCTGTTTGCGATGGGGAGGTATGGATTTAGCTGAGATCAACCCTAACATCCTCATCGTCGGAGTAAGATGAGTGGATCAGGTTGACCTCTAGCTAGCGAGGAGTCTTATTCTTGTTATGTTCTTTTTTGTTTGATGGGTTGTATGCACTACTCGATGGAGTGATCGGCCTTCCGCCTGTGGAATTTGAAAGTGATGTTGACGGGGAATGGCGCTAGCGGCGGGCTGTCGATGGTTATTATCGGTGCGACATGGAGGACTTGGAAAACTTCGATTCTCAAAAATGATTCGGCGAAGGCGTTGTGATTAAGCCGAAGTGGTGGTGTTGGTAGGGCGAGGAAAAAGGTTGGAGAACCGGTTATGCAGGGTCAAGATGTACAGAGACACTTGTGTGAGGACGCTGGCTGCGCGAGAACGCTGGGGCTTGACCTGATCGGTGTGGCGGAAGCACTGATGTGAGCCACTGGCTGTATGAGATAATGGCTATATGAAAAACAAGACACACTAGCTACAAAGATGTAGGTGTAGCGACAGTGAGGTGTTGACTATAAGCTGAGGATGCGTGCAATGAGAAGCAAGTAGGACAAGCTATTTGCGCTCATGACTTGCATTATCACAAATTCATTGAGAAGTTGCGATGGGTATAAACCTCCCGTATGTGACATAATACATGTTTGGAATTGTCACCTACACCCCGCCCATCTTGTTTTCCTGATTTAATTCTATCTCTCCTACACCTCACTTATCATCAAAATGAATTCGCAAGCTAAACCTCATGCCTTTATCAGGTCCCTTGCGCAACAGGTCGCAGACCTTGAGCCCGACTTCCCTTCCCCTGAAGACTTTCAGGAACTTGGAATCCAGACATTTGAGGTGTCCTTGAACCCGGATAAAACTGAACTCAAGTTTGACCCGTGCTTCTTTCAACCACACCCGGAGAACGTCGTCGAAAAATATCCTCTCCATCCTGAAGTGGACCAGGAATATCGTCATAATCATCTGATGATACCTCATATCCGCACCATACAGGATTTCATCAACGCTGACCCGAAGAGATATCCCCCTGAACTCGCTCCAATACCTAAGAATCTCACAATTTGGGATCGCAGTTTGTATGAGATGGAGAATGATGCGTACGGCCAAGCGGAAGACATAGCGCATGTCATCGATGGTCACCTGTCTGCTCTAAGGCAAGGACCATCCGATTACTACACGCTCCAACACCTTCGGAACCAAGGACCATGGAGGTGAGTAGACTGCAGATTATTGCACATATCTTCTACGGTTATCGAAGGAACTAACGAATGACAGCCCAAGACACAGAGCAGGCGACCCCCCTACCATGGAGGTGTTTGGAGCAAGCAGAAAAGCATGGCGAGTGGAACATCATCACCGATATGTCGATCGTCCTCTTAAGCCACATTCGATCATGTCATGTGTTGCTCAGATTCGTCCCACTGATACCAATCGGGGACTCACTACACACGAGCTGAGAGCCATTGTGAACACCCTGCTCCTTCGAGTGAATCATCAACCATTCCGCAGATGTCGTGTTCATCCAGTAAGTGTTTCCCCGTGTTGCAGTGTGATAATATCTAAGACTGTATAGATTCTGGTTCTCTCTTGCTTGGGCGATCATCAGGGGAGAATCATTCAGGCTTCGTATGATGGAAAGGGGCTAGTCTTGCAATACTCACAGCTATGGAACTTTGAGGACCCAGAAAACGCACCAGTGGAATTGTTCGTTCGGTATCGGTTGAGTGAGCCAATTGGTGGTACCTACAAACTGTCTCTCAGACAACAATATGTTTTGCAACCCCGTTGAATCTTGACTACAGACTTAGCTACCCATATCAGAATGTGTCCAGAATAAAAATGATTCATGTAAACATGTTCAACCTATGAATATCACACTTATTCATGTGCGTACTGTTGACATCCTTCGATGAGACACCTTGCAATAATATCTAGAAAGAGATCTAGAAAGAGATCTAGAAAGCACTATCCAAAAGACTCAGCAAGACCGCATGAGTAGCGAACTGTTCTACGCTACATAGGTGTGTAGGAATGCACCTGCCAGATGTAGATATTGTACTTCAAGGGCAGGAGCGCGCATATGGTGCAGGAGCGCGCACAGAGCAGGAGCACGTACAGAGCAGGAGCATGTATAGAGCAGGAGCGTGTACAGAGCAGGAGCGCGTATACTTGGGTAAAGCCTCGCCTTACTTACCTCTCTCGAAGATCGTTTTTACATCCATTATGTCGACTCGCTCCGACTCCTCTGAGCCCTCCAGGGCATCCAGGTCCCACGAGGCCTCCCAAACCCCCAATCTCCCCAAGCCCAAAGTCCCCCAAACCTCCAAAGAGTGGCAAGAATGTTCCAGCAAGCTGGCAGAAGACGATCCAACCTTACATACCTTGCAAGGTATACATTCCGCCTCGAAGCTGACAGCCTTGGACTTCACTTCCATGAGGGCCATATGGCCAAAACTGCGAAAGCCAGAACGGTTCCCGAGTGCCATGTTTGACGCCCAAATAAGAGACAAGGTCGGCCAAAGTGATGCAGGACTTTCCCGAGCTGGACGCCTACATCGAGCGAGTCGGGCAACCACATTACAATACAGAACCCGTCTACCGCGATATGGGTGCCTTTCTACTGGTGAGACAGTCCCAATCAAAGATCAATTTGGAGCCGGCTTCACATGGCGAACGTCCCGAATCGGATTCAGTCAATATGCAACCATCGCTCTCCAAAACACCCGAAAGGCGTGAAACTTCCAAGCCCGACTATTTTGGCATGGACTCAGAAAGTGGTAGTGAAATGGCCGTACTCCATCGCCAACTGCCACAGGATTTAGCGATATATCAGCAATTTTCAGATCCGAGATAAAAATCGAGCAAACCAACGATGAGCAACTCGTGAACGATGCTCTGATATTTTTCACCAAAGCAGTCCTCGTTTACCAATCCCAGATAAGATGTCAATGGACATCAGAGCGTTCGCTCCTCTCCCAGGCAGTATTTGGCAACAACACGATGAATGCGCGTACCGACGGCTATTTGGAAGCAGATAAAGAAGTATTCGCTATCGTTGAGGTCAAACCCAACACTCGGGATCCAGTTAATCGCCCCGCGCTCTTATGGCAAGAAACAGGCGAGATGGTTGTGTGGATAATGCATGATCAAAAACATGAACGAAAGTACAACCTTCGTCGGTGAGTTTGATAAGACGGTACTATACTATGATGATCCATATTCAGAACTGCCTTAATAGTCGTCTTATTGTATCGCAGGACAACCACGAAATTTTTCTGACCATTGCATCCTACGATAATCAGTATCTCACGTACCTGAAAACTGGAGACACATCGGAGCCCTCGGGCACGGGGGGTAGCGGTAACCATCCCTTTAAACCACCGTTCCTGAAGTTGCAAACATATGGCCCGTGGAGCATAATCCACCCATCTCACATGCATTCCCTGGCTACAATAATTCTCTGTGTTGCTTTTGAAGTGACAGACGATCTAAATTCGGCCTCTCCCGTTGGTCCCTGAGAGAAGTAGTGCCTGACGGAAGGATTACGTGAAGTGTCTACCGGATACCTTATGTATTTGTAGCTTTTACACAGAAATTCACGCCCATCACTTTGATCTCTCTACACTCTCGTAAATATCAAGTTCAACCCGATCAACCTGAGAGAACCATCCTAGTAGTGTGCACGAGTCCCTCGGAAGACCTAGAGAGGCTGCGGAGAGAGTCAACCCGCTGGGGAGTGGTCAGATTCTCGTCTGATAATGCCGTCTGACGGGGAAATCACGTGGAATGGGTTTTGGGAGGGCATTAAACGGCGGAGAGGAGTTCACTGCTCCCGCCGTGGTCAGGTCAACCTGACCCACCTGTATTTGTAGTTCTAAGAACAATCCACTCCCTTGGCTTTGATCTCTCCATACCATTGTAATCCATCGAATCTACCCCAGTCAAGCGGAGAGAACCTCTACTGTAGCATGCAATAATCCCTCGGAGGACCGAGAGAAATCCTACAGAGGGAGTCAACCCACTGGGGAGTGGGTCGGATTTTCGTCTGTCACCATCCACTACACTTGAAAGAAAAAGAAAAAAAGAATGTGGCTCCATGGTAGCCCCTTGCTAAGACTAGAGCACCTGCAATGGATGATAATTTTTAAATGAGCATTGTCTGTCGTCGCAAGACGCAGCGCGCTATCAACAGCAACGAGCTTGGGCCTCTTCGTGGCGCTGTTGACTAGTAACCCACGTGGTGAAGCCAACACAAGCTCAAATCCCCGATAGTAAGGAAGCAGAAGCCTCTGATTACGCCGACGAAGTGGAAAAGGGTCGTTGGGTTGTGCATTGGGCCGAGTATATACTACCTCTGTGAAGAGTGCCGGATATAATTACCATCTATACCTAAGTTTCAATACAAGGAGGTCTACTGGCACAGAATATTGTTCAAAATTAATCGAATTTTAGAGTCTTAAGTTGCATCACTGATTGGTAAAAGTCCAAGCAGTATCAAAAGAATAGGGCAGATAACCAATACCAAGACCAGGTATATTGCCACAAAAGGTAAAGACAAGAAGACCGGCAAAAAGGCCAACCAACAACCCAATAAAAGATCCGTTAAATCGCTGGTGTCATAAAAGAAAAGTTGAGAAAGAAAAAGCTAGCTAAAAGAATCATTTCGTCGCCTGAAAAGCACATTCAAGAAAATGAAGGAAAACATATCAAAAAGACATAGCACCGTGATAGGGGGGATCATTTATATCAACACGGCTCTGAAGCACATAACTCGTTTTGTACATGTCGTAAGCTGGGTCTTGGTAGACACAAGAGGAAGGGAAAAACGGAGGATGCTGAACAGTAACAAGGGAAAGATCAAGTAAATTCCACGCCGTGCTGCTGTTGCCTCTCTTGTTTGGTGCGGGCTCGTTCAGCACGTCTGCGGCGACGATTGTTCGCGTACGAACCACTCATCTCAGTACCGGTATATGTAGGTGAAGTAACACTACCTGCCCCATATGGGATGGTTGAAGGCGCAGGAATGGGAGGTGGGGGCGGCATTTGGCTGACTTGTGAGGGTGGTGCGGCCCATGAAGATGCAGGCATGCTGCCTGATGGTGCCATAGATGTCTGTGGAGGGAGAAGCTGAGCAGAAGCAGCAGCCTGTTCACGTCGCATTTGCTCGTCTTGCCGACGTTCGAGTTCTTCAACGCGACGCCAGCGGTCTTGGCTTGCGTCTTCGTTTCCAGACAAGGAGCCTGCACTACTGTTGCGACGTCGGGAGCTTCTCCGCTCTCTGCGACGGGCCTCGCGGCTCGCGGCCGCTTCTTCTTCAGTCAGCCGACGGAGTGTCACATGCCGTCCATCATTGTGCATTTTTACTTTCACAGATACCGGTGGGGAGGCAACGTCATCACCTCGGCGCCGGCTGCTGCTCCGGTTGCGACGGGAGGCGGCATCTAGTGCTGCGCCAGCGGCGGCACCTGATGCAAATTCTGCTCCACCAGGCGCAAGGGAGTGACGTGAGTGAGGAGCTTCAGACCTCAAGTCACCAGAGAACTGTTGGTGGCTCGGGGGCATAGGGGGCATATCTGATACAACGCTCTGGACAGCACCGGAGGCGCGGGGCTCTGCAGTAAGAAGGGATTCTCCATGTGATGCGTGTCGAGGCGGAGGAGGACGGGAGAGATCGGTTTCAGTGAGATCAGTTTCACTGTACGAACTGGCCCTTCTTCGTGGGTAGAAACTCTCTCCCGCCTGTGGTCGTCGTCTGCTGTTTGCCCTCTGCAGCGCCTCGTCTTCATCTTCACGGCGCCTGATATCCTCCAGCCGCCGTTTCTCTTCATCGTCCTTTTTACCACGGCTGAACAGTCGCTTCACGGCAGCAAAAGCACCGGCACCCAGAACAGCGTTTCTAACCCCGTGAGAAGCGCTTCGCTTAGGTGGCTCAGTGAAATATGTGCTATTGTAATAGTAAGACGACCCTGGGCTTTGGGACCTGCTTGGTGCGCGGCTCGGTGGTCGATTGAGGGGCGTGTGGTGAGTCGGCTCCGGTCGACCGTCTTCCATCCTGCTGAGAGTTTCATCCGAGTGGCTAGTACTGCGCGAATGAGCAGGCTTATAGCGACCTGACTCGGCATCATCTTCTCGCTTCTTTCGACGGTCCCAGAACTTCTTGGCCATGAGACCCGCCCCAGCCAGTGCACCAATCTCCAGGAGTTTCTTGCCAAAACCACCGCCTTTACCACCACCATGGCGGGAAGATTCATCCGAATATTTTTCATCGGAGATAGAGGTGCGAGAGTCTTCATAAGCATGGCTAGGATGACCACTGCTTGTACGTCGTCGAAACATTGAAGCCAGGCCAGCGCCTGCAGCGCCGGCGGCGAGAGCTTCTCCCGTGTGATGGCCATGTGGCTCTGAAATTTCTGAAGGTCCTGTATAGTGACTGCGAGCACCACCGTGCTCACTTCCCATGTGATACCCTTCAGTATCATATCGGTAGGAAAGTATGAAGTAAAGAACCAAGTAGGCGAAAGCGGTCAGCGCGAATAGGATGAACAGGACCTTTGGTGAACCATAGAGAACGAGTCCTAGTGGAATTTGGGCAATGCCGAGAAGTGCAAGAGCACGACCTAACCACCGATGTAACTAAGATATGTTAGAAGAGCCCGTATATCCCTTCTTGCGGTATCACTTACCACCAATTTTAAAGGAACGTGGACTCGCTGCCTCTTACTCTCCCTCTTGTGCAGGAACCAGCCCCAAAACACCTGGAAAATTACCAAAACATAGATTGCCAGGCCAATTCCATGATGGGGGTTTGTTAGGCTTCTTTCCGGCCCAACGGCGAACCAGCCAAGCACAAACACGACCGTGGTCAAAAGCAAAGTAAGTACCTGACACCAAGCATGCAGTTTGAATGCCCAGTAAGGATTCCACCGGGAGTAGTATCGGATTAGGAAAATTGATGTTGGGACGATGCCCAAGAAAACGATGGTTCCAATGACACCATGCGCGATGATTATGGAATGGTACCCAGCCATATCCTTGAAACGGTTTCCCATACCTGTAACGTGTCAGTCATTACAATATAATTGAGAGTGTATGCACTATCAAAAGTATATTATTGATATATCGGACTAACCATTGTATCGCATCGTTTCAAAGTTGAGCCCCATCAAATTGGGCAGCAGAAACGTATCCCGCCCATTGTCCCAGGTGCCATCCCCAACATGAAGGGTATTGGATGAATACGTGCTGCTCCCCGCAGCGGCGAGATCTGAATTTGACATTTTGCGGATAATTCTTGAAGGACCATGCGATCTTCAGTGTGGAATGTCGGATTTACCGAAGGAGATCTTTCGAGATCTCCCGATCGGAGGAATGCACCATGCGATAGCGGGATCGAAATGTCGACTGGAATGCTCTATGACAGGCGACCCAATTGATTGTATATTGACCAGATAATCGTGTGGAACTGATCGTATCACAAGATCTAAGTAGGGTTCGAGAGGGCCGTAGAGTAGAACTCGAGGCGGAGCGCAAGGAGAGGGGAAATAAAGTCGTACAGATTCGGATTGTGAGGTTAGGATAGGATTGAAAAAGCGTCCGACAACGCAATTTAGATGAAATAGAAAAATGCACGTCGCACAGGGACCTCGGGCAGAGAGGAATCACAACAAGAGGCTGACCGATTCCCCCAGTCATCTGTTTTCCGACAACAATCACCGGGCCAACCAGCCGCTGACTCATCATTGGCGATGCGACCGCCTTCCAAATTCAGCTAGGCTGTATACCCTTATCTTATCTGTCTTATCCATTTCTGAGCTGATCTTATCACAAGATTGCGTGCTGAATGGAGTTCGAAACCTCCACACCTTCTCTTCTTTCCCCTCACACTTTGGAATGAGTGCCCTTCATCCAACATGACACCTCAAATAGAGACATTTATCAACGCCTTTTCCCGGTTTGTGAACTCCTATTTACACCCGAGTGCCACCGGGATATTATGAACATGACTAACCAATTTATCTCAGCCTTTTAGGATGGGCATAGTAAGTCTACGCGTTGATTCCGAGGCTAGACCTCATGCGGCACTTGTATTGAAGGCTGACTCGAACACAGCATGCTCTGCTGGTCGGGGTCTTTCTATCCGCAACCCATCACCAACTGGAAACGCAAGTCCACAGTCGGCTTATCCATTGATTTATCCACTATCAATCCTCTGGGCTTTGTCTGCTATGCGATATATACCGCCGTGTTTCTCTACTCGCCCGTCATTCGATCACAGTATGCGGCCCGACACCCTGCGGCCATCGAACCCACCGTCCGGTTCAATGATTTCGCATTTGCGGCCCACGCGGTGATAATGTGCATCATAATGTACACACAGTTCTGGCCTTTCATCTGGGGGCTTCACGTTCCTCGCTTCCAAAGAGTCAGTTGGACAATGGCAGGGCTCTTTTGGGGATCTGTCCTGACTCCTCTGCTGGTTATGGCTGTTGTGTTAGCGCAAAGTCCGGATGGAGGGTATGATCCTTCCAGTTGGGCGTGGATTGATGTGGTAGGTGAAAATAAGCTGATATTATTCAATGGGCTTGTAAATCATCGGAGAATCCACAAACCGAAGCTAAATTCCTTCCAGATCTACTCGTTTTCGTACATCAAGCTCCTGATCACCATTGTGAAATATATGCCTCAAGTGGCGTTGAACTACAAGCGCCAATCTACAGTAGGATGGAACATTGGGACCATCCTTTTGGACTTGGCTGGTGGTGTTCTTTCGATGCTCCAACTGGTTCTTGACTCCAGCCTTCAACGCGACTGGAGCGGTATTACTGGAAACCCGGTAAAGCTACTGCTGGGTAACGTTACAATCTTCTTCGATGCGATCTTTTGTATCCAACACTACGTCTTATACCGAGATCCCCCTGATCTGAAGGGAACACCTGGTCCGGGCGAGCAAACGCCCCTCTTGGTTGGACAAGACGATGCTGTGGAAGCTCGGGTATGATCCAAGACACACAGAGAGACGCATGGGATGAGTCTAGTGACCTTGGGGCCAAATTTGAGACATTGGGGATCTCTATTTTTGTGAAAGTCTGATCTTGGATTTTGAGACATTGTGGGGGCGGGAATTCCAACCAAACATCTCGGCCCTGGAGAAATCTTGCCGATCTGGCGGGTTGGGCTTTTTGGTATAAGCCACGATTTAGATACATGATAGACCGTTCTATTGGGAATTTGATACTATTTTTTTTTTTAATATCTGAGACACACCATATATTATTCTTAGACCGAAGATATCCGGTCTCACAACCGGCTTACCGTACAACGTGCCATTCTAGAAAGAACATTTGAAGCATTCAGGCCATGATTTGCTATTCCTAGGGATCTCTCAAACAACCTGTCGCACAATGCAATAGTTACAATTCACACTGTGACTGCATAATAAGCATGAAGCCACAGTGAGGCTCACGCCGATCCATATTGGGACACCGCTCCTCGTTTTGAACGGCCCCCCGTATTTGGTCTCCACTGAGCGATGTGAGTGGTCGAATAAAGGGATAAGCACACATTTATCCCATTTGTCCAATCATGAGAAAGGATACTGTCAATGCACAATGCACTAACGGTGCTAGCCGTCGGTGTCGGGGCTAAGGGCGCTCTCTATAGCTGAAGCCGAAGCCCACATTCCACATGGACCTTTTTTTTTCCCGCACAGATACCTGATTTCCGCCATGATCGACCATACAGAACAGCCACTAGAGAGAAAGATGTCTGCAAGATATTAATCCTAGCTCCCTACTAGTAAGATACCCCGCCGCGCAAGAGATACTACCTTTGGCTTTAACGTTACCTTCAAGCTGACTCAACCTTGGGAAACTGGAAACAAAACCATAGAGTTAAGACTGTTTTCAGGCATGGAATCGGGGATTTTGTGTACAACATAAAACTCGAGGCATCTCTTGTGTAATAATGGAATAATACGATCCAGATATCTATGAATCACTGCCACGTGTTTATAGTGAACATGTACAGACAAAAAAAGATCTTACAGAATACCGCAGCGCCGGTCCTGGTCATCCCTGGGGTCCTGGGCGTGATGTGGCTTTTCTACTGGCCAATAATACGACCGTGCAATGCAGACCCTAGGAATCTCATAGTTAATTCATAAAACCCTAACCTCTAGCAATTTATCTGCCGTTGGTCTAGCCAGGAATGTATTAAGTACCCACGTCGTCATCTTTCAGCCCTACTTTGAAAAAAGCGTGCCCCATAATTATACAGATGACAAACCAAATACCGGGAGGAAGTTATCTTTCGAGTGGAGGCCAGTAGAGACCCCCCGGCTTTAGTAATTTCGGAATACATTGGAGTTGACCAAAATCAAACGGTGTCAGCTCGATGGTTTACCAGGTTATAACCATGGTTAGTAATTCTATAGCATGGCACCTGGGCAGTATTATCCATTAACGTTTCAATTCTGCGGAACGCCTATAAGAATTACAGCACTGCCTCCTCGACTTAAGATGAACATGAATAATCCACTGCCGGTTACGTCTTAGTCTAAAAACCAAGTTCAGCTCTAAATCTGCCAAAACTTTATAATACTTTGGCTTCTCGGTCTGATCGGGCATCTTCAACCGCATGGACACCTGTTCATACATCCTTTCCAAAGTTATAAGAAGTTATACTAAACACTTGATATGCAAGAGAGGTTTCCTCCAAACGGTTTCGAGTACTTTGACTGGGAAGTCTCTTTTCCATCCCCAGAAGAACTATCATTCCACAAAGTTCTCTACATCCCCAACATCCCCAACATGTATCCTGGCCAAAAGTCCAAAAGTATCTACAGCACTGTGCCAGATATTTCTGGTTACTCGGAGTCCCCAGAGCCTCGAGATATGAGAGGCCTGACCGATATCCCCACCAGCGCTTCATCCAACTCCCAAATGTCCGCTCTTCAGCAGATGGACTTTATGGACGTGCAACCAGATCCTCGGTCCTTCCTATCCCCAGTGCATTATTGCACCAGAAGAAGAAGATCAACAGACACCGATATAATGGGCTCTCAATACGCATGGTCTACCGCGTCCAACGCAGAGATTCACTCAAATTCTCCTCATATGCCCTCATTTGACGCCTCCATCGGACCCACCACAACGCCCTTCATACAAGCTTGTTACTCCCCGGAATCTGCACAGCTAGCTATGAGCGACCCAGGCATGTCGGGCTATACGTCCCAGCAAATTGACAAATGGTGCATCGAGAGCGAACCAGCTGGAGACATCTACCAGTCACAACCTTTCCCAAACATGGGCTCTATGCGCTTTCCGCCATCAGTGGAAGTACAACCAGAGCGCTACCCAGCATTCAATAGCCAACTGAACACTGCGAACGAGCAGTGGCTTTCTTACCCACCCCATTCCTCTGATCAGATCCCAGAAACCTTCTTCTCAATGCCCCGATCCGTCTCAGCTCCTCGATCAGTCCCAGCTCCACCAATTCATCTCTACCAATCCACCGCTACGCCCACCTCAGTTTCTTCATCGCCAGCACATTCCATATACGACCCAGATTCTCCACCAACGGCACCAGGCTCGGCCTCCGGCTCAGGCTCCAACTCCAACGCAGGTGATCTAAGCAACTATGGCATCCCAACGGGTGACGGCAACTGGCGCTGCGCCCATCCAGGCTGTTCCTCAAAATCCCTCTTCCATCGAGGCTGTGATCTGAGGAAACACTTCAACCGCCACCGCAAGTACCTATTCTGTCGCTATGAGGGTTGTCCTCAGTCTGCGAAGAATGGATTCAGCAGTAAGAAAGATCGTGCTCGTCATGAGGCGAAGCATAACCCTGGAGTCCTTTGTGAGTGGAAAGGCTGTGGGAAGGTCTTCAGTCGTGTCGACAATATGAAAGACCACGTGAGAAGAATTCATCGGAAAGGGGAGGCTGGAAAGGCTTGATTGTCCGTGTGATTACCATGATGGCTATGAGTATTATGACTCATGTTTACCGGGCTTGGGACATCTTTTGCTGTTTTGCTTGTATTTTGTGACTTTTGGTTGACTTTTTGTATAACATTGATAGGCAAACGGAAAAAGGCATGGCGAATTTGAAATGAGCGGTTTTGATGTTTAGCGAGAGTTTACATTTCGGTTCTATCAAATTTAAACGCATAAAACCATACAGATAGGGATAATTGCACTGCTTGAGCAATGTTAACTATACATCGTGACGTAGAGATGCAATCTAGAATTAAACTCGAGCATTGCCGAATGATCTACTGCCGTAAGAAACAACTAAAAATGCTTGTTCCTAATTTTAACGTCAAACAAAAAAACTAGGCCAGACTAAAATCATACTGAACCTGATAATAGAGATTATTGCAAAAACGCCTGGGTAATAAACTACCCATGAGCCTCTTATGTATCCAAGACGTTTATGCAGAAATAGGCCAGATGAAACGCGAATCTCCCCTAAATCTGGGGTCTAATAATAGTTCAAGATCCTCATATTTTTTTTATTAGAAAATATTATTACACAGTGTCTAGTGTCTATCTGATCATTTTTATACCCACTGTTAATCAGTTGAGGCTATTTACAGTGGCAAAGAGCAGGCATATAGCATATGAAAGATGCAAGGATTGCCCGTTTGCCTTTATACAAAGGGTATCCATGTAACAAGTTCGTTGAGGCCTGTTAGTCTGTGTGGCAAAGGCAAAAATCCAAATTATAACCTTTGTATGTCAAGACCAGGCTTCTGTGACGAAGCTTGCTTTGCCAATTCAAAGCCCTATCTACTACCTGATTAGCGAATTACCAGTCCCAAAACATGCTCCTCCTCGGACCGGCACGATTCCAGTCATACACCTTGAATCTCCATTCTACCAGACCAGGGCCTCTGCGGAGTAATAAACATCAACCACAGTCTTCTGGCAACACATCCGCGCCCGGCAGATGTGAACCCCATGAAGCGGAGGTTATAAGCATCTTTCCAGGCACCATGAAACACACCAGAGTCTAGAGTATTACACCAACGCCCCGGGCGAGTGCCAAAAGAACGGTTACACGAACGGTCAGTCAAGATATACTAATCAGTGTCTTGAGCAGCCGCAGGCTTCCTTGGCGATCAGGAGTCTGCTAGTTGTTACACATTGAATTAGGGGATTGAATGATTTCAAGAATGTCTCAAGTCAAATACTCGCCCAGGTGGAGAATAATATCACTGACTCATCAGATATCTGAAACTTTGGGACCCAAAGTTTTAGCTTCGCACGTGTTCCAAGGTTTTAGAAGCTTAACTCTTAACTTTAATGCAAGTCCCCACTCATTCAGGCACAAAGATCTTGCATAGATTCTGTAGATATTGACTCGAGAGATATAGAGCTTGCACAGAATTAAAACCAATAAATTGTAAACACATATATATTCCACCATTAGTCGAAGCTAAACTTCTGATCTCCATGCGTATAATATCTCCCATTAAAACAAAAATTCCCCGGCGTCCAAGACCCCAACCAAGCCGGATTTCCCGAAACAGAAGCAGACACGACATTCTTGTTTTCATCGCCACGAGACTCATGAAGCCACCCCGTAATAACAGACCTCACAAGCCCATAGCCTCCGTCCGCATGACCACTAAACTTCGTCATGTTACAATGATCAGCATTGATACCCCGATTCTCATAATTCCTCAGAACAGCCGAATGCTCTTCAACAATTCTGCCCACTATATCATTCGTTTTCTTCGTTTCATACAAACAGCAGATCTTGAGAGAGAGGTCTCCACGCGCAAGCATAGTCAAGAACTCATTCCCGACTCGCTGCACATTATTCGAACCCGGGTGCAGAGCCCCGACCATATCCCTGTTCGCGGTGTGGACTATATTCATTCCTTTTGCGAGTTTCTCTCTGTAGGAAGCGAGCGAGGATCCGTGATGCGGTGTGCCCATGAAGATTATCCCGATGGCGCTTGAGGATATACCCCATAGACCGTCTATGGAGTTGCTGAGGATCAAGGCTTGTTGGCAGACCAGACCGCCTAGACTGTGTGCGATGAAGAGGATTGGTCTGCTAGAGCAGTCAATTCGTTGGCTGACGATTGCGTAGGCTAGGGATTGGCTATGGTCGTAGAGTCGGTCTGAGAAGGTAATTGAGGTGAAGCTGAATATGTCGATATCGTAGCCGAAGGTCATAATGCGTGCTTTGGATAAGTCTTTGGCGAGGAGATCTCGGGGCCATAAGGTTCCGTTTTCGTGGGACCATGTTTTCTCGCGGTTGCCGGCCAATCCGTGGACAAAAATGATGCTAGTTTGGTGTATTTTAGTTTGGGTGGTTGCTTTGGGCTTCTTGAAATAAAAAATACTTACTCTAGGTCGGCATTCGAAGGATCAGATAACACCTTCATTCCAATTGCACCTTCTGTGGAGTATCTCGGCATCATTAGTTCGGTAAATCATTATTTTGTCACGAAACCTTACAGACTGGGTTCTGGGGCACTCGGTTTCGTCTTGCTCCTGAATAGCCTCATAGTGGCTATATATGACCTTGGGTCAAATACCCCCAACAAAAGACCAAAAGAAGATAACGAGCTAGAGTCAACAAAAGAGACAATATAGAAGAGCGGGTGAATTGCTAGAGAATTTTAAAACTCTTAATCCTGCCTGTTAAGCGCCCTCTTGAAAATATACGTACCCCCTGTCCGGAGCTGAAGAACCTTCCCGGGGCCGCTTCATAACAAAATGTCTTAAGTAAACTACATGTCTTAACGCTGTCCATGGTACGTCCATATTGAAATCATTATAGGTGACACAAAAATTTCCCGAATAAGATGGCTGCGAACACCTATTTCAATGAGAAGATGTCGGGCCGGAACGTTGTGGTAGACCTACAGGATTAGGCGCAGAGGTTCTATGTCGACAATATAAAATGTTGAGTTAGCCATTGGTGCATGATTGGGCTGGTCTCGAGCAGGATTGCTAAGACATTGTAGACTGGATTGGGATTCCCGGCCGCGAGGATCCTAGGACTAACATATTCAGGCTTTTCTGCGCTTGGTTTCGAGGCAGCAGGGTTAATTGAGCTCTTATACTTGGGGAATTTGATCATTCTCGCTTTCTTGATGAGAGTCTGCAGTCACTTGGACGTATCTTCCACACAATTCAACTTGAAGCTCGAATTGAGCCTAAAGAACTGATCGAACTTGCCAATATCCTTAGTTTTATGCCCCTTGCCATTACTTATTTGGCGAGGTATATTAAGAGAAGATCATCCTATTTTCCATCGTCTGATAAACGAAAACATTTCGAGAAAGTCCTCGAATGGTACAAATCTCCTCAGGGTGCAGCTTGCCACGCGATGTTAGCTTGAGACCCATGAAGGCATGATCAAACTCACTGCAGGCAGCAGGCCACAAAATCAAGCAATGGATAGTATAGTAATATAGTAGCCTTGCTGCTATACCTGGGTTCAAAGTATTAATATAACAAAAGCGGTGGAAGGAGGCTGACTCGGTGTGGCACAAGTAGTAGACAGAAGAAAGGTCCTAGACAAGGATGATGGCGAGAAGCCCTAGTACGAATGCACAAATTGGCGACTGAGTGGGAAACTTTAATCGACATATCGAGGCGGAAATGGAAAAGCGCGTGAAATTAAGAGAGGTATAGTCCGGCATCCGGGCATAATTCAAATTTCCACCAGGTTGAAGGTTGAATCTCAAGGAAGTCCATGCGTATCAGATGGGATTGATACGGGCATTAATCTCAAGTTATGGTGCATCAATGTGAAAGAGACATCTATCCGAGTGATTTTTTCAAGTGAAGGAAAGTGAAGAAATTCAATAGAATGAGGATTCATACCCCAAATTGATCAGACAAGATGGAGAAAGATAAAGATAAGAATAGTAAAGACACACGCTGGAATTAAACGAATGGCCCATGTAACATCATGAATTTCTAACAATGGACAGGTGGTATCATTGCAGAAGCACCAAAACAGAACAAAATAAAAAACAGAAGGTATCACAGCTGAAAAATTCGTCACGCGTAAAGTTGCGAAGTTGCCTCGAAGAGGGATTAGCATGTCGTACTGAGGCGCTAATCTGGAAATCTGGAACACCCGGGGGACACAGGGGTTGAATGTGGAGGGTTGTAGAGGGTACCGGTCGGAATGGGTAGAACACGAGAAAGAAATTGGAAATGCAAGATGTAAAGCGAAAGAAATAGAATAGAAGAAAAACGAGAGAGTTAAAAGGTTTCATGTATTGTTCATCCTTCGTTTTCCCGCGCGCGCTACCAAGTGGTCTTTGCGCGAGAACTTGTCGGAGAATAGGATCGTCTTTGTTTTTGTCGACGTGGTGTACTCGAACATGTCTGTGTGAGTGTTCAGCTGATGTCAGATTAAATGAGGCTCGGAGGTAGTACGAACCGTTGAAGATTGTCGGGTCGCGGGTATTTGTGTTGCTGGTCCGGACAGAATGGACAGA
Organism: Penicillium concentricum; assembly: GCF_028827145.1. Classification (NCBI taxonomy): domain Eukaryota; kingdom Fungi; phylum Ascomycota; class Eurotiomycetes; order Eurotiales; family Aspergillaceae; genus Penicillium; species Penicillium concentricum. The sequence goes on from NW_026622756.1 coordinate 1,273,722, forward strand.
CGTAGCCTGGGGAATTATGCACGAGGCCATGGCGCATCATTTCATTCTTGCGCTTGAAACCTTTGCCGCCTAGTGCGCGTGGACAGCCCTCTACTGGGCAGAAATGTGGGCGGTCTTGTGAGTGCACGTTTGCGTGAGAACTGCTATTTTGTTAGGTGGGTTCTTCACTTGAATCGTCTTTTTTTTTGTCCTTACTTGAGGAGATACTGAGTTTGGAAGGGCGCAGCAGTGCATCCGGTATGTGTACACTTGTAACTACCCACGGGGCCATTGGCCTGAGGAGTAGACGCAGCGAGCGAATGCCGATCGCCCATACCAGAGCCGACCTGTTCCGTGGGCGTAGGATAACTATTCGCGGGGCTTTTGGCAGTCATAGGAGAAGGCTCATACGGGGTCTGGACGGACAGCATCTCGGAATGGGGTGGTCCGCGCCAGAAGGATGAGTGCGAGGCCGGGGAAGGGTTGGTAGATGAGTCCTTCATGCTCACCGGCGAAAAGTGAGAATAAGGACTTGCAGGAATGGAAAACTTTCCTGGGAAAGCACGGTCGAATGGAGAATCGTTCCCTGATGTAGTTGATGTGGGACACGAGGAGAAGGGGAAGGGCGATGGCATTGTGTTGGGTGGTGGTGGGCCGAAGTCTGACAGTTCGCTGATAGCTTTGTGGATAGAGGGCAGCGTTTGCTTCTTGCTGTCTGGAGATTTTGCGAGACCTGGTCCAGAAGAGGGTTGGGACAATTTTAGTGATGGGAGAGGAATTGGTGGCTCGTTTTCCGAAGAGGTTTTAAGATAGGGCAGCCCTTGTGGTCGTTGACTCGCGCCACTGAATGATTGAAGTCGTACTGGCCGAGCCTCATTTTTAGCCTCAACATCTGGCGGTGGCTGGACTGGGACTGGGGTCGATTCTATCTTGGGGGTCCCTTCCCGGTCTCCTTAGATGAGGCTGAGCCTGAGCCTGTCAGGACATCCAGCGATTCCTTTAGTGGAGGCACACCCCTTTCGAATGGAATTGACCTCTTTGAATCTCTGGGGTCGAAGTCAGGTGGTTGCTTATAAATTTTGAGATTTCCAGGTAATGGTTCCAATGGAGAATTCCTTGCCGCCACGGCAATCTCGGGGTGGTTCGGAGCTAGAAACCCCATCAGCACTCGGTCGCCCTCACGGGTTGAGCTCTGAGGTTCCGGCTGGTTGGGCTTACGAGAACCAGCTGCGTCGGCATCTTTTTCGGTCGAAACAAACGGTGGTGGTGAAGGTTCCTTTTCTCCATAGTTGGGTTTCATCGCCTCCATTGGAGGCGATCGATTAAAGGCGTCATCCGAGTCATACATAGTGGACATCATAGATAAAGTGGCAGGTGCATCGAGCACCTCACTTTATAGTTGATCTGACAGATTGAATTGACGATCACACATCAGAAATAAGCCTGTAAGATATGGTTAGACATGAGTATATAATTTGCCGATGATCGGATATTGAATCAAAAAAGGATCTAAGTGGAATAGAGAAAGTAGAAAAGCAAGTCCGATACAATGCGACTGCCCGTCTGCAAAGCGTCGAGATGGGGAGATGAGGGGTTGCCAGGTTCAGGATGACACGAGAACTAAAATGGAACCCAAACAGGTCTGAGGGTAGAAATCAAGAAAGAAGACAAAAAAAAAGGAAAAGCAAAAGCAAAAGAGAAAAAAAAAAAGAGAGACATAAGCTCTAGACTATCCAGGTCGAGGTCTGCAGAAAGTGCACTTACCCAAGCGGAAAGGTTGACGGGTAGGTGAATGGGTCCCCCGGGTTGAGGCTCAACAAGTCCGATTGTCACTGCGCCATCTGCAGATGAATGATATCAAGGGAACTGTACAATGAGAGAAAAGAAAGGAAAAAAAAAACTAAAGGGAGAGATGGCGGAAGGATGGTCTAAGGGGGTGAGATACCACGTTCTACACGTGTAAGTTCAAGCCCAGCAATATCTACCAGTATAATGCTTGAGTAAAGGAAAAAAAAGATGAGAAAAAGGAAAGGAGAATAAACCAATATTCGAGGGGGTGGGAGAGAAGTTGAATGGCATGCGGCTCTCAGTTCGGGCTCCATAATAAATTACAGTACCGTTTGTATTTTCTATTATTGTTCGGGTTTGAAGTATTTTGAAGTAATTCTTTGTTTTTTTCTCTGTTTTTTTTTACTTTACCTATATCACCCATCAAACCTCCTCTGCTGACCATGATCCCCTGACATTATCCTCTACTATACTCGGAGCATTTCAACCTGGTCGCACATAAGCCAAGAAAGAGAGAAAGAAAAAAAAAGAAAAAAAGTCTCCACCGCTACTCTCTGCTATTCAGGCTCCACCATTAAACTCGGAGACAACAACCGGGGGCAACACTCGTCGGTTTCCCCTCTCTCCACTCCCCCAGTCTCTTATACCCGGCTAGGGAAGCTGCACGAAGGCTCCACACGGTCTGTTCTCTCTTTTCCTCTTTCTGTCCCGCCTTTTTCGTCCTTTTTTTTGCCTTTGCAACGTCAGTCTGCGCTGGCACGCTAACTGCGAGCCTCGAGCCGTCAGCCCGAAAGGATCTTCAGGCTTTCCCGGTTTGGTTGACAACGCGCGCTGTCTGCGGCAAGGAGATCGACCGGCCCACGTTGTTTCAGAGCCTCGTTAAGAGACATCTTACTCTTCTACCTTCTATCCTACAATGTTATCTACCTTAATTATAATACTACGCTATACTACCTGCATAAATGTGTTGTCCAACCCTGTCGGTCACCGGAAACCCCCTAATTCCCGAATTTTTCCCCCCAGCCGCATCCCCTCAATCCTCTCGCACTAGTGAATTGTGGATAAAAAGATAAATTAGTTTGAAACCAATGCCTGAATAACAAAATCCTGTTATTGAGGTGGATTCTTCACCCCCGTCAGCCTCACTTACGCGTAGAGCCGCAGGGCAATAAAAAAGCCTCACCCTTTTCCCCTCTTTTGTAGCCAATCATAACTTAACTGCAACGGACATTACACAATGCGGTATTCCTGGGCATTTATAACGTTACCAGTACATCTACATACCCTGGTTCCCATCTTCTACTCTTATATACACTTTACATTCGTTTTATATATATTATATATATATATTTACCAACTTGAATCTCTCCAAAGTTATATATCCCTCAAGGAAGTGATCGGATAAAATGGCGTACATGAACGTGATATGCTCGCAGGATATTATACCATTCTCTCAAATGTTTGTCCCCATCGGGATAAGTGCTTACCACACGTCAGGCGCCAAAAGTACATCAATCTAGCTGTTCTAGGCTCAACTTACCTAGTGGGGTTTGTCTCATGGAGAATTGGTTCTGGACCAACCTTACATACGATGAAGAGACCGATTTAGATTCAGATCGGGTGTTCTATATGCATCTATCTACGCTAGAATAAAACTAGGAGGTCCAGGCTTCGATTCCAAGTATATACATTGTTCAATCCGAACTCGAAAGCTACTGTCAACGCTTCGAAGTAATAGTTTACGCTACCCAATGTACTAACTACAACTTCCCCTCAGCAGCCCTCTTAACAGCCCTAACCCTCCCCCAAGCCTCCTCAGCAAACGGTTTCGCCCGCTTCGCATATTCACTAGCCCTCGCACTACTAGCCTGCCTCCCAGCGAACCGGGCCGCAATGCCCTGCATAATCACGGAGCCCCGGAACGCAAAGAACGCATCGCCCCACGCCACGTCGGAGCTCGTTTCGTACCCAGACGTTTCGGCGTACCAACCAATGCACTCCTCGCGCCTTGGAAGCCCTGGAACAGCCCCCGGCGCGAACTGCGACAGTTGGCTGTCCCCACCGTCCATGATGTACGGACTTGTCAGGTTGCAGAAGTCCGAGAGCGGGTGTCCTACGGTCGCCATTTCCCAATCTAGAATTCCAATCACGCGCGGCTCTGTCTTGTGAAAGATCAGATTGTCGATTTTGTAGTCGCCGTGCACGAGCGTGCCCCGGTCTAGTGGTTGCGTGCTCTTTTGAGCGAAGAATGTCACCATGTCGTTGAAGTGGGGGAGTTCGCCGACGGGTTCTTTGGTGTCGGCATCGACGACTGCCGCTTGGGCTTTGGAGATTGTTTTGAATGTGGCGATTTGGCGGTCGAAGAAGCCTGTCGGCTTGCCGAAGTTTTCGAGTCCGACGCTTTTGGGAACTACGTTGTGGAACTTTGCGAGCGTTTGTACTGCATTCTTCCAGCTGGGTGCTTGTTAGTATATGCGGGGCCACTAGCTGGGGTGTGTTGGTGGCTGCGTCGGAGCCTCAATCGGGTGACGTACAGTGCTTTTCTCTCCTCCCCGCTCACTCCTGGCATCACTGGGTCGGTGAAATGCCGTCCGTCTAGGAACTCCATGATGTAGAATGCGGTTCCAATCACGCTGTCATCTTCGCATAGGCAGTATGCCTTGGGAACGGGTACATTGGTATCCCCTAATGCTTGAATAATCTTGTACTCGCGCTCGACCTTGTGAGCTGTCTTCGAGAGCAGCTTGCCAGGGGGCTTCTTGCGCAAAACGACCTGCTTGCCATCTGCGGCAGTAAGAAGATAGGTAGGGTTTGATTGACCGAAGCCGAACTATAGTGATAGGATATTAGTTGGTCTGGTTGATATAGCATGCTGATTTGCCGACTGACGGGCCAGACTCACCTGCTTCACATCAAGTGGAGTCTTAACCTCAGGCACATTCTGGTCAATGTACCTCTCCAACGAGGGGATATCTATAGGCTGGCGCACTTCACCCGCCATGATGTTGATATGAATTGAGGGAAATATTTAAAAAGCGTATGTATTTTTCAAAGTGACCACGGGTTCAAAATAATATGTACAGGGAAGCAATAAATGCCCAGGTGTAACCGGTGAACCTCGGCACCAGCACCTCCTCGGCGTCACCGCTGAGAAGAGCGGGGAGGAAACAAACAGAACAAACACCCGACGCGTCCCAGCGGTGAAACGCGCAGGCGTCAAGCTCACCGCAATTTTTGTGAAGCTAGGGGACTTTGCATTCACTGTGGGCCCTGTTATTTTTTTCCCAATTAATTACTCCACTCGATTCTCGATCTTCGATCCTCCAACCATTTTGTGTTACCATGACCAAAGAGATCACCCCGCCACCACAAGAGAAATCACTCCCCGTGCACAATCCGCCTTCCTTGCCTGCCTCCCCGCTGCCGAAACGTTCAAAGCCCGACACAATGACTACCCCCGCCGTTACATCGATCCAGCAGCAGCTGCCCCCGCTTCTTGTGAAGAAGCTTGTTGAGTCTGCCCAGGCTCCCACACGCGGCTCGGCTTTTGCTGCTGGGTACGATATCTACGCCGCAAAGGATACTGTTATCCCCGCTAAGGGCAAGGGCGCTGTTGACAGTGGTATTGCTATTGCTGTGCCTCAGGGAACTTGTATGTTACTATACCCGTGATTGGGATTGAGAACCTTGGCGAAGCTCTGTGCTTGTTGAGGCTGAGCTTTGTTGAGGGCGGACAGGACACTAATGAGGAATACAGACGGCCGCATTGCTCCCCGAAGCGGTCTTGCTGCTAAGCACTTCATTGATACCGGCGCTGGTGTCATTGATGCCGATTACCGCGGTGAGGTCAAGGTGCTTCTGTTCAACCACTCTGACGTCGATTTCCCTGTCAAGGCGGGCGATCGTGTTGCCCAGCTGGTTCTGGAGCGGGTAAGTGCAACCTATCAATAATACATGGTGTGTGATGGTGATGTGTCTGACCTTTTCTAGATCTACACCCCCGAAGTGAGCGTCGTCGAGGAGCTGGAGGAAAGTGTCCGTGGAGCCGGTGGATTCGGCAGCACTGGCATTTAAGAGCCATACCTCTGTATAAAGTTGAGAGGATGACAGACAAAAATTAGATGGGTTCTATTAGAAAGAACCTAGTTACGATTACATGCATTCGAGACATTGTTTGAATGAACAAAACATAAAAGATTCCATGCTTGATTCAATCTTCAAATCTATGTACAGACCGAACCGGCTTTTGATATAGAGATGGCCACCGACCCGGCTTTATCTAATGTCCCCCGAAATCCTTCTATCATTCAACCATGCCAGATGCAAAATATATAAACCCCAACCAAAACTACCGCAGATCCGCAGGAAGATCCTCCTTCTTCCAATCCAACACCTCAAACATAATCTTCGGATCCCGCAAAACCCGCGTATTCCTCACAAGCCTGACCTCAGCAGCCTTGGTCCTACGCAAATAATCCCTCTTCTCCAATTCCTCCGCCGAAGCCTCTCCCTCCAGCGCAGGCACAGCAATCGCCAGCTCTGCATCACGACTCTCAAGCGTCCGCTCCAGAATACTATGCATACTCGATAGGACCTTGATAGTCGCTTTGGCCAGCGGCAGATCCGTAGCGGCAACGTCATCAGGCGAAAGCCAAGACTTGGTCGTTCGCAGACCATCCACTGCGGAAACGGCTTCGCTTAGACGCGCGACGGTCAGCGCTGCGAACATGTCGCCCGTGCCACTGAAGAAGCAGTCCAGCGCTGGGACGTCGACGCGGAAGAGTCGCGGGGACCCGTCGGAGCGCGTGGTTGAGCCGATTACAGTCAGGAAGTTCTCTGGTGGCGGTGGGGTTGAGCCCGATTGGTCAAGCTTGAAGAGTTGCACTGAGGTGATTATCACATGCGGAACAGAGTAGATTCTGTGGATGGCTGTTACCGCTGACGCGAGAGTGGCTAATGAGGTTATCTTGATGCCGGAGAGAGTCCTGTATTTTATATTAGTCTGTGTGAAGATATCTCCCTTGATATGGAGGTTGGCTTACTCGGCTTCGAATTGGTTAGGCAAAATCAGATCCGCAAAGGGGATGATTTTCTTGTATGCGGGGACTACATCATCATTGACATAAAGCCGGCCTTGATCCCCCATGACTGGGTCCAGGACTAACATTATAATTAGTGTTTGTACTTGGATGGATAGCTGAGTGCTTACTTACCCCAGAAAAACGACCCGGGCTTCTTCTCCGCCTTTTCTTGCAGGTCAATGCCGATAGTGCCCACTGATTCCACGGCTGCTGCACTCGGGGCGTAGCCCGATAACATTACATCGAAGTCTGTGAGATTACTCTGGCATAAGCCCTGGTAGAGGTCTGAAATTTCCTGCGCGGTGGCACGAGTTCCCTTGAATTGGCGGTAGCCTGTGTGGTTACCTGCAATTGCGTGTGAGTCAGGGTTGGATTGTTAAGATCGGGTTGCAACGTACTGAAGTGGACGGTGTTCAAGGCGGCGACTTCACAGCCCATGGATTGCATGACGAAGGTTGCCATTGTGTTTCCAACATGGCTGGTGAGAACGGTGTTAGTGGTTGACTTCAATGGTGTCTTCTAGATATGATAACCCGCGTTATCAGACTCGCCACATACCCGTAGACTACCTGGTGGGGTGTTAGTTTATAATCCGAAGAAGTGAGCAATTTCACTTACATGGCTGGCCACAGCCAGGACTCTGGTCTCTGGTACTAATGAATCCATGATTTAGAGAATTGAAAGAGTAAAGTGAGTCTATCAAGTATGCTATGACTCTCTGTGTGGGGGCCGGGGGGATGATTTGCCGAAATTCCACTTACCTAATTGGCTCCGAGAACCGAATTCGTTATCAGAGAATGTTCAATTGCATTTAGCTATGGTAATTACATATATGGATATAGTATTGTGATATAGATGTAGTTGTATGGAGTAGAGCTATAGAATTAGATATATGATCTATCAATCTTTGGACTGGAATCAAGTCCCCGTAAACCCTGAAACCCTCGTGCTAAATCTTCTTGCTTCCAAGGTTGACCGGACTTAAATTTCACTTCCATCTTCATACTTCATACTTCAGTTTCAAAATGTTCCTGTCTCCGAATGATACCGAGGCCAGTCAGGCAGGGAACTGGTGGGGGGGGGAAGAGAAAAAAAAAAGAGAAGCAAAGACAACTCGATATGTCTTTTCCAACTCTCGGCCTACTATATAGGTACTGTATACATATGTGAACGGATCTACTCTACCCCGTATACTATGTACTCCTTACTCGTATACTCCGGCAATATAGCCCAGATATATGAGCACGTACCCCTGAATTTGAACTGGGCCTGAGTTCCACCGAACGGTCTAGTTCGTGCTAGTGGTACTTCGGAGAACTCTAGCGCATTGGCATACGTTCTCGGCCTTCTCGGCCTTGGCCTTTCTAAATATGAATGCCTACTAAAAAGGTCCCATTTTAGGCTTTTCTGCAACTTCCAGGGTTAACGGTCACCCTCGTGCGCTTCACAACTTCAACTTCATCATCATCATCGTCATCTCCGAGGGAAAATATCTCCTCAGTCACTCCTTTCAATGAGTTGACGATCGTCATTCTTTTCCTGATTCACATAATGTTGGAATAAACACTTCTTTGTTTCCCAACTATCGACCACAACGTCTGACACTCTCGTTAACATACAAAGACTGCCCTTGCACAGCCATCTCGCTTAATTGCTGTGATAATTCATACTTGAAAGACTTGAACGTTGATGTCCTCGCCTCGATCTCAAGTTGACAATACTGCGCTACTACGCCAAAATGTCCCGTCTTTACCATATCTACAACCTCCTAATCCTAATTACTATTCTCTGTCTATCACCAACATGGGCCCAATCAATGGAATCCACAGACCGGATCATGCCACAATCAACCTGGCACCAAAGTGAAGAGCTCACAGGTCATCAATCACCACACGCACCAGAGGAAATCGCAGTGCACCGACGAACAATCGTCACAGCATCAGACACCTCAAAAGGAATGCCCAAAGCCTTCGACACACTCTCCTACAACTTCGCCAACGCAAGCACCTGCATCGACTTCTTCACCAACTGGCGCGCAAACACAACAATCTCATCCTGCACCCCCATCTCCCTCCTCATCCAGAACTCAAACGCCTTCTTCCACACCCTCAACTCAGCCCCCGCCACATCCCACATCCTGGACACATCCTGTTCAGCAAACGTCACTAAATGCGCCTCAATAATGACAAATCTTGCAATCGACCTCCTCAAACCCGAGAACTGCGGCGACGACTTCAAAAACGGTAACTCCGTCGTCAAAGGCACGTATCGAGATCTCGTCGCTTACGAACCAATCTACCGCGCAACTTGTCTCACGAATCCGTCGACGCAGAATTACTGTTTCGTCGATGCGGTGTCGAATTCCACTGCGCCTGATGACTACGATGTGTACTTGATGCCGCTCGGGACCCCGCTTACTGTCGGGGATGTGCCGAGTTGTACGAAGTGTTTGAAGGCGACTATGGATTTGTTTTCGGAGTGGGCAAGACGGGATGGTCAGTCGCTTGATGTTACTTATCTTCCGTCGGCGAGGATTGTTAATACACATTGTGGTGAGGGCTTTGCGACTACTAATGTCACTGTTGGTTCGGCGGATGTTACGGCTGGGGTGGGTGCTGTCCCGTTGCCTAATCTTGGATTTGTTACTGTCATGGCTTTGGTTTTTGGTGTCATGACAGACATTTTTTGATTTGAATAATCCTGTTTGTTCTTGTTTATACACTCTCCTTTCTTGTTTATCTTTTGAGGTCTGCCCGGCTGGGTATGGCCATGGTTGATGTCAGCGAGCGCGTTTTTGGCTTTCTGATCTGATCTGTATTTAATTTCTAGTGATATTGTCCATATTTTTTATAGCAGTTATTCACTCGGTAATTTTCTTATTCACTTTCCCTATCCCGGTTTGACTAGACTCGTTTCTATTGTCTTCAAGCTTCCGAGATTCGCTAAAATGACTGGGTCAATCATGTATTCCTCAGACGCCAGACAATATATGAGTATTCAGCATATCCACAATATATCCACAAATAAACATCTGAAATCGTTCGAGTGCGCATAGTTCGTCACGTATGAAGAATCTGGCAAAGCAACAAAACACAGCAAAAACGCTCACTGACAAGAAAATGTTATGTAAAAAAAAGATCAACACAAAACATCATCAGCTCCTCCTCTTCATCCCACCTCCCATAGCAACACCTACAAGACTCTGCGGCTCACCCCCAAAGCTAGCCCCAGGACTCGTGGGAACCGGCGATCCGCCACCCGAGATAGGACTCTGTGTAGCGGCATCTCGTTCCCGCTTGACACGGATATACCCCAGCTTTGCGAAGCGGCCAACATGCGTCCAGAAATGGCGGCCCGCTGGGTGTGTGGCGATGCGGTCGAGAAGATCGGCTGTCGCTTCACGGACGACCTGATCTGGGTGGAACAGACCCATACTGACGTAAAAGAGACCGGCCTGGTTCTCCGGTGCAACAGTTAGGAGCTGACAGATGCCGGCGTAGTCTTTAACGGAGTGGGAGAGGGCTAGGTAGATGGAGGCGGCTTCGGAGTGGGAGAGTTTTAGGGCGCGGAGACGGTCATGGTGGTGGTGTATGTCTGGGCGTTGGATTGGACGCGCAGGGAAGTACATTGCTGCGATATCTTGGATGTAGGAGTAGTAGGAGCGAGTGTTTCGCCAGCCTTCGATTCGGGAGACGGAGGCTGAGAGCTCGCGCTGTTTAGCTGTTTCATCTGTCCACACGTATCCGTGCCCGCGGAGAGTTGTTGGATCTGAGGCGTCGCTTTGGTGGCCTGTTGGGCTGTCTGGGGAGAGTTCTTCGCCTGGGCCGATGATATAGAGGTTTGAGGCGCCGTAGACTGCTTCTTCGAAGGCTGCGGCGACGCGGACAAATTTTGTTATGTAGGCTCGCCATTTTGCACGGAGGGCATTCTCGCCGTGGCGTTGGCTGATGCTGCGGAGGATGTCTTCCATGAATAATGTGTCACCTGTTGGGTCGTGAGTCGTATGGGATGCATTGTTGGGTAGGAGGGAATTCTGCTGTTGGAAGAATAGAAGCCCTTCTGTTACCGGTGCGGGTTCGACATGACTTGAGATCTTGATGCGACCCGTGGGGAGGTCGCACAAAACGTCCCACCATTCAGGATGGTTGGCAAACGTAGGGTTTGTGACGCCTGCAATAAACCCAGGTACCTTGAGTAGATCATCGATCTTGGACAGATCAGTATAAGGAAATGCGTGCCGAGTAAATCCACGCAAAATGCCACCGGATGCAAGGGCGCAGGCCGCCAGGACCGCCTCTGCAACTTCTCCTGATGGCCGGTTGTGTCCTAGAAATACCACTCGCTTCTGAGTAAGAACGGCATTGACAAGAACAATAACGGGGTGCGTGAATGGTCCGCTGGTAGTCAAATGGGGATGTGCCGGGAAAGCCTGGGGGGATGTGGCATGTGGCACGGCGAACGTCTGAATGAGCTTGATGAGGGAGAAGTCTCCAACGGTCTCCGGCCAAATCACTGTCGGAATTTTGACCGGGATGGGTATATCATTGTAGACCACTTTCGACTCGTACTCATGTGTATCCCGCGGTAGGACGTATCGGCTTATTCTCTTCGGTGACGGTGGACATTCCCCATCCTGGTGTTCTTCTTCTTCCCGCTGGCGGATCATTTGCTCGAATTTCTCCAGGAACATATCCTTTGTGTTGCTAGATTGCAAGATATGGCGCTCAAGTATCGACATTTTCGGCATTAACGAAAGGTCCATGGCGTTGACGGCATCGTAGAGGGATGCCAGAGTTTCGGGGAATGGGGATTTGAAGTAGTCCTCCAGCGCTAGGAGGAGTAAAGGCTATATAATAGTCAGAATTGTTTGGATGCTAGGGCTAGAAGTATAGTAGCTTACTTTGTAAATGTGGAGGAATGAATGCCGCGTACAGATTGCCATTGCCTTGACCACTGCACCTCTATTTACTGGTTAGCACTCGCACATTCAGACAAAACAGTACGACTTACCTTCGGACAGTGTTATCCTGCTTCGTGTTGACAAGATTCAGCACATACATCAAGGGTGGCCCTTCACCACCCTCGTCATCGCTGCTATCGGCGTCATCGGAGAACTCGTCCTGGCTCTCATCCTGAATATCGGCTCCTTCCTGGTTTCCATGGTATTGTGATTTCCGCTTTCTTTTCTTCTTCCCACCCGCTGAATCCGTCTCTTCGTCGCCACTGGTGTCTTTGTGTAAGAAGAACATGGTCCAGTCCTGACTCCGCACATGTGTCTGATCCGGCAACATCAGCTCTGCAAGCATGCTCTCGTCTCCGCTAATTGCAGCAGGATACTGGTGCTCCATGATTGGACCCCGATCTATATGAAAGGACGCAACCAATATGTATTCCACATGGCGCTCCGGCGAGTCGAGTGGGTACTGCGCTTTACAGCGGCGTGGCCTGAAGCTTGAGGTCGCATTTTCTGTGGATGTTCTTCGAAAAGAGCCATGTGAACTGCTGGGCGAGCGTCCGATAAAGGAGGCCGCAGGCGAGAGCCGAGGGAGACCGCTTGTTTGGCGGTTATGAGAGGCGGAGAGGGAGTCGTTCGACGGTCGATATGGTAGTGTTGTTGCCATCTTCTGGGGGGTTTGAGTAGAGAGGATTGCTCCGGGCAAAGCTATAAATCAAATCGCATACCGGGGGATACAAGAAACACAACGCCAAGGGCCAATGATAATGCTAAGGTGAATTAATTGACCAGAATTAACTGTTCAGGGGTTAAGAGGGGTTAAGAAAAAGGACAATTTCTCCACAGTGGAGTGACGATAAGGACGATAAGGGGATCCATAACATTCCAAGGTTGAACATGGGAGGAAGGCGATCTATCAGAATATAATCTCTTTTTTTTTCTTCCTTGCATTGTAGATCTTTCTATTTATATATTGTAACATTGATATATCGAATTTTTCAGTGCGGAATAGAGTACGGAGTATTGCCAACAAGAAAACCCGCGGCCTTGTGATGTCTTTTCAGTGGCCTTTTTAGTAGCCTTTTTAGTAGTGTTGGTCATACGAAGTAGTTTCATATATTCTTTTTAGATGTGTTTTTTCAATATATTTTCTTTCCCTTGTCATTTTATATGTACAACATAGACAGCGGGAAAAGAGGAACAAAAGCATAACTATACATCCGACCTTTCTATGTTTCATGAAGAGTATGATTTCGTATAGATCTATGCACAGTTCAAATTTATGCAATATCCAGTAAATCATGGTCTTCTATGTGCATATCATATGAAGACTCTATACACCTACTTATTAAAGTAAAATTCTAAGTATTAAAATCAAGGATATAATACACATAAAAAGGTGCATGTCCGTATAGATATCATAGGCGGTGAAAAAGCCGGTGGCAGAATCGTGTTGTTGTGCCAGCCCGAGGCTTGTTTACACCTGCGCATCGATAAGCAAACCTTCGTCATAGGCTGTTTACAATTCATAATTTAGCTCACACACGATTTTCACCATGGTAAGTGAGGTTTTTGAGAGATTATATATCAATTTGAAACTAATCAACAATGATCTAGGCCAATAACCCCACATTCAAACCATCGCCGTTATCCTTTGGGTCGCCGAGGGCATCCCCGTTCCGGCGCCCGTCTACTCCAAACTCCCCGCCCTCGGCCACTCGCACAGGAGGCACCCCGGGGAGCTCTCCCAATCGGGCATATACACCTATGGTGTCTCCTAGCAAGCTCAATCAATCATATACAGTGGAGGATGGTGAATCGCGCTCCCCGAAGAGCGAGCGGCCCATTCCCCAGCCGAACTTTGGCAGAGAGCTCTCTCCTTCCCCAACAAAAGGAGCGCGGTCGCCCGGCAGCTCCTCCCCGATCATTGGGACAAGGAGGAGTGGCTTTGTAGCCCCATCTAGCGATGCAGCCGGAAAGCTATCGGCGCAACAAGTGAGGGAGATCAGAGAAGCTTTCCAGGTTCTTGATCGGGATAACGACGGACTTGTGGACAAAGATGATGTGATTGATGTGCTGACAACTTTGGGTAGGAAGAAAATCCATCGATATATTTTTTTTGAAATTGGCATGAACTAATCCGAGTGTTTGAACAGGCCAAGACTCGTCCTCCTCCACGCTCTCACGCTTCTTCCCACCGGGATCAGACCAAACTATGAACTTCCCAACCTTCTTGAATACACTTTCTGGGCTGATGGCGTCAATGTCGCCTTCCCAAGAACTTCTCAACGCTCTTGCTGCGTTTGATGACGAGGACAACGGGCAAATCGATGTCGCTGAATTACGGGATGCTCTACTACACACCTCTCCAGAAGATGGAGAGGAACGATTGACCGAAAGAGAAATTGATGAAGTCTTCAATGGGTTTATAGGGCGCCCGGCATTTATAGGTCGGGGAGCGAAGTCAGGCGGAATGGGTAAGAGGGGCGAGATTTTCCAGTATCATGACTTTGTGCGCAGCGTCATGGGTGGTGAAAATGGAAATAATGCGAAACATGAAGGAGATGCAGCACGTGTATGAGCTGCGATCATGAATATGGGTTTCAATTGAGTTGGCGTTAGGGATTGCTTCTGATGTTTTGGCAGTTGACAGATTTCAAGGTTGTAGAAGCAAAGGTCAGACTATACAAATCTTGTGAATCATCATGTACCATTAATTATTCAATTACCAATGGAAATTTTTGGTAAAAGTGAGCCTTGGAGCTAAGTAAACAGTAAAGGTGGAGCTATATAGAGCCAATGCCTTCCGCATTTCATCGGCAGAAAAGCTCCAGCCACCGCGATCTGATACACCTCCACCCTGTCAACTGCGCTCATCTTACCCCGTTTTCCAAAGATGTCTGCTCGTGGCCCTCCAATGCAGACTTGATTGCAGAAATATGGCCAAACCTCAGCCCTCCTGGGCTCTCGGTGTCCCGGGCCCCGACGCACCCGCATCACCGCGAACCATGCGAACCCTCCGAAAGATACAATCCCACCAAGTGCTGTCAACCTCTAGCGCACTCATTGCCCAGACCCAGGCCTCTGACCAAGCTGGCTCCAATGAAGCTGGCTCTGGATCAGCAACTCCTGGCGCTGCAACTCGGGCGCGCGCACATCGCCGAGCTCGATCAAATAGCGACGCGGCTTCTCGTGAAGCTGCAGCAACACCACCTGCGTCTCATAGACGACCCGCGCGGAAAACAGGGTCGGGAATTGGGGTAAAGCGCTCGCTCTTGGAGAACTGCTTGCGCGATGGACCGCAGAGTTCAAATCCCCACGAGGGACTACGGGAGCTCAAATACCTCGTCCTATCCAGCAGAGTGGACGCTGACGGCGATGGCATGGTGAGGGGTACTCAGTCTATTTTGTAGGATTGATGTCTAACACTTCGCAATAATAGTCGCCATACCGAATCTACCTCTGGTTGGTCCTCCTCGATGTTCCTCCTATGCCCACCGATGACTACCTTGCTCTTATCCACCGCGGCCGTTCTCCCGCTTACGCCAAAATTCGCAACGACACATTCCGCACACTAGCCACAGACCCTCTCTTCAAACGCCGAGTCACAGAAGCAAGCTTGATTCGACTCCTCAACGCTGTGGCATGGAAACTCCACGACTCCAGGCCGAAACCCCGGTCTCGGCCGTCGTCATCTCGGCGCTATGAGATGGAGCTTAATGCGCCACCCATCATTGCTGAGGAGTCCCCTTTTGGTGGGGAGCTAGAGAAGGCCACCAATAGTAATACAAATGATTCGGCCATGTACGTCCAAGGCATGAATGTCTTGTGTGCGCCGTTCCTCTATGCTGCCCGTAGCGAGGTGGAAGCCTTCGCTCTGTTCCATTACTTTGTCACACGCGAATGTCCAGGCTATGTCCGTGGTGCTATGGATGGAGTGCACAGGGGTCTTCGTTTGGTCGATCGATGCCTTGAGATTGTGGAGCCCAAGCTTGCAGCATATCTGTTCTCCAAGGGTATGCACGCTGAGCTGTACGCGTTCCCATCGGTGTTGACCTTGTGCGCTTGCACGCCTCCATTGCCAGAGGTGCTGCATCTATGGGATTTCTTGTTTGCATATGGGTCACACCTGAACATTCTGTGCATTGTTGCCCAGCTAATCCGTATGCGGGACCTAATTTTCGAGAGCCCGAGGTAAGTTCAGCCTGTTCTTTGGATTATTTTGAGAAAAACTAACTTGGCTACAGTCCAAATAAAATTCTCCGCTCATTCCCTCCCCTCAACGCAAAGGAGATCATTGCTTTGACAGTTCTCCTCGTTCGTAAGATCCCAGAGGATCTTTACGCAGAGATGATTAACCATGCAAAATAAACGTGGCTTGGGCTCACTGAGAAGCTCTGACGGAAAAAGAAATAAATGACATGCCTGGGTTTCATAGCGGCGTTTTGATATGATTTTATCGCAACGATTGGGTAATGGTGACTTGGATGGGATATGAGACTTACATTGACGAACACCCAAGATAACACGCTTGTTTGAATGAATTGATGATTGTACACAAATATTAGTTTTTGAGAATGCACTTCAGTTGAGATATTACAATCCTTTGCTCTGAAACATGCAGATTCTCTGCTCGTTTGTTAGAAGGACAACCCATACTTTTCTCAGTTCCCCCGAGACAACAGAAATTGCTTGTCGTTGACATATAATTGTGATCTTCTCATATGCGGAACATATCATTGGTTTGTACACTTCCAAGTCAAACGAAAAGACAAGAGATGATCAAGACAAAAGCAAAAAAGGCCATCTTCATTGATGATATATGATTTAGAATCCTTTTATCATCTGCATTATAAATATGACCCTGTAATTGATCACTACTTCTACAATCCATCCTTAGAGAAATATGTCTGCCCTAGCAACATCGATCGTCCTAGCCATCTCCCTCATTCTAATAGTACTATGGAAATCACATAAAACCCATTCCACATCAAAAGACCCAGCAATATGCCGCCAAATCATTACCGGCGTCTTGAAATCCACAGAAAACCAACCGAATATCCTCTCACCCCACGAAGCCAAAGCAATAGCCAATCGACATCTTCCAATCGCCTTCGGAATCGACAACGCCTTCACTCGCGCAGACAGTGTCCACGCCAGCATATTCGTCAACAAAGTCAAACCCTTGATAAATCTATCAGCGGAGCAGTGGCACAATGTATCCGAGTTCGCCAGAGTCACGACAAGCCACTGGATCGAGCATGGTTTCCCTGATCTAGGTACTAGCTGCGGCAACAGCTCTCACAAAGAACAGAATAAGTCCCGCAATAAGATCAATCGGATCAATATTGCCAGCTTAGCACAGATACTCTCATTGAAAGTTGTGTTATGGCAGATATTCGACCAAAAGACTCAAGACCAGACAAGTGATGAAAGTCTTCTGAATCTAGCGCAGTCTATAAATCGAGTGTGGATATCATCCAAGGTAAAAACTGCTGACAACGACATCCCCAAATTCGAAGACGACATTTTACTTCAGACCTCGTTGGAGAATATCTTTGGGAAACACGATCGTCCAGAGGATAACCCGCTGAATCTCATACTTCCTTCATTCGAGACCATGTGGCGGGTCGTCCTACGAGCTTTCCTGGAGATCAAGTTCGCGAGTGGGAGAGAAATACATGCCTGGCAACAGACCATGATTGCTTTTGCTTCGAAGCCCACCAAATCCCAATTCGACACATGCCCTGAATCCCCGTTCAGTTGTTCCAAGTCCAAATACAGCACTGGTCTCGGCATAACTGATGCATGCGGTGTTCAAAGTGCACCCAGTGCACATTCCATAGTCCGTGAATCTCTCCGACTCTACGTGCCTACGAGACATGTCCACCGAGCGTACCAATGGGACCAGGGGGCACCTTATGAAACCTACTCTGCTGATATAGAAGGATGTCATCTAAGGTCTGATATCTGGGGTTCTGATGCAGAGCGATTCGACCCGAGTCGCTGGTCTGCTCTTACGCCGGCGCAGGGAAATGCTTTTATGCCTTTCGGATGTGCGCCGTTTGAATGTCCCGCCAAGCCGACTTTCGGGCCTAGGATGATTGGGGTCTTGGTTGGGTCGCTGTTGGCAGCCTTAAAGGAAGATCCATCAAGGAATTGGTCCTTGGATTGTGAGGATGGGAGGGCGTTGGAAGGTATCACGCCTGGGAAGAGGCTTTGTCCGCATAGAACTTCCTATACGGATTTGTATCTAGTGCGGTCTCTGTAATAGGGAAGGGTGGATAGAGATACAGATTAAAATGTTTTTGAAACCTAAGTGCGTCTTATATCAAAGGGATCCTATTTCACTAAACAATCTATAGCTAAAAGAATATATATGCCTAAGCACAGAATAATTTACATGTAGAATATATGGACCTGTGAAAAGGATGCCGGAAATGGCCTCCTTTCCACCTGCAACTTTAGACGGCGAGACGCTTGACCCTCCGCTGCATTGTACGACCCTTATCCAGAAAACGCGATGCTCAGAACAGTAGCCTATAGGAAAGCAAAGTGGAAAAGAGTAGCCAGATATTTCGAAAGTATCCTGTACAGTACAGAGGGTTCTGAAAACAGATCGTCATGGCTATGTAATGCGGGTGCTAGATAGCTATTCCCGAACCAGCCATGCCTGTTGCCGATTCTGGGCACCTCGTTGTCTTTCTACATAAATCAAATACTGTAGGTGATAACACTGAGCTCGAGATATACTGTATGGGATATTAGATCAAAATATGACAAGTGATCTAGAGTCTCAAGCATCTGAATTTATTTTTCATTCACTCGCGGAGGAATACAGAAGGATTCTGGGCTATCAGTTCATTGAAGTCCCCTCTTAACTGAGAGCTGCCCGTGTTCAGGTGCTGTAGAACCTTATGAAGCCCCCTGATTGCTCCTGAAAGTACAGGTAAAAGAATGGCTTCCAAACGTTCGATATCTGGCCTTTCTAGTTTCTCGCCGTTAGGCCTGTTGAACATAGAGATCGCAAAATCAATATCTGATGCATCAAGATCATTTGCATACTTGCCCCGGCTATCCGCATCCTGAAGCGGAGTATTTTCTAGAAGTTAAGATGTCGATGTGCCTGTGTGATTCTTCAACATTACTTTAATCGATCGGTTTGTGACTTGAATAAGCTCGTTATCAGGAAATGCCTTCCCAATCTGGCCGCTGATGAACTTTCGAAGGTGCTGACATCCCTGCCAATAAGAACCTTGTCCAGGCCCTCTGTGGTGACTCCATGAAAATGGTTTAAAGTCACCAAAGGATGTTGCAAAATATGGTAACGCTTGAGCATCGCCGAGGCCAATGGCAACAATCCAGCCAGAACGAGCAATGCTCCGGTTACTCATCTGTGGGAAAGTAAAAGTCACACCATGTTCATTTTTCAAATTCTCTTGATACCATGGCGGGTACCCTGATGTGATGATAAGATCGAATTCCATCTTTGTGCGTTTAGTCACAGTCGTGCATTCTTCACATGGTGCATTGATTCGCGCTTCAAAATAGTCCTCATGTTTCCCCAGCTTCAAAAAGGACTTTCCAAACTTGAAGATATAAGACTTCGAGAATGTGTCGTAACGGTATTCCCAGTAGCAATTTGGCAACCCCTTCGTGTCAATGGTAGATATGAAACACATCAATATAGTTTTAAAATCCGTATTGAAGTATGTTCGCATGAGATCTAAGGCCACTGGCTTTTTGACGACCCCCACCTTTTGATGAGCATGAAGGGCCGAGAAATACTGCAAAAAGTCTTCGAGACTATGGGCATCTGGGAGCTTGCTGGGAAACGCATACTCGGGTGGATTGTGCAAACATTTGTCAGGCAAATGAAAGTATAAGTTATGTGGAAGATCGTTTCAGACAGTAGAGGCACAGTGTGCTAATTTAAAGTGAAACCACTGTAGGCAAGTTGCGATGACTCTTCTCATGAGCAAGGCCAGTCTCTGATCTATGAGGGGAAGAATAATCGCCACCAATAGGCTACCAAGAGCCCAGTCTGCAGACATGACGATAAGGAGGTAGAATATAATTTCGTTTTCTTTGTTCTGCAATAATGTAGAAAAGATGGCATTTGAAAGCTGGTGGGGGGAGGGTATCAGGAAGCGCATGGACCTAAGGTGCCATTTTTTAGCCAACCTGACAGCGCATTGAAGAGCTAACCTGGGAACGGCAAAACTAACCAGATATAGTAATTCACAGGTCGCTATATTACATCAAACCAATCAAGAAACCCACCAAAAAAAGCAACAAGCAAAACACGAGCAGAATATATGATTGAAGTACCAACCCACCTCGAAAAATACATAACCACTCTATCACGTAGGCGCAGACATCGACAAAATCTCAACAGACCTATTCAACCCAGACCCATCTATCACCAACGGCTTACAAACATCAATAACACTAGCTTCAGCAGTCATCTCATCAGCCCAAGACTGACACGTATCCGCAATACCCGGCACCGAGCTCGCGGTGTCTGACCCAGCACCAGCACCAGCACCTGGCAGCCTATCACAGCTTCCAGCCCGTGTGATATGCGAGTCACGATCAACCTTCACCCTAATGCGCGACCCCATGAAACTCAAATTGTTAAACATGGTGACAGCGCACTGGGCCTCGTCTGCCGTTTGCATGGTGATCAAGCCGCGGAGCTGGACATTACCATCTTCCGAGTCAGCAGTGGCTATTTTGCATTTCTGGACAGTGCCGGCTGTCTGTAGAAGTGTTTTTAGGTCGGCGGATGTAGTAGCCGCATTCAAGTTTTCGATAGTAATAGCTCGATGGTCTGGATAGAAAGATGGAGAGTTGGGATTCGTGCCTTTGCGAGATTCGCGGTAGTTGTGTGATTGGGTATCGCTCGGGTGGTGCATGTGGTGTGGAGGGGACATCTGATACCCTGACATCATGCTCCAATGCGGTTCGTAAAAGCCGTTCATTACTGGGGATGGGGGGAAACACTGCATTGGCTGTGCGTGTGGATCTGGCATCATAGGCATGAATGATTGTGGCATTGGTATGGGGACCATCATGACGCCGTACTCTGGGTATGGATATGGTGGAGTTGGCGGATGGGAGGATCTGGGAGTGATTAGTTTGTTTCTTAGTTAATAAGCATGTGGTGGACTTACTCTGGTGAGACGGGTGATGGGGGCATTGCTATGTTTCCATGTACTAATGGAGGCGTGGAGTGGCCGGAGATGTAGCCTGTAGGCATCATTGCTGGACTTCTGGTAGGACCGGCAATGGGCTTTGTGGGCGTACTTGTTCGCGAGAGTGTGACGACCAGACTCTGGCCATCCCATCCGCTGGTTGAAAGGCGATCTGTTGCGGTGTTAGGGGTGGAGTATTGGGGACTGGATATAGTAAATACATACGGTAGGTTCGCCATGCCTCGTCTTCATTCTTGACGATGATTTGGCCGAGGCCGGTGGGGAATCCGTGGCTATCATCGTATACTACTGCCTGACGAATATGCAGTGCAGTTTGACGGACGAGATCTTTGAGTTCTTGCCAGCGGCAATGAGGTGGGATCTGGGATTCTTGTTAGTTTTTGAACTCATTTGATATGTTACATATCAAACTCACGCCTTGAAGGAATACGACGAACTCATCGTCCGACCTGCGCGATCTGGGACGACCTTTATCACGACCGAGAGGAGGCATGACTGCAGATATCTCTAAATGCACCCCGGTATTTTAGTACCGAAAGCGCGCTAGCTCAGTCGTATGGATTTAAATGGAGGACCGATGTCGATGCTTGCAAATATCCCGGTCTGTCGGGTTTGCGAAACAGTCGGGGCTCGACTTGTCCGACCAGGTATTCAGCCGAATCCAGAACTTGGGCAATTGTAATCTCTATTAGAGGCCTATGTTAGCTCAGGGTATATAGATATGGTGTTACCTTTTGATTCCCACTCTGCTTGGACTGAGATGACCACAGGGACGACATCACCAAGCATTAAGGTGCAATGGGAAATCAAACCGCACAAGCCTACCTATTTTTTCCTGTCGGATAAATGCAAGTCAACTTATTGGTCTGACCGACAAACTGCAGGAAGAGATAAACCCCTCCACGAGCTGAACGAGAGTCGAGGAGGTTATAAAGCGCTGGAACAAAAAAAAAGAGAAAGCGTCGAGGTTTCACAAGAATAGTTATGATGATATATGATATAGTCAATTTATTTCTTATGGCTAGTAATAATCTATGATATTCCTATTCATAGCTTGCAAGTAGAAATGGGGACCCAGAATACTGCACAAACTGGACGAATAGCGACGCCAGACGATGAGCATTAGCCAGTCATACCAGAGAACAAGCAGCTCCCTTTCTCCTTCTGGCTGAGATATGTCATTTTCCCCATGAGTTCAGCTCTGCCAAATACAATAGAGGTGTGGTCTGCCGTCCCACCGGATATAGTTCCACATAAGGGCATTGTATGGCCCATTCTAATGTGTACACTTCCCCCCCCCCTTTGTAAATATTAAAATAAAATTCTCCATTCAAGTACCGGGTATACCCGTGCACAGGAGGCAAATCACTTCGAATACGCTTACGACTTAATGTGTGGTTACACCGCTAGATCCGAATCGGACATGCAGAATGGACATGCAGAGTGGACCTGTATTCATCACATTGGCTCAATTGTCAGATCGGAATTGAAAAAAAAAAAAAGCAAATAGAAATAAAAATGAAATTTTAAGAGGGATCTTCGATCAGAGCGGGTCTCTTAACATGAGCAGTCATACCCTGCAGTTATTGATTTTTTCTTTTTTGGATCAATTACATCGACTATTGATTCAAGTACCTGCAGATGCGAGAGTTAGGAAGGGTAAGTCTGGGAATTCATCTAAATTCTTGAACACTTATCATGTGCACTACAGCGTATACCTCCCTAGATAGTCTTACTGCCCCTAGATAGTCACACTGCAGGTCCCAGAAAGTCTACAGTCGGCGTTCCCGTCTCTCAAAAGAGGGATGTGGAATACGCATGTACTTAAGCCTATGTATAGTACAGGGCCAGTCGACCAATAACTATGATAAACATGGCATAGGGCATGTACTAGAAGTATATCAACGACAAATGACCATCCACATAGGGAGCTACCTACATTCCAAGAATGTATGATTAACTCGGTGTGAGACGAAGCTGTACTATGACGAGACGCGACCAAAGCACAGGGTTTCAGGGGAGGTCACATGGCCAATCTGGCCTTTGGGCATATCTACGGTGTCTTTTACTGGCGAATTGTGGGAAATCTGGAATGTGCCTTGTCCTCTCACGGGGTTGAATTCCCCGGGTGCCAAATGCAAATATTTAGGTTTATTACTTGCCTGAGAGGTATACTAAATATATACATTAGGTAATTGAAGGGTCATGTTTATATATTTTAATGAAGTTCCAATGAAAAGGTATCAGAAAGCGCTCCAATTGCTCGAAAAAGATAAATCCAGTGGACGATCGCCGAAGCGAAAGAAACAGCAGTTGCAACATGCAAAAGACATAGAAATGGGCATATATAAAAAGCATGCTTTGAAGTTGCAAGAATCTATGCAATGTTCTTATAAGGCCGACCGGGTGGAATGGGCCAAATCTTCCAAGCACCCTTCGGTCCGTGGTTCTTGCAACCACCGATCCCCGATGTTCCACTCTGAAGTGAACTCTCCGTTTCAGATCGCGAAGATCAGGCAGTGCCACAGGCTGAATCTCACAGGAACTCTCGGTCCGAGGCGCAAAGGAAAGTAATGGAGTTTTATCCTATTCGGAAAGTGGCATCCTTAGGGGGAACGATTTTTTGTTGGTTTGTAAGACGGTTTTTGATGATTCGGTCAACCACTCGCTAGACTCCCCAGATCCTCCGGTTTATTTGGATTGGTGTTTTGGTTTTGGTGTTTTGTCGTTTGAAAATCGGATGTTCATTTCATTCCCCGAAACCGACTTTGGTTGCGCATCGGCTGCAGTAATAGGAGTTCATACCGAATTGAACGATGCTGCAGCCTGATTGGCCTAGGCTGAGAGATTGTTGACAACGGGAACATCGGACAATGTCGAGGGTTGGAGAAGCCGTAGGACGGGCAACACCAGTTGAAGGTTGAGGAGTGATTTGTACTGGGGAGCTCATTGTGGGATTTGAGGATATAAGTTCAAATGTTGAGAGAAAAGGGGGGGATCGCATGTTTTTGAGTTGACCCGGTCCTCGTGATTTCTCGGTTTACCCCGGTTTTTTTTATATGTGATGATGATTTGACCTGATAAACAAGGAAAGGGATAAACGATGTGAAACAGGGAAGATATTTGGCGCTTTTAAATGGTCTAACGCCCAATCCTTTTTTCTAGCCTTATCCCCCCTTCTCTGCCGATCATATGGGCTTACATATGGGCTTACATATGGGCTGTTTTTGGGCGCTTCCGAAATAACGCTGCCTAAACCCGGACATGCCGAACACTTTTCTGTTTTGTCTGGAATTTGGGCGTTCTCTATGTATATCTTTGACTGTTCCGTATTGACTGAATAGTTAGTGGGATATGGATTGAGACGGTAAGAATGAATCTTCCAAAATAAACATCGGAAATAATATCGGAAACACTATCATGTACGTAGACGTAGGTGGGCGTCTTAGGCTTCACGCTAACCATCCCAATATTTCGACATGACTTCCAAGGTTATACCTAATATATCCTCTACTATTTCTTAAATGTGGAGGCTCATAATCTTTATTTCGGCAGATTTATATGTTTAAATTGTTTAAATTGTTTAAACCGTTTAAACTGTTAAACTGTCTCCAAAGTTAGATTTAAATCTTTGAGATCATTGTCTTATCTGAACAGAATTAGAATCATGCAGCTAGTTTAGTTTAGGCAGAGAGTCTTAAGAAGTTAAGGTGGAGGGGTACGGGGTGAATCGAAACATCGAAACGTCGCGAAATTCCAAACTCATACGATAAGATTCAGCGACGTCATATTTTCTCCATCCGGCACTTTTTCTTCTTGATTACCTTAGACTGGTCTTGATCCCTAACCTCCGAGTCTAGACCCCCAAATCTCAGAGAATTGCCCCGCCAAAACGAAATATCTCCTGCCCCTCATTCCCATTCCACCCACATATTTCCACCATGGCCGGCCACCCCAACCTCTACAGCTTCCCCACCTCCGACGCACTAGCTGCGCAATTGCGAGGCTACGTCCTCCATTGCCAGAACACCGCTCTCTCCCGACACGGCACTTTCCGTCTCGCCGTCTCCGGCGGATCTCTGCCAACCGTTCTGGCCAAAGCCCTCCTCGCCCCCAGCAATGGCTCCCCGGAAGACACCCCCCAATTCTCCAAGTGGCACATCTTCTTCGCCGATGAGCGCGCTGTACCCCTCGATCACGAAGACAGCAATTACCGTCTCCTGAACGACGAGCTCGTCAACAAGATCCCCGCCGAGCTCGGCACCCCCGTCGTCCACCCCATCGACGAGAAGCACGTCGACGATGACGATCCCCAGGAACTCGCAGATCTCTACCGTGAGGATCTGATGCGCGAGTTCGCTGCTAAGGATAGCGTTAAAATTCCCATCTTCGATCTCATCCTCCTAGGCTGTGGTCCTGATGGTCACACTTGCTCGCTTTTCCCTGGTCATGCTTTGCTTCGTGAGAAGGATGCTTGGGTTGCTGCTGAGACCAACTCCCCCAAGCCCCCGCCCAAGCGCATTACCCTTACCCTGCCGGTTGTTACCCACGCTGTCAGCATTGCCTTTGTTGCGACCGGCGCCGGCAAGAAGGATATCCTGAAGCAGATCTTTGATCTGGAGGAGGGCTCTAGTCTTCCTTCCGCGCTGGTTAACCAGGGCGCTGGTGATAAGGTCAGCTGGTTCACAGATCACCCGGCAGTGGATGGTGTTTCGTTCCCTCGTCGTGGGAGTCTTTGAGGTGTGAGACTTGCTAGATGGATGATGGCTTCGTTTCCTATTTCGCAAGATTTGCCTTGGCATTGATTGCACTGGCTATGATGAAAAGGGGTGTTCTGCTTTGATCTGTTAGGACCGGTAGACCAAACTTAGAATAGAATTCATATTTCTTCCATCATTTTGTCTACAAACTAGGCGATTTCCTTTCTAAATATCTTCTAACCTTGAGAAGTCCTGTTGTGTGTGTCACTGGCGTTGTTCTTGGTGTCATTTTAGATCTTCTACTGTTTGAAACCTAAAAAGTGATACTCCGTTCTATCCTTTTAGGAAGATATCCCCGGGCCATCATGGCCAACGAAATACAAATCATCGCCTGCCCTACCCCTACATGGGAACAAACTAGAGTGGTCATATAACCACTCTGTCAACCTTTTTCATATCCACCCCTCTGTCACTGCATTCTTACTGACATCAGATATTACGCGAATAGAACTCAAACTTGGATACGTTCCCATATTTTCCATTTCACACGACAACCTCGCATGCTTCGGCCGGCTGGCAAGGGTCAGTCCTGGCGGCCTGCTCTAGCATCTCGACTATGTGTTGATGGCCTTCATCTAACGCATCTTGGAGTGCTGCATTGTAGTCTTCGCTCTGAGTATTGACGTTTGCCCCCCATTTAAAATCTCGACGACGCTTTCGTGGCCTTTGGCTGATGCTGCTTGGAGTGCGATATTGTAGAATTCTCCACCTTGTAGATTGACGTTTGCTCCGTGGTCAAGTAGCATCTCGACGATGCTTTCGTGGCCCCAAGCTGATGCTGCTTGTAGTGCTGTGTTACACCGTCCGCCTTGTAGGTTGACGTTTGCTCCGTGGTTTAGTAACAGCTCGACTATTTTCTCAAGGCCTTGCTCTGATGCTGCTTGTAGTGCTGTATTGTGGTCTCCACCTTGTAGGTTGACGTCTGCTCCTGGTTGAGTAGCACTTCGACGATCCTTTCGTAGCCTCCCATGGATGCTGCTTGGAGTGCTGTATGGCAGTATCCACTTTGTATATTGACGTTTACTCCTTGGCTAAGTAGTATCTCGACTACTCTTTCGAGGCCTGCGAGGGATGCGTCTTGGAGTGGTGTATGGGAGGATCCGTATTGAGGATTGACGTCTGCCCCCCATTCAAGTAGTGTCTCGGCGATCCTTCCGTGGCCCATAGCTAATACTGCTTGGAGTGCTGTGCCATAGACCTCACCTTGCAGATTGACATTTGCTCCCTGGTTAAGTAGCACCTCGACGATTCTTTCGTGGCCATTAACTGATGCTGCTATGAGTGCTGTATGATAGTGTCCACCTTGGAGATTGATATTTGCTCCATGGTTGAGCAGTATCTCGATGATCCTTTCGTGACCTTTGAAGGATGCTACTTGGAGTGGTGTATCATAGTATCCACCTTCCATATTGACGTTTGCTCCATGATTGAGGAGTATCTCGACGACCCTTTCGTGGCCTTCTAAGGATGCGTCATAGAGTGCTGTATAAAAGTCTGCACCTTGCATATTGACTTTTGCCCCCCATTTAAGGAGTATCTTGACGACCCTTTCGTGGCCCTCGTAGGATGCTAATTGGAGTGCTTTTTTAAAATCGCTACTCTCTATGTTAACATTTGCGCCCTGGTTGAGTAGGATCTCGACTATCTTTTCGTGGCCTCCGAAGGATGCTGCTTGGAGTGATATGCCATATCTTCCAAATTGGGAATAGAGATCGGCGCCATTGTCTAGTAGTATCTGGACAACCTGCTGAAAACCCCTCAGCGATGCTGCTTGTAGGGCCGTGAGCGACCATTGATCTTGGATGTTGACGTCGAAACCTTCGTCTAGCAGTACTTGGATGACCTGCGTTATTCCAAGATAACACGCCACAAGCAGATCTGTCAGGACTGAAACATCGTGGAATTCAGAATAATCGAATATTGGAGCCCAAGTGCTTAAATGATGCTTTTTCACATCACAGAGAACGCGCGCATCTTCTGTGTATTGCTCAGCAAGCGAAGCCTCCTGTTCGATAAAATGTAAATTCCAGTACCGAGCGGAATACGAAAGAAAGGGGTATTTCCGATTTCTGATGCCCTCGGATAGGTGATCCTCCGAATAAGCATCCCATTCGGTCCTCCAGCTGACGTCGGGCAGCAACAAGTACTGCAGACATTGTCGCGATGTTGTGCCGTGCGAGTGAGGCAAATCGAAGACACCTTTCCAATATCCTTCCTCCTTTGCTTTCTTGGATGTTGTCAGAAATTCTCGTGCGGTCTGGTGAATGAACGAAAGCTTTTCCTCGTGGACGCTGATAAAAAGACCGCAGAGATTCATGATATAGCCTTGAAACTGATCGCTTGGCCATCTCTTGGCCATGAGATCTTCGTGTGATGTAACTGCTTGACCCTTTTGGTCTTGAATAGCTAGGGTCAAGGCAATGTTCGCCTCGTCAAGAGTAAGAGGCTGTTGGGCCACGAGCACAAATTCAAGAAGAGTCTTCAATCGCGACTTGTCTTTGCTTCCACTCAGCATCCGTTCGTATACTTGAGAGACTTCCTCTGGTAGATCATCCAAGAGTGTTTCTAGATCTGAGTACCTGCTGTATTCTAGGCGATCGTTGTGGATGATGTTGAATATCAGGTGTAGCCAGAGGTATGTGCGATTCTGCATGTTTTTCAGACGGAGCTTGATCTTTTCTCGATCGCTTTCGGTGAAGCCCTTTGTGATGTCCTCAACTTTTTCGTCAATGACTAGGTCAATCTCATGTTGAATCTGCTCAGATTTACTCTCGCTATCAAGTCGTAGATATGTTGCATTGTTTGATAAACCGTCAAACCGATCTTGCAGGTTTTGAAGTGGACGACTTGTGATGAAGAATTTGAGCTTGGATCGCGCTAACGTCTGATCTGTGCTGTAGAATTCCTCAAGTGTATCAATGATCTGGTGTGCACTTCTCTTTTCGCATTCGTCTAACGCATCCATGACACATGTGATTTCGCCGACCTCGGGGTCTGCCGCACACGCCACCAGGATTCGCCATAACTCGGGAAATTTTGGAACAAGAGAGTCACCATTTGCCTTATACCCCGGCAACCCATGTCTGATCAGTCTCGTAGATTCCTGGGTGGATGGAGACCAGAAGAGCTGTCGAAGTATTGCACACAGCGCTTGAGTACCGTCCATCTTGCCACCAGCACCCTCTTTGAAAAAGAAATGAGCAACAACCGATGTTGCGCTAGTCAGAACACCTGCGGACGTGAGGGTAATCGTGCTGGCGTCCAGATGATTTTCGTCTATCAGCGACCTCGACAAGACTGACTTACCACGGCCAGGGCCTGCTGCCACCCAGAGGACGCCTGAGCTGCTGTCGCGCCACCCATTGAAGCCCTCATCCTCTAAAATCCACTCACAGGTCCCGGGGACTCTGATTAGATTCCGACTCATGTTTTCCTCGTAGCTATCAGCAGCTTTGGCCAACGCATGCAGCAGTTTCTCTTCCTTGTCGTCTTTTTGACCTTGTTCTATACATTGGAGGGTCTTTTCCTGGGTGGTACGCAATTTCTGGATCTCTTGCAGCTGCTGGTCACTGTTCTCCTGGATCTTCGACTTTGTAGTGATTTGGAGCAAGTTGCGGCAGGATTCATCACTCTTGTCGATTTTTTCCACCATCCCCGTCCACGCGTTTGACCCTTGCACATCCTGCCATACGCGGGAGTGCTGGGGACTCGTCAGATGGAAAATGACCCGAGCCTGATATTCAATCACATAGGAATAGAGCTTTGCTAAAGGCTGTATGAGATTCTCATAATGCTGTCGACGATCGGACTCGAGATACTCTGTCTCGAAGATTTGCCAGAACATTTGAAGCTCACCAATACCCTCCAAGCCATTCGCCATATTCCCTTTCTCTGTAGCGCTGCTCATAATGAGCTGTCTTATTAGCCTAGATCTTTAAGGGCAAGAAACAGATGACCTACAGGAAGAATCAAGGAGACGCCGGACCATGCAAGTGCTGCAAGTGGCTGAGTACTGACAGCAGTCTTCACGAGTGGATCGGACCAAAGGAGGAATTTGCCCAACTTCTCAACTTGCTCTCGCACGCTGATATTGTGGCTCCGAATGTGAAATTTCCACTGCTTTTGCTCTCGATCTGCCAACAGCATCTTAACGACATCTTCAACAGATTCTGGATTTGAGAAATCTATGCTTGTAGGTGTGTCTTCGCCCTGCAAAGAAGCTAGATAATTCGTATAGGCTGTCACTAGCTCCTGGCCTGTATCTCTCTCCTGAAACATGGCAAAGGATCTGGACCAGACTTCGTATCGGGTCTCTCCATTTTTTTGTGTTTCCACAAGTGGTGCGTCTGTCAGCGTGGGTTTATCAGAAACAGAAGAGAAGGGCGGTAAATTGGGAGTGGAGTTCGAGATTGAGGAGTCAGCCGGCTTGGCCTGTGTATCGGCAACATCGATCGAGGTCGTTCTGTCGAGGGGAGGTGTATCCGGGTCTGTGGTCTCTGGCGCTGGTGAAAGTGATACCTCGTCACCAACTGCTCTTTTATCTGCGTTCTTTCTGTGTTTTCGCAATAAGCGATCTTTGGTTGCTGAGAAAAGCCCCATGTTAGGTGTGTTTGCCAGGCTCGAAGATTTGGCATCTGACAAGGAGGAAGTCGGGATTCTTAAAAACGCTCTGTGCTTAGGCGGGGCATGGCTTGGGCAATCTATGTTTGTCGAATAGCTGTGACTTTTTCCGCACTAAGGCAGCCAGAGTGACTAATTGGGGTTCTTATGGATTTTGTCATATTTTTGGTACACTTTTTGAAATGAGTTGAATAAGATATTGCGTCCAATCTTTAATTGCCCTACAGTAGGTATCCATTTCGTAGGCGATGTGTTGAGGGTTGCTTCCAACCGCTCTTTGACTAACGTGTGCCCCCTGGCCATAGTAAGCCTAGTCACGCAAATGGGCTCTAGGGCCGAAAGAAGTAGCGCAAAGTAGGGCAAACCCTACTTACTGGTGGGGAGTATATACTATATATCGGGGCTACATATACATCGAACATGTTCTATATAGTTTGAAGTATGTTGATTCACTATCACTAGCTTGCAGCACGGTCTTTCTCTAGAACACCTGATCAATTCGGCTCCTTTTATATCAATAAAGCTCGATAGCTTACCTTCACTTAAGACTTAAAGCAATCCTTTCCACAATGGCATTCCTTGGTATCGGTATTGCAGAATCCATATTTATCGGGGCAGCACTTTCCCGGGTCTGCAGCGGCGCATTTCTTCACGGTGCATGCCCTCTTGTCTAGCTCAACAGGCGAAGCCGCTGCAAGCATAGCAAGAGAGAGAACAAGGGCGATTGAGGCGGAGATGAACTTCATTTTGAGGAGGTTTCGGTATGAATGATTGGGTTGAACTTGGTTGGATTTGGTTGGATTTGGTTGGATTGATTGGATTGAGAGGAGAGATAGTTTTTCACATCGAGACAGAAGGCTATATTTATATCTTTTCAACTACTCACAGTCCTCGATGAGGGGTATATATCACACCGGTGCTATTCCTAACCCTGGCACATTTATGTAATAGCAAGGCAACTATACAGGAGACTGGACATACGATCGGCATGGACGTTCCAATCAGCCAAGGAGTAGCATCAAATCATGTCGTGGGCTTGGAATTCCGTTCTCTTCCCCCGGGTTTGAAAGAATCATGTAGATCATTCAAATTCGGCCTTATGGAGCGCTTACAATGAGGCTATGTGAAGAGGAGCTCTTCTATTGGTTGTATTAGTGTCGACCCCGTGTGGTGAACCCCGGAGCCCCTTGCATTATGCTGACTGTCCATAAACATGGCCCCGAATTCTTTTGAGGTTTGCCAATTTGAGCCTCCTGTGCCACCCCAAAATTTGAGCACAGGGACCCTATTAGTCATAAGAGAAAAACATAACTATTACAGTTTTTAAGCACTACAGAAGATGTGTGTCTATTCAATTAAATTCAATCACATCTATAAGTCATAGCTAGACTGATACGATATCATATAGCTCCAAGTGATGATAAAAACTGCTAGCTGTAAAATGTAAAATTCGAGGCGTCGGGAAATATACAGCAGGCTTGCGCACATGGGTCGGGTATCGGTACTCCGTGATCATATGCAAAATTCTGGACTTCACATAAAGCATTTCCAAGGTTGCTTGGCAGCTGAGATGGGTGGCCTAACAAGGGTCCTATCTAGAATGGGGCCAAAAATGTACACGAGTTCAGGTCAGAACGTCGAAGATCCATGGATGGATTGTACATATCTGATATTGTATTGCCTTATATGTGTAGCATTAAGCATAAAATAAAAGGAGGCATAAGACAATTCGTTTCCATACACAATCAGAATACTTCTGAAACTATCTTAAGGCTCTATTTTACCTGAGTCTTGGATAGATAAGGACCGATGCAAAGATTGCATGTACATACGCCAAGGACTCAGTTTTGGCTAGTATGAGCTGTCGTTTCCCTACATATTTCAATTCAGGCGATCAGCCGCGTAGCCAAGGCGTGTCGATCTCCCGTTTCTATCCGATCCCCACAAAAGCATGTGCAACTACATGTTTTCCTTAGGGGTACAGCTTGGCTTAATGGACTCCTTACTAGGTTGACAATTGGCAATGCGAACTAGTAGTTTCTGTAGGGCTAGAAATGAGACATGTGTATTGGATATGGAGGATTTCAGACTATCTAGACAATAGGTCTGAACGCCCATCACTTGACCGCTAAGTACAGACAACTTGATGCCGGTAAAATAACCAAGGAACCTAGAAAGACACCAATTATAATCCTCTGGCCCCATAAATGTCTATAGAGCAAGCTTGATTGGTCAACCGATAACCAGGAGTGAGACCTGGCTGTTGACGTTGTATTGTCCTCTTTCTGTATGACAATTTACGACTCCTATTGGTCTTTGCATTTTCGCAGACAATAATCACTGCTCTGTAATTGCTATCATTAGGTAACAATCAAAGTCATGGAAACGAGATGAACATACCCCGCCATCGATCTTGCAGAGTGTGTAGCAGTTGTTGACCTGAACAGAAGCCGCTGAGTCTTTTCCAGCTTCGATGGGCGTAGCAAGCGCTAGGCCAATGAAGGTCACAAGGGCTAAAATAGAGAAACGCATTTTAGAATAAGTTGTTAGGATGGGTCGTCGGGTTTCTGATGGGAGTGTATGTTTGAGTGGAAAAGTGAATTGTTTTGAGTTACACTGGAGGCGAAGTGTCTACATTTTATATGCTTTCGATTGTACTGTGTAAATATTAGTGGACCAATTCATCTCCCTTCGCTATGTATTTTCAAGTTTAGCCCCCACGGCTCGTGCAGGCTTATATGCATAATTGCTGTCATGCAAGGGTGATCCCCACGAATTCTCGCTCGTATTCCAAAATTCCAAGATTGATCTACATAAACATTCTGCAGTTTGAATAAAGAACTGCACTCCTCTATGAGCTGTTCGTTTTGCCGCTCGCAGGCATCACAGCGTCAGCTTCTAATATCTGCAATGTAACCCCAGGTTGCGAACCAGGAAGGCATATTTTGGAACGCTAGGCTAGGATACTGGTACTAAGGATCTGCAATCTATCGCTCACATGAGGGAAATAACCAAGAAGGTACTTGATCCTTGCCAAGATACCGAATCCCCATGTGGAGGTGGGGATACTTAGCAAGGACTATTAGCTCTATATAAAGACACCCATAGGGTGATAACCATTTCCTCAATACTGCAACCATATTTCTCTCTACATTGTCTCTTCATCTCTGAAACAAATTTGGCATCTTTACAAACCAGATTCTCAAACATGAAGCTTTTCATTGTCCTATTTGCCCTAGTTGCCTTCACAATGGCCACGCCCGAAGCTGGTGGAAATCTGGAAGCGAGGGTTGGGTGCTCCCAGAGGGGAGAATACTGCAACGACGGCACATTCCGGTGCTGTGCAAAACAGGGTAAATGTAGGGGAAATGTGGTAAGTCTACATCTGCTCTTTTCATGAAACATCTACGGCCAAACATGATAGCAGATGGCTAAAAGGAAATATAGTGCAAATAAGCCACCATATACTAGGGAATGCAGAGGTCGCCTTATGTTGCTGGATCCATGTATCGAGCGTCAGGACTGTATGTTTGGTCATTCTGGAGTCCTCCGCGCAATATGTTGCCACTTCTAACCCGGCGTTGATGCAAATGTCCATCTGCAAAGAAATCTGGCAATTCAAGGAGGGTTTATTATTCCTTGCTAGCCGAGATCTTTACTCAATAAAGCCAGCTGGAGTTGGCAGTTTG
Organism: Penicillium concentricum; assembly: GCF_028827145.1. Taxonomy (NCBI): domain Eukaryota; kingdom Fungi; phylum Ascomycota; class Eurotiomycetes; order Eurotiales; family Aspergillaceae; genus Penicillium; species Penicillium concentricum. Next base: position 1,307,811 of record NW_026622756.1, read on the forward strand.
GTCATCAAGCCAGAGCTCATATTATTGCAAACTTGATACTGGTGGAACCTAAGTTATAATTTATAGTAGACGAGAATAGTCGGCCGGCCGCCTGTCGTTGATGACATTCACCAGTTGATTTGATATAGAGACGAAAGATCCACTATAGTAATATATATCATCTACCTAGTTGCAGTTCTACTTGAATTATATCCATGAATATAATGTATCAAAGAGCATTGTATTTCGATTTAGCACGCAAGAAATATAAAGCAACTTTTCTGTGTAAACCTTGTAGTATAACCTTTTATGTAGATAAACCACGTTGCTAGTCCGACATATTGTTGGGACGTACGAACATATCTCTCACAAACAAGGCCACTGCATATAAGCGACCCATTCGCCAACATCACAAGCAGCCGTGCTCTTGTCTGGTCCAGCTGGCATCAAGTCGTCTTCATATAATTAAGTTCTTAGACTAACAATTTATTACAAACGATGTACTCTTCACGAAATTTCTCACTTTCGAACCAGGCACCGACGTATAGCATCATTACAAGTGCATTTACCCAAAGCCAAAGGTGGATTTAGCATATACGTGAACAATAAAATGTGAAGGAGTATTATCGTAGCGACTGGTGGAGGAGATCAGCTATTCAATAGATTTCTAAACAGTGCTCTGGCCCAAAAGGTCAATACCATGATTCAATCCAATTCATCATATAGCGATGTGCTAGCAAATATCCTTGGTTACTTGCTCTACAACTAGCCCTGTGAAGCTTTCTCGGAGCTATAGGCCGTTTTATACTCGATGTTGATATCGCATGTTCAATTAGTAGATCCTTTCGTCACAAGGGATTCTGTGCACCGAGTTCACTACCGCCTTGTAGATAACCAAAGCAAACATCTACATCTAGATATTCAATGATACCAGCTGTTCGATCCTTGGACCAAAGGGAGCAAACTTTCCACCCCTGGACTTGCCTCGTCAGCTAGGCATCGGTCCATTTTTCGAACCTCACCTTCGACCTCAACTCTTGACTACATCAACTCACAACCATTTCATTTTGCTGCTTCGGGAGCTTTATCGAGTAAGTATAACAACCAAAAATCAAATTTCACTATAAATAATATACAGTAGGATGGCAGAACACGTTGCGCGCAACCTTCGTCTGATGACTATGAGACCCGACGGCAATTTCATGCCATCCTCCAACCCCAACTACAATAACTTCAATTCCAACCTTCGACTCAATGGCCTATTTGTATCCATTGGCTTTATTGATCTGGAGCTGGACACCGGGATCATTAATACAGCTCCCAATATCGTTTGATCGACATGCACTCTGACGTCAAGGCAATTCGTGGTCCCTTCATCGACCTCGAAGACCGACGGGACGATCCTACCCTTCCATCTTATGTTGGTTTAATTGACCGCACGACAGGTGCTGAGACTGCGGATGTGGGCAACAACTCCTGTTTTCAGGCCGAGAACGCCACTCCCATTGCGATGAGTTCCGATCTTATCGACCTAGTCGATCTGTCCGATACCAAGATCATTCCAGTCGACATGGACCTGATCAACTTCACCATGCGCACTTCAATCATTCGCCATGCCGATTCTGGCTCGTCTGAATTGTCTATCACCTCAGACAACGCATTTGATTTGGACCCCGAAGCTGGCACCATCAATGCCGTGCATGCGACCAAGTCGTCCTCCGGTTCAGGAGCCACGACCGTGGGCTCCCTCGCCCCCGGTCCAGAGTGAGTAATATGCATCTGGTTTCCACTGCTTTGATCTATACTGACACCTGCCGCGCTATATTAGTGAATGCTTATCTGAGTTTGTTGCTGGCCTGGTCACCAGACTCGATTCCCTCCTCAAGCTATTCGAAGAGCGGCTTCAGTGAGTACTCAACAACGTCATCTAACATCTTCACTATGATGTAGATGGTGGGGCCGATTTCATGCGGAAGTGACATTTGAGTGATGGTTTGATCATGAGAGAGTGAGGGCTACATCAGTTGACGAAGAATGGGCTTCGGGGCTACCTATAAGAGGTATGCTCGTCGAGCCGGAGGAACAGGTTCTATTCTATTTCGATTTTCAACAGATCTGAACAATATGACTATCGGTTCGTAGTTGTATTCTGTTCCAAACGTAAATATGTAGGAACCCTAAAGCGCTTAGAGTAACACAGGATATATAACCTCAGCTTGTAGCAACTGATTTTAGCAACTCCTTAAATTGGTTCATACCTTTTCATATTTTATTGAATTTTTCTTGAAAATGGCCCTAAACACATATATCTTAATAGATGTATGTTTTCACGGACTTTATTCTAACCTACTTCAAGAATCTCTGATACTGGTTCCGTAGTGTGTACGATTATTAGAAAACCATCATAAACCCCGATTCGCCGGGCAGGACGTTTATTTTTCATCTTTCTCTTTGACTATTATTGTTTTAGTTGTTTTGGTTGCTTTTTTGCTTTTTATTATTATTTTTGACAAATTTTAGATGCATTTTCACTGCCTAAGTAACCTGGAAGATCAACAAAAAATAGATAAAATAAAAGGTGTGGGTACTTTGGGGAAGATCGCGCACCTCCCCGACTCTCCGCTAACAACAAACCCATCCCTTAAACCCAATGCATAATGCCTCTCTGATGACCTTGTACGATGCCCATTCCAACACGTTCGGCTTCGCTGCGCGATCCCCGTAAACAAGTCAGTCCTTTACCCGTCAAGCACAGCTGTCGCATGCCTGTGCCACCATTGCCATGCCAACAATTACATAAAGAAGCCATGCTAATTAATAAAGACTTCAAATATAGCACGACCTGCCACAAAACCCTCCACTCCACTATCCGCCGCGATTAGCCCAGGCAATGACTCTACCCCAGAGACGAATAACAAGAACCGCTCGCCATCAAACCCCTCGCCGGTCGAGGGTGTGCCTCTGAAAGACAATGGACTCACTGCCCGAGGAAGAACCCTACTCCCCCAGCGCAGGAATACTGTCCAAGACAATGGTCGCGGAACAGTATATGGGCGCATTCAGCCACCTAGCAGCAAGCCGAAACCACGCGGGGACCCGTCACCCACTAGACAGCGAGAGATATCGCCGCCTAAAAAGCAAACACCGGCTGATTCTACAGCAATGAAGACCGGAGTTCCACTCAGCCGCCGCCAAAGCATCATGCGACCTGGTGCGTTGAAGATGCCATCAGCAAACATTGCGGTCCCTTCATCAAAGAGCTCAGCGCCATCATTCGCGCCGCCCTCACCCCGCAAAGTGACAGGAAGACGATCCCCAGTTCAACCTCCTACAATCAGAAGGCCCCCTTCGCCCAAGAAAATAGAGATGCTACCCCCACCACGCCCCACACGGTCCGCGTCTTTGAGGCAGCCTATCAGCGCCAGCAAGAGACCACCCGTGGAAGCCAAAAGCCATGTGCGACACAGGAGTCAGTTGGCACAGAATACAAAACAAGCCGAAACAACCCCAGCAACCGGCCAACGTGCACGAGCACTCTCAACCTACCAGCGGCCGTCGTCACCTAAGAAATTCTCCAAGCCTCCAACGCCTACCCCTGGAGTCGAACCTCAGCCTGGGAATCTGCTGATCCCTTCATCATGGCCGGATATCGCAGCACTACAAACAGAGCTTCTTCAGCTCAGTCTTTTCCATTCCAACTCACTACAACGCCACGCTGAATGGAAGTCTGATGCCGAGTCACGTCTGCGCAAAAAGTATGGCAGTGTCGCTAGCCAATATCGTTTGGTACTGGCCGATGAAACGCAGCGGCAGTGTCAGCTGAATTTGCAGGCCCTGGGGCTTTGGCTTTCCAATTGTCGTGAACATCGCGGTTCGCATGACTTCTCCGAGCAGATTCAAATTCTATCACGGGTTCTACAAGATGTCTCGGATATGATTGCTAGCAGCCGGGGTGCACAGTACTCTCAGGCTGTGAAGGCCTTTGAAGACTGGCTTGACAGAGCGGAGCTTATTCGCCATAACCGTGGACCGGGATGTCTTGATGTTGGCGCCTTTATTGACCCCCTAGCACGAAGCTGGAAAGAATCATTGCATAATTTAAATGTGAGGCTGGAACTCTGTGCACGCGAATTGCAAGTCCTTGATATTCTTGGCTTCGGACAAGTGGAGCGTCTAGAACAGTCTGCTCTTGCCAGAATAGCCAAGAACCTGGCTGAATTGATACAGCTTATGACGCAGGAGATTCATGCCATGCAAGCATTGGAGACAGAAGTGGTGCGCTCAGAAAGAGATGCTGTCAGCCTTCTTGCGATGCAGTTCGCAGGCTCTATAAGGGAAACGAAGGCTCCTCGAGTCGGGGCATGGAGAAGCTAGTCCATGATATACGTATCTTTACGGTCAACTTGAATACACGAATACCCATGGCTAGTTTCCAACTGTACATGTTATGTAGAAATGAAAATGATATGAAAAGTATGAATGAATATGAGCGATATTGGTGGTACTTGGCCCCAAGTACCTGACGGCCAACCATAGCCTGTGTGGTACCTGATCCGAAGTAACTTGATGAGTCAGCCAGCGTCAACTCCAGGGCTCAATCTGACTTGAGGAGGGCTTCCCGGAGTGGTCTAGATCCTGGAGTATCGCGAATTCGCTGATTTTCTCCTCATACTTTTATCTCTGTCTTTCTCACTTTATTGCCACTTGCCTCTTTATACCTTATACGGCATACAAATATCTCATGAGTTGCTTTATCCGGGGTGATGAAAAAGCCATCTCTCATCTCTCTTCTTGACGTCATCCACGGTAGCTTCCGTTTTGACAGATAAAAGTCATCCGCAAAGAGACAGTATCCACCTGCCCAGTGCCTTTCGAGATGATCGCCGACCGTACCTAGCGAAGAATTCCAACTTTCTCGCCCACCTGATTCAGTGATCATGAAAAACTCGATCTACGATCGCCTTTGGCGCCGGGAATGCGGGGAATCGTTGCGGTATGCTGGGCTTCGGGGAATTTATGGATCCAAGGAATGGGTCAATGATCTTGACATTGTGAATGAACTCGGTGGGCACACTGGATGTGTCAATGCCCTCAGGTACGTTTAAAGCTTCTACCTAGGCTGAAGTACGTCGTTTTATCGACTGGCCAACACTTCCGCCATTTATAATGCTTATCATGCTAACGGTCTCGCAGTTGGTCAAGTTCAGGGCGTCTCCTGGCGTCCGGCTCTGATGATAAGCACCTCAATATCTACTCCTACCAACCCGACTCCTCCAGTGCTCCATTCGCGCTCAACACCACCGTTTTCACCGGCCACAGAGCTAACATCTTCTCCGTGAAGTTTATGCCACACTCGAATGATGGGACTTTGGTTACATGCGCCGGCGACTCGCAGGTTCGCGTCTTCGATATCGAATACTCAGCTGGGAGTAGAAATGATGCCGCCACTTCCGCATTTGCGGCTTCCACTCGGAGGCGACGGTATAATGAGTTCTTTAGCGGCGCACGGTATCTGAGTGACGGGAATACCAACGCCAGAGTGTATCGGAGTCACTCCGATCGCGTAAAGCGCATTGTCACCGAATCGTCGCCGTTCCTCTTTCTCACTTGCTCCGAGGATGGTGAAGTTCGCCAATGGGATCTGCGACTACCATCTAGCGCATACCCTCCACCACGGGGTGGCCAGGGCTTCATGGCAAATGAGTCGGAACATGATGACTCTAATGTTCCACCCCCTTTAATCTCCTATAAGCAATACAGCTTGGACCTCAATACAATCTCTTGCTCGCCAAGTCAGCCGCATTATATTGCATTGGGTGGTGCGCATGTCCACTGCTTTTTGCATGACAGGCGGATGCTTGGCCAGGACACCTCCGCTGCAACGGGCAGCAGGTCTACCCCAAGCGCTGGCAGCTCTGCTGACGAGGAAATGAGCAAGGCGACGCGATGCGTGCGAAGATTCGCACCGGGCGGCAAGCACCATATGAAATATCTTGATGATGGACACATCACTGCTTGTAAAATCAGTGATGCAAACCCCAATGAGATAGTTGTTAGCTGGTCTGGTGATCACATTTACAGTTTCGATTTGATTCGCAGCCCAGATGCCCGAGAGACCCAGGCGGGCGATAAATCCACCATCAAAGGGAAGAATGGACAGCCTCGTCGCAGTTCACGGAGCCGGAAGCGCAAGAAGCCCGCGACGCCTTCATCGCAGGAAAGCGGCGGCCGACACCAGTCTCGCCTTCGCTCAGCAGAGCCAGATACTGTCAGGATCCAATATGAGAATGGCGAGGCAGAGGATGTTCCATTCCCCACAGTCTCAGATAGTGACATAGGCACCACCCCCGAGAATTTGCTTGAGCAGGCTCGGTATTCTGTGCTGAATGATGCCCAGCGACTGAGCATGCAGATTGCAAAAGGATTGGTAACACTTCGAAAGACACTCTTCTCCCTAGAAACGACAGTTCGGGAGGCCGCAGGGTCTGAAGACGGTGGACCTGAATCGTACTCGAGATCCTTTGCATCCGCCCTGGAAATGGCGTCTACGCTTCTTCCACAAATGGCCGATGTCATGCGCGAATGGAGCTATCCCATGAACCCATCACGAGAGACCGTTAATTTCCAGCAATCGCTTCGTCGCAATCGCCAATCGTCGTGGAGATTTGTCCAAGCTGCTGGCACACTTGCTCATGCTTTAGCAGGTCAACCGCAAGATCCAGAAGAATCAAGCTTCGAGATGATCAAGCCTGCGCCGGGTGAGGATGACCCCATTGATCCAGCAGCTCAGTTTGGCTACGAATTTCTCCGAGCGATTCTTCTCTGGCTGCAGGGCGGCAGGCAGCGTCTTCTAGAGGGATTTCAACGCCGCAATGCCCCTCGACGACTACATGGCCGTTTCCCAATCCCAGATGAATCCGACGAGGATGCCATCGAAACCATCTTAGTGCCCTATATTATGGAATTGGCTCGTGACACTCCGATTGTGAATGTGGATGCCAACAGATTCGAGCATGACAGTACGCGCATCCTGTTCCAAACCCAACGAGCTGCCGTGACTGCGTTTGGGAATGCTGTCAAATTGCCCTTGGAAGATCTCGGGGGCTCGGCTGCTAGGTTCGATAGGCGCCGTGTTTCTAATCCTACCTCACAAATCCGCTCTCTCGACCGTGCCTCTGCGAAGAGGTTCTGGATTTTGCGAGTGGGCAGAGGAATCCTGATGGAGACGGGTAAGGAAGTGAACTACAAATTTGTCAACGATGCTTTCGGTGGACTTCACGCCACAGTGCACGAGTCTGAGGGTGACTCAGATGAAGAGAGAAACCAGACTGATATCGATCCCAATGAGGAGGAAGAACGAATCCGACGCATTGAACTCATCAGGGCTGGTGGTTCTGTTGCCAGGCAGGATAATCCTCGGCCTGAAAGCTCCCAAGCTAATGCAACATCGTTGGACAATGGCGACGTTGATTCAGATGAGGACGAGAGCGATGGTAGTCAGGCAGAGGAATCAACTGACGATGAAGATCTTGATGGCTGGCCCATGGATTCATCTTTGGATGAAGATGGCGAGGATTCTGATTCCGATGACATTATCTCCCGGAGATATGCCATTCGAAAGGCGCGACATAAAAATCTCGAGCGCAATGTTCCCTGTGTACCTCATATGCGAAGCTATCGCGGCCACTGCAACGTCAGGACCGTCAAGGATGTCAACTATTTCGGGCTGAATGATGAGTACGTGGTCAGCGGCTGTGATTCTGGTAATATATTCATCTGGGACCGCAAAACATCGAATCTGGTCAACATCCTAGAAGGTGATACTGAGGTTGTCAATGTCGTTCAAGGTAATTTCCATCATTGGTCAGAAAGATAAACGCTAACACTGTAATTTAGGTCATCCCTATGAACCAATGATCGCCGCTTCGGGAATTGACAAGACCATCAAAATTTTTTCGCCAGACCAGAATGCTCAAGAAGATGCTCGTAATGGTGTGAACATCCTCGATCCCGACAATCCATCCAACCAGTTTGGTCGAACACTCTCCAGGATAGGCGGTCTCGAGAGCCGAAAGCGAGTCCATGAAAGCTACCGCATCATGAGCCAAAACGATGTTGAACGTCGTGGCGGTATGAGCGAGGCACACATAACTGTACATTATATACCCCTCGATCGTTATCTAGCTCTTTTCACTGACTAGTACATAAAGCGGAGTATGCTCGAGCGCCTGGCTACCAACCTGAGGGGTGGCGGCCTTGGGGTTGGAATTGATGATATTGCTTCTCCTGGTGAACATCGCACTATTGTTATTGATGATAATTGCTCGGTGTGTCTATCTAGATCTCCTGCTGATTTGTGGAAATGATACTAATAAATCGATAGGTGATGTAAAGGATGAACGGAGGTCTGGATATCTCCAGAGCTGGATTGCACAGTGTCAAAAAGCAAAAAGATGTTCCATAGCATACATTTATTGTTATAGCAACGCTTTTTAATTCAGGTGCTTCCTCCAATCTATATATTTTACATATTTAAGTACCTTCCCTTTATAAAGTCAAACACTTCCAAAACACCCTCCCCCCAACCACCCAGCACATCGACCTGACACCAATTCTTATATTTTCCCACTCCTATAACAGAAAATCATCTATCTTCGACATATGGGAAACCCTGTCAGTGAAGTCGAGTTCATCATGACCGACGATCACTGTGGAAGAATGGGAAGTAACCTTCAAAATGGAACCCTCATTGTATGCCTTCAGTCGCCGTGGCCCAATCATCAGCGCTCTGTCAGCGCAGCAAATCGAGAACAAAAGTCTACGCGCAAACACCTATCATGCGCTAGATACTGAGTATTTTCGCTGCCTCAGAAGGATCTAGTGAGCATGAAAATTGAGGGAAACAAGCTGCAGTTGGAAGTGCCGACCGTTAGCCTTTAGTGATGGTAAGTGAACCTCCATATACTGCGTACCTCTTTACTAACTATTCTCGAGTCGCTATTTGCCCTTCCCGCCTCGATATCCGTCTCTACGGGTAGACACGCTCGCTTTCCTTACGTGCGTTAAAGATATCCTCCTAGGGGTGGTGGATGTCGTTATAGCTTTGGGAGTTTCTAGCCGCTTCCGAGTGTCTAGATACATCCATTTTGATATCACGATTTCCACCACAAAGCAGAGCCACTTGTTGTACCCAAGCGGCAAAGACAAACACTAAGACACGATTCAATGCTGGGCGAGGTGTTTGAACCGCAAATATCTACCATATGTGTGATGATGCACTTGAAGTGCCTCTACGGGGATTGGAAGAACAATCAAAACGGATGCGCTCTTATCAACGGATCATACAAACAGGTGTGTCCTTGCGCAACGAAGAACTCAGAAATGCAGTACGACTTAACTAGCTGAAAAGATTGCAACAGCCTCTCGATAAATATCCAAGACGTCCCGTCCATTTCATCCCCCAAACCCCATATACAGTCTCACTCCTGCTAGTTGCCATAAACCCCTCGAAAATTTGTTGCAATTGACGACCCCAAAATGATGAGGCCGACTGCTTCCGGTACCGTGACATATGCTTCCAGCCGCCTTTGGCTTGTTTGATGACACAAAGCAATCGAGGCTAAGGACAATCCTTCGGATAGCCTTGGGCGACAATGAATGGATACAAGCCTGCGCTTTTCTCGGCTTGTCCTAAGAGTCCGACGAGAGAAGGTTTTGCCACAAGGTGTCCTCTGCGTGTTTGGTGGAATCATCGACCTGTTAACACTTGCACGAAATGAGGATTACGTCAATCGACAATTCTGGAATGTTGTCCCGGGTACTTAATTAGTCTTTCCAGCTAGAACACTCAATCAAATGTCTTCGCCAGGGCCAATCCAGTTGTCTGTATGCCTGACAGAATGACGGGCAGCACAGAATGGAAATGTTCTGTTCTTGATGATCAAAGAATCCGAATCTTGTTGGCATTGCAGACTCTGGAGTTGCTATACGACAGCAGATGGTGAACTAAAGGTGCCTGGGTACGAGAAGAGCACTCCTCGAAAGAAATGGTCTCGGGTCTCGGGAGCTGCTGCACGTTGTGTTTTTAGGTAAGTTTGATAATCTTACAACATTGCCCAGGTGAAAAGCATGGAAATGTCAATATATTAATAGAGCTTTACTTACATGATTCTAGGTCAAAATTGCCGAAAGACTCAATCGGAAAGTTAAGTACGGGCGATGATGATGTACGAAGAGACCATATTCCTACGGCAGGCTATACCTACAGGGTGGTAATAGATTACCAAATATCTTCATACTACTCTACTTACCTCCTAATGTATATCCAACTCTTCCTTCTATCTCCAGATTTAACGAGATTTTTACCTTTAATCAAGATTAGTAGTCCCATGGACAACCTCAAATGGAGAGAACTATATATTCACGTGACCATCCTTATCGTAGAAATTTTTGCGATAAAAAGAACTTGCCCGCACGAATATCGTCGATCTACAGAGGGGCAGATCACAAACTTCATTTATAAAAGTCAAAGATCAATTGATATTGTGTCAATGCTCTAGATTCAGCTGCTGAAGTCTACAGCTTGATCTCTCTCTACCACCCCACATCTCCCAACCTGATATCACATCTTGATATCGATTCTATACTGCGTTTTTGGCTGCCAAAGACAAAAAAGTGTATGGAAACTTGTTACATCCTTGGAAACAAGAAGAGTAAACACATCACACATCATGTCTCAATCACAAGTGCTCCAAGCCCGGAATGAGACAACCACCAGGCTCTATGCAGACCCTCACAACCCCCACCTCCACCTTGAACGAGGTCTTCAGTATGAAAAGCTGGGATTTCCCGATCTCGCCTCCGCAGATGCATACCGTGCGCTGGCACTACTAGAGTCGGTGGTTGACCCAGATGAGTGCGAGTTCCATGCCAGACGGAAGATAGACCCTTCCCAGCAGGCTCCCGAGAAAGCAGCGGAGGAATCAGACGATGAAGACGAAGACGACAGCACTGTGCCAATCACCCAAGAGGAATACGATGCCATCATTGACCAAGTATATGTCCTTCTAGTACGCAGTCTCGTCCGCTGCGGCTGCTACCGCGACGCATTCGAGTTCGGCGTGCGCGGGCTAGCCCTTCTCGAAAAGAGATCCGCAACAGCCTCAGTAACTGCCCTGAACGCACAACTGGATCGCGTGAAGCAAATTTACAAATCTCGCACTGGTTCTGAAACCGAAAATATCGACCTGGACTCAATCAACCCCAGCGTCCTCCCCGGACAAGGCTTCGCCCGCCGTGTCCTCTATCCCTGGAACGAGCATGAGCCTGATCGCCGCTCACCAGAGACTCTCAACATGCTCAACGAGCGACTAGCGGTCATCGCGCCAAAGTGTGAAGTCCGCGCAGTGGCTTTGCCAGTACTACACGCTTCAGCAGACGACGACGACTCCAGCATGGAAGTCTCCGTACAGCTAGGCCTCTTCGCAAAAGAAGATATCGCCCCAGACGAGATCATCCTCAGCGAGTCATCACTGCTCACAGCAACCAACCGTCTCCACGACGATCTCTGCGACGCATGCAACGCCCCGCTCCCAGAACTCTCTGCCGCCGAGCCTCCCGTTGCCTGTGAGGGCGGATGCGTAGATATCATCTTCTGCAGTCAGAAATGCCACGATACCGCGCAAGAGGTATACCACGACGCGATCTGTGGTCTCGAGGATGGTCTAGACTCTATCGGGAAGGATGTCGCCGATCCCAAGGATAAGGCCGATTACCTGTATCTTCTTCTGCTGGGCAGAGCGCTCGCCATGTCCGCCACACAGGACAAGCACGCGCTCGACCTGCCCGAGGTGAAATACATCTGGGGCGATTTCCACGATTTCGATATTGAGTCTGTGTCCGCGGAAGCAGAGACAATCCCGACTACAGACGACACCGCCACTCTCCCCTTCTCGTTCCAGCTTAATGTCCTGCAGCCGGAGCGTTTTCTCGACGAAATGGGTCTGGATCCCTACGCCGAGCTCTACCGCTACGATACATGGGTTCTAAATACGCTGTTTGCTAAGTTCCGCGGCACGGCGTCAGGTCGACTGTCGACTTGGGATGGAGGTCCGGAGTTGTGCGCTGTTCATCCGTTGTGGTGTCTTGCGAATCATTCGTGTGATCCTAATGTGACATGGGAATGGAGTAGTGAAATTAATTTCCGTGCTCGGAGAGATGATGAGACGGCTGTTTGGTCGCGCGGGACTGAGATGAAGGAGCTCAGGGCTGGGGGTATTGCGAAGGATTCGGAGATCTTGAATCATTATTGTGATATTGGGTTGCCGGTTCAGAAGAGGAGGGAGTGGGCTGCTGGGGCTTTGGGTGGGACTTGTTTGTGTGATAGGTGTGTTTGGGAGGCTGGGGAGGTTGAGTAGGTTTGTATTTATGGGTTGGTGTATAGATCGACTTGATAGATCATGATAAGATACCCTTTTTACTACATTCAATGATAATGTTGCCAATGACTCCTAGAAATCAAATACTTATTACACGGGGGATACAATATAGTCTATTTGAACGTGTTTATTTTAACATCGAGGAAATGGAATTCCGAAAACCGTGGAGACACCATGAATGATTGATTTGCTCCTAATGAATCCCCATAAGTTTCAAATTCCTGGCACCAGACCGAATAAAACAAGTACAACGTCGTATTTTCGCTCCAAATACGCACTATTTCATTATCAACAGTAACATACGGACCTTTCAGCCAATCCCCAGGTCGGGATCAAAGCATCAGAGGTTCCCGTTTTATCTGCGCCGAGGTGGTGTCCGCGAAGAGCTTCGACCCCGTGATTCTGCCCGACGCTTAGGAGTAGGCGAGCGGGAGCGCGAGACAGAGTCTGCAGCCCCACGTCGTCGGCGGGGAGGGGGCGACACAGATTCAGACGAATATCGTTTTGCGCTTCTGGACGTCGCACTTTTGGGCGCGGGCTCACGACGAGGTGCAGGTGAGACAGACCGGGAAATTGATCTGGAGTAGCTGCGGTTTCTCCGGCTGGGAGGGCTTTGGCCTCGGCGTGGCGGTGTGACAGACCGAGTGACCGAGCGACGAGGTCGGTAAGGACTGCGACTTGGGCTTCTCGAGTCATAGGAGCGGGAACGTGCTCGACTGCGCTTAGCCGGCGTGCGGGAGACGGATCGTGATCGGGATCGTCCTGCGGGAGTCCGGGACCGACTGACTGATGTGTCACGACGGCGACGGACGGGGGACCGAGAGCGTGAAGGTGTGTAGCTTCGGCCCCGGGAAGAGGGAGTGATAGAGCGAGAGTAGGAGCGGCCACGATCTCTAGATGGAGAGCGGGAGTACGAAGGTGACCGGGAACGGCGGGAGTGGGGAGATCCAGTGCATGTTGAGCACATCGAACGGGATCGATCAGATGGGGTGCGCGAGAGAGATCGAGAGGCCCGTGCAGGCAAAGCAGGCACTGTGGGACGGGGAAGGTTTTTGAGGTTCTCACGCATGTCCTCGGTCAATACACCCATACCGATACTGGTGAAGTAGTTGACAGAGAACCTAGTGTGGCGTGGGTTTTCTGTCGGGAAGAGACCCTCGAAGCTTGGTCGCAGGATCTCATCCCTGAAGCGGGCCTGCAGTCCAGGCAGACCGAGGTTCTCTGCGAGGTTTTGGAACAGGATTTTGATGAAGATACGGCTGCTGGATGTGGTCTCCTCTTCGTTAAGATGAACCACAGACAAGACATGCCAACCAATCGCATCGTTGCTGAGGAGATGGCCGAAGAACTGGGCAATGTTGCGCAGTTTGTTTGTTTCGTAACGATGGATGGTATCGTAGTATTTGGCAAAGGCAGCCTCAAACAGGTCTGACCAGAGTCGGTTGATCTTGGCGAATCGCTCTCCGATCAGGCCATAGAATTTGGAGTATGTCCGTTCCTGGGAGCAACACTCAATGACCATGGATGGAAGTTCATGCTCCAACCCGACCGGCAGGTTGATCTTCATCAGCTTGTGGCAACATTCTTCGAAATCAATACTGGACATGATTGTGAGGTAGATTGTTCGTCGAAGGTTGACCAGATCAGTATTACTCTGATCCTTGATATCCATCTGTACTTCTTCCGTATCGGATTCTTCCTCTTCGCTTTCATCTGACCCATCCTCATTATCCTCGTCACTCTCCTCGCCCAAGATCTCGGCCTTCAATTTCTTATAAGCTTCCTCGTGTTCCTCCCACTCCGGGTCGTACTTGAAGATGTTGAGAGTGTCCTGAGTTTCTAGCTCGTCATCCAAGCCGGCACGGTGTGTGATCTGATCTTCCTCTTCCACTAGGTCCAGCTCCTCCTTAATTGCTGGGTTGTCCTTGTACCGATCCTTGCGCACCTGGAAGAGCACTTCGATCATATATTGCACACGCTTATCAATATCGGCCTCGTGCAGAATGTTTCGGAACTGGTCGAATACGGCGAGGGCGATAGGAGCGTTCATCTCCTCTAGATGCTGACCAACTTCGCGAGTGAGACCCACAGCAATCTCCACACTGTCGTCCGTTGGCTTGTGCAAAAGAAGTAAAAGGATCTGAGCTGCCAGCATCTCGTGGGCGACTTGTTGATTGCAGAGATGCGCAATGAAAGTTGTAGAGGAAATGCAGACCGCCTTATCATTTCGCTTGAAGGCCTTGCGGAATTGGACAACCAACCGGGCAAGCAACAAATCACCAACCTGCGGAAGTTTGGTGTTGACGATAGACGCCATCGCTGCGTAGATTGGAGTGAAGGGCAAACTAGCCGCCTGCGCCTTCATAATCGACCGACAGAATAATCCTCGGCCCCTTACCAAGTTCTCCGCAAAGAGCTCCGGAACAATGAACTTGATGTTGGAAACGTTGATTTTGTTGATAAGACCATTGATCGACTTCTTCAAAGCTTCCCATGCCATGCGCTGGTATTCTTTGCTCGTCTTATCCGTAATTTGCGCCTGTAACGCACGGAGTCGGGCCGGAGGGATGTAAGTGCCACCGGATCGCATATTGAGCAGCTTTTCGTATTCTGCCTTTGCTGATGCCTGTTTTTGTTCCTCGGTCATTGGCTTGCGCGCCGCTTCGCGCTTCTCATGTTCGCGAAGACGTTCAGCGAGTTGCCGTTCTCTGTCGTCCACATGTTCTGCATCGACCTTTGGCACATCGGAACCTTCTCGAACGGAATCACCGGGAGGCGATCGGCGACGATTTGGAGAGGGGGAACGAGAGGGAGGTGAGCGTTTGCGAGAGGCTGCGGCTGGTGAGTACGACGCGCCCGGGGGAGGCGTGGGCACGCGCACCGCAGACTGGAGAACATCCGAATCGGACATTTTCAATGGGTAGAGAGTCCTCCGGAGTCGAGAGAAGGTTTAATTTACACCGGAGGGACGGTGGTTGCGAATCTCAGCTGGACTGAGGTTACAAGGTAATTCAAGGACGCAGCAGGAGAAAGCTCTAGCGCGGTGCACGTGACCAAGGGTGACCAGAGGCCAACTAGGAACAACGGGAGCTCCTGAGATTCCTAGTAGTTCTGTCTAGCCCAGGATTCATCGACGTTCCTTCATATTTCTTTTTTCTTTAAACCACCGCTCTTTATCAGAATGGTAAATTATCCAGTCCTATCCAATGAACATACCTCGCTGACTGTGCTTTAGCTGGGCCAACTCGTCGGATCCGTCATGCTTTTGGTCGCGACTGCGATATTTCTTTACTACACTGCGTGGACCCTATTGATGGTATGCTAATTGATGATCATGTTTGTTTTATTTTATACTGATGTTTGTCCTGCAGCCCTTCGTCGACGCCGGCCACCCCCTCCACGACATCTTCCCACCCCGTGTTTGGGCTATCCGCATCCCCGTCATCCTCACACTTTTGGGTTCTGCCGTGGTAGGCACCTTCATTGGGATTGTGATGATCAACAGCAACAAGAAGAAGGCAGCCAAGGCCAAGGCCGCGACCAAGAAGAAGACCTAAGCGACCGTGGGCATCATACCAGGAGAGAGGTGCAATCCTCCGTGACAGCACTCTGTACCATCAACCGTTCCGAACCTCAGTGGCTATCAAAACACATCTCAAGTTAATTAATTTTTGTTATATTGAGCGCCTTCCAAACACTTTCACGCTGGATATACTTCGGACATGGCCCGGAAGAATAGTGGCGGATAATGCGGCCATATATGTGGAATATATGGACGGAAATTACCCCGTAGTTGGCACCAAAAAAAAGAGCCTGAATTTCCCGGCCAAATGTCAAAGCCCAGAGTCGTCATCTTCCATGCCGCAAAAATCCCATGACCTCGGCTGGGGCGATGACGCCAGCCACCTTCAATGAGCCAACTTTATTGACCAAAAAAAACAAATCAGGAATGGCGGAGGAGACGGCTGAACTCGGCTATTGACTTCATAGCATGTCAAAAGCATGCAAGGAGGTTTAAATCAGCAAGTAATGACGAGGTATCTAGGTAGAGACATCGGAATAGACCGCAAGATGTGACTAAGAGGGCCTTATCGGTGTTTGCATAGTTTGACAATATTTCCCCTCATACAGGCCACAAGGTACATTGTAGAGTCGGGATTGGAGAGAATAAGAGAACAAAGATAAGTAACGGAGAATCAGATCATGCTTTCATTAAGAATGACACTTTCAAGTTATTCCGTCTGACTCAGTCCTCCTATTACACCCTATTACATCCCTTATTATACTACCCTAATAGCCCCGTACCTGACTGGTGACCTGGGGTCAGCTCTCCCCCCCCCTCTTCTCTTATCGCGTACCATAACATCATCCTTCTTCCTTGACTCATCTTACCTTTCACCTTAGAACTTGTGTATACAAGTCATTTTGGAGATCTCTTTACAGCTTGAAATTATAGCTGTTACTTTGTTGTGCTTATCTATCAAAGCTTCCCCGCGTGTCTAGAGTGATCTCCGCTCTAGATACGCTTTTCCGTGGTGTCTACGTTCACCACGTATCTTGAATATTGTCCAGGTATGCATTCCCAGCTTCATGCTATGATGTGTGATCACTTGATTGATTCTATGAAAGCTATCATCTTTAGTGATACCCAAGGTCCCGGTTTCCAGTTAGGATCTCGAACAGAGCGATCCTGCATATCCGTTCTCAGACCACCAATACGGTCCTGAGAGCGGCTTCACTCTGTTGCTTCTCTATCGCCTCTCACTGAGGCATCATCTATTTGAATGCTCCCGGCCGCATCGGACGATCTCATCCTCCAGAACAGCCGTTTGCCCGAAGACGATAGTTCCTTCGCCCCGGACCTGAACCGGACCATACCAGAGCATGAACCAAGTCCGAAAGGCAAAAAGAAGAAGGGAAAGAAAAGCAAGGTGACCAGGGCAATAACTGAAAACCCACCGGATGATATGTATGTATTAACCGGTGATTGCCTGGTTTCTGATGAATGCGCAACATTAACGCCAGATTGTATGGATAGCATCCAACCATCTGCCCCACCAGAGGAGCCCCTCTCCTCCCCAGACCCCCCACCTCTTATTGAACATGTAAACCCATCTATCACGTCACCTGTTCTGGATGTTCTCGATTCCCTCGAGCCAGCAGGTGACGACCTCACAAGCCGCACCGATACCTGGGCGCAATCGGTGCCGTATGGAAAGAGCCCCCCCACCGATCTTATGGATGGGGATATACCAAGTGCATCACTGCCTAGTGCATCGCCTTTGAACTTTCCAACGATTCAAGAAAGGACTGGCTTCAGTCATCCTTCCTCGGCATCTCCCCACACTCGAACTTTACCATCTAGCTATGGTAATGGCTACCGAAGTAGTTTGAACTCGAGGCAACAGTCTGTGGACAGAAGAAAGAGTCACTCTTACGGAAGCCCAATGAGCAATCACGCGCCTCCCCCTCATCTTCCTCAAGCACATTTCTTCGGAGCACCAGACATCGATATTCTTCCGACTCAGAATCGATTGCCCACCGACGGAAATTATTCATTCTGTAGTTTTGATACGTTGCCTAGCTTATCATCTAAAGGCTCGCGGACAGGAATGAACGTCCTGCTGGTTGGGACAGATGGCACCGTGGAGATCCTCGCCATCGAAGATCGCCGAACTCGACTCGTGGGGCAGATTACTGGCTTAAATAGTCGTGTAATCGAGGCAAAACTCTTGTCTGCCCACCCGTCGAGCGACCCATTCGCATCGTCCCGGCCGCATGTTGCTGTCATTGTTCATGGCCCGTTGCCGCCGCACGAGGAGGAAGGTCGAATCTCGTCTGCAACATCGGACGCAAATGAAATCCCCCCTTCCACCATTCGCGGTCACTCTAACGATAAACGGAGAGACGACATCCAGTTCTACCAAACCCGAGTTGAAGTTTACTCTTTCCGGACCGGTGAACATGTTTCCACCCTGTTTGCAAGCAAGCCTGTGCAATGCCTGGAAAATCTTCCTGGTCTCCCGTCCTTTGCACCCTCGCCTGTGGGAAAATTGAAGCTCTTCACAGCCGGTGCTTACATTATCTTAGCGTCCGGGGTCAGCGGGGAAGTTTATGTTTATAGACATGTCCTATCCCCGGAAACAACTGCATACCAGTGTCTGGGTAAGACATGGACTGGGGTCCAGTCCAAAGAAACCCGGCGTTACTCGACCTCTTCAAGTTCTACAACTGATCCAGAGGGGAGTAGCGCCGACTCTCCTCATGGCTCTTCTGCCCTGGAAAGGCCCATCTTAGCTGCACAAGGAAGGTGGCTTGCATTTGCTCCGCCATCCTCGTCATACAGAGGATCAATCCAGGGCACTGTTCCTTCGAATTTGATTCTCGGCAAGGTTCCGGGCATTGAATCTCGCAGTCCTCCTGCTATTCCCTCGTTGTCGTGTGCCACAGACGTGGGAGAAGGGGAAAGTTTCTTCGACAAAATGGCAAGAGGTGTTACCCAAGAACTCGTCAGAGGCGCCCGCTGGATGGGCGATCAGGGAATGCAGGCCTGGAATAACTATTGGAACACCCAGCAAACAGCCGGTACCTCTCCACGTCGGCCACCTCAGGGGCTGGACCCTCAGACGCAGGGGTATGGATTATTCCCTCCAACCCATGCTCAGGATACACAAACATCAGCCACAGAACCTGACACTGTATCCATCATTGATCTGAGACGATTTGAAGACGGCACTGATATACGAAATGTGTTTATCCACCCAGTCTCGACGTTCCATGTTCCTAATGGTTGCAGTTTCTTGTCCCTTTCTCCAAACGGCTTGATGCTGTTCACGGCGAGCAAGAAGGGCGATGTGCAATACGTGTGGGATCTCATGCAACTCAAGCACTGTCGGTCCATGGCTTTTATGGCCGATGACCAGACGGGACAGAATCCCAATGTGCGCCAGATTGCTAGATACGCACGGTTGACTACATCTAGTATCGTTGATGTGATATGGACGGCGCCAGTGGGTGAGAGATTGGCTGTCATCACACGTAAAGGCACCGTCCATGTTTTCGATTTACCTCGAAGCGCATTTCAATGGCCCCCATTCCGCCGTGCGAAGCCTACTGCAAATAAGCCGCTGGCTATGGACCCCATGGTAGATGAGGTGACCAGTCAAGCTGCTGGTGGAAATCCGTTGTCAGCGGCCATGAAGTTAGTTGGCGGTAAAACGCAGCCATTCTTCTCTGCTGTGCGCGGTCGCGTCCCGTCCACGGGCGCTGCATTTCCCAATATGAGCGGATTTGCGTTACCTTCTGCTGCCAGTGTTAAGAGCGGGAAGGTTGTCGCTGCAGGCCTGAGCAAGTCAATGGGCGCGGCAACGGGCACTGTCAATACTCTGCGCCATGTCGGGGAGAACCGTCTACACTTGCCAGGACTAGCTCGAGACCCTGCACCTTCTCGGGTGACCTGGATTTGCAGCAAAGGCCTCATATTCTTGGGCGTCGTGGATGGTGGGTACTTCAAGATGTACCGCCTCAAGCGTGCCACTGTATCCGGCCACAAGAACCGACAGCCTCACTCTGTTATCGGCGGTAAGGAGTCCCAGGTCAAGCTACCTGCCAATCTCCAAGGTCCTTGTGGGCCAGCTCCCTTATCTACTTTTGATCCAGACCTAGTAGTTCATGCCTCACTTGTTCTTCCTTCAGTCAGCTCTCAGCCATCTAATGCTGCAAGATCGCTCTGCCAGCCTCTCTCGCAGGCCGAGATCGAGACAAACACCCCATACCAGCCGTTCCACACTGACCAGCGGGTTGGTTTGAGTGTTTTCTCCTCTGGCAGCGATGCAAGTGAGCCGAGTGGACAATGGGTTTTCGGCAATGATATCCCCCTGGTGAAAGTGCACTTGAGGCCCTTCAACAGCTCCAGCGATGACCACGGCGATGACGAAGATGAGAACGCTGTCATCCATGGACATTCGCTTGGGGCAGGCGGAGATATAGAAAACCTCATCACTCTCGGAAACAGCACTGGCAATGTGGAGGAAGTTGTTATTACCACCCGCCGCAAGAAGAGACACTCCACTCCCCTGAAAGCCGATGACGGTTTCTTCGAGGATGATTGCGAGGTGCTTGACTTTGCTCGGGACCGCGTCTGACCGACTCAACATTCCCTTTTTCTGTCTTATTCGTTTTGCTCTACACTCACTCTTTGCATTGATTTAGAACTTATGCTCACGTGGCGTCGCTGATCGCAAATGGAGTCTGGTGCTCTTTCTTCCCTTTTCCTCCCGAGATCCCCTCTCCTTTCGATTCTATTTCGCTATGACTTTCTACATACTACACATGCATAAACCCATATTATCTATCTTTCTCTCGAGGTGGGTTTGTTTTCGGCATGATTTCTTTGCTCTTGAATCCACGTTACCCGTTTGATATCGTTCACACAAACACAAATATCCAAATACCCAGATCCAGCCCAGAACGTTTTTGGAGTTTTTATGTTCTGATAGATGGGAGGCTCGGCGATGATTTACAGCCAGGTTGGTCTCTTTTTTATGCCGGGAGTGGTATGTACCCTTTCAACAAGCCCTAAGCTAGAATGGAATACAATCAAGAAACAGATAGCTACAAAGCACCAAAAACATATATTTTATTCCATGTACACATCGGTGGATGTCATTGAGAAGTGATATAATTATCTACTTGGAGATATAGGGCGAACTCCTGGAACACGCATTCTAAGGTTATTTACTTCTTATATACTAAAGAAATCTTATCTAATAAAGAAGTATCTTCGTCTCAAGGTATCTAATACGGCAGTCTCCAACCGCCAGTGCGCCATGACAGATTCTGCCTGTATGCTGTCTAATATGAGTATTTTCTACATCTGATACACAAATGTCACACCAATTCTCTATAAAAGTTCAAATTCTGATTCTGATTCTCGATAATCGAACTATCGATGATTAAATTCTTTATCCTCTAATTAGCGATGCCTCATTTCTTGATACTTCTTAACTTTGTTTACTTTAAATCCCACACTTAGATTCTACGCTTAAATAAGTCATCTATATATTCTTTTCCCGTCTTTTTCGGCTTTCTACCTACCTATAAAACTAAAACGGGGGAGAAAATATATTAGAAGACGCCGTCTAAAAGTAATATCTAAGACTATCTAAAAAGACCACATAAGACTTAAGCGGCCGGCGATTCGTATGATACTTGAATTATATATAGAATAAAAAGCCGACGTTGAGGTAGGTCAAATTTTACTATGGGAAAATACAAGCAGGACGAAAATGACCTCAAAGTAATAACCAGGGTTCATTATTATACGGTCAAAAGAGCTACCCGGCCCAATGCGCTGCGTACCAGCCCTACTAGGTAGGTATTGGGTCGTGTTTTGGGCCGAGTACGGTGCGAACTGAAACCCCGGACACCTGGAGGGGGGGATCAATTATCATTGCTAACGCGAATGCGGTTAATGCTGTGGCTGTGAAATTCAGTCACAAATCAAATCTCATATGCTGCATAAGCCCCCGACTAAGCGCCTCATTGGGGCGCAGCTAACGAGAAAGAGGTGAGGCGTTGATGTCTACAGTACGTACCAGGCAGTGCACATGAAGGGAGTTTTTTAATATTCCAATTAGAATTCGATTCAATTGTAATCCAATGGCATTCATACGTTCGAATGTGACAAGAACCATATCCAAATAGCATCCAACGCCTGTCTCTATTACATCATTCATCTCTATCTTCAATAATCGGTCTGTTGGGTTTTCGACCCTTAGGTTTAGATCCACTACTAAACAAAAGGCTAGCATCCATCAGTTCAAAATCCGAGCCATCATCACCGAAGTCATCATCCATAAAGGCAAAGGGATCGGTCTTCTGCTTGGGTTCACGCTCTGGGGACAACAAAGAAACAACCTCCCCGCCAGCGGGGATTGCAGTGGCCTTGGTAGAAGCTCGTCGAGTAGTCTTCTTAGACGGTGTTTTCAAGGGCTTTTGGCTCCGTCGAGGTTTCTTAGTTGAATCTCCCCGGGACGGTTGACTGGACTCGTCTGACGAAAGGGGCTCACGGGCCAGAATCCGTTTGAATCGATTATCACAGTCAGGACCGGCCTCATGCATCTTCTGCAAGGCTTTTACCATACGTTGCGTGAGAGACCCATGTTTGACGTTCTTCGTGGGTCTTTCAATAAGCTGCAAGCGTGGAAAGGCGTCGTTGCGAGGGAACCGGATGAATTGCGGGGAAGTGGCACCGATGTTCTGATAATGATTTTCAAGATCGTTTTGCTCACTTGTGCTAAGAACAACGTCCTCGATCGATGGAACATCCACGGGCTCGGGTGTGGGGGACCGGGGTCTCTTTTTGGGAGTTGCTGCCTTTTTGGGCGCAGTGGCTTTCTTCTTCTGTGGTTTGTCGCCAGCCAAAGTCGAGGCTCGAGTAAAGCCTGTCTCCACATCATCGGGCATGTGGAAGACCTTGGCAGGTCGCTTCGGTGCTCGCCCTTTACGTTTTGGCTCAAGCAGTCCTTGCTGCGAGTTCTCCGGGGGTATATCGATTTGTCGTTTATCAGGCACTGGACGGACGCCCACGGGTAAAATGCGTGCAGAACGATCGTCGTGAAACGTGAATCGAGAGCCACAAGCAATCATTTGCTGCATCTTTTCGTAGTTATCTTTGGCTTTGATGTAGGAGTCTTCTTCTTTGCCTTTCATCAATAGCAGGGTGATGTTACCGGCCCGCTTACGGCCAGTTCGACCCATGCGCTGCAGCATGCGAATGGGTGAAGCCGACGAGTCGTAGCACACGATCAGATCGACCTCTCCAATATCTAATCCTTCCTCGCCAATAGAGGTAGCAACGATCGTGTTGTATGTACCTTTCTTGAAATCCTCAATGATTCTGAGCTGTGTTTTCTGGTCCATGCCTTCAGAGCCTTTAGCGCTTGATTGACCCACAAAAACATGAGGCCGAATCATGGGCTCGTATCTCTTGAGCACTCTCGTGACCTCTTCGGCACTGTCACGGAAATGCACAAAGATCATGACACGAGTCGCAGGCTGACTAGTGCCATCAGGCAACTCTTTCCCTTCACCCCTGTCCATAAAGTGATTCAAAATCACTGACTTGAGATATTCCAATTTCGGATGGCCAATGAATTCTGGATTCTTACTCCATGGTTCAATATGGTTAAGCAGTTTCTTGAAACTATCATCCTGCACAACTTGCTTTTGGTATTTGCCACCTCCACCTTTCTGTCCCTCGGAGCTTGATTTGAAATGGATGACATGGCGATAGAATGGCACGATGCCATGGTACTTAAGAAGATCAATAGCATGGGCCAAGCTAGCAAGAACAGTGAAAATGGAGTTGACTTTGCCTTTCAAGCCGAAATTGGCATTCCGGCCAGCGTCGGACTGCATCCACTGTTGCCTCGCCACTGTGAGACCGTATGCAGTCAGCCCCATGGGGTCACGTCCCCAGTAGGCGTTTAGGGTACGGAGTTGGTCAAGCAAGGGCTGCAAGGCCGCAGACATGAGATCCATACAGAAAACCATTTCATCTGAATTCTCAAATGTTTCAATTTCGATATTGCGAGCGTGAACATACTCGCGAATGTCGATCGAATTCTCCGTACGGATTTCGACACGTGCTATGTCCAGACCATCAATAACCGCCTGCACTGATTCAACTGTTGAGCCCGGCGTTGCTGTGAGTGCGAGAACGCGGAAACTGTTGTTGAAACGTCGAAGGAATTTGACCACCTCCACATATGCATACGCACCCGTTGCGCGATGAGCTTCATCGACGACCAACAACACCACTCGCTTAGGATCGGCAATTCCGGTCTTCAGGTCATTGATCAGTGTTTGGGGTGTCATGAAAAACACCCGCTTTGATTTCCACTCTTCGGCGCGAATACCCGGTGATGCTCCACCAGTGAGCATGGTCGACTCCGAGCGTGGGATTCCGGCAATATCCAAACATGCCGATACCTGTTGCGAAACCAAGGGTTTCGTTGGTGCTACAAAAATGATTTGCGAATCTTTCGTCCAGCGAAACCAGTTGAGCATAATTGTGGCCGCTATGAATGTCTTTCCCAGACCCGTTGGCAAGGCCACGAGTAGATTATGAAACAGGCCTGCCTGAGTGATGTTGAACTGGTAATCTCTGGTTTTGCCCAAATTTGTGGGGTATACCCACGTATCCAAAGTATCTTTGACAAGTTTGTGTTGGGTCGGTGGTTCAGTTTTCTCTGACGGGCCCCGATCTTGTTGGCGCTGTATCAAGGCCTCAGGGTTTGGAGCAACCATGCCGAATAATGTGCTCTGTCTGAGATTTGGTTGTCGAATTGGGCCTCGGGTTTGACTAAATTGCGAAGCTGCAGGCTGGACTGGTCGCCCTACTGGTGATAATGATGGCGAAGAATCAAATGCACCTTCAGGTATGTCCTCCAGCTCAAACGGGACATCCGCTAAAACATGCGTGTTTGTCTTCGCCGGCGGGGCAAGCTTCCCCGGAGCAGTATTGTTTGATAAACTCAGCGGTTGAATTACCGCTCTGGTTGTTTTCTCCTCCTCAAATGAATCCAATGAAGCTGCGATAGCGGCCATAAACTCCTCATCGGTATCATGGGAATTATTATTCTCCTGTCCACAACCACCCTCTTGTTCTCTAGTTTCGAATTTTGGCGGAGGGGTTTTGCAACAGGCTTCTGCCATCGAGGACCGCGTATTCGTTCTGGACTTGAGGAGGGTTGTGTGAGTTGTGTGACGAACATGTCATTTTGGACACTGGCTTGCTTCAGGACACAGCTCTTAGTTTTGGGGCGGTCGTGGTATTGTTCAAAGCCAATAGATGATTCTCGGCGCCGGGAGGGTAACTCGTCGTCCTCCATATCAGAGAACGAGTCGATCGAAGAACCGTCATCCTGACCTTCGCGCTCTTTCCCACGATTTCGAACGCGGCGACGTTTTGCGGGATGTGAGGGCCCATCCGGGGTCCCAGGGACTACGAAGTCGTCATCATCGAAGTAATCCGACTCGGAATCTGTTGACATCGCGCGGATAGTTGAGAGGCATTGCCATTGTATGTACAATCGTATCGCGTCGCGTCACGTAGTCAGGTGATGGGGTTGTGTTTGTATAGTTTGCACTAGAGCTTTATCTACCACCGAATCTTTGAATGTACTTCATCTCTCAAATGGCCAAGCCTAGACGAATTACGAAGCACCTACTCCGTACAGAGGTGCTTGAAGAATTCAAATTGTATACTTCTCTATCACATTGAACATGTGTCTAGTCCCGTCGCCCCTTATAAAACCTCGATTCTATTTTGATATTGCACCTGACAAACAGTAGCCCCATGATGGCGTCCAATGTACTCCGTACTACAGCCTGAAGGTTGTCTTTTGTGACTTTCAAGGCCCTGCCGAGCTCCGAGGGCCAATAGAAATGGCAACATACTCCTGCAAAAAAAATAGATTGGTCCCTTACTCACACGCTAATGCCCGGAGTCAATCAATATTATACAATTTGACAGGTCTACTAACCCCGATGGTCTCAATGTGCGACAAGGCAGAAACCCCCTTTCTAAGGGGGAGATTGCCCTGCACAATATGCTTGTCCGGGGAAGTAGGGTGATCGCCGTGTATCATCTAGATGGACTTGGTCCGTGGAACTAAACCGCTTCAATGACCATTAAATTTGAGACCACGAATGGGGATCTGCATTGTGCCTGTTTTTGTCCCTAGGATTTGGGTTGAGGCAAACTTCCAGGGCCAAGCACGTCCGTTTGCTTTGTGGGCTTTTTATCAATCATATTTAATACTTCGCTGTCTGCTCTTCTCCTTCTCTAAATCTGTCACTCTTTACTACAATACACTGTCGCTACTTACAAGAGCCCTTT
Source organism: Penicillium concentricum (assembly GCF_028827145.1). NCBI lineage: Eukaryota > Fungi > Ascomycota > Eurotiomycetes > Eurotiales > Aspergillaceae > Penicillium > Penicillium concentricum. The sequence goes on from NW_026622756.1 coordinate 1,334,133, forward strand.
CCCTTCATTGATTTGATCATTCTGTGATACCTTTTTTATCAACATGAAGTTCAGCATCCTTGCTCTCTCGACCTTGTTGGCTTTCGCCGCTGCCGCAGACACCACCACCGCGAACCCTTCAACCATTACCACTACTCCCGAGGCTGAGTGCGCCAAGAGCTGTAAGATACCCATTATCACGATCTCTCGTCCTTAGCTTGATACTAATGCAACTTCAACTCTAGGCGAAGCCACGGATATCTGCTGTACCGCAAAGTGCTACAAGGTCCCCTGCCCCAGCGATAACCAGGCAAATGACACCAATGACTGTGTCTCTTCCTGCCCTCAGGGCACTGGCTCCCCGGCCGACACCCAGAAGTACGCCGACTGTGAGCAGTCCTGCTACAGCTCGCACTTCTGGGGTGGCAATGGCAGCGGTGCAACTGCAACCCACTCATCCGGCACTTCCACTGGTACCGACAGCACTGCCACACAGACCAGCTCCGACTCGTCGAGCACTGATTCCAAGTGTATGTCCGCATGCTTTTTTTGTTTCCGATACAGAACTTTGCTAACATCTGCCTTCAGCTTCCGGCAACAATGACAACAACAACAGCAGCAACGATGGCACTTCCTCCTCCGGCACTGCTACCAGCACCTCGGGCTTCTCGCAGCAGACCACTAACGCCGCTCCCAATGTTAAGCTCGGTGCCTCCGCTGCTGGTCTCTTCGGCCTGATTGTTGCTGCCTTTGCTCTGTGAGAAGATTTGATTCGGTCTTCGGTCTACTTCCGTGTAATTTGACATGGTCGTATGGACTGTCCCAGATCTGGATCTATGGGGTAGCCCTGTTAGCCTTGTAACATAATTTTGCTTTGTTCTGTGTCATAGTGTATTGGATATCAATTTGAAGCCTTTGTTTTTTTCTTTCATATCCAATCAAGATCTTGTATAGTGCTAACAACCATATATTGGCCCTAGCCACAATTATTTCGTTGCAGATCAGTCCCGCAGAGTTGGCACCCCGTATGTACAATATAGGGGCATGTCTATGGCTTCAGTAAAGATGAGGCGGTTTCCACAATTCCACCGAAACGCAGGTTCATACAACGTAAAATTGCAATATGCACCCCGGGCTATCTCGATGGCTTTAAGTTGACGCTAGAAAATGAGTCGAGTGCTATTCACCGCCAAATCTTGTTAACTGCGGGGGAAAATCCGGCGTTTTCTTCAAAATATACATACTGCTGATCACCAAGGACACAAAAACCACAAAAACACAGTATAAAAATCCAACTTGCACTATTAGCATAGGTCTTGGCTGCCGTTTAGTCTGTACCGTCGAATCAACAAAAAAAAAACAATCCACCATCAACCGGACCAGACGACCCACAATGGATGATACCAGCCAAGAATTTCAAGCGCTCTTCAGCGAGATGTCTGATTTCGTGACAGACTGCATGTCAGGACACGACCCATCGCATAACCCAGCACACGTCCACAGAGTGGGAGCGCTCGCCAACAAGATCCTGGAAGCAGAGCGGGCACTGCACCCGACAACTCAATACAACGGGGCTGTTGTCAAACTCGCAGCGCTGTTGCATGACATCGGTGACAGAAAGTACCTATCCAAGATGGATTCAGGCGAAGAACTCGACCCAACGACGATGGTGCAGCATGCACTCCTTGCGCGGGGTGCGACGCCAGAGCTCGCATCCCGAGTGCAGACGATCGTGTCACATGTTTCTTATACGACTGAATGCAAGGATCCGGCGTTGATTCGGAGGATGGTCGATGAGGATGGGTTTGTCGAGCTTGGGATTGTCCAGGACGCCGATCGACTTGATGCTATCGGGGCTATTGGAATTGGCAGATGTTTCACCTTCCTTGGAGCTGTAGGGAAGAAGTATTGCGTTGATGGGAAATGGGAAATGGATAATTCCATTGAGCATTTTGGGGACAAGTTGGTTAGGCTGGAGGGTATGATGAAGACGGCTACAGGGAGGGAGATGGCTAGGGTACGGACGGAGAGGTTGAATGTCTTTGCGGGGTGGTGGGAGGAGGAGATGAGCCTCGTTTCTGGTTCTAATTAAGAGAGGCTTTCATGCACAGCGTCAACTCTATATTGATTTCTTTTTACACTGCCAGAGACGGCTTTGGCATGTGCATGCTGAACACTCTTGTCAAATATTGCAAATAGCGGGCATATTATATACGCTAAATTAAGAATCCAAGATCATGAAAGAAACAAAGTTCGGATACAAATGTCTGAAACTATATATTTCTTCTTATGGATGCTATCGAAGTTGACATATCGCGTTTGATATAGATATCATGTACTGCCACGCAAGCAGTCCCAAATATGCACGCACCTCATCCGCCCAAGATCAACACCGCCATTCGTTCAGCAACAGATATACAACCAACCTTCGCAACCATGGCTGATGCACAATTTGACAGCGCGCTGTGAGTATCCTGTCTCAAACCCATATGACACTACAGACCCATTTGCCCCCCAACCATGATAACCGCCATAACAATCCCAGACCCCGACGCAACCCCGCGTCATGCACTCGGAGACAAGCGAGCTGACCACCCCATCTACAGCGACCTGCTTCGGCGCCTGAACCCCCGGGACACCAAGACCAACTTGCAAGCCATCACTACAATTGTCCCCGAACTCACCGAAGACCTCCTCTCCTCCGTTGACCAGCCCCTGGAGATTCGCCGCTGCCCGCAGACCAACCGCGACTATCTGCTCTGTGACTACAACCGCGACGGCGATAGCTACCGGTCACCATGGAGCAATGAGTTTGATCCTCCGCTTGAGGATGGTACCGTGCCCAGTGAGCGAGTGCGCAAGCTCGAGGTTGCCGCCAACGAGTCATTCGATGTTTACCGCGAGCTGTACTATGAGGGAGGCGTGGGGAGTGTGTATTTCTGGGATTTGGATGATGGATTTGCCGGCGTGATTCTACTGAAGAAGGGTGCGTTATGGACCGGCTGCGGATTACTTTTTATGGGTTAGATTGCGACTAACTGTTTCTTTTGATTAGGTGTCACCCCGGGTTCTCAGAGCTCCGGCGAATGGGACAGCATCCACGTTTTCGAGGCCACCGACCGCGCTCGCATGTCCCACTACAAACTCACTAGTACCGTTATCCTCCACCTAGCCAACAAAACTGAGGCTCTTGGTGATATGGACCTCAGCGGGAACATGACTCGCCAGGTGGAGGTCGATATGCCTGTGGAGTCGGATGCTAGCCATGTCGCCAATGTAGGCAGGCTGGTGGAGGATATGGAGTTGAAGATGCGAAATCTCTTGCGTATGTTCCTATCTCTCGTCGCCATTTAACGGTCTGAGGATTTTATGCTGACCTGGACTTTCATATACAGAGGAGGTTTACTTCGGCAAGGCGAAGGATGTCGTCGGCGAGCTCCGAAGTAAGTAGATTCACATGATTTCCATGCCGCTGCAATATGCTAATATGAACCTAGGCTTGGGCCCATTGTCTGATGCGAACAGAGACCGGGAAACCCAGCGGGAAATGATCATGTCCATGCAGAAGTAGTCATTTACAGTTCCGACAAATATCCTGCTCGGCTAGGCCGATGAACTATACCTGTCGTTGCGTTTTCGTTTTGTATAGCTAGTTCTGTGAACATGCTTGAAGACTGGTCCATACACATTTTGCGTCTGGTATTTGTAGGTATGTGTATATATGTATCATCTTCCAATGGGGCTCATTACATTCGTAATTTCAATCAATGGCAGCAGATAGCCCGGGGTATCATAAACGCATGAAGCAAACTCAACCGCTCTCGTCGGATGAACTGATAACTTATCGTTCAATCCACCTGCATGTCCTCCGGTTCATTCGCTATCCTGAAATTCTTGCTTTTCTCGGAAGGCTTCTGCGTCTGCTCGACGAATTTCCGAGCAGCCGCCCATAACTCAGCCTCCTTATCTTTCCCAACAGTATCCTTCCGGGTATTGAGCCGACTGATATCCAGTGAGTTTGGAGCTCGCGATTTAGCTCCTGCGACTCCTTCGTTCCTGGCTCCAGCTTTTGTGTCCCCTGCGCGCGAGCCTTTCTCGGGTCCAACGAGAGATGATTCCTCTAGCGAGTAGATCTGGCGGCGGAGAGTAACATCGGCCGAGGATAGAAGCGCGAAGTATTTCGCGCTCGCTTCTTTGAACCGCGTTTTGTGTGAATCGAGTGATCCATCTGGTGCAACGGAAGAGGAGTCCGGTTTGGCGTTGGTCAAGGCTTGGATCGCGAGACCTGCAGAATGAAGAAGTTTGGTAACATCCTGATGGAGAGCAATTAGCAAATATTGCCTGCGTAGATTGAATTCAGCGTAGTACCTTGTCCATGTCATTTAGCTGTCGAATACGATCGGCAGATGTAAAGATAGGTAGCTCTTGCGGGGGCACATTTTCACCCATGTTGACTGGTTCAAAGCTGTATAAAGAAGCGAGATAGCTGTGTCTGTGAGAATTAATTTCACTTGAATTTTTAGTGAAGAACAAGAGATGTAGATCGCAATGGAGATTGGGAAGCTTGCTGGTTAACATCACGTGCCGGAAGTAAGGAACGGATCTTAATAAGCGGTGAGGTAGCCCGGGCCCGCAGCTCGTCGGGATATCAAATTCAAGATATCAAATCCATTATTCTATCGCTGAGCGGTTGAAGTCCCATATACCTTTGGGCATTATATACATTAGACGAAACACTAATAGCTGATCGTCCAAGTCTACCATATAATACGCCGGCGATTATACGCATTGTACGCTGCAACTCTGCTCCGTTGCCGTCCTTCGTCGCAATTTGAGGATCTGTCTCGAAGTTGTCATCGATAGTCGTCGATTATGTCGGCACCAGGTGGGGCACCAAGCCCTGGACCGCGCAGCGGCAGCATGGGACCAGGTGTAAACGGAAATGGGATGATGCCTTCCCAGCAACCATTACCTGGAACCCCCGTCCATTCTACACCAACTCCAGGACCCAGTGCACCACCAAGTGGTGCTATGTCACAGCAGAATTTGAACCAAATAGTAGGTACCTTTGCGATTTATTTGCACATTGTTTGAGAAGTTTTGATTCCCACATACCCTTTGTCCCTTTGCGAGATGATTGCTGCTTGCGCGTTGTGTCTATCCTGTGTGTTTCGGGGTCAGCCGAGTTTGAGAGGCTTGATATATGGCGACCTTTCGACTGGATGCTCCCAGAAGATGATTACAGAGATCCATGATGGAGGACTCTTGAGGCGTTCTGCCTCAACGCCGACGATATTGAACATGGCACAAGCCCTCGATCTCCTTGTTCATTGGCCACTGCGGCCCTTGAATGGTGGTCGAAGTTTGTGATAGAAAACCAAGGGTAGCGCACTGCGCTGTGGGTGATTTGGTTGATGCAATAAGCCCTGGAGTTCCCTGTTCATTGGTCATTGCAGCTTGTGAGTGGTGACGGAAGTCCATGCCAGAGGACCACGCGGGTTTATCTGCAACGCCGACAATATGGTTCATTTCAAAGACCTCGGAGAGCATTGATAGCCAGATGTTCATTGCCCATTGCAACCTATGACTGTCTGCCGATCAAGGTCTATCACTGAGTATCTGAGGCACCACAACTCAGAGCAAACATCACTATCATTCACCATTTTTGTCACGCGGCTCTCACTCAATAACAATTCTTCACACTTCCAACAATTATCATTCATCCGGTTTATTTATCTTTATCAACCCATCAACCCATACCTTGCTTTCATCCTCGCATCAGTTGAGATAAAACGGACCGCCTTCGCAAAACATCATCGGAACCGCCCTGAATATGCCAACTCGGGACGAGGATTGGCAGCCTGCTCGCCGGCGGCAGCCTCGCCGGCGCCCCCGCCCGACCTCGCCTACCCAGAAGAGCCGGAAGAAACACAAGCCGGTGGCGGCTGATGTGGCTCCGGCACCATCTGTGCCCTGTCCACCCACCACGAAGCCTCCCACCATGAAGCCTCCTGTCACAAAGCCTCCCGTCACAAAGCCTTCGCAACCCCTCACCGTTGAGGAGACACGGGAACGTGAACAGGCCGTCTGTTTACCCACTGAGACTCCTCTCACCACGCTCCGCTTGTCTTGCATTCTCTTGTTTTCTTTTTGTTTTGCTCAAATAGGTTGTTTGAATTGTCGGCTAACTTTTCATCTTTTCTAGGTTATTGATTACTTGGCCAAGAAAGGTTACAGTCGTACAGAGGCAATGTTGCGCATGGAGTCTGCCAACCAGGAGATTGATGGGCGTCCGCTCCCCCAGCTCGGGGAGGATTCCCGTCCCAAGACTCGACAAGGCTTTGGTGAGCTGAGTATTTAATCAACGTGACTCAGCATGTCAACTAATAGATTATCTAGATTTACTGAAGAATTGGGTGGAGGAAAATCTTGATTTGTACAAGGTGCGCCAAACAAGGAGTGACTTGATAACTCCATGCTAATTGTCTTACAGCCTGAACTTCGGCGTGTTCTGTGGCCGCTGTTTGTTTATTCCTTTTTCAATATGGTCACTTCCTTTTATCCCCAGGATGCGAAATCATTCTTTGACACCAACAAGAACATGTTCCTTCCTGAGCATACTGATGACATCCGCCATTTCGAGCCTATCAGCTTGCCGGAGCACCTGCAGGATAACTCTGTTGCTAAGCTTTACCGAAACAACAAATACCGCGTTGTGTTAAGCAACCCCGCTTACACCAATCTTCTTCAGTTCCTGGAGAGCAAGGATAAAGAGGGAGGTTCTGTCATGAACGCAATTCTCAGCAGCTTTTGCTCAGTGAAAACTTTGGACCGAGCAGCAGACGACCGATTCAGTTTCGCTGCCATGTTGAACCAGATTAGTGCGGACCAGACCTTCCCGGCTGAGGATGAAGGCATTCCGGGACACCACCCCGGCTCGGCTTACACCGGTGACAACCCAGCCATGGCTGGCACACTTCCCCGTCTGAAACTCGGAAAACTTCCTATGGAACAATTCCTGGAGGAGGATGTGCGGGCTGAACTGGCTGAGGAAGATGCGAAACAACCTCCTGCCGCTGGCCGTAACACGCTCATTCAAGAGTTTGACCAAATGATTAAAAATGAAGATGATGACGAGGCACCCACTCGTGCAGATCTTCCTTTCCCTCAGTCCACTGCTCGTGACGTCCAGATTGAGGTGAAGAAGGTTATGGAACATCGCGATCGGTTCGAGATCAAGTCTCGCACAGGTGGTGTTGGTCCTGGACTTAGTGTGTGCATGTTCACATTCCATAACACTTATGACGGGTATGTCCATTCGAACGGACTTTTTGACACACAGATTTACTAACAAATGCACAGAGTTACGTGCATGGACTTTTCAGACGACAGCCAGGTTGTGGCCGTGGGATTCCAGCAGTCATACATTCGGATTTGGAGTCTTGATGGCACAAACATTCAAGCTGCTGACCCTGACCTTGATAACTCGCCACCTGCCAGCTCGCGCCGCCTTATCGGCCACGCGGGTCCCGTCACTGCTGTTGCATTCCAGCCCTGCGCATCTGCTCGCGAGGGCCTTTCGGGTGATGACAAGGTTGCCACAAACGCACGCTGGTTGCTTTCATCGTCCATGGACAAGACAATTCGCCTTTGGTCCCTTGATAGCTGGCAATGTATGGTCGTCTACAAGGGCCACGACCGCCCTGTCTGGGATCTAAGCTGGGGACCCTTTAGCCACTACTTTGTCTCCGGTGGATCTGATCGGACCGCCCGTTTGTGGGTGAGCGACCAAATCCGCCAGCAGCGTATCTTCGTCGGTCATGACCATGATGTGGATGTCGTCTGCTTCCATCCCAACTCAGCATACATTTTCACCGCCAGCTCTGATCACACCGTCCGCATGTGGGCTGTTTCAACTGGTAATGCTGTTCGCATGTTCACTGGCCACACTGGTAGCATCACCGCGATGGAGTGCAGCCGCGATGGAAAGCTTCTAGCATCCGCTGATGACCAGGGCTGCATTATATTGTGGGATCTGGCTCCTGGCAGACTCCTGAAGCGCATGCGTGGCCACGGTAAGGGTGGAATCTGGTCTATCAGCTGGAGCGTGGAGTCCACGGTGCTGGTCTCCGGTGGAGCCGATGGTACCGTGCGGGTTTGGGATGTGGCTGGTTCTCAGGAAACTACTCAGGGTGGCCGTGTCATCGGTGAAACAGGCACTGGAACCAGACTGGATGCAGGCACAAACCCCTCGACGAGCCAGACCAAGAAAAAGAAGGGAAAGGACGTTGTTGTCACGGCCGACCAAATCAGCGCGTTCCCGACTAAGAAGTCTCCTGTCTACAAGGTCAAGTTCACAAATATGAATTTGGTGGTTGCTGGTGGTGCCTACTTGCCTTAAAATGGCATCCAGGTCCGTTGTTCTTCGCGTCATGCGCTATTTTTTTTCTCTCTCGGAATACCCTTACTCCTCCTTGTATTATCACATCCCTTTTCACGATCCGCGCATGATGATTCCGTGTGATGGAATCCCGGTGGCGTTCGGAATCTCGAAGACCCGATTCTCGGTGTTTATCGATGGAGAGGCACGGTTTTTGCCGTGCCTGGCAGCTTTTTGCTTTTCCTGTTTTTTCGCTTTAATGTTTGTCGCAACGGGGTGGTATGGAGTTTCGGGCTGAAGGCTGGACTTCTGGCTGCCCTTTGTGGCCGGGTTGACCTGAGCCCGACAAAGAATCTTCTCCTCCCGTTCGAAAATGAACTTTTTCATAATATCCTATTTTCCTACATGCAAGTACCTAAATCTCATCGATTGTAGACGTAATGACATTAGAGAAAGAGCCTTGTAGATCATACATTTGCTCGAGACCCACGTGTGTTCGTTAACATCTATGGATGGCTATTTATTAGATATCATATCTCGTTTCAAACACCGAGACAAATCATAAGGTACTATTTCAAGTGCCCCGTTGAGCCACCGGGAGCACCTGTTCCCTTCTTCATCGCCGCTGATGCCTGCATATCCGCCACCTTGGGCGGAAGCACCAATGCGCTTCGATCATTTCGTCGGTAAAAGTCTGCCAGAATCTGCGCAGTCTTCGCAGGCTGGTCCTCGTGGACAAAGTGGCCTGCTTCAGGGAAGACCTGGAGTTGATATTTGCCTGTGATACCGAAGTGAGCATGATGCCGAATGACCTTATTACAGATGGTTGGCAGAGAGTATTTCGAAATACATACCTTGCATCTGCCCAATCATCAGCTCTTTATCTAGTCTATCGGTCCCAGCAAGTAGTAGTAGCTTGCCACCCCGTGCATCGAGGAACTTTCTACTCAAGCCAACAAACCAGTTTTCCCAGAAAGGTTTCGTTGCAGAGAGGTTGGTGCGCCACACCCAAGGCCGGGACGGGTCGCTGGGCTCGCTTTCTTCGTATAAGAGGGACGGAACCGACGCGCGGGCAGAAGTGGTGTTCCGGATTGTGCGGGAGCGAGTACTTGTGGTATTTGTTAGCCATGATGGAAAGATAGGACAGTCGAGATAGACACATACTGCCATTCGATTCCAGATAATAAGGATGAGAATCTGGTCGGACGAGTCGAAAGATATTTTTCCATGCTCTGCAGAGCATCCATCGCAGACCCTGTCAAAAAGTGATATCAGTATCTGATGGACATAAACCAAAAAAAGGCGAACATACCTTCAACTACGTCGAACACCGCATATGCCAACAGCTTCTGACCCAGTTCTCCTTTCTTCGCGACATCTGTAATCACTGCACCGCCCAGACTATGTCCGACCAGGATAATATCAGGAAGCTTCTCCCAGCCCATTCTAGTTTGTGTCTGGTAAATCACATGGACTAGATCCCGGCTCAGAGTTTCGAGCTTGAGGTCGAGCTCGACCTGCCCTGAGGATTCAGCCTGGGCTGCCGCTCCTGTGGAAGGAGTTTCATCGCCCGTCTTATTGTCTAATTTGGTCACGACAGTGCGGCCATGGCTTCGAGCATCCAGGGACAAGATTCCCGCCTTTGGGAGGATCTTCCGGATCTCTTCTGCGCAGGTCGCGAAGGAAAGTCCAGATGAACCGGCCCCATGGTGCATGACAAACAACGGGCCTGAATCAGTCGGCGGTGTTAAATAGACATGGTGTACAATATGGAGATTATCCACTTCCTCTGAAAGAAAGAGCTCCTGGTCAAAGAAGTCTGTCCATGACAAAGAAGTTTGAGATGATTGTCTGTGGTCGCATGTTAGTGTAATCCTAGAAAATTGGCTGATTCAAATTGCCAATTGATCCCAAAGTGAGCTCCTAGAAATTGGCGAAGTAAACGAACCGTCGGCCCGTTCGGGCGAATAGCTGTCGCGTGGGTGATGGGACCATCGTCCCAGTCGACGACACCGAAGAAGCTGAAGAGCCATCCTCCCATGCATCTTCCGAATAGCTCATTGACTCAGGCATTGGTGCTTCGGGTGGAAATTTGGCCAGTTTTGACTTGGCAAATGATTTCTGAAGGTCACTCATCTCAAGTGGATACTACGGCTGTGTCGATCAAAAAGGGGATGCATGAATGAGGGCTGTCATACGTGTTTTTTTTTCCACGCACTGCCAATAATTCCTCCAAGTGAAATGGCATTTGGTAGAAATAATCGAGTCCATTCGCAGGTATGTCGTCAGCCCACTGCTGACTAATATCATTGGCCCTCCAGGACTCCAGGGCTGGCTGAGATGTCCTGACAATGCTGTACTTGTAAATCTCATGCCTTGAACCTTGTCAATGGTAATTATATAAAGAGCTTGAACAATATGATACATATGTACCGGATAATGCCTGGCACTCGAAACCTTTCCCTTTCCGTTTTAGTGCTCACCCTTGCCGCTTTTTGATCACTGAGTAAAACTGAGCACGTCCCGAGTATTCTGACTTGATCACGGGCCATTACATAATCTACATAATCAACATGATCTGCTCACTGAGCATCACCTGATCATCATCTGAGCACCCTGATCCACTCACTGATCATCATCTGAGCACTCTGATTTGCTCACTGAGTGCTCACTGGGTGTAGGGATAAGCAGCCTGAGTAAGCAACATCAATAAAATGCGACACGCTAATCCCATCACGTGCAACCCTTCCCATTTAGATCGCCCATCGTCCCATCAAAAAAGGACTGGCGTCGTCAACGTGACCGTTCATCCTAGCGGTTTCGATCCTATCCAAGTGAAAAACTCAGTGGGGCTATTCAATTAACCTATCAATTTCCTATTTTAGCCTATACTCCTAGGAATATCCCTTAGAATACGTCGTTTACCTAGGCTTCCGCAGAGCCCACAAAGCCCAAAGCCCAACCCAGCCCAACCCACGAATGGGCTGGGCTTTGGGCCCGGTTCTTGGGCCCACGATGGGCTTTGGGCTTTTTTTTTGGGCCCACGGCCCATCGTGGGGGCCCATTGGGGGCCCGTGACTTCATAATTAATGCATTTTTTGCATGTAATTTTTAGTAATTCTCTTACAGCTTTTGACTTAAAGTGAATAAAGTGGTATTAATAAAATGCGTTGAATTTTTGACTTGATTATATACTAGTAGCTCTCGAATTCATCATCCACTGTAATCTTCCTCTTCCTTCCTGATGTACGTAGCATAGGAGTGGTCTCTGGCAGCTGCGGCGTAATAGGACTAGCATTAGTTTCCTCATTGGCATCAGTATCAATATCGATAAGATCCTCAGAAACCCCGGTATGCTCTTCTGTGTCGCTAATACTATCTATCTCAACATCCTTAAGCTTCTTATCCTTCTCCTCCCTTAATACTTCAATCTCATCTAAAGAGAAAAACTTTTCAAGCTCCTTTGCTTCTTATACCTCTAGCTCAAATTTTAACGTGCAAAGATACATCATTAGTTCCTGAATAGTCTCAGACTTTATTCGACCGCAGCGATAATGATAGATATCGCGGGCGGTATTAAAAAGTCTTTCTATGCTAGCACCTATTACTAGGATTAAGAGAATATCCCGTATAAGCAAAGTAATCGCTGGGAAACGGTCTTGCTAATCTCTTTAGAATGTAAGTGGCTCGGAATCGGTAATATCTACTAGTAAGTTAGTATTTGATTAAGATAAATAGGGGTTTAACATACTACTATCAAGATATTAAGTTATTTTATCTCCCACTAGCTTAGCTCTAGGTTTATAGCCACTTAGTAGGTTATATAGTGATAAGCTCTGCCTCACTTCGACAGAGGAGCCTTTAGGACCTTGAGAGCTAGCGACACGCTCTTAGTAAGGAACCAGTGCCTCTCGGAAAGATATACAATATGTATCGCGCCAATATCTATCCCAGTCATCCGAAAGAAAGAATTGGAATCTACTATTAGGGGCCAACATAGTACTAATCGTATAGATATATCCGCGGGCTTTATCTATTTGCGTATAGTACTTATTAAGCTTCTCTCGGCTAGCTTTAAGAGACGTAAGTATTTGCTGTTTCTAGAGCATACGCTTCCGCTTCAGCTAGGTTATTGACTTCTCTAAATGCTCGAAAAGTATATTATAGATCCGGAATACAAGATACGCTATGATATCTCGAGTCTTTAAAAGCGCGAGTATATAGTCGAAGAATGGCTTAGTGATATAAAGGAGATAGTCAATCTAGCGCTATTCTTTAGTATCTAGTGCTATTTCCTTATAGTTATAATCTATATAGAACGCCCTAAAGAAATCACGGAGTCTTTTTGCCCGCCGAAGCATCAAGAATGTTAAGTTCTACTGAGTCCGTATATCCTAGATCGGTATAAGTCCCTGCTCTAGCGGTTGGAGTTTTATGAACGCGTTACGACGCTAGGGGCTTGCCCGGATATATACTACTAGATACCGGACCTTATTTAAGGTATGAGAAATTTCCCGGTTCTGAGTCTGTGTATTAGCCTTTGCTAAGGCTGATTGATAGTCTGTCTATTTGGTCTCTATAGTATTATTGAGTAGAACTGTTTTAAGGCGATCAAGAAGCCGGTTTAAGCTGAGCTAAATAATATGCGCAAGACAGGGGGTTCGGATGATATTTATTTCTGGAGGTAACGCCTACTGTAGCGAATTAACTAGTGTCTTATTATTTGATGCATTGTCTGTAGTTAATCCGAAGATTCGGTCTTAGATATTATGATCGATAAGGGTCTCTAGGACAATACCGCTTATATTTGCACCTATATAAGCGCTATAGAGGGGTTTGAATCTAAGAAGAACCTCACGGTATATCTAATTTATATCAATGAAATAGCCAGTAATAGCCATAAATGCCTGCCTAAATAGAGATGTCTAATAGTCTAAGGCGGTTGATATCTTCGAGTCTGCTAGAAGCATTTTAAGCGTGGATTGTTGTTACTTTTTAACCTGAGTGGATAGTCGACGACGAATAGTATCGGCTGATAGGAGTTTTAGTTCGCTTAAGACTGATCGGGCTTTTGAGATTAAGCGTTAAAAGGTGTGATGCTTAACTAAGTGGAATAGAAGCCGGTTGAGAGTGATAAACTAGAGAATTTCATACTCCTAGTCTTCTTAGGTAAAGACTGTATCGCTTGGTATGTCCTTAATTAGTAAAGGTTAGTAATTCGAAGTTAAGTATTAAACCTAAATAAATATACTGTTTTTTGAATAAATTGTGATATCGCCCCTTTCTGTTGGTTTACGCCTACTGCCCTTACATAAGAAGAAGTCTTAAGATGCCTTATCATAGTTGTTATGCCATAACGCCTATCCTTCCTATTCATATCCTTCTTTGTTATGGGGCCGTCGTACTTCGTACGAAGCCCTATGGAAGATGCTTGCTTATGCTGCGCGGAATCTGCCAAACGTTACCGCCTTCGACGGAATATGTACACATTTGTTAGCTCAGGAGAACTCCTCTCCTCAACGAAACCTTCTTGTTCTTAAAACCCGTCTAAGTTGCACAACTAGGCTAGTTCCGTAACATTAGGTTTCGTTCGTCACCTTTATCGACGCTTAGTAAGGAGTTCCTACTAGTACAGAGTGAGAGACAAGATGTCTTACCAACCACGACGACATAATACCTTTGATCACGACAACCTACCAGACGCACTACCGGCACAACAAGCGATGGGAGAGATCTTCCCCCACCACGAGAGAACGATAGGATAGAAAGGGGGCCGACCCGGCCAACTTACCCCGATGTACGAACCTACAATGGACAGGACCCTAAGGAGTACGCAGCCTTTCGTACGAACTTGAAAATCAAGTTCTTGATGGATGCCCACTACTTTCACTCCGAGGAAATGAAGACCTACTACGCGTTTAGTAGGCTAGAAGGCATTGCGAGCCAGCAAGCCCACGCATGGATCGTAGCAATGGAGAATGAGAAGAAACCCCTCCTTCTCAATGAATTTTACCAAGCCATGGATCTCTACTTTGAAGACCCAGACAAGGAACAACGTGCCCTCGTACGAGTAAATTCGATGAAGCAGGGTAGGAGGAGTCTCCACGACTTCCTATCTGAGTTCGACCAGACACTAGTTACCGCGGGTGGATTACACTGGTCCGATGCCCAGAAGATGGCCCTTCTCCGGACCGCAATCAACGTCGATCTACTCCAGAGTACCGTCGGAGCTGAATTCGCTTCGTACGATGACTACCGGAACCGCCTTCTTCGGATCGACCACGACCTTCGGCAGATTGAAACGCTCCAGAAGAAGAAGTTAAGACCCTTCTTCCGTGGCAATCTCAGCAACACCCAAGACGACGCCGGCAGGATGGACTGGGAACCTACTCAAGCAACTAGGATCGCCGCCCTAGAAGCCGAGATCGCGGCCCTAAAGACAAACCAAAGGAGCAGTCCTTCTCGTACGAACGAACGGGCAAAATGGGTCTCCCGGGAAGAGATTGACCAACGCCGAATGAAGGGGGAATGCCTACGCTGCGGACAGAGAGGGCACCTGATTGCGGGCTGTAGACTACGGCCTGCCACCCGACCTCTAGAGGTGAACGCTGTCGATGCAGATGGAGACAACGACTCGGGAAAAGAATAACCTTCGTACGAAATCGTGTACGGAGGTCGCTAGATACTTCAAAATTGAAACATTCTGTTTGGGAAGAATTTGAAGCCACGCGTATGAACTCCCCACCGTTTGTCATTGCCGCGACCCTAGACCGACAAGCTATGGCCCGTACCTTAGTCGATAGCGGATGCCTATCGTACGGAGCTATCAGTGAAGCCTTTGCGAAAGAAAGGAACTTAGAGACTTTCGAGATCCTACCACGAACATTAAGAGGAATAGGAGGAAAGGGGACGATTTCACAAATCGTACGAACCTCCCTCTCAATTGACCACCACTTTGAGAAAGAGACCTACTTCTATATGATCCCTGATTCCATCGGATACGACCTGATTCTTGGCCTACCCTGGCTGAGACAACAGAACGCTTGCTTCGAACCTTTAAGGAACCGGTTATATCTTCGATCATCGAAAACCCGCCTCTATGGGATCGGCAAAACTCCTCTCCCCGATACTACAGAGATCTCGGCACTCTCAATGCATAGAGAGATTCAGTCAGCAATAAAAGACCATAATTCGTACGATTCCCAAATCTTTGCTGTCTCTATGGCCGATATCGAGAAAGCATTGAAAACCAAGAAACCAAAGGACCTAAAGGTGGAACTCCCCACTGAGTACCACGAATTCCTCCCTTTATTTGACCCCGACGAAGCGACTAAACTCCCACCACACCGCGGGGAAGGAATCGACCATAAAATCGAACTTATACGAGAAAATGGTAAAGAACCAATAGTCCCCTGGGGGCCCCTCTACAATATGTCGAACGAAGAACTTCTAGTGCTACGAAAGACCCTAAATGAGCTCTTGGATAAGAACTTCATTAGGGTTAGCAAATCCTCAGCAGCAGCACCAGTGCTATTCGTACGAAAGCCAGGAGGAGGGCTCCGTTTCTGCGTCGACTACCGAGCGCTAAACGCTCTCACAAAAAAGGACCGCTACCCCCTTCCCCTGATTCATGAGACGCTGAACCAGATCGGACGAGCGAGATGGTTCACGAAACTCGACGTATCAGCCGCGTTCCATAAGATCCGGATTGCCGAAGGAGAAGAATGGAAAACCGCGTTTCGTACGAGGTACGGACTTTACGAATGGCTTGTTACCCCCTTTGGCCTGGCCAACGCGCCGAGCTCATTCCAGAAATATATCAACTGGTCCCTACGAGAATACCTAGACGATTTCTGCTCCGCCTACCTCGACGATGTATTGATCTATTCGGAAGGGAACATCGAAGATCATCGAAAACACGTAAAGAAGGTCCTCCAGAAGCTACAGGAAGCTGGCCTACACTTGGATATTGGGAAGTGCGAATTCGAATGCACCGAAACCAAGTACCTTGGCTTTATCGTACGAGCAGGAGAAGGGGTTAAGATGGACGCTGAAAAAGTGCAAGCGATACTCGACTGGGAAACACCAACCACAGTCCGAGGCGTGAGGGGATTCCTCGGCTTTGCCAACTTCTACCGACAATTCATCCCAAACTATTCAGAAGTCGTACGACCTCTTACCCAACTCACGCAAAACAACGTCCCCTTTGTCTGGTCTACTATATGCGAGAAGAGCTTCCAGGAGCTAAAACGACTCTTCACAACAGAGCCGATACTAGCAGCCTTTGACCCATCTCGTACGACAGTGGTAGAGTCCGACTCGTCAGGATACACGGTTGGAGGAGTCCTCTCACAGTACGATGATAAGGGTGTGCTACGACCATGCGCCTACTTCTCCAAGAAAAACGCTCCCGCCGAGTGTAACTATGAGATCTACGATAAGGAGCTGCTCGCTGTCGTACGATGCCTAGAAGCATGGGACGCAGAACTACGTTCAGTCCAAGGGAAATTCCTCGTTATCACCGACCATAAGAACCTAGAATACTTCTTCAAACCAAGGAAGCTCACTGAACGGCATATGCGGTGGTCACTCTTCTTAAGTAGGTTCAACTTCGACTTCCAATATCGCCCCGGTACAGACAACGCCCGAGCGGACGCCCTATCACGACGAGACCAAGACAACCCAACCGAGGAAGACCCAAGAATCGCAGATCGTACGAAGTGTCTCCTAACGCAGATAGGAGACGATAAGGCTACTGTGAATATCCATGCCACGACCGCACAGCAAACCCCTGACGAACAAGACTGGGAGCTAGCGAGAGATGGGGATGACGAGTACCAGGGCGCTATACGGACACTACAACAGGGCCTACGGAAGTTCCCACCAGAACTAAAGCTAAAAGTCTCAACTTCCGAATGCACAATCGACCAAGCCCAGAAACTTCGCTTCCGCGGAAGGTTATGGGTCCCTAACTCTGAGCCCCTTCGTACGAAAATCATTCAGACCGCACACGACTCTCGACTCACCGGACACCCAGGGAGGGAGGAGACCTATACAGTGGTTAGCCGCGAGTACTTCTGGCCGAATATGTCGATCGACATCCGGAGATTCGTACGGAACTGTGACCTATGTAACGGGGCGAAACCATGGCGAGAGCTGAAGCGAGGCCTCCTAAAGCCGCTCCCGGTGCCAGAACAACCATGGCGAGACGTGGCCCTCGACTTCATCACCGATTTACCACCAAGCGACAGCCGTACGAACATCTTGGTAATCACAGATCGGCTGACAAAGGGAGTGATCCTAAGGCCGATGAAGTCAATTTCGGCCGAAGACTCCGCATGGGCAATCATTGACAGCCTCGTACGACAACACGGATTCCCAAACTCGATCGTCTCGGACCGAGGAACCCAATTCACAAGCCTCCTATGGGAACGGATCTGCCAGCTATGTAAGGTTATACGACGGCTGTCGACGGCCTACCACCCCGAGACCGATGGACAGACCGAACGACACAATAGCACGTTAGAAGTGTACCTACGCCTCTTCGTACGATTTGAACAGAACGACTGGAAACGCCTACTCCCAATGGCCGAACTTGCGTTAAATGGACGAGTCTCCGCAGCAACCGGCGTAAGCCCTTTCTTCCTAACCCACGGTTATAACCTCTCTCCATTTGACCCACCAATCGAGGAACCGCGTATAAACAGCACCATTACCACGCCAGAACCAAGCCCAATCCAAAAAGCAGAAACGATCGTACGAAAGCTAGCTGGAGCTATGGACTGGGCACGTGCATCGATAGCCTACGCCAACCAACAGATGGAAGCAAACGCTAACCGGCACCGACAACCGGCGCCTACCTTCCAAGTCGGAGACGCTGTTTGGTTAAACCTGAAAAATATACAGACCGAACGACCCTGCAAGAAGCTCGACTGGAAGAACGCAAAATATAGGGTTCAGGAAGTTATTGGTTCCCACGCAGTACGACTGGATACGCCACCCGGCATTCACCCAGTATTCCATGTTAACCTCGTACGACTCGCGACACAAGACCCCCTTCCGTCCCAACTGGCACACGAACCGCAACCACCAGCAATCATAGTCGACGACCAAGAAGAGTGGGAGATCGAAGAAATTATAGATGAGACACAAACACGCAGGAGGAACAACGCTCGTACGAGCTACAAGGTTAAGTGGAGAGGCTACACGAGACCAACCACAGAGCCAGCGGACGCACTCAAGGACACAATAGCGTTAGACGTGTGGCTACAGAAGACCGCACCGTTTAGAAAGATCGATGGGTCCCTTGATAAGGCTAGCTACTACGCTTCGTGCTAGTGCTAACTGAGTCTAGAAACCTCGATATTGTGTGTTGATTGCGTCTATGAAAAGTGCTAAGCCTCGTACGGTCTAGTCAATGAGCTCCTCTACAACAGAGGGCGGAGGGAGAGGGCCAGCTCCACACTTCCCGCTGCACTGGAGTGAAGCACAGCATTCGAAGGGCTTCGTTTCCCGCAGCAGTCAGACGGACCTTGACATACTGCTTCCCTCCGTGCTCAATGCGAGTCAGGGGCAGGAGCATACGCCGGGAGGAGGGTTCGACTTGACGCGGGTCGTACGACAGAAGATTGAAGTTAGACGACTCCATGGTTGACAGGAGGTTTGGAGACTGCGAATAAAAAATAAAAAAAAAAAGAAGAAGAAGGGAATTGAGGACCTATTTATGCCTTCCAACTACAGCCCACATGCTACAAAGCAACGACGTCGTCGAACACGTTTGCCCTATTCGGCCAATCATAGGCCACGATTTTGTTTGCTTCTCCCATTGATTCCTAATCTGGCGTCTATTGAAGCAAACAGTCATTGTCCTAGGGGAGGGGGGGTATTGTTATGGGGCCGTCGTACTTCGTACGAAGCCCTATGGAAGATGCTTGCTTATGCTGCGCGGAATCTGCCAAACGTTACCGCCTTCGACGGAATATGTACACATTTGTTAGCTCAGGAGAACTCCTCTCCTCAACGAAACCTTCTTGTTCTTAAAACCCGTCTAAGTTGCACAACTAGGCTAGTTCCGTAACATTCTTAATAGTATAAGGGTGTTTAAGGATCGTAGAATAACGCTTATATATAACTTTCGTAGCACCATCCACACTATATACAACCTAGACATAGTGCTTCCAAACATCCGAAAGGTGGTTTAAGTCCTAACTGATCTTACTCTTAGATCTATAGTCGGTTTATAACCACCATTCTACCTAGTCACTATGACTCATTCCGTCGTAAAGTATATATAGCCTTCTCCTATTAGGTCTAACACATTCAAACGTCGAAGGGGCTATAAGAGGAATAGCCGGTCGGAGGAAGGAGTTTTTAAGTGCGTCAAAGGTCTGTTGGCTACCAGAAGGGGTAGTAGGGCAGTTGTTCGGGGTAAGATATGCTGAATTGTCGAATTCTACATCATATAAAGATGATGCAAACTCGGATTGCTGACTTTGGGACATCGTAATATGAGTAAAAAGCATAGCAGTAAGGGGTGGGAATAGAAGGATAAAGGGGGGTATATTACAAAGTGTTAAAGCTCACTATAACAATATAATAGGTAGACAATAAATCTACATATCAAACGAAAACACTCACTAGGTTCTTATTGGATAAATAGTATAGATTAAGTGGATATAGCCCATTAAAAGCCCATAAAGCCCACTAATAGCCCACCAATAGCCCATAAAGCCCACCAATATCCCATTCCCAGCCCATTCGCAGCCCATTGTATAGCGAATTTCTACAAAATATTTTACCTAGTCGGAAGAGAGATATCTACAGTAGGCTTTGACATTTACTATCCCCTAAAAGAGCTTTTCTGACCGCGGTCATAAGTATTAGTAAGAACCACCTTCTAAGGAGAAATTTCTGACCGCGGTCAGAAATAATAGTAGATACACCAACTCTCCCAGAAGTAATTTTCCGACCGCGGTCAGAACATCTATATCGGAGCACGTATAAGAACATAGAGATAGTTTATAAACCTTCGCAATTCGCGCACTATATAAATAACTATATATATTAAATAAGAATATATAAAAAGAGAAATATAGCTTAAATATGATATCAATTGTATAGAAAATAAAGTATAAATAAGATATTTCTATTTATATTTGTAGTTACCCCGAATACATACACACTCCCCTCTACCATAAATATATATTTCTAACAGTCCACAGTCAACAAATGCTTAAATTAATAGAACACTACCATATCATGATTAATATCAATTTTTACTGGTAATCAATATAATATAAAGCCCATTAGCTTCAAATTCGGAGTAATTACATAAAATTTCCAACTTATTATCGTGATAATGTAGCAATGTTCGACGAACAAACCAGAACAGCTGTAAAAAACAGTTATTTATTTCAATGACTTAGCACCGTTATAAACGCCAAGACCCATATTTTATGCAATCGTGGGCTTTCGTGGGGGCCCAATGGGGGCCCACGATGGGCCGGGGGTTGGGCCTTGGGCCCAAAGTTGGGCTTTGCGGAAGCCTACGTTTACCAGCCTGCGACCGCCTAATCGGGCTTTAGACTACTACCATAGCGGGGGCGATTAGATGGATTTCCTTAAGGATCTAGAACCCTTCCCGTATCAAGGCCAACTAGAAGAATCAATGTTTAGCAGGTGACGATAATTAAGCACTTCTCTCGCTAATAAGCGCACAAGCCGAAGGCTTTCCTAAGCGTATAACGTCATACCTTTCGCGCTATTACTAAGTAGGTTGTAAGCCGAAGACAAAACCATTAATAGGAATACCCCGATAAGTATCTAGGAGCCCGCGGTACGTTCCCAGGAGCCCACTAGACGGTCAGACTTAATAGTTCGGACAGCCCTTCCAGACGGTGCTATATCTGAGGATAGGTACCGTCGGTGACGAGTGAGAGACGGGCGAGGCGCTGTTGATATCGGCTAAGATAGCCTCCCTGATCGAGAACTCCTATTGGGATACATGTTCTAAGCCGCTATCTATTGCTGGTCAGTCACAGATCCGGAGAATAGGCACTAGCGCATACAGACTCGAAAGTGCTTAGGCTATTCGGCTTTAAGTAGGTGAATATCAACTACAATTGATCCTTTATATCGTCTAAAAACTACTGATATGCCGTCGCCTCGTCCGAGGCTCCTAATGTGGTCGGAGACTCCGGCAGCCCCGCCGCGCGAAAGATATTGTAATATACATATCTGTCGAGTACCATGCATAATGCATGGTGGAAATTACAAGGTCTTTACAAACCGGAAAATCGATGGACCGTCATGATAACGGTACCATACAAAAATACATACATTGCTTCCATCAGCGATGTCCGCATAGATTGGAAAAAGGAGCGGACTTTGTCATTTTAGTTAGAGAGAGAATTTTACATATGTCAATTTTACCATACATTGTTGTACACGTCGATTTCTGTCAATATCAATTAAACCGGACGAGGTGAAATAGAGCCTGGATTTGTAGGTTTCTCACGTGCTGAAGATAGCCCACGGACCGGGATTGACCGAGGTGGAGAAAGGAGTCGATATCTAGAACGTTCAGCGCCTACTCACTTGCTGTGTGGAATGTAATGGTACGGTAGATATAAGGAACTAAAACTGAATATAATCTCGACGAGGCTCGGCTGAGAGCGCGCAGGTGGGCGGGCGGCAGCTAGCAGGCGGTCAGAGAATGTGAATCAAACAAACCAAACATACCAGGTCTTACCCAATCGGCGATTAGCATCAGAATCTCACACGGCAACGTCTCCAGCATTGTATAGGGAGAGGAGACATCTGCTTACGGCATCAATGTATTATGGGCAATGAGCGACTTAAGAAGCAGGGATTTGCTGAGGCTCGGAGCACTTGGTCAAATTAACCCTAGACACTTGAATAAAGAAAATATATTTAGTTAATATCCGCGGAAGACATGTCGTATATCGCGCTGGAAGACAAGCTAGCCCATCCGGTCCCTAATAAGTAGGGTTAAGTACCTTATGCGGTAACCGCTCTTGACCATGAGGTACAAACTGTTGTAAAGCGCACCTTATGATATGTCTTGTTCCTAGCTTGGTGGGATGTTCGGCATCAAGACACAGTAGCCACAGTGTAGCCATAGTGTCCTCACCGGTATTGTAGTGTGTGGAATAAGACGATAAATTGGGGGACAACCGTTGTCAAATTCAAAATAATAAAAACGTTCAACCAAGCAACAATTGGGGGCCAAACAAACAGGGCCCACGGTTCATATGGGGCAACAGGTAAGCGTGCATACACAACCAAGGTCGCGGTTGAAACGGTTCCAGTTGATAAGGAGCGATATTCAACTGTAAAACATAAACGATATTTGAATTCGAGTTAACAAAATAACAAAATCCTACAAAACGGGGCTGCAGTAGTATGGTCCTGCAAGACCTAGGGTCTAAGACGTTCAGCCTTAGGAAGATCTTCGGATATTAGGCCGTTTGCTTTCAGAAAAAAAGGGTAGACCTTAAAGGCGCACTGAGATTGCACAATATTTTAAAGGGGAACCAAGGCACCCGGTAGTAGACTATCTATCCTAGGCGGCCGGTTGGTCTGGTAAAAACAGTTCACGTCTCTGTGCGATCGTTATCGCCAAATAAGAGGGAGCGATAAGAATACTCCCGCCTACTAGAGCCAGTAATCACCCCTGCATTACGGAACTTGACAACTAAATCAAGGGTTATATTCTACTGATCTGGGATATTCTGTATTCAATACTATGGTTATATTAGATATATATATACTAACTAGGCCTATAAGAAGTAAATACCGACTATCCTCCTTTTATCAACGAGCAGGCATTTCATCCCGGCCTCCAAGTATACGAGTATCGTCCTGCTTCGAAGTCTATCCTATCTCCCCGAGATATAAATAGAGTCTACGCTGTATACTTAAGCACCGTATACAGGATAACCCTCGAATAAGTGACAGCGCTATAGGCTAGGACTAAGTGTATCACATAGAGACTGGGCCGCCAATCATTCACCACGCCCATCCTCTCCAACGGCCGAAGCAGATAAAAGATAGCCCTAAGAGAATTCCAGATAGCGACTCGACCAAAATGTACCGCTAATAGTAGGGGGCTTTGGAATGTCCCGGTGAAGGCATGAATGATTGGTACCAGCGAAAGTAAGCCTAATAAGACACAGTTGTACGGGAAACAGTACCGCGCTGCACAGATACTGGGATCCCAGACTAGGAAATCCACTAGAGTCCCGACAGCAGGTGAAGGCCGCTAGGTATCCGAGCTAGAGGAAAGGCTGGGCACGGAACAGTAATACCACGGAAGGAATAGTAGTCGTCCATATCAGGACTAAAACGCCTCCAAGCTCTAGCTTTTGCCACTCTGCCGTATTACTGCCGTAGGATGCGATTAGGATACGATATACTAGGCTAGACAAGCACCAGAGGATAACGCCTGCATAAAAGACGAGCACCGACAGTGAGTCAAAAATCCCTCCCGGGATGAGGGGAAGTGGAAGAGTAAGAAATGAATCATAAAGAGTTAAAAGTAAGAAAGGCCGAAAATGCTGATTATGGCGAGGATTACACAGTTGCGCAGAGTCTGAGCTTGGAGACCAGCCATTGCACTTGGGTCATTGATCGATTGGGCAGAAGGGGTTACCACTGGATCGGACTGGGATCTGGAAGGCCGTGCAGATGAATGGGTAGGTGGATTAGCATCTTGTTTTATATTATTAGGTATAGCTATAATATATGCAAATTTAGGTGTAACATATTTAGATAGTTTTTATGTTATAAATAATTTAGCAGTTGTATTAGATGAACAACAAATTACTACTGCTGTTTATTTCCTGCTAACCCTCTCTCTTGTGCATGGACTGCAACAATGCCCATTAAAGTGGAGATATATTTAGCGTCGCCAAGACATTCGTGGGCACTCTTGGCAAAGTGGACATTGCCAAGAGTTAGTTATATACATAAAATGGAGGGGTAACTTTTACATTAATTTTGCATAATGATGGGCTTTGGGCCTCTAAGTTCGAAAGGCCCACGGGCAATGGGCCTTACCTTAGGCCCATGGACGGGCAATGTCGTAGTCTAATTGTGCACCCAACCTAGGCGAGCTGCTACCCTCCGCTCACCTTCAATTCTTTGCCAATCTATCTGGGGTCACCATTCCACCCATTGGCTTGTTTCTTCTTAGGCTGTCCTTTTTTTAAAAAAATTCGGTAAACTCGACCTAGTGCTAGAATCAATCGGCGAGTTTTGTGGCCTTAAGTATGAAGATACCCTGTTTGGCTGTTTCCATGCTTATCCATCGAGAATCTCCCGCGCAAACTTGACAACTATACCATCAGTCTGATTTGGAAGAAAATTAAAGGTTTGAAGCATATATGCCGATTATGTATAGCGTCGCTGAATTAATATTAGCTTTGTGGGATAGGAAAAGGATACAAAGGCGACGAATGCTTTTTAATTGCGACAAGTTCCATGGATAAACGCACTTTCATTTTCTTGCATCCTTTACAACATGACCTTTGTCGATTAAAGGAGAGAAATGATTGAATGTTTCTTTTTTATTCTTTGGGGGCATACTAAACTATTGCAAGACCTACGGGGTGCATAGACGCCAGGGGATATTCAATTGCCTGCTGTAAAACACGATCCTTTTCCTTGATATGTAGGGCTACTGGGTTATGTAAAGATAAGTGGTTTATTGAGATTGTGATTGAGGGTTTATTTCCCGGGGGGAAGACCTAGTTCGTCGGTGTTGCACTTTCCAACATGTCCAACCTAGGCGCGGTTTCAACGCTTAGATCAGATACGTAAAACAGAGAAAAAAGGTCTGTCTACATAAGTGATGCTCATGTTCAGTGTGGGGCCGTGACAGATAGGCGACATCTAAGCAAGTGACGAGCACGTAAATGGCCTGTTGACCGTTCCATCACGAAACCGTCGGACCTTGAAATATTTTAATACTGTGAAATGAATAAAAAATAAGGATGTGAAGACTTACCAACCCATTAATGCTTGCGTATGCGCCGCATATGAGAACCACAATACCAAAAACAAAAACAATCCCATTGAGAATTGCTGTCCAAAAATTTTTCTTCGAATACCATTTGCCATCCTTTAGGAGCGCAAACCATAGTATCGGGGGGATATAGAAACAAAAGCCAGACGAAAACAATGATGAGCTGATAGATAGAAGTTCGGAAAAGAAAGGAATGGCTTCCGCAATAACCCAGGCAATAAGAGTAACTACAAAAATCAGGGCTAGCCATGTAATCCAGCCCTTCCTGGTGTTGATATAACGTACAACCGAATTTCTATAGATCAGCCCATGAAGGTAACGGCAAACAACTGTAGTGTTGATAGACCCAGAGATGAAGATCACGGGCAGGGCTATGCCGAATGCGACTTTCGAGATTAGCGGCCCGGCGGATAAGAGGGCGGGTGACTTGACATCCTGGCCCACAAAGGCATAAATGGTTGCCCCTGTCAACGTGTAAATGATGATCTGGATGATGCCTAGTGACCATATAGACTTGGAATAGTCTTCTGGTGTATGCATCTCATCCATAAAAGACGGCTGTGCGGTGGCAAATGCATATGCGAAGACAATGTTGTTAACGGCGATAAAGGCTTCAGAAAAGGTGAGGTTCTCCTTTGGCCATGGAGACCATGACGAGACAGCTAGACTGTCCGGGGACTGCTGAATGCCAGTCGCGATTATAGTAATCCCAATGGCTAGGATAATGGAGATGAAATCGATATAGCCGAGAATGGCGACCTCGGCGAATGATGGTGGTATAGCAAGTATCAGCAGGATTATGGCGGACACTATGCCAAATAAAAGAGAACATATGTTGCTCTCAGCAATAATCTCTAGAGCAATTGTTCCAGTGAGGCAATGAGATCCGATGAGGAGTATGAACAGTGCTACGAACATGAAACTGAAAAGTTGGTGGCCGAATTTGCCCAGAACGAGCCGGCCTACATCGGCATAGTGTGCAACCTCAAGATACTTGAGCTTAACCTGGCCGAGGGTGAGGCTGGCGTGGATCGCAAAGAGGCCAGTGGCAATGTTGATGATGACGGATGGAATCATACCGAGCGTTGCGAAAGCAGCTGGTAATCCGAGACTTCCAAGAGCGATAGCCTCGACAATCAGGACAACTGTTAGGCGTTTCCAGCCGAGACGGTGAAAGTGGGCGATTCCATCGACGGTCTTTTGCTTTTCGACGGCGCCGAGATCAGTATCAACATTACAATCTCCGATGCCATACGAAACGGCTGGTGTGATCATGTCGTTGGTTTTTGCTTTATCCGCAGCATTGGTGCTGCATTGGGTAGGAGTTTGATCCATGTGTGTGGTATCGATGAACAATTTTCAACAACTCAAGCCCGGGTAGAGCTTTCGGCAAGGGCGTAATAAAAATAAAGAAATGAAAATGATATTGTTTAGGTAAATGCTGGCTTTAAGTATTACAAAAGAAAGCAGTGGGCACAGATAATATAAATTCCTCACCATTCGTTCAAGCAACATGATCATCCCCAAAGTCCTTTGCGCGGGGAAATGAAGCAAGCCCTGGAGGGAAACTAAGCAACATCCGCTGGGCCGCTTGTGGGTCCTCCAACATTGGAACTTTGTCTACCTCCGCGCGGATTTATAACCGGAGACATTTTCGGAATTATCATAGACTAGTAACGAACTCACTTGCGAGAAGGTTCCAGTGAAAAAAGTATAGGTCCTCAGAAGCCTGACTAGTGCGATATTGAGGCATGGTTCACCTGAGTGATGAGGGCGCCGGACGTCCCTAGACCAAGGTAAAGACTTTGACAGAGAAAAGAAGCAGAGCACTTATGAGGGTAGTGAAGTTGGCATGTATGATATATGTACATGCTGTCAATATAGACGCCCCTCAGTTCGACTATTGTAGGGCATTGCAGTCGACAAATGACTTCCTTGGTTTGTTGCTCAGCAAGCCTTAGGTCAATTACTAAGATGTTAGACAAAAAGGGGGCGCTCCGTTTCATAGACACGGTCAAACGGACATATGAGGTACAGGACTATTCAGGTGCTCTAACACAAGATCAGGCTTCGGTGACTTATGACAATTCCTCATAATTTATTAAAAACTGAATTACGATAGCACCATGTCATCAAATGCTGTTGGAGGTTGATATACAGGTTTTATGCCGATGAATTGGACCAATAAGCAAATACAGTGAGGTCTCTGGTAAATCTAACTAATGGTGCAAAACACAGGTAATTTGTGATGAGAAAACTGATTCCATAATAAAATACTTTTTGTGGGGTTTTCTACCCATGAAGATTCACTTCCCAGGAAGGTATTCCGACAAATACTCTTACACCCATTGAAATATATGAATTAGGTGTCACTGGGCTGCGACTCCATATTGGGATCTAATTGAAAGTAACTGAACAGATCTGTTGTCAGAATGTCGAGATTTAGCTGAGGCAACTGTTGCGAGAGTGGATCTGCCGTGGTTCGAGAAAGCCGGGGACCGTCGGATGATAGGTTGCTAGGAAAGCGAGATTGCTTATCACTCAGAAAGATATAGTCTGTTGTGGCGCAAGAGGAGGTATTTTCTAGGGAAGGGAACTTTATATTCGCATTGACGGGCGGGCTTTCGTCTGACGGCGAAGGGATTAACGTCGGAGTAAGATTTACTTGCGATATCGAATTCTCCACGGCACTGACGATACGCTGAATCGAGCGAGCCACATTTGTCACGGGTTCGCCATTCGTCATAGACTGCAGACAACCCAGGGCCATATGAATATAGACCAGATTATTGGGATGCTTCGAGGGATGCTGTAGCGAATTATGAAGGAGAACTGAACAGCTGGCCTCGATAAAGAACGCATCATAGCGTCGAACCTGAAATTCGCAATTAGTCAAAGTCCGAGCCTACAATGGAGTGAACACGTGGGGTAACTGACCTTGCTCACATCGATAGTGCGAAACATGGCGTCGACGAAGGCAATGGAGTCAGCTGCTGCGTCCGTAGCATTCCTACATGCTTGCCGAAGCCACATATCTCCAGTCTGTTGCGTGCTGTCGGCACACCGAAGCGCCGATTCGGCTACTAGAAATGGGCGAAACATAGTGTGGACAAGGTGGAAGTAAGCTAGAAATATGTCAGCGGAGCACAACCCGGCTTGAGCATGGAAGTTTCGCGAACTCACCATTATGCAGCGTTAATATTGCCATCACCTCCGCTGTTGTACCTTTCTGAGCAGTGGTGACGGAGCCGAGACCAAACCGCTCGGCACATTGCTGGAGTCTGGTATGCAGGCTCTGAGCTGTCGTGTACAGATTCCGGAGAGAGCTAGCCTTGTGACTATAGATCAATTCAGCAGCTTCTTCAATGATGGCTGCAAGGCGACACAAATCGACCAACACAGGTCGTCCATCAGGATAGGGACAGGCAACATCTGCCACCCGTATTGTGCTCTTCCTTCCCACTGTTAAAGCCACAAATCTGTTGGAGTCACACGGTCAATTATGAATATCTGCCAATATGTTTCCAGGAACCTCACGTTTCGTAAAAGTATAGACACCACAGAGTAGCATGCCGCTCCTGAATATGTTCCGCTCTCTGAGTTAAAGAGTTACCTGCCACGGTATGCAGGCCTAACGCAAAGGTCTTTCGACAGGCTACACCAACGTGTAAATATGCGGAGTTGGGGCGCCCAATATTGAGCTGATAGTCCGCGCTTAGAAGCGAAAACTGGATCATCGGCAAAGTGACAGCGTCTTCGTATATGGTAGTCTCTAGTTTTGCCTGTAAAAACAGAGTGTCGGCCAGCTGGGTCTCCGTCGTGCTCAATGCGCCTATAGCCAACACCATCAGGAGCAAGGCCCTTCTTTGGGGATGCAAAGTTATGTCGGCCCTAGCGGAGTAGAAGCTATGTAGAAGAATGTCTAGGTCTTCTGTAGTGAAGAAGGGTAGGATGTGCAGGCTGGCAATCTTGAAGTTATCCAAGTAGACCGTGGCCAGATGCCTAGGAATAATGCCATCATGGAGGTCACCGAGCTGAGCCGCCCCGAGGTTGGCTCTTAAGGGAACACCGAAGAAAACATTTCTCTGCATGAACATGTCCAGACCCGAGCCTCCCTCCTCAAAACCAGAGCCACAACCCTTGCCATACGGCCCGTGAGACAAAATCGCCCGATGTACCTGCTGCAGGAAAGCAAAGTTGGATGATGGTCCATAAAACAGCTGCGAGCTATCAGTGAATTGAGGGGCATGGTGTGCAGCAGCCACACTGTCGTAGACCTCGGCGCGAGAGTGTTGAGCTTCCAAGACATATGGAGACAGACTTGCCCCATTCGCAGTTTTCGGACCAGCGGTCGCGTTTATAGGGTCGCTGCTGCAATTAACTGAATTGACAGTTGTCTGCGTTCCAGACCGGCGTAGCCTGACTCGCGCCTTACGACGGTAAATACATGCCGTTGGCTGATTGGGACAATTTCGGCAAGGCTCTAGGCCATCGCATTTAATCTTGCGTCGTCGGCAGGGCTCACACGCCTTGGCTATTTTAATTCCGTCGGGGTTCATGATACCACAAAAGGAAACAATAGTAAAATCGTGATAAGTGATTAAGTGATGTTGCAAGGTCTCGGGGGAAGGCGGGGGGCGGCCGGAATTCCATATACGCCCGAAGGTCAGGAAATCCACCCGTCCCATTACGAAAGTTGGCGACGGGTGGAGCCGAACCTCGACATATACGGGTTGGGTTCGTAAGTCCGTAAGTCCGCAAGTCCGCAAGTCCGCTGAACTCTCTTCCAGTTAGCATCGGTTAGCGCCTCCCTAGTACTACCGGTGTCTTCCATAATTGAGTCATGGCGTAGACGGAATGCTTCTCACGGGTCTCCGGTACCAATGATTGGCTTCGCCATTTGATGCATGCAATTCTCCCATGTTAGGGTGCTGCTCTCTTGCGGATTTATGGATTGGGAAACGTTGGCGGTTTAGAAATAACCCGAAAAAATCTCGCTAAATCACGATCGTGTGAAGTGAAAGCTGTATAAGAATATGAGTGATGGCCATAAATTATGTTTATTTGATGCATTTGGCTGAAGCAATTTTCCCATCGCAACAATGGATTCTACCCCGTCATTAAGTCAGCGCACGCTTGAGCCGAAGAATGAATTGCCCTCAGTAAAGTCAGATGGCCCCTCAAAACGTCTGACTGTCACTTTCCGCAACATCGATGTGCAAGTAAATGG
The DNA here is from genome assembly GCF_028827145.1 of Penicillium concentricum. Classification (NCBI taxonomy): domain Eukaryota; kingdom Fungi; phylum Ascomycota; class Eurotiomycetes; order Eurotiales; family Aspergillaceae; genus Penicillium; species Penicillium concentricum. The sequence continues at coordinate 1,364,769 of NW_026622756.1, forward strand.
GCTGGGCGAGGACTTTGCCCCAACTTGTTTGTCGGTGCTTGAGTACCTGAATCCCTTTGGTGGGAGGAAAGCTTCGAAGCGGGTAAACAAGAATCCCCTGCCCCCTTCTCAATGTCTCGTTGGGGTATCGGATGGCTAACATGTCTTGTTGATATAGCATATTGTTCAAGATGTTTCTGGTCAAGTTCGACCAGGAGAAATGGTACGCCAAGCTAACCCCTTCGCTGGATTGGAGGATATATTCACTGATAATGCCAGCTACTCGTATTGGGACGACCCGGATCTGGCTGCACGTCCCTTCTGAAGATTCTGTCAAACCAGCGGGAAGAATTTGAGGCTGTGGAGGGCGATGTCCACTTCGGAAGCCTTGGGTCAACGGAAGCCAGGGAGCTGCGCAACTATATTGTCATGAATACTGAGGGTTCGTCGGCCTTGCCCTTGTTAACCCACCGTCTCCCTCAAAATTCCTTTCTGGTATAAACGACGTCTACTGACACAAACGAACCACGAAGAGGACCTACATTTCCCAACGTTGACAGTCGAGCAAACGACCAACTTCGCAACGAGCACAAAACGCCCGTGCAGTCGTCCAGAAGATCTCAATATCTCCCAAAAGTATACACCACACATGACGCATTGTATTCTGTCGGCTCTAGGGATATCTCACACCAAGAAGACCATTGTGGGAAATGAACTGATACGTGGAGTATCGGGCGGAGAGCGGAAGCGTGTTTCTATTGCTGAAGTCATGGCTACACAGGTATATTCAGACCCGAATCATTCTCCCTTCCATGGCAGCTCAGGGTTAATGACGTGAAAACAAACAGGCACCGCTACAATGCTGGGACAATTCGACCCGAGGGTTAGATGCCAGGAATGCTTTGGAATTTTCCCATGTCTTGCGAAGATCCGCCGACGAAGAAGGCAAAACGATTATCGCAACCCTGTACCAAGCAGGCAATGCCATCTATAATCTTTTCGACAAAATACTCGTGTTAGCCGAGGGCAAACAAATATACTACGGTCCTGCATCAGAGGCAAAACAGTACTTCGAGAAAATGGGGTTCAAATGTCCATCTGGGGCTAATATATCGGATTTCCTCACCTCTGTGGCCGTTCACACTGAGCGAAATGTCCGCCCTGGCTTCGAGGGCCATGTGCCCAACACCACGGATGAGTTGCGACAGAGCTATGTCAAAAGTGACCTATACAAACGAATGATCGAGGACATGAATTCCACGATGAACAAATCTTTACGGCAAGAAATTGCAGACTTGTCAGAGGTGCGAAACCTCCAAAAGAACCGGTCAAGATACCTTCTATCCCGGGAGAACAGCCCATACACCATGTCCTTTGCCCATCAGGTCTGGACATGCAGCAAGAGGTATTTTCGTCCAAGTCTTCATTTTCGCGGCATCTTCTCACAACCACTTAGGCAAATTCAAATCATTTGGGGCGGCTGGCAATCCAACTTACTGCAGATTTGTTCATCTCTCGTCATCGCCCTTATAACTGGAAGCCTCTACTTCAATTTGCCCACCAACAGCAGCTCTCTCTTTGCAAAAACAGGTGCCCTTTGCTTTCCTGTTCTCTACTTTGCCATGACCCGGATGTCTGAGACCACAGCTTCTTTCTCGGGAAGACAAATCATCTCGCGTCAGAAACGTCTGGCCTTCTGCCGGCCTAGCGCATATGCCCTGGCCTGGGCCGTCACTGATATACCCATAATTATGGTAGTATTTACCATTTTTCAAGTCATCTATTATTTCATGGTTGGGTTTCAAAGAAAAGCGGACAATTTTTTTATTTGCTATCTCTTTCTACTGGTCCTCACTCTTTCATACGCATCGATGTATCGCATGATTGGGGCGTGGTGTCGGCATGCAGGCTTGGCGTTCCAAATCAACGGCCTTATCACTACAGTGTTTTTGGTTTATATCGGTACGTTGGTCCTCATCGCGATTGTTGTTTTCATTCACTCTAAATCAAACTCGCAGGCTACATGATTCCGTTGAGGAATATTCCTGTGTGGTTTCGCTGGATCGCGTGGATGAACCCTGCCGTATATGCTTACAACGCCATTATGGCCAACGAGCTAGCGGACCAACAGCTCAAATGTATCGAACCGCAGCTCATACCCTTCGGGCCCAGTTACACCGACAATCATTACCGGGGTTGTTCAGTGATTGGGTCGGGCAATGATGCATACATTGACGGAGAAACCTTCATCAGCGTTACATATTGGGCATCCAAGAAATGGGTGTGGATCAACTTAGCCATTCTGATAGCCTTTTGGGTCTTCTTCGCATTTATGACCGCCGTCGGCTTTGAGGTTAAGCTCCACCGTGGCTCCGGTCAAAAGATAATTTTTGAACGAAAGACTCTGGCAAAGGAAGCGGCGAAGCTTAACGACATTGAGCGAGCAGAGGCTAGCTGTGAGCCCTGGGATGTTACAACGAGATCTACTGAAAATGTCACATTTACGTTTAAGGACATCAATTACTTTGTTCACCACGAAGGAAAGGAAACGCAGCTCCTTCAAGGCGTTTCTGGTTTCATCAAGCAGGGCCAACTCACTGCCATCATGGGCACCTCTGGGGCTGGGAAAACGACACTAATGGATGTCCTCGCTCAGAGAAAGGACAGCGGGAGGATTGGGGGTAGTATTATGATAAATGGAAAGCCTCAGGGGATCAGCTTCCAACGGACAACGGGCTACTGTGAGCAAAATGACATCCACGAGCCAACCGCAACTGTCTGGGAAAGCCTATTATTTTCTGCGAGACTACGTCAGGATTATAAAGTACCCGACGAGGCAAAGCAGGACTATGTTCGCAGGGTTATGAATCTGCTCGAGCTAACCCCACTTCAACACGCTATCGTCGGAAGTGAGTACAACCCCGTCAATATATTGAATCCCAGCGGCTAAGCGGCTAAGCGGCAATAGATCCGGATTCTGGGTTGTCTATTGAACAGAGAAAACGTCTCACTCTCGCCACTGAGCTCGTGGCGAAGCCCTCCTTGCTGTTTCTCGATGAGCCAACCTCTGGTCTCGATGGCCAATCTGCATTTGAGATATGTCGGTTTCTGCGCAAGCTAGCCGCAGCAGGCCAGACCATCATATGTACCATCCACCAACCATCGGCATCCCTGTTTGACACCTTCGATGTCCTGCTACTGCTATCAAGGGGCGGTAGGACTGCTTACTTCGGCCCGACGGGGCGAGGCTCTGCGCAAGTGATTGAATACTTTACGCAGCGGGGCGCACCATGCCCGCCCGACACGAACCCCGCCGAACATATCGTGGATGTTGTTCAGTCACACTTGGATGTTGATTGGCATCAACAGTGGCTTGAATCGGGTGAGATTGTCCAATTAATGCAAGAATTGGACGAGTTGAACGCCACGGCACGACAGAATCAGCCAAGCATACAACCATCAGCCAGGGAAGGGAAAAAGGAAGTTGGTTTTGCAACCCCGGTGCTTTATCAAGTTTTACTTGTCACCCGGCGTCAAATGGTCGCACTCTGGAGAAATCCTGATTATGTCTGGAATAAGATATTCTTACATATCACTAATGGATTGTTTGGCGGCTTTACGTTCTGGATGCTTGGAAGTGACAAGTTCGACATGCAGCTGCACATGATGGCAATTTTCAATTTTGTCACCGTCGCGCCAGGATGCATAAACCAGCTCCAGCCATTATTCATCCGGAATCGCCATATCTTCGAGACGAGAGAAAAGAACTCGAAGACGTATCATTGGTCTGCCTTTGTTGCCGCCCAGATCCTATCGGAAATCCCCCTTCTCATTCTCTGTGGCACTTTCGTATTTGTCACATGGTATTTTTCCGTTGGATTCCCAGTCAATGCTAGCATTTCCGGTCAAGTCTATCTGCAAATGTTGCGTAAGTCATATCACCTTCTACCTTCCTCGTCTCATGACTCACGATTGGTTAGTTTACGAGGGTCTTTATACATCAATTGGACAGGTACGTCCCCTCCCCGAGTGGATCTCCAATCCTGGCTGTCTGTTCATTAACACCTTGACGCTGGCTGCAGGCAATCGCGGCATGTAGCCCTAATGAATATTTTGCTGCACTCGCCAATCCAATAATCATTGGAGCAGTCCTGATCAATTTTTCGGGTGTTGTTGTCCCATACTCCCAGATTCCGCCTTTCTGGAGGTACTGGCTGTACTATCTGAATCCGTTCACATACCTCACGCAGGGTCTACTCCAGCCGGTTGCCTGGGGCCTCCATATCCAATGCAGCCAAGATGAGTTGACCCATTTTGAGATTCCGACTTCGCTCACGTGTGGTGAATACATGGCCGACTTTCTAGAAGCCAACAGCGGCTATTTGGTAAACCCGAACGACACTGCCGCTTGTTCTTATTGTCCCTACACAACTGGCGCGGACTATTTGAAGACTATCAATATCAGCGGAGATTACTATGGATGGAGAGGGGTAAGAATTCCTGGTACCTGTTACTGGTTTTTGAATCACAATTATCTGACAAATCCTAATCAAAGTTTAGATTGGCATTACTGCACTTTTTTGCATCAGTTCCCATGCTCTCGTTTTCCTCATGATGAAAATCAGGACTAAGGCAACAAAGAAAGCAAGATAGACTGGCCTTTTATTACCTAGAGGGCGGTTGCGGGTTTGCAATGATAGAATTTGGCCTTCTGTCACTATGGCCCATGCGAGCCACGGTGACATTTTTGTTGTCTACCATAGAACGAGATTAGATTTTACTTTATTGTAGCCAACCAAAAGAAACGCCCTTACCGTTGACAAAATTGTGGCGTAAGTCATGAGACAATCTCCGATAACTCTGTATTGACGCCAATTCAAAATTGAGTATTTCTCTGCAGTCTGATCTTTCCTCGACCTTCAGCGAAACCATTTTTGAAGGCAAAAGCACAGCACCTTTTCTTGGGTCCCTGGAATGGGTTGGTAGAGACTTAGTGATGTACTAGACTCGCAGATTCTAATGGAATGTTAATACCCCAGCCAGCCATGCGACCAGAAAGGTTGTGAGTATATGGATTACAGACCGTCACCAACATTTTCTACGGAGGTATTGTTTGGTTGCTTGGTACATTCTGTCCTTGTTAAGTGCTCCTACCTCCTCCAATTGATGTGCCGTGCGGCTATCAACAATTCCGAGAATTCACACGCCCGGTCAATGTTTTTCATTGTTCTAGTACAATTTAACTCGAATTCAATGTGTTTAACGGCTCTATCGAGCCACCTAATCCGTTGCACCGTTGCCTGCTAGTAATCACATTCCTTACCGAATTCCTCAAGTGCTGTGAGCAATCTCTGTAGCCCCTCACTGAGACAGTCGTAGTCGAGGGCAAATGTTAAGCGGAACCATCCAGCTTCAGTATGACTGAACGTACTTCCTGCCGCCGTAAACAACTTGTGCTTCAAAAAGGTCTCCTGAAGTCTCGCTTCAAGAGCCCAAGAGTTCTCCTCAACCTGCTGTGCAGACTTAGAAGTACCTACGCCACTTCCAAGACGAGGCTTGAAGAACGAGAATAAATCGGCCCAGACGAAGAAAGCACCACTGGATCGTTGTTCATAGGAGATTCCATGCTCTTTCAAAAAGCGCACTACGTATGCACGCCCCTCGCCAAGTTTGGCCTTATTCATCTTCACGTAAGGATCTATGAAATCTGTGTCGGATAATAGTGTAGCCGTCATTCGATCAGCGAGGGATGATGGACAGGAGAAGTACCTTAAGTCGAAGGAGAGACCGTCAGGATCTGAAGTGAATGGAAGAAAATGGAGGTGAATATTACGTACGCGATGTTCTCCAAAGCCGCATGAAGCCTCTCGTTTTGCTGGCTAATAATGCAGCCAAGTCTGATACCGTTTGATCCAAAATCCTTGAAATAATAAGCACGGAGTTCTTGGTCCAATAGGCAAAGCTAGTTGACAAACCTTGCTTATTCCCCAAAGCACATGCACAAGTTCAGGATCAATCAACTCCTTCAAATTGATCGAGAGTACTGAATGGAAACCGGGCACTTCGTTAGTTTCAGTGTTATCCCAAACTGAAAGTCCGTAAATTTCGTCACTAATAAGGTGAATGCGGTATTTTTGACAAAAACGCATATATTCTTTGATCACTTCAAGCGGGTAGCAGCACCCTGCAACGAAAAAAGAACACATAGTTAGTGTCGTGTTCATCTCAAAACATTTCCACTTTTGCTCACCAACAGGATTGTGTGGATTACACAGCATGATGGCCTTGACGGTAATGCCGCGGGCCTTCGCATCGAGAACGGCCTTTTCATATAAAGGGATAGCGTCCATACTGAAAGCGTCGATATTTCCGAAGGAAACGGGGATGGTGGTAGCTCTTCCATTGGCAAGTCACAGTTAGCTTTAGCTTCTACTGAGAGCCCATGCAATATGACTGGGCTTGGCGGTCCTGCCTACCCGGCGCGAGACGACATGCTCGCGGGGAAACCTCTGTAGAAGGGTCGTCCCAGAAGTATACCGTCCCCGGTATTGCAGAGTGTAAACGAAAGAGCCTCGACTCCAGGGCCCACTCCCGACGTAATGGCGACATGGCGAGCAAGAAGAGGCTGAACAGGGCAGAACTGTCGTGTCACGAAAGAAGCCACAGCACTGCGGAGTTGGTGGCTGCCAGAGAAGCTGTCTCCGTAGCTAAGACAATGAGAGTCTAGGGTAAACTAAAGCTATAAGGTGAGATAAAATGGCGATCCCTGGTGGGGAGACTTGCTCACGTTGTGAGTATTGACATAGCGCAGTAGCTCTTCTTGCATGAATGTCTATGAAGGGATCCATTAGTGGTCTCCTTGAATCGGTCAAAGATACAACTCACGTTTTCCGCAACACCAATACTGAGATAGCCGCCAGGGTTAGAAAGTGGATGCCATTGATCGTTGAGAATATCTAGCAAAGGATTTCGGTTTCCTGGTTGAGCGTACACATCGCCCCGCTTTGACAGGTGCCCCTCTTCAGCCGCCATATTGAATATTACCTGAAAATGTGTCTCAGATAGAGTTTGAAGAACGAAAAGCTTTTGTAGAAGTTGCTCGGTGAACACTGGTTGTTTGATCAGGGGAAATGACCTATCTTTTAACGTGTGGACTCCTTTGGAACGCCATTCGCCGACTACCGGATCCCGGAGTTAGGGATTTACATATTCGGAATCCGGAATCCGAAAAGAAGAAAACGTAAACCGGATTCTTTTACGTATTCCGTGCATCAATCGAATTTTCATAGTCAAGGTTGCTTAAAATTGCCAAGTCTGCAAAGTCTCCTTTTCGTGTATCAAAATTCTTGGGGTCCCTGCAAAATGCGATTAAATCCTTCTTCATCTAACTACTCAATGGCACCTACATGTTAGGCCTATTGATTCAGCGGATCTCATTGGTTACACCATGTTGTAAATTGTCGAATTTGTGTATCGAGCTCACAAGATATCCGGATCAGATGCAATTATCAGCAGTCTATTGCTGATATTGGAGTAGATTCCACCCCTGAAATGGAGCTTATTACTGTTCAATAACCTAATGTTGATTTCTCTTGTGTTAGCCTCTATTATTCAACCCTGGAATTCGATTTCTCTGTAGTTGGGTTGCATTCTTCACATTGATCATACATTTAGGCCATACGCTGGACCATGCAAAATACCCCTCAACTAAGTTATATACGAAAAAGGTCCTCATAAAAGCAAGCTTATAATTAACCATGGGGCTGTGCTGTAAGATAGGAATCACCAGGCAGTCTGATAACTCGAACTTTATGTCCCTATAACCAGGCGAGATGTGCGGTATGATGTGGGTAGATCCCCTATTCCTTTGCACGATTGGAGATTCAAATCACAGGATATAACGGAAGGTTCTGTTTTCCCAGTCTGTTTGGTCCTCTCTCTCTTCCACCTCGCTAGGCGTCCTTCCCATGGAGGTTGTGAAATTCTCAACACTTGGCGCTTCAGGGTCGATTTCAAATCCCTGCTCTAGATTGCGCTTTTTATTCTCATAGTTGAGATATAGTCTGAATAGAACCAGAAGTACAATATCAACAATGAAAATTATAAGCATTGAAGTGAAAGCAGTCTGGTAGAACGTTAGTCCCAGTGTGAAAGCAAGAGTTTAGAGGGCAGCAAACCTGATAGACTGGCTCTTCTGATGCGATATAAAGCTGTGGACCGGCAATATTTCCTGCACAGTATGCTATGAAGAACACAGCATTACTGGTGGCCCTTTTGGTGAAGCCACCCACATTACTTGAGATTAGGCTTAAAAAAAGAGGAAAGTTGTTGCTCGACGCAAACAGTAACATGAGACCGACAAGCCTTCCAGCTTTGTTTGTAAATGGAATTTGGCGGATAAGCAAAACTCCAACAATCGCAATAAGGTTGCCTGCCATGCAGATGATGAGTCGTGACCTCCGAAGTCGATGAGCTAGAGCGGTAGAGGAGAGAATAATAAAGAGTTGAAACGCGTATATGGGTAGGTTCAGTAATAAAGTTGTCAACTGCGTGAACCCAAAGGTCGAGAGAATAAGGGAGGTGAACTGTTACATATGTTAAAGGCAACATTGCTGCAAGGGGCTTTGGGTGTAGACGGACATTAGAGATAATACCATTTACCAACGTTGCAGTGGCCTCAATCAAAAAAAGAAACCAGGTTTTTGGATCCTTTAAGGCTTCCAAAAATTGGGTCAATGACCATTCATTTGTCTTGGTAGTCTTTTGTTGCGCCTGGGCCCTTTCATTGACAGCGATGCGATCCGCCGGACTTAGAAAGCTTGCCTTAAAGGGGGAATCAGGGAGCCTAAACACGAGAACGATTCCCCAAAGAATGGTGATAGATCCAAGGACAATAAAAAGCCACTAAGACCATAAGAAGAGTCAGAGGAATTATCGAAATGTGCAGAAGGTAGGGGTGTGACAAACACGCCAGGGAGCTAAAGGCCCATTTTGGATGTGAGCGCAACCGTATGCAACGAGTGTTCCGGTCATTGCACCCAGTGAATTTCCAGCGTACCAGAGGCCATGACGTGCAGCATGCTCGGATGGCCTGTACCAAATACTTGTGATCAAAGTAAAGCCAGGGCCTATTGGGCTTTCCAAAACTCCAAGTAATGTACGCACAACCATCATTCCAGCAAAGCTGAATGTTGCAGAATGACAAATCAGAACTACCCCCCAGAAAATTCTAGTTGATATTATCAGTAATGAATGGGGTTGGAATTGTACTGGTTGATGGAGGCTTACGTCGATATAGCCAATGTCTTTCCAAGGGGGAATCGGACCAAAATTACGGACACTGGATAGCTAGCAGCAAGGTATCCAAAGTAGAATATGCCACTGAGCCAAGAGAACTGTTGTCCATGAAGGTGCTGTTTTCAACGGAGCCAGCGTTATGGAGAATCCTAGTATGATGTCCATCGGAGAATGGGGGCGACTTACCAAGCTGGGAATGACGCCCATGATACTGGCATTTGCCAGTGATACTTTATCCATATACTGCAAGAGATAACCAAAGACGAGCATCGGCATCATTCTAACAACCTGTCAGAATGAGGTCGCGTTGTCAGTATTCCTTGTAAATTGGGACATACACAGCATCAATCCTCCTCAGAAGCCTTTTCTCGACGAGAGAACCTGCTTCATCTAGTTCACCTGATCCGTGATTGGTATCCTTATCATCTGGAGGGACCTCCACGTGCTCCATTTCCATGTGAGTGGGCGACGTGAGGGATGCCATGTCTCTTTTCGAAAAGTCCATATTCTTCGGTGGCGGTGGTTTGATCTGATAGAATGGTCGTAGTAAAGGCTTGAATTGGGTTAAATAACAGTTGAAGTAGCTTGGTCGGTAGGGACTCTAGCATAGGAGCTATGTAAGTTTAAATACCATGCAGTGTACTCTGGCTTTGTAAACTCTGTTGAAAAGACTTTACACAGAGTTTGCGATGGTATTCATACGCAGTAACCCAAAATATCTAAAAGGACCTTTGGACAAAGTGGAGATCGATAGTGGACTAGTCGGAACCAGTCCGCGCTGATGGTTACCTCGGCCAGGGCGAATGTAGGTGGCGGATGGATGTGAAGACGATTGGGCGGCTCAAGCGCCCCGCGTCCGGGTATTACGTATCCATCTCCCCGCAATAAATCCGCGGATTTATGGATTTATAGACTCATGGTTCCCCGCCTGACTCTCCTACTGCCTCCAGGCGCTACTCGGAGTAAAGGGTGGACAAAGCTCCGGGTGGACATCGGAAAGTGCCGGCGCGACGAAAGCGCTATCATCATAGTGCACGGCCCTAGACACTAGTATTCATGATATACAAATACTTACAGCAGAACTTAAATGATGACTTTCATCCGTGAACAGAGAAGTTTCAAAGACAGGATAACTATGACTTCTACGTCAATGAAGATTTACGCCAGCGGCGAGCAATTGCAAACAAATGCCGCCAAGAACGCTCAGCTGATCTTTGACTCGATCAATAATCACAGTAAAAGCCTCAGGCATCTCAATCTCGAGGTAGAAAACCGTCCCAACAAGTTTGATTGGCATTTTTCAGTTAATTAAAGAACACTAGATCCACGGTAATCCGGAGACTAGTTATGCCGAATTCCAAGCACATGAAAACATTGCAACTTTTCTTGAGAACAACGGCGCTGCGGTCACTCGTCATGCCTTTGGGCTGCAAACTTCCTTTTTAGCAGAGTATGGTAAAGGAGGTCGTGTTGTCACTTTCTGTGCAGAATATGACGCCCTACCTGATATCGGACACGGGTGTGGACACAATCTGATTGCGGTTTCGTCGATTGCAGCTTTTCTCGGCATTGTTGCAGTTCTCCAAAAGTTCCCCTTAGCTGGCAGGGTCCGACTCGTTGGCTGTCCTGCCGAAGAAGGTGGGGGAGGTAAGATCGATCTGATCCGCGCCGGCGCTTTTGCAGAGGTTGACGCCGCCTTGATGATGCATCCTACACCACCGGTTAACCAGTTCTTAACCGAGGTGGCAGGAATATCATACGGGACCTGTCTTTCTACCTGCGCATTTGAGGCCACCTTTTCAGGAAAGGCCGCGCATGCAGCAGCAATGCCGTGGGATGGGATCAATGCTCTTGATGCGGCGACGCTCTCATATGCTGCAGTTGGAATGCTTAGGCAACACATCAAGCCTAGCGACCGCATCAATATCATCATGCCAGAAGGTGGCATAGCCCAAAATATCATCCCAGATAAAAGTCGAGTGGGTTACAATGTGCGCTCTGAAAAAGTAAGCGACATGGAAGCATTGAGAGTCAGGGTTGAGAACTGTTTCAAAGGAGCAGCTACTGCCACTGGATGCACCCTGGACCTAAAAAGGGTGTACGTTTTGATCTCTATTGTTTATTATTGCAATCTAACATATTCTAGAATGGAGACCTATAAGGAAATCCGACCCAATGAGGCGTTGTGTACAGAGTTTTCTCGCTATATGAAAGGACTTGGTCAAGATTTCGTCTGCGATCTACAGCGCAGATACCTCAGTGCGTTTAGCACAGACATGGGTATGATTACACCGGTTTCTGACTTTCTAGTGTTGAGGTTGCACTTTGTCACTGACCACAAATTGTCTAGGTAATGTGAGCTACGAGGTTCCATCTTTCCACGGCAATTTCAGCATTCCTGTTGAGTCTGGTGCCGCGCTACACACCGAAAGCTTCAAAGATGCAGCCGAAACCACTGCAGCTCATGATCTGGCTATGGGCGTTGCAAAGGGAATGGCAGCTGCAGGACTGAAAGTTATTATTGATGATTTGTTTGCGAAACAGGTCAAAGATGACTTTGAGCAAGATAAAATGTTGAGATAGATCTAATCTGGCTTTTTCATGGACAGCATAAGCCAGGCTTCGCGCCTCATTTTGAGTAGCTTTGTGTTATTTATGATGGCCATGAAGTACTGTGGATATAGCAGGACTCTATTTGGTTCTCCTGATATCGTGTGAGATTTGGCTCCAAGGACAGTTCACCCACCAAGACAAAGGACAATTAATGCTTTCATATATTCCAATGCCCAGCTGCTTCAGAATATAAAAAGGCCTGACAATGACATGCTAATGCTGGCACACGGTCAGCCTTTATATTTGGGACTTTGAGCTCGAGCCGCTCTGAATTAGAAGACGGAAGGAAGACATCATGAAACGGATGGAGTTCTCCGCTCTTTCCTGCGCCCCTTCGTCATAATGTATTTTCTTGATGAGGTGTAGTGCTCCGGAAAATGAGGGCAGCAGCAATGCTATCAACGAACTAACTATCACAGTATAAACGACCCTGTTGGGGCTAATCCCTTCTGGGTATAGTCTGAGGTGGGCTGAGTGCATCAGTGTTGCTCACTGATTGGACACTGAGCATCACTGAGTAATCAGAGAGCATCCAATGAGCACTCACGGAGCATCTGTCATCCTGCACGTGACTGACCTGAGTATGATCACTGATCTGAGCCCGTGCTGACATCTACTCAGTGAGCCTGAGCCTGAGCACCCTCATAAAAGCGGCGGCAGCTCAAATAGGAAAGCCCCACCCGCCAGGGAATATCCGGTACGTATAGGTGCATGTGTACCTAGTGAGTCTTCTTGGTGGCTCATTTTGAAATTTGCCGACTAAGGAGAAGTATATATGAGCGATCATCTCAACTTGCTACAAGCACGATATATTGAGGAAAAATAGAAAAAGGTGAGTAGTGGAAAAGCCGGGAAGCGACTGAGTTTATAAATCCAAATACTAGTAATTCTTACTCGGCATGTTGCCATGATGAATGCGCTTCATTGCTATGGTAAATGCCCTGCAATATCTCCAGGGCCACGACACATATTTTTGGTATTGTAAATGTAATTTACTTGCGAGCTGCACGCACAAGTGGGCGACACACTCTTCCGTCGTTTTTCGGGCTGATCTAAAATGGCATCAACGAGTCAGAATAAAATAACACGGAACTGCTACACCTACACTTTTACACTTCAAGGCAAAAAACAGTTAGATGTTAGCTAAATAATAGGGCTCAACCGCCTTTTTATACAGAACATTAAGTGACCCACTAACACCGATAGATGAGAGAACGCTTTAGCTAGCATGCCTATTAGTAATTCCTCAGGCGACTTCTGTGTATAATCTGTGATCCGCATCGACACCACCAGCAACTTGTTCGAGGCCGTCTAGGTATGCAGTCTTTAGGGCCAAAACAAAGACTTGATGCTTGTCGAAACTATCACATCGAATGGTCCTTATTTCAATTTGTTTCTGACAATCTAGGTGGTTGATAGAAAGTGCAGGCAGGAACCAAGAGCAACCCTTTCGCTGGAAAGGCTAATAGTGGCGCCACTTTGACCAAGGATATTAGCTATAAGAATCTGGGTCGCACGAACTCTGAGCAAACAATGACTCTTGATTGATGCAACCTACAGCTCCTCTACCAGGGGCATAATGCTAGCGCTAGTAATGAGTATCACATCCTGCCTTGGGTTCCAGATGTGTTAACATTGAAGTAAAGCATTGAAGGATAATGATCTTCAAGATCGAATTACATAAGAGAGGAAATAACAATGATATCAGGTTCATCAGCTATATAGCCATAGATACGAATAGACCTAGCAGCTTTCTTCCTGGATCTCATGAATCCTAAACCTCCTTTAGTCCTTGTCTCTGCAATAAAACGAATTTTGTTAAGATCAAAGTAATGGAAGCGATAATTTCGGAATAACTAGAGAAACAAGAGAACTACCCATAGAGCTTTTGACATAGAATGAATCTAGATCAGGTCATAATGCGCAAATCAAATGGTTAGTAGAATCTGATGTGAAATCCACGAAAATAGCCTTCGGGATCAGCGAGTAAAGAGAAGCGAGTAAAGAGACCAAGTCCATGGATTTAGCCATGTCCCCAATGGAAACGGTCTATCGAGATCAATTGTCTAGACCAAAGAAAACTAGAAACAAGAGATCGTGGGCGGACGACGATACTCTGTCTCCCAAGCATAATCACGCAAGAAATACCTAGGAATACCCATTACACCATCAAACGGAACCTGCATCCATCCTACATCTTCCAAGGTACACCCTCTAATCGCCTCATGTTCCTCTTCCACCCTCTCCCTTGATTTAGTATCGTACCTGAGGAAGGATATCCGGGCCATGGCCCTTCATGTATCGCCTAGTCCCTTTCCGACCGCATGTAGAGAGTTGTTCTAGTGCGGGGTAAATTGTTCCTCTCCAACACCTCTCTAAGAGCAAGTGTCCTCCATTGCTATTTGACAATGAAATCTGCTGAATATAACCTTCGCTTGAGGTGGGCAGATCGGTTGGGAATACGGTTTATTGGTCCGGTGGAGCCTGATCATTGGCCAAAAACCCACGGGAGGCTATTTGCAGATGTACAAAAGCTTGGCCGTCGAGAATACAGTCATTTCGTCGAGAGTATCTCAATTGACTCCATTGAAAAGCCATGGAGAAATTCAACGCGAAGCCGCGCTGATCGCCTGTCTCAACTGGCAGAAAACGCATGGAAAGAACGAAGGAATGAAAGCAGCTGGAGGTTCGCCGTCGAGAACGAGATAATGCACCGATTCTCGGTAGAGGTTGCTTGGTGAGATTCAAAGGAGAAGGTTGATTCAAATTACCTTTTCTAATTAGTAACATTCAGTCCGAAATGTCGTAATAAGTTGTGGGAGTCTGAGATACCCGCCGCAACGGACAGCATTCATGTGTCGGCAGAGTTGCTTGAAGCCCGACGCCGGAAACGTAAGCCATGTCGCTGCCCACCTACCTGGGGGCAAAGCCAGTATGTATAAGCATTTCCATCCCAGTTACCGAATAGGTACTTACCGAACGCTAGGTATGACAGTGGTATCAATATGCTCTTCTCTGACCGGGCGGAGCAAAAAATTAGACATGACCCACCTTTGCCTGTGCTCTCCCAAAATGAAAGGCGGAAACAATCTGAAGCGCCAGACAGAGTCTATGGATTGAAACAAACAGATAACTTCAAGCTCGTTTTGGACTCGGATGATAAGCGCGGTGTTGCAGCTACACTTTGTCCATCGCTACGTGAAACCTTGGAAGTCAGTCCATTTGAGCCTGAGGGGGAGCCTCTGCTTTATCCATTTCTTGTCATGGAAGCAAAGTCAAGCAAAGGGGCAGATCGAGGGGAGGTCAACATGCAGACAGCATTTGTTATTAGGCGGCTTCTAAATGTGCAGCTCGACCTCAAGTTGGCGACTGGAGAAGAAACGCAGTGGGAATCAGGGCCGCTTGTCTGGTTCTTGGCGTGGCGAGGTGAAATTTGGGAAATTTCCGCGGCGGTTGTAAAACAACCCCAGATCGAATATGTGAGTGAAGTTTCACCTCTTACAGGAAGAAGATTCACGTTGAACTGAGACCTTCAAGACAGTATTTGATCTATGGAGTGGAAATATTCGCAGCAAAAATGGTGCTTTGCAACTTCTCCTGATAATGGATTACATATTTGATTGGGCTCGCGATGTTTATCGACCCGCAATCCTAGGTGAACTGAATACCATATCCATGGGCGATATTCCAACGGCGGATACGAACGTGTTTTCGACAATCTCCCATACCCGAAGCATATCTAATTGGTTGAATCAATCACAAGCTACACCAAGAGCAACAATTCAACCTTCACTCACTTATCTGCACAACGATCTGGACTATTTAAACATTATTTGTCCAGAAGGCACTATTCGGGACGCGTCCATCCTTGAATCACGCTACCTCGCACTTCAGCTCATGGAATGCGACGTTGACGATTTTTTGCTCTCGTTTGCATCAACCGAACACGCTCAATCATGGCTTCAAGACATGTTAAAATGTCTATCTAGTTTTTGGAGAGTCGATGCGGAGACATTGAGTACCTTGGAAAATATTTGGACGACAGAAGTTCGGCTTCCTCGTGAGCAATATCAACACGGCGATGCTTTCTATTTGAAAATTACGATTCACATGTTTGTGTCTCATATGTGGGAGCCCACTCGCCAACTAACATGTCTTTGCATTTCGGAAGGAGCTTTGCAGAAGATTCTTTTAAGAATGGAAGCTCCCGAGAATCTTGACCTGCATCAACAGCCAATCGTTTCTATATCTGCAATCGAGGTCCTGCTTGGTCGGATGCTGAACCAATCGATAATGGACAACTTGACAGCCGCGGTTTCTATGCTATGCATGTCCAGTTGCTCTTATAAAAGAGATGGGCTAATACCCGACCAGTTGGTAGTTACAAGGTCTCATAATCTACGTGTTGGATTCCGGTTCGATAAGTCCCCTTGTCTGCTCAAATTGGTACCATCCATCTACCAGTCTCATAAAGTTGGACAAAGAGAGCCGCGTGACCCTTATATTGCCTTTTCGCGCCTTCGAAGTAAGCAAACCATCGTGTACAGAGGCGATGAGATTCAGATGTGGCCTAAACTACCGCCTCTTGTTCGTGAGGAACAATGGAAATGTGTTTTGATCGACGGAATTTCTGACAGGGAAAACTTTCCAAGTCGTGGTCTTTATGTATTTGACAGGTCCCCAGATCATGGTGAGATTGTTGAACTTCCAGGCATAATGTGGAGTCATGGTTCATACTTTAAAACCATGCAAGTTTATGTGGATACGTGGGATGAAAAGCACTTTCAATACTTGAACACTCCGATTAAGCTCAAAGGAGAGTGGAGCTCCAAGGCAGAAGCACAACCTTTCATCAAATGGAGGCAGAGATTGGGAATGCAGCTCAACATAGAGCAAGAAGATCTTCAACCAGGAGATAACTCCTTCGTTCCCATGATTATCTGTTAAAATAGCAAATTTGGCAAATTTGTATTTTACTCCACTCGGAGGCTATCAGCAGAGTTGGAGTAAGAGTATTGGTTTCGAAGTACACTTGAATGATGTGCCAGTAACTCCTAGTAAAAACTGGCCAAGAAAAAGCAAACAGTAATCAATCTGGTACCTAAAACATCCCAAATGTTCCCCAGAGTAGCGATGCCCGTAGAATGACATACTCAGCCATCACTCCGTACCCGGAGCAAAGCAGGCCGCAACAGAAATTTCCTTGCAGCCCTGAACCTCCCCTCCGGGAGGGTAAACCACAGAAACCTTCAGATTTCGACCCTGAAGTTCCACCAAAAGTTCATAATGAATCTCATAATATCCACGCCCCGTACCCTTTACCTTTAATGGGTATTGTTCTTTCGCTTTGGTAATGTCAAAGTTAACCGTGCCTGCCCACCGGGAACCTATTTATTGTATGGGCTAGTTAGAGCACAGAACATAGATTCAATCACAAAAAGATTATTATAATCCTTCACTCACCTGCATTGTTTGGGTGGTCCACCGGGTAGTGTTCTTGGGGATCATCGATCAATGCATTGTAATAGATGGCCTGCTTGATCACCCAAGGTTCACCTACTGGAATGACTCGGTGGTTAAGCTCTCGGACCGACTCATTCCAGTCCGCCAGTTGCCTCTGCAAGCAGTGAGCATTGAGTCTCATAGCGGAACATGAATAACCCACCTTTTTAATAATCCACTGTGCAGTCCCGTAGATATAATATTTCTTGTTAAGATGTCTGCCGTGATCAACCTGTCGATGGGATGGGAACTTCTTGGGATTAAATGGCTCGCTTTGAAGTATGCCGATACTTGCAATCGTTATGCGCAATGGCCCCTTGCTCTTATCGACAGCACGGTGTACTGTCCCTCGCGACACAGTCGTTTCAAAAGCACTATAATAAGACGTTCAGTCATGGGCTAGAGTGAAATGAATATGCAGGATCGTACCCAACCTTCGGGCATACTATCTTGGGATGTGAAAATTTTTGTTTCAAGAAATGCTGAAGAGTCTTCGACTGAGAGTAACCACCGAAGAGAATAATCTTCTGTTTTGAAAAACTTAGACATGGTAACTGAGATGCGGCATTTTTCGAGTAATAGACCCTTACCTGTACCCTCACATGAATTTCATTGCAGGCATCAAGCTGCCTCTGGATGAGTCTGGCGATACCTTCGAGGCTTGGTTGGAACCATCCCATGACCCGCTCCCTAAAGGAAAAAGAGTAATATTTAGTGACTAATCTTCCCCGCGGATCAAGAAAACACTGGATGTCTCAAACCTCGTAACAGTGATCATTCCCTTTCCAAACCCTTTAGAAGTATTTTCTTCCAATCCATGCAAGTCCAAGTAGGCGGATCCCGCCAAACCCTCCCCAGAATCGAAATTACGCTTCAGCTCATTCTCAAATTTGCGAAACAAATTATGAGAAAGCTGATGCTCAATTGATGTTTTGTTCTGAGAAAAGCATGGCTCTTCTCTCAGCAGCTCCAGCAGGTCGGTTTCCATCTCCCGATTGACACACGTTGAACCATTATTGTTACCTGTGTGGAATATTAGATAAGATGCTGACCCGAGCACATGGAACTTACCGCATGGTGTGACTGCTTCTTTCAGCCGGAATGGACTTTTATGTTCTACTGTGTAGGTCGTCACATCCTTTTCGTCTCGTCAGCGTGTTACACCTCGCAGTGCTCCTCTCCTATAAGCTTACTACTGTGCCACCCCCGGCATCGCAGACCATGAATGTTCCCCCCTCTGTATAGTCGAACGATTTAGCCTTTTCCACACTTGATTGGTATTCATAGTTCACTGACCGATATATTTGTACCTCCAACAATGTCCAAGGCAAATGCAGATGCGGCCTCAGGTTCGTTTATTATAAACAAACTCGATACTTGACCAAATTTGACTTCTGTGGTAACCTCACGAACGATATGTTGCAATGACCACGAAGCCTCGATAGGCCATCCTGCAGGGACAGACAGAGAAATCTCAACCTCATTCGATTCAGTGAAGTTCTCCTGGTCCTTAAGATAGTCCTTTGCAAACCGAAAAACGCCAATCAAGTAATCTTGTACAGCATCGGGGACCGTTTTATCCAAATACCTCAATGTTTCCCTCACTTCTCGAAGTTGCCAGCTTTCATTTTCTTCCTCCATCAAGTCAGATTCGGGAAGCAAAAGCTTCGTGAATCTTATCAGCTTGTTGGTCGTATCTGATGCTCCTCCGCTGTAATGGAACTGCTCCAGTTTCTGGCGGGCTTGATACCCCCAGTAATATTGATCGTCAAGGTACAAGCTCTCACTCGGAACCTCTCCTCTCTGCTGGTCGCGACCAGCAGACGGCCAATCAGTGATGTCCTTTATTTTGTCCCGAGGAACCTTTGCCGGGCGCTTGTCTGCGTTGAAACGGCAGTATGACACTGATGTCATGGTTGTTCCGAAGTCCAGACCCACAATGAATGCCATATTATCATGTCCATTCTTCCTCCGGTTCGGCTTTTTTGTTGGTGTTGCAAGTCGAACATTGATCGAGTCGCTGTCCGACACAGACGGAGTGTTCGGGGCTTCATTTGCGTCCGAAACCTCCTGGAAGGCTCGTTTTCTATGCGCCAAGGTCCTCGACAACCTAGACTTTTCTTGCATTTTGAGAGCCTCTTGGAGGGGTTTGGGGACGAGTTGAGAAGAAATTTAGCAGCGAGCCACGGGGCGCACAAGTTGAAACATCATTTTTAAACGCTCTCACGTGGAATTTCTATACTAGCAAGGATCATTTTGCTACTAACTAGTTTGGCAAATCGAGTCTGCCTAGTGTTGGCCCCCGATTTTCCACCCTTCCCCTTTTTTTCTGATGCAAAAACAAATTATCACCCAAATTTGACTACCCACTATCTGCTACATAGTTTTCCCTCCGCATGGAATAGCTATCATCCATCCACGATGAGCAATTTGACATCACCCAACAAGTTTTCAACCAAAGTCAACTCCGAAAAACCTCCTTATTCTGGTCATAGAAGGTCAGAAAGGTGGTGGTGTTGGGAACCCATATCTCCAAACCCAGATCAACTGGAATCTTTCCCAGTAAACCAAAAGCGCAATCGAAACAAATCAAGAATTTTTCCAGAGCCAGAACTTTATTCGGGGGAGGCAGAGACAGATGCTCGGAAACGAATGCGACTAGTTGGGTCATACCCTGACAACCCAATCTCTAAATGTCAGACAGTATCGAATTTGAGATCCAGAGTATGGAAATCATTGGCCTTTACATACTGCGAACTTACTAACAATGGTTGGCTTTAGTCTCGGGCCACCTCTTCTTCCCTCCATGAAAGCCCGCGAGCGAGAAATAAGATGAGCGAAAATGCGACATTGGCAAAAAATGGTAAAGGCTCGCCTCTGGTACTTATCAGTGCCAGAGATAAAACTGCTCCAGAGGAAGACGGAGACAACATGAAGCAAATCCAGCGTCTAAAAAGAGAAATCGATCTCCTTGGCATACATCATATCACGAAGACGTCAACTTTAGAACAAGAGATCAGATATCTACAAGAGGAGAATTTCGAGCTATCTCGCAACCTTCATTGGTACAAAACGCAGTACGATGCGAAGGAAAGCGGGTCATTTGCTCCAGATGAAATAGAGGAGCTGAATGCAGAACTTGAAAGGAGAAATATCGAGATCGAGGAGAAGATCCGACAGAATTCATCGCTTGAAGAGCAACTAAACACCGCAGAAGGGTTGAGTGCTGTACTGAGAGACTCTCAACCTGGCAATCAAGTGTCAATGATGTTCTCAAAGGATTTGACTCGGCTTGAGACTGCAATAAGCCAAGCAGCTTTACTGCTTTTTCAATGTCTCTCTGACCAGCAGCTCTTAAAACTAGGGAAAAAGCCTCGCAAAGCTCCAGAGTTACATGAGCTGATCAAGTCAAGTCTTGGGAAGATAGGTGTTCTACTTTCTGACTCCAAGTTTGCATTTTCTGCCCTGGTATTCGGCTTCATACGAGAGCGAGTCTTTTACTCAAGCAGTTGGACTACTTTACAAGTAGAGGGTCATATGTTAAGGGGATATAAGGCAGCAATTCAACGTGTTAGTAAGTACAAGGTACTGCAGTTAACTGGTTAATTGTTTATCCGACCGGAGGCACTAATGACTCATAAAAAAGCTCCCGCGGGCACTCTCGAAGGGTTTCATAGGGCAGCTGTCGAGCTTATGCTGGAGGAGAACCATCCGTTCCGAGATTGTTGGGTTCAGTCGCACGTTGAAGAGGTTCAATGTGAGCTTTTGGCACTTCTGAGCCCGTTGCTTGAAGCCCCAAAGTTAGAAGACTTTGACAGGGATATTCGGAATGCACTAAGGCGAGCTTTTACAAATGCGTTTCACTTTCGTGCCCGCTGTGTACCCCCTAGAGGAACTCGCTACAACCTCATGCAGCCTAGCCCTGGTGACATATTTGACCCCGAATACATGGAAGCTCAAAGACCCGACGGAAGCAAAATTTCAGTTCCTTGTGGAGAAAGGCATCTGGTCAAATTTTGTGTTATCGGTTGCCTCATTTCCCACGTGGTCAAAGAAGATCCACTCAGCGGAGATACATTCAACGCGATAGACCAGCCATTTTTGTCAGTCACGCAGAGAGATGGGATCACTGAAATCATGGCACGGGGATGTCTGAGGAGTGGAAAGGCAATTGTCATTTTAGAAGAACCCCAACCGTAGGTATACAAAATTACTGCGGAGCAAAACGGAGCAATTAAATCATAAGGCCGTGGGTGTCACGTGACTAGACGTCCCTAATGGGTCTCAAATCCATAGCTTGTCCATACGGTGAAAAAGTAATCGCTGAGAAGTGGCAGAATAGCCTAGCCGGCAGAATATATATACTAGGTCTAATCCGGAGGTTTCACATGACGTCTCTCTATACTCACTACCCTACCTCTTGAGGTATCCCTCTCTGGAGAGGTCCCTTAATACGTCTCTCGGGACATAACCAAATCCCATAGCGATATGTGATTATTATCTATCGGCTAAGAGGTAGGGTGCTAATTTAGATGTCGTGAGTAGATATGTGTGTCTAATTTGTTAAGGCTTTGTTAATGATGTCAAGTCTCGACCCGTCTAGTTATTGTGCACTGGCTCTGCGCACTCTCTTTTTATAGCTCCCCTAGGACCCTAGCACCTACTAGACAAATACTCAGATTTGTTATCCAACCCACTAACATAGGTGAGCACGATACATAACGAGTTACAGCCGCTAAGTTAGTAGTTGGGTGGGTGGCCAGCAGCGAATTTTTCAATAACAAGTTTGATTCTCCTAGGCGGCCCTTTTTTTCATCGCCCTCTTCCTAGTATCATTTGAATCCTAGGGTACATGTGTCCACCAGTAGAAACTAGTACCTAGGAGTTGCGATCAAGACTGTGAGGCAAAGGGGCAGTATAAGAGGGACAAGACACTTCAGCGGTTTTAAGGGCTCGCAGGATATTCAGGTATAAAATAGTGGTATTCAAGTAAATGAAGGGGCTGAAGGAATCAGCGATAGAGCAGCAATAGGATTTTCTCCCGACAAATCAAAAAAGACAAAAACATACAACAGTGAGGATTCGCTGGTGGTCACCCACCCAACTACTAACTCACCGGCGTGTGGCTTAAGTACGGCTGAGCGGACGGGAAGCCCTGTTTTCCACACCCTATGGTCGTATGTGCTTGGTTTAGTATGAACACAATATATAGACCAAATTCTTAAAAAGAAAAAAGAAGTAGGAATAGGGATGTAGGCAAATAGACATTTAGTACACCCTGTCGACACTCCGGGATCTAGATGCAAAAGAACGATAAATAAATAAAGAAATAGTCAAAATTATAAAGGGACACCTTGAATTAGTCCTAGCACAATAGGAAAGGCCTTATTTTTGCCTAGGTGCCCGGGTGATATATATCTATTAGCCGGTTCTTCATGCCATATCATATGTAAGCCCCAAGGCAAATGAAGAGTATTATTATTCGAGTGGATAGTGGGAGCTAAATTACACATAGACATAGGCGTTTTAATACGGACTCTTATAGGTCAGCTAGAGGATTAGTTATTCTATAGAGACTAGCGCAGATAACCATGAATGATGCTCACTAGAAAGCTATAAGCCATAGATGTCTTAAATAGAGATGTATCACATTTTACGGTTAAACGTATTCCTAGGGACTATAGACAGAAACGAATGTTGGTGAAAGACATTGCATACGCTAATAATTATGTACAGAAAACAGACGAAGAATCAATAATATTCATAATAGACAGGAAACAAGTCAAAGATCATCCACCAATCCTCTCCACGGGGCCAGCTAACCTGACATTACATTATACTTTCGTTATTTGGGTAGTAGTAATAACCTTATAATGATATGGGAATAAACAAGGATACTCCAAAGCAGGCGTTTAGGGACTTGCCCTACCACGACAGCCCGGGCGAGAAGGTCCCCTTGTCGAAGTATTACAAGGCGAATGAATACTGCATGTAGACAGAGATAAAGAATGAATAATTCAATAATGTATGTGTACAATTGAAATGCGTAAAAGGCTCAAAGTCTATAATATAGAAGAAACAGACTTTTATATGTGCAAGCTCGCTACCCTTTACTATAGTGGATCCTATAGAGAAGGCATCGTATAACATAGAAGTTAGAGTACTCCGTAGTAGAGTTTTCTATATTATTACTACATACTCTATCATGTTCCGGTAGTTGCACTTGCTGGCTTCTAGGAGTAGCATTGACTACCTACGCAACAGTGGATCCATGGTTCTTAACATCCCTAATGCAATGCACATACTACATGCACGCCACTTAGCTTTTTCTGCTAGTAATTAATAATCTATATTAATTGATCTTTACTATATACCTCTCACCTTTTTCTGCATTTAATAGAATGTATACATTTGAGAGAATACTACATACTCCGTGGTATATTTTAAATTGGTGGCGTGCATGCGTTGGAGTTTCCACTTCGTAGCGAATACCCACTCCTGGTTCTAGCCCGATTTAGCAAAAATTCAGCGAAAATTCAGCAAAAAGGATATGCTAACCGACGGCTGCATGATTCGAACATGCGCCTCCGAAGAGAATTGATTTCTAGTCAATCGCCTTAGACCACTCGGCCAAACCGCCCGGTAATTGTTGAAGAATATAGACAAAATGACGCTAAAAAGGGAGCAATTTTGAGACGGAAAGAGCTGTCTAAAATGAGCACCACTTAAGGAAGAATGCATGATTGATTTGATATCAGTATAGGCAAAAATGTGCATGATAAAAATAAGCAAAGATATTTTTATCAGGTTTTAACTAACTAGTCATGATATTGCTTGTCACCTGGGCAGTGTTGAGTTTATGATAGACACATCCCTGTCTGCATTGCCTATACTGTTTGCTTTGTCTTGATTCTGTGGTCGTTCTCTCTTCTACCCTCGGGAAGCTATATAGCATCAGATTAAGGCCTGGTAGTATTCACGGCCCCTTAGGGACTGTGCTATGTTTCGGGCTGTGCTATGTTTTCGGGCGTATTTTGTGTTCTTGGTCTTGTTTAAGCGCACATAAAAAGGGCTTGATAAGTTTTCGTTAGAGTTTATTCCTGATATTTGTAAGACTTAACGCCGGTTGGTCTGGAGGTCATATTAGTGATTGGGTTAGTATACTTCTATATATTTCTAGGTATATCGTGGCGGGGCATCCATGGATAGTTGTCAGTACAAGCTCCTATCGCACGGCCTAGTTTCTCATAATAGAGCGAGGTATATATATTACATCATCGATAGGGTCCGGCTATCCTAGTTTAGTTAGGGCTAAGTCCTTTCTCTCAGGTGCCGCTTCGGGATATAATTTCATAATATTAGGCACGTATATGTAAGAAGATCTATACTCAATATGATGAACTGGCTATTGGATTCCGAATGAAGGACCAGGTATTGAGTATTTTTCTCTATAGGAATACCGTACTCTGCGTTCTGTATTCATCTAGATACTTGATATTTGGGGATGTTTGATAATGATACACTAAGATGCCATTCAAAGAAGGCAGTCCTCCAGCTTTTTCTTTGCTTTATCTTTTACGGTTTCAAGTTTTTAGCTATAATCTGCTTGCCGTTGATGTTGCTTGCTTGGGTTCTGTTCGAGATGACTTGGGGCGCCTTGCGGGGGGCGGAGGAGGCACGATATATAACTCGTATTGAACAAATGAAATCCGTCATAAGAAAACAATACAAGCACTGATACGGCCACTATGACCATCAATAAACAAATAAAGTCCTACCCTACTCCCATACTATCCCCGACGTCGTTTTCTTGCATTTGGCATACCACTCACCCCAAAAAAAACATCACCTACAAAGTGTCAACACCAACACTTTTTTTATATCTTCTTAAATATATGTATATCGCATTCGATTTAGCGGACACCTACAAACCATAGATATTCACAGCAATTAGACTTCCCCAAAGCCCACAAATGGGCCTGGACCTCGGGCCCAAAGCCCAACCCATAGCCCAACAATAGGAGCCCATAAGGCCCCCAACAAAGCCTATTTATATGCATAAGTACGGCCTTAGCGCTCATAAACCTGCTAGTTAATGCCTGTTTTTTACGCATATTCTGGTCTGTAAGCTTATTATAGAACATCTCGGCCCGATGCCTAATTCGGGGTTTTAACTTTAACAGAGTATCAACATATAGATATAGATATCTTGTAAAGTAGGTGCATCTTTCTATTGAAGTACTAGGGATCTTGCCCGATGATACGTATATTCGTTATTAGCATATAGATAGTTTAACCTCACTTGATACATCTATCTAATTAATCGATCTTATCAATCTTATCACTCGGTCAATTTAGTCAATTCCTATAAGAAAGAACTAGGTCAGTTTTAGGCTTAGACGGTAAGTTAAATACTCAGAAATACTAGGAAAATCTGTATTATTTATGCATCTGCCAAGCATTGGCATATTTATATTGTTTGGGGCCCAATAGGCCCCCATTAAAGCCCCATGGGCTTTTACCATAGGCCCATAGCCCAACCCATTTACGGGTTGGGTTGGGTTGGGCTTTGGGCTTTGTGGGCCGGTGCGGAAGTCTAACAGCAATGAAGCAGATTGCAAATATCATAGAAAATGCAATAAAGCTACAACACTTGGGTTGAAGATACGGGCTAGAATATGTTTCTACATTCATTTTCTAGATTCCTATAGCTAAATTTAGAAGCGAATTCTAAATACAAAATAGTATATTTTATCCCCACCTCCTAATACACATTTTGGCCAGATTTGTCATAATGGCGGTTTGGCCGAGTGGTCTAAGGCGATTGACTAGAAATCAATTCTCTTCGGAGGCGCATGTTCGAATCATGCAGCCGTCGGTTAGCATATCCTTTTTGCTGAATTTTCGCTGAATTTGTGCTAAATCGGGTACGGGCGACTAAGTGTACCACCCGTGACTTAATTATTATTGGGTAATTTGGCCAGTAGTAATTTAGTATCCACTCTCACTTCCAAGGTTCCAGAGTATACAGTCAAAATTGTATCAACTTGTCTACCATTTAATTGATAATTTGCAAGTATAGGCTACATGATTAAGATGATAATTTACAGATATATGCTAGTTATATGATTAAATTGATAGTTTATAAGTATATTATCCATTAATTTATCAGTATATGCTCCGTCTTTAAATCTACTAGTGTTAAACCAGTTTGTTATTATTTTTTACTTTGCTTTTTCGACGGGGTAGGAGATATTATTAATGCCGAGCGAGTAATCGTCGCTACCCGCACGTCGAGCGAAACGGGCTTTTTCCCTGGGTTTTTTTGACTAGTTTTTTCTATAGCTTTTGTACTACTTACCCTTGAAGAACCTTTCCGGGTAGTAAAGCTGGCTCTATGCCTGGCCTCGGATCAGAAAACCCTTATCTAGCTGAGGCGTAGATAAGTCGCTAAGAAGCGGGAAGTCTTCGTCTTTTATCTTCGAAATTATCGTGTCGGGGCTGAATAATGTATTCAGATAGTCTGTAAGCAATGACCATAGAACTAGCAATTCTAGTTTTTGTATAGCAGCTGGGTTAAGCGTAAGGTACCACCCGAATGCTAAAGAGATATGCACACTCGCGTATATGTTTGGATCGCCCACTTGGTTAAGCATGACGATCAATGTGTGAAATGTGAGATAACTCGCCCGGAATATATGCTAGGAGGATAGGTCGGAATTCTCTACTAGATGATCTTTTTCTAACTCTCTATATATAAATATAGTAGAGGTATTATAAGATATGAGTTAAACGCCTTGCTTCCTATGTTCCTAGCTAATCGCACTATGTAGAGTAGCTAGAAATATGTTTGCTCTAGTAATAAACTCTTTAACCGGAGCCTATGTTAAAACCGTACCGAGCGTAGCTAAGAATGATGAAATCAAACTTTGCTCTTAGGTTAGTATATTTATTTAAGAAGTGAGAATCCGTTTAAGACTCTCTCGGGCAGCTAGGAATGGTAGTATAGAAATCAAAGCTCTTATATGGTGAAAGGATTCCTAGAGAATATCTGGGTGAGCTAAAAGAGCAAGGTGATGCTCGATACGGCTATCTCCTAGGCTTTTCTACCTATACCAGCACCTCAACAGTCGGCAATGCCTCCACCCATGCCACGGCCCGTTGGAGAAGTTGGCTCTCAACCATAGACGAAGAGGGGGCGATAACTCTTGCAAAAGTTTCTAAATCTCTCCTATCTCGGCCGATGAGATCCACCAGAGCCGGTCAAGTATTGCTTTGCCCAATATCAGGAGACTCGCATAGCCCGAGTCACAGCCATCGTGGATGCCTCATCTATGGTTACCCGGTTACACGCTTTGAAGGGATGGTTCGAGTTTCTCTTCGTTCGACTCGGCATGCCCATTATGGGCAGTTTCGTTGCAGATATGGCATCGGAGGTCTCGGTAGGTGCAACTATGCTTGAAAACCTAGCTCCACCCAGGGTCTGATTGCGAGGGACCCTACCCTTCATTCCTACTCAGGGCCAGGGAAAACGGGAAAGTAAGCTCAAAAGAGCTCTACTGGGGTTGCCTTTCCTGGTTCTTCTCTTTGTGGCAAAAATTGCTTCGAACGCCAAATACGCGTCTGCCTTGCCTGGCCATATTTGGGAACCTGAAGATATGGCCCCAGCCATAGGCTCAGTGGCTCTGCTTCGAAGGTTCTACAGTATGAAAGGGATTGATGACCTGTGAGCTGCCCCAAAATAGCTATGGTGAACTGTGCATTTACCAATGATTCCTCTTGCAGCTGGTCCCTCCAATATATTAGCTACTTACCTGCCTTCTTTGAAATGAAATATGAGTCTCTAAGCCAGGAAATCTCATCTTCAATTGATGTGGGAATTTTCATGAGAATATGGTTATTTGAATCAATTCGACGAGCAAACTCATTGACCATGGCTCAAATGTATGTCCCTCCTCCCTTAAACACCTCTTCCATATGAAGCTAATATTATAGACCAATACTCTTCACCCTTGGCAGTGAATTGGCAGGACTGGGCCGCGTCAGCAGTTTGTATTACATTTTGCACTACATCAACAGCCCCATCGAGGTGTTCAAGGGAGCCGACATGCGCCTCATGCATCTCAACTATGCCATTGCCGTTTTGCCGGCCATGATTATCTCCTACTACATCCCACTTTTGGCTACCTTCTTCTGGCTGACAGTCTCAAGGAGAAATTTATGGCTGTTTGTCTGGAAAATGCACCCGAAATGGACCTCAATCACTCTACACATGTTCTCCCGCATCTTTCCAAGCACACTCAGGGAGGACCGAATACATGCTCCAAGGCGAGATCTCCCCGTAATCAAAGTTTCCATGAGTTTCTTGGTCATTGAGGCAGCTATCTTTTGGCTATGGGGTCGATGGACCTCGCTGTCTTCGGCCGCTTGTGTCTTGGATCCCACTGCGGTTCCATCTACACAGGCTTCCTTTGCTGCTTTTGTATGTGCAATTTTCAAACGGGATACGCTTCCACTTTTGCTTCCGCATTTCTTTGGCTGGGATACCTCATCAGGGACCTCAAGTATGCCGGGATGATGCAAACCTCCTGGGTCAGAGTCGCAATCTATGAGGCTGTTGCTTTTGTTGCCCTAGGTCCTGGAGCAACGATCGGGTTGGGCTGGTTGTGGAGGGAGGATATCCTCGCTCATAAGAGGCATAAAGATGCTGTTACAGAAGATAATCTCGGTCAGGCACAGTGGAAACTGAGTGCAGACAGCGATGGGTGTTTGCAGCCATTCTAGAAAAATGTCTTGGAAACAATTTGGAGATTTTAATGGTTTTCGTGGAATTATGCAATGGTAAGGGATCTTTATTTTGTACGCAATAATGCTGGTATGAAATTTGTTGTATGTTATGTATCGTACGAAGGTGCATAGCGGCCAGGGGTCAAATTAAGTTATTCTAGTCCTCTAGCTGGCGTACAAGAGTTCATATTAAAACGCCTATGCCTATATGTAATTTAGCTCCCACTATCCACTCGAATAATAATACTCTTCATTTGCCTTGGGGCTTACATATGATATGGCATGAAGAACCGGCTAATAGATATATATCACCCGGGCACCTAGGCAAAAATAAGGCCTTTCCTATTGTGCTAGGACTAATTCAAGGTGTCCCTTTATAATTTTGACTATTTCTTTATTTATTTATCGTTCTTTTGCATCTAGATCCCGGAGTGTCGACAGGGTGTACTAAATGTCTATTTGCCTACATCCCTATTCCTACTTCTTTTTTCTTTTTAAGAATTTGGTCTATATATTGTGTTCATACTAAACCAAGCACATACGACCATAGGGTGTGGAAAACAGGGCTTCCCGTCCGCTCAGCCGTACTTAAGCCACACGCCGGTGAGTTAGTAGTTGGGTGGGTGACCACCAGCGAATCCTCACTGTTGTATGTTTTTGATCCCAATCTTTTTGATTCGTTCAGAAAGCACTAGTTATGGAGAGCGGTCATGTGGCTAATAGGAGATGCGTCGTACTCGAGCGAAACGGAGTAAGTACATAAGAAATTATGGCCTTTTACCTGGTTTTTTTTACTGCTTTTTTCTACAACGTTTGTACTACTTATTATCTGTTTTTTGAAAAAGAAAAGTAAAAATTAAACTAATTTAACACTACTTAATTTAAGGACGATGTATCTTGCAAATTATCAATTAAATGGTAGGCAAGTTGTACAAATTTGACTGTATACTCTGGAAGTGAGGGTGGATAACTAAATTACTACTGGCAATATTAACCAATAATAATTAAGTCATGGGTGGCACACTTAGTCGCCCGTAGTACCAAAGGGCACAAAATCCGACCTCAGTTTAAAGCGATAGACTAAATTCATGCCACATTTGGGGCCAAAAAAGAAAAAAGATATGTGTAACGACGGCTGCATGATTCGAACATGCGCCTCCGAAGAGAATTGATTTCTAGTCAATCGCCTTAGACCACTCGGCCAAACCGCCATTTGATACTAGTCTTGGCAAAAATGTGCAAAACCAAGGGAAAGCACATAATTGTAATGCAACGTTAGGTCAACAAGGGGAATGAAATCGTTGGCATTGGCGAGCAAGAGGCACAAGCTAAGGGAGATGGCACTTTGAGACCAGGGGTATAAGATATTGGGAAGTTTTGACGAAAGGCTTGATAAGAAAGAACAAATGTCTAGAAGACCGGACTGATGAAACCTTGAAGAATGAGGATGAGAATCCAGAAAGCTAGAAAGAAAGAGCAACTTATAGCGCAGGACCGAGAGGTCTGGTTCTTGAGGATGTACGAGGCACCAAGGCATGGTAATTGTTACGGCTACTGGCGAAAGGGGAGGAAGCGAAAGAAGGATCACTGTTGTTCAATCTAGCAAAGAGTAGGGTATTTATACACTGCGTCTGACAAACAATCGTCAAACAAGCTGCTCAGCCTTCAAGCAACAATCATGGGATGGTCCAATATTCAACAGTAATGACGCGTGGAAATCCCGGGAAATGGCCTGGCCGCAGGTGCGAGGCCGTTGTAGAGTTGAACCGAGGGATCGCGCTAGAACCGTAGAACGACAACGAGCAAGGAAATGTACGAGAGTATCTGTGGGCTAGCAGATACACTGCAAGATCTCGAGCTCATAATATCTTTGGGAGCTACCCCGGAACTGGTGCGGGATGTTGCCTGTATTGCTATGGAGGAAGATATAGTTATAAAAGAGAAGACTGTAGCAAAGAGTTGCTCTCTTAAATTGCCGCTCGTGCTTGCTAGCCAAATGCCTTGGCCATTAGATGTTATTTTTTTTTATCTTCCTGCTCCCCACCTTCCTCCTCTTTATTGTTCTTGATAACTGTTGATTTAACATCGCTTATCTCTCTTTCGTTCCCTTCCAGGTACCCAAGCGACATCCCAGTATGCCATCCTTTCTTCCGAGCGATTGCATGTTTTGCAGTAGATGCAGTTTCAGTGACCACTGTGCTACAGACTGCCAATCTCACTGCAGGTGGTGCCATAAGTCCATGAAGCCCAACCACTCTGCCACTTGTAAACAGGCACCAGTCTGCTTCAAGCGTGGAGAGAAGGGTCACATGAAATATGGCTGGCCATCAAAAAAGCGGAAAGACGAGAACAAAGCCCAGCTCAAGATCTGCGAGCTTGTATGCAAGCTTGCTTTCGATGTGGCAAGAAGGGTCAACTGAAGCAGGGTTGCCAGCAGGATGAGCCAACCTGATTCAAGTGTGGCCAGCCCAAACCTATATCTGATTCAGGTTATTTAGACTCAACACCAAATCAAGATGCCCGAAATGGGGGCAATCGTCCTTTCGCTTGTGCAGAAACTGCACAGACAAGAGATCAAAGACCCTCTGATCGAGCATTTAGCCTATCAGTCTGTGATTGATGCTGCTGGGGGCGAAAAGGATTTTACCCAACTGGCAATGAATGCAATCGACCCTCGTGTTTTCGCACTCCAGGGGAAAATAATCACAGTGAAAATGTGTGTATTACCCACTATCTTCAGTGAGGAAAGATCACACATGCTAGGCTAGATAGTATCGGTGTATCACAGATGCAAGAACTCGACCCTTAGCCTCACTCTAATGGTGGCTACTGCGACTTTTTAACCAATTTACGGGATATGGAGTACTGGCGTGGATATGTCGGCCAGGCCTCAGTATTGGTAATTCGCATTCCTTAGCATTGTAGGGCAATAAGAACAGGGAAAAACTATACCCTACCCTATCAAATTGTCATCAAACCTTCAGCGGTAGGCTACCGCTACGGCAATCCCATTCGGCTATGGATTATAGGATTTCCAAATTGTACCTAGATCTCGACAAAAGAGGCATTCGAAAATGTTTTGGAACTATCATTCACTCGTGCATTTCAAACGCTTGTGCCCTCTATTCTCGAACTTTATTTTGGCTACTGTCCAGAAGGCTCTCAAGTCTTGGTCTTATTATAGTTCCCCCACTGATGCAAGGTAGAGAACTCACCGAGAGTTCGGGCGGAGTATACAAAACTTCTGGATGGTTCTACAGACCCTGAGGTCCGTGAATGGCCAGGTATACGAGCACAGCAAAAGCACCGGCTCCACGTCTCCGAGAAAAACTTGGTCGAAACTCAGAGATGCCAAAGATTTACCCCTGAAGAAAATGTCAATGCTCTTTATGCCTCTCTATTCAGGGTAGAAATGGGTTTGCCAATATGGTTTTCCGGCCATCAATGGAAAAGATTCCCTAGACGCCTCTTGATACGAGATCCAGCCCCTGAATTTGAAGGCTTGATTTGAGATTATTTCAAACTGGATCTGAACGATCGTTCCACCAAGCGCGATCCACCAATCCCAATAAGGACTACAGTAGTACAGTAGCCTCTAATATGACTATTCTAGCATAATGCACATTTTGACCAATTTTTTCATAATGGCGGTTTGGCCGAGTGGTCTAAGGCGATTGACTAGAAATCAATTCTCTTCGGAGGCGCATGTTCGAATCATGCAGCCGTCGTTACATCTTCTTTTTTTGCCAGTTTTAGCTACAACTACTATGTATATTATCTATCTTTTCTAAAATGAAATTGTTCAGGTAACGAGCGTCAGTCTTCAAAGTGGACGCCTAATGTGTGGGAGCAGATTAGCTAGAGTGAAATTACCCAATTGAGTGTGAAACTTACGACGCTTGGCTTCAATTGAAAAGCGGCCTAAGATTGAATGAACGTTAATATGAATGGAATAATAGGAACAACTCGGTATATATTCGGAAAGAATGAATGCAGATATACGCTTAAACCGCACTAGAGGTGTCGGTAGACAAATTGTGATTGGGTTAGTAGCGCCGTAAATGCGAAATGCGAAATTTCATTTTCTAGTTTCATAACCTTAAGAAGTGCAAGTACAATCCAGTTTTTGATGAGTTTTGCATTTGACTATTGTTGAGGTCAATGGCTATAGGTACATAGTGTATTTCGGTTAATTGATTGTGTGCACCTGCATGTCAAAGGGCGCAAGGTACTATCTTTTCAGCACTTATATAATTATACATACCTTAGGAAATATACGAGCACTATTACAAGGGATCACGATTCATGAACCTAGCAAACGGGAATGGTCATCGTGAAAAAGCGCGGACGAAGTAAATACTTGCAAACTTTTGCTCATAGTCCTTCCACTTAAACGGTGACCTACTCGCTTATATAGATGCATACAGGCAAGCCTGAGCTTTTGAATAATGGAAGATGGCACTGGCACTTGGAGGCGATTATATATAGATAGCTACTAATTGTTGTTGCAGGCCGTTAAACAAAAAGAGAATACTCAGTGATATACCAGAAAAATGAAACGGTAGCTTTAATAGCTGACATCGCAGATGTAAGTGAGAAATAAAAGCCGTGAGAGAAGAACAGTAGCCATATATAGGTGGGGAGATGGGAAATCTTTTCAGACATTTGAGAGGTAACAAAGTGGCATATACACCCAAAGATTTCATAACATTTTGTACTTCATATTGCAGGAAAGACGTGGATTGAGACTAGTTCATTGTAATATCTAAAAGTCCTTAGCATCGGGGAGGAGGTGCAGTACTGAACCTCGTATCTGCCATGTACACGGCAATGAGTGCAGCCTGAACAGAGCAGTTAGATTTTGTTTACCAACCAAACAAGATGCACTCACTAGGGACAAGTCAAAGCCCTCAGCCACAAGAATCTCAAGCACTTGTCGCGGCATCAAGGAAACATCACCTTGAGAGGTAGCTTTGGGTAGTGTTTTGTTCATTGTCATGCTCTCACGAACATCCACCACTTTCTGGCCCCCAACACTGGCCGAGAATCCTTGCCACGCAAAAGAGCCCGTCTCTCGCAATTCTACAGTCACCATTCTGTCGCGCTCGCTTTTGGAGTCCGGCTCCATCGAGTTGCGAAATGTGAGTCTGTAGACTTTGTTCATATCAACCTTGAAATCCACAAGTTCTTCGTCTTCTTTGCCGGGTAATCGCACCCGGAGTGGTCTTTTCCATGCGAGGACGGCCGCACGAGACTGAAACATTGGAAGTCCTGATGAGTCGCGAAATTCGCGAGCTGGGGTGTCGCCATATTTGTGACCAGTCACTGTGAAAATGGTCGAGTCATCCCAATATCTCTTGATAGTGTATTCATTGGGCGATCGGTGGTCATATTTAGGTTTCAGGTAGAGGAGAGTTTCTTCATCGGCAATGTGTTCTTGTCTGATTCCGATAGGTTGGGAAAGTGTCTTGACAGCCTTATTTACGGGCGTATTATTGGCATAATCAAACATGGTGGGGGATTTGAAGTTGAAAACAGTGCAGCTCGCGACATTTCAATTTGGAGAAATGATCGACATGGCCCCCCTACCCAACATTTACCTGATCATGAATGTAATCCATTTGACATACACAGGATACTGAGGATGAAACATTGAAATTCCCCTAGAAACAGGAAGACCCCGAGATCGGATCGAATACCGTTAACCCCTCATCTGCAGATAAGCCAGATAAGCGCAATTTATAAAGACATTCCCCCTGATTTTGGTTTCATGTACCTGAATATTTTCTCTCAAAAATGGAATATCGTTTGTGGTTGGCCGGTAAAGAGCAAGATGGGAATGCAGACCGGTGGGTAACGACTATCTTGACCCTCTCGAACCACCATTGACATGTATAATAGCATTCCCATTGAAGATCCAGCAACCGGAGAGATCTTTGCACAGTAAGCCAATTCGAAAGAAGCCCTTTGATCCCAGTCTAACAATTGATAGCTGTCACGCAGCCTCGCCAGAAGATGTCGAGACCGCCATCTCCGCGGCCCATGCAGCATACAAGTCCGGCGTATGGTCGCGTGCGAGTCGTCATCACCGTGCCGATGTGTTAGATAAATGCGCAGCGCTTCTCTCCGATATCCTCCCGCAACTCATCTCAACTGAATCAAAGCAGACGGGCCGGGTCATTCGGGAAATGAAGGCCCAAGTTCCATCTCTGACAAGATGGTTCAAATACTATGCCTCTCTGCTAAGGGTCGAGGAGCGGTCTGTCCTGCCGACGATGGGTAAATTGCACAACTTTGTCGACCGAGTGCCTCTCGGAGTGGTCGTTCAGATCACCCCGTTTAATCACCCGTTGTTGATCGCCGTAAAGAAGCTCGCTCCAGCGCTTGCCGCTGGAAACAGTGTCATAATTAAGCCTAGCGAGCTGACTCCATTGACGACTCTCATGTTGGGTAAAATTCTTCGCGAGGCCGGAATTCCAGATGGCGTGTTCAGCGTCTTACCTGGTTATGGAGCTATCACTGGTAAATCACTGGTTGAGCATCCCTTGGTGAAAAAGGTGGATGTGACTGGTGGTACCGAGGCTGGCAGGGCTATTGGAAAGATTGTTGGTGGAAATCTGGCAAAATACACCGCTGAGTTGGGTGGAAAAGCGCCCTTGATCGTGTTTGAGAAGGCCAACATCGATACGGCGATCAACGGAATTGTCTTTGGAAGCTTCATCGCAAGTGGACAGACCTGTGTGGCCAGCACCCGAATTATAGCCCAGAACTCGATCATGGACGAGCTATTGCACAAGCTCAAGGCCAAGATTGAGAGCATTACACGACGAATTGGAGCCCCAAGCAACCCAGAATCAACTATGGGGCCACTTATCTCCGAGAAGCAGTTGCTAAATGTGGAGCGTCTTGTTAACAGCGCTCTAGAGGGAGGAAATGCGGTTTCTCTCGTTGGTGCGAAGCGGATGGTCTCTCGAAGCCCGCTTGACGAGTTCGACCTCGAGAAGGGATATTTCTACGAACCAACGCTACTTGCATCCAGCAAAGAAAATAATAGTATTGTGAAGACATGTATCTGGCGCGAGGAGGCTTTCGGTCCTGTTATTGTCGTTGCTGGTTTCGACACCGAAGAACAAGCAATCGCATTGGCAAATGACAGCGAGTTTGGATTGGGAGCTGGTGTATGGACACTCGACCTTCCCCAGGCTTTCCGAGTATGCGAGCAGATTGAGGCAGGAATTACTTGGGTTAATACTCATCATCGAAATGACCCTAGCAGTCCATGGGGAGGTTCCAAGTCTGCGAGCGGAGTCGGAAGCGAGAACGGGGTCGAGGCTTACAATGCCTATACAACATCGAAAAGCACAATCATAAACTATGCTTCGCCTGATGAGTCCCTGGCTGCGGATGACTGGTTTGGAGATGGCTCCGGCAATGTTAGATATGGTTGAATACTTGAGGCAATCATATATCAGTAAGAAGTTATGTCCACTTCTACCCATTAAAGCCATATCTCACTTTAGTCTATTTCTTGTATACTTTTTGAGGAAATGCGTGTCATATGTATCTTCTGGGAAAATATACCAAAACCAGAAAAGCTAGAAAAGCAGGAAATGACGGTGCTACTTGAACGTCCAAGATATAGATCTGCAGTAAGAAATGCATGATGTCATACCAAGCCCGAATACCACCAAAGCCTTTTATTTCTTCAAATATAAAACATCATAGTTCCTCTCTTTTAATTTATATGAAACCTACTAAATCAAGAGATCGACATTAATCTTCACCATGTCACTCCGGGGTCGCAACACCGACCCTAGGCCTACGGAGCCACCCCACACCCAAGATCAACATGAAGCTACTGAGCGCTCAAGACTGCTCCCTGCAGAAAATAACCATGGGTTCCTCAACCCAGATGATCCTGCAGTGAGTCCAATAAACAAAATACTAAATAGTAAAATACAAGTTATAGCTAACACAAGAACTAGGTATCGCCCTACAATCTATGGAGCGTGCGCGCGCTACGCGGGCTATCAGTCACTGCCTTAGCAGTCAGCTTCATATGGTGGACCTTCTTGCTGGTC
Source organism: Penicillium concentricum (assembly GCF_028827145.1). Classification (NCBI taxonomy): domain Eukaryota; kingdom Fungi; phylum Ascomycota; class Eurotiomycetes; order Eurotiales; family Aspergillaceae; genus Penicillium; species Penicillium concentricum. The sequence continues at coordinate 1,402,028 of NW_026622756.1, forward strand.
TCCATATTCGTCAATCCACCGATGATGCACCCACGGGGGTCGGGCTTCTTTGCCTTTTCATATACCACCTTGGCGACAGGATACCTGGTGGTTGGACTCTTGTTCTTCGCAGTGCCATCCAAGCCCATGACCATATGGGCCATCACACTTGCCGTTCTTCTTGTGTTGGACATGATTATTATCCTCGCTGTGCCGCGGATCCGTCTTGAAGAGGGCTGGGTGGGAATTGCTTCTGTCGTCTGGGTCGCTTTGATCTCTATCTACCATGCCGTCCAGAACCAAGCGGTTGCTTGGGGTAAGCGGGAGGAGGAAGAGCGTCTGACTGGTCGAGAAGAGACTCGACGCTCCCTGCTGGAGTGGGTTGCTGTGCTCGCGGAGACCATTTTGTTAGCTGTCATGGGCATCGCTACCATCATGTTCACAGCGACTCTGATCTTGCGTGCTTTCGATGCCGGGCTCGAAGCTCCAGGTAAGCGGTACTCGGTGCATGGGAATACCTATCAAGTTCATCTCGCTTGTGTCGGGAACAAAACTGCAGACGATAAAGCACCAACGATTTTTCTGGAAGGTGGAAACGGTCCAGTCGAACATACACTGCAACCCTTCATCGACGATGTATACGGCCGTGGCGGTATCAACAGATACTGTTACTGGGACAGACCAGGATTCGGATGGTCCGACAATGCACCCTCGCCCCATTCCGCCGGCATGTCAGCGGACGTGCTAGGAGAGGCCTTAGCTCTTGCAGGCGAGACTGGTCCATGGATCGTTGTTTCTGCTGGAGTTGGCAGTATTCATTCGAGGCTATTTGCTAGTCGCAATGTTCTCGAAGTTCGCGGCATCTTTATGATCGATCCCCTCCACGAGGCATACTTGGAAGACCTTGGACGACCCGGTCGTGGGTTTGCGCTCTGGCTTCGTGGTATCATTTCTCCGCTGGGGTTGGATCGGCTTGCCGGCGCCATTTTACGAGGCCGCTCTCGCGAGGACCGTGTTGTCGGTCGTGCGGCTTACCAGTCTGGGAAATATATTAAAGCAAAGCTGCAGGAAAACCTCGTTGCTGTCACCATGACTGCTGCAGAGATAAAGTCTGGTCGTCATGTCCAGATGGGTCATGCTCCTGTAGTCGTTGTGAGCTCTGGGCAAGAAGTGAGAAAGAGTTCTCAGTGGGAAGAGCGGCAGGAGGATCTTTCTCATATTACAGATAACCTTTTGTCTTGGGATATTGCCGACGATGCTCCCCATGAAGTATGGACTACCGGACAGGGACGGGAGCTGTTGGAAAGACGTTTGAAGGAGCTTGTCCAAAAAAGTCAGGCGCATGAGCAATGAGGGTGATCATCACCGGTAAGTTTTGTCCTTATCTGGGAGTTTGGCATGTTTATTCGGGCGTTATGGGCAGTGCAATATTGGAGAAGGCAGGGAATTTGTCGTAATTGTGCACTATGAAATAGTACATACCTGTGAAACTGGGAAATAGTCGATCATACTATGAGGTTATCGCCTGACGTCACCTCATACATATAAATCACTTATATGTATACATAGGCTTATTAGTTTGCAGCATCTATCTAGACGTTAATCCGATTTTCTACCTCATACCTATGTTATTCAAAAAAGCAGATTTAATCAAGCAAGCCCCCGAGATGCGAGCATCAGTGAATTGTCTATCTACAGATCCCAGAGCCGAAAGATGAGTGGGACGCAAACTGTATTTCGAGTATATTCGTCGAAAATGCAGTGATATCGGGCAGAGCTTTAGCCTGCTATAACTAGCCGACGGACCCAATGGCCTTCTAACTTCCATTCCCGCACCATCAAATCTCTCTTTATTTCGGGTCCGGGAATCGACAATGTCTCGGGCAGAAGGGCGATGAGCAGTCACTACTGCCTCGTAACTTTTAGGGCAACGCGGCGGGGAAAGCCGAACCGAAGGGCCTGGGGGGAGTGCGATGAAACCGAACGGTAAAAAGACGAAACCCGTCACTCTAAACTAGCTCCCTTAAACCTCTTAGCAAGCTGGTCACTCTCGGGACTGGGAGATATGGACCGGGGTAGGGTGGAGGGTGGGGGGTTGCGGCGTTTCCGGGCTTGGGAATCCGGGCGAGAAGGCTCGGCCGGTGTGGGCCAGGGGCGCTTAGGGGGCGCTCACCACTCTCTTGGAGAATTGTCATCAACGTGGCCCATCCTGGGGTATTCACAAGCTGCATGCCTTCGGCGGGGGACTTCGTTCTGGCGACGCGGCAGAGGAGCGATTCCTCATCCTGTTCGATAATGTGAGTTAGCGTCACGTACAGTAAAATATGCACAGTATAACACCGACCTTGTTAAATGTGCTGAGTCCATGCAAGAAACACAGGATGTGGAAATCAGAAACGCCTTGGATAGCTTTATCGGGATCACCATGGGACATAAGTTTCTGGGCAACGTGTCGAAGCTCTTGGCTCTCGCCGATAACTTCGCGGTTCTCAATAGGGAAGTGACTGTTGGTGAATAATGGGGATGACTCTGTTGGGAATCCGTGGGTGAGGGTGACTAGTAGGAAATCCACTGGGAAACTCGGCTCGGCGCTCTCCTGTACACTTGCACCGTACTCATTAATTCGCCGGTAGAAGACTTCGGGAATGTATCTTGTCCTGCTTCCAGCATCTTCGTCATACTCCGATTGTACCAGCATCACACTCGGGTCCGCTGAGGGTTCGATGATATCCCCTCGCACCATCTCAACTGCAGACACAGATGCTTGGTACGAGCTGATAGAAATGGCACCTGCCTCGTCTCCGCTGAGCACACACGTTACGAAATCTGAACCGAACTGTCCTGTCCGGCTCCACTTCGTTGACTTGGGGTTTTGTGCCTGCAGTCGTGCAGCGAAGGCAATTTCGAGTGAAGACAAGAAGTATGAGTCGATATGTCGCTTGCAAACCACTGAACCATCTCCGCGGCCGCCATCAATCAAGTCAGTAAAGATCACACCGACCTTCTGCAATCCGCAGAGACGGGCTACCTCGTCCACTTCCTTTTCGTTGTGCCAGTCATGGAGTGTTACGCCATCGACCTCGCCCGTTTGCGGGGGCTCGTAGATTGCTTCCACGACAGCCTTGATACCTAGTGGTACTTCGGTGTACTCCTCATATGTTCCATACAAGAAGCCCAGTCGCTGAGCACCTGACTTTCGCCAGAAGTCAAGGAGGGAATTGATTAAATCAGGGGATGAGAACTCCACGTGGTCTACCATGCGGAATTCCTGGGGTTGCAGACTGATTGCACTTGGTTGACATTTCGTGCAAATGCCCTCCGGCCAAGGGGAATGGCCCGATGGGCAGTCGGTTCGCACTCGGTAATATGGTTCGTTGAGCGGAGGCATGAACGAGGTTCCCATTTCGGGCTTGTTGGTCGCAGCATTGATTTTCCGTAGGTATGAGTGGAAAGAAAGGTGCTTGATCTTCTTCTCTGCCATGTTGCTCGCATCGTAAGGCTCGAGTGGCATGCAGTAATCACACATGCCTCGGGGGCCGTGTCTGCACATCTTGTAGTCCATGCCACGCTTGATTTTCCCATCTTTCTTGTCTAGCATATTGTCCAGCGGTGACTGCTGCACTACGTCCCATGGGTTCCTCATCGGAGCGGCAACACTTGGCAGCGCACGGATCGAGACTGTCTGTTGCTTGGGGACTGTTGTTCCATTGAGTCGGTGTTCTGAAGTGGTAGATATGTCGCCGTTCGAGGGTCCATTCTGTTGTGCCTGTTCCCGGTACCCAACAAAGAGCTTATCGCCATGCCTTCAAGTGAGCGGCGCGTGAGTATTTAATTCCGTAGAGGCCAGCATAATGTTCGCCACTTACTTGAGGCCAACCTTCTGAAGCGAAACCCCTTGTAGGCCTTCTAGCGGTCTCTCCTCGCCACCTGTGCCGATCGGTTTATTTGAGAGGGCAATGGACGAAGGTTCGACATTTGCGGGGAGGTGTTCTAGGATCTAATGACGTGTTCCAGATTAGCTGTTGGCTCTCATCCTGCTATCGTTCTCTTCTGGCCAAGCGCGACGCCTACCTTTTTTTGGAGTAATGGGAAGAGTTCCTGCGGGCTGACCGTCAGTCGAAATTGGCCATTTCGACTCTCGAATCGCAGAAGCATGGAGGCCATCTTAGCCCTGAGGAAATTCTAGAGCACTGTTAAAGAGAAATATTGAGAGGCGGTAGCTTTGCTTTCCAAGGAATAGTGGAAGAAGATACAAGTGCGAATGAGCTTGACCCGAAGCTTCCCTGGTCACGTCACAGCTGGCGGGCGGTATGGTACCTGGCTGACAAAACACCCTGCGGTCGATTGTGGAGTTTTTGGGGAAGAGTCGGTAAAATTGTAATGCTGTTACCACTGATACGAAGCCATGCATCAATGTACTACACGGTATATATCGCAGCTATAGCGTTGAAATACTTATACAATGACATCCACTATCTAGAAATTTACCAAATCCTCGTATTAGGTTGCCAACTTGAGCAAGTGTCGCGATATGTATAGGACAATATAGAGGAAGATTGGCCAGTTCGTGATAGTACCAAAGGTTACCTTTGTTCGTTAGCTTCTAGATCTTTCAAATCTTCTAATTCGTTATCTATCCACACTCACTTAGTGGTAAGAAATAAGTGAGGTCGCTAACTACTCAATATCGATAGTCGTTGGGCTTGCGAGTGCATATGAGCACAAAGTGACCATATAAGAGCATCGAGGCTATAGGAATATATTAGAGAGCGCGATGGTATTGCTACGGGCTCGAGAAGAGGTACGAAAAGTAACGCAGCCCGCTTGTCCGACTTGAGCAACTTAGGAAAATAGTAACGAAGACAATGTGGTTTGCTGTTTCGCCGCAGGCGATCAATTTGGCAACCAATAGACACATTGAGAATCAGGGTAACCATTCTAGCTCTCACAGCTGACTATGATGTAACCTTAATGGAGTCCTGCTACTGCGTGGAGAGTCTGTTATCATACCGAGTGGGCTTCCACTCTTTCTATTGTATTGATGGTGCATCTACAACTTTTTATATTCTGTTCATATAGATTCCAGGGTAGCAATCACGCGGATATATCAGTTTGTTGCCAATGCCAAATACATCGAATAAAGTATTAGGTGCAGTGGATTCTAGCCTTCTATGACTTGGGGTTCCAACCTTTTTTGCAATCACGCTCCACCGGCCACTCCTCTCCGATGAACCTTACTGTACTTGGCAATGACAATTGGAATGTGAACGAAAAGTAAGCTGATTGTTAAGATACAAGCAATGAGAATCATCATCAGTAGGCGCATTTCAGGCTCGAATGTACCGCTGTTACGGGCAGCGAGTTCAAGTTGCATGACGATTCTGTCTTTCGTGGTAGCGATAAGATCAACGAAACCCCACATTCCAATACCTACATATGTAGATAGGCTGAGCCTCAAAGTCCTACTTAGAAGTCGTACTCGCTAGTATAGACGTCGAAGATCGTTATAAAAAGAAATATAAATGGCCATAGATCAGGGACTAGGTAGAGAGGATATTACGTGTAGTAAGTTCTCAGATAAATAGATCAGAATTTAATTTCTTTCTGGTCTGACTATACAAACAGAAAGCAGGTTGACTTATATAAAAATGTTCTGTTTTAGGATCTGACCAATAGAAGTAGATTCGTGGCCCAATCTCGTACACACTACGCAAGTTTGTCCGTTTTAGTTACTTGATATTGTGCCCATTTTATGACGGATAAGGACGGGAAGGTATGTCTCCATATTAAGGGGCTTAATGGATAGGTATCCCCAAAGCCCCGCGTTCGACTAGTAGACCTAGAAATCTTTTAGTATTTGGCCCAACAATAGGTCTAAAGGGGACCAACACCCTAAGTAGAGGTAGCCACACCACGCTGCTGTCTTGGAAAAAGGCCTACAATAACAGAAACGCCCAAGGTGATGCACGCCAACCCTCTAGCGGAGAATTCTTTGGCACCTTCTTTTCGAGGTCCGGCTGCTCAGGATCGACAAAGAGGCGAAATATTTGGAAGTATAGAGAGCAACGGGTGTGAATGGAAAGGAAAAGATTGCATTCAAGAGGAAAAGAATTCCATAGTCCCACTATCTTAGTGACGACACCTACTAACTAACTAGGTATCTAGCTAGGGTAGACCCTACTAAATACGCCACACTGTCATGCCGTCTTGCTGTTATGCTCTGAACAAGTGGATCGGGACTGCCAGATCTCACAAAATGCCGGAATTGCACGGGTGCGTGACGGGAGGCGCAGCCATAGAAGGTATTATAAATCGGTAACCTATTAGAATTGACATAGTAGGTGCCCGGCCCTTACACTTTACACATGCGTGTACCTACATACCTAGCACAGTTTTGAAGATCGGAGAGAGGTTGGAGAGGGCTAGACAGTAACGGGAGTTGGAATTTATAATTTCCGATTGGGAGCTCCAGTTAGGTGGATCCGCTAGAAGTTCCGTTCGGCACTGGCTTGACCCGGGGGTCCATGGGTTCCGAGTTAAGGAGTAGCATAGCCTCCCTTCAAAGACCGATTTGATATCGAGATCCTATCCCTTATTTCAAAGACCGATGTGATACCAAGTCGAGATCATCGAATCATTTCAGTGATTATATGTATGAAGACAATAATTGAACATAGTACACAGCCTCGTTTCTTCATTTGTTGCCTAGTACTATTTCTTTTCGATCTTAATCCCCTGGAGTATAACCTGCAACTCTTTACTTTCTGCTTAGTATTCCTGTATTCAAATCCTGCAATCACAACTGCTTAGAGCCACCACCCTGGTTTGTTAATAATGACAGTATCCATGGATTGTCACCTTTCGGGTCATTGACTGCCGGCGATTTGCCGGCCATGTAGTGGGTGGGGCGGGCGAAGATCATTTACTTATGCCAATAATATGATCCATGGATGTTGTTACCTACTTGGGTATGTATATCGTCCCAAGACTTAGCATATGTCATGTCTCAGTTTAAAGATCCATACAATATACAAATTTATATGGAGTCCCGAGGATTACCCGGGTCAGGTCTACATACAATGTTGTACATTTCTTCAGGACTATGCAGGCAGTCATTTTTATTCAAGCCCTCGTGTATAAGTCTTATGAACTTGGTTGTTGGGATTAACAGATATAAAGGAAGCTCTTTCCCCCACACTTTCACCATACTTCATCTTTTGTTCTGGAAGCAACTCCACAATGTTCTTTTATTCTTCTGCTCTTGTGGGCGCCGCACTGCTGCTCCAGCAAGTGCAGGGCCATCAGAGCCACCCTATAGCTATCCCCGATATATCCAAGGATAGCAGCCCGGTTTCTAGAGACTTGCAGTCATTTTCCCTTGAATTTGCCTATTTCCCTGACTTTGCCGGCAACAAATCACACCCGAATGAGTTTACTAAGGCCTTGCTGGACAACTTCGAGAAGATTACCGGTGTCCTTCCCAAAGTCCGAGTGGGGGGAACTACCCAGTATGTCTTGAATGATCCTTGTCTTGTATCAATGCTAATAACTACCGCTGTAGGGATCATTCCACTTACGTCTCCGACCAGAAAGAAAGCATCCATCTGATCTACAAGGACCCCTCCGACGACCAACCAGAACGGGTTACTTATGGCCCCGGCTTCTTCGAGTCGTATCATACTCTGGGTAATATTCAATATATTCACGGTTTAAATCTGAACGAGTCTGATCCCACCCATCTTGGGGCTGCGACTACCCAAGCCTGTAAATCAATTGGTTCCAAGTTGCATCTCCTTGAACTGGGCAATGAGTTCAATCTGTCTCCGATCATGTACCGATCTCCCAATTACACAATTGAGGATTATGTCCGTGAGTGGAATGCCAAGTCTGCATACGTTAGGGTCACGGTTCAGAAGGCTTGCGGTGGCTCATTCCCGGGTTTCATGGCGCCCAGTTTCCTATTACTTGACGGTGTTGATATGACTCCTCTTCTGGATCAATTCCCAGGAGATGTAACACAAGGACCTATGCTTCACTTTGTTGATCCTGCCACAACTGCAGAGAAGCTCTTCAATGAGGATTCATACGACAAGAAGAGCCTGATCAAGGAACTCGGTTTCCATCAGTAAGTTTTTGACGTTCTTTGATTGCTATTTCAAAATACTGATATTGAAAAGCTACATGGGCCTGAACATGGAGGCGATACCGGATACCCCTAGTGATCTCCAAAGTGAGTTGATTTGCATCCTCGGCCAATCTACCAGCGCTAATAGCAATAACAGAGATACTCATGAACCACACGAACGTTGTCGAGGCCCTCAAAACACACGTTGAACGTGCCCAGAACCTCTCATACCTTGGTCATCCATATGTCATTTCAGAGACCAACTCCATCGGATTCCAAGGACGCAACGGACAATCAGATGTATTCGGTTCTGCCTTGTGGGTGGTCGACTTCTCCCTCTGGGCTGCGCAAAATGTACGTATACCTGTCCCTTTCCCGTTTTCAATTCCCCATATCTTAGTAGCATGCTAACGCGAAAAACGCAGAACATCGAGCGTCTCCATTTCCACCAAGGCCTTGATTACCGCTACGGCGCATGGCAGCCAGTCCAAGGCAAGAAGCAGGCCCCAACCACCAGAGCACCATATTATGGACACATCATGGTTGCCTCTACTATTGGGTCCTCAGACGACGCCCGGGTCGCGAACATCCCCCTGCAGAGCGATACCGAGTCTGCATATGCAGTTTACAACGGCAACAAGCTGTCAAAGCTTGTTGTCCTCAACCTGAAAGCCTTTAACCACACAGAAAGCCCTCGCCCAAGCAAAACCTACACCTTCCAAGTGCCGAACGAGTTTACTGGAGCAAAGATTGAGCGTCTCACTGCCCCAGGGAGCGATTCGCTGGATGGTATTACTTTCGGAGGCGTTTCATACGACTATGACTTGCAACAAGGAAAGCCTGTCATAATCGATCCACAGCATGAGCAAGCCGTTTTCCAGGATGGCGTCGTCAGTATCACTGTGCCGGACTCCTCTGCCGTTCTCTTGACATTGAAGTGAGGGCGAGACCAGGAACTAGGTCTTTTGTCAAATGTATTATATTATAGTATTCCTATACAGGGACATCCTGCATGTAAATTTAGACTAGGATACAGTCAATTCCACTGTCTAAGGGTGCTAATCTGATGTCTACTTGATTTAGTATTGAGGGACAGAACGCACCTGAAGATTATCCGTTGAAAATTGGTTCCCTAGTCCCCGGACATGAGCTCATAAAAGTCCTATCTACTGGTACATCATAAAGAACGGAAAGACTTAATGTCTACTGCCGTATGAGTAGCCCCCTGAGAGCAAAACCAATGCTCAAAGGCGAATTTAGGCCTATACATAAGATAATGAGGGGTTTCAAGAACCGCTCTTTAGTGTTGTTTGGACATGCTTTCGATTATCATCATTTGCTACTGTACTATAATTATTCTCTTCCCCGCGTTTCACATTTACATGTAGTGATCCATCAACGGCTCCACTGTCCCCAGTCAACGCACCCTTTGAAGATCAGGGGGAAAAGACCATCCGGCAGAAAGGAGATCGTCACAACTCGAGCCTAATGAAGAATACATATACAGCAAGATTTGCGACACAGACATCTGTTTAGATATCCAAGCACGAAAACGGAAAGGGACAGGTTCCAAGTACCGAACGTTATCCGGTGCATATGAATACGTAAAGTACTTTCAGAAATGTACCCAAGAGCATAATCATGGAAGGCGAACCATATATACAACATAGGTGGATAGAGAAATGAATATCTACGTGTTACTATGCGGTCTTGCAAAAGCAATTGAGAAACTTCCAAATATTTCTTCCATTAGGCAGAGATGATCGTTTATTGGAAAATGAAAATGGTATCTCCGTATCATCATAAGAATTCGAAACGCCTAGAGAACGCCCAGGAGAACAGCCGCAAATTAAAGAAGGCAAGCAGAGACATGGACCTAATTAAAGGATGGTACATTTCTTGGGCAAACCACATGGCCCCTCATTGCTCTTCTCCTTCTTAGCTGGCTCCTGAGGACCCTGCTGCTTCTTGGCAGGCTGCTCGGTCTTTTGAGCAGCCTCTCCAGCAGCAGGGGTCGAGCTCTCCGGCTTCGACTCGGTGCTACCATGCAGTCACTGGACCTTGGAAACGGTCTCGTAGAAAGCCTTACCCTGAGCGGTGGCAATCTCGAGCTCAAGGGCGGAAGGCTGACGGGAACCGTCGGCACCCTGTAGACAAAATTGTCAGCAAGAGAAACGTATCGAGAGTGTGTTGTGTTAACTTACAGCGAAGGTACCAGCACCCCAGGCGCTACCACCGTGAACCTCGTCCAAGTTGCTCAGCTGGGCGAAGACGGTCTTGTAGCCGAGGGGAACGTAGACGAAGCCGTGGTGAGCGAGAGTGCTCATGGAGGCAAGAGCAGTAGACTCCTGACCACCACCCTGGGTACCGGTGGAGACGAAGAGACCGGCGTACTTGCCCCAGAAACCACCGGTGGCCCAAATGCCGCCGGTCTTGTCCCAGAAGGTCTTCCACTGAGCAGGGAAGTTACCGTAACGGGTAGGGATACCGAACAGAACGGCATCGAAGGCGAGGAGGTCGGCAGGCTCGGCAATGGGGTAGTCAGCCTTGGGAGGAGCGTACATCTTGCCCAAGACTTCCTCGCTGAGGGTCTCAGCGATCCTGGAGAACGCAAAATGTTAAGGAAATGACGTGAGCGGTAAGGATAATGGTGTGACTGACTGGAAGATCTCGGCCTGGCCACCAGCGGACTCAATGCCCTTCTTCTCGGCCTCGGCCAAGGCCTTGATGTGGCCGTACATAGAGTACTGGACGAACAGTTAGTGAGATGGAAGAGTACATTGCCATTGGAAGACGTACATAGACAATTGCGATTTTGGGAGCCATGATGACGGTTTGGGAGGATACTCTGGAGTGAATGTTCGAGGGGAAGTCAGAAGGAGGCGGGGAGGGGAGCTTATTATAAGAGGTGACACCCCGCCGGGAGGAATGTCCTAGGTACATTCTCCACCATATTAATTAGTATGTGGTCTCAGGTACCTCTATGATTAGCGAGCGCCAGAAAGCTCCAAAGTGGCTATCAGTCATCGATTACAGAGCAAATATGGGATATGATTGGCTGAACGGGCTCCACTCGGATATAGCTCTGGCCTTAGTGATTCTTACTGAGAACTGACAAATGAAAATTTACACGCTAGGGGTCTCCAGGGTCATCTCGAGTTACTAAATCATTAGTAAAAATAGTAATTTAATATTGTCGAGATTCCGCAGGGTTTTACTCTTAGTAAACAGCGGAATTAAGAGGATATAGATCTGTTTGCATGATTATCATGATGTCATAGCATCGCTTATGATACTTGTGGGATAAGGGTCCGAATGCATCGTACGAGATCGGTAAGCTGATATCGGTGTACTCAGGTCCGGTGGCTGAAGATTAAAGCATTTGGTTTCACAGCACTACAGGCCTATTTTGCTGGGCCAAGCTAGTGTAGCAGACGGCAATATGATACCGCAAGGGTGAAACAGGTATGTCTCCCTTGTAACACCAAATGTGCCATTGAGCTCAAGTAAAGGGATAAAATTTTATGAAAGTTTTTGCGTCAAATTCAATAGGGGTATCGCGGGACTAGCGCAAGAACCATAAACGAAAAGAAATCAAGAAGCCCGTGGACCCCTTGCTGAAGCCACACCTCACTCCATGCCATGCAATGTCGCCAAAAAAAACCCTTGCGATAAGAATCCAGCTAACCCCTTCCACGTCCGCGGAAGCGGCCACGCCCAAATCCACCACCCCGACCACGTTCATTTCGCCATTCTCGTTCTCGCTCCTTTTCGCGTTCTTGTTCTTCGCGGATAAGAACTCGCTCGTGCTCAAGCTCTTCCTCCGTCTTCTCAGTGCGCATTGTAGGCCGTGGAAGGTTTTCTGTCCAGCGAGGGTGAGCATCGGCACACGCTTTTCCATCAGGGCAGAATCCGGCCAGATAGAAGACACATAGACGTCGGCGCACATGTCGCTTTGCACATAGTGGTCCCAATTCGCAATATCCGCGGTCGTAGTGCTCGCAAGGTGGCAGGCGTGCGTCCTCGCGGACATGTTGGTAAAGGCAATCGTCACCATTGGTGCAGTATCCGGATCGCGAAAATGACTGGCATTCTGGCATTCGTCGAAGGTTATATTCGTGGAGGTATTCGCATTTCAGTCCTTTTTTGCACAGTCCCTTGAGAAAATGTTTGCAAACCAGCGATCCGTGTGTTGTAGATGGCGCCATTCCGGATGCTGTGGTAGTCGAGGTTGTCACACGGGAGGGAGTGGGATGACGATCTGGACAGGCAGGCCCTAATGGGCAGTGTCCTTCACTATAAGCTTTGCAGACGGGTACATCGCTGGCGAGTCCGAAGCCGAAGCTCTTGCGCAGAAAGGGCGTGAAAGAAAAGTCATTGTAGCTGGGATCGCGCGTTGGTTCGGTGGATAGGATATGCGCAGCTACACTTTGGGTGTCGGCAGCCATGGCTTGATGAAGCTGGGGAGAAGTGCTGAGGGTAAAGAGATGACCAGTGGGTGTTGCGAGTCAGGTGCGTGAATTCGACTGACTATGCCCGCCTTTTGGAGAATGAAAATGCCAGGTTTGCAATGAGAGAGTATCAATCACAGATTCTCGTATCTCAACTCAGATTGACACGGAGAAGGAGATTTGAGGAAGAAGTCTTCGTTGCGAAGGTTGCGGAGCTATCCAGGTTGTTCTCCAGTTGTCGCCTTAGAAATCAGGTGGCGACACGGTGTTTGATTCGTTTGCATTTGACATCCGAGAGTTAACCCGTCGACAACTTTGGAGGTCTTAAACAAAATTCTGATTCATACATTAATACCCTCGACTCTCGTGCTATTCTCTTCTTGGAAAATATACGGTAATAGCCCGAAATGGAGTCGAGAGAGATAAGAACTAAGTAAAGATGGAAAACAAGAAGCAACCAGGACAACAGAATTAAATCCCAACATCCAATCCAATCATTATCTACTTGACGTTGAGGCTCTAGCTGACATCTCGAAATATTGTTATTGATCTATGAACACGTATTTTGACAGAAACATGTTTACATGAACCCGAGCTGCTGATCCATCAGATCCCGCACCATCGCCTCGAATGAGCGCCATTGAATTCCAAGCTCTGTCTCCGCCTTAGTCGCATCAAATGGGAACGAAGCACTCTGGCAATCCTCAGAGATCAATGCTCCGGAATCTGGGTAGAGTCTTTGCACAATGCGTGCAATCTCAGGGGCCGTCGTCTTCGGTCCGGCCAGCAGATACTTCGAGCCATCCGCGATTTTGGGATCCAATGCTTTGATGTGCGCTTCGGCCACATCTTGAACGTGTACTCCCACGGTATTTCTAGTGGCATCGGCTTTCATGATGAGGTCCCACAAACCACTGTTAGACCCCGTCTTGACTCCGTCGGCAGAATTCTGAACAAGATTGTGGCCGTATACAAACGCGGGATGTAGTGTCACCACTGCATACTGGGGCTTGGCTGTTGCCCGAAACTCCCAAGTTGCGTTGTCTGCAAGAAGTTTGGAGGCCATATACAGTCGCATTGCTGTTACGGCCGGGTTTTGAGGGTCCTCGAAATCTCCATTTTCATCAACGGAAAAGTCCCAATCGTTGTCCTCTAGGAGATGTGTTAATGCAATTCTTGAAGATCAACGAGTGGGATATAATATACCTTTCACCACACCACCAGTAGGAATGCCAGACATCGGAATTAAGGCTGCAATGGACGAGGTAATTACTACTTTCTTGATGGTCGGCACTTTTGCTGCTGCTTTCAGCACGGCAGTGGTTCCTTTCACAGCCGGGGGAAAGTATGCTGCCTTGTCGGTTCCACGGGGAAGAGGTGATGCAAGATGAAGAACATAGTCGACGCCGTTCAACTTGTCGTCGAATGCCGTCTCATCAGTGAGGTCTGGAACGATAACAAATTCAATTTGGTCACCATACTCTGACAGCAGGGTTTGCAACTGCTCAGATGGCTTGCGAAGACAAATTCGCAATCGATACCCGGCCTTGAGAGCTTCCACTGCAGTGGCGCTCCCAATGAAGCCAGTGGCTCCGGTGATAAAGATCAGTTTGTTGGACATTTTATTGATTATCTGAATGTTTATGGGGAAAAAACGATATGCGCTCAGCTGTCTTTTATATCTGTCCTTTGAATTTGTAATCTGCTAGCGAATATAATTCGCCCAAGTCTCCACCTAGATATAATCGATAGCTTAGGATAATCAAAAATGATAATCTACGTCATAGAACCCTGGTCGGGGTTCTAAAGATAGCCTCGACTCCATGAGACACCGATATGTCATCATTTTTTTGAACGTTACCCCGAGTGATCTAACATACAACCCGAGTAATCATTGGTGCTACTATTGTGAAGCTTCCAAGGTTGAAATGTTGCATGGTATAGTAATCAAAATCGGGGCCTCGGCTGATGAAATGATCAAAAACCTTATAGTGTCACAAACGACCCGCTGTTTTATTCGACATTTTTCTATTATACTATCTCCCCGAGATATCAATACTATGGGACGGAGGAAAATAATGATCATGCATATGACGATGGCGCGACAATTTTTGATATCGCTAACCTCCCGAGGTATATTTGGGAGTTTATTATCTTCAATGCAATATAAGAATGAACAGATCCAATATATATATAGTTGATCAACAAATATTCATTCCATATTCATCTTAAAAACCTTTGGAATATAGTTATACTCAGAAGAAAGCATTCCTTCAAAATGCCTGCCTGGTACATCAAACATAGCCCAAACACCATTACGGCTCCTGAAAAAGAACAACTCGCCAAGTCAATCACCAGACTGTACGTCTCCTACGGCCTACCTGCATTCTACGTTCAAGTCCACTTCATCGAGGACATCCCAGGTACTGCATTCGTTGGCGGCGAACCTCACCCCAACTTTGCAGCCGTGACAATTTATCACGTCGCCCGTGCCTTCCAGAACGACGAAACCAAACAGCGATTCCTGACCGATGTTGATGAGATCCTCAATCCTGTATTTGAGCCGAAGGGAATGGAATGGGAGTATTGGGTCACGGAAGTGTCG
Source organism: Penicillium concentricum (assembly GCF_028827145.1). Lineage (NCBI taxonomy): Eukaryota > Fungi > Ascomycota > Eurotiomycetes > Eurotiales > Aspergillaceae > Penicillium > Penicillium concentricum. The sequence continues at coordinate 1,417,188 of NW_026622756.1, forward strand.
AGAGACTTGTGGAAGATCAATGGTTTGGTGCCGCCGCAGCCTGGGTCAGAGGGAGAGAAGAAATGGGTCGAGCTGAACAAGGCTGTTAAGCTCTAGTGCTGTATGAAGATACCAAAGGCATAAATGGAGAACAAGAATTCCACTGTGTCTATATACTTCAAGAACTGTGCGTAGCTCGGACATTTTTATGAGCTTGTTGACCTTCCTCTGTAAACGTTTCTGATAGATGCCAAGTATATTGAGATTCTTTGCCATCAAAGGCGATGCTTCAGCAAGGTACAGCGCCTGAATCAATAGGGATTCGTGGTTAACAGTATGGATTCTTACGTTCATCGATCTGAGATCCGAGACAAAATCACACTCCTTTTGTCGAAAATAGCCGAAGGAAGGCTATCTGAACAAAGCCGAAGTAGCGACCAACCTTGGACGAAAGCCAGGGGCGCTTTAGGCGACTTAGACAGTGTAATTTGTTAGACCTCAAAGCGAAGGTTGTAGCTTTGTGTGATTGGTCATCTTGGGACTGTTCATTGCAATGAGCGCATTTCGCCAATGATATGGCACTTTATTTTCTTTTTTTCGTATTCGTCCTCTCCATACTCGCTAATTCAAGGTGATTTGAGGAGGCTTTCCCCGAAATAGTCAAACGGTATTCCGGCAGAATGCAGTAATAATCCCATACTCGATCAGTTCGGTGGAACACAAAGCCGGGGCCATATGCATCCCTGCCCTATAGTTCGCCAGCCTCATCATATAAGCTCCCTCGGCGAATCAGATACCCCTGTAAGCGATCCGGTCACCAAACCAAAAAAAGCAAAAAGATCAGCATGTCAAACATAGCCCCTCTCCTTGTTTGATTTTTAGTTTTGCAGAATATATTACGGAGTACTCACCGGGCAACACAAGCTTGACGCTTGGTATTTTCGGAAGTCACGATCGTCCATAATAATATGGTGTACGGTGATCTCCGTGCATTCCGCATAATCCTTTCAAACATGGGGTGCATCGCTCATGCAGGATGATCCACACTCATGCCTTAGCTAGAAAGTCTCCCTGACAGGATTTTCCGCTCGATCGGACCCTAGTCATACGGAGATACCCCGAGAAGATCCGGGTCTTGGAGATCTAGAATGACCTCTGTAGGCAACCGACCCCCGCATCTGGCCATGTAAACAGCCATTGCGTACGTACTTCTGTACGAAAAATCTGTGCATAGATTTCGCCTGCGTTCCCCGCATCTTGTATCGTGTTGACCGTCCACCCCCAATGAGCTTAGTGACGTGAGGTTTGCTTCTTCAAATCCGATCATACACAATACTCAAGTGTGCGAAGGCGAGGTTCCACGTGACGGATTCCAAAAAAGGAAACACAGTATTGCATTGGGCACCTTCCATTCAATTCATTTTTTCTCTTCTTTTTTTTTTGTTGTACACCTTTTTTGAATCTCCGTTCAGCTTCAGTCTTTTTCCCCCTCCAATCCGAGAGCTCTGATACTCTTGATCTTGACGTCTTGACAATGTTCTCAGCCTCCAGGCTCTTCCGCCGACGGGGCGCGGATCGTGACCCCGCCGAGTCCCATGCCTCTTACGAAGTGCCTTTGTACACAAATGCAGCTTACTATCCGAATTGGAGAATCTATCGAAAGGAACCTCCCTCATCTTTACGCTTGGGATTTATCTCTCACGTGTTCTACGCATTTGCCTGGTAAACACAGCCAATCACCGCCATTCAAAGGCTCGAGTTCTTGTAGATGGCTGACGCGCTAATCTCGAATTGGTTTCTCCCAGGGTGAAAGATGATGGTACTGTGTATGTACGTTTAAGTTGAAGCATGTCCTCCAATATGGGAATATTTATTGACGCTTCGTGATAGTTGAGTGATGAGTGGGCTGATACCCAGATGCCCGTTGATGGGGCAGAAGGTTGTCTTAGAGCCTTTGTTCAATTGAAGCAACAGTACTCTAAGATGAGGGTCATTCTATCTGTTGGTGGTGGTGGAAAAGGCAGTGAGAACTTTGCCGCTGTAGCAAGCAGCCGCTCTGGGGTGGACACTTTCGTTCGCACCGCGCGGGAACTGGTGGATCAATTTGGAATTGATGGGATTGACAGTAAGCCCGTGTTATATTTTTTTTTTGAATTCTAACGACACAAGCCCGAAGCATATGACTTACTTTATCTGCTATGCAGTCGACTGGGAACATCCCTCTGATTCCAAGCAAGGAAAAGATTATGTTCGTCTCCTCGCACGCTTGCGGGAAGTACTACCCGCTCCGCGATACGTCCTTACTACCGCCCTCCCTGCTGGCCAGTGGGCATTGCGCAACATTGACCTTGCTGCGGCACAAAAGTATCTTGACATGATCAACCTCATGACCTACGATTTCGCTGGACCATGGGAACCCGAGACGGGCCATCAAGCGCAGCTTTATGGCTCAGGTGTATCTGGTGATTCAGCGGTTTCGTACGTCGTAGGCCAAGGAGTGTCCCCTAGAAAGATCATTTTGGGTGTCCCGGTTTACGGACGATCCTTCCTGGGGAGCGATGGCCCTGGTCAGCGGTATACTGGAAACGGTGGTGAGGATGGTGTGTTTGACTATCGCGATCTGCCCCGACCGGGGACACAGGAGTACTATGACCCGAACATTGGTGCATCATTCTGTACTGGAGCTGATGGCGGATTTGTCACATACGATACCCCAGAAACAGTAAAACAGAAAGCTGAATTTGTGACTTCGTCAAAATTAGGTGGCCTGTTCTACTGGCATGTCTGCTCTGATGCCCGAGGACCGCGCAGTTTGGTTGAGACGGGATATAACACACTGCATGAGATGTGAGGGTTTTCAGCTGTTTGCAAAAGCGACATTAAATTTAAAATTAGTTTCTCTTACGGCTCGCTGGATATCCTCAGAAAGGATTGTAAAGTCTAGAATTGTATCAAGAATTGGCTTGCCGACACCAGACCCTGACCAGGTTATTTAATAGAAACGGTAGAACATGGACATCTTGTTGCAAGGCCAATAAGGCATGAACAGGCTGTCGGCGCTTTTACGGAGGGAAGGTATGAGACTAAAAGACTTCCACGAGACAACCGACGGCCGAGGTCCATCTCCCCCCGCATCTTCAACAGCTTTCATCAATTTCAATCTGAGCGTTCGGTTTGTTATTTCCCCATCGCATTCACTTGTAATAATTGCACTATGTCATCCTTACAGCCTGCGACAGCAGATATCGGCTACATCACCGATCCGGGCCCGTTGGAGAATACCTACACGTCGGATCCCAGCCTTCAACGAACACTGGCATGTGAGGCTTTCACTCATATATAGTTGTACTGATTCCTAAACATTATCCAGGGTACCTACCATCTGCCACATTAGAATCTGTGCAACCACATCTCACCCAACTCGGTGCCGAGGCTATCTCCGAGCAGGTTCGTGAATGGAGCGCCGATGCTGAACGGAATGTCCCATATGTGAAGAGCCACAATGTTTGGGGTAAGCGATATGATTATGATCGATTGGTGACCACTGAAGGTTGGAAGCAATTGGGAAAATGGGGTGCTCGGAATAGGTATCCTCTACAAATCGGCTTCGTGATGACATGCATGATCTAACTTTACCCGATTAGGATCGTTTCGGCGGGCTATGACCAGCGCCTGGGAGTTGATCGGAGAACAGTTCAGTACGCGCTGTGAGTATTTTGTTATCGATCTTCCTAAGCTATCACTCATGCCATAATTCCAGAACTTATTTGTACTCTCCTTCTTCGGGACTCTACTCCTGTCCGATTAGCATGACCGACGGTGCTGCTTTTATTCTCTCATCAAGAATAAAAAAACTGCCATCCACGCATCCTTTCCATGCTGCGTTCCAGGGGCTGATCTCCGAAAAGGATGATCATTGGACCTCGGGCCAGTGGATGACTGAGAGAGCTGGTGGTAGTGACGTCCAAAACACCGAAACGTGGGCTACATACTCGCCGCTAGCTACCTCTGGCTCCGACCCGCTGGGTGAGGGAGACTACCTTATCAGCGGATTCAAGTTCTTCTCCTCGGCAACAGATGCAAACGTTGCGCTTTTGCTCGCGAAAACACCATCCGGAAAGCTAAGCACGTTCCTCGCGCCATTGCGACGGACCGTTGTGGGCGCCGACGGCGTCTCTAAAGTTGTCTCTAATGGTGTTAGGATCCACCGGTTGAAGAACAAACTTGGTACCAAAGAATTGCCGACAGCCGAATTGGAACTGAAGGACATGCGTGCGCATCTCCTCGGGGAACTAGACCAGGGTATCCTCACAATCGCGCCTCTTCTCAATGTGACTCGACTTCATACCTTCATTGGATCACTTGCTGGCTGGCGTCGAGCTATCAGCATCACGAAGAGCTTTGCTAAAGCCAGAACTACAGTTGGCGAGCCGCTCTGGCTGATCCCAATGCATTTGCGACTCCTTGCGGACTTGGAAGTAAAGCATCGGGGTGGAATGAATCTTGCATGGTTCACAGTTGCTTTGTTTGGGATGGTTGAGGATCAAACACCGGCATCCGATAAGCTCGGACATCTACCTAAACCTGGCAAGGAAGCCGAGGTGGTTTTCCGTACCTTGACTGCCACTGCCAAGGCAGTCATCAGTAAGATGGCCACCACGGGAATTCAAGAATGTCAGGAATCTATGGGTGGAGTTGGGTATATGGATGAGGCTGACGAGCCCGAGTTCAACATCTCTCGGATTATGCGTAATAACGCAGTCAATTCTATCTGGGAGGGTACGACCAATGTGCTTGCCAGCGAGTTCGTCCGCTTCCTTATCAAGAAGGACAATCTGAAGATATTTGGAGCATGGCTTGACCGTACCCTGAATTTGGTTCAGAGTGCAGATCTGCGGAATGCCCTGACATCTGCGTGGTTGGCTTTGCGTGCTCGTTTCACCACCCAGGACCCCGCTTCGACTGTTGCTGATGGGCGTCGCTTTATGTTTACCCTGGCTTGGATTTTATCCGGTGCTCTTCTGGCACTTGATGCTGAACGTGATAGCGACCCTGTGACGACAGAGATCGCTCGTCGCTGGATCCTGAGTGCTGAAGGTGGTGTGGGTGACCAAGTTTTCCATGACATTGTTACAGTTAGGGGCACTGCTAGCGCTACCTCTGGAGGCGAGGAACATCTGCAATGGGACTGCCGCATTGCATGGGGAGTCGACCTGCCTGCAATCCGCGCATCTGGTCACCGGTCCTTGCAGAAGGCGAGCTCGAGGCTCTGAGAAATCCAAGCGTGAATATTGCTGTCATATATAGCATGCCATATTAGCCGATATTTGAGATGGTCAGGTACATTCCTCGTTGTACATAGTCAAGTCGCCTGTACAGTTTAAGTCTTTTCCAGTCTTTCCTCTGTCGTCTATGTAGTTATAAATCTGAGAAGGGCGAGGAAATATATAAAAGGACATGCATCTTGGACATCAACGGGCGTTTGTACGACAGCTCGGAAATATCACTGATGGGGTCTTCTTGCATTACGTGAACACCTTTGCTTATTATACGACTTGCTACCATCGCCTTGTACCTATACTCGGTCTGTTATCGTCACGCATTTTCTATTCGGTTTCTCACTCAATGTCGGGCTCGGCTGGAGAAGACGCGCTCAGTGGAAAGTAGGAATGGATTTTACATAAAGAGAAAAAAATCACCGAATATATGACTATGCAATTCAAAGATCGATCTTGCAATATCATCGACAAGGATGGCAAGGACGGCAAAACCATCCACTCATTCAATGCACCAGATGATAGTCCGATTGTTGAGGAGACACGAAATGTTTCAGTTGGTAACCTTTGTTACATTATGTTGGCAAATGTAAAGTTCGACAAAGGACATAACGCCGGCTGAATTAAAGTGAGCAGATTATTCATCTCTTCATCATTATCCAGTTCATTTTCTGGCCCCAATCTACCTTCTTCTAACTCGCCTCCCTGCTCTAATATGACTGACTCGCCACGTTGGAGAAGATCCGAAACCAACGTTATAACTCATCCTGATGGTGAGGATTGTGTCTTGGGATGTTATTGGCAAGGACAAAGACAGTTTGTAGCTAGAAGACCTTGTGCCTGCTCCTTTTCCTACAAATTGTTGTTATCTATTCCTGTTTTAATAAGATCGGGAAGCTTTAGTGTCTAAAATGCCTTTTTGCCGGCACCCTGTCAAGATAGGTACATTTTGTTTCGGGTCCTCAAAGACAAGAATGGCTTCGTAGCAGGCCTTTGCAGTCAAGGGGCCGACGTCATTCATCCTATCAGGGGGATTGCAGTCACCCCAATACCAGAATGAGAGGAAGTATCTGCTGTCACTCTATTTTGCTCCGCCATATTAAAAAAAACAAGGGAACTATAAAAACGAAATGTTGCTGGTTAAGCGTTTTATACTGCCTCGGCTAAACCCCACTCTTGACCTTCTCCCTACCATCACTCGGATCTACGCTGTCGGGCATAACGCCATGTCTTCGGCATGCATAATCTGTCATAAAAGAAAGGTGTCGCATTGGTTATTGACATGTTCTCGAGTAATTGCTAATGATTATAAAGGTGAGGTGTGACTTTGCCACCCAAGACCCTTGCACCAACTGCAAAAAGTCAGATGTGGAGTGCAGGTAAGCAAACCCGAAGAAAAGTCGAATAATCGATAATTAACTCCCTTCAGACCATATACAAGGAAGCGCAAGAGGTTTACCAACAGCCTATCGCCAGGGCGCAATGTGTCAAACTCTGCTCCCTTGAGTCAGACACCGAGGGGCTCACAGGTTCCTCCCGAGTCACCGGAGGCGCAGGTGGATTCACAGCGGAATTCTTTGAGTGTGTCTCATGCGGTAATTCCAGTTGAAACCAATTCAGCCGTGGTTGCCAGTAATGGCAATCCGTTCATTAAAGAAGAGAGCTATCGCGGCCGCAGTGAATATCTCGGCGGCAGCGTTCCGTTTGATGAAAATATGGTCAAACCCGGTCGCGAAACTACGTACACCAACCCCAAAGCATCAGCGACCGACTTGCAAATGCTGCGCGACCAGGGTGCCTTTGAATTACCTCCTGTATCGGTTCAAAAAGAACTGATGGCCAGTTTCAACATGCACTGTGCACCCTGGACACCGGTTGTGGACCCGAAATGGCTGGAAGAGAATGCGCCACGATCGATGCTGCTCCTCCAGGCCGTCTTCCTCGCTGGAAGCAGAGTTTCCAAAGCTCATTTGGACTATGGGTCTAGCGAAGTGTTTTACCGACGAGCAAAGCTACTTTTCTTTTTTGGTGGTTGTGACGACCCCTTGATTTCTATTGTGGCCGCCTGCCTGCTGCATTGGTATAATCCAGTTGGACCCGAGGATGTCTCCACCGACACCAGTGGTTTTTGGATTCGAACAGCTGGAGCAATGGCCTTTCAGATTGGGCTACACAAGGAACCCGCGCCCAATGCCCGAGATCGCGGCCTCCGGAGAAGGCTGTGGTGGTCTCTCGTGGTACGTATCTCATTAGAATTCCAACCTACAAGGCATTCATGGGCTAACATACTTAGGTGCGAGACAATATAATTTCTGTTGGCGTCGGCCGACCACGGACTATCAATCTACGCGACAGCGATGTGCTTCCGCCATCAATCAAAGATTTCCCCGTGAACAACTTCAAATCTCAATTATTCCTAGCCTACTGCACGATATGCCGGCTTCTGGGAGACACAGTCGAGTCCCACTTACGACAGGAAATCTCTCGCCAAAGGCAAGTCGATCTCGAGAACGCTGTCTACCGATGGGCAAAACAAGTCGTTCCAAGATTACGATCATCTGTTGCAGACCAAGACGATGCGGCTATCTGTAATTTCGAAGTTCAACAGCTACTGGTCAAGTATTTCGTGGTGCTCACTATTCTCCATCGCTCACCTACGCCAGGTAGCGTACCACCCCCAGCATCGCTGGTCGCATCTTCGTTCATTGCGGGGATTTACGAGGAATTCTTGCTGCGCGATGAGCTTCGATACCTAGGCCCTGTCTTTGCATTCTATCCACTATGCGCTGGACTGTCCCTTCTTTCTAGCTGTCGCTATTCCCACCTGCAGGGTACCGCCGAACATGAATTAACAGTCATGAAACTCTCCCTTCAAAAGCTATCCGAAAGGTGGCTCTCAGCGGTCGGACCCTTGCGCGCACTGAACAAATTGACCGACAAAGTCCGGGAGCTCGGTCTTTTCGGCGATTCGTCGCCTACTCTCGACCCGGACGCAGCCTCTTTCTTTGAGGGGTTCGACACAAGACTCTGCAAACAATGGCAGATCATTGGACACTCCTCGGAGCCTACAAGTGGAAACACGGGCATCTCGCCTACCTGCACTATGGCAGACATCCAAACCCCTAATGATGCCCTTCGTTCCCTTGATGCTCCGCCAGGACAACCGGTGGATGCTTACGACTTTGCCTCTCTTGATGTTAGTTTAGATCCATTCAGCAATAATTGGGAAGGCGCTGGATTTGACTGGAGTGGCTCCTGGCTACTGAACATATGACATTAACAGAGCTTGAGAATCGGTGTCACAAAAAAGGTCGTTGGTCCCGGTCCATGTCTAATTGATATGCTCATGGTTTCCGTGCCGTGCGTCCGCCCTACACGCTGGGCTATTGTGCATTCCACCACGGAATCTGAGGCCACTGGGCGACACAGAGTGAGCCCCCGTGTGAACACCCCCTGCGCGGACCTCTCGCCGGCCTCGCTGATCCACTTCCATTTTTTTCTGCTGGGCCTCTACCCTTGTTACCCGCGTACGGAGATCCGCGTACTCGGCCTTTGTCGCAGCTTGAGACCTGAGCTCAGCAAGCTCAAGGCGACTTTCCGAGGCCGCTTACCGCTGGGACTGGCGTTTGAACCACCAGTCTCAGGCCTTGATCCCATCGACTATGAGTTGCCGTACCAGTATCACAATGCCAATTATCTTGGTTGAAAATTCTATGTTGGCAATAACCTCCTTGGGTGACTGGGCTATTGTTACACATTTGTAGTTAGCTAGTGTCTCCTCATATGCCGGCATATAAGGGAGGGTAAGGGGAAGGGGCCACATTTGGTGAACTATACGTACAGGTTTGAATGGACTATCCATAGTTAGCCATGTCCTCTAGGCTGAAGCAAATTTTCCATCTGGGCCCGGGCGTGGAATTGGCAGGACAGCAGCCCCATTGATGATAATCTATAATTCATTCGATTAGTTACTACTCCTGTGCCTTTCCACAATAATGCGGGGGTGAATGGTGCCATAGAAAGCTTCTGTCACGGCCCTGGCAGTCAAAGACCAAGTCTCGAAGCACAATGCCCATCGCTTTTCGTCGCTGGGACATTCGGATGAGCGAAAGGGTGACGGCGTGTTCAGATCGTCATCAGGCAGCGCAGCTGCCTCCTTGGGCAAGCTGTTGTTCAGACGTACGTTCTTGGAAGCTCGTCCAGATCTCACCCACGATGGTGTTGATGAATATGAGTTCGTTCCAGTCCATGATGTTCTCTCTTTCAGGGTATTCCGTCTGCGCGTGCAGTTAATCATCTAGGTGATAGAAAATTCATAGTTGTCCAGAGGTAGGGGTCCAGAGATAGGCTATCCAGAGGCAGGCGTTAGGTGGTGGTGATGTTTTCAGTGAAACAAGAGGAAGAAAGGAAGAAAGTGTAGGAGATCAGGACGCTAGATGTGCAGAATTATTTAGTAATCGGCCTTAGGATACTTCCAAAAGATTCCAGCTTTAGAAGGTTCGTATATATGACATCTAGCAATGCCGCCTATATACTAGTCCGATTCCCCTTTTGTGGTCCCAACCCGGACTATTCACCAATAAACTCTTCCAAAGGGGATATTCCCCATTTTCTTTTCCCGGGGTACGAGGCAAACAAAACCCGTGAGTTAATTATAATGGGTCAATATCACTGGTAGAAAAACGTCCACCCTAGATTTGACTGACGGTGATGGGTAGAAAAAGGTCGAGAATTTGGTTTAGCTAAGGCATGGGAGTCTGCAAAATGCCCAGCTAGTAGCATTTCACCTTTCTTTTCGAATAGTTCCCTTGTTTTCGAATATAGCAGAGCACGATAAAATGACAATAGAAACTTCCTCTTGTTCTGGCATCTTGGTAGTGGTATGAATATATAGCCCATTACGCTGTACCCTGTGACAATATTTTGGAAACTCGATCCTCAGAGCTTAAACCTGCTACCTAATTGCTCTTTTATGTATAAATTCTTATTTCTTATTTTTCTTTCCAAATCACTGTCTGTTGTATCGGCTACGATCTTGTCGTCTATAGCCTACTCCTATTGACCTTTTGTACCTCGAGCTCACAATACTGCCTGAAGTGATCCAGACACCCGGGATTTGCAACGGTACTGCTGATAGTCTTGGGAAGCTGGCCAGACGAAATGACCTGCTTCACCAATGTCTCAATCTTTTTACCGTTCACCGTCATAGGGAACTCTTTGACCCCAATCACGAAGCGAGGAACATGCTTACTGCTCAAGCCTTTGCGAATTGCATCCTTGAGCTCCACAGCAAGTTGGGCTGTAAACGGCTTTCCAGACTGCATGACAACGAACAAAAACACAACTTCATCAGAGTCATGCGATCGTCGACGCCCGACACAGAGAGTGGCTGAGATGTCCGAGTTGAAAGGAGCCGATTCGGTGATCGAGTATATGTCCGACGACCCGAAGCGAATTCCCTGTGGATTCAGGACACCATCACTGTCGGTTTCCAGTCAGCACACAGTTCCTTCAAGTTCCACCAGCAGGGAAATTCAACTTACCTCCTTCCGTGAATCTGCCAACCTTTCGTTTTTGGATTATAACTCGCCCAGTCGTGCTGAGCCCAGCAATTTTCAAATTTCTCGAAATATGCGCTCTTGTATTTCGATCCGTCTTCATCGCCCCAGAAGAACACTGGCATTGATGGGAATGGTTTGCGACAGACAAACTCGCCATTCTTTCCAGTCGTCTTAATGGAATCTCCTGTGGCAGGATCGGCAATGTCCACATCATGTCCAAGCATAGGAAGCTGGATCTCTCCAGGATACAGTGGACCTGCAGGGTCAGTCCCAATCCAAGAAGTCGCCAAGTCCGTTGCCCCTGTTACACTGGTGAGATGAACACTCGAAGGGAATGCGCGGTAAAACCAGTGGTATTGGTCTTCGCCCAGATGAGAGCCACCCGTCTGCACCATTCTGAGGGACGAGAGATCGAACTCGTTCTTTGGGATGCAGCCGGTCATCTCGAGCTCCTGCAGATAGCGAGGAGAGCAGCCCCAGTATGAGACTTTGTGGTACTCCGTGATTTTTGCCAGTCCCTTGGCACTGGGCCACAATGGAGATCCGTCATATAGAATCAGAGTCGGGCCTACGGAGAAGTGACCAACCATGATATTCCACAGGACCCATGAGGTACTGCTGTACTGGAAAACAACATCGTCCGATGTCAAAGAGTTGTGCAGTATGGATGTCTTCTTGTGCTGCAGAATAACACTATGGCTGTGCACCAGGCACTTTGGTTGTCCGGTGGTGCCGCTAGTGTATAGGATGTAGAGTGGATGAGAGAAAGACACCCTCTTGAACTCAAGCATGTCCTCATCCCTCGACATTGCCAAGAATTGATCGAGCCCCGGGAATACCGGCTCATGGGCGCCGGTGATAGGGATTAAAAACACCTGTGGCTTTGAGCGTAATGCCTTTACGATGCTCTGAATCTTAACAACGTTCGATCGCATTTTCCCCTTGTAGGTAGACTCGCCATCTGCAAAGAGAATTCGTGGAGCGACTTGTTGCAACCGTGACACACAGCCCTGGTATGTCCAATCAGTCTTTGATATCAACAACGATTTCCATTCCTTCACAACGTACCTCTTCACCCAAATCCGGTGCGATACTGGTCCAAATCGCGCCGATACTAGCAGTGGCCAGGAACATACCTATCGACCAGACGCTGTTTGAGATGATAGCAGCAACTCGATCTCCTTCCTTAACACCGAGCTGGAGCAAAGCACTCCTTGCCTTTCGGACATTCTCCCTCAACAATCCCCATGTCCATACCTCCCCACTTAAATCCTGGCCCTCTCGAACTCCAACAAGAGCTGTCTTGTTCAAGTCCCAGCCAGACACAACATTTTCCGCGTAGTTGACAGTTGCTCCGCTGAAGAATTTGGGAATCTTGTCCATTGGCGTGGTAGGATCAAATGCGGATGTTACTGTCGGAGGCAATGGCGGGATGATTCCCGTATAGCCATGGAGATCCGTCCAGAATTCTTGCATATTTTCAACAGACCATTGGTGCAGATCATGGGAGGAGCGAAGCTGCTGATTGAATTTCTTGTTGATGTGCTCACGATAGATATTCATGGGTATTTGGTCTTGGGGGACGGTAGGCTCCCAGATGGGACGAGCCCTGAGGGTGTCGCTCTTCGTTGGGTTTATCATTTCCTTTTTGTGTCAATCGTTGGCTTTGAAAGTATAGGATCGGAATTAATTGAGTCTAAAATGGTTTGTAGCGACGGATAGAATACACGCAGTCGCTTTCAATCACATTAATAGTCCTTCGGTAGTCGGCACCCGGCCTTTGGATCCCGGCATAGACAATCTCATTCGGGTATTTATTCACACACAAGATGCTGTAGTTTCTTTCGGTAATTTTCGGTGGAGGTCGGTGATACATGCTGCCAAACCCCTGAACTTAACTATAACATCAAGCGGAGGCTTTGCTATGATCCTTGAAGCTCCCTTGCCACCCTGAGCCTTTGCCGAACTTCGCTGCACCTGCAATGGCTTCCTGCGAAATCATCTTTCTCCCAGCATTAACCTCCTGGGATATCGGATCCTGGAATGGTGATGCCTCATACCTGTAGTAGCATGGCTGGCGATCTGTGTTGAGACACATCTCAGAGAACATGATGAGTTGTCTTGCTATCTCAGTAGCTTCCTCTAATGATTATCCTTTAGGAACCACCCGGCTGGCCAGTCCCATAGTCAGCGCTTCCTGGGTGGTCATATGCTGACTGGTTGATATCATATTCAAGGCACAACCAAGCTCGACAATGGCTTCCAGCCGAACAGTTCCTTCAATCAGAGACACACACCAACGCCAACAAAGATCACTAAGACTGTGTCTCCTTCAAACACACGCATATCCGCAAATCAGCCCAGCTCTAGACCTTCTGCGGCGATATATCTAGAGATGGACCATCAGACTAGTTTGGGGTTTACAAATATAGATCCCCTACCTAACAATATAGGAAAGACAATATAGGAAAGTAAAATGCAGGCAATTAGTGACTTCAAAAAATAAGATGTGAAGAGCAAGAGGTTCCTCTCTTCCATTAAAGGAGCTTACATTAACAAATTAATTTTTAGATATCTAAAACCAATTATAACTGGTGGTGGCAGTCATGTAAAAGCCCTTTGTGGCAATACAAGCCAGGCATACATCTCTAGAAACATGCCGTATTGTGTGAATATAGACGGAGTCCACGACAATATCCCTAGTTAGTCTTCTTTTCGGTCTCGCTCAAGTCCTCGGATGTGAACTTGACACGCTTGCCGTAAACCAATGGAGTACGAGAAAGCAAGGAGCCAACGGCGTATCCGATGTACGCCCCAACGAGAATCGTAATTGGGAATGCTTGCCAAGGTCGGTCCCTTCATGTCGAGTTAGCCATGTATTTGGCATTTGAAGTACAGTATGAACGTATAACTCACCAGTCAAGAGGAATAGGAATAGCGCCTAACCACGCCCCCAAGCCTGTGCCGAGCGCACTGCCCCAGACCGCATCGGCGGGACGGGCAATGCCCCAAACCTCGTTCCACACGGTGCGATCCACCCCGTGGGCGTATATCAGGGCCGTCGCGGATAGAACGGCCATGTGAGCCGCACACAGGACGGTCTCGGAATTGTGCGTTGTGAGCGGGGCGCCGAAGAGGACCAGAAGGATTGTCAGGACCGGGGTGGCCAAGGCGAAGGTCAGAGAGAGCGAGAGGAGGGCCGGCTAGACAGTCGTGTCAGTATCAATGAGCCGCGGTTTCCACCCAAGAAAAATATCTCGTACCAGTGACCGGGACCAAATGCATGCCCAACTGTTGGCGTGCTGCTTCCGCTTTCCATGTTTTCCATGGCGCACGGCACCAGCAGATCCAGATGGCCGAGGACTTGACTTGCCATCAGCCGGGGCGGACGCGCTCGTCTCCGTTGACGGTGTCGATCCGGCGGGCGGAAGACAAACAATCACGTAGAAAATTTGTAGAAGGGTGAGCCATGGTAAGGTGGAAAGAAGCTCCTTAGTAGGATCAGCCACCAATGCTTCGAAACGAGTAGCGCCCAATGCCAAAAGGAGTGCTGGGTGCGCAATTGAATAGATCCGGGCTATCAGCGAGGGGAGGATGTTGACGGGAGGGGCGGATGGCTTCTCGACGGGGGCCTGGGGTGTCAAAGAGGAAGCCCCTGGCGCGGAAGAGGTATCTGGGGCCATTGCAGAAATCAACTGGCTGTTTTCTGTGAAAAACAAACCTTGAGCAGCCCCCGGCTGATTTGGATGGAAATGGGGGTCTTCAATGGGGATGACAGCTCGGCGATGATTGGCTGTGGCCTTAATGCCGTGTCACCCGATATCTCAGGCATAAAGTAATTGCTGCCTTGAATTTCGGGCTACAAGATCATTTTCGACTTCACAAATGCATTTGTGCTGGTTGCTCGCGTTCTCAATGGTCCATAAAATTGTGTCGGCTCTTACTGCAATACTTTGACTAGTTTCGAAGGATTACTTCTTTTTCTTGTCGTTTTTATAATTTTTCAATATATTTTTCTGACATGATGTGAAATATTATTATTTCTTTATCGTTGTGAAAATAGATGTTTACAGCTGGCTCGCTATGTTATTATTAGTTATCTAAACCGATGCTAGGTAATATCAATGGATGTCCTGTATCTAGCTGCCTATATAGGTTAGCCTACCGTAGAGTCGGGGTATATACAGAAGCATTCTCCCCTTTAACCCCCCTCCAGCTCCTATGACCTCCCATCTTGTTTATGCCACCACATCGCAGAACCCGGGCATCTATCGCTTGCGAGCGTTGCAAGCGTCGCAAAACAAAGGCAAGGACTTGACGATACGTTCAAGCGATGATTGCTGATGGAAAGATAGTGCAATGGCGAGCTCCCCGTATGTTCGGCCTGTGAGCGGTCAGGATCCAGTATGTTTTGAAATAATCTCCCAAGATGAGCAACAGTGTCGAGATTCTAAGTAGCGCAGATTGTACATGGCCAACATTACCTCGGTTTGATGCTCTCCACACCACAGAGCACTCGCAACTGGCACAACATGCTAGCAGACTAGAAAGACAAGTCGCCGAGCTACAAGATCGCCTCCAGTCCCAACAGAGGAATGAAAACTGCACTCATGAAGTCGCCCCGCATTCTATCTCACCAGTCGACTACCATGGTGAGCTATCGACGGATGTTGTGCTTTTGAGTATGAACGCTGCTGCAGAGCCGTCATTTGTCGGTGCAACATCGGGCTTCTCGCTTTCTAGGCTTGTGGAGGGAATTTTGTCACAATCTATGTTAGGCGAAAGAGTTAGAGGTAGTGTCACCACTTTGTCTGATCAGACACCATTGCCAGAGCATTCGGCGGCCACAGATCAAGAGGATGTTTTGGTTGATACGTTCTTCCAACGAGTGCATCCTCGATATCCACTTCTTGATGAGGTTTCCCTTCAGAATTTATTTCGTGAAAGAACCCGGGACGAAGATCACAATGCCCACAATCTCTTCTTACTGTATATGGTTTACGCTATTGCTGCGAGGACCATTCAACTACACCCCGAGATGCGTCGATGCACAAGCCCAGAGGTATGTCACATCAGGAGCTCAAGAAGATGTATTCAGTTCTGAAACGCGCCTAGACATACTTTACACGTGCCCTTCGCCATATCGACTCTGCTCTAGCGAGCCAGAGCTTACAACGGGTCCAAGCCCTCCTATTAATTGCCGTCTATCTTCTACGCACTCCGAGTAATGTGTCAAACCTTGGAAGCTGGCACATTATTGGGCTTGCCATAAGACACGCGGTCGAGATGGGCCTCCATCGCAATCTTCGTGATTCTCGAGCGAGACAACTGAATGCAGAAGAACTCAATCTGCGCAACCGTGTCTTCTGGAGTGCGTATATTTTGGATCGAGCGGTCTCACTGACCCTTGGCAGACCATTCGCCCTAGCAGAACATGAGATTGACGTTCCGGTAATTTAAATTGGATTTCGAATATGTTGCTGCTGAATACTTATCAAGAAACAGGTGCATGACTCGAGAAAATACCAATCATTCACCCATATGTGCCATTTACGACGGCTGGAAAGCCGCATACACCGTGAAATATTTGGTGCCGACGTGCATGAGGCTTCTGACGAAAAGCTTGACTGTTTTCGGTATGAGCTGGATGCCTGGCGACTTGCTGTCCCGGTTCCGATAGATGCCTCTTTTAATCCCTCTGGCTACTCGATGTACGATACAAGGGAATTCTTCGATATTCAATATAGCAAAGCACTACGTATGCTCCTTCAACGACGTATCACTACGGCAAAGAAAGAACCAGAAGGAGACGCTTCGAAGACAGCAGAGTATCTCACACTGAGTGCTCGGGCAGCTGGAGACATCTGCCAACATTACAAAGTGCTCCATCAGCGAAGCCCTTTGGGCTGGAATCTCCTGGCGCTACATTCCATCTTCACGGCCGGTCTAACTCTCCTATACTCCACTTGGACAAGGAAGGATAGGCCCGACCTCGTCGCGTTGGAAGATATTCGAGCCTGTTCGAGTGTCCTGTTTGCCATCTCAGAGCAATGGCCGTCGACAAAACGGTTTAGGGATATTTTTGAAACCCTGACACGGGAGATGATGGATATTTTGAAGCGCAGCCAAGCTCAGCATTGGAACGGATTATTTCCAGTCGATCCGAACCCGTTCGGGGGTGAGGGCTTTTGGTCGATATTTGATGATTTAGTGGAAGACGATTACATCCGCGATCAGTTTAGGCTTGAGGAAATGATGGGTTAAATAGTTTCAAATCAGATATATTCTTTCATCGCAACTCGAAATCTTGAAATATTCCCTCGCAGGGGCAGCCTTTACAAACTCGTACCGTGCGTTTAGACAGATTATAAACGACACAGCAAACAGTCGACGTGGGCCCAGAATACGGCCCGGAGCTCTCCTGTTTGGAACTTTGTTCAACAGCATGCTCGCATAGACTATGCGGATAGCCTGCATGGTCCTGGAATGCCGTCACAATATCCTGTTCGATCAAATTTTCCTTCTGTGCCTGTTTGCGCAGCCCTGCTTCGAGTCGCTCACCGCGATACCACGAGCTCCCTCCGAGGTATGTATCGGCAATCTGCGTTTGTGCTAGGAAGGGGCCAGTCTGGAAGTGGTTACTGTGCAGGAGATACGGCTTTTCCGAAGTCGATGAAATGACAGATCTGAAAATCGTCCGCGGTGTCACTTCCAGACACATGCCAATATCATCGGCAGACGAGACCATGATATTACACGAGACGTGACGTGGGGTTCGGGCAATGCACTTCAGTCCGACTGAGTAGTTAGACTGCTCAAGGAATAGCCTTCTCAATGCCCCAGACGGGGGGATAGGGACTGATAAATCAGGAGCTTGATCAATGTCGCTCTGTAGAGAGTTCGCTGTGAGACCCAGCCCGGCCCCGTTGCACCCTGACCGGCCCAGCTGACCTGCCTCGGTGACAAGGAACATCGACGGGATGTTTTCGGAGGGATCTGGATGAATCTCGAGGTAAATAATGGCGTCGTCGGTGACCAATCGGTGTGACATATCCCAGTTCTGCGCGGTGAAGACTACCCGGTCCCTTGTCGCGGGGGCGAGAATGATTGCGGAGGTGCATTCTTCTGCAACTTCGACCTGCACTTTTTCGTCGACGGGCTTTTCTTCGGTTGCAGGTTTCTTCTCGCTGCTAGGCTCAGTAGCCTCGGTGGCCTTGGAATCTTCGACGGCGACTTCGACGGTAGTCGCCTCCTGGGAGATTTCAGGAATAGCTTCCACGATGGATTCTTCTGCGGCGGGAGTTTCAGGAACGGCCTCGAACTTTACATGCGAGAGGTCATATCGTGCATTCAGCATGACGATGTCTTCGACTGTAACACCAGCGCCAGCAGCAACACCACGCATCTCTTCCCATCCTGATGGCCAGTAACGCTGCAGTCCAGGAATATAGCAGTTATTAATGACTCTCGAAATCGAAGAACTGGAAATCAGCATCCTCCAGCAAATATTTGAGATCCGAGTGGCCTACCATGGTCCCAGTTTGCCTGGCTGTTTATAGTACGTGACATTGCGTTGGATCTTCTCCTTGGTTTGCTCGCCGTAGGAGAATCCGCGGTCGTAAGGTAATCCGTGGACCACCACATGCTGGTAAAACTGATGCACAGACATATTCCGAACTGAAGTATTTTTTGCAGATCTACCAGGGAGTCAATTGGCTATCAAAGAGTCTTATCCGGAAGATTGGCGTTCTTTATGAACTATTTACTTCGGCAGCTTTCCGATGACTGCAAATGGAAAGGGTCAGGTTATCTCGGAGATATCGGTTGTTGCCGAGACATCGGTATGAGCCGATATATCGGGATTCCCGACGCTTAACTCTCGGCTATGATCCTGTGATATGTTTACTATCATGAATATCATTACCCCAGGTCAGCTAAAGGAGCGACATTGATAAGAGAATCAAAAACAGTGCGGGGAATACCGCTAGCTCCAAGTGGCTGCAAGGGGATTCGTGAAGTACTTATTCTCCCTCGCCCGCCAGAACCATGTCATTTTGTCAAGCAGATAGACTCTTTCGTGTGTCCTCCAGAACCCCAAAACATTGCAAAAATGGGAGAACACGGTATACAGGAGACTGCCGTCCCTCATGGGGAGAAGACTATGCATGACAAGGGATGCGATGATGCCGCAGAGATGTTCAACGGCGACCTGATGGTGGAGTACAGCGCAAGAGAAGAGGCTATCGTCCGCTGGAAGCTTGATCTATCGCTCGTCCCTATGGTAAGAATTATTGTCCGAGCCCCTGTTGTCAATACACATACTTAATACTAACTGTCTAGATGATGATAAGTTATTTACTCTCCTTTGTCGATAAAGGAATCCTATCGACAGCCGCAGTTTATGGGCTCCGAGATGACCTGGTAAGAACATATCCGTGCAGAGGCTTATGGTTGTTCCCAAGTTAACAGTCCCAGCGCCTTGTTGGTCAACAATACAGCTGGTCCAATTCTATATTCTACTTCGGGTATGTTGCCTAACCGTGTTTAGTTCTGTTCCGGGTCTAATGCAACACAGCTTCTTAGTCTGGCAGTACCCCAACTCTATATTCATGCAACGACTACCCATTGGCCGCTGGATAGGAAGCATGGTATTCCTCTGGGGTGTATGTGTCGCGGCCACGGCAGGTGTCACCAATTTCGCTACGCTGGCCGTCGCGCGGTTCTTCCTAGGCGTATTTGAAGCATCAAACAACCCCGTTTTTACCTTGCTAGTCAGCCAATACTATACTAGACAGGAACATGCACTGCGGGCGTGCCTGTGGTGGGCTGGTGGTCCGATTGCAGCATTCATCGGTGACGGCGTGTCGAATGGAATCGGCCATTTCCATGGCGCATTGAGCAGATGGCAATATCTATACCTGATCTTTGGTCCAATTACAATGGCCTGGGGAATATTTCTCTTTTTTGCCATGCCCTCTTCCCCCATGACGGCATGGTTTTTGACCCCAAGGGAAAGACAGATCGCAGTTGTCAGAGTGAGTTCCATCTTCACACTAAACAGGATCGTGGCTGATATCCTCCAGGTCTTGCAAAACCATACCGGGTTGAAGAACCGGCAGTACAAGAAATACCAGGTCATAGAATGCTTCCGCGACCCCCAGGTGTTGATGCTGTTTGCCATTGTGTTCCTTCAATGTATTCCCGGCGGCGGATTGACTGCTGTAAGGGAACAATCTAACGTTGGTGCATGATTTTGATAACTGACATTCCTTTTAGTTTAACAAAATCATTCTCACAGGACTTGGCTACACCAGTGTCGAATCTACGGTAGTTGCCATGCCCGAGCATGCAATCCAGCTCGTCTCGGTAGTACTAGCGTATGTTGCTTCCGGCTTTATCTTCATGTGGTTCTATTTCTAACAAATCAGTGGCGGCGTCTGTTCCTATATTGGCAAAGGACGATGCATCGCGAT
The DNA here is from genome assembly GCF_028827145.1 of Penicillium concentricum. Lineage (NCBI taxonomy): Eukaryota > Fungi > Ascomycota > Eurotiomycetes > Eurotiales > Aspergillaceae > Penicillium > Penicillium concentricum. The sequence goes on from NW_026622756.1 coordinate 1,437,477, forward strand.
GATTTTGAGTAATATTTGCGTGCTGGTTGGGAGTGTGCTACTCTACAGTGAGTGACTACCATCCCCATTGTCCCTTCAAATATTAATCGTTGCAGCTCTTCCCGCCGAAAGGAAACTCTCCCGACTGGGCGCCGTCTACTCGCTCCTCACATGTACTGTCTCATACATCATGTGCATGTCAATGATCGCATCCAACGTAGCTGGATTCACCAAGAAGATGACAGCAAGTGTAAGTTCACCTACATTTCCTATCTCACAAGCAGCGATATTTACTGATGTTATTTAGGTCATGATCTTTGTTGGTTACTGTATCGGTCAAATTATCACGCCGCAGTTCTTTATCACATCCGAAGCACCGACATATCCAACAGGATTCCGGGCATATTTCGTCACCGCGTCAATGATGATTGTCATTGAAGCCGCTTTGATGTAAGTGTCCTTTCCAAATCTTAAGGGTGCCAGGTTCTGATTCTTGTAGGATGTATCTCATAAATGAGAATCGACGTCGTGATAAACGCAGCGAAGCAACGATTATCGCAGATGAGGGTAACCAACATCACATCTTGGAGACTGATCTGATGGATTTGACAGATCGGGAGCAGCCGAACTTCCGATACAGTTGGTGATGAGGTGCAAAGTGATATAATATGTGTCTAGGTAGGGCGCTAGTACAGGGTGTCATATGTCATGTGTCGGGGCAGACGTGCAGTCCTTACATAACGGAGGATGAGAACCTTGGAAGTCACAGATCTTCAATTTATATTTCACATTCAGTAAACATTCATGCTATATATCCCACTCTGATAATCCAAATCTTCAATTTTAGTATGGGCGAGAGGTGGCTTATAACCACAGGATAGCAACTAGCGAGATGTGGTCAATCACCATATGTAGGTACGCACCATATATTTCCTTCCTGTTTTCCATTAAAAGAAGGCAATTTGAAACAGCTCATGGTCCCAAAACGTCTTGGAAAGCCATCCCTTTGTTCACCCAGATATATTATGCACATTAATGCAGGTGACCTGAGTGCCCTAGATGGACTGGGTTATCTTTGGCATCACAGCAAGTAGTTAGACCGGGCTCCAGTATTGAATGATAAATAAAATCATCATTATCGGTGCAAGGGAGTATAATTGGCCATTCCATGTTTGTGATATTGCTGCTTAGTCGTAATAATAGCCAGGGCACCTGATGGTGCTTCGCTGACTCGTCGTTGAACTCGGAACTCCACAACATCCCCTGGTCTCTAGGCGACAACATCTCCATGACGACTAAAGAGGCACAAGGAAATTTTTTTCTTTCTAGGTGAGTTTCGAGCTGATAAAAACCATTTGTACGATGTTAATTGACGAATTCTCCAGGATTTTCACGGTGCGACACTCGGGCCGGCGACACACCCTACATCTATGCAGAAGAGACTCGAAAGAAACCTTGAAAAGCAACGTCACTTTTCTTGTAAAGGGGTTTATAACAATAACATCAGCCCGATATCGAAAGCTGAGCCTAAGAATAGGACGAAATCGGGAAAAGAAAAACACGAAAAAAAGATCAAGACAGACCGGCTGCAATTGCAGAGACAGACGTACATTCATTCCACATGGCAACGTGATCAACTGAAATCTGGAAACGGGCTAATAATATGAAAAGCTTCGGACCATTGCGAGACGAGGGGAGGGTGAGAGAGCAACGGGGTAAAGAATACATGGGGGTCATTCAAAGGGGATTGGGAAAACATCACGACATCCACTCGACAGCAAAGGGATGAGAGCGAAATAGGGTCATGAATACGAGGGCAAAGCCCATTCGTCAGGAACAAAAAGAAAAGATGGGAAAAACAACCTCATTCAACGCCTCAGGTGACGCCAATGCTCCGTGAATAAGCCATTCCTTCTCAAATGGTCAAACAAATCCTGCACAACTGGATAAAAGGTACAGGTGCAATCGACGGAAGAGCAATCGTGATAATAATAGAAACGGGAGAATGGAAACACTTCATGAAAACATTTTGAAGGAGATCAAGCAGCCGAGGTGGACGGTCCTGCGATCTCTTTCGGGATTTCATGGGACACTGTTGGCTCTGGTGCCAGCACGGGCTCGGTAGCGGGAAGTTGAGCCGAGGGGCTCTCTTCAACGACGGCCGTGGCCGTAGACGCCTCGGGGATATGCGGTTCTTCGGGGATGGATGCAGGAAGGCCAGCGCCAGGCAAGGGAGATGCGGGCGAACGCATATGCTCTTCCTTGGGCTGTTCACGTGGGACTTCCACCGAGGCAGGGTTGCCATTTGTCGACTGTGTGGCAATAGGAGAAAGGGGCTGGGTGGTGAGGGAAGGGTCGTCCTCCGACCGGGTGGGGCTCTTTGTGCGCTCACGCTCATCTTTGACAACCTGAGCGACCTTGGCCTTGAATTTTCCAAACAAACTCTTCTTCTCATGCTCGGATCCCGTGGAAGAAGTGCCTTGAACGCCAGCATCCAAACTCAGTGGGTGGCTGGAGAGGTCCGTGCTTTGATAGTGACCGCTGCCGATTGAACTAGTGCTTTGTTCGGCTCGTGGATTCGTCGCCAACAGGGGCGGAGACGCGAAACCTAGTCCAAGTTGCTCGCTAGTGCGCTTGGACGACCGATGGAACCGCCAACTACGACGATTTTCATGACGAGAGGCGTCATCAGGCTGATCCATGTCAGACTGATCGGTGAACGATGAACGTGAGTTCATGGAGGGTGTGCGCGACTTGTTAGGTCGCAGCGAGTGGTCAGTGTGAGGTTGCGAAGTACTCTCTGTGAGAGCCGGGTTCGAGTCAAAAGTATTCTCTCGGTTGCCGAGTGTCGCAGTATTTGGCGGTCTCGGAGTGGTGTCACCAAGAGCAGCTTCCACGGACCGGTTGTCGTGTCTAGGTTCAAGATCCGCACTGGGATCTACACTCGAGGCATGGAGTGAGGTGGCCGAGCTTTGTGCGCTCATGCTTGCACTACCGGGAATGCGCTTCTTCTTCAAGCGATTAGGTTGCCGTGGTTCTCTCAGTTCACTCTCAGCTGGCGGTGACTTGGTGAAGAAATTTGAAAGTTTGCGTTCACGGCTCGGGGTGACAACCTGTGGGGGTGAAGCGACGGGAGGTGAGGGAATCGAAGCGTCGATATTCTCATGCGGCCTGGCAGTTTCGTGAAGACTAAGACGTTCTGCAGTTGCCGGAGGCAACGGACCATGGGTTGACGTGTGCACATAGGCGCCGCCTGGAGTCAATGAGCTAGTTGACTGACTAGGGGTCCGCTGCTCAGGACGCTGCTCAGGACGCTGCTCGGGGACTAGCCGAGGAGCTGGATGAGAGACCGACTCAGGGATCGGCTGAGGCTGCTCAGGGACTGGCCGAGGAGCCGGATGAGAGACCGACTCAGGGACCGGCTGGGGCTGCTCAGGGACTGGTCGTGGAGCCGGATGAGAGACCGACTCAGGGATCGGCTGGGGCTGCTCAGGGACTGGCCGAGGAGCCGGATGAGAGACCGACTCAGGGATTGGCTGAGGCTGCTCAGGCTGCTCAGGCTCTTCACGCACTGATGGCGTTCGACTAGTCGACTGGGAACTCTGATGGGACACAGCAAGGCCGGAAGGGTTGTTCGAGCCAGTGTCGTTGGCTCGTGAATAACGGGCAGAAGTCAAGACGGGGCCCATCTTTGAGGGCAAAGTATTGCTTCGATGGACACCACCGCCACCACCACCGGGGGTGATCGAGGTGGGAGTAACAGGGCTCTGGGCGGTGTTAGAGTGCCGGGAGTTGCGCGACGAAACGGAGACATTTCGTCGGATACTGTCCAACTTGCGATGGCTTTCGGTGTTCGCACTGGCGTTGGATACCGATCGTCGGACGGTCGGGTGAGATGCAGGTCGTGGAATGCCTCCCTCGACCTCTTTCATGGTCTGCACATCGGCAGCCGTGCCACTCATTCCGAACAGGAAGTGATCCTGATTCTCAATCAAGAAGATCAACACATCCTGACTCAACTTATATTCCTCTGGCGACATATCGTGCTGGGGGTGGGACAGCATGCCGGGTTGGAAGATCGCGGACAGATTAGCCGACGGCATGCGATTCTGATCGGATTTTGAGGCGAAAACCGCAAGAAGATCAAGGATATAGAGGAGGAGTTGCTTGTTCAGCGGGGGCAGCTCGATGATGAGGTTCTGGTATGTCTCGACGGCCTTCGCGTGGTCGAACTTCTCGGCATCGGTCGTCTCCTTATCTTCTAGGACCTGTCGCTGGTAGATACGTAGGGGTTCACGGAAGCGCTCATAAAACTCCAACGGTACGATAGGTTCGGGCAGCTGGTTCAGGTATCGGCGAAGTACGTTTGCTGCATCGTGGACAGTGTATCCGGACCAGTCGAGTCCTTTTCCATATCGCTCGGGGGAATCGAAGACCTCCTGGAGGTCCTTAATACGCTTGGCTGATCCATTAAGACGAAAGATGCCCTCAACATCCGTTGCTATTCGAAAACAGGTCAGCGATAACTCATCGAGTATAAAAAGGCAAACGCTAACCTTTTTCTTTTAGGAAAACTCCACACTTTGCAACAACAATGGGCACATATCCATAAATGGAGCTCTGGCCGTGATCGTTGGTCAAGGAGATTGCCACATTGGCATACTTGATGCTGACATTGAGCGGAATACCGAAGATGCCGCGAGGCGGTTCTACTGCGACAAACGAGTCAGCAAACCAGTTCGAGACGATGAAGAACCCAATAAATCAATTTGAAAAGTGAGCAAAGTTCTCAACTCCGACATGGTGAACTGCAGCAACTATCCTCTGTGCGACAAGAGTATACACGCGAGGCTCAGGGGAGGGGGCAGTCGCGAACCGCCGCGAGCCGGGGCGCCCGAGGAAACATTGACGCGGTCGCCGGCGTTCAAATATCACATTCAACAGAAATGGCTTACCTTTCAATTCATCTTTTCTGGTGCTCCGTTTAAACTGCTTCCACCATGACGCTAAATCTCTCTTTGATGGCGGGGAGTTGGCGCCGACCGAATCGGGTGAGGTGGGGAGAGGATGGACGGGGTCAGCACCCGGGTGCGACTTGCCGACCGTCACCATGGCGAGTCCGGAAGGCGACTCGAGATGGAATCGAGGATACTGGGAATCGGAGAAGCACAGGAAGTGGGTGTGTCGAGGGATTTCGGGAAAGTTGAAGCGGCCCTGCGTCACCGCCCTCGTGTGGGAAGTCCTGGGGCTGGGCCCAAAAATAGCACAGGCACGTTTTCGAGGGGAAGCAGAGCAGATATGGGATTCGACAAGAGAATGTGAGAACAAAGATGAGAAGAAAAGGAAGGGAAGTCTGATGGAAGGGATAAAGGGCAAGGTTTCGAAAGGGTCAATGAGTCGGGGGCACGAGCCAAGGGCCAAACACATAGATGTAGGGAAATTCAATTTTTGTATGAAACTATGAATAGACAGTCTAGAGACCCAAGGTTCCCGGAATAAGTTAGAATATGGGTCAGGGTCGCCTGTCATATTAAGGACTACAGTTAGGGATCTTTCATTATTCAATTATTCTATATTGTAAAATATAATATAGTATAATATAGTTCCCCTAGAATTTGTGGAATTTCTAGAATTTCTAGAATTCAACAATATGAAGAGCATCCGGGCCCCAGAAGTAAAGTCTGGGACCAACGGGTCTTGAACTGTCTGGAACGCGTCTCGACCCTTTTTAAGGGGGTTTTGGGAAATTAGTCGCTTATATCTCGGGTTTCATATCTTCCGGCACAGGTACCAATTTTCTTCTTTTGGTTTTTATCTTGGCGTTTGGGTTAATACCGGCAACGAGTTTGAAGTACACGGATTTATCTCTGCTTAGAGATCCATTGTCACTTGGTCTATTGCGGGACAATGTCTTTCCGGTACGGGGTAGATCGTCTCTCAGACGCAAAACGTCGTACTTGCCTTGAAGTGGCGTTTTTTTGGCGTTATTTCCATCATCTATGGATATCATTTTGGGGCGCATGATCTACATGTAGTTTTTGACATCTTATACGTCATCTAGGTTGTCGAAAGGGTAAATAACGATAATTAAAGCAAACTACTTTTTACCCCTGGGTGGTAGCTTTCTATCCACGGGCCGAAAACTCATTGACCGCACATAAAATGGCCGTCAGGTGGGATCAGCCGTCCATAGCGTCATGAAGTGAGGTTGAAGTGATATTGGTGACGTTGAGAATCACGTGGACGATGCTTTCCAGCTTTGGAATGTTTCTCCGTTCGGATAAATCTTCTTGCGGGCCCTGAAGTAGGTAGAGGGGACTAAGCATCATTACAATATACCCATCTTTATGCCATTGCTGTGAAGTTCGATTCCCAAGGTCATTGATTTTATGTTAACTGGCAGATCTTCAAAATGAAGGGCCCAACATAAATAACAAAGATAAGATGTTGATCAAGTGGTGGCCTGGTAGCTCAGGCACAAGGTTTTGGGTCGCGTGGGCTAATATTTCTCCGGCACCCGAGAAGCTCAGAACCAGCGGAGCTGGCAGCTGGCAGGAGACTTGTAGAAAGCATCTTACCATCAAAACATCTTGATTTCATTCATCTATCACAATGGACGGGTAAGTACCTCTTTTGCACTTCTCTACCTTCCTACCATGATTTCTATCCCATTATTCCTCCGGATAATTCTCCGAGCAAATCGCTAATACCCAAGCCACAGACTTAACGCATCGGAACAGCGCGAGTTCGCTTCCCGCATGGAGCGGAAGCAGATGAAGGAGTTCATGACCGTACGTACCTCCTACCTTCCTCATTGAGGATCCGACCTTGCGCTCATCCCCCTGTCTGTGACGCTACGTCCTTACCATGAACCACCTGTCTTCTCCCATGTTCCAGATCTAACATCCTTTCGTTCAGATGTACTCCAAGATGGTCCAGCGCTGCTTTGATGACTGTGTCAACGACTTCACCACCAAGTCCCTCATCAACCGCGAGGAGACTTGCGTCATGCGCTGTGTCGACAAGAACCTCAAGAGCTCCGCCCGCTTGAACGAGCGCTTCCAGGAGCAAAACGCCGCCATGATGCAGAGTGGCAACATGTCAGGCAACTAAGGGTCTATTATGATAATAAACATATTGTCCATGACTATTCGTCTTTGGCAACATGCATTCGATGAATTGGGTGATTGGCGAGGTTCGACCCGGTTGTCTCCGGCCCGACAGTGGCTTTATATGGATGTTTAGAGGGATGACAATCTGGTCGATGACCTATTGGCGAGGAAGCAGGCAGGATCGGCTCCTTTCCGTGTACCATAGAGACTAGCACGGGAGATATCTACCTCTCCTCTCCCGGGGCTCAAAATACAAAAGACTTGATCAAGTGATTGTGTATATTGAATGGGTTCGCTAAATAGAGCTCAGCTTGAGATATCTTTCTCTCAAACTCGAGATCTATTCCTTGCTATCATCAGACAACCTTCCGGCCGTGAAGACCAAGGGTGCGCGTTCATTGTTTTTCTTTTGCTTCTTATGTTTTTTTTTGGCGTATAACCTCGGATTTGTGGGTTGTCGAGTATCTAAAGCCGTTATCATCGTAGTTAATTTTCCTACTAAATACTATCTCTTAATTTTCGGTGCGAGTTTCCTGGCGGATATAACGACTATTCCCGCTTCCGAGGTCGGCGGTATTTCTTTGGTATAACATCAGTGTAATGCCATGATCAAATAGAAGAGAATAACGAATGCAAATTGGCAGTTTCCCGCGTTATTGCTCCGTATAGTGCCTATATATGGCTATATATCGTGCTTATATCGTGCTTATATCGTGCTTATATCGTGTAGTACTACGGGAGTGGACAAATAGGGTATATGAACCCCCCTTATATGATTTCCCGCGGAATTCGGGAGCATCGATCCGATTATGCATATTCTATACGGGAAAACACCTTATCTTTTTTTTCCCCAAGTGGGGAGAATAATATGAGGGGAGTTGTAATTGTCCGGATCTCCAACTCCTTTTTTGATGCTATCGTTCCCCTCACCGGATCCACCTCTCCTTCAAAAGCCCGTCATTTCCCTTCTTCCCTTCTTCTACCATCGTATTCTTGATGTGAGTCTTTTTTTCTTGGCGTGGAATTTGCTAATAGTGTCCAGTTTATCAACATACACAATGGCTAGCACAGTAGGACAGGTAAATTACTCTTCTTTCTCTCTTATGGAATACCTTCGCTGACTCGGACAGACCATCACTTGCAAGGTAAGCTCGATCCGACCGCCCCGCACATATGACGTCGACCAGCACTGTGAATCATGACTGAACAATTGACAGGCTGCCATCGCCTGGGAAGCCGGTGCGCCTTTGTCCGTTGAGGATATCGAGGTCGCTCCCCCCAAGGCTGGTGAGGTGCGCATTAAAATCCACCACACTGGTGTCTGCCATACCGGTAAGCCCCGCCATCTCAGCCCCGCCCTAGGAAAACCAAACAAACTGCCGATTAACCCGAGATAAATGACAATTATTGACATTCTTCAGATGCCTACACTCTCTCTGGCAAGGACCCAGAGGGTGCTTTCCCCGTCGTCCTCGGTCATGAGGGTGCCGGTGTCGTCGAGTCCATAGGCGAGGGCGTGACCTCCGTCAAGGTCGGCGACTACGTCGTCGCTCTCTAGTACGTTTTCGGCTCCGATCTCGGCGTCACAATTCACTGACAATCATAGCACCCCCGAATGCCGCGAGTGCAAGTTTTGCAAGTCTGGAAAGACTAACCTCTGTGGTAAGATCCGTGCTACTCAGGGTAGGGGTGTTATGCCCGATGGCACCTCCCGCTTCAAGGCCCGCGGCAAGGACCTCCTGCACTTCATGGGTACCTCCACCTTCTCCCAGTACACCGTCGTTGCCGATATCTCGGTCGTCGCTGTCACTCCTAAGATCCCCACCGATCGATCCTGTCTGCTCGGCTGCGGTATCACCACCGGATACGGTGCTGCCGTCGTGACCGCCAAGGTCGAGGAGGGTTCCAACGTCGCCGTCTTCGGTGTCGGCTGTGTTGGTCTCTCTGTTGTGCAGGGTGCGGTCAAGAACAAGGCCGGTAAGATCATTGCCGTCGATGTCAACGATGGCAAAGAGGCCTGGGCTCGCAAGTTCGGCGCTACCCACTTCGTTAACCCCACCAAGCTCCAGGGCAAGACCATCCAGGAGCACCTCATTGAGATGACTGATGGTGGCTGTGACTACACCTTCGACTGCACTGGTAACGTCGGTGTCATGCGCGCTGCCCTCGAGGCCTGCCACAAGGGCTGGGGTGAGAGCATTGTCATCGGTGTTGCTGCTGCTGGTCAGGAGATCGCCACTCGTCGTAAGTTACCCTCGTTCTTCACTTCCCAACGTATATTCTCTAACACATGTCACAGCATTCCAACTCGTCACTGGTCGTGTCTGGAAGGGATGTGCCTTCGGTGGCATCAAGGGTCGCACACAACTGCCCGGTCTTGTCGATGATTACCTCAACGGCGAGCTCAAGGTGGACGAGTTCATCACTCACCGCCAGTCGCTGGATGGTATCAACGCCGCTTTCGATCAGATGAAGGAGGGTGACTGTGTTCGTTGTGTCGTTGACATGCAATAGATGCAATATTATGCCAGCCGATAAAAAAATAACTGATGTGGAATATGACTTTAATTATTTCTTGGATTAGAAAATTTCTACATAACATTACAATCCCTGGGGGAGCATGAACTTTTGTATGGCTGAGGTTGTCATCAAGGTCCTCAACCCCGCGGCACGACCTCGGGGTCACCACTAGGATCATCCCAATAGGCTCCCAAAGGCAATGGTATCATTGGAGCTGTCAGTTGAATACCAATAGCATGATGCCATAACTAGTAGACCCGTTGATAGCTGAGCATGAACATAGTATCAAAAACTCCAAGGGCTAAAGTCCACGACTGTTTCACATCTGAGACTGTCTTCTCGCTTCTTCTCTTTTCGGGTAGATGTCAAGAAGCTCCAATCTCGAGATATAGTCTCTTCAGCCATATAAATGACCGCGGAAGAGGTTCACAGATACCGCGCAGTTTACTCTGCGGACGAGAGTCCGAATCCCCACCAAGTCTGCACCAACGAGCTACTGATAAAGACGCCAATCTAGGTTCTACTTCGGAATAACATCTCTGGCGGCCTATGATAGGATGTATCTTGCCCACGTATAACTCTATTCATGTGCTGAGCCTCTTGCTATCAAACCCAACTCCGTTCGCCGCGGCGATGCCCGTGGCGACATCTGTGAGGGGTATATAGTCCACGATATCATGTCCAAGTATACTATATCAACTTGTTTCTTTCTTCTCTACATTTCAATCTATCTTCTATCACTGTTACTTTACTTGTTCTACTCCAGAGCAAGTCTCTCCACCAACCCACCACCAAACAACCTCATTCTACACCATCCAAACACCATGGAATCTCCAACAATCACAGACACAAACCCTGTCACCCTTCCAGCCCCCTTCTCCACAATCCCCCGAACCCCCCTCCTCCTAGGCCCATCCCCAATCCACCCCCTCCCCCGCATAACCGCCGATCTCGCCAAAAACAATGCCGACCCCGTAAAAATCTACGCCAAACGCGACGACCTAAACTCCGCCTACGCCTACGGCGGAAACAAAACCCGAAAACTCGAGTATCTCCTCGCCGACGCCCAAGCCCAAGGTTGCACGACCCTCGTCTCAATCGGCGGCGTCCAAAGCAACCACACGCGCCAAGTCGCCGCCGTCGCCGCGCGCTCGGGTCTCAAAGCTCGGCTTGTTCAGGAACACTGGGTGGAATGGGTGGACCCGGGTTACGAGAGTACGGGCAATATCCAGTTGTCGAGATTAATGGGCGCTGATGTTCGACTTGATCCTTCCGGGTTCGGAATCGAACATAAGAATACCGCGCAGGCTGTTGTGGAAGAAGCCAAAGCCGACGGCGAGAATCCGTATTATATCCCTGCTGGAGCGTCTGATCATCCGCTTGGTGGATTGGGATTTGCGCGGTGGGCGTTTGAGGTGCGACAGCAGGAAAAGGAGATGGGTGTTTTCTTTGATACTGTTCTCGTTTGTGCTGTTACTGGGTCGACGTTTGCGGGGATGATTGCTGGGTTTAAATTGTTGGAGAGGATTTATCCTGAGGATGGGAAGAGGAGGGTTATTGGGATTGATGCTTCTGCGACTGTTGAGGCTACTAAGGCTCAGGTTTTGAGAATTGCGAAGAATACAGCTGCTAAGATTGGATTGAAAGAGGAGGATATTACGGAGGAGGATGTTGAGCTTGATGAACGGTATCATGCGGGTATTTATGGTGTTCCGGATCGACAGACTTGGGATGCGATTGAGTATGCGGCGAAGATGGAGGCTTTCATTACTGATCCGGTTTATGAAGGGAAGAGCTTTGCGGGGATGATGGATATGATTCAGCGTGGGGAGATTAAGGGTGGGAATATTTTGTATGCGCATCTTGGTGGGCAGTTGGCTTTGAATGCTTATTCTGAGCTTGGTCGGACTAATGAGTAGAGTTGAATGTATTTGGAGCAAGTGAATTGACTTAGAATAAATCTACGGCTTATGGATAGGAAATATGGCTGTAGCATGTTTAAGCTTGTATTGATAAACGAGTGACTATAGTTGGCGCGTAATGATCAAACTAGGGAAGCATGGACAAGTCCTCTAGAACAGCTTGTGCTCAAGGGTCATCTCCGACTCGGGCTGGAGACCAACGCAAGCACGGAAGATGTTGATAAGAGCAGAGCGCTGCTTACCCAGGGCGTTGACGACGGGAGTACCGGGAGGGGTCAGAGGAGCCTTGAGCATGTAGCTGAGAATGCTCAGGACGCTGTGGAAGCCCTTGTAGTCATCACCCTCGCCGTCACACTGCCAGCTGATACGGGTCATCATCTCAGCGAGCACGATGAGATCAATGATAAGGGGCGAGGCCAAAAGCGAGTCCTCACAGATGTTGAACAAGCTGATGGTCTGGTGGCCACCCATGAAGATCTCGGCGTAGTACTCATCCAGAGCACGCTTGTTGTCGCCGACAGCAGGCATGTACTTGATGACGACAGTGTGGTCGGGGTGCTCATCCTTCTCGTAGAGGATGTGGTTGGCAGCGACCATGTCGTCCACAACGTTGGACTTGGAGATCTCCTTGGAGCGGAACTGCTTCTGGGAGCTCAAGTTCTTTCCGTCGTTGTTGCCCAAGTGGTTGTAGCTGGCAATGGAGGTGAGCTTGATACCAGCGTTGATGAGGAAGTCAACGAGAGCCGACTTCATCTTGGTCTGGCCAGACTTGAAGTCATCACCGCCGATGAAAGCA